>NC_137088.1:9647328-11017273 GCF_951640355.1 Cnephaeus nilssonii | reverse complement strand
AAGTCCTTTGAAAGCAACCATTTTTTTTCTTTTTGTCAGAATCTATGGAGAGTTCCTTGTGCTCAGTATTTCCATTGAGATAAACGCTAAAACAAAGCTAAGTAGTCTTTGACAATTGTAACTGGGGAACCCCTATCTTTGGTCTTGTGTTAAGGGTACACCTGTTTAGGCGGAGCTGATGGGCAGAGGTCAGGACTGAGGCAGGTCAGTGAGGCAGTGTGATGGAAGGGTGGCCAACAGACTCCCTCGATAAGTAAAGCTTTTGTGCAGGATTATTTCTTCCCTTTTTAGGTTCTTTAAAATTTATAATAATTTTATTCATTTTTATGTTAATTGCGATAAGCACACACAATTACATTCCATCTGATCTTCACAAGATTACTGGGAACTAATGATCATCATCCTGTTTCACAGACAAAGAAATAGAGGTTCCATGCTTGAGTGACACCCCAATAATCACACACAAAATAAGTGGCCATTTACCCAACATTTGAGGACCCGCTCTTTCCAACACATTGTGCTGCCTCTGCCTGAAGTTGTGCTACTTCCGGAGAGTGAATCAGGTCATCAGCCTCAGGACCACCTCTTCATTAGGAAGAGTTAGCTGTAGGGTGAAGAGAAGGTGCTGGGCATGTGCGCACTAGAAAGCCTAGAAGTGGTAACTGGAGAGAACCAAAACTTTAAATATAAGTTCCCTTCTGTTTTTGTTTCATCAGTTTTCTTCCCACCCACCTTAAATTTCTTAAATTAAAGTTGCTCATTCCGTTTGTTTCTATGCTTTGAAATCCTATTATGGATCTGAGAAGCAGGATGAAAATCTTTGTTCTTAGTAAATATACATTTGGAAACCACCCAGCTGGGAAGTCATCCCGTGAAAACAGCTATTAGGCAGCCCGCTGTGAATGGGCTAGACGGGATGATAGTTCCAAGTTCTCTGGGTTTGTGGGGATTTTTTTGGTGTGTTTTTTTTTTAATATTTTTTTATTGACTTCAAAGAAGGGAGAGGAAGAGATAGAAACATCAACGATGGAAGAGAATTATTGATCGGCTGCCTCCTGCAGCCCTCTACTGGGGATCAAACCCGCAACCCAGACGTGTGCCCTGACCAGGAACTGAACTGGGACCTCCTGGTTCATAGATCCATGCTCAGCCACCGAGCAACACTGGCCCGGCATGGGTTTGGTTTTGAGCATAATAGTGTCCCTCTATGTATATTATACCCATAATACACACACATACACACACTCACACACACACACACACACACACACACACACACAATGAAAATACCATATGGAAGCTGACAGAATACACACTTTACAGTTTGATGGAAATACAGCTAAGTCTTAGCTTCTTCCTTCTTAATTGTCATGGCCCCGGGGAAACAATAACCACTTCAAAAATTTCAGTCAGGAGTCAAGAAGTGAGAGACTGGGATGCCACAACTTCCTCAGAAGGGTAACGCTGAGGCTTCTCTTTTGTCAACTGGGAATGAAATGTCCTCCCTGCTATGTCAACGACTGCTGTGGCACTCAAATCAAATAATGGATATTAAAGTGCTCTGGATACATTCACTCCCATACCAATAGAAAACCTTGTTTTCTAAGCAACATTTCTCCATTGTCAATGAGTTACTTGATGCTGAGCAAAGGGTCAACTGCTATAAACATGAAATAATTCACAATGTTTCTCTAGAATGTAATAATTCACCCATTAGACTAATAATCCCCACAGACCAAGAACCTTGTCTGGCGCATTGTACTCAATCAACAAATAAATATGCCTGGACACATAATTACAAGTAGAGACCAAACTATTTTACCATATTGGGTTGGTTCCTCGAAATCATCTTTAAAATGCCAGCCCCTGGCACAACTCTACTGTAATGATTACCTTTATGTGTCGACTTGGCTGGGTCATGGTGCCCAGATATTTGGTCAAACACTATTCTGGACATTTCTGTGGAGGTGATTTTTTTTATGAGATAAACATTTAAATCTGTAGACTTTAAGTAAAGCAGATTACCTTCCATTAAGTGTGTGGACCTCATCCAATCAGTGAAAGGCCTTAATAAAACAGACTGGCCTCTCTTGAGTGTGAAGGACTTCCGCCAGAAGACTGCCTTTGAGCTGAAATGGCAACTCTTCCCTGGTCTCCAGCCTGCTGGCCAACCCTGCAGATCTTGAATTCACCAACCTCACAATCACATGAGCCTATTCTTTAAAATAAATCTTTCTCCTATAAATACTCATCATTGATTTTTGTTTCCTTGGAGAACCCCAACTAATACAATGATCAATATTCAATGGCTACCAAGATTTTTAATCCCAAAGTGAAATATTCTTAAACCATCAAAATATTTTACTCTAAAAGAATCCTTTTTTCCCCAAAATAAAAATTTCTTCAAAATGGTCCCATATGCATTTATCCATTCCTTCCCAACTATTTATTGACTCCCCATTTAATTATTTACTATGAGACAGAAAAATAACTCTGCATAAAGCAAATAGAGGGCTACACCCACATTTAGCACTGGTGAGAGTCCAAAATACTGACATATTACAAATTTAAAAGTTACAAAAAATTAATAGAATTTTGGGGAGCTACCCCTATTGTAATGAATTTTGCTTGTTGACTACAGAAACCTTAAGGAAACTCTTTTCTCTCTGGAAATAGTAGCCTTATAAAAAGGAATTGAAGTAGAATTCATTTATTCTGCATCTAATGTAGAAAAATGGCACTGAAATTTTGAAAGGAACGTGAAATTGCTGTACCTTCTAGTGTCTATGAATAAAATAGGTGAGGAGAAAGAGAAAAATTCAATTTAACACTGAGAGTAATTTTCACCTTTCCTTCCTTTGAAAACATGCGAAAGGTCATGTGTTGTCATGGAAACAGTAAAATAAGAAATCTGTTCTCAAATGCTTGTAGTTAGGTGCAAGATTGTCAAATACAGGCTGTTTGTATTTGTCTCTTACAGAGTAGAAAAACACTGATAATGACTTGGTACATAACCATCCTTGTATTTATTCTAATCGTCCTGGAGTTTATGTTTTGTGTGTATGCTATCCCATAGTTATTTTCTTTTATTTTCTTCGTAGAGTTTATAAGAGGCACTGAGCCCACACCTTATTTATAATGCCACTGGGTTAAAACTAAAGCATAGATTTTAAAGCTTAAAAATCATTTAAAATAATTTAATACAAAAGCAAGGGCCTGTTCAAATTCATGAACCCATGCTCACAACGCAAAATACTTGAAGCAATAGTTGTCATTGCTTAGCTGTAAAACCATGGAGCTTAGGGTAAGACACACCCCTGAATGTGAGTCCTGGTTCTTCCCTTTAGTTTTACAGAGTGGCCTTGGGCAACATACTTAACTCCTCTCTAATCTGTTTGCTAATGTGTAAAATGAAAATTATTGAGTCATTTTTTAAAGAAATGTTCAATAAATATTAAGTAATATGGACCCCAAAGTAGAGATATTAGTGATTATTATCTCCTTCGAATTACTCACATCAATGAACAGAACCAGAGTCTGGATAACTGAGCCTGATCTTTAATTGCCAGATCCCCTCTATTGCTTTGAGCCTCATGCTTGGGTGCATTCTCACCATTCTAGATCATTGACATGACTCCAGCAGAACCTGGAATTCTTTCTCTGATCTTCCAGGATTTCCATAACCTACTCAGATGCTGCCTCCAAATCTTGAATTGCACCCATCAGCCTCAAGCCACTGAGCATTAAAGCGGGAAGAGACTCAAGTACCCTTAGAGTGGGAATGCAGAGTGTTTGGTTCAAGATCGAATTGCTAGTGAGGCTCAGAGACCAATTTCCCAACTTCTAACTCAGAGCTCCATACTTTGCATCTCACAAATACCCACCGAAGACAAGCAAGAATGCACTGCCCCTTCCACACACTATGCTAATTTCCACCACTCTGTCTTTGCCTTGGAGAGCGCCATTTCATTTAAGCTTGGATACCAATGTGAGTTCATGAAATCATCCTCGAGGTTATAGCTGCAGAAATAGTTTAAAGAATACTTTCTAGTTCCTCAACATCCACATCTTCTTAAACCCAATCTGCCTGAGAACCCACCTTTGTTTCACTTTACAAAAAAACAGGTATCCTTCATCCATCCCACTGCTTACGGTGGTGCGTTATCCCAAAGTGGAAAAAACTCATCCAAGCAAAGTGGAAGCCTCCTGTAATATGAGTAGTCAAGTCACCCCCAACTTTCCCTTGACTAAAGCACATTTATAGTCATAGAGAAGAACGGTGTTTAAAGAGTAGTAGCTAATGTCAGGATGTTATAAAATTAGATACGTGATAAATAAAAGGTGCAAGGAAAGACAGTTTAATGACTTTACCTCTTCTATCCCCAAAGACTATACAAAGATTCATCTTCTATGAGGCAGAACCCTATGAGAAGAAAACAGAGTATGGGTAAGAAATGCTGGATGCTAAGAATTTTGGATCGCAAATTAAAATGCATTCAAATTTTGCAGCTATGCTTAATATACATCCTTAGAACATGCATTTGACTGAAAAGAACCTTTAAGCAGTCAAAGCCATATCATTTTGCTTCCTTTAAAAGCAATTACAGTGTTTTCAGGACTACCAAACTTCCCAAGGTGTACAGTATAGAACCTACCTACATTTTGGTGCTCCACCTGATCCTCCTCTGGTCAGATACAACACTTGTGCCCAAACTTCAGATGGATCACTGCAGTCTCTTTCCCTCTCCTCCCCTCCTCACCTTCCCCCTCCCCTACTAAACCCTCCCCTCTCCTCTTCTCTCTTATATGTAGTCAGGAGATTGTTAGTGGTATTACACACCCAACTTTGCTGTATAGCACAAGAAATGAATAACTTTTCAGTTTCAATTGCCAGTGTAGATACACTTTACAGATTAAATGGCTTTTAAAAGTAATTCCCATGTAATGGCAAGGGGGGAAAGCCAGCTGTCATCAAAAGAGAGCAGAGAAGCACTACAGACACATGAATAGAAACACAGCCTCTAGAATCCATTCCCAGGAGCAAAAGGTGACACACTCAAGGCTTCTGATTCCATCCAAAAGTAAAATAGCAAAGTCCAGGTTGATTCTCTTGCCAGAAATTACCAAAAAATGAAAAAAAATATATGAAGCAATAGTTTTTCAGACACGAAACATGAGGCAAAGAAGGACAATAAGCCCCGAGAAATGGAAAACAATTGAGATCAACCCTAGTTACTGCTTTGAGAGAATTTCTTGGCCATGCAGAGGGGCATCCACAGCTGAGCAGGATGGACTTTAGGAGCTGAGAGGCTGAGGTTAACAAAGCAGGTATCCTTTGCAGGACAGAGCACTGAGGGGGAGAGAGCTATATAGAGAGAAAGAACTCCAAAGATCCAGAGCAAGAATTGAAAGGTAAGCCACGCCCTAGAAAAATGTATCACAAATTGCATAGCTCATAAAGGATTTGTATCCAGAATATACCAAGAAGTCTTAAAATTCAGCAATAAGAAAATAAGCAAAAAAACAAAAATGCAAAACTAAAACTAAACACCAATTTTAAATGGGCCATAAGTTCGAATGGAAACTTTGCCACAGAAGATACACAGATAACAAATAAGTGCATCAAAATATATCACCATTAATCATTAGGAAAAAAATGTGAATTAAAGCCACAATAAGAAGTCATTACATAGCAAGTAGAATCGTTAAAATGAAAGACTTACCACATCGAGAATTAAAGGAACTAAACCCCTTGTGTAACCACTTTGGAAAGCAGTTTCAGAGTTTCTTTAAATATTAAACAAGCAACTCTTGTGTGATTTATACTATCCTCTCCTGGGTATTTTATCCAAGAGAAATAAAAGCATATATCCACACAAAGACTTGTTTACAAATGTCCACAGCAATTTTATTTGTAACAACCCCCAACCTGGAAACAATTCAAATATCTATTAGCCAATGAATAAACAAATGATAATAGATAATAGAATAGTATGCAACTTTAAAAATGAACTATTAATATATGCAACAAGTTGTATGAATCTCAGAATAATTATTTTGAATGAAAAAAAAATCAGACCAAAGGGTAAATATATTATATAATTACATTTATATAAAATTCTAGAAAATGCAAACTAACTAGAGTGATAGAAAACAGAGCAGTGGTTGCCTGGGGACAGAGTGAGAGGGCAGCTTCAGGAGAAAGAGGTCAGTTACAAAGGGGCATGAGGAGGTTTTGAGGGAGCTGATGGTTTCGTGGGTATATGCATAGTTGAAAACTTACCAAATTCTGTACTTTAAATATAGGTTTGAGTTATTCAATTGTGCATTATTGACGGCATACTAATCACCTTAAACTACCTTAGGAGCTCAGTAAACAATGCACTATCTGAAAGAAGCTTATAGTCTAGTGGAGGAAGAAAACTTTATAAAGGAAAAAAATTCCAGTACAGAGAAAGCACCAATGAGGAGAGGTGTGTCACGAGGATAACTTATGAGTGATGGGTAGGAAAGAACTATCCTGGGAAAAGGGAACTTTATGATCAAAGGGACTTAAATATAGTGTGGCTGGCATGGCTCAGTGGTTGAGCATTGACCTATGAACTGGGAGGTTACAATTTAATTGCCAGTCCAAGCAGATGCCCAGGTTGCAACCTCGGTCCCCAATGTGGAATGTGCAGGAGGAAGCTGATCAATGATTCTCTCTCATCCTTGATGTTTCTATCTCTCTCTCTCCCTTCTTCTCTGAAATAAATAAAAATCTATTTTTCAAAAAATACTTATATATAAAACAGTTCTTAAAAAATCATTTAATATGACTTGAGATGTAGTTTGAGGATCTTTTGCACAAGTACATTGTATTCACTGACCATGAAGATGCTTAAACATAGCCAAATTCATTATAGAAACTATTTATTCCAAAAGAATTCTTTAAGTATCAGTCTATTCCACACAAGTGTGTGGACTTTTAGTATATTTGTTGAATGAATGAATGAATGAATGAATGAGGCATATCTGAACCCTATAGTGGCTCAGCTAAATACTTAACAGTTATCATAAGAACCACCAGGTGGCAGATATTTAGTCAAGAATGGCTGCAAGAGCAAAACTCAGATGATGAAATGCATAATAGCTTTTGTTCTCTTGATTCTTACTGTCTGAGTTCATTAAAATCAAAAAAGTTTCATGAGATGAACTGGAGAATATTTTTAGCCCTTTTGTCCTAGAAAAATAACTGTTTATTGAACTGGGTTATGAAATTGAATTTGAAAATGACAGTAACAAATACTCTTCTCTCAGCAAAGAAAAAATAATGACAACAAAAGGAGGATATTTGAGGCTAAGGCATAACTCTACAGAGATTTCTACTTCGAAATCAGTAAAAGAAGGATTACAACCACAAAAGTCACCGTACTTGAAGAATCAAGGATTAAGGTGGATGCCTTTCTATTTTGGTACGTGGGACAAGTCTCAGTCTATATAGCAGAAAGAAGGTTTCTGAAATACAGCTACCCTGCCCACATATAGGATGTATCTGTAAGCCATCAGTAGGCTTGGTTGCCTTAAGTGGGACACTGAGAAAAAGAGAGAGGTCGCCCAAAGGAGACTTTCCAGAATAGAAATCAGGTCACATAGGGAACAGCTTCAGGAAATGAAGTGCACAGTAGAAACACGCGAGAGGAGCCATCGAAGGATCACATGGGAAAGTCAGACACACTATTTTCGCTCAGAATTAGGACAACTGAGTTACAGAGAGATGGAATTCTGCTTTTAAAAGGGAAAGATTTTTTCATAACTGGGGCAGACCACCTAAGAGAACTTGGGCTTTCCTCAATGGACTGTTCCAGCAGAGGCTCAAGTGTAATTAAGTGTATTAAAACCCAGTCTACCTCCAGAGACCACACTCAGAAATAGGGAGTAACACAGGAAAATACACTGCACAGTGCCTGGGTCACGGCACCTGTTCAATATGCAGAACTTTATTGTTTGTACTTTTCCTTTTTGTGAGTACCTTAAGTTTGACCACGTAACCTCATTTTCCTTCAGAAAATAAGTCTAACTTAATTTATGTATGTATATAACTATGTAGACATGCTTATAATAAAGATTATAATACTTAATATTCACAAATTTACTTTTCAGTTTATCAAATACACTCGTACATATTTATCTCATTTACTTAATACTCATGATGACCAGAGCATAATTCTTGACACAAAATAAGTACTCAGCAAGTCTTGGTGAGTCATCAATAATTACCCCTATTTTATACAAACTGAGGCTTAGTGTATAAGTCCCCACAGTTTATGTGTTGCAGAAATAGCAGTTTAATTGAAACTTTCTGAATCTTTTTCCTGTATTTATTTTTTGCAAAGGTGCATTAGTATAAATGAAAAAAATACCTATACATAAATAAATAAATAAAACAGCACATGTGTGTGTCTCTGTGTGTGTTTGAGAGAGAGAGAGGAGAGAGAGAGAGAGAGAGAGAGAGAGAGAGAGAGAGAGAGAGCGAGCTCCAAAAAAGCCAAATATATTGGGAAGCTGTCCCAATTTAACACATATTACACTGATCTGCAGTTTGGCTTAAGAAAGTTCCTGATGATGAGTTTTGCTACTCACCAGAGAAGAACCATTTAGTTTCATAGAAGAGAGCCCTGTTGCTCCTACCAAATATAAGTGAATATACATATATTTCCTACACAGACATGTGCACATACAGCTGTTTCCCAATTAGTGAGCTATTAAACAGTGGTGCACTATCTCAACACTGGCTAGGACAAATGTGCTACATGGAAGGACCTCTACAAAGAATATGCAGAGCAGTGTTAAAGTCATCGACAAGGGTAAGGTTAATTAACGCTATTCTTGGAAATGTCAAGCAATCAGCAAGAACAGTATTAAATTGGGGTCACTGGGAGTTCCCCCTGCACTCAGTATGCTGAGTAGCCCATTATATTATTCATAATAATCTGGGCCAGCCTGTAATGGCTTATATATTTATAGGCTAGCCAATGAAGTTTACAAATTCAAGTTTAATTCAAACTCAGACTTTCCTTTGTTTGGTTAATTTACTTGAAGCATTTGTTATGGGCCAGACATTATGTAGAGGGCATGGATGATTTTGCTTAATAACTCACTATACCTTTAATTGTAAGCTCCATTTAAAGGTATGGGAATCCAGAGAGGACAAATAACTGGAACCGGGCCACCCAGGTGAGCCAGGCTTGGAACCCAGGCACTCTGACTCCTGACTCACCTAACCCTGCACACTCAGACTAGGCACCATGGAGAGGTACCATTCAGGTTCAGGGGAAGCACAAGCCTTGGGGTTCTGGGTCAGGCAGCCCCGCCCTAAGAGAAGGAAATGAGTTCCATACTGGGAAGCATTTTAGGTGGAGAGTGGCACAATCAAAGCCTAGGGAATGCTGGGGAGCAGGGTTCGCTTCTGAGCCAGTCTGGTCACAGGGAGAGTAGTATAGACAGACATCAAGAACCACGGACTAGAACAAGATAGGGCCCCCAAGGAGGGGAAAGACTCCCAGAACAGAATACTTCTGTTTCGGCACACAAAGCCTGGTCCTCACCCATCCATGAAGGCTTCCAGCCCTGGCCCTGGCCCTGGCCCACAGCTCACTTCAGCAAGTCTAATCCCTGAAGGACAGTATTGTGCCGAGGCAAAGGGAAGTAAACAGCAAAGCTTATCATTTAGCATGTAATACTCAGTGAATGTACATTTCACTGCCAATAAAGAAATTATGTTCATGTTTTCATCCTCTCCCTCTCATTCATTCTCTCTCTCTCTCTCTCTCTCTCTCTCTCTCTCTCTCTCTCTCTCTCTCTCTCTCCACACACACCCCAATCCCCAACACACATATTCATAGGATGTTCTCATATAAGATTGGACAACCCCTCATCAAGCCTTCATGCGTGGACAATGAAATGGACACATGCCATGGTCCTGACAGTGAGGTAGATAGAGGAAGAGAGCTTGCTGAGGGAATGCCATTGATACAGGGCCAAAATTAACATGTTGATTCAGTCAGGAAATCTCTGAGGTAGCATATAAATGAAGCTGACTTCCACTTGTGATTTTTAAGGATAATACTGGAGCATGCTCAGACCCTGGCCATTACCTGGCAGAATGCTCCCATTGCATTTGCTTTTGTGCTCCACTAACTGTACCTCTACAGGCCTCCTGAGAATCCCAGGAGCCTTGAAGCCTGACAGCCATCTTCTGGGGAAAGAAGCCCCCTAGTGGCCACCAAGCCATTATTTTATTTATATTTTTAACAATAAACAATTTATATGCATTTATTCATTCATTTTACTTTTAAATTAATTGTTTTGCCAGGAACTTGCAAGAAGTGAAGGCAGCTAAATATGAACTGCAGATGAGAGAGCATAGTTATTCATAAGGTCATTGGTACAAACTCTTGTTATAGCAATACTCATTATACAATGGTGCTCAGATATTGCAGTCAGATAACTTCCTCAGGGAAATATAAATTAAGGGTGAGAAAAAGTACAGCAGACACTCAGCTCAAGGTTGGATGGTGTCAAGTGCTATTTTCTCAGCACACACATAGTTGGGGACCTGGGACCAGGGAGAACTCATGAGTCCATTTTCTCTGTCTCATATTCATTCAGCGTGTATGATTAAATCACTCCTCTGTGTCAGTCGCTTATTCGGGGGCTAAAGATATGACAGAACAAAACAGACAGGACCTCACCCTGTGGATCTTACATTCTAGTACAGATAAATACAATATACATTAAACAAAGAAATACTTTCATTTTAGATGGTGGTTGAGTTCTATTATAAAAATACAAGAAGGTATTTCGCTAAGAGGAAGAGCCACTTTAGATATTGTGATTGGTGGAATTCTTCTAGAGAGAAAGTCATATTTGGGCTAAGTGCTATAAAACACTTGACCATGTAAAATCATCTAGGGGTGGGGACATGGTTAGCATGTTGCAGCAGCAGCAAGAAGTCCAGCGTGGAAGAGTGTAATGAGAAAGGAGCATGGCAAACGACAGAAAATTTGATGGATCCAGATTACATAGGAACTTCTGGATCCTGGCAAGAAGTATTGAATCAACTTCTGAACAAACTATAAAGCAACTAGAGGATTTGAAGCAGAGCGGTATCTGATTTCTTCGATGAAAAGTTTACCCTGGTGTCATATGGAAAATGTATGGTTGGGGGCGGGAGGGGAAGTGAAGCAGAAAATCCAGTTAGGAGGCCACACTTGGAACTGTCAAGTGATCAGCATGCAATATTAAAATGAGGTCGCTGGGAGTTTCTGACATATTCAGCATACTGAATGACCCATTATGATATTCATACTTTTTTCCCTAAAAACCAAATATCTAAGAGTGTACATATTCTCAGGTTATTCTAGTAAATTTTACTGAGGCTAATTCTGAATCGAACATTGTTCTTGTTTTTGTAGTTATTGTTGGTCTTAGGCCTTTGCCTTAATTTCCTTTAGCTGACAGATTTCCCAATGTGAAAAAACCAGGAATCAGTGTTTAATTCTCAATATACCCACCATTTGCCAGAGGACCTCGCACATCTCTCTAAACCACTTTGGGCCTTAGCCTTTTTTTCCAAGAATGAATGAGGTAAGCATTGGCTCTTCTGGCTCTGAAATTATATCATTGTTCAGATAACTGAAGTAATTAGAGCTTGGCCACAATTAGGTTTGTCATTTATTTTTCAGAAGCCAGAGCTTTCTATATATCTTTCTGGATGTTGTCAACTTTCTGCTCATTGGGATTCAATTATGTCTTCCTAGGCATCCAAATTTTAGATACACCTAATGTCACTGAAACCCAGTTATGATAAGTCAGTATCAAAAGAGCACAGTGAATTTCCAAAGCCCATACAAATGGTTTTCTCTTCCAGAAATTCTCTTAAACATTTTCTTAAATATTCCTTTGTGGGCATATTCTCTTTTTCTTTCTTTTATATATATTTGTATTGATTTCAGAGAGGAAGGGAAAGGGAGAGAAAAATAGAAACATCAATGATGAGAGAGAATCATCGATCGGTTATCTCTTGTACCCTGTCTATTGGGGATGGAGCCAGCAACATGGGTATGTACCCTGAACGGGAATCGAACCGGTAACCTCTTGGTTCCTGGGTCGATGCTCAACACTGAGCCACACCAAGAGGTGTGATTTTCAATCACCAAGAGGACACTTCATGAGTATACATTTCTTGCCCTAGATTTATTAAACTCTAATTGTAGAAGCATTCCCCTATGCCAACCTATAAAAAGGCCAAGTGAAGAAACTCTACTGTTCTCCATTTCAATGTCCAGTTTGCTCCTTTCCGAGCGCAGTAGTTTGCACCTGGTGGACCTTCAAGACATAGAATTCGCATAATTGAACCAGCAGAATCTATTTGTCTCTTGACCTATTTGTCCAACTTTGCGTAAATCTCCTACAAAAGTCTCCACTCCTATCTCGGACTCAAATTTTCCAGTATGATAGTTTGTCATTTTGAACCAAGCCACTTAAACTCTAGCTTGAATTGGTTGCATAAATCCTTTACACAATTTTGACTCATCTATAATTAATCATCATAATAAAATTGTTAAATTCCATTTATTTCTAATGCCATAAATCTTTCATACCACATAATTTGTGGTATGATTACATGATTAGCTGAGTAGCATAATTAGCACATTCCAGAGACCTGGAGCATGACCTTGGATTGAATTCTGTTAGCCCTCCTTATCTCATTATCAGTAACTCCAATAGAGGATTAGAAAGGCTGTTGCTCATACATAAATCTTTTCCTTATATCTCTTTTCCTGAGAGCCATTTGTACAGGGAGAGTCTCTCCTAATATGCTTTCTAGTTTCCCCTGCCTTTTTTTTTTTTACTCTCAGATTTAAGTGCAGTTAAATAAAATGATAGTTGAATTAATTTAAATATACACATTTCACAAAATGTCTTTATATATATATACATAGTATATATAAAAATTCAATATAAGAGCCAATTATACAATCAGTGCAAGCTGCTGCTTTTTTTTTTTTTTAAGGCTAGCCTAGAACAAGTACACTTTCACTTCCAATGCATTCTATTGGCCAAAGCCAGAGCTAACTTCATGGGTATATGATCTATGCGGCTGTACATGCTTAGAAAAAGGCTCTGTGCTTGGTTTAATGATCTACTATTGCCACCTTGAAACTTTTAATAAGATTTGAACAAAGGGTCCCCATATTTTCATTTTGTACTGGGCCCACAAATTATGGATCCGACCTTGGTCAAAACAAGTCACAAGGCCAGCCCAGATTCTAGAGAAGGGGAGGTAGGTGAGGAATCACACAGATAGATGGGTAATACAGGGCCATACTTCAGACATGGGACAAGACATTTCCCTTCTGCTGCCTTACTTTCCTAATGTACAAAATTATGTAGGAATAGAGCCTTGCTCATCAAGTTTTTAGCTGAATTAAATGGGATTTTTAGGGCTCAAAACAGAGTCTGAAACATTGTAAGTACTCAATGTATTAATATTAACTCTCTTTAAGTCTTTATATATCTACTCCAATATATTTATAGGTTAAAATACTTCTACCTTTGAAATTACCATAGCGTTTTGAAAGATACTTCAAATTGCCCTTGAAAATATTCATGGTGCCTATTTCTTCACATCCACTTCAATTTATCAAATTGCTTCATTTTCCCTGAATCTGATTAGTGATTTATTTTCATTTTAATTAATCCATATTAATTTGAATATCTTTTTATTTTTTAGTGTGTTCGAATATATTCTTGCCTTATGCATTGCCTTTATTTTTCTGTTGCCTTTATGACTTCTGTTTAATTTTCTATTGGGTTAATTTCTGCTATCTTATTAATTTGGAAAATTAATACCAAAAACACACATAAAAAAGACATTATTTAAATGTTTTCTTTCAAAACCTAGAAAAGTTTATTCTTTGTCTCTTCTCTTTACATGTATAGTCATACAAGGGTGTTTTTTTAGGTGTTTGAATTTTTTATGTGATAAAATCTTCCTTCTGTTGATACTCTGCTATGAGTACATTTTTATTTTTATTTTTGCTTTTAGGTTTTCAATCATTCTAGACCTTAGGGTATTAGTGATGAAGGAGATGGGGCAGGAAGCGTGTAGATGTGGCTACTGCCGGTAGAATCTGGACATCTGACATCTCCAAAGATGTGAGATATGAGCTGAGAATAACAGGATGAGAATGACTCAGCCTCGTGCACAGGCAGAGGGAACAGAAGATGCAAAGACCCCAGAAATCCGTTCAGAATAAGCCCTAGAAGAGCAGCCTGAGAAAGTGTCTGTGGAGAGAAATGCGCAGAGATTAGCTCTAATGGAAACCTTCATCAGCACAGGTTTTGTATCTGTTCTATGACGGTGGCCTCTATTACAAGTGACCCAATATCAGATATGAACTCGGGGACTTCTAGAAAAGAGAATGTTGTTTGAGGCACGAATAAGATTGGCTTAGCAATTGGAGTCAAGGGAAAGGTGAAGCAGAGTTAGTTGAGTCTTCACAATGAGAGAATTTTTTCTCTACCAAAAGCAAAAGTCATGAAACAAAGACAAACGATGACATGTCCTATAAAATAACCCTATGAGAAGTAATTTATAAAGAGAAAAGGAAAAGGCTACACACAATGGCATATACCGAAAATTTTCCAAAACAACAAATGCCTTATGGGAATACTATAAAAAATAGTACTAACTGAATAATTCCAAGAAATATAAAAACTATAATCTTTCTTGATGAAAAGGTAAAAGGCATTATTGTATGGCAGGAACTACTCTGGAGTATGTAGATATGCCTGGTTTACATGTGAGTGAAAATATGTGAGCATGTGTGTGTGTGAGGAAGTGTGTGTGTGTTTCAAAGAAATTTCAGAATAATTATCACAAAGCCTCACTGACCTGTTCTCTAGCTTCCGAATTCCACCAGCATAGACAGACTCTCTCAGAGGTGCACTCGGTGCTACTCACTGAGCTGCATCCTGGAATTCATGGATTTAATTAAGGTTAGACCATTGTGTGCAATCGTCATGCTTAATCTCCTAAATCAAAAGGTGTAACATATTACACTTTAGATTTTAAAACAGAGTACTTCCTCCAAGAACAGTTGCTAGATGACCAACTAAATACCAATGGGAGGAGTGGCGAACCCCTGCGGGTGGTGTCATGGGATTGCTAAGCTGCACTGTTTTAAAGGAAGTTACCTGGGAGCACAGCAACAGGAACATTGGATCAGACTTCCTATGCCCGTGAGCAGGGCCACTCCTTTTGATTGTACCATGTGTGAGCACATTCTTTAGTGCCCCATCGAACATAAATATGGAGCTTGGGGAGGTGGACAGTCTTGAGGGATTGTATTCAACTCATGATGAGCAACATGCAGCATCCCTGGACCATTCAGTCCCATCCTCCCAGTTCTGTGACTCCCTCACCCATGCTGACTTAAACACCAAGTCCTGCTCTGTAATATCTACCATGTGGACCAGTCACTTTCCAATATCAGGGGTTTTTGTCATACAACTTGTAATATATTTGATGAACTTTTTATATTATTACAATCATAATCCAGTTCCTGCTTCCCAAAGTTATATCCAAGTTGCCACAGTAGAAATTGGGAGTCCCCAAATCTGCAAATATCCACCTTCACACACTGTATATACATGCACGCATACACACACACACACACACACACACACACACACACACACACACACTTTTTGATAATGTCTGGATATTTCCAGAAGTGACTTGTTCTATTGATTATGTTTGGTTTTATCATATTAATTTTTAGAGGGTCACTTTAATTCTAAGATTTGGGAACCTCTGGTATTAGTTTATACAGAGACCATGAGCTTTACATAGAATGCAGAGGACTGACCTGCAGATCACAGTCCCAGTCCCAGCAGCGGGCCGGCCTGTGCTGGAGTGTATGTCCAAGGGCACTGGATGGGCTTTTCAAGGTATTTACATAAATTGGACCCAAATTGCAAATCAGAACACATTAACTCATAGTTGAGGAAATAAGCCAGATCCAGAATGATAAAAGAAATAGAAAACATCAAGACCATACAGTGAGGGAGGGCAGGAATTAAGAAATGTGTGAGGAACAAGCCCAGAAGTTGAATTTAAGATGGGCAGGCCAGATAAGCTAACAGAAGCTGTGATCAACATACGGCCACATAAGGGCTGTTTTCTCATCTGTCTGTTTTGGCTTGCATATCTAGGGTACAGGTCTGCCAAGTTATGAGAAACACTCAGAAACACACAGCAGATGTTGTCCTAAAAATTAAGGATGTTATCCAGCCATCAGAAAGAAGGAAATCCTGCCATTTGAAAAAAAACATGATGGACCTTGAGGGCGTTATGCTAAGTAAAATAAGTCAGACAAAGACAAATACTATATGATCTCACTTTTATGTGGAATTTAAGAAAGCCAAACTCATAGAAACAGATAGCAGAATGGTGGTTATGAGGAGCTGAGAGGTGGGGGAAATGGGGAGATGTTGATCAAAGAGTATAAACACTCAGTTATAAGACAAATAAACTCTGGGGATCTAATGTACAGCATGTTTATTATAGTTAATGATAATAATACTGTACTATGTACTTGAAAGTTGCTAAGACAATAGATCTTAAATGCTCTCACCACAAAAAAGAAATGGTGATTGTGTGATGTGATGGAGGTGTTAGCTAATGCTATGTTAGTGATCATGTTGCAATTTATAAGTGTATCAAATCAACATGTTGTACACCTTAGACATACACAACGCCATATGTCAATTATATCTCAATAAAGCTGGAAAAGTAAACTATTAAAAATTAAGGCTATTGAAAGCATGGTATTTTTCAGTGTCTACTACTATAAAAACACAATGTTCATACTAAACCACGGCAAGGCCAACTTATTCTTCTGGGAACAGTCTTCACAACCTCCTCAGTCGAAGGCGGGGCTATCCTAGTGCCTGGTTTCCTCAGCCTCTATGGTTAGAATGGGTCACATGACCCTACCTGTGCCAATGTAAATCCTGGCACCATTGGGAAGGGATAGAAGGCTTTTGGAGGATGAGGCCAAGACTATCAGAAGCTTACTTCCCCGCTGCTCTAAGAAGACATTTCCACTATAGAAGCAAAAGAGATCCTCACAGAGTAAAGAACAGAGATAAAAGACAAAAGCCCTGAAGCCCAGGCAAGGGGATGTGGTATTCACCCAGGACAGTCTGAGATTACAGTCAGGAGGAGAAACATCATGGCGGAAGCATCTTCAAGTTTATATCTCGAAAGTGTTTAATGCCATTCTGAAGAGATCATCAGATGGATGAAAAATCAGAGAACAGAGTTTGTAAGCTGGAAGACAGGGAGAGAAGGTTCAGTGTGCTGTTCTGAACAGATGCTGTGATAGGGAGAGGGTTGCACCCCCTTTTTCTGTGCACTCCTTGTACTCACAGGGAGCACAGCTACCACCCCCACCTTCGATGCATCCTGGGGTGCACCAAGTGTGAAATAAGAGGGAAAGAAACCACTCTGGGTCAAACCCAGAGCTTCCAAAGTGTTCTGCCTGGCTCACATTTTTACTCACGCCTCTCAATGGAAGAGCTGAAGAGCCAATTGTCAGAGAAAAGAACTGGGGTTAGATGCTGGATAAGAAACCCTCAGCTCTTTGATTTCCCTTAAGATCAGTGACACAAAGACAAGCACAGGGTGAGAGGAGTCATCCCATTATTCTTTAGAATAGTCACAAGCTAACAGTGGCAGCAGCCCCTTATTAGCCACTCTGCTCAAACAGCCAGCCACTTGACATTAACACTAAACACCGTTTCTCCACTCCAGGCATAGATAGCCTTTAGGTTTCCTTCAAGGCTTCCTGTGTGTCAGCCAGAGCCACTTAGTGTCATTGGGACTAGTGTCACTCTTCCAGGTGCAGCTGGGACTGGGGCCCCATGTCTGCATTGTGCATAGGACCCACACTCCATTCTCCTCCCAGATTTGGGAGAAATGCCCCCTCTCTTATGACACAGGCTCTTTCCCTTTACATTACCCAATCTTACACCTAGGGGAGACTGCTACATGAGTTTAGACTTTCACAAATAGGTAGAATGATTATTATTCATCAACTTCTCTCTTATACTCTGAAAAAAAAAAAATCCACGAGGTAGGAAAATTAAGGATCTGGCAACCTCCCTGAAACAGACGTGGGAAAATACAGGAAACATTACAGACATAGCTCTAATTTGGCACGGTTCTCTTCAGCAGAAAAAGTAAAAACCCAATTAATATGTCAAGAAATAATCACACCACATGGACTAATCTATATCCCATTTAAACTTCGCATTGAATGTTAAGCTAAAACGTGATAAATGTTAAGTGTATTCAGGCCACCCCCACATCTCTAGGAGATGTGGGCTGGAAAAGTTTGAGAAGCACTGAAGTAGGCCAGTGTCCTGCTTTTGTGGGTGAGGGAAACGAGGCCCAGCCATGTGCCCAGGGGTTACACAGATCATTAATGGCAGATCCAGGTCACCACTGAGTGGATAGAGGCCTCAGAGTTTGTGATGAGCTTAGGGAAATTACACCACTTACTTCAGTCTATCAAGGAGACCCCTGGAGCCAAGATTGCTGAACATAAGGGACTTGCCCTCTTCCCCACGGCCCTGCTGCTGTTGACTTAATCTTTATAGGCGCATCACCTGTTCCATCCATTGCTCTGACACAAGAGACCAGGCCTGCTGTAGTTAGAAATGACTACTCACCTTTCCCTTAGCCACCAGGACAACCCTTTAATTCTTACACCCATCATTATCTCAGTCTTCACTGGATGCCCAAGCCATCTACTTAATCCACTAACACCAGGACATTTTCCACAAAGGGTTCTGTACATTCATAACCTACCACAAAGTTCCACTCCTTTCCAAGCTCTCAAACCTTTCCATCATGATCTCTAGAATACTCCAACTGGTATCAATATAATTCTCTACTTTCTCAACCTCTTCTTTTAGTTTTTCTTTACCTAAAACTCACTGACACCTGACCCACTCTAAGAGGATTGTTTCTTTAGGAACCCTTCAAGTGGTGACTATTTTTCTCTCTCCCAACCCAACTGCCATAGGTTTAGTGGAGGGTTAGGTACTTTCATTAATGTTTATTGCTTCATTATTTATCTTCCCTTTTACCCAAGACCCACAGTGAAATCTCTTTCAATGCATATGTCATCAGACCATACAATCCACTGCCCTTTTGCTTTGGTCTGAATATTTGTGCTTCCCCAAAATTCAGATGTTGAAACCCTAATGCCTGATGTGATGTTATTAGGTGGTGGGACCTTTGGGCGGTTCTTAAACTGGGAGGATGGGATGGAGCCCTTAGGTGGGATTAGTGTCTTTACACAAAAGATTTCACAGAACTGGCAAGCCCCTTTTACTGGGTTACAGAACAAACAAATTTGCAGTCTGCAACCCAAAAGAGAGCCCTAACCAAAACCCAACTGTTTTAGCACCCTAGTCTTGGAATTCCACACTCTGTGACTGTGAGAAATAAATTTATGTTGTTTATAAGTCACCACTTTATAGTATTTTGCTATAGCAGCCTGAATAGACTAAGACACCTTTCTTGTTATGGTCTTTTCCTGACTCCTGGTCACTCCCTTCAATGGAAGATTTTAGAAAGTGGCACATTACTATCATTACTATTTTTATTACTATTACTAGAGGCCCTTTGCTCAAAATTCGTGCATGGGTAGGGTTCCTAGGCCTGGCTGGTGATCAGGGCCGATCAGGGCTTTCTGGCTGGCCAGGGCCTCCCTTAGTTCCTCGCCGCCCCCTGCTGGTCAGCACACATCACAGCGAGCGACCAGTCTCCCGGTCAAACTCCCATGGGGACAATTTGCATATAAGGCTTTTATATATATAGATTATTTTTATGATGTGTATATCCCATCAACATAACAAATCCACAAAACTGTGGGAGGGAGGAAAAGAGTCAACGAGACAGCAAAAGAGAGAGAGGGAGAGAGAGAGGGAGAGAAAGAGAGAGAGAGAGAGAGAGAGAGAGAGAGAGAGAGAGAGAGAGATAAAGGAGAAAGGAGGATAAACAAGAAGTACCTTAATTGACAGAACAGAGAATACTAAATATGCCTTGAGCTGTTGACAGTGGAGGCTGGGGTATGAAAACCAATAGAAGCAACATGACTTCTGTCACAGCTCCACTCTACTCTAAAATGCACACAGATTTATTGCACCAGGTACTTCTGAAGTCAGGGAAGTCAGATGGAGTAATAGACAGTAAACTTAGTTGAAAACATGATCAAGAGCAGTGAGGAATCTGGATTTCTTCATTTTCCCTACAAACCCAAGTGAGTTGTCCTTTCCCACTTTGGAAGAAGCCTGAATGTGTACTCTCTCAAGATCTTAAGTGAATAAGGGTTGTGCCTTGAGAATATGAAGCAC
This sequence comes from Cnephaeus nilssonii, assembly GCF_951640355.1. Taxonomy (NCBI): domain Eukaryota; kingdom Metazoa; phylum Chordata; class Mammalia; order Chiroptera; family Vespertilionidae; genus Cnephaeus; species Cnephaeus nilssonii. Next base: position 10,996,795 of record NC_137088.1, on the reverse strand, counting down.
GAGGAAGGCTGGAGATGATATTCCAATAATGAAAACAAGAGTTTAGTGACAATTTGCCTGTTGAAAAGTGAGCCCCTAGTTTCATTTTCCTATTCAAACTCTGGAAGACAACTTTATGTAGCATTCACAAATAAAATATTAAAGTACTAGCGTTCCCGTTGCAGGAAAACTCCTGCAATAGGGTTTCCTGCTGCACTCTACCCCACCCTGCCTGCTCTCCTCCCTTGTCCCCCGCCCCGCGATCTCCGAGAGCCCCCCTGCTTTTCTAACTTCTCCGCCAGCCTGCTCTCCTTCCTTCTCCCCTGGCCCCGCCTCCGCTCCTCCCTTCTCCCCTGGCCCCGCCCCTTCTCCCCCGGCCCCGCCTGCTCAACTTCCTTCTCCCCCAGCCCCGCCTGCTCAACTTCCTTCTCCCCCGGCCCGCCTCCTCTCCTCCCTTCTCCTCCCCCCGGCGTGCTTGCTTCTCTGCAGCTTTGCTCCCTTCTGCAGCTCTTGGCTTCTTTCTCCGCTGTCGCAATATGCAAATTAGCCGCCATCTTTGTTGGGGTAATTTGCATATTCGTCCTGATTGGTTGGTGGGTGTGGCTTGGCTGGTGGGCGTGGCTTGGGTGTAGTGAAGGTATGGTCAATTTGCATATTTGTCTATTATTAGATTAGATTCCTTTCTGGGGAAACTAGCCAGATAAAGATAAGAAAAGTCTCAAAGACCTGCAAGCCATTGACCTTGGGTTGTCTCACAAATAAATGGCCATGTCTCTGCCTTATCAATTTACAATGAAGTGCATTAGTTGACAAGTGTTATGCTCTATGACCATCCCCCCAAAACACACACAGTGAGTTTTCATATATCAGTTTAATGTATGCTGCTAAGAACCAGAGATGACCAGGCATTTGAGAAAATGTTTAGTATAGAGACCATAGATAAAATTCAAAAAACAGAAAGGAAAGTGGAAAAAAAATAATGCTATGAGTAGAAGGAAATATAAGAATTAGTTAATATCACCAAGTGATAAAAGGAAAAATATTGCTTCCATTACATTGCAAGAGGGTATAATAAAAATGAAGACTCTAAAGAAAAAGAAATAGCCTAGATAAAAATGATACTAGCATAAATTAAAAGTTCAATAGGCATATTTAAAGATAAGTTAAGGAAGCAGAACATTAAAAAAAGATAATCTCACCCTAGCTGGTTTGGCTCAGTGTATAGAGCATCAGCTTGAGGACTGAAGGGTCCCAGGTTCGATTTCAGTCAAGGGCACATGCCTGGGTTGCAGGATCAATCCCCAATAGGCGGCATACAGGAGGCAGCCAATGAATGATTTTCTTTCATCATTAATGTTTCTATCTCTCTCTCCCTCTTCCTTCCTCTCTGAAATCAATAAAAATCTATTTTTAAAAAAGATAATCTCCTTAATCACATTTGAAGAAAAAATTAAAGATGTGTCTAGTATCTCTGTCTCTTAAGGATATAGTAATAAATGCATTACATACTCACATACACACACACATGCACACATACACAGTACACAGTAAACTAAAGACCAAGCTCTGGATAATAATTACATTAGAAAAATTAAGTCATTCATTAATAATGCTACTGATTATATTTAAATATTAAAAGCCAATTTTATAATAATTTTTCCGCTGTTTCTCCAGTGATCTTTAGTATAATCATACTTGTCTACCAGTGTACTAGTGTACTTAGTGCTTGGTAAATTGTATTCTTCATATTTCCATGTTGATGGTAGAATGGTTACATGTATATAAAGCCAATTTCCCTTTATACATGTCTAACTGAAGCAAAAGGGTTTCGTCAAATTACAATTCTATTGCTCTATGCTGTATTCCTTAGAGTAAATATATAAGTTAAATATTATTTTCATGTCAGATTTATTATCTTATGTTTGCTTATCTTATTTTATAGAAAGATTTCAACTCAAAAGCAATGTGAACAATTAGATATTTACTTATTTATAAATAGATGTCATTATCTTACTGCTGTCCATTTAGCAGTTTAAAAGAAATTGTGGGTATTGCCATTCATTTAATAATAGAATTAACAGAACTACTGGTATGGAAAAAGTTACAGAGAAGACAAATGAGGTATTGGTGAAGCAATTGCTCCCTTGTGGGTTAACCATTAAAGACCATAAACCAATGAGCTGTGAGAAAGTTTGCTGTTAATGCTTCTCGAGGCACTAAATTTACATGTGATATAAACATCCTATTTGTAGCATATGATTGCTGGAGGCTCTATGAGCCATTTGAATGGCAAAGAGTTAATATATTACTTTCTGTCCTTCAGTTTTATTCTTGTGGTATTTGTCAGAAAACTTTAATTGCTCCAATGTTCTTTTAAATAATTAAAATGCTTGTTTGCTGTATTTTTCCCTTGATATAAGAAATGGCTCAAAATAATTCACCTTGTAGTTGAGTAATAACCATGACTTTGTGTTACAGGAACATAAATAGTTTAAAAAGTGTTTTAAATGCTCTCTCAATTAAATTCAAATGATTAAGTGGAGAATTTTTATTGGTATGGGGCAAACACATTCTACTAATACAATTTCTCATACTCTGTTCTCAAATTTATTTTTTTCTAAGAATATCATCATCAGTCATCAAATCTGAAATTCTTAAAAGTTCAGATGTCATATTGAACCAAAGTTGGGTGTTTTTTGTTTTTTGTTTTCTGAGAATCAACTCTCCTTGGCAAACATGATAGATACTGAGTAAAGTCCTGGAGGGCAGGGAAGCCATCTCTAGTCATTGTAGCATCATTTCATGGTTGGCGGCCACAGTGTAGATTTAATGATTCCCAATAAAATGACTAAGACAGGTTTTCTTGAAACACAGCATGTGACAGCTCACTGGGGATCAGGATAATCACCAGAGAAGTGCTCACAGACTTGAATTCTATTTACACAGGCCATCATATTGCTTGTCATCTTCTAAAGGATTTTTCCCCTTAAATCAACCTTTATCCATGATGGTGTCAACAAATTACCATTACCACTTTCTCTCTAGAATCCATCTTTCCAGAGACAGATTGTAAGGTCTAAACTCATTCATTTAGCTATCATTCATTAATTCAAAATTATTGAGTGCCCACTCTGTGCCAAGCATTGTTCTAGGTTCTCAGAAAATATTAGTAAACAAAGACCCCCACCCCACTGTGGTGCTTATACCAGAATGAGTACAAATGGACTGAATTTACCATATGTATAGGTAAATAATTCATCTACAAGATGAATTATTTTGGGCCATTTCTTATATCAAGTTATATATCAGTTAACAAATGCCTGAACAACATGCATTTTAATCTTCTTACCCTAAAAAATATATGCCTTTATGATATTCATGTTCAAATTTAAAATTCTTAAACTCCTTGAAATTCCCCACTAGAACATGTTTTTGTGAAAAGGAGAGACAGCCCCCAGCCTCTGGCTTCCAACAGAAGCCTTACCTTCACCTACTCCCCTCACTCCCTCCTTCCTTCTGGCCTGCAAAGGTCTTCCTGCAACTTGTGTGGATCCTCTAGGAATTCTCTAAGCCTGTCCAAGCTTAGTCTACATTTTCTGAAAGCAACTCTGGAGTATGGGGGCACACTCAGGAAGAGGCCCAATCAGAAAGAGGTCACTTAATAGAGAAATTCTAAGGTCCTTGGTATTCAGAGTGGTCTAGATAGGGGCTTAGTTCTCTGGATGAGCAGATCCTTCCATTCCCCCCACCAAGGACCACCTTCTCCTATAATTCCAGTGCTTAGAGCCTGACTGGGCAAACCATGAGGGTGAACCAATTATTAAATTCCTACCCTAGGGGACCCTCCTTATCAATCTTGTAGAGTTCACCTTTCCTTCTCTGACAGTGAAATCATCTGAGCCTTCCTTCCCTTTTGTTTTTCTTTTTCTAATTTCTTAAGGTAGAAATTTAGGTTGTTGATTTGAGATCTTCTTTTATAATATAAGCTGTCATGGCTAGAATTATGCCGCCGCCACCCCCATCCCACCCCCCACCCCCCGCCACAAATTCATATATTGAAGTTCTAACCCTCAGAATCTTAAAATGTGATCTTATTTGGAAATAAGGTCTTTGTAATTATAATTAGTTACGTTAGGATGAAATCATTCTGGAATAGGGTAGATCCCTTATCCAATATGATGGTGTCCTTGTAAAGGGGGAAATTTGAACACATACTAGTATATGCATACAGGAAAAATGCCATAGAAACACAAAGATGACCATCTATAAGCCAAGAAGAGAAGCCTGAAACAAATCCTTCCCATGCAGCTCTCAGAAAGAACCAACCTTGTCAAGACCGTGATTTTATACTTCTAGCCTTTAGAGCGGTGAGACAATAAATTTCTGTTGTTTGTGGTACTTTGTTATGGTAATCCTACCAAACTGGAACATTTTAATGCTATTGATTTCCCTCTCAAGTACTGCATTAGCTGTATCTCACAAATTTTGCTATTTGGTATTTTCATTTTTGTTTCATCAAAATATTTTCTTCACCTAGAGAATTTCTTCTTTGATCCTTGGATTATTTATAAATATGCCAATTAATTTACAAATACTAGGAGGTCATCATTTAACTTTCTGTCATTTAATGATTCATTCCATTAAAGTTAGAGAACAAAATTTATAAGATTTCAATTCTTTAATTTTTTTTAAGATTTGTTGTATGTTACAAGACATGATGTAACTCTTGTTAAGTGTTCCATTTGAACTTGAAAAGAATGTTTATTCTCTTCTTTTTGGGTGGAGTGTTCTATAAATCTCAATTAGATCCAAGATTTTTAATGCTGTGCCTTTTACCACCTTGCTGATTTTCTCTCTACTTGTTCTATTGGTTATTTAGAAAATAGGGTAGACATCTCCAACTCTAATTGTGATTCTGATTTGTGCATTTTTTCTTCCAGTTCAATCAGCTTTTGCCTCACATATTGTGAAACAATCTTATAAAGTGCATACACATTAGAAATGTTACATCTTCCTGGTGAACTGACTCTTCTGTCATTATGTAATAGGCCTTTGTTTCTGTGATTCTTGTTTTTCTTTTTGCATGGATAACTATATTTTGCAGCCATAACTATATTTTTAATCTCTCCAAATGAAATGTAGGACTTGGTCATAGAAGGCTAAAAGGGTCATCTCCCTGTCACAATGCCAGCCCTGCAGTTGACATTGTCTGATATTTATACAGCTTTTCCAGCTTTGTTATCATTAGCAATATGTATGGTATATATTTTCCTTCCTCTTACTTTTAACTTCCTTATATTATTATGTTTAAAGTGGGTTTCTTATAGATAGCATAGCTTTTGGAAGGGATCCAAATGCAAGCATAATTGTTCAATTCCTACTATACACCAGATACTTTCTAAATGCTACAGATATCACATAAAGACTGCACTTTTCTTTATGAGGTCCAAACAGAGAAAATTAACTTCTTACTTTGGCAAATTTAATTTGCCTTCTGAAGTCAACTTTAAGTCCATAGAGTTATAATATATTCACAATGTCTCCTATCTGTCTGCCCTGGAAGGTGAGCGTGGTGACCTGAGCAGGACACATCTTCTTCAGTGTATGATCACAAAGAAGACTGGGGGAGAAATGCTGGCATTAAAAAGTAGGTTAAGCATTGATAATGAGCTTCTTCTGGCTGGCTCTGTCAGGCATGCGATTTTCTGCAGGGACCAAATTGTGTCTAAAGAGCCTTTCTTCCGACTGACGCTTGGTTACTGTCATTCCATTCTGACCACCAGTTTCCTGGTTGTAACTGCTAGCATATAATACCTTTCCATGGGTTTCTAAAATTATAGCTTGTTTTATGATGATTACAACTTAGAGGGTTGTTTCTTGATTCCTTAACACTGTCAGTCTACAAATCATCATGTAGTAAAGGCTAATTCTGTGGAGGTTCCTGCAGATGGCCAATTTCTTAGGGAGACTCATGTAAATTTTTATGTGGTAACAATTCCCTAGCATCATCCTGGGCACCAGAATCCATATGATCTGTAAAATAACAGTCTTGACTCCACTTACACTGAAGCCTCAGACTCTAATATCAAAGTGGTAACAGAAGATAAATGCAACAGGCTGAACTACAAAAGGAGATTCCGGAAGTAAGAGACCTGGAGAGGTCTGGAGAGGGCTGATTAGGGAGGACCAGTAATAAGCTTAAGAGGATGAGGGATAATCTTCAAGTATGGAAGAGCACGTTGGGAGGACATGAAATTTGACTGATGTAAAAGTTAAGTTCAAATAGCTGTGGTCAAGCAACAAACAAGGTATTCATCATTGGGGATGACCTGGAAGATATAAATTCCCAACTTGTCGAGAAGTTCAAAAGGCCAAGACATGGCACCAACTAAGAACAAAGACTCAGAGAAATAATATAAGGGTCCAGTCATTAGACTAAGTTTGTGTTGCAGGTTGGATTTCCTAAATGATGAAGATTAACACCCAGGAATTTTATGTGGGAAACTCATGAAAACAACATATGTGAAAGGGAAAGGAAGGAGGCAGAATTAAGCAGAAGTTCTTAGACTATGATGCAGTATCAACAAAGTTCTTGGCTGAGATTACAAGGAATCCTGAAAATAGGTTAACTCTTCTCAGTGTTGCAAGTTGGGGTCTTTATAGACTTGCTAAGCCAGTCATTAGGTATGAGCTAGCCCAAAAGAGGCAAATAATCTTGGCCAAAGCAGCTCTTTTCAGTTTAGGTATTTCCCAAAGAAGGGCAACAGCATATGTATGGCATATCTGCTGGAAGAACTACTGGAAGCACTTCCAGGATCTGGGAAAATAAGTCCTTCAGTCCTAAAAGACAATCTGGGTCTCCACTATAATATACCCCTTGCAGAAGTCAAGTCCAATTCTTTAAATAAATTCTGGGAGTAGCTACTGACGGATCCCAGTTGTCTTCTCTTCTCCAGAAAGATCAGAAAAAGTTTCCTAGATCAAGTACCACTTGCCTTCTGATATATATGTCAAAGGACAATGAGTAAAGAATGATAGATCTTTATGCTCTGATAAACATGCATTACATACCTCCCTTACTTAGATACTGGGACAACACAAAGTCCTGTAAAAATATGGTAGCAAGAGATATAAATATAATTTGTGATCATTTATAGGCCAAAGACTATGTACATGTTATATTAATAGTACCTAAGTTAATCCTCATGGTATCCTGATCTGGGAAGTATTATTAATCCCATTAATCAATAAAGAAGCTAAAACTAATTAATTAGGTACTATCTAGTGGCACAAGAACCAGGATAGAGGGGCACAGTCCATTGGAAATGAGACTGCATTTAGTATACATTGACATCTCAAGCTCTTGTCTTCCTAGTCCATTTATATCCTTCTCAGTGTTAAGGGCAGCCATAACTGTATTTTTAATCTCTCCAAATGAACTGTAGGACTTGGTCACAGAAGGCTAAAAGGGTCATCTGCCTGTCACAACTGCCAGCTTGGCTGACTTGGGATCTCATCAACTGTCATCAGTATGTCCACAGTGTTTTGGCAGGAATACTTTAAATGTTTCACACAAATGGTGTTGCAGAGAAATATTTTTTCTTCACTTCCCTCAAGACATCTTTGTAAAGTCAGATATCTTTTGCTTTTCCCCAGCCAAAATACATCTAGTCGTCCCGTTGTGTCATATTCAAGGTCACAGCCTATGTCTTTGGGGTTTTGCTAAATAGTATTAAGAAAAGCTAGTTGATAAAATAGTTTTGTTTGTACAGTTGATTGTAAGTGGGGTCTAGCATACAGAGAAAGGATGGATATTTTTAGGGAAAGATAGTTCAGGGTTGAAGGAAGAGAATTTAGAAATGCCGAGAGACAAAATAACATTTGGTAAGTATGGCTAGAAAAGTAAAATATAAGTGGTTTTCATGGCAAGGCATGTGGAAAAAGAAGTACACTGCACTCGTATCATTAAAAAAGTATATAGGCAAACTAAAGAGTTCAGACTTTCCCCCTAAAGAACATGGGAAGATTTTGAAGTATTTCAAGCAGAAAGTCACACTGGCCGAACCTCCCCTGTCACCCCATTCTTCCCATTAACCTGCCTTTTAACACTAATCTCAAATTCCCATAAGTGGAAAATCATCTAGGAACTTCCTTCTCATAGCTCCCCATCACTTGCATAGATAAAGGGTGGTACTGAGAATTACTGAGGGGAAGGGTGCAGATCAGCCCTAACCCAGGGGGAGGCACCACTGGAGAGGCTCCAGGCGACGTTACTCATAGGAAGACTGCCCAGGCGTGCTCCTCAACTAAAATGTGGCAATAAACAACTGAAATTATTTTTTTAATAATTCTACTAATCAGTCTGCTGGAGGAGGGAGTGCCCAGACTCCCCTATCTGCCAGCTGCCAATCATCAGTTTATTTTAAAAAAAAAAAGTACAAACAAGAGTCACTGTGCCCTGAGAGCCTGAGTTTTGCCTTTTTTCTTCTCTCTATTCTCTTCTCAATCCTGATTTTGACTTGGTTCCTCATTCAAATTACAAATAACCTCCTCAAAGGCGAGTAAATAATTTCCATGCAAAGAGCTAAACAACATGCAAAGTCATTTCCTGAAAGTATCTAAATAACTCTTTGATAGTACCAAACACACAGAAAGTTAGTTTGAGGGAAAATTGAAATAAGCAATGCAAACTCTGAGAATAAGGTTGAGACTTACTTTTGTCTTCTGTCTTATTTGTTAAACTCACCACCTATTTATATATGCATGTTCCTAAGAAAGATGGGAAGACTTTATAAGCTATAATGTGCTATAAAACCCCAATACTTAATACCCCAGGCTGAAAAAGAATGAATCCACATAACATAGAGAATTAACACAAGCTTACATGGTTACACAGGAAGTCAAATGTGCCCTGTTGCTATGATACCAGCTGTTCCAATATTCTGATTAATAGAACAAGAGAGCAAGCGATAAACATATCATTTAACATTAAAACACAGAAGTGTTGGAAAGTAGACTAGGGCACTTTCACCTCATTACTTAAAATTAGATCTTTAAACATCCTATCAGTAGAATTCTGATGTAGTTCAGTACTATTAGTGCTGTTGCAAGTCTTTAAGTATCTTTAATGATGTGGATGTTCCTTTAAAAACCAATTAAGAGGTCAGTATTCTCCAAAGCAATTCTTTCAAGTCTAGTAGATATAACTAGAAGATAATGACATAGTTAGCAAAAATGCTTTGTAGGTTAAAAATTCAAAGAAAAAAAAGACCAGAATTTTAAAACTTGAAGAACCTTAAAGATGTTCTTAGTCTTGTACCATCATTTGATAGGTGAAGAAATTGAATCCCAGAAAGCTAAGTGATTTATATAAAATAAAAAAAAAAGTGAAAGTAGCCACAGAGGTTTCCTGATGGTTATTTGAATGGTCAGTAGGAAAAAAAAAAAAAGCAAATAAACAAGGTTCAGAAATTAGTCATTTTATAGCAGGAATTAGATTAGATCCTATCTTTAGGGTAATGAGGCACAAGGGAAATGATTTTCATTAATCAAATTTAAAAAACAACAACTCATAGACAACAGTATGGTGATTACTAGAGAGAAAGGGGGGAGATAAAAGAGGGTATAGAGGGTATAAATGGTGATGGAAGGAAACTTGACTTTGTATGGTGAACATAGAATGTAATATATAGATTATGTATTATAAAATTGTACATCTGAAACCTCGTTAACCAATGCTGCCCCAATAAATTTAATTACAAATAAATCAATTTTCATAACAAAAAGGTAAAAAAAAAAAAAAATGCTGGCTATGCCCTAATAATCAGAACTTCCTAGAAGATACTGGCTTAGAAAAAATAATTCCTCTAGGTCCAGAATGTTCTGAGAGTTAAAAACATCTATTTTGAAATATTACCAAAATCTGTATACTCACTACTGAAATTAAAGACATTAACATTTTTTGCCAAATTGGTTTCAGATTTCTCTCTATATATTTTTAAAACTTTTTTAAATAAATAGTTAAAGAAACACCTAAAGCCATACTTCTCCCCAGTTTCTTCCCCAGCTTTCCCTCCTCACACTTAACCAAAACCCTAAAGTCAGTATAAGTCATGCTCAGACCTGTTTTTGTATCTCTACTATGTATGGGTAAATCCATAGGATTAACAATTCATATAAATGATATTCTAATACTTTCCTCCTTTTACAGTTTCCTTTCTCCCCTCAACTTTGTTTAAAGATTTATCCATGTCAAAAACGTGTCTTTCACGTGGATCTCAATTTGCATTACCCTTACAACTAAGAGATAATTGAGGTTATTTCCTAGTTTTGTACTCCCTCTGCTACAATTAATGTTCTTGTATTTGTCTTCTGGGGCACATTTTTTCTTGTGCTCATGTGTAAGAATTTTTCGGAATGCTACTGTCATGTTGAAAGATATTATTCAACATTATTAACTATGCCCAATGGCCCTCCACAGAAATGGCGCCAGTTTACATTTCCAGTGTAAGAATGTTATTTTCCCACTTCTCCTCATTGCATGATGTAGTGGGCTGAGTAATGGTCCTCCAAAGATGCCCACATCCAAATCTCTGGAACCTGTGAGTACACTACCTTATAACTGCAAAAAGTATTTGCAGGTGTAGGTTTGAGATGGAGAGCTAATCCTGCATTTTCACGTGGGCCCAATGTCATAGGAGTCCTCATCAGAGGGAGTCAGGAGAGTCAGAGAAGGAGATGTGAAGAAGGAAGAAGAGATCAGACAGTGAGAGATCTGAAGACCCTAAGATTCTATGCTGCTGGCTTTTAAGATGGAGAAAGGGGCCACTAGCCAAGGAATGCAAGCCACATCTAGAAGCTTGGAAAGGGCAGGAAGTTGATTCTTCCTTTAAATCTTCAGATGAAACCCAATACCTTCACTTGCACCCAGTGAGACTGATCTTAGGCTTCTGTCTTCCAGAACTGTAAAATCATACATTTGTGTTAAGCCACTATGTTTTTGGTAATTTGTTACAGCAGCAATAGAAATTTAATTAACTAATATACCACCAGATGCCACAAGATTCATCTTCTCAATGCATGATGAATAGTGTTCATATTCAGTTCAAAGCTTCAGTGATTGCCAATCTATACTAATAATAGAGGAATATGCAAATTGCCTGGGATGCCGTCACAGTAATGACTGAACAGCAGGCTGCGTGGGGCGACCAGGCTGGCAGGGGGGCAATTGGGGGCGACCAGGCTGGCGGGAAGGGGGGGAGGCAGTTAGGGGTGACCAAACCTGCTGGGGGGGCAGTTGGGGGCAACCAGGCCGGCAGGCAGGTGAGCAGTTAGGAGCCTGCAGTCCCAGATTGTGAGAGGGATGTCCAACTGCCGGTTTAGGCCCAATCCCCGGGATCAGGCCTAAACTGGCAGTCGGACATCCCCCAAGGGGTCCCAGATTGGAGAGGGTGCAGGCTGGGCTGAGGGGACCGCCCCCCCCCCCCCCGCTCCGTGCACAAATTTCATGCACCGGGCCTCTAGTATCCTATAAATAAAGATCAAACTCCTTACCTTGAGATTTAAGATCTCTACAGTGTGGTCCTAATTTTCTTCTCAATCAAGGTATATGTAATTACTCTGTTTCTCCCATGAAATTCACTTGCATAAAGCCATGCCTCTGCTAATAGAAATTTATCCACCTTAAATATTCTCATAATTGCATGCAAAAATTTCTCATAATTGCATGCACAACTTCTACAATCTATATACTTCAATGCCACCTCCACAGAGACTTTCATTGATTCCCTCTAGCCAGGAATTCTCTCTTGCACCTCTGAACTTTAATGTTCCAAGTGCCCCCTTCTTAAAATACCTTTTATTTTTTATCTTGTAGTATCTACTTCAGAACATAAGCTTTCTGAGGGAAGAGGCTCTGTCATGTCCATTTCTCTTTATTCTTTTGCAATATTACCTGATATTTACTGAGTTCTCACAATAAATCAATAAATACAGTCACAGCTACCCCACATTTGCTTATTCCTCTTTGAAACAGAAGCATCTTCTGCCTAGGGTCCCAAAGGAAGTTGGACCTATCTAGCACTCCTTGTTATTATTAATTCCACTTCTCAGTGGGAAACAAAGTGAGTGGTTTCTCTGAACGTACACAAAGGGCCACCTGAGATGTAGGGAGGTGTTTTCTTGGCAGCTGTAAGGAAGGTGATTGAACTAGGACAGCAAAGACCTTGCTAAAAGAATAATCACACACTCTGCTATAACGAATTGATGCATTTCCTTGCATTTATATGACAAAATGCAATGAAATGCACCAATTCATTATAACATTGTATACTTTGTATATTAAATTAGGACTCGATTTGTACATCACAAGGTAAGAAACAAATATGCTGGTTAACAATTTCTCTGCCTTGGGCAAGTACACAGGTAAACTGGGCTGGGTACAAAAAAAAAAACACACACACACAAAAAAACAGGTGATGGATGTGACAGGTGCGTATGGGGAGGCTTCAGTGGAGAACCAGTTTCCAGCTCCTCATCCAAAAAGGACAGATGTATGACACTCATTGCCAAAGACCAATCAAAGATAGAAGAGCCCAGAAATCAAAGCTCCTGGGGGCGGCAAGGCAGAGTATGAAATAAATAAGAACTGTGAGAACAAATTATTCTAGTTATGAGGGGATCTGGCTGTCTACTGCCTCTCACCAATCCAAAATGTGACTTGGTCCTCATGAATCATATTACTTGTGGACACGTGCACACTCACCCTGCCAGAGCTCTGCAGTTTGTCACCTGTGAAATGTAAAACAGACTCACCCACCCTTGGCAAATGGTATGTTCTCTTGAATTGCAATCCAAGGAACCTTAAACATTCTGCCTGGTGTTTCTCCCCCTGATCTCCTCATTTGAAAGAATGTTATTTCAATGAAGAATACATGCTCATTGGTCTCTTTTTTAGAGATTACTTCCCCCTGCACATCTATCTAACAATCGCTTTGAGGAGGAGGTTGTTTTGTCCCCACTGTACAGATGCTTAAGCAGCTCAGAGAACTTAATTCCTGGTTCAGGGTCCTATGGGTGGTAACTGGCAGAGCCACCATCTGAGTCTGGCAGGTCTGTATATGTCCCTGGCCTCAGTTCGCAGCAGGACACACTGACGCCTCTCTCTCCCCTGACTGTGAGCTTGGATGAGCCCTACTTCCTGGAATCAGACTTGATCAAACTTTCCAGGTAGGGTTGTCGGATTTAGCAAAATACAGGATTATTAAAAAAAATAGTATAAGTGTATCCTGAACAATATTTATGTTCTGTATTTTATCTAGCAAGACTATTTTAAGGGGGACTTTTATTAATGTAATGCACGCACTGTATTCCCAGGAGACACCCTGGCTCTTCCGTTGTAGATAGAGCTACAAAACTCCTCTTGCAAATGTACTCCCTAAGGAGAATGGCAATATATGAGTGATTTTTTTGAGTCCCCAGTTAGTCCTTAGCAGGAAATATTTTATACATAGAAGTATTCAAAAATATATGTTAAATAAATTTCCTAAAGTTAAGACAGACTTAACCTTATTTCTATAGTGTGGTAAAATCAATTATAAGAATGTTTAGACCAGCCAAGTTGCATATTAGCAGTGGATACAAAATAGAAACCAAAATAAAAGGAAAGGATGATAATGACAATGAATTTGGAACAAAAAGTATAAAAATCTGAACCATCAAGACATTTTGCATGTAGCTAACAGAGAAACGTCTAGTTCAACCACAACCTCTTCTGAGCATTGTGCCTGTTTCCTAACCTATAAATGTTACTACCTGAGATTAATGAATATTCCAGCACCTCCTCCTTGTCCCACTTTCAGGGCTGCAGGCTCGGTCTGACCAGGCTCAGGGACAAGCCGGACCTGGGAAGAAATCTCAAAGCCTGGTTCTATCTTCTGGTGACTTAGTTTCACCTCAGGGAGCTGCTAGCCTAGATCTGGACATTGAATCAGGCTTTGGCATCATGGCAGACACTCATGGTGTCCGAAGTGAGACACTTTGACTTACTCTCCGCAGTCCCAGTATGGACTGGATCCTGTCTGGACCCGCATGGGTAGCACCATGCCCATGTTTCAGTTGCCAACCGAATGTCATCATGTTGCCTTCTCCTGCACTCCCCATTCCCTTACACTAGATATTAGTCACAATACCATGTCACTCCCTTTGGGTACCACTCTTTTAGCACATAATGAAGTTGCTCCATTTGGATCCATTTTTGTGCACATACACCCCCTTCAGTGCACTTTTGCTTCCAGCAGCTAACCCCCACTTCAAGGAGACGGTTCTTAGATTTTTGTGCTCCATTTGTCCATACCAAGAAAAGCCAGCGTGTCTAAGAACTTACGTTCCCCTTACCTTGGAGGCCTACTAGGTGCGAGAATACATAAACCTCATCTCCCTTTCACTGGGATTTCCTTGTGGCATAACTTCCTTGTGACATAGCTTACACTCCAGAATCCCCCCACCGGATCAGTCTAAGAACTATTCTCTATAAGACCTTGCTTGGTTTCCTCCCCTCCTTGCTCTCCCACTACCTTACTGACTTCCTCTAGAAGCACTTGCTCATGAACCCTTCCTTGGGTTCTGTTTCTAAGGAATCCAACCTAAGGCCCCCATACTTGGACTGTCACCTATTACCTTCTTGGCATGGAGCTGGACAACTCTAGCATCTCCTGGCATTGACTTGCCCAGTAGACAGATTTAGTTCCAAACCAAGGTTATTTCTATCCTGCTGCAGGGGGTTGATAAACCAGAGGTACAAGAGCAGTTTCCAACCCACAGTTGGGGCTTTTCTCTTTTAACAGGAGACACAGCAGGCCTTGTCAGGCTACAGACTCTCCATGCAGGAAGTGAGCTCTTCCCTATTGGAATGCTGAGCTTTTTACCAGGCTTTACTAGTATTAAGAATTGCTACTGACTTCACTATTTGAAATTTGTTCTTAAAACAATGACTGACTACTTGTCATTTTACTGCCATATATATATATACACACATACCCAGCGACCAGAATGGCAGAACGACTAGAATGACTGGTTGCTATGACAAGCACTGCAGCAGCCAACCAACCTGATCTGGGCCCCAATCAGCCCCTCTCCACCCCCAGCCAGCCCAGCCCCCGATTGGCCCCCAACACATCGATCAGGGGTGGGGCCAGCCGGCCAACTGCCCGCAGCCCCTCCCCTCATCAACCCAGCCTGATGGGCCCCCATCAGGGCGGGCAGGCTGGACCCCACCTTTGCACGAATTCGTGCACCAGGCCTCTAGTATATTGATAATAAGATACCTAAATTTTATTGTTCTTCACTTTTAAATTGCCAAGATATTTAGAGGGGGAAAGTGTTCACTGTCCCTTCAGAGGGCTTGATTCTCAAAGAAAAGTAACACTGTACTTTTCACAAAAGGTATGCCATATTGCAGTGAAATCATAAGATTATGGGGTTAGAGAACCAATGATTATCTCCAGTTAGAAGCTAGAAAAGGGGGGTGCAACAATCAAGACTTGATCAAGGTCATCAAGGGAGGCCATGACAAGGCAAAGAGGAAAGTCACCTGAAAGCTGTGTGACATTCAGCTTAGCAGAGCTTCTCTCTGGATTTAATGTCTGTCCTTTGTGCAGTATCATTTCTCTTTAAATCCTGTCCCACAGAAACAGGATCACTTCCTCCTCTGTGTCCCCACAACCCACTGCTGCAGCTGTTAGGAACAATTGGTTGCAAGCGATAATTTCCAATGCTAACCTAGGCACCTCAAGGGCTGGCACTACCTTATTTGCCTTTTTATTTCTAGAGCCAAGGAGTAAACCATTCTCATAATGATTGTCTAAAATAATAATCCCTGGATTATTTAGAAGTGTGTTGTTCCCAAATGTTTTGGAGATTTTCCTGTTTTGATTTTTGTTGTTGTTGTTTTGTTGTTGTGTTTTTTTGTTGTTTGTTTTTTACTGACATCTAGTTTGATTCCTTTGTGGTCAGAGAACACACTCTGTATGGCGGGCGGGGCTGGGGGGGGGAGAGAGATATATTACAGACTAAGGAAAGAATGGGAAGAATGAAACAGATTAAATGAGTCCAAAGAACATATAAAGACCAGAATGTTCTCCCTTTAGGCTTTCTCCCCTTTCTCTACATGGGATTAGACAAATCCACATTGTAGAAGGAATATGGTGCTGAAAAAGTTATGATGCGCCATGAAAATCATTGAAGGATGATCATACAACACTAGTTAAATCACTCTTTCAGTGTGTATTTGTTTATAAGCATACTGAGAAGATTACTTTTTCACAGAAAAATTGCTTTCCTGGATAACTCATGGTGAAGGGTACAAATAGCTGTCCATCTCAGGATGTCTCCGGGCACAGTGAAATAATTATATCTGAAAGGGGAGCACCCAATAGGGCAAGAATGCATGCCCACTGGTAGGAGAGAGAAAAGCAGATGAGGCAGACAGAAGGTAGCATCAAAAATGTGTCCATCCAAATGGATGAACTCCACAGACAACACTGAGCTAAAGCAGCAGACTCAAGAATCCTATCTAATCAAATCAGCCACTGAATGGCGCAACGACCAGAACAACCAGTCAACCAGTCACTATGACGCTCACTGACCACCAGGGGACAGACACAAAACTCAGGAGCTGCCCCCTGGTGGTCAATGTGCTACCACAGTGGGAGCACTGCTTGGCTGACTGGGATGAGTGGCTGCTCCCGCTGCGAACACTGGGCCGATGGGCAGGAACCTGGGCTGCGATCTTCACCTCCTTGCCCCAGCTTCCTCCTCCTCGCTCCCTGCTGCCTCCTTTGCACGCCCGCCCGCAGGCCACGCAGTGTCACCACTGCCGGGCTCGCAGAGCTGACCCCAGAGGCTAGGAGGCAGGTTCATGGCCGCTGCGGGACTGAGGCCTACTCCGTCGCCTCTCAATGCTATTGTCCCTGGGCCCGGCCCCAACTGGGCCCCTGGAGAGGCAAGTTCTCCATCTCCAAGGAAGATGCTGGACCAGGGAGCAGCTGCTCAGAGGACGGTACACAGCCACTGGGCTAACCAGGATGAGCGGTACTCTCATAGCAGGCAGATCCCCACAAGCCACACACCCCACCAGTGCATGAATCCTGTGCACCAGGCCTCTAGTATATCATATGGTTCCATTTAAGCAAACTGCAAATGTAGAAAAAGTTAACCTATTCTATTCAAAGTCTGTATCCTGGTTGACCTTTTACAGACAGATAAGGAATGAAAGGGATGAAGGCTCTTTGCTGGCAATATTCTGTTTCTTGATCTGGCTGTATGGATTTGTTCATTCTGTTTGTGAAATTTCAGCATGTTATACATTAATGGGCATTTTTTGTAGGAATGGATCTGGCATATTTCATCAAACATAAGATGTGCCTCTTCCCATATACATATATAAGCATATAAAGAGATCTGGATCTTTCTTAGCCTGAGCCCTGCTGTCTAATATTCATTTTTATGTTTGGATTCTAATTTTTCCTTGTGTGTCTCTGATTCTCAACTCCAATTAGTTTCCTATGTAAAGCTTCCCTATCTAAGTCTTGCTCTATTCCCTGGTAACCTGGGGTCATTAATTTTCATGCTCTTTCCCCTGGTAACATAGCTTTAGTTCCTGCATAACTTTCTTCTTCTTAGAACCTCACTACCTCCTTCTGGAATGTTCCCATAGACTGCAGGGCAAGCTTTGAGTCATTTTCTCAGTATGGTACTGTATTAGCCTGCTTGGTCTATGTAACAGAATACCACAAATTGGATGGCTTACACAACAGAAATTTATTTTCTCACACTTCTGAAAACTAAAAGTCCAAGGTCAAGATTCCATCAGGTTTGGTTTTAGGTGAGGGATCTCTTCCGGGCTAACAAGGGGCCACTTTTTGGCTATGTCTTCACATGTTCTTTTTTCTGTGAATGCACAGAGAGACAGAAAGCTCTAGGCTCTTCTGCTTCTTGTAAGGATATCAGTCCTATTAAATTTGGGTTCCACCCTTATAATCTCACTTATCCTTAATTATCGCCCCAATAGCCCTATCTCCAAATTTAGTCACACTGGCTCTTCAAAATACAAATTTCAGAAGACCACAATTTAGTTCATAGCAATAACATCACCACTTTTTAAAAAATTTAACATTTTTGAAGTCATATGATCCATTAAGTATGCTTTTTTTCTGCTTGTGGGAAAATATTTTGGAGGATACAAGATTGTTAGCCTTTGAGTCATTAATGGGATTTAAACTCAGTGTAATCTTAGGAATGTGTTTACGATATTGTTATCAACTTCAAAATAATTGTACAGCAATGGTTCTACTATGAGCTGCCAAACTTCATACAAATCCAACACTCTGCATGTAGTTACAACCTCATGTCTATGTCCAAGCTTGTGGCAGTCGTACAGTTTTGGCTATTTTTTGCTCCCTTTCCAACTGTGCACAGGGGCAAAGTTGGTTATTAAAGATGCTCTCAAGAGGGTGGCAGTAATGCAAGGCTGGTACAGGCAGATGCCTGAGCAATTGCTTCGTCTGAAAACAACTGAACAAGCCCCAGGGACTACTGTGCACCTGAACTTCCACCATGGAGTGCAAAGGAGGGCTGAATGCACTGGATGCCTCTAGCTCTGCTTATTTGGAGAATCAGAGGAGGCCGCCAGGCCCAGTAGCTCAGAAATGCACCATGTCTCCCTCCCCCTCATTTATAAGCTGGCTGTGGATCAAGGTTCAACCTTGCACATGCTAGGCAGGATCAGTCATTCAGGATGAAGCAGAACTGAATCATCATTGTATTTTTTCTGAACAACATATCCTGGTGACATAATAATTGCCTTTATTTGACTTTGTAGTCTTCTGCTTTTATGGCCATAATGTACATTGAATTCTAGAACTGTCAAAACTTTCTGGTACACCAAAGGTGAGAGAGTTAAAATTGTACAAAATTCAGGCCCTCCTCCAACTCCATTACTTTTGCCTGAGTCATGTCACCACTAATATTACTTTCTCTTTAAGTCGATTAATTCTTACTTAAATTGATATTAAAGGGAACTATTGTATCATTAATCTAAATGGAACATCGGCATCCCATCCCATTATTCCATTATCAAATAAAAGATAATTGGGAAAATACGTACAATAAAAGGCAAAACAATGTTACTGATGTCTAACTAAATTCAATGGCCTACAGAAGGCTTTGAACAGTGAAGACCAATCTCAGTTTGATTTTTAAAAAGGAAAAAAGCAAGTATTAGAATGATATTCAGTTTGGGCAGGCATCCTCCTCACTGCAATCAGAATGACCAAAAGGGACTAAAATTTAAAAATCTCTACTCGCCTGGCCGGCATGGCTCAGTGATTGAGTGTTGACCTATGAACCAGGAGGTCACAGTTCGATTCTAGTCAAGACGCATGCCCAGGTTGTGGACTCGATCCCCAGTGGGGCATGCAGGAGGCAGCTGATCAATTATTCTCCCTCATCATTGATGTTTCTATTTCTCTCTCCTCTCCCTCTCTGAAATCAATAAAAATATCTATATATACAAAAGCCTAAGTCCAAACTGTAGCTATGATGCACACTGACCACCATGGGGCAGACACTCAATGCAGGAGCTGCCGAGCTGCGGGACTTAGCAGCTGCGGTTTTCGGATGATGCACCAGGAACCAGAGAGGGGGGAGCCCGATTCCTGGGTGTGTCAACCGAGAATCACCCTCTCGCAATCTGGGACCCCTCGGGGGATGTTGGAGAGCTGGTTTTGGTCCAATCCCCACAGGCCAGGCCAAGGGACCACACCAGTGCATGAATCCATGCACCAGGCCTCTAATATTAAAAATAATAAATAAATAAATAAATAAATAAATAAATAAATAAATAGCTCTACTCAATACAATACTTTTAAAGCCATTTAAGTGCCTAAATGATAAGTTGCCCCAATTTTATACATTACCCTAGTCACTTACTAATTTTGTGTACCTCAGTTTCTTAATTGTAAAATGGGTTTTATATTAAATGAGGTCGTATGTAGCGCAAAGGCTCTTTCCTGGGCTTATTGTCACTATTATTTGTGTCATCAGTGTTGTTATCATTATCAATTATAATATTAAGCCCCAGACATTTATTAGGTTCATACTAGGTGCAAAGCACACCTGACATAAGCAAAGTATCTTTTATTCATGTCCCAATATTTAAGAAACAATAAGCCAGACCAGCCTCTATGTTAAAAATCAAGTAGCTAAGATGCAGAGAAAAGAGCAGGGTTTAGTTAAGGCCATATGGCTACTATTTCATTAAGTTTACAGCCTTCATGTAAAAAAGAGGATATAACATGATACATTTAGTCAAACCACCTCAAGTTTAATGTTAACATGTACTCATCACCTTTTGTCTTCTAAAACATCTACACTGAAATAAGCAGATTGCATGAATGAGGGGACTAGGCTGGGAAGTGTTCAAATGTTTGTCACGGTCCCATCCTTCTGGTCTCTGTTCACTTCCTGCACATGAGGCTTTCCCTGCCACTGTGTCTACTTTAAAATGGCACTATGTTAACTGACACTGAGCACTGTTTACTGACATGATACCCTGACACTGTTGGTGAATGCTGCCATTGCTATCTCACCCACTGCAAGGGACTCCTTATAGTTTTCTAGACAATGGATAAGGAAGGCAGCTCTCACATCCCCCAGTAGCACATTGGTCATGGAAATAAGATACTTCACTGATTAAAGAAAAATGGTGTCTTAGTCCATTTGGGCTGCTCTAAAATACCATAAACTGGAGTAGCTTATAAACAACAAACATTTCTTTCAATTAGTTCTAGAAGCTGAGAAGATCAAAATCATTGTGCCAACAGATTTGGGGTTTGGAGAGAGCCTCTTCCAGGTTCATACACATCTTTTTGCTGTGTCCTCACATGGTAGAAGGGGCTAGGGATCTCTCTTGGGTCTCTTTTAGAAGGACACTAATCCCATTCATGAGGGCTCCCCCCTCATGACCTAATCACCTTCCAAAAGCCAGATTAATTTAGAAGTATGTTTAAATAGTGAGAGGTCAAGCCATTTGCTTATGGTCTGAATGTTTGTGTTCCCCCCAAAATCTGTATGTCAGAATCTAATATCATCACCTTGGAGGTTAGGATTTCAACATATAGATTTCGAGAGGACACAAACATTCAGATCATAGCAAATGGGTTGGCCACTCACTGTTTCAAGAAAACTCTAAATTTATTTGTAATTCTGCACAACACAATGTTAATGATCAAAGAGATAGAGAAAACCAGACATGTGTCTAGCATCCTTGACTCTAAGTAGGACTGATAATGCTAGAACCCCAGGCAGCTAAGACCATGCCCTGATGAGTACATAGGACGTGGAGATGTCTGCATCTGGTCTACATCCTGCTCAATGCCTTCAAGTCTGTACAATTGGTTCAGAATGACTATGTGCCATCTCTACAGAATAGGATCACCTGTCCCTAAACCCCTGTCCTGAGATCACAGCAACGCAGGGTGAAAGGCAGAAGCAAAAGAAAATGTGTTCCACTGAAAATTCATAAAGAGAAAACACTGTCGTTTTTAAAGAAACAGCTAATGACTGCATTCTCTGAACTAGGCATCAAGTGGATATAAACGTAGATGAGGCTGGATTCCCAGTCTCTGAAGAATCTGTATACTAAGTGAGAAGCTGCTATTAATTAAATGCTAATCTAATGAGGAGAGGTGGGTAAGGTAAAACTACAAGTGTGTATTTGTATATTTAATCCTAACACTTGAACACCACAGATGTCCTTGAGATTTCAATTAAGTCTATGATCCTTCTTCCCAGAAATACACACATGTGTACAATAAGGACCTCACTGGAGCCTAGATTCCAAACCTCTGCATCAGTATAAAAAGATGTATGTTTAGACTCAGAAGTTGCAATTGCCTTACATTTGAATATTCTTGGTCAAAATCAGCTGGCAAGAATAGCATATATAAATAGATGTCTATACCAGAGACCTAAAGATATTAAATCTGTATCAGGGAATAGAGAAGCAAATTAAGAGTTAAAATGGGCAAAGAAGAAGAAAAGTGGTAAAATAAATTGGGATACATTTATAAAGTTAAACAGGTAGTCATAGAAATATGAAAATATTGAAGAAATAAGCAATGTGCAAAAGAATCTTTCTGGCCCCATTGGATGAAGGGAAAAATATGTGCATATTTTACAAATGTAGCATATTTATACATGTATGTTAAATTTGCCCAAGAAATTTATTCAAGGAGGATACACAAAAAAGTTTGATAGCAGTTACTATAACAGAGAGAAAAGGGGCAGAACACTTACATTTTTCACCTTTTATTTATTTTTTTTTTTGTATGTTTGAGTTCTTATTAAGAGTATGCTGTATCTGCCCTAGCTGGTTTGGCTCAGTGGATAGAGTATCGGCCTGCGGACTGAAGGGTCCCAGGTTCAATTCTGGTCAAGGGCACATGCCCGGATTGCGGGCTCAATCCCCAGTAAGGGGCGTGCAGGAGGCAGCCAATCAATGATTCTCTCGCATCATTGATGTTTCTATCTCTCTCGCCCCTCTCCCTTCCTCTCTGAAATCAATAAAAATATATATATTTTTAAAAAGAGTATGCTGTATCTGAAACAAAGAGAGATGAAATGGATGTTATAATTGTTCCTGATACACAGAGACTCCAAGCTCTTATTTAAGCTATTGCAACACCAACCAGCATTAGGAAATTCCTACAATTGGAGCACTTCAAGTTTTCCCAGAAGCAGAGCTTGAGCCAAGGATTTAGAAGCAAGTGCTTTATTAAGAAAGCACCTCCCAGGAGAAATCAGCAAGCCAGTAGGAGAGTCAAGATAGAGAAAGGGAATAAGCAAAGCAAGAAGCAATTGCAGCAAACTTCTAGCCTCAGTCTGATCCCCTAGGGAGCTCTAGAGTGTAAATCAAAACTCAGAGTACTTCGCATGGAGGCAAAAGAGCTTGGCTTTTGTCCTTGCACACCAGTCATCGGTGGGCTATAAGGCCCCCTCTTGTCTGGAGCTTAGAGGGGATACATAACTCCTAGACACTTCTGGCTCTCTGTACCAGTCAGGTGACTTCAGTGTCCCAGGGCAATTCTCTGCAGGCTGGAGGTCAGGCTGGAGCTAGACAACCACACACCCACATTCAACAGACTGCGGCTTCAATGTATCCGACAGACATTAATTGACAGTCTAGAACTGTGCTATCCAACATGGTGGCCACTAGCCACATGTGGCTTTTGATCATGTGAAAAGTGCCTAATTCAAAAAGAGATATACTGTAAGGAGGTGTGAAATAAATACTGACTTTGAAGACTTAGTAAGAAAAAGAATGCACATCTCACTAATACTCTCTTTATATGGATTACATGTTGAAATGATATTAAATATGTATTATCCTATATAATAAAAGCGTAATACGCAAATCAACGGAAGGGTGGAACGACCAGTCGCTATGATGCACACTGACCACCAGGGGGCAGGTGCTCAATGCAGGAGCTGCCTTTGATGGTCAGTGTGCTCCCACAGGGGGAGCGCCACTCAGCCAGAAGCCAGGCTCACAGCTGACAAGCTCAGCGGTGGTGGCAGAAGCCTCTCCCACCTCTGCTGCAGGCGGGCAGTAAGGAGTGAGGAGATCCAGACTGCGAGAACCCCGGACTGTGAGAGGGATGTCTGACTGCTGGCTTAGGCCCAATTCCCAGGGGGATCGGGCCTAGCCAGCAGGCGGACATACTCCGAGGAGTCCCGGACTGCAATAGGGCACAGGCTGAGCTGAGGGACGCCCCACCACCACCACCCCAGTGCACGAATCTTGCGCACCGGGCTTTTAATAGAATAAATAAAAGACATTACCAAAATGAATGTTAGCTGTTTCCATTTACGTGTTTAATGTGGCTTCTATAAAATTTTAAATTATGTATGTGGCCCATAATAAATTTGTATTAAACAGCACTTGTCAAGAATATCTGCTACTGTGCTAGGTATTGAGGATACTGAGAAACCAAGAGAGACTCAGCCTCTGTCTCCATGATGTTGACAGTCCAGTGGTGTAGCAGACAGCAATAAGATGGTGCCATTTATTTTAACTATGATGATGGAAATAACAGTAGATAACTTACAGGGACTTATATCAGAGAGGCTGTCCAGGAAAGGATGACGCTGAACAAACATCTTTAAACTCAAAGATTGGAACAAGGAGTGGGCCATGGAAATAGCTTGAACGGAGGTGTGAGAGGGGAAAGTTGAAATGTTTTGAGGGTATTCCAGCCCAGAGGAACATCAGATGGTAGGAAAAAGCGTCTATGAATTGCTTAGCTATTTGGTTACATTAGTATAAGTGGTCTGAAGACCACAAAAGTGGTGAAAATAACAAAAAATTTCCCTTGACTACAGACAACTAACTTGGTACTTACAGTTGACCTATGAAAAAAAGGGTCAAAGTATGAAGATTAACTGAGAGAAAACATTTTTTTATTTCCCTGAATAACAATCAGACTTTCACTTCAGCCAAGAATGTCCAAATTATTTGGAAAACTAAAGTTCAGGTAAAAGTGACAGAACGTCTATGCCCATGGTAAGATGCAAAATATACAAATTACTAGAAAACCCTTAAACACACCCACAACAGCTTATTTTCTATTTGGTGACTCTGATGTGATTTTAACTTCACATTGAAAACATACAAAAGTTTCAAATAATTTTTAGGGAAAAAGATTGTTGAAATGAGATGAAGTCAAAACAAAATGCTTTTTAAATTTCTAATACTGAAGTGATGAAAACATATTTCTTACTATATAAAAATGTGTTCCAAAACTGTAATTTTGCCATAGTCTGTTATATTTTTGATTGAATGTAGTGACCTGAAATTATGATTTTTTAAAAACCTAATTTATTTCATATCTCAGTTAAAAAATATGTGCAAATATCAAAAGTTATTGGTTCAAAGGTTTAACTTATCCTCCTAAAATTGCTATAACTTCTGAATTAATATTGTGTGGCAAATTTAAGATTAACATTCTCAGGAAAGAAGATATTCTTCAAAACTCACACTTGTTTCTAAATGGGAGAGAGGTAAGCAGAATTATTTCTCATAAAAAAAGTATATAGTAGTCTGATACAGTTAAAGGTGGTTTCAGTGATAACAGTTTATTAATATATATAGCCTATTTTATTCAATAAACATTGACTAGTTGAGGCCCTTGTTAGTTACTGTAATTATGAATATGACTCCCTTCCTGTGATCCATGAACTTCCTAGGAAGCTAGGGGATGATTCAACATGACTCAATGTGGCAAGTGCTCCAATAGAGATTTCTCTAGAATTCTGGAGAGAAAATTTGGAAACCATGACTCTCTGAATAAAGAGAATCAGAGATTCACTCAATGAGGAGGTGATATTTGATCTGGACTATGAAGGAAGAGTAAGGGTTTTATAAATACAAGTCAAAGCAAAGTATTGCTGGCAGAGAAAATATTATGAAAACAGCCATAGGGCCATGAAATTTGCTAGGAGAGTCACTAAATATTACACTTGCAGTGTGGCAAGTTGTTGAGGTGTTTAGAGCCTTAAAATATGTAAGATGGCCTTGGACTAAAATGCTGCAGGGAAGAGTTTGGAATTTATTCTTTACTTCTTATTTCTTTTATGTTTTAAAATGTGTGTGCTGATTTTAATGCATAGTCTCCAATTCTGTTAGAAAAGGGGTAAATAAGTAGCAAAGCTTCATAAATTTTAATCTTTTCTGATTACTCAGTAATTTACAAACTTTATGTTATCTTTGTTCTCTCTACTTTTCATGAGGATGATTATTGATTTATGAGTCACTTTAATGTGGCTCTTTCAGGCATCCTGAATCATTCTGACAGCAGTTCTGTAAATAGATCAATTTATGCCTTTAAAATGTGATGCCTCCTATCCCAACAAACCATTATTTTGGCTAAACTCAGATAGAGGAATTCTTCATACTTGGCAAATGAGTCTCTGAAGGGCTGAGTTAATATTATCCTTATTATGTCAACTGGAAGTAATCCAGCACGCTGGACTTCATTAAAGGTCACTTGTTTACTGTATAGCTCTGCCACCTAGGAAACAATGGGATGGGATTACTCAGTAGCCTTGGATAACTGTGCTCTCATCCGAATTGAAGAGGAAGAGAACTGTCCCCATAAATCGCTCATGAATTGACCTTTCAGCAAAGTAGGGGAAGTAATTCCTCACATAGGTAAGAGGTAAGCAGTTTATAGGCCGGGGGAGGGGGGGGGGGAGGGGGCAGGATTTCTAGGTCCTTTGCATTTCCTTCTCCTTGTCATGACCATGTACCACTAACAAACGCTTTTTAAGTCCTTTCATTTCTTAGAAAAAAAAAAAGAGGCTGACATGGTAGAAATAGAAATGAGCTTACAGCCAGAATATCTCAATTCCTGTCTTTGCATCTCTACTTAACTAGCTGTGTTGGCATCTGGAAAAAGATCAGTTAATGTTCTGAAATATGATTCCTCTCTATAAAACAAGGAGCAACATTCCCTACCTTAGAGGTTATTGAAAGGGATGAGGTAATACATGTAACAGCTATTTGTAAATCATGAAGCTCTTAATAAATGTAAGATCTTGCCACTATTCAGTAACACTGTGATTCCAACAGGGTCAGGAATAAAACCTAATTATGCTGATATCACCATTCTAACATTGCCATCGATTAAAGCTGTCTATATATTCAAGTAATATGAAGTACACTGTCCATCGTGTTTGTTGCCCCAGTAGAATAGGCAGGTAATAAAACAGGGGCATTCTCCAAGGTCAAAGTGTCATCTCATCTGTTCTCAGTTATACAGTCATTAGTCATCAGATAGATGCAAATTAGAGCCATATTTATTTACTGTTCAATTTTGTAACCTCCTTGAACTTGGCCCCCTCTGCTTCTCTCTTGGGAGTTAGGCTACACAGAGAAAGGTCAAAGTTCTGGCTTACTTCTCCACGGAGAGTTTCACAGAGGCAAGAATACAAGTCCATATGGGGAATCCTTGAATTGCCCAATAATGGCTACAAATGTGTGGGCAAAAGTCTCTCATTCTTGGGTTTATATTAGGAAGCTCGATTGCTTGCAAATATAAGCAATTGGATTTATCAGCTGTCGGGGGGGAGGGGGGCGGTCATTTTGATCTCCACCTGTTTGACTCCTTTCTGTTTACCAATGAGTGTCATTTGAGGCTCCTCTCAAACCCCAAAATTCTAGCATTTGTCTGTGAATCTTAAAAAAATAGACAGTGAGTGTCATTTTTGAAGCAAAGGAACAGTAGACAGGCAGACCTATTGTCGAGTTGGCATTGGGGTTTCTGACTTTGATAGCTTGCAGGGGCTCCCATTGCGTATGGCCTATTTTTAATCTCATACCGTCTAGATAAGTTACCTTTAGTAAGTGCTGGCCTTGGTGAGACACTGCAGCTTATGACTGCTCTGTCCTGTGGAGAGGAGCTAAGTTGGGACACATGTGTAACACAGCCCACTCAGGTCCTAAGCAAATGCTTACAGGGCTGAGTGGGAAGACTTTGCCAAAGGGCAGGTCAGTCAGGCAAGGGTCTTGAACCAGAGGGTCCAGCTTCATCTGCTATTACAGGGGAGTTGGAGGGGAGTTTACATTACTTCAGGCATTGGTGAGACTGACAATATTTGCTGCTTTCAAGTTGTTGGGCAATTTAGAATCACAGAAGCAATTGTGACTGGACTTTTATGTGACTTGTCCATGGGTTCAAAGAAACTGCTCACCACATGCATTTAAGGTGACTTTGGATTTACATAGTTTTAACAATGCCTTTAGATTTCAGACACCCAAACTGAGACTTCACCCATAGAAAGATGGCTCATTTTATTGGGGGGAAAAATAAATGAGGGCTCTTTATTATAAAGAGGGTATGCCATCTTCTTGAGATAAGAGAAACATTTTAAGGAAATTCTTGTAGACAAAAAGATTCTGAATAATTTTAAAAGCCTATACTGGAAACAATAAGATCAATCAAGAAATTAAGCAATAACAAGTGCTTGAAAGTATACTTCACTCTTGTGACAAAATATGGAAAGACAGATTGATTAAGCGAGAAAAAGAGAGATGCTTAAAAGATTAAAATTTTATAATCTGAATAGATATAAAGGGGAAAATTACATAGTAAAGACCATGATAGATTGAAATAAGAAGAAGAAAAAAGAAGTGCCCTGGTTTAACTACTTTTCAAGAGGGAATCAGAAGGAAAGGGAGCTGTCCCAGCTGTTCAGAGGTTTTAAACAGTGGCCAGGGCCCAGAGGAATTTCATGGAGGTGGGAGACAAACTATCAAAGCAGATTGAAATGTCTGCACCAGAGGCATCAGGATCTGAGATCCCAAGAAGACATGGCCTCAAGAAGCTGCTGATGGAAGGATCTTAGCAACAGTGACTTGGGAACCTCTCTGTAAAGACTGGGCAGCTGTACCAAAACCTGGACAGACTTGAGGGGACAAGATCTGGAAGATGAGCACAAAATTGAAAAAATAATGTAAGCTTTAGAGTGGCACAGCCATTGTAGGTGGTGATATAGGTAGGGTCTGTATCCTTGGGTACACTCATATTCACAAATGCCTCCCCAAATCAGGTAAAAGCAATCTGTGAGCTCCCATTGGCATTTTTGCTGAGCAGGGATTAATCCAGAAACACAACATTCTAAAGCCTCTCACATTTTGCTTTTATTTTAATTGAAACTTATTTCTAGCCTCACAGAAGAAAAGTATCTCCTTTCTCATGATAAAAATAATGCCACACTTTAGAGAGTAAAAGTTTACTTGTTCTTAAAAGATAATAAATAAAAATTCTATAACTGAGAGTCTATGATTATAAAACCAGCATATACGTCCTCTTTGCAAGGATTCCAAGAAATTGGTATAGATCCGTTCAGAAAAACAAACTTGACTTGGGCTTTAATGAAACACAAAGTAAACATGTTTATGGAACAAAAGCACCGCTAATATCAGCAAAGGTTTTCACAAACTCTTAAGAGTCTGAACAGAATATTTGCCAGTTTCTTTCATTTAGGGCTGAAATTGACATCAGCCATCTTTTAAAGAAAGTGAAATTCATTTACACAGTACAGGAAAAGTAGGTGCGTCCTCCCACCTCCACCTTCACCCACCTGCTATGTACTTCCCTTATAAGTGCCCTGAGTAATTTTCTTTGGCTAGATTTACAAAGCCACTCATTTATTCTTTCATTCATTCATCAACCTTATTGAGCATCTATTCCACCATAGGTTACATGGAGAAGTCCCACTCACATATCTACTGAGGGAGGGAGCAAGTAAACAAAGATTATGGTACAGTCTCTAGGGAGTCCAGTGATAAGCTGAGGTTCCTAGAAACTTAATTAGTTGGGCTACAGCCAGAATTACAATTTCTGCCAAACACTGGGGGGGGGGGCGGGGGGAGGGTAGGGAGGAGAGGGCTGGGGGGGCGGGGAGTAGGGAGGAGAGGGCAGGGAGGGGGGAGGTGTCTTTCCAGCAATCCCCATGTGCTGAGCATTAGTTACTGTTTGTTCCCTGAGACATCTGTGAATTGGAGAGGTGTCTACATGAAGTAAACAGTATTCAGGGGAGTAGCTTTTTCTCTTTTGACTAGTCCCCTCTGTTTCATCCTTTGCAAAATGGTAATAATCTACTTAAGGCAGACAGCCGTTGCTATGTGCAGGACATTGAGCAACCTGCCAGGATAATCTTCCCCTTGTGCAGTCCAGAACTACTAGGCAGTATAGTTCAAAAGAAGATGCAGGAAACACTATGCAGACAGAAGAGGCTCCCTGTGTCTGCATGAATCCAATCCAACAGGCTTGCCCCTGGGGTTTTGCCACGGGCACCATTTCCAAGTTGGTGCTAATGTTTCCTTGCTTGTAGGATCAGTCCTGAACAGCTTATCCTGATGTGCCCCTCACACCTACCTGTCTTTGGAAATTTCTGCTTTCTCTATGGACTTGCCTCCATCTTCATCACACCTGACACCATGCACCATTCTCCTGGCTCTTACCTCAGGCTACTCCTGGCCATGCCTCTCTCTCATGTTACTGGGACCCTCATCTCAGCATAACCCCCTGTAGAAATTATTGGAAAATTGGGAGAGAACCACAATTGACCAGATAGAATTCATTTCCTGTTCTGATGGAAATAACATAAATAACTTGTAAAGACAAAATTACTTCTTTCCAGGACAACAAATATTACCCACAATGCCATATGATTCTGAAGTCATTTCCAAATCCAAAATGGTTAATAAGCACAAATGCATGTGGATTGAAGTTCTGATGTGTTCCTCAGATCTATTTGAGCTATTAAATTATGTTCATCTTTATAAAAGATCCTGCCAAATTACAGAGCAGAGAGAACACTAATGTCTAATATTATAAGATTTATCTGAGGTAATAGGGTGGTAATAATTTTTGAAAGCATATGTGTATTGTTGACATGAAGGAATACTTATGTTTATCTCAGAAATCTCTCTATACAGTTGTGATGCAATTGCTTTATGAGACCATACTCAATGATGATTATAACATTACACCGTAGGCAGCCTGCCTGCCATAGAGGCAACATCAGCTGTAGACTTAGACTTAACCCATGTTAGATGTCATCATCTTAGCCACATCAGAACTCTGTGACCTTGGGCAAGCTCCTTAGCCTCGTTGATGTTTAGCTGTCTTACTATAATAGTGGGTCAAGAGTACATATTTAACAAAATTGTTGACAAAATGGCCCACAGATCCTTCAATGAATGCTACCTAGTTTAGTGTGACTAAAGGTACACTCTGTAGTTTAAAGATCTAACTTTATGCACATAATTTTGAAGAAATATTCAAGAAGAATATCTGAAACAATCAATAGGCCAGCATGAAGCCCTATTAAATGTGAATAGTTTGGGCAGCAGGCCCAAAGAATGGAGCCAGGATGATGAAACAAAC
This sequence comes from Cnephaeus nilssonii, assembly GCF_951640355.1. NCBI lineage: Eukaryota > Metazoa > Chordata > Mammalia > Chiroptera > Vespertilionidae > Cnephaeus > Cnephaeus nilssonii. The sequence goes on along the minus strand of NC_137088.1, from coordinate 10,965,806 downwards.
AAACAAACAAAAAAAACAGAGAGGGGGCCTGGACCAGCAAAAGACAAAGATATTCCTTGTAATACCTTGCTAAGGGATTTGTCCTAATGCAGTATAAAATTAAACCACTAGTATGTGTTTGAGTCTCTGTGTACAATGCAGCTATATACCTACAGACCCAGGTATATATCAATCAATACGTTTGCCATCACCTGCAATCTCCTCTCTTGTATTTCAGTAATTGATTTTTTTTTTTATTTTGGTCATTTTGAACATTTTCCTTATGTGGTCTAGCTGCTACATAGACTTTTAGATTTTTGTTATACAGAACAAAAAATAGGAAAGACAGATACATAAAAATAAAAGGAATAAACAACCTTAGAATATTGGCCATTTCCTTTCTGTTTTCAGCAGCAAAGCACGCTGGGTAAATAGATATCACAAGCCAACTTCTTCCATTTTTCGCCCTCAGACAAACATACTCAGTCTCTACTACATACCAGGCGCTGTGCCAGTACTTGACAAGGATAAATGACTGCTTTCTCCAAGAAGGCAGTGGAGAGAACAGCAAAAAGAACGGGTTCTGGAAGCAGACTGACCAACTGATCACCAGTCACTCAGTAACCGTGACTGGAGAAAGCTCCTCGTGGAGACCAGCCATGGACTTCAGGATCAGGCAAACCTGAGTTCAAATTCCAGAATTTCCACTTACTGGCTGTGTGACCTTGAGTAGATACTTAACATCTCTGGGTCTCAGCTTCCTCACCTTTAAGTAAGGATCAACAATCTTTTTTGGAACGTTTTCAGGATGAAATGCGACGAAAATTTGTAATGGATTTAGCTCAGTGCCTAGGTCATGGGAAGTATTCAATAAATGCAATGCTCATTCCCTTACCTACCTCTCCTTTTCTTCCAGATATTGCTCTGGAGTCTAAAAGGATAATTGGGAGGGGGGAAAATACCAACCTCAGTCAATAATTTCAGATGATTAGTAGCATATATTACTCTTTTCAAAGGACAGAATGTATTGCTATAAATAAAAACCACAGACACGGGTCAAGAACTTACAATCAAAATCTCTGGTAGTAATTGATGGTCGGTAACTAAAGATTTCATCAGCACCATAGATGTAATGACTCAAGAAAAGCCAAAGGATGGTTAAGTTTCCTGCTGTTCTAAAAAAAAATGGCATGTAGCATTTGCTATAGCAAGAGTTGAATGTTAGTTTCAACCAGATCAAATTGTTCACCATCTGTTCATGAAATATAAAACCCTTCTTCCTGTATAATAGATCAACAAGGATTTAAAGAAAAAGAACTTGACTCAAATTTCAGCATCAAATGGTGTTTATGTGACCTAATATGGCACTCAGGGAACATATAAAAAGAGATCAGTCAGTAAAACAAAGCAATATAAACTTTGAAATGCCTTTCTGAATCACTCTGAAACATTTCATGTGTGTTTCATGGAGGAGTATAAAGCCACAGTGGAAATACATTTAATAGACTCCCAGATATTTCAAGTCAATTTCACTGTTTTAAGCCACTCATCAACAAAGTGCTATTTTTATCCTTTTCAATATTCAAAATCCTTTCAGGTGTTAACAACTTTTGCACTATGCACAAAGGATGAAATTTCTCTGTAATATTTTGTATACAATTATGTATTCAATCATATTTAGATACAGTCCACATGCCTCTCTCCTCCTATCTTCACTGAAACTAATGAGACAGGAAAATAAAAAGCAGAAAACAAAATAAGATCTTCGGTGAGCTTAGCATGCAGCCACACCTTCTATGAGAAGGGACTTCATAATGCCATAAATATTGGATCTGGAAAAGCAAAAGCTGAGAGCAGTTTGCATTGACTAGAGTTGGCAAAGAACGCGGAAGCCTCGCTGGAGGGCAGGATCCTATCTGCTGCTGCAGATTGACGAGGCAGGAAGCTGAACCAGGAATACGTTAACATATGCCAGGTATTGAAGTGTGAAGGAAAGGCGAGAAGGGAGGAAGCAGGAAGAGAAAGTGGCTGTCGCAATTGTACAAGTGCTTAAGAGAAATGAACACGATACAGATACTGAAAAATACCCGTGGCATAGGGGCTTACCATAAGAAAGCCAGTAAGCCTTTCTCTGAGCTCAAGGCAAAAGAATGATTTATCCCAAAATATAAATAACTAGAGGCCCGGTGCACGAAATTCGTGCACGGGGGTGTGTGTCCCTCAGTCCAGCCTGCACCCTCTCCAATATGGGACCGCTCGAGGGATGTCCGACTGCCCATTTAGGCCCGATCCCATCGAGATCGGGCCTAAATGGGCAGTCGGACATCCCTCTCACAATCCAGGACTGCTGTCTCCCAACTGCTCGCCTGCCTGCCTTCCTGATTGCCCCTAACCGCTTCTGCCTGCCAGCCTGATCACCCCTTAACCACTCCCCTGCCAGCCTGATTGATGCCTAACTGCTCCCCTGCCAGCCTGTTTGCCCCTAACTGCCCTCCCCTGCAGATCTGGTCACCCCTAACTGCCCTCCCCTGCAGGCCTGGGTCCCCCCCCCAACTGCCCTTCCCTGCAGGCCCAGTTGCCCCCAACTTCCCTCCTCTGCTGGCCTGGTCACCCCTAACTGCCCTCCCCTGCAGGCTTGACCACCCCCAACTGCCCTCCCTTGCAGGCCTGGTCCCTCCCAACTGCCCTCCCCTGCTGGCTTGATTGCCCACAACTGCCCTCCCTTGCAGACCTGGTCCCTCCCAACTGCCCTCCCCTGCTGGCCATCTTGTGGTGGCCATCTTGTGTCCACATGGGGGCAGCCATCTTTGACCACATGGGGGCAGCCATCTTGTGTGTTGGAGTGATGGTCAATTTGCATATTACTCTTTTATTAGATAGGATGACACTTGATGGCAAAACACATTTCATAACATTATTCAAATAAAAAAGTAAACATGGCGTCTATGAAATGAAACCTCAAAGAGGATATACAAGGATTCAAAATGGAGATTATAAAGCAAAAGAATGATATTGAAAGTAAAAGGTGGCCCAGCCAGTGTTGCTCAGTGGTTGGGCCTAGACCCATGAACTAGGAGGTCATGGTTCGATTCCCAATCAGGGCACTTACCGGGGTTTCGGCCTCAATCCCCAGTAGATGGTGTGCAGGAGGTAGCTGATTGATATTTCTGTCTCATCACTGATGTTTCTATCTCTCTTTTCCTCTCTGAAATCAATTTAAAAAAACATTTTTTTTAAGTAAAAGGTCATACTATCTGGGGTTTTTGTTTGTGTGTTTGTTTGTTGCTTGATCCCTTCACCTTTTTCACCCAGCCCTAAATCTCCCTCCCCTCTGACAGCTGTAAGTCTATTTTCAGGGTCTCTGAGTCTGTTTCTATTTTATTTGTTAGTTTATTTTGTTCAACAGCATGGTTGTTGCCAGAGGGAAAGGGGTGGGGGAAAGTGGAAGAGAGCCAAAAGGGGATAAATGGTGGCAGAAACAGACTTGACTTTGGGTGCTGAGTGCATGATACAATATGCAGATGATGCTACAGAACTGTACTCTTGCAATGTGTATAATCTTATTAACCAGAGTCACCCCAATAAATTCAAATAAAAATAATAAGATAAAGTCTTCAGAATACAATTTTTCATTTTTAATTGCACAATGTATGCATGATTTTAAATAAATAAATTTAAACAAAGTATTAAGAAAAACAAAAAGGGAAGGAGCCATTGGCAACAGGGATGGCAAAATCATCTTCAAAACTCCACAAATGTCCTTACAAGAACAGTCAAAACAACTGGAAAGCAAAAGACAAAGTTTAGAGAACCCAAAAGAATCTATAACCTATTAGAATTAACAAGTGAATTTAGTAAAATCATTGGATACAAGATCAATGTATTAAATCAATTTTATTTTTAAATTAAAAGTTTGAAAATAAAATTCAATACATTATATAATTAAAAACACATCAATGACATATGATATAATTAAAAACACATCTAGACATCAATATATGTGTAATATCATTATACTAGAAGCTACAAAACATTTCTCAGAGGAATTAAAGAACACCTAAATAAATAGAGGGATATACAAGTTCACGCATGTGAAAGCTCATGTTGCAAAAATGCAAATCATCCTCAAATTGATCTAGAGATTCTAAGAAGACCTAGTCCAAATCTCAGCAGGTTATTTTTAGTTGACAAGCTGATTTTAATAATTACATAAAAAGGCAAAGAACCAAAAGTAGCTTTAACAATTGTGAAGATAAAGATCTAAAAGTGAGTTAGAAGACTTACACTAACATATATCAGGATTGACTACAAAGCTATAGTAATTAAGGTAGTGTGGTACTGTTGCAAGGATAGACAAAATGACCAATGTAACAGAATATTCTAGAAGCATATACATAAATATATGAACATTTGATTTAAGTAAAAGAAGAAACTTCAAAACAATGATGTAAGGTAGCCTTTTCAAAAACAATGGCACTGAGTCAATTACATATCCATATGGAAAAAATGAATTTTGATGGCTAACTTACAACAAATATAAAAACCAATACCAAAGAGATCATTATTCTAAATATGAAAGTTAGAATAATAATGGTTTTAGAAGAAAATTATGAGAATATATCCATGACTTTGGGGAAGATTAAGTTTTCTTGAATAGGAAACAAAAAGCACTTATCATAAAGAAAATAATAAATTAGATTACATTAAAATAAAGAACTTGTTCATTAAACTATTCTATTAAGAGATTGGAAAGGCAACCCAAAGTGTGGGATGAGGTATTTGGAATAGATTTATCCAACAAAGAACTCATATGTATACTGCAAATAAGATAAAAGTTCTACAATTAGAAAAAGGTAAAAGACTTGAACTGACATTTTCAAAAGAGGATATCCAAAATACCAATAAGTATATAAAATGGTGTTCAGGTTCATTAGTCATATAAAAGTGCAAATTAATACCATAAAATTATAGCACTATACACCCACTAAATTTATATGTAAAATTCCAAGGCTTGGCAATACTATGGTGTAATAACTCACTACAGGTAGAAGTATAGCTGGCAGAATCACATTGAAAAATTATTGATTAATGTCTACTAAATAATGCAGATAAGGCCCTGAATTCAATTCCTATGCTTATAATCAACATTATTCACCAAAAACATATGGTAGGATATTATTCAGTATAGCTCCAAACATCTTAAATAACCCAAATGCTATCAATAGAATGATAAATCAATTATGATATACTCCTACAAACATGATACGACAGTGAAACAAAATACTGCCACACGCAACAACATAGATAAACCTCATAAACATAATATTAAATGAAAGAACCAACACTATATGATTCCATTTATGCTAAGTCCACAAACAGGCAGAATGAATGTATGATGTTTATGTAAGGGCAGAGGTGACCTTTGGATAGGAAGATGGTGAGGGCACAGCTTCTGGGATGTTGTCAATGTTCTAGCTCATATGCCAGTGGTGACGGTATGCTCCCTTTATAAAAACACATCAAGTTATGTACCTATGGTTCATATACCATTCAATGTAATTGTTATACTTCAAAAATTGACTTTACAATAGAGCAGCACCTCCCAAATATATGTTATATTCCCAGATTTTTAAATGTGATACATGTTATTTAAAAATATACTTACCCACTTGATAAACCAAAAAAGGGAGGCATATGTCCCTTTCTTTGATTGTTTATTTTTGTGAGTACTGAACTACTAAAGTATTTTGAATTTGTACTACTTTGAATAGTGAGATTGAATCTTTTTTCATGTTAGATTGCCATTATATTTCTTTTCCAAACTGTTCATGCCTTTTTCTCAATGTTTTCTCTATACTATAAACAAGTAGTAGTAGTAGTAGTAGTAGTAGTAGTAGTAGTAGTAGTATTTGAAGTTTCTTCATGCAATAATGGAGTTAATGGTTTACAATCTATTTACAGCTATGAGTTCTGTGTGTTCTGTGTGACCTTGGGAAGGTTACTTATTATCTTAAGCTTTACCTTCTCCATCAGAAAAACTGGGTTACATCAACATCAACAATCCTGGAAAGGTTTCTCTTTAAGGATTACATAAGTATCTAGGTGGCATGGATATCAAAACCCTTTGTTTTGTTTCTTTTGTTATTGGTAGTTTTTCCCCCCACAAATTTCAGTACCTCCTATATGCACAGACTCATGCTAGGCATTGGATCTAAAGAAGGAAAAAAAAGGCAATTTCTGCCACTAAACCAGTGTGCTGATCAGCTGTCAGTCAAAGAATCATGAGTCTCCAGTTCTCTCATTTCGGTCAGTCACTTCATTCTGCTGGCTTCAGCTCCTCAACATCCCTCAGGGTGGTTCTTTCTTTCTCATCCCCATGACCACTGCCTGCCCACTTGATAAACCAAAAAGGGAGGCATGTATCCTTTTCTTTGTTTACTTTTGTGAGTACTGAACTACTGAAGTATTTTGAATTTGCACTACTTTGAATAGTGAGAGTGAATCTTTCTTACCTGGATATTGTAATGGCTTCCTAACTAGTCTCTCTGCCTCTCCCTTGCTCCAATCAGTTCAACTTCTTGCTGCCAGATCAATTATTCTAAATACCGCTCATCATATCAAGCCTCCTATTTCCCTTGGCATGGATTCCATTCACTTTATTAAATCACAAAAGACAATTATCATCAGATCCCTACTTTTCCTCCCAAATATCATCTCAGGTCCCAAATGGCCTTTTATGTTTCAAAGGTCAACATTACTGAACGATCCAGCATATTCATGTCACAGGACCTTGCATATGACACCCTTTCCCTCAAGAATACTTCTTTGGCTCTTTTCCTCCCTACAAAAGCATCTCAGATACCACCTTCTCTGGGAGGTCTTCTTGTCCCTGACACTTGAGATTCTAGCTTAGCTGACCCTCCTATAAACTCCCTTAACCTCATCCCATCACTTGCATAATTGCACTTGGATCACTTATTCATTTATCGGTCCAATTCTCTAGGATGTACTAAGGAGCAAAGGACATCCTTGGTATCATTGTTCCCTGAACCTTAAGAGTTCTCTAAGAATAAGTGAATAAGTGAACAAATGAAAGAGTATAAGATTGGACTGCATCTCATGTCATGCTTCTCAGCAACATCCTCAGGAAGATTTTCATCAGAACTGAATAAAAGTCAAGTCAGGGTTGAATTTTCTTGAAGGAAGAGACAAGTTACAGTAAAATCTACCCTTTGTAGCAATGCCGAAACATTTGTTTTCTAGATGATATCTCGTTTAGATAGATGCATAGATGGATGAATGGATGGATGGATGGACAGACAGATAGGTAGATAGGTAGATAGGTGGACAGTCTTCATACAATAGGAATAGACTAGTGTTTAATTCATATGGCCATTTCTGACAGAAATTCAAATGTCCTAAATTTAAGGGCACTTGAAAAATATATTATATTTGGAAGTTCTGTGTTATTATTCTCACAAGAATGATTCATCCCTTCAACTTTCAAATTGCTCTTAAATCAAGGCTATGGGGTTGAAGAAAAACAATCTATATTCCTTTGTAAGTGGTTGTGGAATGTACATGATAAATTGTTCCTTTTTCAGGAGGATGGAGTTCATCACTTCTCTAGTTGCCTAAAGGATCTATTTTAGAGTTTATGTATTTGAGAATTGGCTCATGTAATATAAATTCACCAAGAATAAAACCTTAAAGTGACATCATATCTGTGTAGCCCACAGAGAGATGACTTAAGGCTCTCTTTTCTTGGTAATTTATAAAAGTGAAGATTTGGAGACCAGATCCAGAGAAAAATGACTAGCGTGTACTGTCAATCCATCTACAAATGGAGCTCTTCTTCTTATAGAATTATGAGAGTTATATGTATATGGCATGTTCCTTTTTCTGTAGTACTTACTCCTTAACTGCTTCTTTATGAGCATTTTTTTCTGTCAGGGACCAGTTGTACTTATGTAAGTCTCCCCGGCAGCTCTACCACAGCACCTACTCGGTTCTTAGCAGGTGTAGGTTTGAATTAATCCTCAAAACCTCCTGTGAACCAGGTTGTACCACTCATCCTTTTTTTTTCCATAAAAACTTCTAAGGGATAGAGGTCCCCATCCCCCATTGTGTCTATATTCTTTAGATGTTCATTTGCAACAGACGTTTTCTTCTAATTTTCTATGTGATGAACAGGGACAGCTACATATAACACAGCTCAGAGACCATGAGGGAAGAGGAGAGCACCCATTACCTCCTGTATATGCACATTACTGCCATTATCCTTGTGCATTTGAGCATGAGTGGCAATCATAGCTTGTCAAAAAGTATGAAATATCCCCTATTTCCTTTCATACCACTGATTCCTTGTGACTCACTGTGTCATTAACTAAGTTGGTGACATCTGTGTCTGTGCTGCCATAATATGTAGATGGTTGTACCCCTCATCCTTTGGACTGAACGTATTTGTTTGTGTAATTATTTGTGAATGTTTTGTGTGTGTGTGTGTGTGTGTGTGTGTGTGTGTGTGTAAGTTCTTATATTTGCCTGCATCAGTCAGTAAATGAGAGCAACCATAAGAACCCTGAAAATTTAGAAATAAGCACCAAAGTAAAAGAGAGAGTCGGTATGTAATGGATCAAAGCAGAAATAGACTTTAAAGAGATAAAATGATCCCAAGGCTAGCAAGAGTTGAGATCATCCTGAGTGAAGGTAGAAATACATCTAAATGTGAATGGCCCAAGACGAAGCAACTGGTAGACTAAGAAACACTGGGAAAAACAAGGAAGTTAGGGAGACAAATATTGTCAGTGCCCATCTAGTCCTCTCTGAGGCAAGTGGGTGCCCTGAAGAAGTGATGACAAAATTGAGTCTGCTTTGCACAAAATACTTCAGTCACAGAGACCATAACTCTTGCTCGTATACCATACTAACTGAAGAAACTTCCAGTCACAAGGTTGTTTTCTCAGTTATCTCCACACCAGGAAAAAAAGATACCCTGGACATAAGTAGCCCTGGCATTGCACATGGATCACACATGTATACATAAACACACCCCTATGCACACAGGATGAGGCCAAGGGCCTATATTGGAAAGCATGCAATGAGGAGACAATGCACTCCTTTGAACTCACCTATGCACCAACACATTAAGTCAGATCATTATTTTTTAGCTATCTGTCATCGGTACAATCCCCACCAAGAACTTCTTGGAAAATAGAAACTGGTTTTCCCACATCTATGCATGCCCTTGCACATGTACTGAAGGACGTAGGTGGTACTCTCACCAGATCCTCTTACCTGGCCTGGGCACACTTTGCCAGCAATGTGAGTGTTGGCTGATAATGGCTCCCAGTTGTACATTTCTCAGGAGAATTCGCTAGATTGATTGGGTAGAACTGGCCTTCCCAGACGTTTGCACCCACAGACTTTTCCTCTACCTCAGGCAGCTAGAGGCCAATGACTGACTAGGGGATACAAAAGTCGGGGCCCCTTATCCCAGGTTGAACCTACTGTAGGGTGTATTTTGGGCTCTAAGGCTCTCTGAGGGATCAGTCTGAAGCTGGTCTCTAACCAGACTACATCCTGGCTCTGTTCCTTCTCCTGCCCTAATCAGCTTCCCTCTTTCCCTTGCGGATTTCTTCTCTAAGGATTCTCCCAACAAATCACTTGCAATTGAATTTCCTTATCAGTCTCTTCTAGAAAACCCAACCTAAGGCATATACAGAAAAACGTATTTTGTAAACAATGGGGTTGTTTCCATGTGAAAACAGAATTCCAGTACTATATCCTGACCTTTAATTTTTAATTTTATTTTATTGTTTAAAGTACTACAAATAGTAGTACATATGTCTCCTTTTTTTTCCCCATTGACCTCCCCTCAGCCTCCCCTCTACCCCTCCCCCTCCCTTGTCTTGCATCCATTGGTTATGCTTATATGCATGCATAAAGTCCTTCGGTTGATCTCTTACCACCCCCAGCCCGCCCCTGCCTTCCCGCTATAGATCTTTTTAATATTATTATGACCAAATTATGGCTGATGGGATCCAAATCAGCCCTTATGGCTTTGTTATCACTCATGGACAAGGCCTCGGGCTCCTAGTAAAATCATTCCTGGCCACAGGCTCCATGTCCTGGTCAAGTTTCCAAATCTATTTCTGTATCCCTTAAGTTTGGGCCCAGTTCTCACGCATTCTCCCATTAGCTCTGACATCTTCATTAGAGTTGTCGCTTGGGTTACTAACCTACTTTAGCCTCATATTCTCTATTTTTAGATATCCCTTTGAATATCTAAACCTTATCCTAGATCAGAGGTCTCCATTACCATCTGGGCCAAATAAGGATTTTAGAATATTTTTGTTTTCCCTCAAGCCTTGGTCTGGGTCTCTCACTGCTCCTACTCCTCCATTCTAGCTAAGCTGCAGCCTCAGTGCCCTCCCTGTGAACAAAGGGTCCCCAGTGCCCTGGCAGGGGCAGGCTCAGAGTCCTCAGCCTTGTAGGCCTGGACTACATTTGCTGGCCATGCCGACACTTAAAATTAGAGCCTGAATTTTAAATCGGGTTGATGGTCCTGTGATTCCCTCCCACCTCAAGTCACAGCACGTTACTAGAATTCAAAGCTCTGGTACCCAGAGACTCTCTGAAAACACCCTCTTGCTCAGGGTGTATGAGTGGATACCTAGAACCCAGGCCCTAGCAAGAAAGTTCTCACTTGGTCTGGCAGTTGCTATATTTTGAGTCAGTCATTCCCCCTTAGGACTATATGATCTTTTCCCATTGAGTCTTGGGTTCCTGGCCTTGCGTTCTTCATTCTCTACATCCTTTTCTGCCCACACTTCCAATCTTCCCTAGAATTAATGTGTCTTTGGAAGTAGAGGGGGCTGTTTCATTTCTTTTCCCTTACCTTCAACATTTTTTTTTCCTCTTTGGCCCACTTACTCAGAAGCTACCAGCAGAGTCTCCACAACTGGTCTTTCAGTCCCAATAGTTCACTTACACTTTCCTGACTGGAGATTTAGTGGATCCCTAAAATTATCCTTTATTAATTTTGTTTTTGTCTTCAAAATAAATTTTTTAAAAAAAAATAAAATCAGGCAAGGGAATTTAGATTAAAATTCTAAACTATCGCATTTAAGATCACAAGCTCTGGAGAGAAATGTCCAGTGATCCTACACCAGTTCTTTCATATCCAAACCCCTTGGCCTCAGCATCCTCATCTGGAAAATGGAGATAATACTAGAACCTTATTCAAAGGGTGTTCTATGGGTAAATGAATACATTACATGTAAATCATTTAAAATATGAGCCAGAAATAAAGTAAGCTCTCATGAATTATATGTAAATCTATTATTATGGTAACTTTCTTTTATGTTTTTCAGAGCTTTGCATGTAGTAACTGCTCGAGAGCTGATCTCTCCTCCTTCCTTCCTTGTTTTCCTTTATAAATTCATTTGACAATAAAGAGTGAATGTCTGGGGGTGGGAATGGCTGGGGGGTCAATTGGGGGAAAAGGAGACATATGTAAAACTTTAGACAATAAATAAGTAAATAAGTAAGTAAATAAATAAATAAATAGAATGTCTGTTCTGTCCAAAGCAATCTGCTAGGGTTTAGGAATTAGCAGCTAAATAAAAAGACAGGTCTGACTGCCCTGACCAGTTTGGCTCAGTGGATAGAGCGTCGGCCTGCGAACTGAAGGGTCCCAGGTTTGATTCCAGTCAAGGGCATGTACCTTGGTTGCGGGCACATCCTCAGTGGGGGGTGTGGAGGAGGCAGCTGATCGATGTTTCTAATTCTCTCTCTCTCTCCCTTCCTCTCTGTAAAAAGAAAAAAAATCAATAAAATATATATTTTTTAAAAAGACAGGTCTGACCCTGTCCTCAAACAGCTTACAACCTTGGTGGGGAGGCAGATGTGAAGTAGACCTTTTCACACAATGAGATCGTGAATAAAGAAAGATTTATAATTAATTCAAAGAAACGACAGGCTAAAGGGGGATCATACAATCATAAAATGGGATCCTCGGGGCTATAACTTTCCCATAATAAAGTGCAAATCTAATATTTTTAATGTCAAGGGTATTACAGCAGATAGGACCAAGGCAACAGAACCTGTTAGGAGTTTTAAGTATCTATTCCAACTCGAAGTACAGTTGGCCTCCTGAGTTAAACACTCACTGGCTCTGTTTATTGCTGAGTCTTCGGTCTGTAACTATTCTGTTTTTTAATTTGTGTGTAAAGCCCAGAGGGGCAGGAGGAACAGCTGTTCCCTCAATCAGGAGCCTCAGAGAGAAACACAGATCAGACGGCACCGGAGGCCGGAGACTGGCAGTGTGCTGCCCTTCGCTAGGGAAGGAAGGAAGTCTGCCAACAGCTTAGGCGTTGGAGGCTCAGGTTTACCCTAGTGACCACACGGTGGCCATTGTGTGCAAGGTAACTAACTAGTCCGGGTTGCCTCCAGGGGCAAAGGGTGCCTTGAGAGCAGACCTCTGAAGAAAAAAAATTGCTTCGCAAATTAGGACAGAACTCTTGAGTCTGAAAATGAGGGTTGGTAGGAAAGATATGCTGAGTCTTAACACAGGGTTTTGCTTTCTGAGGCTAGAAGAATTCTCTCAGTTTAAACCCTTCCCCCTTAAGGAAGTTTATCTTTTTGTGGACTTGTGTAGAAGAAGCAAACCTGGGCTTTATATGCAGGAAACAGGTTGCGTGCAGCACATACACCTAGAACCAACAGGTCCCCACCCTTGCCTGCCCAGGGTTTGGGGTCCAACTACTTTCTGACAACTGCTCTCCTCTATCCCCGGGGCAGACTTCCACTGGATCACCTCTAGGGCACACATTTAGATAACCCACAAATGATAAATCCTTAAGTCAAGAAGAAAGGAATGGCAAGAGTATTCTCATTAAAAACAAGCAAATAAACAAAACCTTTGACAACTCATTTTTATTTTCTTTTGATACTAGCTCCCTCGTGCAAGTGAAATAGAAATCGACAGGCAAAGCACTGATTCACAGCAACATTTCAGGACCAGAGCTAATATGAAAAGTAAGATTTATCTGAGCCACTGATGTAATCCCTATCCTTCGCTTCCATCGCAGAAAGAGGGGAAAAACTCCAGCTGTTTACTCTGCAGACCACAGCCAAGATTGACTTTAGATCCGATGCCTATAAATTACCTTCCCAGGGGAACTATTTTCTGAGGGCCATGGCTAACATAAAATATAAGGTTGTTGATTTGGGGTTTGTGGGTTCTTATTTTTCAAATTTTCAAAAGAAACAGATAATTGTTTTTTTTAATAGTAATTATTTTTCTGTTATAAATTTTTTTTAAATGTTGACAGCCAATACCATGATTAGTACAATAATGGGTGAAAAATGGTGTCTGCTTTTGAGTAACTATACATATTTGGTTATATTAAATTTAATCTCTTGGTATTTCATGTTATACCCCAAAAGTACCTCTTCTGAACATGTAGTCCTATTGACTGCATAGATTGCACATCCATGAAGCTGGCCTTGGCTATCACGTGTGCATACTGAGTGTATTATACTAAACTAGAGGCCCGGTGCACGAAATTCGTGCACTGGGGAGGGTGTCCCTCAGCCCAGCTTGCACCCTCTCTAATATGGGACCCCTCGGGGGATGTCCAACAGCAGGTTTAGGCCCGATCGGGCCTAAACCTGCAGTTGGACATCCCTCTCACACGGATCGCCCCAGGCACCCCCAGGGAGCAGCCACGCCCCCATGCCACGCCCCCTGGGGTGCCGATCGCCCCAGGCACCCCCGGGGAGCGGCGGCACGGGCGCGGCCATGCCCCCCCGGGGTGCCGATCTCCCCAGGCACCCCCGGGGAGCGGCCACGCCCCCATGCCACGGCCCCCCCGGGGTGCCGATCGCCCCAGGCACCCCCGGGGAGCGGCCACGCCCCCATGCCACGCCCCCCGGGGTGCCCATCGCCCCAGGCACCCCCGGGGAGCGGCCACGCCCCATGCCACGCCCCCCGGGGTGCCGATCACCCCAGGCACCCCCGGGGAGCAGCTACACGGGCGTGACCACACCCCCCCGGGTGCCTATCACCCCAGGCACCCCCCGGGAGCGGGCACGGGCGCGGCCACGCCCCCCTGGGGTGCCAATCGCCCCAGGCACCCCCGGGGAGCGGCAGCAGGGGCGCGGCCACGCCCCCCCGGGGTGCCGATCACCCCAGGCACCCCCGGGGAGCAGCTGCACGGGCGTGGTCACGCCCCCCGGGGTGCCGATCACCCCAGGCACCCCAGGGGAGCAGCTGCACGGGCGTGGCCACGCCCCCCGGGTGCCTATCACCCCAGGCACCCCCAGGGAGCGGCAGCAGAGGCACAGCCACGCCCCCCGGGGTGACGATCACCCCAGGCACCCCCAGGGAGCGGGCACGGGCACGGCCACGCCCCCCTGGGGTGCCAATCACCCCAGGCACCCCCGGGGAGCGGCAGCAGGGGCGCGGCCACGCCCCCCCGGGGTGCCGATCACCCCAGGCACCCCCGGGGAGCGGGCACGGGCGCGGCCACGCCCCCCCGGGGTGCCGATCACCCTAGGCACCCCCGGGGAGCAGCTGCACGGGCGTGGTCACGCCCCCCAGGGGTGCCTATCACCCCAGGCACCCCCAGGGAGCAGTCACGGGCGCGGCCACGCCCCCCGGGGTGCCGATCACCCCAGGCACCCCAGGGGAGCAGCGGCTCGGGCGTGGCCACTGGGCACCGCCATCTTGATTTTATCAACGGTCGATAGGCCACCCGGAGTCCCGCCCTCAGCCTCCGCTGGCCCAATCATGGGCATAGTGGAGGTGCGGTCAATTTGCATGTTTCTCTATTATAAGGTAAGATTTCAATCCATTTGGTAAAAATTTAAAGAACTACAGTATATGATAAGGTCACATTTAAAGCCAGTGGGGAAAGAAGGAAGGGATTAGCTGATAAAATGTGTTTGGGTCATTCATTGCCTATCTAGTGGGAATACCTATGTTTAGATCCTTAAGTCATAGAATATATAAAAAAAAATTTTAATCCAACTATATACATAAACTAGAAGCCCGGTGCACGAAATTCGTGCATGGCAGGGGGTTGTCCCTCAGCCCAGCCTGTACCCTCTCCAATCTGGGACTCCTGGTGGGATCGGACCTAAACGGGCAGTCAGACATCCCTCTCACAATCCAGGACTGCTGACTCCCAACTGCTTGCCTGCCTGCCTTCCTGATTGCCCCTAACCACTCTGCTGCCAGCCTGGTTGATGCTTAACTGCTCCCCTGCCAGCCTGTTTGCCCCCAACTTCCCTCCTCTGCCAGCCTGGTCACCCCTAACTGCCCTCTCCTGCAGGGTTGATCACCTCCAACTGCCCTCCCTTGCAAGCCTGGTCCCTCTCAACTGCCCTCCCTTGCAGGCCGGGTGCCTCCCAACTGCCCTCCCCTGTTGGCCATCTTGTGGTGGCCATCTTGTGTCCACATGGGGGCAGGATCTTTGACCACATGGGGGCAGCTATATTGTGTGTTGCAGTGATGATCAATCTGTATATTACTCTTTTATTAGATAGGATAGAGGCCTGGTGCACAGGTGGGGGCCAGCTGTTTTGCCCTGAAGGGTGTCACAGATCAGGGTGGGGGTTCCCTTGGGGTGTGGGGCGGCCTGAGCGAGGGGCCTGTGGTGGTTTGCAGGCCGGCCACGCCCCCTGGCAACCCAAGGGGAGGCCCTGGTATCTGGAATTTATTTTCCTTCTACAATTGAAACTTTGTAGCCTGGAGCGGAGCCAAGCCTGGGGCTCCGGCAGCCATTTCTGTGGCAGTTAATTCACCTTCTACAATTGAAACTTTGTTGCCTTAAGCGGGTGAGCCCGGCCAGGGTGTGCGGAAAGCTTTGCTTCCCCTGTTGCTGGCGGCAACCCTGGCCTGCTCTCTCAAGCTCCATTCTGCCGCCATTTGTTTGAATTTGTTTACCTTCTATAATTGAAAGTTTGTAGCTTGAGTGGAGGCTTAGGCCTACAACGGCTATGGAAAGCTTGGCTTCCTCTGTTACCTGGGAAACCTTGCTCTCTGTGGCTGTAGCCATCTTGGATTGGGGTTAATTTGTATACTCGCCCTGATTGGCTGGTGGGCGTGGCTTGGCTGGTGGGTGTGGTTTATGTAGCGGAGTGATGGTTAATTTGCATATTACCATTTTATTAGAGAGGATTTTTAAAATAAATCGTTAAATTATTAGAAGAAAAATATGGAAGGATCCTTCTCTTCTTTTCCTTTCCTCTTCTTCCCTTTCCCTTCTTCTTCTCCCTCTTCTTCTATCTGTATCTCCCAAATGTTAGAAGGAGCGAACAAGGCTACAGAGTGCTGGCATCCACGTCTTGACTCTTTCGTCATTCAGGAAATGGTCACTGATCCCTGAAAGCATGCCAAGCTCAGGCTGATAGTTGAGAAGGTAAATGGTGACCCATTTCCTGCTCATGCAGATTTTACAGATGGGGACTGGGGAGATACCAACTAGGAAACAGGCATGTATGAGACAGTGGGTAGATGCTATGATAAAAGTACAACCAGAGTGCTACAGGCCAACATAGAAACAGCACCTCTCTTCAGGTGTGTTGAGGGAGGGTTAGTTAAGAGCAAGGAGGTGAGCACAGACCCAGAGTAGAAGTTCCTTTTAATCTAAACTATAAAGGATCACTCAAATAAAGCCACACAAAGAAGTGAGGACTAGAGAGCGCTTAGGACACAAGAAACAGTATCCGTAAAGGCCCATGAATGAAACAGAACACACAGCATTTGAGTAACTGCAGGAGACTCACTGTGCTTGGGGTGTGAGAGCAAAAGGGAAAGTGAAGAGACATGAGCTCACAGGTAAGCAGGAAGCCAGGTGTGAGGGCAGGGTAGGTCACAGCCACTTCCCACTCACAGTTCCATGCACAACCCACAGTGGTGCAGTAGGTATTTTACTTTTTTTTTCTGTGCTATTAATATAGGTAAGGGATCATTTAAAATTTGCTGTGCAGTATGATTTTCCATTTTACTTTCATTTTTCACTGAAGTTTAATGAACAGGTATAATATACCCTGTTCATCAAACTTAAATGTTGCTTCTTGTTTCAGTCATGTTTTGCCGGAAAAGGTGAATAAGTTATGAGAGAAGAACCCAAATCACCAATCAGCATAAATCCTGTCAAGAGTTAATTTTCTCAACCCGTTGTTGCAGGTTTACCTATGTCGGCACCAGCATTTTATAAATATATAGATATATGCATATATGCATGCAAACATGTACACCATATATATGTATATGTATCTCCAGATACCAGTATATAAATGTATACACTGAGTCAGCTCCATGTTCATTGCTTAATGCACTGAAGTTTACATCAGCCAGTTGCCGTAATTGTTTCAGGCAAGCACAATTAGGCACGGTGGATTTTTTATGCTAGGCTGCACAAGTCACTTGTCAGATCATATTTGCTGGTTCTTTACGTGACAGCATTTCTTGCTCAGGGAGGTCGCAGCTTTTGCAAAACAAGAGACTCAAAGGCCCATTCCAGAAATAAAATGTGGGCTCCAGGTAACCGACAATAAAGAAGTTGAAATTGGCAATTAGAAAACAAGAAACTAAGCATTTTGTTTCAGAACCTTAATGAGTTTTAACCTGTGGCCTCAAAGACCTGCTGTGGCCTAATGGAACTAGCAACCTAATTTCTCCAGGTGAGGAAGAGACATTAGAAAAAAAAGTCAAAGCCTTGTAAACTGGAATTCAGCTCTGAGGAGCACACCAAGCTTCCATTTACAAATTGAGTAGTGTTTGCAGTGCAGTGTTTCAGACCCAGAGAATTCATGGGGAAACTATAATATTTCTGACAAAGAGTAACCCCCAAATAACACTTTTTTCCCCTTAAAATCACCTGATGGCCTTCTTTCACAATAAGGTGAAAAAAGTATTTAGTGATTAAATTCTTCTTAAAAGGAAGTTTTCTTTTTATTTACTAGTAATTCGCAAATTGAATTTGGCTTTTATAGGAACAAAGCCATAATTGTAAGGAGCATATAAAACTTTGACTATGTATACTTGCTTATACATATGCAGGTAACATAATAAAAGCATTTTAAATCAGTCTGAGGGGTCTGAAATATTCTTCCCTTCAAATGGGTCTCTGCACTGCTCAGGTTTAGACACCCGTTCCTCAAGATGTGCCGTGTTACTTCCATTAGATTTTACACTTCTCGGGAACAAGCCCTTGTCCCCACCTTGATATCCCCCAGATCAAAAGCTGTGCACATACTTTGTGAATTTCCAAGAAATGAATGAGACATGTTCTTAAAACATTGTTGTTTTATGTTCTTGTACACCTGAATGCTGCTTTCTGGGACCCTGTGGGACACACCTTTCCATCATGTTCTACCAGCAGGAACATATAGGTTTGTCTTAGCAAGTGTGGAGGTGAGACAAAATTCAGGATAAATTATCTCAAAAGTCTTACACAGCCTTCTTATCAGCCAACTTTGTCCTAAATAGAAAACATACTAGTTATAACGTCTAATTAGCCACATGCATTGATTTCATGGGAGTAAAATTCTGAAAGTCAAAAAACACATTCTTGCATCCTTTGGTTCTTCTAGAAAATAACTTGAACTTGTGTCCCACTTGGCTTTATTATCTTGGCCCCAACTCCCAAAGGAAGTGCTATATTTTGATGTAGCAAAACCTCTGATTCCAAAGTCCTGACATAAAATGAAATTTCCATGTGGGGAGAACTTAAACCCACCAATTAAGTACAGGCACAGCATAAAAATAACTTTTAAATCTCAGATATCATGCTGTAATGGAATATGCTTAAAAATTTTCCAGAAAGAGAAATACAAGTATCAGTTACTGAAATCTTAAGGATGCTGATATGTAAGTACTAAAACTTAAATCAAGCCTCGTTAGGGAATTTTGAATAAATTTTTGTAACTACAAAAATTTGAAAGTTACCCACATTATATCCTAAGACATCAATAAATGCTTTGAAATACATCTTTTAATGAAACCAGAAGCCCACTACTGCCTATGTGTAAACCAGATGACATGAAATAAGCTAGAATAAATAAGCCCTTTCTCAGTAACTAGATTCTGGTTCAGAAATATCAAGACTATTGATCAGAAATTTAAGTACTGATTTTGCCTTTGCTTTTTATTTTTGGGGTCCTTTTTTGCTATTTAAATTAGTAGCTTATTATAATAAATTTATAGTACATATTATGTAACATAAAAAACTCATTACCAATATTCAAATAAGATAGAAATAGGTAGATAATATGAAAGTTACAATCCCTTCTTTTTCTACTACCGAATCCACTTTCTAGAGTTTACCACTATTTATAGTTTTTATTTATCTTTCCAGACAATTGCCCAATATAGAAATCGCTACTATAAAAAATGGCATTGTATTATATATACCAGTTAGGGTCACAGCATGAAACAGATAGTACCCTCAAATTAAAATAAAATGAGGAGAGTTAGATAGAAAGTTGTGGCAGTGTGAATGACGGGAGAATTGAGTACACCAGTGCCATCACCTCCCTAGGACTGAGGGAGTGGCTCCAGACTGAAGACAGAGCAGGTACACTGAGACAGCTGTCCATAGGAGCTGGAGTCACCTACTCTTAGGGAGGGTGTCAGGGAAATAAAACTCTGCCCTCTGCTCCTTCCCTCCAGTCTCCTCTGAGCTCCAATCAGAACCAGAGGGCAAGGATGCGATTTGAGGTCAGCTGAACAGGTCAGCCCCAGGGCCCTAGAGCAGGTGGAGAAGGGCGGGGCCCATGGAAGAGTTCACCCAGCGGGATTCATTGTTGTGCAACTCCTGTTTCTCAGGGGTTGATAAACAATGACACTTTGCCCTATCAGTCCTATGCATTCACCGCGTTCTTTTTTCATTGTTACACAGAATTCCAGTCACTTAGTGACGGACACTGGGTTCCCAGCTTTTCACCAGCTCAAACAACGTGGCAGTATCAGCCCTACATCTACTAACTGTGATGAAGTGTATGGGATACTTCTCTCCCCAAGGAATTGCTGAGACAAAGGGGTTGCTGCTTATTGAAGAAACTAAAATGTTTTCCCATCTCCTCTTTTTAGAAACTGAGACTCTCAGAAAGCTATTGTGCAGGAAATAGTGCAGTGAAAGTGGTGGTGACATGGTGCATCTGATGGATATAAACTCTAAAGGTTAAGAATGGTAGACAGAGGCAGGAGAAGACACACACACACACACACACACACACACACACACACACACACACACACACGCCATGCAAGGCATCCAGAAAAGTACATTTTCAAATTTCTCCTCTGGTCCAAAATGGAGTACGGGAAGTTCATTTTCTGAGAACCAGCATGTGTAAAAATGCCTTTGGACTGGATATAAAATTCTATGTGGGAAGTCCTTTTTTCTCAATATATTAGAGGCATTGTTCCAATCATGCTAACACAAAGTTAGGGTTTATTCTGATTCACCAAGTTTTAGTGGTAACTTCCCCCTCCTAGTCTCTCATTTCATAAGTTATGTTATCTTATACTTTATTGAGGACAAAAAGCAAACATTACCCAAATTTTTCTTTGGGGACTTTAAGTAAGTAACATTCGCTGGTTCGCTTTTCCTCGGCATATGTAGGGAACATGCTCCCTTCTGGTCTGAAAGAGAATCTCTTCCTAAGCCTCACCATGTTAACTTTGTATTTCTGTGCCCTCACATTTAGAGAGCCCTGCATTTCCCAACACACTGGCTGCCTGTGTGTTCCCGTCACCATCTTCCTGCTGCTGTCAGAATCCGAGTCTCCTACAAGGACTGGAGGGCAAGTCCTGTGCACAGCTCCTGACTAACGCTCAACATCAGGTTGACACATATCTAGGGCAGCTCTACTGGGCCCATCTTCTCATACATTGAATCTATCAGAAAGTTGATTTACCTTGAGATAATTTTTTTAAGTCATATGCAAAAAGCAGTATAGGGAGATATGGTATCCCCTTTTCATATACTATTTCCAGTGGTCCTCCTACACACACACACACACACACACACACTCACACACACACACACACACACACACACACACACACACACACACACAGCTGCTGCTGGCTTCCTACCCACACTGGTCTTTTTCATTTCACCCTCAGCTGCACTGACTTGCTGAGTGTTGTCCTCTCTAGGACGCATACTGTTGGGCAGAGGGAGCCGTGCAAGGAAGGACCAAGTGCTGCTTGGGAAGCCAGAGGATATTCAGCGAGGACATCTGCTCAGCAGCACAGACCCTGAGTTTCTAGTGTAAGCATATACTAGGGACTTAGATAAAAGCCCTGTCTCATTCTCTCTTGCCTTGACATGTTGCTCATTTAGAGATGTTTAGGACTGAGTGAACTTCCAGCGTGTCTCAATTCTTTTAGGAAACTTGTACAAGAAATTAGCCCACTGCTGAACAATATCCTATGTTACCAGTGCCATTGCACTGTGTGTGTGTGTGTGTGTGTGTGTGTGTGTGTGTGTGTGTTCATGGATATGTCAATGGAAAGATAATTAGGAAACTAAATCTCCTAACTATTGCAAGTGAAGCATTTGAAGTGTTAGAGATTATGTGTCTTCTATGGTTCACCCCATGGGGACCAGTAACTATGAACTAGATAAGAAGAAGAAATGCAATTACTTCTGGTGCCTCTATGCTGAAGAAACAAATCTCTCCCTTGGCCTTTGGTTGGCTCCTGGAATCTGCTCTGATCATTCTTCTGGCACTGGGTTTTTTCTCGAAATGCTACACAAGGGAGGTTTTCCACTTGGGGCATCTGAGCCCTTTGTCAGGACAGCATCTTCCTTTTATACTTCAGGGAGGAACGCCTCCAGACATGGGTGGGAGTTCAAGTTCTTCTGCCACCAGCATCCATCCATGATTCTGAGCAGGAGCAGACCATGTAGAAAACCCCCCACATACACACACACACACACACACACACACACACAATTCTCTTGTCAGCTGTCTGCTCCCCTCTTTACCACAGCTCAGAGCAAGGATGAGCAGTAGACAGAAGATAGGACTGCTCAGGGGCCATATCCAATATCCAAGATGAAAGCAGGTCTCCAAACAAATTATTTGCTAGAGTGCACTTTATTTATTATATAAATAAAATAGAAGGCAATGCATAGAAAGAAAATTCTTGGAATGGCAACACAGGTACAGGCTGCCAGTTTTAACATTTTCTTACTCATTTTTAGTCCTTCTAAAATGTGCTGACACAATTTTTAGAGTACTATTAAGGTTAGCTCATCCTTCCTATTCTGCTTTATTTGCTTAAATGTTACATGTTAGTCAATTTTTCACGAAGCTAAATGTCAGCACAATATTTCATCGAGACTGTTCCATGGGTAATTTACCATTTACCCTTGTTGGGGAATATTCAATTTGTTTTATTTTCATGCATTATAAATAGTGTCATAAGTGATAGATTCGTGTGTAAGTAACATTCTTACACGTGTTTGTTTTTTTTAATTTATATTCCCAAGAGAAAAATCCATAGGTCAAAGAACTGAATATTTTCAAAATTATTGAAAGAGATGGTCAAGCCGAAACCGATTTGGCTCAATGGATAGAGCGTCGGCCTGAGGACTGAAAGGTCCCAGGTTCGATTCCGGTCAAGGGCATGTACCTTGGTTGCGGGCACATCCCCAGTAAGGGGTGTGCAAGAGGCAGCTGGTCGATGTTTCTCTCTTATCGATGTTTCTAACTCTCTACCCCTCTCTCTTCCTCACTGTAATAAATCAATAAAATATATTTAAAAAAAAAAAAGAAAAGAAAGAGATGGTCAAATTGCTTTCTAACACTGTTCTGGTTCTCAAACACTGTGGGATCATTTCAGCTCACACTAAAGTGCTTATTTTTTCATGAGTGACTTTTTAATGAGACAGATCCGCTTTGTCCTTAGCCCACCATTCGGTGCATTACTTGCTGGACAACTATTCTTGTGAGGTCAATACGCACTGGAACTGTGAGGCTCTTTCAAAGGTGGCGGGGATTGCTGGTGGCTTTCTTCTGCCTTCACACAGAGAAGGCAAATACGCCTTCATTCACAAAATGTGAAAGGGCCTGCAGTCATGCCAGTGGTGTGGCTCTGCCATCCCTGAGCTGGGTGTAGGGGAAACTGTGCCCAGTGTCACAGCCACCATCTGGGAGAGCACTGAATCCTGCCAGAGTTGTGCAACACAGCCCTGGCTTTATGACCTTGTGTATGATTTGACCTCATGGAGCCTCAATACTAGACCCTGAAAAATAGAGGTGATTTGGAAAAATCAAACAAAAAAATATCAAATAGACATACAACTAATTATTCCTTCTAGTTGAGTAGGGAAAGTTATATTTAAAGAAATCATACGTAAAGTCTTTTAATTGCCTACCATTCTGCCCCCCTCCCACCCCCCAGTTATTTAGTAAATAAATTCCATGCTTCACCCTTAAAATCCAGATTTGTATATATTTGTCTCTATTTAGAATTCCAGTAAAATCCTTCCTATTCCCCACCTCCCTTCTTCTCATAATGCAACACCTATGTCAAATGTCACCTCCTCTCAGCAGCCCTCTCTATCTAAATCTGTCTCCTCATCTAGGCACTCTCCATCTAGTTACCCAATTTTAATGTTTTCATGAAACTTGTTTCCTAGAATTATGTTATCCGTAGTGTTGTCTACTTGCTGACTATCTGTCCTCCACAGCTAGAATATAAGCTTCAGAGGACAGAGAGTGTGTTTTCTGCCGAATGCCCAGCGCCTAAAGCAGGGCCTGGCATACACTGGGCACTCCACATGTATCTGTTGCTTGGGAGCCCAGTTGAAACTCATGTATTGCATCATGAAAAATTGTTGGCTATTTTTTCAACCTTGCTGAATAATGTTTTTATTCATCACCAGCACATTACATATGGCCCTGCATATAATAAGCATGTGGCCATGGTCAAACATTAACTCTTGGAGCAAAGCACTCCAGATTTCTCTTTCAAGAGGCCCCAGCTCCACAGGACAGATGACTGATGCCGGAGAGAATGCTGACATGTACAAAGACCTCATCTGTACGGGAAATGGGTTTGACCTGATTTTTTTCTCACCACTTCTGTGAGGCCTTTAATTGTTGAGAGAAGAACTATGGAATTCACAGGGTTTCATTCTTAGGGACTAACTTTGAGATTAATCAAAGCTCAGCTTTCGTTTGATTTTTGCTGATGCCTTCCCATCTTCCTTGCTATTACAACAGCCTGCAAAAAATAGCCCTGCACGTAAATTATGCATCAAGTCTCTAAATAGCCTGGTCTCTTTCTTTTCCTGCCTTATGTCCACCCCCAGGAGAAAGTCTGCAAGGCTCTTAGGAAGCACCTGCCATTGGACTTCCTTTTCCCTTGCACTAGATTCCTTTCTTTCCTGAAAGAAACAGATATTTGATGAGAATCTTTCTCCAAAACAATACGCGCACACATGCACACACACAACACGCTAGTGAAATATATTTTTTAAAACTCAAAGTACAAAGCCAAGTTCAACATTAAGACATTTTGCTAGTGCCAGAAAATTAGAGGGAAAACTTGGAGTCGTCACTGAAACTAAAAAAATCATGTGGTCTATCAGAGTAACCAAACCAGATTTAGGCGATAGAGGCTGGGTTTTTATTTAAACAAACAAACCAATGTTTTCAGGGAGGCAGCAGGGATATGCTTGTCAAGGCCCTGACTCCCTGCAGAAGTAAATCTGGGAACGATGGCAGTATGTTCCCATTGGGAAAATGCTCACATAACCAGCCCAAGGACAGGACCAAAGGGCCGGTGAGGGCCCTGGGACATAGAAAGCAGCAAGAAAGCAACATTTCTAGGCTGTGATCCCAGAGAGTGGAGACCGGAAATCTCCAATACCTTTGTGATATGGAAACATAAAGCAGGAAACTGATGTACAAATGTGTCCAGAACCTGTGAACCACAAAGGCCAGAGGAGAAATAACTCAGAAACTTCCAATAAGAATGAAACCACAAGCTGGAACCACAGGAGACCTACACAGAGAGGATTCCTGTTGAAAATGAGCCTCACAATCAAGTACGATAAAGTGCATGAGCAATAACCATCAGATACATCAACACGGTAGGTATTGTAGAAATTAGAAAATAGTACAATTGGAAAGAACACAACTCAATTCAGTAAGATGGGGATGGCAAGGTATGGGAGTGGGAAGTACAAAGCTTGGAAAGAAAGAGAACTATTATGTATAGATGCTGTGTTTCTCTACACAGAGTATAAGAACCAATAAGTGGTTTTCTAAATGTAAGACAATTCACACAAAAAAACACATCATTTCTATCATCCAACAATAACCAAATGTAAGCTTCTGTTAAAGTTTCTGTTCACAATAAGAACAAGAAGCATAAGATACTTTGGGAACATCCTATATAATAAAAGGCTAATATGCAAATCGACTGGAACAACCTGTCGCTATGATGCACACTGACCACCAGGGGTCAGACGCTCAATGCAGGAGCTGCCCCCTGGTGGTCAATATGCTCCCACAAGGGGAGTGCCGCTCAGCCAGAAGCCCTGAGCCGGGCTCATGGCTGGCAAATGCAGTGGCGCTGGTGGGAGCCTCTCCCGCCTCTGCGGCAGAACAAAGGATGTCTGTCTGTTGGACATCCCCCGAGGGCTCCCAGACTGTGAGAGGGCACAGGCCTGGCTGAGGGACTACCCCCCAACCCCCCACAAGTGCACCAATTTCATGCACCGGGCCTCTATATCTAATAAAAGATAAATATAACCTTTGTGGAGAAATTGTCCAGTGTTATGTAGGAGATAAAGGACACATGGAGACACATGAATAAATAAAGAGGTATGCTGTGCTCCTGAATGAGATGACTCAATATTATAAAGATGTAAATTCTCCCCAAATTCATCTATTTATCCAAGATCACTGACTCTGAAAGTCATAATACAGAAGGGTCCAGCAATAGCAATTCAATGCTAAGAAATCTAACAAAAAAAAACAGCAATTTTAAACTACCAAAACTAACAATAAAGGTATAGTAATTGAACCATTATTGCACTGATGTAGAAATAGTCGAATGGATCTGGATCAGATCAAACCTGATAACCCAGTAACATAACATTATGGGAATGTGGCATACATGGGGGCATTTATGCCTTATTTTTTAAAATAAGCACAATATAACAGGAAGCTATATTTTTACATTCCAAGACAGTATGTACATAGATATATTTTCATATTTAATTTTTCAAATAAAAAAATATAAACAGACTCACAGATACAGAAAATTAAATGATGGTTGCCAGAAGGGAAAGGAGTTGGGGGGATGGGTAAAAAAAGTAAAGGGATTGAGAAGTACAAATAGGGCCCAGCTGGCATGGCTCAGTGATTGAGCATCTACCTATGAACCAGGAGGTTACGGTTCGATTCCCAGTGGGTCAGGGCACATGCCCCGGTTGCAGACTCAATCCCCAGTGTGGGGTGCAAGAGGCAGTCGATCAATGATTGTCTCTCATCATTGATGTTTCTATCTCTCTCTCCCTTCCTCTCTGAAATCAATAAAAATATATTTTTAAAAAAGAAATAGTGCTAATTGGTAGTTACAAAAATAGTCACAGGGATAGAAAGGACAGCATAGGGAATATAATCAATAATACTGTAATAGCTATATATATAAACTAGAGGCCCAGTGCATGATTAAATCATGCACGTGTAGGGTCCCCTACACGCTTTCGCTTTCGATCACGGGGGAGCTGGGTGCCTGTCCGCTGGTGCACCAGGCCTTTCAGAAGCCTCCCTGAAAGGCCTGGTGCACCAGCGGACAGGCACCCAGCCCCCCCGCTTTTGATGGTCCATGGCGGGACATGAGCACGCTGCCCCAGAGGCCCCTTCTGTGCCACAGCACAGCCATGGTGCAGACATTGAGCTCGAGCCGCCGCTGGCGACGCGAGCTCAGCGTCCCACCGGCCCAATTGGCTACCCCGGCCACCCCAAGTCCCGCCCCCCTCCGCCTCCTGGCCAATCGTGGGCATAGCAAAGGAACAGTCAATTTGCATATTTGTCTATTATTAGATAGGATATATAGTGCCAGGAATACTTTAAATACTGGGGTAATGACTTTCTAGATGATATCATTGTCTGACCCAGTGATGGGCAACCTTTTGAGCTTGGTGTGTCAAACTTCGCCAAAACACTGAGCATAACTCGGGTAGTGTGTCACTTTGAGGAAAAAACATTATTTCGTGATATTTATAGTTTAAATAACATAAATGTATAATTATTATATATAATTGTATTTAATAAACCAAAAACTAAATATTTAGTGCTGACACGCGTGTCAGAGGTTCGCCATCACTGGTCTAACCACTGTGCAGCACACCTGAAACTAATCTATAATAATAAAAGCATAATATGCCAATTGACCGAATGGCTGAACAGTGGAACAACCATCCTAATGACCTTCCAGACGAAGCCAGGGCTGCAAGGGCCGAGCCCCTTGCACAAATTTTATGCATTGGGCCTCTAGTACAAAATAATACTGAATGTAAATTGTAATTGAAAACTAAAAATTTTTTAAAGCAATAAAATTTTATAAAGAAGGAAGTTAATATTTTCACTCCATATGTCTCTTTGTTCAAGTAGGAAGGCCTGCAACAAATAAATTGGATTATATGTGGAAGTGCCAATGTGTTTTAAGAATTTGCTGTATTCCTGGGACAATGCAGGTGTTACAGGAGGTTTCTGGACATCGGTGAGGCAGAAGGGTCCTGATGCAGGAGGAGAGGAGAGCAGAGAGAGTTTCAAAGGGTGTACTTCTGGATTAAGAAACCCTGTTCTAGTAATTTAGGCACAAATCTCTGTCATTTCTTTAGGTAAAGCCCAAAAGAGCAGTTTGTAATATCATAGCTTTAGGCTTGGTTTATATTTTAAGGTCTTTTCTATTTATAAGATTTTTAAACAACTAGATAAGCTGAATTGTAGAGCCTGAATGTGATTTTTTTTTAATTATGGAAGAACATATAGTAACACAAAAGTTCAACTCAGAATCAAGCAAGAAAAGAGGTAATTTGTGGATGCAATTACATGATTGAGTGCATTTGAAAGATACCCTAAATGAGATAGAGATTTTCAAAGTCTATGAAAACCACTCACATAGATACTTAGTGCTTTCTTATTTTAGAACCAAATGAGCATAATGGCATAGTGAAGCAGAGAAATATTATGGGTATGAAGAAATCACATTCTCTGCATGTATATGTGTGTATATAGATATATGTATATGTATTTATGTGTGTATTTAATTTAGTTAAATTAGAATTTAGAATTCAGAGATACCAGGTTCAGAAGGCATAAGGCAGAACAATTATGTACAGATGTTGTGTTTGTGTACAAAGCATGTAACAAGCAATAAGTGAGTTTCTGGGTGCAAGAAACTCAGCTTTTCTGAGAAAATTCTCAGAAATTGTGGGTCAGAGACCTTTTATATGGAAGGCTGGCAGAGCAGAAAGCAATAGGCTGATTTACTAGAAAGAAAATCAGGCCATGTTTTCAACTGCCTTTTATCAGCAGAGATTTACAGTGAAATTCAGTGGGTCACACCCTAACATCTCATTGTACGGTCTTCTCTTAGCAAGGTTATGTTGCATATTAAATCAGCATCATCTTACTCTCCAATGCCATTTTTATGTAAAAGATTTACTCCTCTTGTTTTAGATATTCAGGTAATTCACCTCTGTCCCTCTTGTTCCTTGTTTTAAAAATATTTTTAAATTGATTTTAGGGAGAGAGGAAGGGAAATGGCGTTGGGGGGTGGGGGTGGACAGAGAGAGAGAAACATGGATCGGTTGCCTCCCATATGCACCCTGACCACACCAGGGATCAAACCCACAATCACAGTCAGGACATGTGCCCTGACTGGGAATTGCACTGATGACCTTTAGGTGCATGGGACAATGCTCAGCCAACTGAGCCACACCGCCCAAGACTGCCCCTGTTGTTCTGAACAAACCTCTGATCAGCCTCTTCCTCCACTGAGGAGTTTGCCACCTAGTTGACAGCATCCCCTCTCCCTCCATGTCCTGACATCATCCTGTCGTGGTCCTGGGTGACTTCAGTGTGCCCCCAGATGACACAAGCAAGAGCCTGACTTCTCAGTTCCTCCAAAGATTCAACTCCAGTGCCCTCCTCTTCACTTTTCTTCAGCTTCACATCCCCTGACCACAGGCTGGACTCCTTCATCACCTCAACTCAATCTTGAAATCTTGAGTTTTGATACCCCTGTTTTCCAGTCGTTAAGGCTTCCAGATTTTCTTCAACTCACTGCACTGGTCATTTTTAGAACTTTCCCCCTCTCTCTGAAATCCTGTCTGCCTCCACTTACTTCCCTATCAAGATCAGACCTCAGGTGCTACCACTTGAACCGTCACCTTACATGTACCAATGCTCCCTCAGCCCCTGATCTTTGGTCATATCTCCTAACATAGTCCTTGTCTCCATTTCACTGCTGGAACAGAAAGCCACACAACCACTCAGACTGGGGTTTCTAAACTCAATTCCCAACATCAAGGATAACAATACCTCTTTCCACAGTTCCCTGCTCCACTCCATTTCCTCTTCTGCATGGCAGCTCCTCTAACTTTTTTATTATCAGCTCTCCTACCCCAACACCCACCTTCTCACGATCCACCTACTTCTCAGAAATTCAGTACAAAGCACTTGATCTTCCTGCCAAACTACCTATGAACATAGGCTGGCACTGAGCTGGTGCTGAGAATAAAAGGAAGTAAATCAGGGCCGTGGGTGTGTGGATGGAGGTGAGGTCTTGCATGGGATCAGTGTGGGTTCAATCTCCCTTCTGCTCCTTGCCTTGCTCCTGCTGCTTAACAACTTCGAGCTGGAGAATGGTTATGGATAATGCTGACCTCTTAGCACTTGAATGGATTAAGTTAAATGAGACACAGGAAACCGCCTACCACCACAAGTAATTACTGAACATTTTCACCTTGCTCTGGCCCTGGAGGGACCCACAAGCTAATGTGAGAGACAGAGCTAACCAAACCACCACCTACAGTATGAGACGTGCATCTTAGAAGCATGACCACAGTGATGGGAACTCAGAGATGGAGCAGCTCTCTCTGCCCAGGGCAGTTCCATGAGGGCATCCCAGGTGCGTGTGGTGGTTACATATTTTTATATCCCTAAACTACTATACCTAGGTACTGATGATTTGTTTGGGTTTGAGAAAGAATTTGAATAAAGAGAAGAAAAGGCTGCCATTCTACGATTTATAGGGAGTTTTTATATGAGTCAGTTCAGTGAGTCTCAGCATATTTTCTTAAAGCGAATATAATGTAATTAAAGTAGCTTATTATTAGAGGGAGAGCTCTCCTGACATGTTAGTCCCTCTCAGATCCTGGGAGCTGCCCTGCAGGATGCCCATCTCAGCTGGCAATTCATGAGAAAGAGATGCATTTATAAATGGCAGCTTTGTTTATGAGGAGTTCTCTTCATCTGGCTGAGGACAGTACTGCTCTCTGCACTTTATTAAACATTCTGAGAAGTGTGAGCAGTGTTTTTAAAAGGAGTGATGCACACCCTAGGTCTTTCTAGTCATCTGACTTATCACAGAGTTCGGTGTGCCCAGACCTGCCCTGTTCACTCCTAGGCTGGTTACCGAGAATCTCCCCTGGGACAGCTCGGTGCTGGGCAGAGATGGTGGCCAGAAGCTACTGCTGCCCTCAAGAACCACACAGTCACTGTCCAGTGTGGTGGCTTTCATTTTTAGTAGATTTCAAACATCTAACTTGGAAGGTCAATGAAACTGATTAAAATCTATAAAACATAACAAAGAATAATAGTTTTGATTGAAGCAAGGAAGTAAGACTTGGAGTTGCCCTCTTTGAGATCTGGTGAGTGAGGGTGAAGATGTTGTGATGTTCATCCTCTCTCTCCAGGTGAATATCAAGATTGAGTTGACAGGAAATAAGTCAGTATCATCCCCCTACAATCATTCCTCCAGATATTGTCTCTTCTGTCCAAGTACACCTCCAGAGAAGGAAGGCTGCTATACCATATGAAAACTGTTCATTTAACTTACTTTCACCTTTAAAGTTAGAAAATTTAATCTATTTTCACTTTACTTGCCAATCTCTCTCTATCCAAGTATGACCCCTGGACTCAAAACTTCATTTTATAGAGACACATATATTCCGCTTCATTTCAATGGTTCTGTCTGGGCCCCCCCACCCCACCCTCAACCCCCCCACCCCCGCCCCGCCCGAGGACCTCCGTTCTTCTCCTGTTATATCAATTGGCACTGAATCTGCTGCCTTGGAATTTCCCTAAGTCACTGAGATGTGTGTGTGATATAATCTGCATTAAATTGCTTGCTCCTTGAGGAAGTCTTGAATGTACCCTTGCTTCCTTTATTCCCTCACACATAAACGTGCAGAGGTTGACCATCCACCCAATGTCATCATCATATCTACAACGGCATCCCAGTACCCCTTTCTTCTATTAAATATTCCCTAGGTGCTTCCCTCTTTTGTCGTTGCCATTTTTGCCTTAGTGTAAAATAAATTTTATTCTGTATTCCTCAGTCTTTCAAAGGCAGTGACTTGTTAGCCATCCCTCAACCCCAGTTCATTACATTGTACCTGGCACCGGAGCTCAATAAATACTTCACAATACTAAGGGAAGTCTCTATGCTTCTACCTTAGTTTCTACTGAGATTCCTGTCATCACAGACTCAATGGTGTCTTCTGGTCCGGACCGTTATTTCTGGGTTGCACTTGGGGCAAGAGAATCTTTGGCAAATTTAGGAGAGCCTGTGATGTTCATCCTCGCCCTCCAGGTGAATATCACAGGCTCAGCCACTACACACCTTGCCTTCTGAGGGCACCATCACGCCATCTATGATGACCAACCATCCAAGTTTGCCAGAGACTTTTGTTTAAAACATCTGCATTCTAGGAGCTTGGACCTCTAACTTTTCTTCAATTATTGTGGGCTGGGGAAGAGGGATGTAGCTCTTTTCTGTCTCCATAATCACTCCACTCTCTTACCTCACCAACCAGGACATCAAGCACAAACTCTCCAGTCATAGTCACTGGGAAGAGCTAATGATAATGACATCTGCTGGCTGGCCTGCAAAGATGGAGGCAGAGAACACAAATGCTGGTTATCCAGATAACTAACCATGGAGGGAAAACCTACAGAAGAAATAAAAAGTCTAATGAATTAGCCTACCATCTACATACAAATCATTTAGCCCAATGCCTGATACATAGTAAACAGTAACAATATTATTACTCCTGTGTGCCAGATGCAGTCAAAGCAAAATAACACAGGGATCTTACTCTCCATGGCCTGGCACTCCAGGAAAGAGACAGGCAAGAAAAGAGATGTGTGTGTATATATTTTTAAGTTAAATCTGATCAAGGTATTTATCTGGCCTGGTATGTGTGAGTTGGACAAAATTTTTTTAGGGTCAAGAAAAATTAATAAAAGATAGCCAAAAAAAAAAAATCTGCAGGATATGGGAAGACACCTCCTGCCACAGTCTGTGAGGCAGTGTGCTACTCAGTCCTGGCATGGTCAGATTTTATGGTTTCTCTTCAGGCATAGCTCCTGCTTATGTTGTTTCTGGTGGACTTATAAATCTTCTTTTGTGGCTAACATGAAATTCTGCTGCCTATCTGGAAATAAAACAGGACGTGATTTCTCTAGATGCTCATTTCATTGATCTCCAAATGTGTTTTAAGAGTTTGGGGACACTGCATCATCTATAGTTAATGGGGACATGGAAAGTGGTTTGATGTCTTGCACTCTTCTAATTAGGTCAATAAACAAATATGCTAAAGAAATGCTATCTTTGCAAGCTTTTGCTGGCTGTGCATCTAAAGATCGCCCTGGAGACCCTCACTTTAATTAGATTCAGTAGGGGGTCTAGACACTTTTATTGTCTTCAGAATTTTTCTGTGCCCCACTTCTGGCGTGAATTTAGGAAATGGTGGCTAACACATGACTCCAAAATGAAGCATATAAAAATATAGATTTATTTTTCACCACTTGGAAACTATCCTTACTAAAGCGCCACTTGGTTCTCTGCTTTTCAAGTATTTATTTTCCAAATTTAAGGAATTCAGACCTGTTTGTCACAACATTGCTGCTAAGAGTACTAGCTGGCAATAGCCCAAATGTGAACCATAGACCATGTGGTTCATCTCTAAAGGTACCCTGCATCCAGTCAACATAGAGATCTGTGCATGTACTGACACAGAAAAATCTATTAGAAGGACAATATGTGTGCTAAAACTCTATTTTTTAATACAAATGTGATTAGAAATAAAGATGCATGGGGAACAGTGTTAACATTTATAACTGAATTATGGGAGTGTGTTGATTTTTTTGATATCTGAATACTCTACTTTCTGAATACTGGTGAATTACTGGTATATTAGTAACTAGCTTAATTAAAACTAAATAAAATAGTATACATTTGAAGATAGAAATTAGTTTCTGTTATAGCAGAGAATTGCTACTGACTCTAGTGCCCAATGGACCTGGAAAGTGACTCAGCAGGAGGGACTGAAATCAGAGCACATCAGACCCAAGGGGACCCTAGAGACCCAACTGTTCTCCCTCCTTTCATGTGAGGGAGCGAAAGCCCTAGAAGCTAAATATCTTGCTCTAACACCTACTGCTCATTAGTGTAGTAACCGTGATTATCTAACTCACTTTTGAATAGATTTCATATGCCTTACAGTCTTTTTGTTTGTTTGTTTTAATATATATTTTATGGATTTCAGAGAGGAAAGGAGAGGGAGAGGAAGAGAGAAATTGAAACATCAATGATGAGAGAAAATCATTGATCAGCCACCTCCTGCAGGTTCCCTACTGGGGATCGAGCCCACATCCTAAGCATGTGCCCTGACCGGGAATCGAACCATAACTTCCTGGTTCATGGGTCAACACTCATCACCACTGAGCCATGCCAGCCAGGCATGCCTCACAGTCTTAAGAAGAACTGCTCACATAAGTCTGTCAACTTTGTGTTTTGTGCACAGCAAAACATTTTAAAGAATATAAAATAATTTTTAAATGCAGTCACTGCTCATAAATAAAAAGATGAAAATTTTTGGAAATTCCTGGCATCAGCCAGGGTTGGCTTGGTAGAGTGGCATGCGTATGAAATTGGCTGGGATGGACCTGCTCTCCACAGCCCCTCATCTTTCAGCAGTCCAGGCTCGTCCCCTTGGCTCCCAAAACAGAGAGTGGAAACTGCAAGACCTCTTGAGGACTAGGCATGGAGCTAGGACAGTGCAATTTTCACCAGATTATGTTAGTCAAAGCAAATCACAGGCCAGCCCAGATTCAAGGGGGAAGGAACTAGACTGCTTCTTGATAGGAGGAGCTACATGGCCATGTTTGCAATCTATTGCATGTATACAATGAAGGCAACCCGTTCCAACAGGAATAACCTAATGTGACCCTGTGTTCTTCAGGTCACTCCTGGCTAGGAGACTGAGCCAATTAAACAGCTAATAATAACTGAGTCCCAGACTTGGGATTTCAACTTGGGCAGAACAAGGCTCCTAACCATGATTGCTCACCACTCAACTCAAAGAGCAGCTCTTTCAAGTTGTTATTCATATACTCAAACCAAATATATCCAAGTGCCTTCCTTTGAGCCTCCACAGCAATATACAGGCCATCTGTGATAGTCCTTGTCTGACCCTACTATGTTGTAAAATCATGGTTCTACTTTGATCCCCTATTCTAAATTTTGGCTACTTGAGGGCAGGCACTTGAACTTGTCAATCACTGCATCTCCTGAAGCATCACGCATAGCAAGCACATTGGGATACATTTGCTGCACTTCAGGACATTTGTGTCGATATTTACAACTGTTTGGTCTGTAGTTTTTCTTCTACTGTGCTCTCTGTGGCAGACTTTGTAAACAATGTGTATGTAGGTTATAAAAATAACCTGCAAACATCCATTCCTAATGTTTTCCTAAAGACTATACAGTATTTTATATTTCCACCAAAATTATCTGAGGGTTTCAGCCTTTCCACATTTTTACCAACACTTGTTGTTATCTGTCATTTTCATTATAGCCTTCCAAGGGAATGTGAAGTGGTACACTGTGATTTTGATTTGCATTTCCCTGATGGCTAATGAGGTTGAGCTTTTTTTCATGTGCATATAGGCTATTTACTATTTTTTCATAGTGCATATAGCCTATTTCATGTGCATATAGGCTATTTCATGTGCATATAGGCTATTTAAAAAGTCGTCTTATACGCCGGAAAATATGGTGTGTGTGTGTGTGTGTGTGTGTGTGTGTGTGTGTGTGTGTGTGTACACACACCATATTTTCCGGCATATAAGACGACTTTTTAACCCAGGAAAATCTTATACGCCCAGTCATCTTATATGCCGGAATATACGGTATATATATTCTTCTAAAAAGAGTCTATTCAGATTCTTTGCATATTTTCAAGTGGGTAATTATTGAGTGGTAAGAGTGTTTTTCAAAAGATATTCTAGATATAAGTCCCTTATCAAATAATTTGCAAAACTTTTTCCCCTTTCTGTGGTTGTTTTTTCATTTTCTTGAGCTTAGAAGCACAACGTTTTAATTTTGATTATGTTCAATTTAATTGTTTTTTTTCTTTTGTTGCTTGTGCTTTTAGTGTCATATTCAAGAAATCATCGCATAAACCAAAGTCATGAAGATTTATGCCTATTTTTCAATTGATTTAATTTTAATGTTAAACTTACCTTGCATTTCTTGGATAAATCTAATTTGGTCATAACATTATTTTTATAGATTTGATTTGAATTTCTAAAATCTCCTTATAATATCAGTGTGTATGTCCATGGGGGATAAAAGTTGATAGTCTTATTTTATTGTGATGTCTATGTCTGGTTTTGATACTAGTGTAATGCTTGCCTCATTAAATGTGTTAGAAAATATTTCCTCCTGTTTAATTTTCTGGAAGAGTTTGAGTCTAATTGCTACTATTTCTTCATTAAATGTTTTGTAGAATTAAATTGTGAATCCCTGGGTTCAGTAGTTTTCTCTGTGGGAAGATTTTTAACTACAAATTCAATTTCTTTGATATAAGAGTATTTACAAGTATGTTACCTGTTTCATCTTGAGTGAACTTTGGATCTATGTATCTTTTAAGGAATTTGTTCATTTCCTCTAAATTACTGAACTGATTGGCATAAAATTTCACATAATATCTCATAATTATTCTTTTAATATCTTTAGAAACTATAGTGAAATAATTTCTCTCATTCCTGATATTGGTAATTTGTGTTTTTTCTCTCATTCCTGAACAGTCTGGTTAGATATTTATCATTTTTATTGATCTCAAAAGCCAGCTTTTGATTTTATCTGTTTATCTCTGGTATCATTTTTTTCTCTGAAATTGACTTTGTTATTAATATAGCTTATTTTTACTTTCTTTTTATTAGTAGCATATCTTTTCCATTCTAATTTTAACTCGTATGTGTCTTTATATTTAAAATGTGTTTCTTGTAGCTGTGGTCAATGTGGCTCAATTGGTTGAGCGTTGTCCCATGCACCTAAAAGTCATGGGTTCAATTTCTAGTCAGGGTACATCCCCAAGTTGCAGGTGCATGCGGGAAGCAGCTGATCAATATTTCTCACATCAATGTTGCACTTTCTCTTTATCCCTCCCCCTTTCTGTCTCTCTAAAATCAATTAAGACATATAAAAATGTATTTCTTGTAAACAGCATATCATTAGATATTGATTAATTTTTTGATATGTTATGTTAATTTTATATATATAAAATTATGATTCAATCTAAGCTCATATTGTGAAATGATCACCACAATAACATCCATCACTACACACAGTTACAATTTTTTTGCTTGTTATGATAACTTTTAAAACGTAGTCTCTTAGCAACTTTTGAACATGCAATACAGTATTATTTACTAGACTAGAGGCCCAGTGCAGGAATTCCTGCATGGGTGGGGTCCCTCGGCCTGGGCCGGCAATTGAGGCCATCTCATCCATTCCCAATCGGGGCTGGTCAGCCAGGGGGAGGGACCGTGGGAGGTTGGCTGGCCATGGGAGGTTGGCTGTGGGAGTGCACTGACCACCAGGGGCAGCTCCTGTGTTGAGCATCTGCCCCCTGGTGGTCAGTGTGCATCACAGCTACCAGCCGGTCATCTGGTCATAATGGTCACAATGGTTGCTTACGCTTTTATATATAGAGATGTTGATTTTTTTTTTCTTTTAATCCTCACCCAAAGATATGCTTATTGATTTTAGAGAGAAGGTAATGGGGACAAAGAGAGAGAGAGAAAGAGAGATCGATGTGAAAGAGAACATTGATTGGTTGCCTCCCTTATACTCCCTGACCAGGGATTGAACCCACAACCCAGGTATGTGCCCAGACCTGGAATCAAACCCAAAACCTTTCAGTATATGGGATGATACTCCAACCAACTGAGCCACACCATCCAGGGCCTAGATGTTGATTTTTAATCTAACCAGATAAGCTCTGACTTTTAATTGGATATTTAGGTCATTTGCATATAATGTGATCATTGACATGGTTAAGTGTAAAACTATCACCTTTCTTTTGTTTTTCTCCATCTGCTGTTTCCCTTTTTATTTTTCCCCTTTTTGGGGGGATCAATTGACTATATTTTATGATTCCATTTTGTCTCACTTGTTGATTAACTACTTATAAGATTCTGCTTTTTTTTTTTTTTTGCTTCACAGTATACCTCTTTAACTTCACAATCTATTTTCAAGTGATATTATATAACTTCACATATTGTGTAAAATGCT
Source organism: Cnephaeus nilssonii (assembly GCF_951640355.1). Taxonomy (NCBI): domain Eukaryota; kingdom Metazoa; phylum Chordata; class Mammalia; order Chiroptera; family Vespertilionidae; genus Cnephaeus; species Cnephaeus nilssonii. The sequence continues at coordinate 10,927,960 of NC_137088.1, read as the reverse complement.
TACAGGAATATATTACCATTTTCCCTTTCCTGGCATCTAGGTTATCACTGTGTCATACATTTGACTTGCACAGATGTTATGAACCCCACACTACATGGTTATTTTTGCTAATACAATCAATTTTATGTTAAAGATATTTAAATGAGAAAATGTTCTTATATAGTTCTCTGGTAGTTGCCATTTCTGGTGCTCTTTATTTATTTGGGCAGACTCATATTTTTATCAGGAGAACTTCTTTAACATGTCTTATAACACATGTTCATGATGAGTTCTCCTAGCTTTTGTATATCTGAAGTAGACCTTATTTCATATTTATTTTTGAAACATTTTTACTAGTATTGGGTATTGAATTCTACCTTGACAGTTTTTTGCCTTTTATTACTTTAAATAGTATTTAAACAATAAATTTGTGCTATGGTAAAACTGTACATCCTTATTAACATATAAGTAACAACCTCTAGTAGTCAGTCTAATAACTACCAAATTTCAAAATAGTGATAAATGCAGATGATATTTCTAGATATCTGCAACCATAATGTGATATAAAATCTGTTATTTCTATCAATGACAAAATTATAAAGCTACCTGAGACAATATTACAGGTGTTTTCCTTTTGTCTACATTTGCAATGGAATAAAATACTGTGTTTCAGGTTGATGTTAATGAATATTAAGATGTAATATTTTCCCCATTCAAATTCATGGATTCTCTAAATTCTATCCCTGGATCCAAGGATTAAGGACTTCTACATAGAGGTGTGCATTAGAGTACAATTAGAAGACTGTACTTCACAACATTGTTTGTAATAGTAAAAAATTGGAAATATTGCTAATCTCATTAAAAGATAAAATAATATACTCATAAATAGTACATTCACACAATGGAATATTATTTAGCAATAAAAGTAAGTCTTCAGTTGCCAGAGGTGACCAATCAATGATTCTCTCATCAATGTTATTTCTATCTCTCTCCCTCTCCCTTCCTTTCTGAAATCAATAAAAATATATATAAAAGAAAGAACTGAGAAAATATTATCAGACATCTCACCAAAGAAGATATATAGATGGCCAATAAGCACATGAAATGGTACTCAATATAATATCATTAGGAGAGTGCAAATTAAAAGCATAATGGCAATATCAGCATATCAGCACATACCTTCAAAATGGCTAAAATCCAAAACAATACACAAACAATCACAGGTGAGATATGGAGCAACAGGATGCTCATTAATAGCAAGTATCATACTCAATGGCAAAATATTGAAAACTTTCTACCTCAGATTGGGAACAAAGCAAGGATGCGTACATCACCCCTTCTTTTAAAATTTTTGGATGCCAGCATTGGAATAAGGCAAGAAAAAAAGCATAAGGATTACAAAATAAAAATAAGCTGTCACTATTCAGAGATGACATAATAATTTACCTAAAATATCAAAAAGAATCTACAAACAAACTATTATAATTGTTGGATATGGGTCATTATAAAAAAATCAATTGTATTACTATATACCAATAACAAATTTTAAATTATGATATCTTTTAAAATAGACCCAAAACTATCAAATATGATTTAGTAAAATTTTGGGAAAATCTCTATATTCAACTACAAAACAATATTGAGATAATTTAAATAAGACCAATATATGCTATATTTATGTATTTAAAAACTCTATATTACAAATATTTCAAATGTCCACTAAGTTGATCTAACACTTCAATGCAATCCAACCAAATTCTAAGCATGCTTTTTATACTCATTGACACAGTTCCTAAAATTTAAATGGAAATGCTAACGATCGAGTATATCCAACAAAATATTAAAGAAGAACAAAGATATAACATATCATGAAGATATAAGTAGGACAGCAGAGTAGTGATATAAGGATAAAAATATGACAAATAAAACTTAAATCAGAGTGAATGAACAGGCCCAAATACATATAGTCACTTGATTTACATAAGAGATGACACTCCAGGGCAACAGGGAAGGTAAGCCTTTCGGTAAATGGTGCTGTATCACTTTAAATATACATATGAAACAAAGAATACTCTTTGGACTTCTTCTTATACCATATCCACACTCAAAAGAAATTCCTATTGAAAAAATAGATCCAAACGTGAAAGGCCACATAATCATACACGTTGATATTGCTTTATCTTGCATAGCTTTTCAGTCTTCTCTGTGTTGAATAGAAAACAGATGAGACTTGGGACTGAGGAGTCAGCAAGGTGGCTGTGAACACAGGAATCGGCCTGGGGAGCCACGATAGGACAACTGGGGCAAAGTCCTGGGGACAGCTGACAGCAAAGGGCCAGAATACCTCTCCATCAAAACCACTTCCTGAACCCAAAATAAGCTAGTCAAAATATGCACGGCCTCATTTAAAAATTAGTTCAAACACAAAATCATTTCTTTTTTTTTTTTTTGTCCTCAATCAGCCATAGGAAGAATTTCACATGCAGTGCCCCATTTTTTCATATTTTTTAATTTAAATTTCCTACAGCACCCTCTGTCGCATTTGGACATCAGCTGTGTTGGTTTTGTCTGTGTTTACAGAGCAGATAAGGCACGTTCTCTTTGACTGAGCACAGCTGTGTGGCAGCAAACTCGTGCAGAGCCTAAGCGACAAAATAAACTATCCACACACACACACACAAAAAAAAATCATGTTAAAGTGACAGGATTTCCTGTAGGCTGCTTGTAGAGTGAGAGATCACCTAATTACAAAGATTATAGGGGAAATGTGGCCTTTTTAAAGAAAGACTCACAATCTGTATAGCATGAAAGATATAAAGTCTGTTGCTTTACACTTGAAAAATGAAAATACAGTCACAATTCAACAGTGAAAATTTGAAAATGGAAAACGATTTGCAAATTCTACCATTTTAAAACTTTCTATTGAACATGTGCATGAATACCAAAAAAATGTCTGTATGTATCATAAGTATACAGCTTATGAAATTTTCATCAATGAACACACCTGTCCAGCTAGCACCCAGATAAAGTAACAGAATATTGCAAGCACCCAGGAACCCCTCCTGTGTTTTTTTCCTGGCAATACTCCACTCCTATTAAATGTAACACTCTCCTAATTTCCAACAGCACAGATTCATATCGGCTGTTTTTGTACTTTTAAAAACTGAACCATGCCTTACATATTTGTAATGTCTATTTTCTTCTATAACATTTTGTTTGTAGGAATTACTAGTGTTGTTGCATATTGTTGAAGATCCTCTGTTTTCATTGCTGTATAATATCCCATTATGTAAATATATCACAATTGTTAATAGTTGATTGGTGTTTGGGTAGTTACTAGTTTAGTGCTTTTATGAACATTTTTGTACAGTTTCTAATACATACATTATGCATTTCTGTTAGGAATAGACCTAAGAATGAAAGCTCACTTTAGAAAAGAAGTATGAAAATTAGAACTTTACTGGTGTAATTAACAATGTATTCGAGAATTTAAAAAAAAAATACAGACCCCCAGGGGAAGCATTTCTGAAATTAAACATATAGTCATGATTTAAATTTTTTTAAATATAAGAATAAAAGAAATCATAAGCTATGGGCTGAATTGTGTCCCCCAAGATACACATTGGAGCCCTAACTCCCAGTACCTCTGAATGTGACTGTTTGGAAATATGGCCTTTAAAGAGGTGATGAAATTAAAATGAGGGCCTTAGGGTGAACCTAATCCAGATGAGGAAACATGGACACAAAAAGGAGACACCAGAGAAAGACCACATAGGGACACAGTGAGAAGACAGCCAAGGAGAGAGGCCTCAGCAGAAAATTAACAAACAAAAAAAGAAAACCCTGCTGACACCTCGATCTTCGACTTCTGGCCTCAGAGAAAATAAATTTCTGCTATTTGAGCCACCCAGTCCGTAGGAATTTCTTATGACAGCCCTAGCAAACCGACACACCATATATTTTTTAATAGGGCAAATATCTATAGCAAAAGCATTTCCACTAAGATTAGGAACAAGGCCAGGATAACTGCCATCACCTCCTATACTTGGTACTTCACTCACAGTCCTAGCCAGCATCATAAGGGGAAAAAAAAATAAGTGATCAGAAGACACAATCCCGACACCATGGTCGATGACATGAGATGTAGATGTGACTCAAACGTAAGTAAGAGATTTTTGCAAGACTGGTTACCTATAAAAACAATATCACATTTTTATACAGTTAACACTTAGAAAAATGTCATTTTAAAGCATTTACAAATACCCCAAAAATACCATTATAAATATACTATACATGGATATTATCGTCATCAAAAATACAATTCCAAGTAGAATACATATATATATTAAAATAAGTTAAACTTATAGAGGTCTCTGGGTAGAAAAGGTTTTAAGATTTAAAAAAAAAAGATTTAAAAAAACACACACATAGCAAACCACAATTTTTAAAAAGCTAAAATCAACTACTTCAAAAATAAGAATTTCTTTATACTCGGCGGCCCCTGTACATGGAGAATAAGAAAGACCAAATAGAATGTGGCCCCTCCAGATTAGTAGGTGGCAGGTTTAACAAGGAAGAAATCATAAGCTATGGGCTGAATTGTGTCCCCCAAGGGGGCTTGTCTCCTTTGGCAGCTAGACCAATGGATCCCCAAACCTCCGGCCAGAATCTTAAAAGTTTATTTAGAGCCTACAGGTGGTTCAGCCACATATTGCCTCCGGGCGGTCTCAACACCTACTCTCTCAAGATTCCGACCTTTAAACAGTTCCTAGGGGGCTAATGGTGGCTGGAACTACATTCTAAGGGCAGGGGAGGGGATGAGGAACCTCCAGTTGCCCAGGTCCAGCTGTGGGTCATACCTTCTTGATGACCTCCTCCAACAATAATAAAAGAGTCAGAATGTATTTGCCAATTCAAAAATTGGTAAAGAAATATTACCAATATTACAAATTCGAAGACATGTAAGAAAAAAAATCAGAGCCCTAACCGGTTTGGCTCAGTGTACAGAGCATTGGCCTACGGATTGAAGGGTCCCAGGTTCAATTTCGATTGCGGTCAAGAGCATGTCCCTTGGTTGCGGGCACATCCCCAGTAGGGGGTGTGCGGGAGGCAGCTGATCGATGCTTCTCTCTCATTGATGTTTCTAACTCTCTATCCCTCTCCCTTCCTCTCTGTAAAAAATCAATAAAATATATTTTTTTAAAGAAAAAATCAGACAACTCAAAAGGAAAAATGTGTAAAAGATATGAATAGATGAGGAAATTCTAGGGGCCAATGTACATATGGTAAGAAAGTTTCAACATTATTTCTTAAGAAAATGTACATTAAAGCACAAGATACAATTTCACTCTGTGTCAGTGGGAAAATTTTTTTAGATATGATAGCAAATGTTGGTAAGGATATGCAACAACAATTCTCACTTTTGTTGAAAAGTATAAATTGCATGTGCACTTACAAAAAAACTATTGACATTTCCCCATTTCCCATTTGACATACATATATTTTACAACACAATTGCACTACCAGCCACTGGAGAGAGAGAGAGAGAGAGAGAGAGAGAGAGAGAGAGAGAGAGAGAGAGAGAGAGAGAGAGAGAGAGAGAAGAATATTTAAGGAGGGAAGAAAAAAATGAAAGTTACACAAAATATCTATCCAGAGAAGCTTGGCAGAGCTTTGGTATCTAGGGACTGGGGGGCGGGGGGGAGTAGTGAGGGTTTGAGGTGGTGGGGGGGTGCGAAGCTTGTAGCACCTGCATAGCTGTCCTTAGCTATCCAATGAGTATACAAAACCAGGCATTCACCATAAATCCTATTGGTAGTCCTAGTATCCCATGGCCCAAGGCCTCAAGCATACAAGAAAACTTTCATCAGCCAGAATATCCCAAGAGCTCAGAGCTCATTCCCCCAGGAGCCAGCCACCTGCCAGCCCTGAAAACAAGCCTTTCCGGGGAATGTGCAGGGTTGAAGCAACCCAAGCCTGTTGCGTTAACCTTGATCTGCATAGTAAAAACAGAAAGAAAAAAAAAGAAAGAAAGAAAACAGGAACGAAGAAAAAAAGACTAAAAGTCTAAGAGCTGGAAGAAGAATTAAATGATAAGTATTTTTTTTAAATCTCAGCAACTAAATCTATTAAATCAAAGTCAAGATGCTCAATTTAAATAATAATTTGGGGGGAGGGAATTCGTTGTAGGCAGGCTCTCAGCAGGGGGGCCTGATGACCGAGAAGAGAGAATCAGAGTTGCTGTCCAGCCTCCACCTCTCTCCCACCTTCACATGCCCAGCAGTGTCCTAAGTTCTCCTAGCACCTGTCATGACGGAGCCCACCTGGTTAGAGAAGCCAGGCACCCAGAGGCCTCAGGCATATGCCCAGGTGCCCTCCTCTCTCTAGGAAGGTTGCTGGCTCTATCATACTCATGAACTATGTAGCACGTTCACGTAGGCATCTTGGAGTGAAAGTGTATGGGCTGGCTGCTTCACTGATCACCTTAGTTATGTCTTAGCCTTTTTTCTCACTGTGTATCAGCTGTTCTGTGAGTCCAGTCTCTCTCCACCCCCACGTCTATACACATTAAAGGAACACAGAGATTGCCCATTTAGATTGCCTAATGAACATCTTGCCACTGTGAGCAGCAGATGGCTAAAAGTTTCCATGTTAACCTTCAGCAGAGGGGACAAATGAGAAAACGAGAGTGCCACAGGCTTGTGAGAGCCTGTTAGACGCCACCGCAAAGTGAGAAATGCATTTGCTGAAAGCATACTGTCGCCACTTATGAAAAGCTGTCAGGGCTCCCGGTCCAATTACGAGAAGGGGAAAAAATCAATAGTGATCCACTTCCTTGTTAGAGGAATTGATTTTCCTGATAAAGCTCACAATATTCTTGGAGTTTGTCTTAATCATTTTCTGGCAAAATGGAACTGCTCCAACTCTCCCCAATTGTATCTAGTTCAATTGAGATCAGTGGCTTAGCCATGCAGGGAGTGACAAATCAATTTCATCAAAGAGGACATCCCTCAGACCGAAGATGAGCAAAAGATACCAGCCAGTCATCCTACTGTCGCCAAATATTCAGATGTTTATTTGATCTCTTTAAAAAAAATCTAAGGAGGGACCATGACCTTCCAGTTTTCATTAAGACCTTAGTACCAAAATAGATACCTGGTTTCATTCTTCTTGTTCTGATAAAACTATGCCCTCGGGTTTCGAAGACCTAGAGAGCTCTGTGTTCCAGCGCTCTTGCGGAACACATGACCTTGAGGAAATCATAACATTTCCCTGAATCGTTTCTTCACCTTTGAAGAGCTTGCCTTTGCCAGTGCTGTGTTTGATATATATTGTGGCTATGAGACAATTATGTGTAATTCAGCAATTACATACAATTAAGTAATTACATATAGCAGATACTGGGCTAAGTGCATCAACTCACTGAACCTGCCTCATCACCCCACGAAAAAGCTCTTAGTAGAAATCTTTTTTTAAAAGGCAAGGACGAAGGCACTCAGAAAGGTTTAGGTGTTTTATCCAACCTTAACTGTTATCCAAGGCTACGTGTGAACTCGTTACTTGTGATTTTTTTTCTACTGTGGTTATCATGATTTATATCTTCTCTACGAAGTCTAACACACTGCTATTTCACAACTATGTGGTATATTCAGATGAAAAATTCAGCATTAGAAAACTTCCTCTCTACATTCAAAAAGTTTCATGTTGTAAGTACCACCAAGCAGTGTAAGTGTGTGTGTGTGTGTGTGTGTGTGTGTGTGAACATCTATGGCCCAAAGGCCAAACTAAATCCTGCCCTTCTGTTTTGATATAGCTCAGGAGCTAAGAATAGTTCTTACTTCTTTTTTTTTAATGGTTGAGAAGTGAAACAAGAAATATGTTGTGACAAGTGAAAATTATAGAAAATTCAAATTTCAGTGTCCTTAAATTTCATTGGAATACAGCCATCCCGTGTGTTTCCATATTTTCTGCAATATGGCTGCTTTCATGCTATAACAGCCGAGTTTAGTAGTTTGGATAGCGACTGTAAGGTTTGCAGAGCCTAAAATATTTACTATTCGGCCCTTTACAAAAACGTTTGCCAATTTCTGCCTTATGCTCAGGCTTTGCATACAATGTGTTTTGGCTGAAAAAATATAGTTTCTTCAATGAGCAGACATCTGGGGAATAAGCTGAGTTTGTTTGGTGTGGGGTTTTTTTTAACTTTTCTAAATTTATAATAGAAGGCAGTATGGTTAAGTAGAAATCTCAGGGCTTTCGGCCTGGATGTGAACTTTGACTGGTTTTCTTAGCTGTCTGTCCTTGGAGAAGCCATCTGAACATGCTCGTTCTGTTTCCTTGTCTCCAAAATCAGACTCATATGAATTTAGCCCACAAAGCCATCACCTGAAAAACGTCAGTTTCCTCTCTCAGTGCCCCAGCGAGGACCACGGGGCATGCATCACAAATGGATTCCAGCAGTTCATCCGGTAGCCTAGGCCACAAAACCATTGAAAAGCAAGGAGCAGACCTGCTTCCAGCAGCTTATTCACAACACGCTTCAGCTCCAGCTGACCGGAAAAACAATGTATTCCGGACAGATCATTTGGTGTAGCCTTTTCCTTCCGGTAAACAATCACTTACTGTTGCATGTGCTTTCTCCCTGGAGATGTGCTTAAATGCTAGACCTCCAGCCAGCACCTCCTCCTGCCCAGCTCAGAGGAGGAACCCTGGAGAACCCCGGCACAGCATCCCCACAAGCGGGAAAGAGGTGGGAGGGAGGGCACAGCTGGGGAGTTGGCCTTCTAACTGCTGAGCCACTCCAAATGATGAGGCGAGCCCCCTGTTCCTGCCCACATTGCTCGGTGCTAAAAACTCAAAAGAACAGAGCAGGCAGGCTTCGCCTTTCACTCAGCTCGAGTGTCCCTATGCCTCCCCCAGCCGTCTTCTCCATGGCTGTATTTCTGCAGGGTCAGAGTGCCTATGTGTGCTGGATGCGGGATGCTTTCCCAGACCCTCTGTGGCAAGCAGATGTCCCCATTCCCAAACGTCTGTGAGTGATGTCCCTGCGCAGGAGAAGTGCCCTTGACCAAAACCTTGTGGAGTGTCACACTCTCCTTGCTCAGGAACAGCCCAGAGCTGATGAACAACTGGCACAGGGGCACAGAAGGCTGCCCCCTTGCCCCAAGACATGACAACTGCATTAACCTCTGCTGCACGGCTGCTGCCCATCAACCCAGTGGGTCAGGCCAGGGATAGACTTCTCCAGACACCACACCCTTGCTCAGCTTCTCCCCATTTCCTATCTTGCCACCCTAGTCTCTCTCTACCATTGACTGATTGATTGATTGATTTTAAAAATCAAAAACAATACTCTTTCATTAAATCAAAAATCCCTGTCTCCATCTCTGCTTCTTAGAAGCTTAAACTAAGACACCTCGAGTCACCCAAAGAGCTCGGGACTATACCAGGTCCAAACAAGGCATATTCCTCCTGCATCAGATTAAACATGGCCACCGGTTATCTTAACGGAGGTGACAGCTCGACTCACCCACCCTGAGGAGAGACCCAAGAAAGGGGTCTGGGAGCAGGGCGTGAGCCCATCTCTCCTGGTAACCTGGCTGCCCTGCTCGGCTGACCCGGGCCTCAGAGAATGCCCTTGGCCGGGGACCAGCAGAATAGGCTCCACCCCCGCCCACGATGAAGTTTCTCAAAGGACTGCTTTAGTCAACAGTCAGTGCACATTTGATTGATTACAGGGCCAAGTTTAGATATGGGTGGGGTGATTAAACAAGGGAGCCTCAAGGGAAGCAATTCAAAGATCATTTTATGAAATTGTAATCTTGGACTTAAAACCTGATGGGTGGTAATGGCTTTCCGAACGCTGGTATAAAGGAAAACACTGCCTTTTTGAAGGTTAGGCCAAGATGAGGGCCAGGATAATATAGTAGGAACTTTTGAACACTCTTGGGGAAGAGATGAATGCTTACAGAGATCTAGCTGAACCCATGGTTAACCATGACATTATTTGACCCTCAGTACAGCACTAACCTGATTAATAGTTAGTGGAGGGACCTGAGAGCTGAGTCCATAGGAAGCTTAAGAGGACAGAGAAGGCCTTCTCCTCCTTCTCCCTCTACCAGGGGGAGCATGATGGGGATCAATGTGGAGACCACCATGGCTGGGAGGTAAATATCCGGTCATTATGTCAGTGCCACACACACTCAATGACCAGCCTTGTCTAGGGTGTCAGGAGACAATGGTCACCTGGTCTGCAAAGGTAATGGAAAGGCCTGAAGGTTAGATTTTCCACCAGATTGAGTGGGTTTTGCTTCAGTGATGATGAAGCAGCCAAGGAAGTTTAAAGAGGATGAAAGGGAAGCGAAGGAAATAAGTTTGTCATAGTAAAAGGAATTATGCCTTCAAAGGCAAGTAGATGTTTCTGTGAAACATAGAGGGACTATGTAGCAATGGAAACTGAACCAAAGTCAAAGGACTTCGGAGAGGAAGAACTGAGGAAGAGCCAGCTTACCAGAAAAATGGTGGAACGTGGTGCGGCATTAGGTAGAATGTGGGTTACCCATTACATTTGTAAAAGTAATTGTATGTAACAAGTTTATACAATAGATTGCAAAGGGACATGAAAGAACTTTCTGGAGAGGTGAACTGTTCTATATGTTCAATGCAGTACTGGTTACGTAAGGTTAATATTGGTCACAAGTTATCAACCTGTGCACTTCAAATGTATGAATTTTATTGTATGTAAATTATGCCTCCATAAATTTTTTAAGTTTATACAATAAATATATACTATTAAGTGATAATAAAAGGTTATTCTACCTAAAACTTTAATCATCAACTAATCAGTTATAGTATAAGTTAAATCTTGGTCTTGAAACTACAGAATTATATGAATTACATTGGTAGCTAATTAAATTTAAAAAGATAATTTTCAAAGATAGCAGAGTTTACTTGAGCGAGAATGTACAATTTCCACCTTTTAATAAGAAGCTATTGTTTTCTGAAACTTCTTTGTGGAACAACTGTGTATATGTGAGCTGGCTGGATAAATAGGTTGCAATATTTGGGCTAGATGTATGAGATTATTTTATTATTTCCAGATGGCTTACAGTCCTCAAGGGTACTGAATCGCAGTGGGCACAATGGAATGAACTAGAGTATCACTATTATTCACATTGCATTTTTTAAATTATGAGCTCTGTGTGTTTTCAATAATTATTTCTTGTATTTCAGGCATAAATTTGTTTTGGAAAGAGAAGATTTGTTGGACCAAAGCTAAAAGAGATGGAAAGAGAGTAGAGATCACACATTAATAAATGGCATTATATTTAGAACAATGGTTGTCAACATAATTTTCCCCTAGCTGAATTTTGGGTGGTAATTTTTCTGTCTCTTGGCCTTTTTGTGGTCAAGATTCTGCAACTTCTCTAGTAAAAGGTGACTTTAAAAAATTAAAATGGTTTACAAATACACTTGGGAATTTTTCTATTTGGAGTCTTAATGCTAAAGTCTTTTCATAGAAACAAGCAAATTTAAAGGTGTTATAAAATGTGTACAGTAAAACATAAAGAGGTAATATTAAGAAATTCTTTACCATATACTCTAAATTGGACTAGGAGAAATATTTTTGGGCATTTTGTCAATTTTTATAGGCATTGATATGTTCAAAGTAAAGTTATTGCAGAATATTAAACTGGAAAGCCCTAAAATTTGATTTTTAACTTTCAATTATTTTGTTCTTTACTAGTGCATTAGAGTTCTCCAGAGAAACATAAACAAAGGGATATATATATATGATACCTCAATTTTGAAAATAAATTTTAATAAACACTGCTATTATAATCAAAGTATGTGTATATTTTTTGAGGAATACACACACACACACACACACACACACACACACACACACACACACACATATATATATATATATATATATATATATATATATATATATATATATAGAGAGAGAGAGAGAGAGAGAGAGAGAGAGAGAGAGAGAGAGAGAGAGAGATTTTAAGGGATTGGCTCAGGCAGTTGTAGACTTGAAAAGTCCAAAATCTTCAGGGCAGGCCAGCAGGCTGGAGACTCAGGAAAAGAGTTGCAGTTCAAGTGCAAAGGTGATCTACTAACAGCATTTCCTTTTGCTCAGAAGAGCCACGCTTTTTCTATTAAGGCCTCCAGCTGTCTGAATGAGGCCAACCCCCATTATGAAGGGTAATCGGCTTTACTCCGAGTTTACGGATTTAAATGTTAATCTCATATATAAAAGTACATTTATAGAAACAGAATAATAATTGGCCAAATATCCAAGTACCATGGCCCAGCCAAGTTGACACATAAAAGTATCCATCACAGGTGGAAAGGAGGGGAAAGAAAACCTTCTGAAATATATCAAAGATGCCTGGGAATCACATGCAATGGTACTGGGGATTATCTAGATTAGACAAATAGTATGCTCTTATTTTCTTTTCTGGCTCCCTTCACTTGTTTCTGTAAATCTGAGTTACCACCTGGAGCCGTTACTTTAGTCCAATACAGCTTTGCTCCAACCTACCTCATTTGTGCTGCCTTTGGTAAATATACTACATTATACATATATTGTTTTACAAAAAAAAAATTTTTTAATAAGAGGATAGAGAAGAAAATATGCATGTATACTATCTTTTACAACTACATAGTTACCTTTATCAATGATCATTGTTTTAAATTACTATCTGGAGTCACTTGCTTTCAATTAGAACTTTCTTTAGTACTTCTAAGATGAGTTGGCTAGAAACAAATCCTCTCAGTTTATGTTTAATCTCAAAATGTCTTTATTTCACCTCTATTTTCCAAAAATAGCTTTTCTGGATATAGGATTCTCAATGGACTGTTTTTTCCCTCCAGCATTTTAAATATGTTATTCTACCGCCTTCTGGCCTCCATTATTTCTGCTGAGAAATAAGGTGTTAATCTTACCAGGGTTCCCTTGTCAAAGATCAGTCATTTTCCTCCTGCTGTTTCTCCAGATTTTCTCCTTGTCTTTGCCTTTTAGCATTTTTGCTGTGATGAGTTTATTTGTGGATCTCTTTGCACATCAATTCTACTTGAAGTTTATTGAGCTTCCTGGATATGTAGGTTAGTGTTTATCAATAAATTTGAGATGTTTTCATCCATGGTTTCATCAATATTTTTCTGATTCTTTCTCTCTCTCTCTTTCCTCTCATTCTCATATTTTCATTACATGAATGTTGATACACTTAATGCTCCAACATTTCTCAGAGAATCTGTTCATTGTTCTTCATTGTTTCTCTCCTTCTTCAGATCATATGAATTCTCTTGATCTAGCTTCAATTCTTCTGATTCTTTCTTCTGCCAGTTTAAACTACAATGAAGCCCCTCTAGTAAATTTTTTACTTCATTTAGTCTACTTTTCAACTCAAGAAAGTCCATTTGTTCTTTAATATGATTTCTATCTTGTTATCGATATTTTCTATTTAATAGGGCATTATCATCATACCTCCTTTACTTCTTTAATCATTGTATGCCAACACACTCCAATCCCAGGGAATTTCACTTTTGCTTCTCCCTCTTCCTGGAAGACTCTCCCTCCAGATAGTATTAGGGCTTACTTTCTCATTTCATTCAAGTCCTGGGTCAAGTATTATTTCCACAGAAAAATCTTCCCTGTAAATCTATATAAAATAGCAGTTCCTCTTGGGTTGCTTTCTAGTTTTATTGTTTTCCACAAAATTTATACTGACTTGCATGATTACGTGATTTTTTTTTATTGTCCATCTCCTACATTAAGATTCACAAAGCATAAACTTTGCCAGTCATATTCATTGATATATCATTTCTAGAGCCTAAAATTGTTCTTGGCACATAGTAGATACTCAGCAAACATTTATTATATAAATAGATGAATAAACAAACAGTGCTCCCTGTACGAGGCATTTAAAGTGGGGAAATATGCTCTATGAAGAACACTACGAGAGAGACAGCAAAGGTAATCTTCCATCTCTGCCTTCTTAGGCTTGCTACTCTGTCTGGAGAAGTAACTCCTACTCAAAAGGCTTATAAACCTTATTTTTTGCTCTAAAATCTCACAAATCCCAAGCTGCAAGGTCTGAGAGAAGAGGACCTGGTGCAGGAGGAGAAAGTAATTTAACTGTGTTTGATTTTCACAAAGCACACTCATTTTCCAGGGTTAGAAAAAAAATGGGCAAGAGCAAGCGTAGAGGACCACAGCCACTCAGGGAAATGTTACCCAAAGGGCTTACATGTTGCTCTATGTAATTAGGTCATTCCCTGGTTCTAATTCTTCAAAAATTCCTTGATTTCTCCCAGAAAAAAAAAAAAGCCCCATTTTTTTTTTTATATTTTATATAAGACTAGAGGCCCAGTGCATGAAATTCATGCATGGGTAGGGTCCCTAAACCTGGCCGGTGATCAAGGCCAATCAGGTTCCCCGCCACGCTGCCACCTCCTCACCAACTCCCCACCTCCTCCTTCCCTCGCTCCCTCAGCACCCCATCACTGCTGATCGCCCGCCATGTTCCGCACCACCCCATGGTGGTCAGCGCAAGTCATAGCGAGCGATCGAACTCCTGTTCTCCCGGTCGAATGCCCAAGGGGACACTTTGCATATTAGCCTTTTATATATATAGATTCTCAGATCTTATTCAATCATATTCTTAACATGATTAAAAGATCCTATAAGTCTCAGCTTTCCTTTCTAAGTCCAAACTTTCCCTTTCAAGCATTGCCTTGATAAAGTTAACTCAGATTTCAGGTCTCAGTTCAAATGCTGCTTCCACCAGGCCTCCTCTGTATTAGTTAGGGTAAAGCTAGCTGCTGTAACAAATAGATTGCAACACAAAAATAACTCAAGCATAATAGAAGTGTGTCTCACTCATGTAGCAGTCCAAGACAGGATAATTCAAGGACAAAGACTGACGTGGTATCCAACCTCTTCAGCACATGGCTTTTAAGGTTACCATGATTATATCCTTCCTGGTCAGCTGGAATAGGCTAAAAGTATGGAGGAGCTCATATGGAAGATTTCATGGGTCAAACCTAAAATAGACACACATCACATCTTCTCACATTCCATTATCTAAATGTCAGTCATATGGCCATGCCTAACTGCAAGGGAGCCTGGGAAATATGTTCCAGCCATCTTCCCAAAAAGAGGAGAATTTGGATTTTGGCAAAAAAATAAAAATAAAGTGGGGGGGGGGGGAGCCACAAGGCTCCCTTCTCTACCCCTCCATCACTTATTTCTATAGCACCTGACATTTATTGTTCACAAAGCCCAATGCACATGTTATATGTGAGACTTATAAAGCCTATAAAGGCAAGGACTGAGTCTGCCTACTCTCCATTATATTATTTGCAAGCCTGGCACATAGTAGGTTCTCAGTAAATACTATATTGAACTATGTGAAATTGCTGTTTTATTTGTCATGAAATGTCTAATAACAGCAATTTAGGAACAACTCTTAAAGGCACACCTTTGACGAATGGGTTGTTTAGCAGAACATCTTTCACGGGTTGGTGAAAAGCTTTTACACAGAACTCAACAGTTTCCCAGCTTGCTTCTTCCCACTTGTTTTAAGACTTGGTAGGTAATTAAACTCCTTGCCAGGGAAACATTTGTAGAACAAAGCGTTTTATGGACTAACTGGGAAGTCCTACAGCCTGTGGATATTTGGGGAGGGGTGTGTGTGAGGGGGGTACTCACACACAGAGTTCCACTTACTCTCAGGAGAAAGCTTTGTCATGCACGTTAATGAATGACAGACCTTGGGTTCTATCCCAATCAAGCAAACATTTGTTCAGCATCCACCATGAACCAGGGACTGGGTCCAGAGCCAAGGTCACAAAGATGATTGCTTCCTTCCAGGAGCCTATAAACTTGCAAGGGACTCATGATCCGCTTGTTTTGGAAATATCCCTTCAGCAGTTTTCAGAAGAATGGGCAGAACAATAGAAAGAGAATCCATCTGGGAGTTGATTTTAATGGAGCAAGCAAGAGCTGGTGTGCTACATTATTTTTCTTCATTTCTTTCCTTTGATGGGGATAGAAGGTGGCAGGAGAGGTGGTCACGGGAAGGGTCAAGGGGCTGGAGAAGCACAGCTACTCAAAGGTGACGCCATTGCCCTTCACCTGGTGAAGAGGAAAGCAGCTAAGGCACAGAATAGGGCAGCCGCAATGAAGATAAAGGTCGGGATGGGTGTGCTGTGCTTGAAAGAAAGTGCTTCAGCTAATAAGTTCCCCACTCCTTTTCAGTCCCTTCAGATAGAAAAATCTGCCAGCAAGAAAATGAAGAAAAATCGGGATCGCAAGCATGAAGGACACAAGGTGACGCCGTCTTTTCCTGACACCCTTAATCCTTAGGTTCCACCTTCACCCTTATGAGCTGGTGCTGGGGGAAAGGGAAGGCGAGCCCACTCCAGTGTATGTGCATTCCATCATTTGTCAAGCAGGAGCAGTGTTTTTGCTGGGTCTTTGTTGTTCTCAGGCTCTGAGCTAAAAATAGACTTTCCAAAGAAAGCTCCCTTTAGGTGGTCCTCCCAAGGCGATTTACATGATCAGCTTTGAGCTGCAAGACTAATTTGGAACACTCCTGCATTTGCCGTGCTCCAGGTTTGTTTGTGTGTGTGTTTTCAGGGGTGGCTGCTTTTTCACCACAGATTCCAATGAAGTGTTCACCTCAGCGATCTCAAATCTTGGGGCACAAATTAGGACAGGAGGTGGGGTTAGCATAGTTGAGGTGCCATGTGAACTCCAATCAGAACCTCTGCATGAGACTATCAAATTCTTCTGCCCATTTTGCTCCTGTTTCAGGTGAAAAATATCTGCCCACATAATTATACTCCCCTAAGCTTTCTGCTAAACCCAGTAACTTGGTGGGGATCATCATCCCCTTTTGACGTTTATGGGGTAGCATGTCAGCTGGAGAATAGTCTGCAGTTGTCTCTGTAGAGGCTGAAAGAGTCCTTACCTCGGAGCACAAAGATCCTAGAGGCCTCAAATTGAGTCCTCAACTTGAGTGACATGTCATATTCAGGTCACTCTGAGCAGTGTCAGAGAGCCCAAGCCTGAAACCTGGCTTTGTGGCTGCCTGCTCGGATGTGGAGCCTGCCTGCCATGCCCAAGAAGTGCCCGGGTCCCCATCGTTAAGTAATAAGCTGTCAGTGTTGACCCTGTCCAAGTGACCCCTTTCAGTAGCACGAGTCTACTGACAGGTCTGACTTCTCTTTCCAAAGGGTTCGTGTATAACCTGTCACATTATAAAAACATCTTTCAAAGACAACTTATTAAGCCATTTTGACAACTTCATGAGATGAGTTAAATTCTAAAGATGAAAAATAAAAAAAATAAAAAATAAAAATAAAATAAAGATGGGGAAATGAAAACATGGGAGAGTTCATTGATTTGTCCGGGTTCAAACTTGCCAAATCTCAAGCATAAGACTAAGGGAAATAAAATTGATAATTATTTTGGTGACACTCAATATCTATTTGTTAATATGTCTTCCAATCCAGAAACAAGATACCTCTCACCATCTGTTAAAATCTCACGTTTTGCCTGGCCGCGGTGGCTCAGTGGTTGAGCATCAACCTATGCACCAAGAGGTCATAGCTCAATTCCCTGTCAGGGCACATGCCCGGGGTTGCGGGTTCAATCCCTATATGGTTTGCAGAAGGCAGCCGATCAATGGTTCTCTCTCATCATCGATGTTTCTATTTCTCTCTCCCTCTCCCTTCCTTTCTGAAATCATTAAAATATATTTATAAAAATCTCAAGTTTTGCTCTCCATTTACTGGGTCAACAATTATGGATTAAGAGCCTAGTGTGTGCATCAGGCATGTAGTAGATTTTGTTGTTATTATTTTATTTTATTTATTATATATAGGGTATCACAAACAATATATGCACACTTAACAGTTGATAGTTCAATTAACGATTCTTTTCAGATTTAACCCATTGGAATTAATTATTATTCAAAGTGTGTATATACTTTTGGGGACATGCTGTATAGGTTCTGCATAATTTTATAAAGTCTATTTCTTAAGATTTTTAAAAAGTATTCTTGTTTAAATGAGACCTTGTTTGCATTATATTTCTCATTTATTACAAGTAGAGAGGAAAGCTATTGCTATTTCCACTTTAATTTTCTAACCAACCACCCAGTTGAACTCTCTAATGAATTTTAATAGTCTTTAAGTTGGTTCTCTTGTGCTTTTCAGGTAGACAACTATGCCATCTGAGAAATAACAATACTATTCATTTTAACATTTTGCTATATCACTCCTTACATCCTTCTCTTTTTCTCTGCTCTAACTACCTTCCGTAATTGAACTGTCTCATATTGCTAGAAATAAAAAGCTCTATGTTGGAATGGGGGTAGTTGAGGTTCAGAGAAAAATTCAACATTTCCATATCTCAGTGGCTTTCAGGGGTGGAGGTGGAAGCAAGACACAAAATCTGCGCTAGCCAGATTCTGAAAAATAAGCTTAGAGGGTGAGGTCTTTCTGGGAGAGCTGGAGGCAATGTTCTATTTTGTGCAAGGTTCTGATGCAAAGTGAGGACCTCAGCTATTGCTGCTCTCTCCAGAACCAGACAACATCCATCCCCTATGTAAGCAAACTCTAGGAACAACCATACGCAGGATTGCCCAGCATCTGACTTGGCAGGAAGCAGACCCTTTGGCCAGCACCACGCAGACCATTTCTCCAGATGGCCACATCAGTTGGCTTCTCTCACATGTTTCTTGGAGTTGACCCACAAGATCGAGAACAGCCCTCAATTGGGGCAAGACATGATACTGTGGAATGATGGATAGGCACGTGAGCTCTGGACTTCAATCGAATGGACTCAAACCCTGACCCACCACTTCTTGCCTATGAGACCACTTGGGAAATCTACCTTTCTGTGCCTAATTTCCTTAGCTGGAAAATGATTTTAATATTTATACCTACCTCACAGGGCTTTAGGGAGGAATAAATTAGTAATGTATGTGAAGTTCTGAGAACAATGCCTGGCTTATAGTATGTGCTCAATAAATCTTGGCTTACTGCTGGGCAAATGAGCCTCATTATAACTAGGGTTTGGTATGCTCCAGTGGTAAGACTTTGGGAAAGATGCTTAAATGTTCCATTAACCTTCCTGAGCCTCACTTCCTTCATCTGTGCAGGTAAAACACCTTCTTCATTGAACTGTTAGGAGAATTACTTGAGCAAATGTATATAAAACAGCTGAAAGGATAATGAAATAAAGTTGCTTTCCTTCCTATTCAATGTTTTTATTAGATGACTAGAGGCTCAGTGCATGAAATTCGTGCAAGGGGCTCAGTCCTCGGAGACCCAGCTGCCTCGGCAACCCTCACAGCCTTGGCTGGCCCTTTCAGCCCTGGCTTCATCTGGAAGGTCATCTAGATGGTCGTCAGGATGGTCATTCTGCTATTCGGTCTAATTAGCATACTAACACTTCATTATCTTATCTAATCCTATCTAATAAAGATGGAATATGCAGATTGACTGTAACTCCGCAACAAAGATGGTGGCGCCCACAGCCAATAAGGAGGGAATATGCAAATTGACATGACAAGGCCAGAGGCGGAAGGCGGCTCTGGCCGGAGCGAGAAGTAGAAGACGACTCTGGGCCGGGGCGAAAGCGGTGCTGGCACCCAGGGTAAGGAAGGCCTATTCTTGCACAAATCTTCGTGCATCGGGCCTCTAGTATAGAATAAGTTCCATAAGGATGGAGACCCACACCTATGCCTAAACCCATCAGGGACTCAAACAGACACACCCATTAGCTCACCTTTTTTGTCCCAACACATCCAGCATTTCTTCTTATCTATAAAAGTTCCAAATTCCAACACCAGGAAAACGTGAGATCACAGAGTTGTCACATCATCATTGAGCAATGCCAATTAGGTCAAAGCCCTCTCGGAAACCACCTCCAGAACTGTGAGAAATAAATGTCTGCTTTCAAGCTACACGGTCTCTGGTATTTTATAGCATCCCAAACAGACTAAGACATCACCACTTATCTCCTCTGTTAATTGGTCCTAGGAAACTCCCCATGAAGCCATAGCTGTGGGTTGATGGGGAGACAGTGAATGTGTGAATAGTATTCTATTTTTAACTGAATCATTTGTGCATGAGTGTTTGTAATTAATATTTGTTTTATATCTTATTTGTACTTATGCAAACAAGAAGGAAGGATAAACGGAGGGGAGCAGGGAGAGAGGGAGAGAAGGAGAAAAATCTTGAAAAATATACTCAAGAAAATAAAATATGATCAGTCAGTTAAGCAAGTGGTTGTTTTCTGTATACTAATTAGTAGTAGAAAACTGAGTTGCTCTTTGATATCAACTCTGAGAACAATGTTTTAGTTGCTCACTAAATCTCAACTTCCTAAACTTTAGAATTCCTAGTGCCTGGATTGCAGAATTCCTGGTGAGTTTAGATACAAAGAATATATAAAAACTAACATGTTTGAAACATAAAATAATTGCTTATTAACAATATTAAGAACATTCTTACCTAAAAAATGTGTCATCTCAATATATTGTGTTCTATTGCTAGAACACAATTATGCCACATGTATTTTTTTCCAAGTTGATAAGCTTAAAAAGTCTAATGAACTTAATAGTAAAGTCCCTTTTGATCTCCTGGTCCTACAAACAAACGATAAATTCTAAAATTGACACACTTCGAGGATCATAAAATGGGAATTACAAGGCTGAATACTTGTCAGCATTTGGTTTCAGTTTTAGAAGTTCTGTCTCCTTTTTGCATTTAGGCTATTTTATATATCTTCCTCTAGGCATTAGTCATCATGTTTATAATTTTAGCAATGCTAATATTTATGTGTTCAGTGAATACATAACAGAATTCAGGCACCCACACAGAAAAGATTTTAAAAACTCTAGTAGCACTTTGATGTGGTTGTTTTAACAAGAAAATGGACACATAGGATGCTGTCATGGAAATATCTTTGTGATGATACAGATTTTTTAAAATTTCAACCATGCAATTGGCAAAGTAGGTAGTTGTAGGTGGATGAATGCATCAGGAAACAGCAACAGAATCATAATGCAGAAAGGATGCAGGTAGAATAGTAAAATAAAGAACATCTCCCTGAAGGTCCTGATTTGACCAAAAGGAAACAGACCTAAGGCAGTGAATAGATCTGCCATGTTATTTTTGCCATGCCACAACAATTATCTTTGGCTTTATGGTAATTGCCAGCTCAACTCTAAATCCCTATCTAGAACCTTTTAATCAAAAGCGACAAATGCTTGGATTTGAGAGTTTTTAATAATGCCAGATCAAATGACTGCATGTGAAAGAAGAACATCTGAGCTGGCAGTACTTGGATTCCGTGTGCTCCAGGAAAAAGAAATATGTACTCACAGAAATGACACCGATAGAGAAAGCATTCATCTTTAAAGTGAAGGGTAGAAGTTCCTCTTGGATTTTCTGCTGACCTGCTTGTTTTTCCTGCTCTTGGTTTAAAAACTGGGGTCAGGCTTATATAGGAGCTTCAAGACGATAAATGCCTACAATAAATGCCTACAGGTTATACCAGCTGATCCTGCCAACATAAGAGGTTGTGCCCAAGCCAAAGCAAGCTTTAAAAGCATGCACATGAATCAATGAAACAGAAAATCACCTGGCAGCACACACGTGCCCAGTGGAAATGTATGCCACAAAGGGACTGGAACCCAATTGTGGTTTTCTGGAAGGGGATGGTAAAGTGGAAAAAGGAAAGGAGCAACAGCTGGAAGATCTGGATTTTTAGACTTATTTCAGCATTTTACTGGACTTGTGAGATTGAGTAAGCCACTTGGTTTCCATGAGAGTCAAATAGGGATAATGATGTCTGGAACGGGCTTGGCACATAGAAAGCACTCGAAATGTTATTTATAATAATTCGTATTTTATTATTTAAATCTCTCAAGATAACTGTGCTAAACAAAAAAAATGCATATATGAAAACTTGCAACCATTATGGAAACATAAGGGACTATGTAACTTACTGTCGATGAAAACACTGGTACCCTACCTCACTCTTGTTACTTGAACCTTTGAAAGTCAGATGATTGACACATTTTTTCAAGGTATAACACGAAGTGAAAATGTTAAAAACGTTCTTGACAATGATTGCAACCAGGAAAAAACTACCTATGTATATGGATAAGGACTGAAAGGCGACATGGAAAAATGAAAACCATCAGGGCTTTAGCTAATAATCAGACATAATCCCTGACTAGTCTAGAGAGTGAACACTGCATTACGATAAATGCTCCATTATAATGGGATACATGTTTCCATGAATGAATGTATACAACCGGAGTGCACAGAGAGAACAGATTTTTGTTAGGAGCTGGAGGAGAGCATGGGCTTATAACATAAAGAGAAGGCAAAGGTCTCACCAATGAATGGGACCGTATCCTTGAAAACTATAGGGATCCAGTTTTGAGGGGCACTATAGGGTCAGAATTGGGGACAAGGGCTTTGGAATCAGTGTTCAAAGCCTGGCTCTGTCACTTACTATGGTGGATTTTAAAAAGCAGCCCAAATCTTTCTACTGCCCTTCCCAATGGGAACTGGCCCAAATCTTTCTACTGCCTTTCTCAATAAGTAGGTAGAGTTCATGTCTTTACTCATTGCATCTGGCTTTGCCATGTTATTTGCTTTGTGACACAAGCAGAAGCTTGACAAACACTTGAGCAGTGTGGCTTGTCCTCTCTTTGGGTGCTGGGAACACTGAGACCATCATGTGCCTGTTGTTGGGACTGTGAGAGCTAGCAGGTGACCTCAGTCGTGTCAAGGAGGCAGGCTAGGGAGACTAGGAGTGGAACTGCCCAGCTGAGCCCACCCTGATTGCTACAGATTTCAAAGAGGAAGAGTGACTGCTGTCCTAAGCAAGTTGAACATGGTTTGTTATAGAGCAAAATCTAATAGGTACACTCCGTGGCTCTGGATAATTTACTTCACCTCTTTAAACTTTGGTCTCATCTCTAACATGGAAATAATAATAGTCATTGTCTCCTAGGTTGCTGAGAGTATTAAATAGATGATGCATGGAAAATACGTATAGTGCCAACACTAGCTAGTGACTAATAGTACGATTGCATACTTATGCCCAGAATTTCATTTTTCCAGAGATCAGAAGTAGCCCAATGGGATGCTATATGTGCTGTAACTATGAGAACCATAAAATTTCCTGGGACATGTTCTAAAAGGAAACAGTGAGGTGTGTGTGTTTGTGTGTTTGTTTGTTTGTTTTCAGTTTATTTGGATATTTCATATATCAGATACTAGGTATTAAAATGCTATTTGGTGAAATGCTATGTTTTTATAGGTTTTCTTTTTCCTAAATTCAACTTTTTTTTTTTTAAGCATTGCCTCTGCACAACTAAGTCTGAGCAGCTGAATTTTCTGTTTTCTGTGACTTCAGTGGAACATGATATCTTCCTGATTCATCTCCCATGGGGAGGAAAATCATACTTGACTACATCACAGGAATAAGATGTGGGTTTGCTAATGGCCTTCTGAAAAAATTAAGTGCTAAGTGGTTCGATTCTTTCCACTTCTCTATCTGAAACATCAAGGCTAACAGAATTAATTTTCTAAAAATTAAAATTCTGTCCTAATGGAACACAATTAGGAAACTATGTGAATGTTCCCTTTCCAATAATGTAGATTTAATTTTAAGTAACTTCAAGTAATATCTAATAGACATGAGTGTTTATAGTCCCATTGAAGTCAGAAATTGATGTAAATTTAAAGTAGCTGCAAATTACTGTACAATCTTTACATTTTGAATGTTTTCCCCTTTTTAAAATTAGTTAAATGCTAATATCTCACAGCTTTGAACTGGGATCCACCGACCCTCAGTGCTCCCCTTATTTGTAGTAATCCTGAAATGCAAAACTTTGCTCAAGATAGCAGGTTTATCCTCCAAATACAATTATCAAAAGAACCTTTAGTAATGCATTTACAAATAGCAGTTTCCTGGTGGGCAACAGCATTGTTACATCCTTAGTCTAAGTTCTATCTGAACTTGAAACATGAATGTCTCTAAGAACATACAGAAGGGCTACAAAACCAAATTTCCAACCACAAAGACAATTAATGAGGGAGCATTCAATAAGAGCCGTGTTTATGTTCAGAGCATCAGTTCCTCCATTTGTTTGAACTGATTTATGCCATCGGTTTGAATTATATGTGCCCATAAATAAAAGATACGGTACATAAGTCATAAGGATACTACTGAATGCCTGGCTGGCATGGTTCAATGGTTGAGCGCTGACCTATGAACCAGGAGGTCATGGTTCAATTCCCGGTCAAAGCACATGCCCAGGTTGCGGGCTCCATCCCAGCGTGGAGCTTGCAGGAGGCAGCCAATCGATGATTCTCTCTCATAAATGATGTCTCTCTCTCTCTCTCTCTCTCTCTCTCTCTCTCTCTCTCTCTCTTCCTCTCTGAAATCAATAAAAATATCTTTTAAAAAGAATACTTCTGAATCTCCACTTGAATTTTGTATTTTGAATCCTAGTAGGGTGTTCAATTTGGAGGCAGTATAACACACAAGAGTGTGGCTCTGTAGTCAGAATGCCTTCACCTAATAGCTCTTGGGCAAGATGTGTCAGCTCTCTGGGCCACAGGTTCCTCATCCGCAAAGAATAATATTACCTCCCAGGCCTAAGCAAGACAAGGCACGTAAAAGCACAGAGAACAGTGGCTGGCACATAACCAGCGCTCAGTACATACTTGTTGAAGTTGGCTAGAGCATTTGACCCCTGTTGGATGTGTTCTGTGATTGAGGTAGTATGGCTCAGACCGCTGTTTTTGGACAGGCCAAGATAGTCAATGTAGTGGGGCCCTCATCTAAGACAGAGGTTGACAACACTGAAGGATCGCCGATCAAGTTGTCTGGGACCAAACACTATTATATGATACTATATATACTCTGGGACTGCGTGGACATTTTTTGAAGCAAGAAGCATATGTAGTTTTAAATTTTTTTTCTCCAAAAAACCCACAAAAAGTAGCCCTTCTTAACTTTTCCCCTTCTCAGCAGATGCTTTGTGTCATGGTCCTTCTTTCCTTTATTTCTTATTTTTTAAAAAGCCTGGAAGGTTGAGGAGGTAAAGGCTGGCTATTAAGAAGAGAATGTTTAAAAAACTAAAACAGGGATGTCACTGAGTGGAATGACCGGGCTAGAGGGTTGGATGACCTTAACGAGGTGCATCACCTGCTCAGTTTTCTCATGGGCAGATTATCTTTCTAAGAGCATTTCAAACTCCAAAAGTTTGGGACTGTGTGATGTGGGATCAGGGGAAAGTAAGTCCCAAGAAGAAAGAAGAAACAGTAGAAAATAGGAGAGAAAAAAAAACTATGTAAACAGGAATGGCTTCTCCAGGTTCGTATGGATTTTTAAGATAGATGCAGGGATCTGGGAGTTTTCCATACTACAAGAAAGCAAATGTAGTAAAAAATTGTTCATGTGCTCAGAAGTAGATTACCCAGTCAGATCATCTAAAAAGTTAGGTTTTTGTTTTCATAGGAGTTAAATCACCTGAAGGCGCTCAACTTTGGTGGTCATCAGGGAAATGCAAATAAAGCCACAGAGATAAAATTAGAAATAATGCAGTATCCATGCGGGAGAAAACAACTGGCAGTTGTAATCCATGCTTATGTATTGGCACCAAAAGTCATGTTTGAGAATAGTCAAAGCAGCATTGGTCATGACAGGCGAAAAATGAAAACAAGCTGCCAGTCCATCACCACACAGAGGATTAAATCCATCATGGCAGATTCCGACAGTCCAATTCTACACAGCAACGAAAGAGAATACATTCAACAGCATAACTCTTCATCCATTTTAAATGATCTCTGCATAGTTTACTTTTAATGTAGTTTAAAAACTCTGTTTTCCTGAAAGAAGTTAGAAAGAGGAAATATGCTACAGCACAATGTTTTATGCAATTTAAAACGCACACACTAATGAACTTCACATATTTTCCACAGATCCATACAAATATCCCTACATGTGTAAGACATATATCTGTAAAACATTATAGGGGGTGTCATGGAATGAAGGAAATTTTGAGTGGGAATTGGGTTATATTCAGGACAATTAATAAAATGAATTAAGATGAGAAAGGGAATTTGCAAGCAACGATGATGACAATTCTAGGTCCCTTCATTACCCCAAAATAACAATAATAAAATAAACAAACACAGGAAATACAAGCAGAGAAGTGTGCTCATCTTTAAGATGCCCAGAATGACCTTCCTCTTCTCCTTCTGGAAAACTGCTACTTACCTGTCAATATTAAACGTTTTCCTTTGGTGCCTGGCTGATGTGATTCCGTGTTGAGCCTCAACCTATGAACCAGGAGGTCATGGTTCAATGCCCAGTCAGGGCACATGCCCGGGTTTCGGCTTGATCCCCAGTAGGGGGCATGCAGGAGGTAGCTGATCAATGATTCTCTCTCATCATTGATGTTTCTCTATCTCTCTCCCTCTCTGAAATTTTTTTAAATGTTTTCCCCTTTGGGGAATCTCCCCCTAGCTCCTCGGTGGTTATTATTTGTCCCTGAGTCTACCTTCCTTGTGAAGCTGAATTTTCATTTGGTTCAGGGAATCTGCATATTTCTCTCTATATGCCTAGAATTATAAACTACCTGGTACCTAGTAGTCTCGGCAACTATTGATAAATAAGTCAGCAAATAAGGACTTCACTTAGTTAGACATCTCTACCTTATTTTGTAATGTTCTCAACTATCTCAAGCTGAATAATAACTCCTTACCCCCACCACCACACAAGAAATAGAAGCAACACTCCATGGTGACTCACTATATGGCTTCCTCAAAGTATTAGACCACTGCATTTCAGGGAGAAAACAGGGGACAAAGATGCCATCAACAAGCACCTCTGGTCTGTCTGAATAACAACCGGATCGATACTGTCTCCCACTATATACCCTGATAAGTTATCATTGTTAACGGAAGAGACAAAATCCCCATTTTCTGGCCAACTCTGCAATAATAAAGACGGATGAAACAGGTATGCTTCCTAAGTCCAGGCTTTATGGGTAAGTTGTCCTCAGCTATGGAGGGAAGAACATGGCATTGGAGGCTTAAGGGCTGAGTCATCTTTTCCAGGCCACTTGTCAAGGGCCTAACGGATGGCCCAGGACTGCCAAGTCACTGGAGGAACAGAGGGCTACAGAAAGCAGGACACAGCCGTGATATAACCCTCCCTGGAAAACACTGGAAAGAGAATTTTTGAGATTCACTGGCCCCCAGCACGACTCTCCAAGCTTTTTGGAGCACATTTCAAAGAAAGTGCAAAGCTTTTCAGATAAAGAGCAGGAACTATTCCCCGTTTTGGCTCGAGTTCCTGTTCTCCGTTTTGAAAGTCTTACTACTCACTTTTAGGGATGTCGTTTAAGATACATAAGGATGAACAAGTTGAATGTTCATAATCCTTTAGAGGCTGTAAATGTGCAGGTGACACGTGTGTTTGAATGTTGGGGCCCTATGTACAGAATGGGTCCCTGCCTCTCGGGGAACCAGAGCTCTCCGTGCCTGGCTGCCAGGAGTGAAGATTCTACGTGTCTGTTACAACTCTGCATGCTGGCCCTTTCATAATCTGTGACCCATTTAAACCTCCAGGAATCCTTATGATGCTTTTTTCCCTCCCTCTGTTACTAACCAAAACTGTCTTTCCCAGCTGACAGAGATCCAGCTCTCTCCAACAGCCATTTGTAAACTTACTTAAAATGATTACTCAAAGAATTTCTTCAGCTCCAGGCTTTCCCTCTGCTGTTGTTGTGTGTTTAAGCATTTTAAAAGTTACAAAGAAAAGAAAACAGCCCTGGCTGGTGTGGCTCAGTTGGTTGGGTGGCATCCCATGCACCGAAAGGTTGCTAGTTCGATTCCCGGTCAGGGCACCTACTCGATCCCCTCGTAGGGGCCATGCAGTAGGCAGCAATCGTTGTTTCACTCTCACATCGATGTTTTTTTCTCTCTCTCCCTCTCCCTTCCTCTCTCTCTAAAAGTCAATTTAAAGAAAAAAATAAAAGAAACCATGGTGTTCTAAGAACCAAACCTGAGCATCCCCTGCACAAGCACACTTCTATGTTTCTGCTGATACTATATATTCTGCTCAGGATTCCTTCCAGGGAAGATTGTAGTCACCTTTCCAATTCCAATGGAACCTTCTCCAACATCCCTTCCCTTGGTGGACCTCATCCTTCCCCTGCCTGTGCCCTCAAATCATGCTGTGCAGACTTCTTATACAACATCCGCTTACACTGTGAGGAGCCTGAGGTTTAGAGTCAGACCTGGGGGCTGGACTCTCTACTCTGCACTTACCATATCCCATTAGGGAAGTCATACAGCTTCTCAGGCTTCTGATGACTTCATCTACAAAATGGCTCTAATGGCATGGTGCCTTGGTTGACACTTAGCCTAATATGCTAAGTGTCCGGTCGGCCATTCAACCAATCAGAGTGTAATATGCTAATGATATGCTAAGGCCACTCAACTGCTCGCTATGACGTGCACTGACCACCAGGGGACAGATGCTCCGACCGGTAGGTTAGCTTGCTGCTGGGGTCCGGCCAATGGGGACTGAGCAAGACTGGCCAGACATGCCCTGGAGCCCTCCCCAGCTGGCCAACCTCCTGTGTCCCTCCCCGGCCCCAACTGTGCACTGGTGGGTACCCTCAGCCTGGCCTATGCCCTCTCACAATCTGGGACCCCTTGGGGGATGTCAGAGAGTCGGTTTTGGGCCCCATCCCACAGGCCAGACTGAGGGACCCCACTGGTACATGAATTCGTGCACTGGGCCTCTAGTACACTTATATTTGTTGGCACAGAACTACCTCTATGACATCCTACTGAAGGGAAAGGAAGTTACAAAGCACCTAGTGTCCTGAGGTCATTTGTATGTAAATATATAAGTGTAAAATGTACTTATACATGCATGTGCTTCTAAAAGAAGGTTTTCTAAAATGCTAGTAGCTATTACCAAGAGGTTACGGAATTTTGGAAGGTTTTTCATTTCTTTAGTATTCTTTTGAATACTGCTTAAATAATGATAAACTAATGTTTGGGAAGAGAGTATTTAGACGCACTATGCACAATGTCATAATAAATTTGAAAACTCAGAAAAGAAATTTGTCCAGCTAGGAGTGTGGCCATATATCACAAAGCTGACTAAAGCAATGACTGTGGAGATCATTGGTAAGCAAGTAAATAAACATTGGTTCATTGTGCCCTGTGTTAACTGACTTTGCACAAGCTTTAACCATGTGACTTCCCATTTCACCTTCTACAAAATGGTTTTTCAATAGACCTCTAAGTTCTCTCCAGCACTGACATTTTATCTTTCCCTCATTAAATAAATATTCGCAGAGGACCTATCATATGAGCACCCAAACATCAGAGATATATAATGAAGAAGAAAGAAAAGGCCCTCAACTTCATGGAGCTTATATTCTAAAAGACACCAAAGAAGAAAAGAAAAACAGGATGTTTTCAGATGGTGGGCAATGAGGTCCAACAGCAGAGGGGAGCTGGCCTTGGGAATCATGGTGGGATTCTCAGATGCAGGGAATGGCCACCCGCATCAAAGCTGGGAGAGCGAACAGACCTGGCATTTTTGAGGGGCAAAAAGGCCAGGGCAGGCAGGATCTTGTGCCTCTGAAACTATTACCCTGAACTCATAGAAGAGGGTATGCAAAGTTAAATGCTAATTACTAAAACCAAGAACCAATAGTTATGAGAAACTTTTATCCAGATTTGGAGCAAAGCAATGAGAGAAAGTTGAAAGCATTATACGCTGTTCTGTTGAGCAGTGTTACTGCGAACGCAGGTGTATGTGATCAGGGGGAAGGCTTTGCCCTTTTTAGAAATTAATAAATGTGTAAATGAACCAGCAGTGGGAGTTTCCAGCTCAAGTTTGTGGAGATAAATTTCTGTATGCCTCATACTTCTGCTGGCTGGATATTTAACCAGCAACCAAAGTGAAATAAATGGACCATGAAAGGAAGCTACAAAAATCACAGGGTCCTGATACAAACTGGAGACGTAGGGTAATTCTTTGCAACTTGAATTTCCCCAAGCTTCACCAGCCTGCAGAAGAAGTAAGCTCGGCCATCATAGCTAAAACATCACCACAGCTGCTGATGCAGGACCTCCAGTCTTCTGTGAGGTCTCACCCCCAGTCTAAGGGGGAGTCCTGAGGGGTATCTCACAGGGCACCATGAAAAAGTACACTTCTGTTCATATCTGTGCTTTATCAGGTGTCCCCTGGGAATCACTTTGCTGGCCTACCATCCACTGGCCTCCAATACATGAAGGACATCAGTCCTCTCCACTAGCCTCTGAGCATTACTATCAGTATTTCAATGCCCCCTTAGTACCAGGTCAGGGCTGGGAAGACACTCATCCCTCCAGGACTTAGATTCAGCATGGCCATCTAGTCCCAAAGCAGCAGTGCGTGTGACCCAAGCCTCAAGGCATCCTACTCAAATAGAGCGCCATCTATTTCTGCCATCAGTCCTCCACCCACAGACTCAGACAAAGCAGCACCCTGTCCACTCCCACTCCTATTTCCAGAGATGAGCTGTGACCCTTTACCTTCATGCAAACCAATGAACCGCACCTTCACAGACAGCCGTGACTCTCAGCTTTAAGATCCTCTCAATCCAATCAATACCAAATCCTTACTATCAAGAAGCTTGTGTAATTTTAAATCTCACTGCTTTGTAGAAACATCCGGTGTCTTTCTCCATTCAGGGCACGGAGGGCACTTGGAGTAACTAAGGCCGAGGCTTCATTTAGGCTCAGGGGGCTACCCGGGCAATCTCATTTCACATCTCATTAGCAAACACTGTGCCAGAGGCTGAGGAAGCAAGATGAACACGACATGGTCCCTGCCCTCGTGCAGCTCATAGCCCAGCGGGAGGACAGGCCGCTTCATCCTTGATTACTTAGGAGAGGTTGCCATGAGAACATGGTTTGGGACTTTAAATCAGACTAATGGGGTCAAGGAAGGAGATTTCAAGAGTAAAAAAAAAAAAAAATGTTTGGAGAGGTGTTTTGAAGAATAAGACAATTTGACTAGGTAACATGTTAACTAGTAACAGAAATCCTTGGTCTGATGAATAATAGCTACCTCTCTTAGGAAACTGGAATAACCTGTAGTTTCCAAAACTGATCAAGACTTTGCTCATGTGTTTCTTTCACATTAATCCCTAACTGGTTTGGCTCAGTGGGTAGAGCATCGGCCTGCAGACTGAAGGGTCCCAGGTTCGATTCCAGACCGAGGGCATGTACCTTGGTTGTGGGCTACATCCCCAGTAGGGTCGTGCAGGAGGCAGTTGATCGATGTTTTAACTCTGTCTCTCTCCCTTCCTCTTTGTAAAATCAGTAAAAAATATATTTAAAAATATATATACTGGCTCCTTCTGCCGCTTTATCCAAAGGGGCCATATCTATGTGTCCATAAAGTCTGTTCAGGCAGAATGGCCTGCCTATCTGTGAGCGGCCCTGAACTCATGTCTACAGGGCAACACCCAGTTGCTCTACAGCGATGAAGATCTGGCCGAGACTGGAAGCTCCACAGTTCAAAGAGCATGGATTTTGAAGCCAAAACGGGTTCCAAGTCTAGCCCCACTATTTCTAGTTCAGTGACTTAAAGCAAAGCACTTGGCCTCCCTAAAACCTCAGTTGCCTCATTTATAAAATGGAAGTAGTGGTACCCACCTAGCCCAATAGTGTGGCTCTGGGCTTTCAGTGAGATGAGAAGCCTGACGGCTTCAGCTCCTGAAAGCACAAGCGAGTGAGGACACAAGCGCGTTTCCTTCTCTCTCGGCTTTAGTCCCACGCTCAATGGCGGGAAGCCGGGCGCTCTCAAGCCAGGGAACCCCAGCTTCGGTCCCCGATCTCCGTCACCGAACCCTATAAATAACTTGGCTAAGTCACTGCCTCCCTTGGAGTGGCTGCTTCTCCGTGTGAGGAGTGAGGGAGCTGTTGCAGGTGGTTCCTCCTGGCTGAGTCACTCTCGGGTTTTCTATTCATTCCGGGTTTGGTCTGAATGTTCCCCGACCCCCGCGAAAGCATCACCCCGACCCGGCGGGCGCGCGCCCAGCCCCCAGCACTGGCTCTCACCCGCGCGCCCCTGCCTGCCCTCGCCACCGGCCCCGGCCCCGCAGCCCCGCCCGGAGCCGGCTCCCCGCCTCCCGCTTCTCCGGGGTGATCGAGCCTGAACCTGAGCCCGCTCACCCGCTGCCCAGGGGCAGGCACCACCCTTGGGTCGCCAGCGAGGGGGCTGTGGGCTCGGCGGGGTGGGGCTGGGCGGGGCGCGCTCTGCTCTCCCCACGGGAGCGCGGGGGGGACGTGGGCAGGGCGGGGGTGAGGCCGGTGGAGGGCGCCTCGGAGCCTCGGCGAGGATGGGAGTCCCTGGAACCCGGAGCTGAGCGACCCAGCGCGCGGCGGGGAGGGCGCGCCGGAGGAAGGCAGGCGAGCCCCGCTGTTCCTCCGGGAGCCCAACACCGTTCCCGCGCCGCCCGCCGCTATGATCCCTCCGAGCTGCGCCCGCCAGGACGGCGGGGACCGGCTGCCCCCGGAGGCAGCGAGCGCCGAGCAGCCGCCCTCTCCAGCATCCACCGGCAGCCAGGAATCCAAGGTACCGCGCCGAATGCCCCCGAGAGAACCAAACTCGCCTCGGGTCCCTCTCTCTGGCCACCTTTGTTTCCTCCCAACTGGCGCTGGCGCGGGGGGAGCTGAGACGTGCGCCCTAAGTCCACCCGGTTTCAAGGACTCTTCCTCCCTGGAGACTTGGCTGTGCGGCTCGACTCGCTGCTAAGGGTGCGGGACCACGTTCCTGTGGACCCAGCCTCCTCGCCCTCACGCACCCCGGGCTTCGCGGGGGGGGGACTCCGGGGTCAGGGATCGCTCTCTTGGGTGGTGATGGCTTCATTGTTCTTTGCCTATCTGTGCCCCAAAGGCGCGCAGGTATTAAGCGGCTTCTGGGGAGCTGAGGGGACAGACAGCCCAGGGATATTCCTCCAGAAAAGCCGGGGCGTTTGCGGGCCAGCAAAGGGGGGGGGGGGGGGGGGGGTCTGTATCCCAAGGGTCTCCGAGACCCTCTGCTAACAGAGCTCAGCCCTCACTTCCGATGCCCAGGGTTTCAGAAAAACTAGGCGGTGGGAGAGGCTGTGATGGCGGGAAAGGGGATGCTCCTCTGGTGGAAGTTTAACACTCGCAGAACTTTCCTTTGCTTCTATGAGTTCCACTAACACATGCACAGAACCGGCCCGCGGCACCGCTCCTGCCCCTGCTGCTCTGACACTCCCGTGGGCGCCAGGCACATGTTTGGAAACCTTGGAAGAGGATCAAGGGAAATGCCGCTGCTGGCAGGGAGATGCCATTTGGAGTGAGAATTGTGAGATGGGGTTGGGAGTTAGATGGATTTTTTTACAAGTGCAAGGTTCCCGGCTCTTTATACAGCTCTCCCCGTGAGTTCCCCCAGCATATTGGGGGTGGGGGGGTTCGTTGTGTAAGAGTGAAGGAAAGAGGAGTGACAGTTTGGAGGGCAGGTCTGAGGGGGCAAAGGAACCCCCCTTCTCTGCCTTCCCACATACCCCTGGAAGCCACTGACACATCAAAGGAGCATCACAGCTAAGTGGCTTTCAGATATCCCAGCCCCCGAAGTTCCGAGGTAATCCAAGACAGAGAGCTCTGCATGCTTCTTATTTTTATACACATTTTTCTGCTAGATGTCTGACCTGGGGCCTGTGTGTCAACTTTTCTAAAACACTTGGAAAGAAGGGCGAAAGCCTCACTCTGCAGAGTCATCGTGCGGAACAGGCGAGATGAGCTGAAGTCCCCCCTGTATACTCCCACCTGAGAAAAGGAGATGGCATCCATCCGGCCCCAGATGATCGGCTCCAGAGCAGCCGCACAACCCACACATATGGGCCACTCTTCTCCAAGCAGAAGGGTCTGGGTGTCTCATTGTCCGTCCTTCCCCATCAGTCACCTAACCCAGTGGTCGGCAAACTCATTAGTCCACAGAGCCAAATATCAACAGTACAACGATTGAAATTTCTTTTGAGAGCCAAATTTTTTAAACTTAAACTTCTTCTAACACCACTTCTTCAAAATAGACTCGCCCAGGCCATGGTATTTTGTGGAAGAGCCACACTCAAGGGGCCAAAGAGCCGCATGTGGCTCGCGAGCCGCGGTTTGCCGACCACTGACCTAAGTGATATGGGTTAGCAGCCATTTCAAAGGTGATGTAGAATACTGTAAATGAATGTAGCTATACTCAAGAGTGAAGCTGGCATTTATTGAGTTTTAGAGACAGGAAAGGAGAGGCAGAGAGAGAGAAACATCAATGGGAGATAGTAACATCAATCCGTTGCTTCCTGTAGGCACCCCAACTAGAGATCGGACCCACACCCTAGGTAGGTATGTGCCCTGACCCAGGGAATCAAGTCCGAAACCTTTTGGTGCATGGGATCATGCTCCAACCAACTTAGCCACCCGGCCAGGACGGCATTAAACTTTTTGAATTGGGCCTGTTGTCTGCAGTAGGTGAGTTCTGGAAAGTGCTTAGCTTTTGGATACACAGCAGCAGGGTTCAAGCACACCACATGGGTTTGCTATTTATAGATAACCTAATGTAAATTCTTTGGCAACACAAAAACTACCTATGTAATACCCATAATTAACCATCAATTTATCTGGCTTATGGTTTCGGATTTGTACCCGTCAGTTTTTCTCAAACACGCCTGAAGTCTGTTTATACATTCCTAAATTTGCTGTCATGGCTTAAGGTGCTCTTAATCAGTGGAGAAGGGCTGTGCATTAATAGGTGATGGGTGGGGGAGGGACATGAACCCCAGCAAACTGAATACAAGACAGTGTGCCTGAATGAATTCTTCTTGGCATAGCCTTGGTGATATTCTCTAAGGGTCCCGTGCCCCTCCGAAAAGCTAACTTCTGGTGTGGAGGAATGTGTGGTAAGGAGGCAGGATGGCGAGAAACGGGGGCAGGGGAAGCCTCCGTTCATTCTACACCGGGAATGCCACATCTGAAGGCTCACTGGCATTTGCAAGAATCTTCCAGATGAGAGCCTGGCGAGGAATATGTGAGCAAGACAGTAGTAATCATTCCATCTTACTCCTCTGAAGTGCTTTGTTTGTCTAAGCGCTGAGTGGGACAAGCATGGGCATTAAACTTTCTCAAGAAACATTTTTAAAATAACTTTTTAAGGAAACTTTTCTCTCTGGTGATAAGAGTAACAAACACTTTTTGTAGAAATTTGCAAAGTCCAAGCAAAAATAGAGAAAAGAATAAGATCGCCTATTGGTCACAACCCACAGGCAGCTACTGATAATATTTGACCTATGTCATATGCCCTTTTTCATCTCTTTTACATTTGCACAATTGAGAGAACAGTGGTGCGCATCTACTCAATGCTTGCTACATGTTGGGCACAACCCGACTGTTCAGGATTAGCCTCTGAGGGCAATTGCACTGGTATTCCCATTTTATGGATAGGGAAGTGGAGGCTCAAAAGGTGACTTAACCCTCAAGAGCTCGTAGTTGAGTGACACAGCAAGGACAGGGACCCAGGTGGCATTGGTCTGGAGTGTGAGTTCTCAACCACAGCACATCTCCCAGTTCACCTAACATCCTACCCAAGTCTTTTACATGCCACTAACAGTCAATTACAGCAGTTATTTTGGCCTTCTCATCTTAAGAAATATTTGAAAGTGAATTGAGCCACAGTACCACATGAAATGATTACAAACCAATTCTTGTCCAGGTTCTAGATTTTGGGTTTGCTGCCCTTTCCCTGAAAGTACATTTGTGGAAGTAATTAAGTGGAATATCACAGAATCGTCTGGAAAGTGGGGCCCACGACAAACCCTTTAGTCCAGAGGGTTCAATGGAAGAGGAATGATGATGATTCAATGCCCGGAGCCCATAAAATGTTTCCCGAAGCGCATATCTTTGCAGACGCTTTGGAATGCTAAATCCTGGGGTATCAGAATTGGAAACACTAAAGATCCCCCCATTCCAGGTAATTTTTAAATGACGGATAATTTCATTATGTAAATTTATTTTATGGTGGAGAATTTCAACAGACACAAAAGTAGAGAAAACAGTATGAAGAAACATCATGTACCTGATCACCTGGCTTCATCAATTATCAATTTATCATCTTGTTTCATCTATTAACCCTTCCCACACACACACACACTGGATAATTTTAAAGCAAATTCCAGACATCAAATTATTTCATCCATAACTATTTCAGGTCACATCTCTAAAAGGCAATGCCTCATTTTATAAACCCATTATCACATATTCCAGGGTCAATGTATTCTTTGGAGGTTCATGAATGATCTTTTGAAGATCCATAAACAACCAGAATATTCAAAATTGTACAAGTACATGGACATGTGCATCATCTGGGGAATGGACTGTTAGCTTATACCAGATCAGTAAGGCGTCTATACCTTCAAAGTTTATTTAAATATCCCCCTTCATTTTGTCTCTTGAGTAAATCCAGGCCGAGAGGGAGGTGGTGATTTACCTAAGATCACACAGCTAGTTACTGGCAATACCCCTGTCTAAAAAAACCCTGTCTTGAACTTTGGATACCCCAATGCAGTTTCCTCAGAGCAAATTCCTGTAAGCACAAGTGGCAATGTAGTTCATATGGTTTTCTTTTTCATCAAATTAGTTGAGTTGAAAGAGTTTGAAAGCCATGAACCTCACCCATCTATCTTTCCACTAACTAGTCCAGAAAAACCACAACCTAATTTATTTTCTAAGTGCTTGACAGAGAACATGGAATACTAAGGAAAAATTCCCATTTCAGCGTCCCTTATTTCAATGAATGTCTTTTCTCCTGCCAACTTATTGACAGAATTCTAACAACATAGCTCTCTAATCCATTCAGAATTGGTTTCTTGGTATGGTGTCAGGTAGGGGGTCAAGATTCATTATTGCACTGCACCACCGACTTTGCCATAAATCAGGTGACGACATATCCAGTTTATGTGGAGGTTTCTATAATGCCCCATTGGTCTGTTTGTCTATCCTTGTACCAAGACAGCCCTGTCTTAATGTAAAGGCTTTATGAAAAAGTTTCGATATCCAGCAGATTAAGTCTTCCAGCTTTGCTCTGCTTTTTCAAAAATGGTTTTGGTTTCTTTGGGCCTTTGGCATTTCTATGTGCATTTTAGAATCAGCTAATCAATTTCCACAAAAACACCTGCTAGGATTTTCATTGGTGTTGCAATAAATCTAGAAATCCTTTGAGGACATGTTGATACGACAAGTTCTTCCAATAATATATTCCACACGAGTGTGTTTTCTTCGGCCATTAGCTGAAAACAGAATTTCATTACTTTTGCATTTGGGGTCTCATTAACTGAGAACATAATTGTGTTACTTTTGCATGTGGGGACTTCCCAGATCAAAATTTGAGCCCCAGGTCTGTGATTATGAATTCCCAAGGAAATCGTTCATTCATTCATTCATTTACTAGCTATGCTTAGATTTCTTTATCATCTACCTGAGTTGGTGAGAAGTTTGTTTTTAGTTCATTCCTTTCTCTTTTTCAGATCTCCAATTCATGTAGGCATCCAATTCCAACCCCCCTACATTTATTTCTATTTGTGGTAAAACATACATAACATAAAGCATACCATTTTAACCATTTCTTCAGTGTACAGTTCTGTGGCATGAAACACATCCACATTGTGTGCAATCGTCACCACCATCTGTCTCCAGAACTTCTTGCCAAACTGAAACTCTGTACCCATTAAATATTAATTCTCCATCCTCTCACTCAAGCCCATGGCCACCACTGGTCTATTGTCTGTCTCTATGAATTTGACCACTCTAGATTCTTCATGTGAGAGAAATCATGTAATACTTGTTCCTTTGTGACCAGCTTATTTCACTTAACATAAATCTTCAAGGTCCATCTATGTTAAGTGTCAGAATTTCCTTCTTTCTTAAGGCTGAATAATATTCAATTGTGTGCCTATACCACAATTGTTTATCCATTTTTATTTATCCCCTCATCTGTCGATAGACACTTGGGTTGCTTCCACCTTTTGGCTATGTGAATAATGCTGCTATGAATTTGGGTGCACAAATATCTGTTCAAGTCTCTGCTTGAATATATAGCAGGAAGTGCGATTGCTGGATTACATGGTAATTCTGTTTAACTTTTTGAGGAATCATCATACTGTTTGTCACAATGGCAGCCCCATTTCAGATTCCTACCGGCATTGCGAAGGGTTCCAATTTCTCCACATCCTCACCAACACTTATTTTTTTCTATTTTTTAGATCTTAATGGGTGTGAAATGATATCTCATTTTGATTTTGACTTGAATTTCTTCAATATTAGTGAACTGAGCATCCTTTCATGTGCTTATTGGCCATTTGTGTACTTTGGAAAAATATCCATTCAAGGCCTTTGCCCATTTTAAAATTGGGTTGTTTTCTTGCTGAGTCAGTAAATTTGAAGGACAAAGATGCATTTAATTTTCTTATTGTTTGAATTGCATTTATTCACTAGAGAGGATTGTTTTACATATTTTTCAAATTATTTGTCTTTTTTCTTTCGTGAATTCTTTATTCATGTCCTTGTACATTTTAATAAAGTATTCATCCATTTCCTATTGATTTTTTAGAATTCTTTATAAATATTAAAACTATGATATTCCATATATGTTGCTAACATTTTTCCAACTTATAATTTGTTTTCAATTTTATTACATTTTCAACATAGAAGATTTCTTTTTTTTTATGTTGTTAAATGTCACAAATTCATCTACGGTTCCTTCTTTCCATTTATATTTAGAAAAGTCTTCCCCACCATGGGAGCAGATTAAATATTAACCCATATGTTTTTCTAGATCCTTAACATATACATTTTTTTTACTTTTATCACTTTAATCCATCTGGAATTTATGTTGATATGGGGTACAGAAGAAATACAATTTTTCCCTAAATGATTAATAAGTATTTCTATAACCATTTGTTGAATAATGTATTTTTTTGAAATGTTACATTTATTATATAATAAATGACAATATGTATTGGGTTCTCTTTTAGAGTCATCTGTTACATTCTAATGATTTTTATTATTTCTAATTGCATTTATTACTATACTGTACTTTTGCCATTACTATTTAAATGTTTTAATTATTATAACTTTTTGTTGTTGCTATTAATCCTCACCTAAGGATATTTTCTCTATTACTTTTCAGAGAGAGTAGAAGGGAGGGAGAGAGACAGAGAGAGAAACATGGATCTGAGAGAGACACATTGATTTGTTGTCACCCTTGCACACCAGCCCAAACAGGCCGGGGATCAAGCCTGCAACCAAAGTACATGCCTTTGACCAGAATCAAACCTGAGACCCTTCTGTCTATGGGCCAATGCTCTATCCACTGAGCCAAACCGGCCAGGGCTAATTATTGTAGCTTTATAATAGACTGATAATTGATAATACAAGTACCCTCCTAGGAGTTTTATTATTTATTTATTTAGCTGCACTCACCTTTTTGTTTTTCCTTCAAGTTATGAAAATTATATTTTGAAAGTAATTGCATACTTTTAAGATAACTTTAGTGAGATCTTTACAAATAATGAGATTTCTCATCCAAGAATACAGTATATATCTTTAGTGACTAAAATGTCTTTTATGCCATTCATATATGCTTGGTAATGTTCTTCAAATAATTGCCTGCCTACTTCTCTGTTAGCTCTTGTTCTGGGTTACTCTTAAGAACCATCTCTTATATTGTCTTAACTGGTTATAGCTCACTTAGGACATTTGCTTTACATTAATCTTATAATCTAAGATACTTTAGATTATATTTCTTACTCATTAGTAAAGAAATACAGTGTTGCTTACTGGCTCAGTGCATGGGCTCTGGAATCAGACGCAGCCATCTTGAAATACCATTGTGCCACTTTGGGATGCCACTTAACAAGCTTCTCTGTCCTTGACTCTCCTGAGCATCACTGTTCTTCCTGCAAAGTGAGCACAATAATGCCCTCTGAAGCACTGTCACTTGGGTTAATTAGTGTGTGCTCAGTGCTTACCATAGCACCTGGTACAGAGTAAGTAAATGTTAGCTATTATATGAGATTGTCATAATATCTCCAATAATAATTTTGCTTTTCTCATTCTCTCCCTTTTTCGGGGGAGTAGGGTAGGACCAATGTTTCGCTGTAAGTGTACATTGTCTATAAGTATACACTGTGCAGTTTTAGTGCTAAGGCATGGTCTCAGCTCTATTATATTTCAAGCCACTCTGGAAACCATTGCAAATTTAGACATACAGCCTGAGAAATATAAGGTGGTGCTTTGCAAATTTCACTTCAAGACAAATCCATTTCCAACTAAATCATTCCTTATGCCCCCCCTTCTACACAAAGTCCAAATTTCCCATTCATGTGGCAATTAAATTAAGACTGTCTTTCTTGTGTGAGAGACGGGTAATGTTCCTTAGCTTACTAAGAATTTCCATCAGGAATGGAAGTGGAATTGTTTCAAATGACTTCTTGGCAAGTATCAAGGTAATCATGTGATTTGGGGAGCCTTTGGCCTCTTTATGTGATGGATTATATTAATAGATAGCCTAATATTAAACTCTTCTTACATTCCTGGAAAAGGTCCTACTTGGCCATGGGGATTTTCTTTTAATAAACTGCTGGGTTTTGATGGCCAATGCTTTATTATTTTTACATCTATATACATAAGGGAGATTGTTCTCTGACTGTAACTTTGTGTCCTTGGTCAGATTTTATTTTTAAGAATATGCCAAGTTTTAAAAATGATTTGTGAAGATTCCACGGATGTTTTTGTTTTTTCTGTGGAACAGTTTATAGAACCCATCTCCTCTGAATGTTTGCGGGGAGGAAAAACTGTCAATAATACCTAAACCTAGCACCCATTCTTAAAAAAATTTAGAAAACTTTTCACTTTTTCATTCTATTTTTTTTTCTAAGTTTGCTCAAGTCAGGTTGGTTAGCTTCTATTTTGCCAGAAAATTATCCATTTCATTTAAATATTTCTAACCTCTCTGGATGCGTTATTGTAGGACAGCCAGAGACCTTCCTTCAACCTCGTCTCCTCATCACTCTGGCAGGATTGCTAGGTGCTCCTATCCTGCAAACACCCTTGTTTGTAGTTCTCTGTTTGTATAACATTAGTTCCTTAGATCTGGATTGGGAGTCAGGAGAGTTAAATAGCAGTGCTCACATTTGCACTTTGAAGGGTGAGGATAAGAGGAACCATTAATGGTGTAATATTGAAGTGAAGGATGGATTGTCATAGAGAGAACCTAAAGCCAGGGAGGTGAGCAATTCAGTCTTAAGAAAATGATCGAGGGAAAATGGGAAGGAAGAGAAAAGAGCACACAGGAAAGAACTTTCAAAGACAAGTAAAATTGCCTGGTTCCTCCTCAGAGAGTCACTTCACAGAGATTGATTGGGGGTGGACGCTGGGTTCAACCAAGAGGGCCCTTAGCTGGCCGGAGACTACAGTTAGAGTCAGCGACTAGAATAATTGAATAGCAAGATGAGAAAACCATGGAGACAGGAAAATCTCAAAGGGTGAGGTAAGGAAGTCAAGAGAGCATTTAAGAGCCAATGTTAGCAGTAAAGAAAATAAGAAGAAGGATGGAATGAGGTAGAAACAAAGTCATCAAGCATTCAGACTGTGAACATCGTGTTTTACTGAAGCTCTTCTCTGCAAGGTTGTTTGGTCCATGTAGGTTGACAGACAACGGTTAGTTGGAAGGATTGGTTGTGAGTCACAGTAATCTCCTCATGTGGCAAGAAGATGGCAACAAAGACCAGAATTGTCCAACAAGAAAAGACTTTGATTTTGGGGGTCCATTGGCATAGGTCATCTCTCCACAAAATGTAAAACCAGGTGCGGGTCAACGAGTAAGGCCTTGGATTGGAATAATTTCCTTCAGTCAGGGGGTCTTGCTGGTAAATAATAGTTACCCTATATAATGAGAGAGGAATATGCTAATTATCTGTTACATCGTGAGGCGTAACGACCAACCGCGTAACGACTGGATCACGGATCTGCAGGAGGGTGGGCCAATGAACTACAGGGGGGGGGTTGGGGGCGGAGAGCTACAGGAGGGGGCAGGGCAGCAAGCTATGGGGGGGGCAGGAGGAGCTACAGGAGGGCGGGGCAGCGGGCAGAGAGCTACAGGAGGGCAGCAGTGACCTACTGATGCACGGATTTGTGCGCAGGACTACTAGTTATTTCTATAATAGAAAAACATCCCTCATCATCATTTTGGCACAGGTCTGTTTCCTCCTCCCCAGATTAATCTTTCTTCTAAAAGTACAATGGAAGTGCCCACCCTGGAGTTCAATAAGCTTAATGAGATTTTTAGACTGGTTTCTTTAACTATATCTTTTCAGCAGATATTGAACCAAAGTTTCATTAAGTGGGATATATATGACTTGGGTGTACCTATGAGAAGTCAACTGCAGATTGGATCTCTGTTCATGGAACAATATTTTCCTACCAAGTCTCATTAAGAAATTTGAGAAGTTCCTTGGAAAAATGACAAAAATCACATGGCACAAATGCAATGAGTCTTTTAAATGAGATTCATGATTGGAAATTGCTAAAATAATTTTCTGATAACACGTTATTGCTACTTTACAAAGTTAGTTGCTACTTTTCCTCCTGAAACATTTTCTTGGAGTTCCATATTTTTGGGGAAATGAGTTCTTTCCCTCGCAAAGAAGTCCAGGGAAACCTCATCAGGCAAGAGTGCTCAAGAGAGGAGGCATCTTGGAGAGGCCAGCCTTCCTGATAAGAGAGAACATGTCATTTTACGTCCCAAGCATTTCCCTGTTGGGAATTTTGCTTGCAAATTGTTCTATAATCTGGTTTCTATTTCCTTACTGTCAAAAGCAGAATACACCGCGTGGAATTTCAGTCCTATACAACAGAACTGCAAATGCTTTGT
The DNA here is from genome assembly GCF_951640355.1 of Cnephaeus nilssonii. Classification (NCBI taxonomy): domain Eukaryota; kingdom Metazoa; phylum Chordata; class Mammalia; order Chiroptera; family Vespertilionidae; genus Cnephaeus; species Cnephaeus nilssonii. The sequence continues at coordinate 10,884,897 of NC_137088.1, read as the reverse complement.
AAGTTTCAAAGCAATTATATTGTTTTTGTAATTTCCTTTTCCTGATTACTCAGAATCGCCCTTTTAAACACCAGTTATTGAACTTTTGCGTGGTGTAGTTTTTTCCCTTGTACTAATGACTCCATACTGCTGTGTGAGTCCAACATTTTTCACTCTCCCCACACAAAGGCCCTCTCTCTCTGCAGGCTTCTTTGAGGCTTCTAATTTGCTCCTTGTAATTTGCTTTTGTATTGGAAAATAAATCATCCAAATAGTTGGAATTTCGTGTTCCTTAAAGCAAAATAGAAATTGAACCTAATATCAGGCAATGAAATAGAGGATTTGGGGGGTGAGGGGTAGTATGCTGTTGTTTTTTAATTTTTACTTAATGATTCGCCTGGTAGTGATTTCTCAGAAGTTTTGCTTACATTTCCTAGTTCTTGGCTGCATTTTCTAGAAGTCAGTTGCTGAGTTTCCCTGCTAGGTTTGATATTCCTTCATTCTTATTCAAAAGGCAATGTGATTAAGCTGAAGTTGCTGGTTTCATTTGTTTCATTAACACATTTTTACCGGATGCTTAATATGTTGATCAGTTTGCTAGTGATCATCCCCAGTGGACAACGACCTTCCAAATAACATTCTAAAAGATAAATTCCTAGGTATGAGGTTTCATTATTATCGATTTCTATGGAGTGAATTTTTTTCTAACTGCTATATTGGACTTTATCTCTTCTACTCAGGTAGATAGCCTGTAAGTGAAATGATCAAAATAAGCATCTCATGAATAAGTTGCACAAAGCAAAAAAAAAAAAAAAAAAGGGGGGGGGTGGGTGGCAAAAGGAAAAAAATCCACCTTACCAAATTAAAGTGTACAGTTGCCCTGGCCGGGTGGTTCAGTTGGTTGGAGCATCAATCTATATACCAATAAGTTGTGGGTTCGATCCCTGGTAGGGGTGCATATGGGAGGCAACCGATAGATGTTTCTCACATCGATATTCCTCTCTCTCTAAAAATCAATAAAAATATACTCTTCGGTGAGGACTGAACATGCAATTTATGGCTCTTCTGATGAATAGAAGAAAAAACATGAGTAAAAGGCAAAAAGCTTCATGTCAAACCACAATTCAGCCCACTGCAGCCCCTCAACGGTGTTGCTTTTTTTTTTTTTAACTTATTTTATTTTTATTGATTTCAGAGAGGAAGGGAGAGGGAGAGAAAGCTAGAAACATCAATGATGAGAGAGAATCGTGGATCAGCTGCCTTCTGCACGCCCCCCACTGGGGACCAAGCCCGCAACCCGAGCATGTGCCCTTGACAGGAATCAAACCGGGACCCTTCAGTCCGCAGGCTGATGCTCTATCCACTGAGCCAAACCAGCCAGGGCAGGTGCTGCTTCTTAATCATTGTGAGTGGTCTTTCTTCCAGAAGGAATAACATCAATCTGATTCTGATGATGCCCGTGCTCTAAAATTTTATGGATTTCATGAATTTGTCTCAGAAAATAATATACATTCTTTCCTATGTGATCACCTGTTTGTTTGTTCTTGGAATTATTTTGGCAATGTTCCTATCATAGACTACCCATAAGGTGACTTTTGCAGACAGCAGGAAGTCAAAAAACTGATCCTCTGATTGGTAATAAATCATGGGGTTGAAGATGGGAGGTATTTTAAACTTGTCTGTCAGGATCCAAGAGCAAAATGCCCAGCCATCTAGCTTCATGGCAGGACCCCTTCTGGTTCTTCATTGGAACTTCATTCATAAGTTTGTCCACAGCCTGGTCGGGCAGCTGCACGGAGCGCCTGAATCTAGCCCTCACGGCTCGTGTACCGGGTTCCTAGGCTCTGGACAGCAGCCGGGAGACAGACAGAGGCCCATGGAGAGAGCATAAGCTTTGACCTCATTTCCAATGGTGAGATTAAAATGCCACCTGCCAGTTTAAGCTTCATAATATTCTAGTACCATCTATGAAAATATATTAGGAAGGAGTGAGATAGGGAGGAAGGGTCACTTTGGGTCACTAAACTTGTACATAGCCCCTTTTTCATTCATACTTTCTTTTCAGGGTATAGTAAGCATTAAATGAGAAAGTATATATGAATTACCACCACAGTGCCTGGTATTAACTATATGTTCACTTACATGAGAGCCAGGGGGGCCTATTCTAAAAGTTACATGACATTTTAAAGCTGAAAAAGCCTGGAATCCTAGTCCCCTATTGGAGTAGACTAGATGTTAGCATGCTTGCTTTATTAAACCAAAGCAACACACACACACACACACAACAACAACAACAACAACAACCACCTTAGATCCTGCCAGAAATACAATGCCTTTTCTACTGCATAAATGTGACAGACAGTCCTGATGGTTCTCAGAGGTATCATGCTTTATGTATCTGGCCCAGATTCTAATTAATTGGAGCAAGCCAGATCCCATAAATGAAAAGTGCTGTAATTTGGAGGTGACAACTAATATGTCATTGCTATTCTGAATTCCATTTCACTATCAGGTACAGCAATGCTGTGGGCCAGCCCCAGGAGGCCCTCTCCAGGACAAGATTTCCAGAGGAGTCAGTCCCTGCACAATTGATGGGGCATTTACTGCCTTTCCATGAGCGTCCTTATTAATGCCACTGCATTTAGTTAAGGTAACACCAGCAGCTATGAACCGCCAAAGCTTAATGGCTTGACACAAAGAATACGTTGATTTCTCACTCATCCAATAGTCGACCGTGGGTGTATTAGTTTCTGTTGCTGCATAACAAAGTGCCACAAATTTACCACCTGAGAACCACACATACTTATTATCTCACCGTTTCTATGGATCAAAAAACTAGGTACAAGCCAGAGGGCCCATGCGGTTAGAATATTACCAGAATGAAACTGAGGTGTCAGCCAGCCCTGCTATCTCATCTGAGGCTTGGGGTCCTCTTCCAAGCTCACAGGTTGTTGGAAAAATTCAGTTCTTTGCAGCCTTATAGCTGAGGTCCCCATTTTCTTGCCAACTGCAGGCCAGGGATGCTCTCAGTAACTAGAGGCTACCTCAGGTCCTTGCCACGTGGCCACCCTCCTCTCATGACATGAAAACATACTTCTTAAAGGCCGACAGGATGGTCTCACTCCAGTCTGCTAGGATGGAGTTTAATATAACATAGTAATCACCAGAGTGATTTTCCCACACCTTTCTCATGTCATAGGACCTAACCAAGGGAGTGAGTATCCCATCATATTCATTGGCCCTGCCCACACCCCAGGGGAGGGAATTACATACTCTTGCTCCCTAAGTCCTTCTTATCTTCTTTCACTTTGCCTCCCCTTCCACCTCCTCCAACTCCTCCTTCGCCTACCACGATGCCAGTCATTCTCCACCAGGGTCCCTGTATATTTAGAAGACACTGTTGGTGGCCAATCCCAGAGCCATTTACTCCTCTTTCTCATAGAATGCTCACACTGCTCTGGGGTTTCCACCCTTCTCTATATAGCCACGTTCTTTAGGAAACACTGTTCTCAACTTCTCTACCGAAGAGGTAAATCCTCATGGTGGTTTCATTTACCTCACCAGTGATTGGTTGAGGAAGGACATGTGTGTCCTTCATGTGTTACAATTTTGGCCAATGAGAGCAGGAAATTCTGATGAGAAGTCTGAGAAAGGGTCTCCAGGCCGATAAGGACAGACTAAGGGAAGGTGCCATCAGCCTTCTGCTACTGAATATTTGCAAACAGGTAGCCTTTCAGAGCATGAAGGAAGCCAGCTTCAAGGCTGGAATGAGGAAGGCAAAGTGAATTGATGAAAAGTACTTGAGTCCCTCATGATGTCATTCTGCTACTGACTTATCCATCTCCAGTGTCTCCCTGCATTACACCTCATGTTTTCTGAGGTAATATCCTTATTACTTCTTATTACTTAAGCCAGGTTGACTCTGGGTGTTTTAATACTTGCCATTGTAGGTACCTAAATGATTGTGTGTGTGTGTGTGTGTGTGTGTGTGTGTGTGTGTGTGTGTAGTGCAAAATATTATAGTTTCCTTTCTTCCTTTCTTCACATACTATGGTTGGAAATATTAATAATAATGATAATGATGTTGACTGCTAAAAGATAAAAACAGCAGTAATATAGAAAGGACCTACCTCTGTCCAGAGAATGATATCAAAGTCACCAGCATGAAATTTGCAAAATCCATTGCCCCTGATTTTACTGAGTGATATCTAGGATATAAATATAGATTTGACATATTTCCAGTAGCCTTCCAGATTTTGGGTTCCCCAGTGGGAAGATCCAGAGTAAGTGTGCCAAGACAGCTTCAGAGGAGCTGTTAATGATTTGGTATTAAGATCTCTTTTTTATTACTTTGTTTGAGCCAAACTGGCAAAATAGGCTGTAGAGCAAGATCTCAGATGCTCCTCTTAAGATTTTGATTGACTGCCTCTTTCCAACCCAAATCAGGGGAGCAGGGTGGTCCAACTCCAAATTTAATTGGTTTATGGATATTAAGGTTGTAAGGAGATAAATAGAATTCATGCTTATGCCGAAACAGGTTTGGCTCAGTGGATAGAGCATCGGCCTGCCGACTCAAGGGTCCCAGGTTCGATTCCGGTCAAGGGCATGTACCTTGGTTGCGGGCACATCCCCAGTAGGGGGTGTGCAAGAGGCAGCTGATCGATGTTTCTCTCTCATCGATGTTTCTAACTCTCTATCCCTCTCTCTTCCTCTCTGTAAAAAATAAATATATTTTTTTAAAAAAAGAATTCATGCTTAGGCTCCATTAGCATTGTGCCAACTGTACTCATTTTTCTAATATACAGTGTTCTAAGTGTTGTATTTTTTTTATTTATTGCTAAAAACATGCATTGCAGCAGTATAGATGATGTGAACTGAGTGGGCCTTGCCCCAGAAAGCCAAGTGAACTCTTGGGGAGGAATGTCCATCAAACGTTTAGTTGGCGTATAGTGCTAAGAGTAATCTAGCTCCTTCTACACAGTGTCTTTGACTTTGAAGGTATCCTGTACCCACTCAATTCATTCATATGCATCTGGAGGAAGCCATAGAGCAGGCAAGTCACATATTAAGTTATCCAGATAGAGTACTCCAGGTAAAAGGCTCCCCAAAGCCAAATAGAATGAATATCCAACTGACAGAAGAAATCTGCCACATTTCTATTTTATATAAATCCAATCAACAGATGATGCAAAACTAGGGCTTTTGCAAAATGGGAGAGGATATTTGTTAATTTTCACCAAATCACATTGCTTGGGATAGATTAGCAGTAAATCTCTAAGAAGAATGAAACTTTTCTTTCCAAGGTGTATGGAACTGAGAACTAAAGCTAAAGATCATCGTGGTGGTCTATTTTTAGAGAAAAGTGACTTACTGAGAGTATTTGTCATTCATTCAGGAGGACAGCTAGCCATGAGCCATGGCAGGCATCCATAGTAACAGCCAGCTCTTGGAAGAAAAAGAAAATAATCTTTCCATTCTTGAAAAGCATGGAAAGGAAATGTTATCAAGTCAAAGGCAGGCAAAGACAGGCAGTGAGGGAATGAGAAAATTTAAGGCATTTTTCTACAGCATATGCGTGCATGTACCATAGATGTAGATTTACTACTGTGTGTTTATCAGTGCCTGGGTGTAAAGATACAGGGTCAGTGGATTGTGTGTCTGTATTGCATGCTTCTGTGAATTTAAGAAATAACAGCTAATATTTATTGGGTTGCAACTATGTCCCAGACTCTGTGTTAAGAGCTTTATGGAGATTGTCTGTTTGAATGATCTCAACAGCCTATGTTTTCCATTCATGAGGAGGTTAATAGAGCTACTAGGAATCAAAACCAGGATTCAAACCCAGGCAGCTTGACCATTTTGGGCAATCAGTTCCTCAGAGCCCTTTGTCATTGATTACAAAACCATGCTGTATAACAACCATGTTTATATATTTTTGTTTGTTTTGGAGAAAATCTTTAAGGGGAGCAGTTCTCTCTATTATCTGCATTAAAATAGAATTGGTACATATATCAGGCTGAGATAATTAACCAAACAAATAAACCATCTTCTTGGTAACATAATGATGGGTTCAGCACAAATTGAGATTGAAAAGCTAGACACTCGGGCTGTTTTTAATTCCTGATTGATCTTTGTCTTCAGCTTCAAACATATCTCATAATTCATACGGTTCACTCTGGTGCCTTGCCATCTGGCCTCTGGCTTATAAAAACAGTTTGGTGCCGTGTTTAGGACTGTAAATGTAGAGGATTTAAAGTGTCATTACACCACATCTTCACATGGATATCTAAGTCATCACAAGATTAACCCATCAAAAACAATTGCCCGATATCCGTCCCCTCTTTCCATCAAACATGCTTCTTCCCACTATCCATCGTCTCAGTGAGTGGCTGCTTCTCCAGTGGCAACTGCTTGGACCAAAAGCCTTAGACTCATCCTTGGTTACTCACTTCTCACACCCTACATCCAACCCACTATGAAATCTTGTTGACTGTACTTCAAAATATGTCCAAAACATACCATTTCTTACCATTTGCATTGCCATGGCCCTGCTCAAGCCGCCATCTGTCTATAGACTGGTGGTCCTTTCTCCACACATAAGCCAGTGCAGTCCTGTATTAATATACAGCTCACTCAAAGCCAGACAACGACTTTACCTCACACTGGGAATAAATCCAAAACCCTTACCAAGGCCTCTGAGGTCCTACAGGATCTAGCCTCTGCATCGTAACTCTCTTTATCCTTTGCTTCCTCCTCTCTCGGTCTATTCCAGTCATTGAACAGCCAAACTCCTTACCATTCCTCAAACACACAGAATACATTCCCATCTCTGGTTGAGAGAGTGACCAAGATCGAAGGGTGCTGGTAGGGAATGCTATAAAGTGGCTCTTACAGAAGTATCCAAATAACATAGGCAATATTTTTACAACAAAGTTGCACCCCCATCATAGGAAGTGAGGCCACGGGCGTTAAGCCTAGGAAAGAGTGTTCCTCTAGGGTGTGATCTCTGAGGGGCAGTAGTGAGAGGTGCCTGAATCTCCAGTAGGCCAAGGGATATGACAGCAAGCAGCACGCACATCCTGTGATGAGGCAACACGGATGGGGCACAATCATAAATTTTGGAGACCTGGATTTTGATTCCTGACTTCACCACTTACTGTTAGCATGACAGTAAAGGCAAACACTTAACCTCTCTGAGTGTCAGTTTCTTCATATTTCACAATTTTGCAGTGATTTACTTTCCTGCAATAATATTTTGACTCTCAAAAATCTGCATATACCCATGGGAGTTCATATATATATATATATATATATATATATATATATATATATAATGTTAAAGTATATATATACCAGTTAAAGATAACAGCTGTATGAGTTAAAGATAATTTTGGCTAAAAGTAACCAAAAAACCAATTTAACAATAATTTAAACAAGTATGGGTTTGTTCAACAAGCAAAGCCATACGAATCTTCCTTTTCCCTCCTTTGCTACCTTGGCCAGTTGGCTTATGTCCTCTTGTTTATTGTCTTGAGTTAGCAGGAGGGCTGCTGTAGCTTTCGACATCATGTCTAATGTTCAGGAAAAGAGAAAGGCAGGACCACCTAAGTCTTCTCTCTTTGATTAGGAAATCAGCTCTCTGGAGAAATCTACATTGCATGTCCATTTCACCGGCCAGAACTGTGTCATAGGGTCATTTTCAGCTGTAAGGAAAGCTAGACACAGTGCTATTCCAAACATAATGGAGGTTTTGTACGAAAAAGAGAAGTAAAGAAAAAGGAAGTTGGGTATACGGCTAACAGAGTCTACCATGGGGAAAGAGAAACAGAACAATGTAAATAGTAATGTTTGTTCCTAGAAAAAAACCTTTGGCCATAGACTATCATTATTTCAATATATAGATTTACTTGATTTCCTAGTATTGTATTTAGAATGTTTTTCTCCATGTTCAAAAATGGAGTAGGTTTGTAGAATGTGGATGTTTGTATACTTTTGGGCACCTTCTCTTCATTGACTTCTAGCATTGGTGTTTATTTTAGATTGAACAACAGCATGCATTTGGAACATCACCCATTTGTATCTATGCATAGAATTTATGTGTCCTTTAAATTTGGGGGGAACTTGCCCATTGACCATTGGATCCAGCCACCTTTTTGCAGATAATTATTTTAAAAGAATTTCTCATTTTTGTAGTAATTGAGCTAATCAGATATACTGACATTTCTAAATTAATCTTAGCAATGTATATTTCCTTAGAAAGTCATCCTTCCAATTCAAATTTTCAAGTAAATCAGTAAAGGATTTCAAATCACTTGCATTTATGATTATACCTCCTTTATCATTCAAAATTTTGCATATTTTAGTGGAGATGTTTTTTCATTCTTCTTGATTAGACTTCTTTCTATTTTTAATTTTTTTTCAAAAAACTAGTTCTTGGATTTATCTATGATTTTCTTTAATTTCCGTGTTTATTTATTCAGCACTGTCCCCTGATTTACTTGTACTTGCTTTGTTCTTTTTATAATTTTTTTAGTTGCACTCATAGTTCATCAAATTTCATTCTGTCATTTATGATGAAAGCTTTTATGGCTTTGCAATCATTCCTGAATACAACCATGATTATATCTCTTCAATTTTTATGATTATTATTCCCATCATTATTTTCTGAGCACTGTAAAACAGAAGTAGGTGTGTGTGTGTGCACATGCAAGCGAGTGAGAAGGTGGGGGTTAATTTCCAATTAGTTAGATGTTTTTATGTTATTTGCTTTTTGGTTATTAAATTCTTATTTTATAGCTCTGTGCTCATTGTATGTAGCCTGTCTAATCATCTATTTTGTGGAACTCATTGAGGATTCCTTTGTGGTTGCTTATCAGATAATTTTTGGTGGGTGTCTTACAGGCCCTGAAAAGAATATGTATTTACTGAAGTGTAAAGAGCTTGATACTCATGATTAAAAATACGTTATAAATTCAACTGTTCAGATATTTTATACTTTCTTTTACGATGTTAGATTTGTCATGGATTGAAGGAAACCAGTTAAAGCATTTCATTACTGATTCATTTCTTTCTTTTTTATTTTTACAGTTTAAAAGTTTCCTCTTATATATTCTTAATGTTCTGTGATCTGGTGCATAACAGTTTAAACTACATTATGATTGCACCACTCACCATTGACTAACTTCCCACTCCGCCCCACGAACTCTTTTAACTTAAATTCTATTCTGTGCAATATTATCTCCTTTGCCAGCATTTGTCACTCTTTGCTCATTCTCTTATTTAATCTCCAGGAGTTATTTTGGTTTTAGTAGGGCTCTTCTAATCTACATTTTCAATTTATTTAATGAGGAACACTACTGTTAACATTTACTGTCATATGTTTGATTTTATCTCTGTCATTTTATTTTCTGCTTCTGGAGGTTTTCATGCTCTTACTCTTTTATTTTATTTTTTAAAAACTACTCTTTTCTATCTGAACTTTTTTCCCAATAAATTGAAGACAATCCAATTTTTTAAATATACTGTCTATTTTTTAAAATTTGACTATCACGTTGCAACTATGTGCTCCTAATTATTAATATTGGGAATGAGATAGCATATCCTCTCCTCCTGTACCCTAAATGAGGGTAATAAAAATAGGACCTGTCTGATAGGGTGGATTGCAGGCCTAAAAGAGATGATACAGCTAAGGTCCTAACCTGTATGTAACACATAGTAAGGACTCCAATGTCAGTTATAACTAATACAGGTGCCATTGTTGTTGTCTTGTTACTTCACAACCTGACTTTCTCCTCCATCTCCCCCAACCCCACCCCCATCCTCACTCCCCGCTCCCCACCTGCCTCCACTGCTTGCGTTTTGTTACTACAAGTCATGGTATTTTTATTACTGTTAAGACACTTCTAAATTATGTGTCATCTGTTTCATTAAGTATTTATAACAGGTGAATTTTCTTCGTGAACTGTTTATAGCAGTCATTTTTAATTCAACCATGTTTAAATTATTCCAAGCACAAGTCCTTTTATGTTTCATGTTTTCCATAGTTTCCAATCCTTTGTTTTCTTTGCTCATGAATGGTCATTTGTCTGGGCTAAGAACACTTGGGTCATAGCTTCATCTTACATTGTTTCGTGTGATAGAAGAGAAGTGTGAAGTGAAGCTCGGGTTTCTTTCTCCGTGGATGACCCATCTTGCAGCCTGAGTGCGTGGATGTCCTGCTCCACGCTGACACGTGAAGGTTCTGACAGGCACTCTAACCCACTGGCAGGAAAAGAGATGTTTCTTTTCACTGGGCTGACCCGATACAACGTGGTTCCCTCCTGACAGATCTGATCTTCATTCCATCTTTAGCCCAAGAACTCTCTTACCTATGAATGTTTCTGATCTAGTCAGTCATTCTGAAGTCTTCAGGACCCAACTTTTTCTTTAGATCTTCTCTAATAGTATCTTCTCTAATGATTTTTCAACATACGTGGTATTCCATGAGAGCTTTTCAAACATGCCTCCATATCACTGAATAACCTTTCTCACTTTTACATTTCCCTATTTTTTTAATTTACCTTTATTGTTAAAAGTATTACAGATATCCCCTTTTTTCCCCATTGACCCCTTCCATTTCACACCCAACTACTCCCAACCAGACCCTCACCACACTAATGTCTGTGTCCATGAGTTATGCATATCTATAATAATAAAAGCGTAATATGCTAATTAGACCCAAGGGCCGAACAGCAGAATGACCTTCTGGATGAAGCTGGGGCTGAGAGGGCCAAGCCCCTTGCACAAATTTCGTGCATCGGGCCTCTAGTATGCATATAAGTTCTTTGGTTAAAGGTTACTGGGCTATTACAGTTGCTACAGATTCTTCCCTCCCAAACCCCTCCCTTTCTAACCTACTTTAATCATCTCAGCTTTCATATCTTACTCTATTTTTATATATTTTCATAATAAAATTATATTTCTTCAAATTTATTGAAAGCACAAAGTAGAGAATATGTAAAATCTACTTTTTATTCCAATATTGTCAGTATATTTATAATTAAGTTCTTCCTTTTCTACTTGAGTATTTAATCCTTACTCATTTTCTGTTTTAGGAGTTTTCACAGGCCCCGTATTATTGGTGTGTGTTTTATGTTCCTTCATTTATAAATGAAAAGAGATCTCCAAGATCTGAAATTTGCGCCTAAATATAGTGAGGGAGGCCTCCTATGATCACTTTAGTATTCGTGTGGATGTTGGTAGAGTTCTTGTATTATATCTTAAGCTAGACAGGAAGTCGTTGTGAGTGTACAGCATTAGTTGAGTGATACCACAGCCTCAGGGATCACCTAGAACAAGCAAATAGTAAATCCCCAATAAATGTTGGTCATTACGGTATTAGCAGCAGCAGCACCATTGATAAATTTGACTCCATAAACATTTAAATCCATCCACTGTAAACACAGTCAGTGAATAAAGTCTAAGATGAATGACAAACTGAGAAAAATACCACACAAATGGCAGTTTTCCTAAATCTATAAAACATTTACATGTCAATGAAAAGATCTATAACTTACTAGAAAAACTGATTAAGTTTTGAGCATTTAGTTTCTGCCCATGTCAGCCACATGGAATACATAGAAGAAAACATAAGTATCAAGCTTCTGGATATTGGTCTCAGAGATGTTTTCGTGGATTTGACTTCAATGGCAAGATAAACAAAAATAAATAAATATAGAAGGACTAATGGAAATAGAATATCACCATTGGGCAAACACCAGGTAATAAGTTTTTTAGGCAAGAATCACCAATGGATGTTAAAATTAGAAGGCAAATGTTTGATGACAAACAGGATATTTGCATAGTCTCAAAGTATTTCCCCTCCATGAAATGTGTTCATTACAAAGAGAATTCTAGTCACTTTACAGTGGAACAACCTGGCAAATATTACCTCAACCCAGAGACCAAAGTTAATATCACATGTAATGGGACATAGTGACATCATATTGCTGCACTGAGAAGAATGCATCACTTTTGTCCTATTCTTACCAGAAATATATAACTTCAATCTAACAGTGAGGAAACGTCAGTAAAAAACAAATTAAAGAACATTCTACAAAACACTGGCTAGTCGAGCTTCTGGTCAAGATGGCAGCATAGGAAAAGATGGTACTCAGAACCTCCCACAACCACGTCAAAATTACAGCTAAGCCATAGAACAAGCATGTCAAACTCACGGCCCACGGGCCACATGCGACCCACAATGAATATTTTTGCAGCCCAGCCCATATAAACATATGTAAGAAACATTTTAATCAAAATTTTGTAACTTAATTTTTACAATATCCTGCTATACATAATTATTAATAACAAACTACAATGTTCGCTAATGACTGATTACTATAATCGTGTTGCATTCATTTCCCTTACGCGCCTTACGAGCAGGCATACCGTTTCTCTCCACTAATACTAGCAGCAAATATTTTAGCAGCCGATTGCCACATCATTAGTCTTGTACTGACTTGTTTGGTGTGCACAACAGGAAATATTTTGCTTTCGGAGAACAAGAAAAATAGGTTTATTTGTGTTACGCTTATTAATTTGTGCAGTTATTCAGTGTCTGGTCAGTTTATGTTGAAGAAAAAAATATTATTTTTTATTAAAATGTTCTATTATTTTATGTTAACAATTATTTATTTCAGCCCCTTGTATTCAGCATGTCTCTACCGAAATAAACGTACGTTTCTATGAAAACTGAAGTTTTTGTTTCTTTGCGGCCCACATAAACTTAAACCTTGTTTATTTGGCCCGTGTTAGCCTTTGAGTTTGACATGCTTGCTATAGAACAGCCATCATTTAGAACCACCTAGTTCAGTGGTCGGCAAACTCATTAATCAACAGAGCCAAATATCAACAGTACAACGATTGAAATTGCTTTTGAGAGCCACATTTTTTAAACTTAAACTTCTTCTAACGCCACTTCTTCAAAATAGACTCGCCCAGGCCGTGGTATTTTGTGGAAGAGCCACACTCAAGGGGCCAAAGAGCCGCATGTGGCTCGCGAGCCGCAGTTTGCCGACCACGGACCTAGTTGAACATAAATCCTCCAAGGAAGGATCTAAAGAAGCCACATAGAGACTGGTGGGAGGGGCAAAGAGGCAGATGGAATACATAGAAGAAAACTTAAGTACCAAGCTTCTGGATATTGGTCTCAGAGATGTTTTCGTGGATTTGACTTCAGTGGCAAGATAAACAAGAATAAATAAATATAGAAGGACTAATGGAAATAGAACATCACCATTGGGCAATACAGGCTGGTCCCACACCCAGGTGCGGCAGATAAAAATCAGGAGCGATATCTCAGCTGTGGAGGTTCCCCCCTGAAGAGCCAGGGGTTCCAGCCCCACACCAGGCCCCCAAGCCCAGGGTTTCTAGGGCTGGGAAGAAAAAGTCCCCATAACTTATGACTGTGAAAAGCAGCGGGGGCTGCTGGGGTCCCAGGCATTCCTCTTAATGGGTCTGTACTCACTCCCAAACTTACCCAAACTCACTCCTTCAAAGCTCCAGCGATGGGGCAGCAGCTCAAAAGGCACCAGGGACATCCGGGCAGGAGCTGAGTAGCCTAGCATCAGGCTGGAGGGGTAGCTTCCTCCCACGTAGTAGTGCCGGCAGCGGCTGTAGTTCCTTTGCTGAGCTCTCCCCCAGCAAAGCCCCGTGGGAGCCATATACTGAGACTCCAATAACTTGGACAACACCGTTAGCCCCGCCCTAGTGTCTGAGACCCCGCCTCATCCAACTGGCCAGCCAAACCCAAGCAGTTTTCAGTGGCTTTTCCATAGAAACAGCCAATCTTGGCTCATGCTTTTGACTTTCCTAAAATCACTCAAAGGTTCACAAATCCTTAATAAGCTGCACCTGGCCTCATCACGCCCCATGCATCTTGCTAAGTGGCCCCAGCCAGGATTAAATGCTCCAATCAAAAGACATACGGTTGCTGAATAAATAACAAAACAAGAGTTTTACATATGCTGTCTACTAGAGACTCACTTCAGATAGAAAGACACACAGAGAATGAAAGTAACGGAATGAAAAAAGGTATTTCATTAAAATGGAAACAAAGAAACAAACCAAAAAAACAAAAACAAAAAAACACTTGGTAGCAATACTTACTAGTATACCAAGCAAAATAAACTTTAAAACAAAGGCTAAATAACAACAGACAAAAAAGGACCCAGCAATTCCATTTCTGGGCACTTATCTGAAGGAACCCAAATCACTAAATCAAAAAGACATAATACATATCCATATGTTTATTGCAGCGTTATTTACAATAGCCAAGACATGGAAGCTACCTAAGTGCCCATCCGTACATGAAAGGATAAAGTGGTGCATATACACAATGGAATATGATTCAGCCATGGAAAAGAATGAAATCCTGCCATCTGCAACAACATGGGTGAACCTAGAGGGTATTGTGCTGAGTGAAATAAGTCAGACAGAGAACGACAAATGTCAGATGATTTCACTTATAAACAGCAAAATAAATGAACAAGCAGAACAGAAACAGACTCACAGAGAACATTCTGACAGTTGCCAGATGGGAGGGGGTTGGGGAGATGGGTAAAAAGGTGGAGGGATTAAGAAATGCAAACTGGAAGTTGCAGAATAGTCATGGGGATGTAAAGAACAGCATAGGGAATATAGTCAATAATATTTTAATAACTATATATGGTGTCAGATGGATATTAGATTTATCAGGGGGGATCAACTTTTTAAATTATATAAATGTCTAATCGCTGGGTTGTACACATGAAATATATAATATTGTACATCAATTGTAATTTAAAATTTTTTAAATATATTTTAAAAATAAAATAGCCCTGGCTGGTGTCGTTCAGTGATTGAGAGGTTACAGGTTCTATTCCCAGTCAGGGCACATGCCTGGGTTGCAAGCTCCAGCCCTCTTAGGGGGAGTGCAGGAGGCAGCCAATCGATGTTTCTCTCTCATTGATGTTTTTCTCTCTCCCCCTCCCTCCTCCTCTCTCTAAAATCAACAAAAAAAAATATTTTTTAAGTAAAAGAAAAATCTATGCAATAAAAAAAAGAGTAGTCTACAAAAGGGTCCAGGTTATGAAAGACAAAGAAAGACTGATATAGATTGAAAAGACTTTGGAAACATAACCAAATGCAATGTGGAATTCTGGACTGGATCCTGGGCCAGAAACAAAAAAGACATTATGAGACAACTGGCAAAATTCTGATAAGAACTTACATTAGTTAATAATTTTATATCAAAGTTTATTTCCTGGTTGCTACTGATTTACTATGGTTATGTAAGACTTAGCATTAGGGAAAAGTAGGTGAAAGGTATTTTACAAATTTTCTGTGTGAGTAAAATTATTCTAAAGTGAAAAGTTGGAAAAAAATAAATAAAACGTGCAATTCATCACTGGGTTGCTCTTTCATAGACAAGCAATCCACAGCCTACTAAATCGAAAGTTCAGAATAATTCGCCAACACCTAATAGCTAATGTTTAAAATCTGTAGTCTTTCATTTGGTATACTCTGAGCCTGGGTTTGTTTCCTTATCTAGAAGAAGCAGAGTTTTTTTGTTCATTTGGCAAAGGAAACTGCCCTTATCTTATTATCCTTAGTGAGATAGATTGTTAAAACCAGAGCAAGGCCTGATGAGTCTCTAAAGAGTTGGGGTACTACTTGCTGCTCTGATTCTCCAAGCAGCCTTTAAAGCTGCAAGCTGTCTAATCGAAACCCATTCACTAGATTCCTGTAAATCTAAGCATTCTGCAGTGCTTTGAAAAGGAACAGTCGAGGATCATGCACTGTGTAGGAGACACACAGAGGATTCGGCATAGAAGTTGACTTTATTAGCCACATATTTTCAAGACATAAATATTTGAGTTACTATCATACAAAATATCCGAATCAGGCTATGGGAAAGGTCTCCAGACGTGGACTCAGAAGCGTGGGTTCAAGTCCTGCTCCTGCCCCTAATTATCATTCTTACATAGTGATGAGGAAACCAGTTTATTAAGCACCTAAACTCAGTGTGGTGCCCTCAGCTATCAGCCTTATTTTTCTCCTCTCACACTCTTCTAACATTATTGGTTAGAATTTTGTTCATTGCATCTTAACAACATTTGGGCATATGTCATAGCTGTTGATCATAAGAATCTCATTGTCAGATATTAAAAGTTTAGTCCAGCCTGGCTGGCGTGGCTCGGTGGTTGAGGGTTAACCTAAGAACCAGGAGGTCATGGTTAGATTCCAGTCAGGGACATGTCTGGGTTGTAGGCTTGATCCCCCATATGGGGAGTGCAGGAGGCAGCCGATCAATGATTCTCTCTCATCATTGATGTTTCTATGTCTCTATCCCTCTCCCTTCTTCTCTGAAATCAATAAAGAGTTTAGTTCATCTGAAGCAAAATGTTAGTCTGACAGTGAATTCGCTGCTGTTCCCCTCATCCCCACCACCAAACCGTCTCCTAGCTTCGATCCACAAACATCCCAGCTCAGGCCAACCCTTGGGCTGAGAACCTGCACTGGGAAAGTGAGCAGTGGTCTATCTTTGCACTCTCCCTCCACCTTGCTTTTCCTCTCCACCTATCACACACCTCTCCCACTTCTGAATGAATAGGGAATTTTACAAACAAGAGCTCTAGGACTCAATCATGGTGCACCTTGGATAGGTGATGAGTAGAGCAGAAGTTTCCCAATGCTCCCGGGGCTAACATGACTGTGCTGAGAAGTCTGTGAGCCTGTGAAACACCTCAGTCCTCATGGGGCCTGCATTCTAGCTTGGGAGGCAAGTAAATGAGTATATGATATAAAATATAAAGTCAGGAATAAATATCATATGCCTTCTGATATGAAATACCGAGGCCAAAGCATCACTTTTGTGATATTTCTACCAAAAACATGTAACCTGAATCTAATTATGAAGAAACATCAGATGAGCCCAGATTGGGGGACGTAGTACAAAACAATTGTTCTGTACTCTTTAAAATAAAAAGAAGTCACAAAAGAGAAAAAATAGCTGAGACACTATTCCAAATTAAATGAGACTTAAAAATACATGAAAATTAAAAGTAATGCATATTGAATATTAGAAGCAGACCTTTTAATGCTGTCAAGAATATTTTTTCAAAATATGTATAATTTTCAAAATTTGAATGAGTTGCATATTAGATAATAGTGTTGCAACACTAATTTGTTATATTGTATTTACATAACAAAATACTTTTGTTTGGGGGAGATACGCAGTGAAGTATTTATAAATAAAGGGTGATAATGACTGCTACTTATTCCCAAATAGTTCAGTAATGATGATAAAAGCAATGACAACAACAATTGTAATAATATCTATATTTTAGAAAGAACAAAAAAAAAAAACAAATTTTGCAAAATGTTAATAATTGGTAAATCTAGGTGAAAGGTATTATCAGCAGTCCTGGAAATATTCTTGCCAGTTTTCTGGGGGTTAAAAGGTTTTCAAAATATAAAGTTTTTAAAAAATAATAATTAGTGCTCTGAATATGGAGCATTGGGGTTAAGGAAAGTCCCTTGTGAAATGACCTTGGAGTAAAGGCTGATGGAAGTGAGAAGTTAGCAAACTTTGAAAAGAAAAGAGCATTTCAGGAAGATAGAACAAGAGAAGCCAGGCCCCTGACACAGCAGTGTTTCTGGTGTGTTTGTGGAACAGCAAAGAGACTAGAGGGATGGGAACAGAGTAAGTGATGTAGGATGGTGGTAAGAATGGTCAGATCATGTAGGGCCTTATACGCCATTGAAAGGAGGTTAGAGGATATTGTAAATGTAATGAAAAACTATTGTAAGGTGTTAAGCAGAGTTACAAAACAGCCTGCTTCCATCTTAGATCATCACTTTTGTCTACTTTGCATGGAGTGGACAACTCTGGGTCCACACAGAAGAGAAGGTCTCAAATCACCAGCCAGGAAGTTTAAGAAGGATGCCAAAAAGAATTAAGCAGTTAAGGAGAATCAGCATTTTCCCACATAGATTGAGTCAGGCATCTTGTAGGCAGATAAAGGCACTGAAGGCCTTTGAAAAATCATTGAAAATCTGGGGGCTAGTCTTAGTGTATCTGTGTGCCTGGGGTAAAGGAGGGGTGACTAGACATAATGATTGGGAAGGTGGGTGCCCCATCCATCAGGAAGGGTCTTATATCCCACAGAAGGAACCTGGTTATAACCTAGAAGTGAGGAGGCCATCAAAGCACTTACTAGTAAACAGTTGAATTACATGTTTTATAGTTGGCTCATCCTTCAAGATTGGAAAGAATTGTCTCTGACTATTCCAGCCCCCATTGATCATCCTCTTTTCTGACATATTAGAGCAGACAGCAATCAAAACACTCTACTCATCACTTGATAATACAAAGATAGGGTCTCATGTCACCCTCAGATAGTTTTAAGCATTGCTACTTGTCCCCAGATTAGATCTTCAACTTCCTATAAGTAGAGACTGTTGAAAGTCTTTTGGGTTCCCTCATTGTGCTGAATTGCCAGAGCTAGAGGGAACTTAGCAACCACTGAACTCATCCTCTCCATTAACTGGTGGAACCCAAGCCAAGGAGCTTCAGGGACCTGCTAAGCCACACAACTCATTGGTGGCAGAGCTGTTGCTTTACTGATATATTCGTTAGCCACTGGTTTTTGCGGCTGTGACAGAGCCAGGTAGATGCAAGAAGATGGTTTCTGACTTGACATCTCTACCCAAACTAAATCAAAGCAGGAGCTGGAATATATTGTGCCTGCCTCAAAGGAAATGAGGCTGTTGGTGGGTAAAAATGTTGGCAAGAAAGTTGGTCCTCATCACAGGCATGACATGTCTAAAGACCCCAATATTCACTCCCTCCCGGAAGAGCCCTGGGTGAAATATTTAGGGCGGGTGTGGGAAGAGCTCTGACAAACCACAGCCTAACTAGGAATAGAAGACGTGAAGCTGCGTGGCTGATGGAGTGTGAAGGGAGCTGGATTTCAGAGGCAACTCGCAGGGACTGTGCAGCTTGCTGCAGCATGACAAATAACCTATTTCCTTGTCATCAATTGATTTAATAATAACTTTTCAGGAAAACAAAGAAAAGAGTGAGCATTTCGACCAAAGGCACAGCCCTATTTCATTTAAAAAAATCTAAAATGTGAAAAGGAAAAGCATGTTCATCCTGAAATCAAAGATGTAGATCACACATGAGCATCCAGGATGAGACATTTGGACATTTGCTCATGGAATGTTCTCTGATGACCTCATTTCCATTCTGGATCAAAAGCCAGTGCATTATTGGTGTGGCCTTCAATAGCAAAGGAAATGTCCATAGAGGCGACTTCATGGTTAAATGTCAACCGACAGGAAACTGAACTGACATGGTGACTGTCTCCTGGTTTATGCCTGTGTGGGCAGAGACTTGTTTGCTCTCAAACCTCCCCTTGTCCCTCCCCCACAGAGTGCAGACCTCAGATCCTGACTGTAATGATCAAGCACATGCTGGTTAATTAACTTTATGGGCCACTGCAGAACAGACTGGTAAATCAATAGGCATGCCACTACAGTCACCTTCAGGCTGTGATTCTGTGTTCCATTGCTCTAATGACGCCTGATTTCTGCTCTCCCCCAATTAATTGCTATCGAAGTGCTTCTCAACATGGCAACCACATGGATTACTGCTGAAATTCCAGCTGGCTCTAAAGCACATGAAGCAGAGGAATTTTACCAAAAAGAGGTCAGGGTGGAAAACCTTATCCTGAAAGTCTGTTTGGGCTTAAGGGGCTTTGGAATTAGAGAGACCCATATGTGGATCTTCATTCTGCAACTTATTAGCCATTTGACTCTGTAAAATGAGGTCATAACCTGAAATGGACCCTCTGTGCCACCCTTCCATCCTTCTACTGGGCATTGCTCTCTACTCTCTGAAATAGCTCTTCTGTATCTTCTCTTCCTTCCAATTTCCAACATCTCCTCCGTCCGCTCCCCCCTTTCTGTTCACTCGGGAGATAGACTTGTTTCCATTGTCATTGATAAAAACAGAGACAATCAAAAGAGAAGATCCACCCAGCTCCAACTGTCTCCTTATGCGTCTCTCTC
This sequence comes from Cnephaeus nilssonii, assembly GCF_951640355.1. NCBI lineage: Eukaryota > Metazoa > Chordata > Mammalia > Chiroptera > Vespertilionidae > Cnephaeus > Cnephaeus nilssonii. The sequence continues at coordinate 10,864,821 of NC_137088.1, read as the reverse complement.
CTGATGGACACCTGCCTCATTCCAATTTAAAGTCAACCTTTCCTCCCATGCACTGCACTTCATCAGCTCTCGTCTGCTCAAGGTCATCACTTCTCTCCTGAGTCCTTAAAATCATGCTAAAATAATCTTCCATATTTAAACAGTGCAAACCAGAAAACCTTTCCATGACTGCCTCTTTTTACTAATCCCCTTTATAGCAAAACTGCCCATGCTTTACCCACACACACTTCCCCTCCAACCATTCTTTCTTAAAATCGGGTCAGTTAGGTTTTCGTCCCACCACTTCACCGAAAATGTTAAGTTCCTGTTAAGGCTACTAGCAAGATCTCCCAAAGACATTCCTTTTGCCAAACACAACAGCCAACCTCTCCACCTCCAATGACTTGACATCCAAGCTCCATTGGAAGCTGCCGGTTATTCTCTCTTTCTTGAATCATTTTCTTCCTGTAGATTCTAAAACATCCCTCTCTTTTGTCCTCCTTCCTCACTAGCCCCTCCTTCTCAGATTTCTTGGTTTGTCCTTAATCTTCTTGACATATAACTGTTTGTTCTTAATCTTCTTGACGTCCAGGGCTCTGTCCTCAGATCACTTCTCTTCGGTGTCTGCACTCACTATGCAGTGATCTCATCTAGTCTCATGTCTTCAAATACCATCTATTTGCTCGTGACTCCCAAGTGTATTACTGCAGCTTGTACCTGTCCTCTGAATGCCAGGATCATGTATTTAACTACCTACTTGGCAGCAACACTGGGATTCAAAGCAAGCATTTCAAACTTACCCAAAACTCTACTCTGATCCCCACCCCACTCCCTATACCACTTGCTTCTTCTCCAGTGTCCCCTCTTTCAGGAAGTGGCCCCCATTTACCTAGTTGCTCAAGCCCAAATTCTTGAAATCATTATTGACTCTTCTCTTTTCCTCATACTTACATCCAGTCCCTCAATAAATCCAATTGGTTCTACCTTCAAATTGTGCCCCAAATTCAACCATGTCTTACTATATTAGGCCAAGCCAAAATTACTTCTCACCAGGATAACTGCAAGAGTCTCCCAACTGGTCTCCCTACTTCCACCATGCCCTCCTATAGTCTATTTTCCACTCAGTAGCCAGAGTAACCCTTTTAAAATAATGGTCAGGCCCTGTCACTTCCCTGCTCAAAGCCGTCACCCTTAGGATAAATTCCAAAGCCGTTGGCATGACCTGCAAATTCCAGCATGAAGCTGGCCCTAGACCTCTCTGTGCTTTCTCTCCCTCATTACTCTGTTCCAGCCACATTGCCCTTTTAGAGTTCCTCAAACACCCCATCTTGCTCTCTTGTAGGGGCTTTTGCCCTGGGTTTTCCCACTACCCAAAATGCTCTTCTCCAAAGTAGCTCATACCTTCACTCCCTTCATGTCTCTGCTCCAATGTCACCTGTCCCAGAAGCCCTGCTTGTCACTTTCTAAAGCCTGGCTCTAGCTGTTACCCCTACCCATATTATTCTATATCTTTGATTATTTAATTATTTTCTATCTATACCCACTAGACATTAAAACCTTAAGGAGAAGGAATTTGCTTATTTTACTGCTATATCACCAAAGCCAAGGACTATATCTGACTCATAGTAGTAGCCCATTCATTAAATGAACTATTTTAATAAATGAATGAATGATTCTCTAGTCACAGGTTTCCTGGGGTGATTGCAGGGAGTAAGGTATTTGGAGCAATTTCTAGCACATGGTAAAGGACTCAAGACTATCTGTTCCTTTTACCATTATTATTATAAATAGAATGGATGGGAGGTGGCAGTGGAAGCTAATCATTTTGTGACATCTGCTATTATCAGCGTTTACTTCTATTTCTGCGTTTTGTATGTTCCCATCTGGCCTCTGCTCTTGTAGGGGTAATTGAAGAAAGCAGGTTCCTTTGAACTCGCTGCTCAGACTTTGTTTAACTTGTAGGCATTTCTCTTAAGCTGTCCACTTGAATAAGAAATGTCACATTGGCTTCCAAGGCAAATTCTCCAGCTTTTGAAGCAGGCAGGCTCGGAAGGTCTGACAATTTCCAGCTACATCTCTCAGAGCAAGGATAATGCAACAGGTTTCTTGGCATCATACTAAACTTCTGGAGAACACAGAACAGCAGGTGATGGATGGGTTTGAAGGGAGAAAAGAAGCACATGAGCACAGAAGGGAGACCAGACTGCACACATGCAGGTGTCACCCATCCCTTCCCTGTATTAGCAGCAGAAGACCAGACAGTGATGCCTGATGCTTCGCTTTGATCAACAAGGAGTGTCCCTTTGTTATTTTTAAGAAATTTGAAATATCTACACTAATAAAAGAGAAACATGCAAGTTGACCGTCCCTCCGCTACGTCCACCAGCCAATCAGAGTGAGTATTCAAATTAACCCAACAAAGATGGTGGTTAATTTGCATACGTAGGCGTAAAGTGAAGACTGAAGACAGCGTAGAAGGAAGCCAAGTGCTGCAGAAGGGAGCGAAGCTGCAGAGAAGCAAGCAGGGCGGCAGAGACAGGGGCCCTATTCTTACAGGAATCTTCCTGCAACGGACCTCTAGTATAAAATAAACTAAGTAGCTTCCAACTAGCAGATTTTCTTTCCCACTCTGCATCCCTTCCCACCTTCACTGACCACCAGTACTTCCATCCCCCTGGGAGTGAGGCGTAGCTCTCTCCGTCCCTACATCTATCTCTGTCAACTCACCAGCATGGGGGTTAGAGGAAGGCAGATTTAATTTTGAACCTTGGTGTTTACTCACCTACACTGTGTGACCTTGGACAAGTTTTTTATATATGTAAAAATTTTTATTGACTTCAGAGAGGAAGGGAGAGAAAGAGATAGAAACATCAATGATGAGAGAGAATCATTGATATGCTGCCTCCTGCATGCCCCACACTGGGGATCGAGCCCACAACCCAGGCATGTGCCCTAACCGGGAATTGAACCAGTCATAGGTCCTGATTCATAGGTCGACACTCAACCACTGAGCCACACCAGCCAGGTTTGAACAAGTGTTTTAACCTCTCTCGGCCTCCATTTCTCCAGGGAGAAAAGAACAAATTCTTCATTGAATAGTTGGAAAGATGAAGAGGGATCACCTGGTGGAGCACTTAGGTTGGCTCCACACTCTCAGCTCCCTCCTCCCCTGTTCTGCCCCATCACCCTCCTTCCATTTGTATCATGTAGAAATCTCAGCTCTCCCAAAGACAAATATGATATGATTTCACTTATATGTGGAATCTAAAGAGCAAAATAAACAAACAAACAAAATAGAAACAGACTCATAAATACAGAGAACAGACTAATGGTTGCCAGTGGGGAGAGGGTTGGGGGCTGGATGAAAAGGTAAAGGGATTGAGAAGTACAGCTTGGCAGTTAGAAAATAGTCTCGGGGAAGTAAAGTACAGCATAGTATGGTACCAGGTGTATACTGGAAATATCGGGGAAAATACTTTGTAAAGTATATGACTGTCTGACCACTATGCTGTAGGCCTGAAACGAATACAAAATAATCTAGAATGTCAACTTTAATTGAAAAATAAAATTAAAATAAACATTAAAAAAAGAATTTTCAGCTCTTCCATATGTTATCTTCTACTACCTTCACAATTGTGCCCTGATATAATCAGAGAAGGTGTTATTGTTCTATTTTTGTTACAAGGGTAGCCAATTTATTGAACCATCTGAATGGCTTGCGGGGGCGGGGGGGGGGCAGAAAATGACTTTATGACTTTATTTTGCGATGTGGTGGCATTGGCTTTGAAAAACCTCCCTCCCCCTGGTTTGCACAGCCCATGACAAGATCTCAGCAGATTCCTTAACTTCCTGGTCACTTTATTGAAACCTGTTCAAAGCAAAATCCAATTTCACCTCCTCTTTGTCTCCCTTTCTCCACACTAGGCCAGCATATAGCCAGAAGCACTTGAAGTGTACAAAGTCTGTTCTACTCCTTTGCTGCTCCAGGTGCTCACCTCAGTGTGGCTCAGTCTCAAAGAGTGACTGTCTCGTACCTCCCTCTCGCTTACCTTTGCTGGAGATGGAGGGTCCGCTTCCAAATAAGTGTGGTGTTCCCAGGGGCACATGACTCCATCCTCCTACATCCATCAGGATGTGCTAGGTTATGGTACAGCAACAAACTCCAAAATAACTCAGGAGCATCTCCTTCTTCCTGCTTCCTCAACAGCCCCAACTCCTCTGGGGGGTTTGGACTGTAGGGCAGAGGGAACAAGACAAGAGAAAAGTCTTGGCTGGCCCACTGTTTCTGACCTTTCTGTGAATGATGTTGCTGCTTCTCTGGCTAGCCCTTTCTGGCTGGTGATGCCCAGTGGAGCTTCTCTAGAGGACCCTGCAGGGCCTCCCCTCTGAACCTGAAGTGCAAAGTTGGTCTCACATGGCCACAGTCAACTTCAAATGAGCAACAAAGTACATTCCCACCACATACTAGGAAAGTGAGGAGAACAGTATTGTGTCGCGTACACACAATAGACACCCAGCTTGGTTTAAAAGACTAGCCATCTCTCTAGTTGATGGTTCTATGGGTTGACAATTTGAGCGGGACTCAGCTGGACAGTTCTTCTGTTCTCGTTGAGACTCCTTTATTCCTTGCAGGGAAGCAGGTGGCTCTGCCTCTGGGGTCTCACTTGAGTGATGGAAAGTGACTGGACCATGTGTCTCATATCGTCCTTCAGGCTGAATTGGGTTTGTTCATATGGCAGTTTGGCACAGTTCCAAAAGGGACAGCAGCAGCATACAAGACACCTCGAGGTCTGGGCTTGGAACTCGCTTAAGGTCGCTTCTGCCACTTTCCATTGATCAAATTCCCCAAACCAACAAGCTTCAAGAAGTGGGGAAACATGCTCCCCCTTTGATGGGAGGAGCCATACAGTCACATTGCAAAGAGGAATGGGGAAGGGGAAAGGTAGAGAATTAGGGTGTTTTTGTGCCCAGCACTAAAATCATCCCACCTTTCTGATCTTCTTAGAGAGAAGTCGGGGGTTTGATGCAGAGCCAGATCAGCCACCTTATGTGAACTATCTTAAAAGTAAAGTGACCTATTGCATGTAGGTCAGGTAGCCACTAAGTGGTTCATTTCTTTTATCTGGGCAGAGAGAAAACTGTACGTGATAAGAATGCATAGTAAATACCAGAGACTTTTAAAAGGCCACTGTGGCTGGGCTGGACAGAGCAAGGTGGACAGTGGTGCTCACTGTCCTTGGGATCCAGAATTTGCCAGTCACTGGAGCCTGTGACAATGAGCTTTTACTTAAATTTAAGAAGAAATGAAACTTTGTAAAGAATTTTAAACATGTGCTCACATCTCTGTTTCCAAAAGATCCTTCTAGCTCCAAGGTGAGGACTGGACTGGAGGTTCAGACTGCACCAACCCCAGACTTTTGGAAGTTAGAACTTTTCCAAGCTTTTTCATGGGTCCCAGAGGCAAAGAAGAAGTAGTCTAGTTTGCCAAATGGCCAAAAATGAGCAGACGGGCAAGGGAAAGAGCAGAGAATATAAAATAGATAATTTCACATTGTGTGTGTCACACACACACACACACACACACACAAACACGTTACTTATTCATATGCTTCAGACCGAAGCATGCCTGAGAATTACTGGTTTGTGTTCTCTGGATGGTTAAGCCAGATGGATTCTGGGTTTGACGGTGACCTCACCTGCTTTGCTGTGTAAAGAGACAAAGAGCAGCTAAGTGACCATGAGAAAGGCCAGCAGAGGCCCCGGCATTACAGACCCAGCCTTGGAGCCCAAAGAGTTTGTACTGTAATTCAAATTCTACAGGCAATCCACAATTCAAATTCTAAAGGCAAGTGGTATCTAAATCGAATGTCCTGGAATATTTTGACAGCACATTGGAGGGACCTCAAGGAGGCAGGGGGGAAGAGCAGTGGCAGACGCTCAGGCAACAAGGAACCTCCTTCTGTAGTCTGGCTGCCGAGTTCCCTCTGGCACTGACATCAGCCCACCCACACAGGGACCTCTACGAGCCTCCAGGGGCTGAGGGTGTCGGTGGGAACAGTGCAGTGCATGGAGCAGCCGCCTCCCCCCTGCATGAGTCTGCACGATCGATCATAAGAGCGTCTGTTCTGTCATTGCATTGCAGCTCCAGAAACTAAAACGATCACTTTCTTTCAAGACCAAGAGTCTACGGAGCAAAAGTGCTGACAACTTCTTCCAGCGAACCAACAGCGACGTGAAGCTGCAAGGGGATATGCTGGCTGAGGTCAGCCCCAGCTCCAGCCCCCTCCCCGCCCCGGGAAGCCTGACGTCCACGCCCACCAGGGTGGGCCTGCACCCAGGCAGCAGCAAGGCCCATGCCTTTCAGGAGCACATCTTCAAGAAGCCCACTTTCTGTGACGTCTGCAACCACATGATCGTGGGTAAGTCTTTCCCCTGCCCCTTCCTCCAGGTATGTCAACATAAAATTGTGGGGACACCCTGGGAGTTTGGTGTGGAAAAGATGTAAGATGTACAGCTGTGTTTTAAAAGACTGCATTGGAAAAGTCAAGAGGCCCATTTTATGTGGCTTTAAAAGGAAAGGGTTGGGAATGAGGGGTAAAGTTAAAAGGCAAATGTCAGTGAGAATCTAACCTTTTTTTAAAGATATTTTTAACGATTTCAGAGAGGAAGGGAGAGAGAGATAGAAACATCAATGAGGAGAGAGAATCATTGATCAGCTGCCTCCCGCAACCAGGGTATATGCACTGACAGGGAATTGAACTGTGACCTCCTGGTTCATAGGTTGATGCTCAAGCACTGAGCCACGCTGGCTGAGCAAGAATCTAACCTTTTAACTGATGCATTTGACCTGCCCTTGAATGGCTTGCCTTGTAAGTAGCATGTGATTTAACTTCTGTCAGGCATAGATAATCTCAAAGGTTTTTTTTTTACTTAAATATCTGATATTCTTTCAAATGAAACATGGCGTGTTTGTTGCTTCCCAAAGAAGCCAATAGCTGTCATCATTGAACTTGAAATTGTGGTTTCCAATATGGTCAGGAATGCAGAATTCTGCAACTCCCTGCACCTTTGACCAAGACCCAGTTAAGGAGTATAATATTCAGAATGAGAGCCATGTCAGCCCGCCTTGTGACTGTACACACAGGGCCATCCTTGTTGAAAACCATTATCTACTCACATTCTCATTTTCTCATCACTATTATTCATGTGCTTCCTTCAAACGGGCCACATTGAGGATCAATGCTTGTGTCAGTCAAGGATTTCCACAGTAATGCTGGTTAAAAAATACTCTTGCAGTTAACGCAGTTTACTTTTACTCTCACTCAGGCATCTTCAGATAATTTGGGGTTTAGCTGATCCAGACCCGCTCAGTTACTTTGTCTTCCTTCTGTTCCTTATTTCTCACTCTTTCCTTGGACCAGTGGGGTAACCATATCATGTTCTTCTCATGGCAAGGACAAGTGGAAGCATACAAAGCTCTTCTTAAGCCTTTGGATTGGAGGTGACATTGCCCTTCTACTGGCATTCCTCCAGGAAAATGGGGGCCAACCCCATGTCAAGGGATGGAGAAGTGCACGCACTCTGCCTTGATATCAGGGACTTTAAAGCCACCTGGCAAAGGGCACAGGTAGAGGGATGCGGGAAGAATGGGGTCAATCATTCAACCTATCACAGTGCTGAGGAAGGCCTCTGGATCATTAAACTATTTTGTTTGGTAGATTCTGCTAAGTCATGGATCCATACCACCCATCCATTTCACTTTTCCACCTGGAAGTGATGCCTGGCATCTGACTGTGAGCATGGCGGGGAAGGTGTCTCACCATGTTCCGAGCTCAGAACACTTAGGCAATTTGGCCTCCAACTTAGTTTTTGTGTCTGCCTCCTTAGCTTCTGAGTCTGACGCATCACTTTCAATTTCCACACAAATTTCCACCAGGCCTTTTCAAGGCAGTGCTATTCATAACCCTGAAGTAGGTGATGATGAGTCTCTATTTTAAATCTCATTGTGACCAGTGTGAAAAGACAAACAGAACACGTGTTTTTAAAATGAGTAAGGGAAATGAATTCACCTCCGAGGAATGCCACCATCATTACCCTAAAGAGGATTCTAGGTACACCTCAAGCACAGCAACAATTTTGAGACTTTATTTTGAAAAAAATCACACACAAAAAGACCCTGTGCTGAAGAGAATTGCACTATACTTTTCTCTTATCAGAATTAAATGTACATTGTAGCTGCCTTTTTTTCTTAAGAAAGAAAGAGAAAAAAAATACAGTCAGCAAGGCATGCTGTTCTTTTCAAAGATGAGAAAGCAAACCAAATAGTAGGCTCCTTCTAGGAAATGAGAAAAGGGATTACAGAGGCAGGAGGGAACAGGGAGAGAGAAGAGGAAGGAGGTGAGGAGAGGAAGAGAAGTGAGGTGAAGTAGAGGCTGCTAAGTGCTTTAACTTCCTGAAACAATGCCTGCCATTGTCATCTGTGATAACAGAGCATGGTTGCTCTGCCCCTTTTCTCATTGTTCCTCAAGTCTAGTCTCCTTTCTCTACATATATCACTGGAAGATTTGCTTCTTCAAGCCACAGGTCATCTTTATATTCTAAATTTGAGGGAAAGACCACCTGCTGTTACCCTCTTAGAGTGACATTTCAGAAAATATATTAAAGCAGGTACTTTTTCCTTCCAAGGAGTACCAAGGGTTATATAATGATGGCCAAGAACAATCAAATCTCATTTTAGCAGTTTCCAGCTGGTGGATATTTGTTTAAAAATAAAAGGAAACTGGCATTCTCGCTGTCTAGGATTTCTAAGTTGGAATGGACACGCAGAGTTGGGTTTACAAAGCCTCACATTGGGCTTCGCCTGACTGCTGTGCCTGAAAGCTGGAAAGGCTACACATTTGCCACAAGAAAGTGACCAGTAAAAGTACACCTGGACCCCAGCCTCAGTCCCTGCCCATCTGATTATAATTTCCTTAGCTCCTTCACTCCGTAACTCATTCCCTATTTTCAGCTTTGCCCTTGCCCTTGGACTTGACACCTGAGGCTGTTCCTCCCCAGCTGATCTGGCTCCCATGCCACTTGGGTTTAGAAGCCTCTAGGACATTGCTTCCCTTTCTGATCCTCCTTAAACTATCCCTTTCCAGAAATTCTGGTCTCCTATACAAGCTCAAGGTGATCAATCCAAGCTTCCTTGGAGACACCAGAGAAATAGATAGTCAGGTGTGTCTGTCTACCCAATGCTGGATGTCCCAGTCTTTGAGTCAAGAGGACTCAGTCTTAGACTAGGAGAATCTTCTTGAACTTGGTTAGATAAACATACTCCCTCCACCAAGCACATCCACTCTTGCCATCCTTAGGCCTTGGTGGGAGTTCATCTTCATTGTGCATCAACTTAACATATTCCATCTATGACACTCTGTCTTTACATTAAATTAACTATCTACAAAGACTCATTTCAAGAGAGTTTGGGATTTTCTTGTGGTAATCTGCATCTTATTGAAGTTTCAAGACTTGAATAAGTCACTACTTATGCACTACTCCATAAATCAAGAAAGTTTTTCCAAGGAACTCCATTCTTCTATTTACAAATAGATAAAAAGTATTTTTAAATTAACTACATGTTTTCAGTTGGCGTTCAATTACAACACATAGCATATTAAATGAATTCATGTTTTCTAGACAAATATTTCGCAAAATGGCTGGATTTCACTGCCTAAAACTTCAAGTTTCCTTATACATTCAATGCATAGTCTATGAATCATCCACTTTCAATCTGTCCAGTAGCAACCACGAGGGGGGAAATAACAATGGCTTTGTCTTAGGTAAAAGTCCCTAAAGCAGGGCCTGAGATAGAGGTTCTTGTGAATGTGGTTTGTTGTGGGGGGTGCCCTCAGGAGAAGGGGAGTTAGCGAAGCAGGAGGGTCAGGGGAAGGAGCAAGGATGTGGTCTCAGCTGGAATTGGCTTCAGATTGGTCCCACCCATGGGGAGCTCTGGAACACAGATCCTATCACCTGCTGGTACCACCTTGAGACTAAGGGCTGGCCTTTGTATATTCCTGTCACTCAGTCATTGGCCATGGCTGCCCCCAAGAGGCAGTGGGGATATGACATCCCAGGCAAGGAGGACCCATTAGGCTGAGAACAATTCTCTGAAAAAAGGGCACCCGGGAGCCTTAGCAGCCATCATTCACAGCATCAGCATGATAAATAAGATCTGGACAAGGCACCAACAGCATCACAACCTTTGTAAACATATTAATTCTACAAGATGTAATATAAAAGCATCCTCCACTGGGAGTGAATTTAAAATGCAGTTGGACCCTTGGCATTGTTGTACCTATAACACTGTGTTACTAATATAATAAACTAGAGGCCTGGTGCATGAAAATCAGATATCCTTTCTCACAGTCTGGGTCTCTCGCAGTCCGGGACCCCTCACTCCTTACTGCCCACCTGCAGTGGAGGTGGCAGAGGCTCCTGCCACCGTTGCTGTGCTTGCCAGCCATGAGCCCCACTTCTGGCTGAGCAGCATTCCCCCATGGGAGCGCACTGTATTTGCATATTAGCCTTTTATTATATAGGATAATGTAACATGAGGAAATATTATATCACGCTGAATCCAGGACCTTTCTGCTCTGCTCTTGTTTGACCATTGGTTTAGTTGTTTCCTGACCTATTCTGACCTCATCCAATTGCTCAGAAAAAGCCAGATCAACCAAACTTGACTGGAACACACACACACACACACACACACACACACACACACCTAAAAAGGCAAAGCTATCAATTAAGTTGTCTCTTGACAGGAAAGGCCAAACAGAAATCAAGGGGAATATTAAAAAGCAAATGTCACCCAGCCTGTGTGGGTCAATGTTGGAGCATCGACCTATGAACCAGGAGGTTGAAGTTCAATTTCAGGTCAGGGCACATGCCCAGGCTTTGGGCTCCATCCCCAGTAGGGTCATGCAGGAGGCAGCCCATTAATGATTCTCTCTCATCACTGATGTTTCTATCTCTCTCTCTCTCTCTCCCTCTCCCTTCCTCTCTGAAATCAATAAAAACATATTTTTTTAAAAAAAATTTAAAGCAAATATCAAATCTTTGTATTCTCAGAATGGAATTAAAACTCTGTGGTGCCATCAATCATTTAACTGGACCATTATTTTAGGAGCTGTATAGCCTAAATAAGAAAATACAAATGCTCTCTAGAAACATTTTCTTTAATTTCCAGTAGATACTTTCCTTTGAGCCATGGGATGGGTCCCTCCTAAAATACAGTGCCCAGATCTCAGTGGGTTGTCCAATGGGATTGTTAATCTCAGGTGTTTTAATTGCTTAAAAGTAGCCATAACTTAACTTACTTTTTTACTAGGGGACAAAAATGCCATGGAATCACCAGTTCAACAGAAGTAATTGCTTTGTATGTTTTGCTCATCTGATTCCCTCGAGAGACTCATGTTGATTCTGGCGACTGAATGTGAGAGTAAGAGAAACTGGGGCCCAGTCAGGCTAAGGAGACGGTGACCTGAGCAGATGAGAAATGTTTGCAGGAGCTGGCCGTGACTGGCCTGGAGAAGACTTGGGGGAGCCTGATCACTGTCTTCAAATAGCTGAGGAGACCTTGTCTGGCAGAGGGATTAAACTCCCTCAGGGCCCCGAGTGGACACTTGGATGATACAGTGAGGCAGAGTTCAAGACTAAAAGGAGGAGCTCCTAAAAGTAATTTCAGAAATAGACACTATAGTCCTAGCCAATTTGGCTCAGTGGATAGAGCGTCAGCCTGAAGGGTCCTAGGCTCAATTCCGGTCAAAGGCATGTACCATGGTTGCAAGCTCCTCCCTGGCCCTGGCCCTGTTCAGGGTACGTGCAGGAGGCAACCAATCGATATGTTTCTCTCACATCAATGTTTCTCTCTGTCTTTCCCTCTCTTCCACTCTCTCTAAAAATCAATGGAAAAATATCCTCTTGTGAGGATTAACAATGAAATAGACACTATAGATTTGGGGAGAGGAGATTTTGCATGGTAAAATATGTTTAGAAAATGCTGTACACTATCCTCCCCTGGGCTATTCATAGCACACTAGCATTTCAAAGTCCTTCTATCCTGAAAACTACCAAGTCTTGTGCTCAGTGGTGGAGCAAATGGATTATAACGGAAGAGTTCTTTCTCCTAACATCTACTCTTCCCTAATTCATCTTGACTGCTACTGCCCATTATTTGGCATGTATCTCTGCACTGTGACCAATGCAGAGAGCCTTTCTGATGCCTGCAAAAGCAAATTCATTAAAGACTTATTAAGACTTCAGTTCAGGCCCAATGTTCTCTAGAAACATTGTACCCAGCACCGTTCAGCTAAAGAGACACAAAATACTTTTAAGCTAGCATCTTCTATTAGTTTCCTGAAATTGTATGCCTGCTGCCAAGCACTGTTTATTTTAAGAAATCTCTCCCTGAAAATTACCTAGATGAAAAAGTAAACCATATTCCATCCAGCAAAGATGGAGCAGAAATGGATATGGGCTGGCCTTCAGGAAGGAGGTCTCTTAGAGTCTCACACAGAAATGGAAGTGACACCTGTTGGGGGCCAGCGTGATGCTCTGGGGCATCCATGGGACCTGCAGGTCATCTCTTTGAAAAGGTAAAAACCCGTGACCTGCCACCAAAAGAGAAGACAGGACAAGGGAGGTGGAGAGGACTAGCCTTGGTACCATATTGCACATCATTCTTCCTCAGATGTCTTCCCTGTGGAAGGTCCTAATATTGTTTCCTGAGCCCATTTTCTATGCCCTGGCATTTTGCTCTGGAACATCTGGAATGCCTTTCCTTCCTTCTCTGTCTCTCCATCTATTCCAGTCTCAAATCGATCAAGACCCAATTAAAATTCTCCCAGCAGGTCTTGCCTGACCACTTATTTTCTCTGAATTTGCATGTCATTTTCCAAACAGACTAGATTTGAGCAAGCTCCTTGAAGACATGACCAGGTCTGAATTATGTGCCTATTCCCACAGCAGCTAGTAGAGCACACACCTGGCAACTAGTGGGCACTTAAAAATAGTAATTAGTGCCCAGCCAGCATGGCTCAGTGGTTGAGCATCAACCTGTGAACTAGGTCACAGTTCAATTCCAGGTCAGGACACATGTCCATGTTGCGGAGGCTCAATCCCATTGGGGGCGTGCAGGAGGCTGCTGATCAATGATTCTCTCTCATCATTGATGTTTCTATTTCGCTCTCCCTCTCCCTTCCTCTCTGAAATAAATAAAAGTATTTTTTTAAAAGAAAGAAAAAGAATAAGAAAAGGATCAAGTGGTGAAAAGAGAATCTTTATATATGTGCAACTTTCCAGAAAATAAAAATTTCCCAAGTTGCCAGATACTGCTGCTATCTTATCAATGCAAGAAAGAAAATGCGGAACTTCATTCCTGCGAACTATTTATTTTACCAGTAATTGAGTGAATGCTTAAATGGTCAAACTTGGGAAAAATAATTTTTAAAATGCCAGCCAATGAAAAGAGATTGTCCCTCTTAAATTATAGATCATGACTAGCGTTCCCATTGCAGGAAAAATCCTGCAATAGGGTTTCCTGCTGCACTCTACCCCGCCCTGCCTGCTCTCCTGCCTTGTCTCCCGGCCCGCCTTCTCCGCCAGCCCGCCTGCTTTTCCCTTCTCCCCCGGCCCTGCCTCCACTCCTCCCTTCTCCTCCCCCCGCCCCGGCCCGCCTTCTCCGCCAGCCCGCCCCGCTCTCCTTCCTTCGCCCCCCAGCCCCGCCTCTGCTCCTCCCTTCTCCTCCCCCCCAGCTTGCTTGCTTCTCCGCAGCTTTGCTCCCTTCTGCAGCTCTTGGCTTCTTTCTATGCTGTCTTGATATGCAAATTAGCCGCCATATTTGTTGGGGTAATTTGCATACTCATCCTGATTGGTTGATGGGCGTGGCTTGGCTGGTGGGCATGGCTTGGGCTTAGCGAAGGTGCGGTCAATTTGCATATTTGCCTATTATTAGGTAGGCTGTTTGCAAGTGCTGAATCATGGCATAGAGGTGATCTTTCAGAAAAATAGTGTATTTCTATTTTAGGAGCCATTTAAGACCATACCTTAGCAGAAAGAAATGACAATACAGGAAAGTATTTTCACTGTGTATATAACTGACCACGGTGGAGATGACAATTTAAGATGGTCTTTTTTTAAATTTTAGTCATTTCCTATAGGTCACCAGCTACATGCTATTTAGTAACATCACAGCAAATATATACTGCATATATATGTGTGTGTGTATATATATATAGATATATATATATATACACAAATATATATATATACATACAAATATATTTTTTTCCATGTTCTTCCAACCTACTGTGCTTCATTTATTTTCTCCTTGCCCCATCCACCACGAAATAAAAATGGTGCCCAAGTAGAAGGAAGGGAGGAGAACTCACTCAAGATGGAGCTTGGAGACAGAACATAGACACTGCTGTGAATCCTGGATACACTTGGAGAGTTTTCTGAACTTGAATCTGCAAACCTTGCCCTGGCATTTTGCTTCTGGAACATCTGGAATGCCTTTCCTTCCTTGCAAACATCATGATCTATAATATAAGAGGGACAATCTCTTTTCCTGCTTGAGGTTCAGACCAAGCATGACAGACAAGTGTAGATTGGCCACCTGCCTCTAGACCCATGAGCAGTGCCATGGTGGAAGCGAGGGATCTATGGGAAAAGGCCACCTCCTGCTATAAACACAGGGAGATAAAGACGTGTTGGAAAATGTGTACCCTGCACTTCCATTCAGCTGCCATACAGGGAATGCTCCACTGACCTACTTTAGAATGGTCACTTTGGTTGTGCTGCCACGGTGGATACCAAATCATAAAAGGACAGAACTGGGCCAGCAGTAAAAAATGGGACAGCCCTCTGTGTGTGTCTATGGGAGACACCTGTACATTGTGACCCAGCCGTTAAAGAAAAAGGATGGGGCAATAGAAATACGTGGTTAAATCCTACTAAGGCATTTCTTTGTAGCTTATCAACACTGCCTGGTTGCACAAGCAGAAAAACAAAACATAGATTATTTTTTCACATGCTAAGCTTATCTGGAAAGAAAACCCAAAAGCCTATAGCTCTGCTGCACTCCCCACCCCAACAACATGGCAACAAACAAGTTCATGTGTACACATACTTATACATGTGTGTAGATGTATGCACCATACACACACACTCTCACCTTCACCACACAGGAAATGTCTTTACTTGACATAGCAGGATCATGTTTTAAATAATTCACTACCACTTCAGCCTGACACCCAAGCACCATCTTCACTCTGTTCATAATGCCATAAAAAGAAGTAACAAGAGTCACATATCATTAAAAGAGAGGAGGGACAATGAACCACCCTGACTCTCACCCAGAAGGGCTAGATCACTTTGCATGAGATCTGCCTGGTATCCCTGTTTGAAAAAGAGATTTCAAGGAACATTTTCTGAGCATCTGTTTTCTGATTTTAAAAAGAGAAATAAAAACTATCTGCTAGAGGTGATATAAAGATTGAGTCGGTACTCAAAAGCAGTAGGGCTCAGTTAGTAATAAGACAGTCTTCTCCCTGTCTTCCTGCCCTGCTGCTGACCTGCCCTCTCTCCCAAGGTCTAGCCTCTCACTTCAACTGCCAGAACTTTGCTGCCAGATCCCTTGTTGATGCCAAAATACTTAAATCTGTCCACAGTGGAACAACGCATCTTCTTCCCCCATTCAATCTGCCACTTCATTGAGGTCCTCTCCTGCTGGGGCAGATGGCACCTGTGTGCTCTCAGCTACCTGGCCAGAACCTCAAGGCCATCTTGGACTCCTCCCTTCTCCCGCTCTCCAGAAAGCCCATCCATGAACCAACTGTCTGTTCTACTTCTGTGCTTTCTCTATGGTCAGACCCCTTCCTCTCTTCCTCTCTGCTCCTGCCCCAGTCCAGTCTTCAACACATCTCACATGAGCTGTTTCAAGAACTTCCTAAATGATGTTCTTTCTATCCATCTCTACAAATGCTGCCAAACCTCTTCTGAAAGCAGACAGACATTAAATTGCTGATTTTCTCAGGAATGCTTGTACTGCCTCCTTACCTAAAGAATTGCTTGGTGCTTATTCTATAACCTCTGAGAGCTGATAAAGGTGAAGAAATAAGGACTTTGTCCCATCTGATTTGCACAAGGTGAAACTTTGTTCGCTACTCTTGACAGTCATCATCAATAGCACTGGTGAGCATCTATAAGTAAGTGGATCATTACAAACAAACTCACAATACAGACCTGCAAGAGGGAGCCGGGAGAGGGGCAGAATGGTGCAGGGGTCACAGGTGGGTATTTGCATTCTGGCTCTGCACTTAGTAGCTCAACTGACCTTGGACCACTAATGTACCTTCTCTCAACCCAGTGTCTTTCAAATGGCATTGAAAATACCTAATACATGGAATTCCTGACAAATTAAGTGACATAAATGAATGTTCTTTGTGAACTATAAAACTTAAAAACTGTTCACTATTATTAAAGCTATCTCTATGCATGAAAGGTTGACACTAGTACTATGCCAAATTCCTAGAAAAGCACTTTGGGGCGGGAGGGGGGGGCGGGGGGGCGGAGGCAGACGGGCAGGGTGTAGCACATCAATTGGCCAATCCATTCTTGGGAGACCTGAGGATACATACAAATTCTCGAGCCTTAGGCTGGAAGAATAGTTGTGAAGAAAGCAAATGAGACTGTGAAAACCGCAGACCTCAGAGAAGAGGAGGCAGACAGTAGAGATTATTAATACCGGGGTCAAGGGTGTCAAGTCCAGACGTTTCCCAGATGGTCATGAGAAAGTGATTATCCTGGAGGACGTCTCCTCTCAGAATTTTAAGCCAAACACACATAACAGAAGGACAGCTTGGTGGCCATGATATTCAATGTGAACTGATGACCCAGGGGGGAAAGGCTATGGACTCCAAATTCAAAGCTCTGAGCCAACCCAACTCCTGTTACTATTTTTAAAGTTCAGTGCGGGTGAGGGGCGGGGGAAGTAGGGAGAGTTTTTCCACTAGTAGTCAAGAACCGAAATAGGAAAGATCAACAGAGGCATTTATAAACAATGAATGCCATTAATTTTTTATAGCTAAGAAGGGGTTGGAAAAGTTGTAATGTAGCAAGGAGTGGGTAATATAGGCAGGGGAAGGTGGCCTAGGGGTCTTCACACTATTTTTAATGGTCCTTTCTGCTTGCTTAGTAGCATTTCAAGTCACTGGCGAATGACTATATTACTGAATTTCTCAGAAAACTTGGAAACCATCTTGTTCAATTGAACTCATAGCGGGGGAGAGATAGGATGGGTTATTTTTAATCAAGGTCTGGAGTTCAAGTGTGATGGAAAATATGTTCCCCCTTTTTCCCCTTTAGCAGAAAACTTTCTAACTATTGAGTGATATCTAAAGCTTAGGAGCAGTCTAAGCTGTATTGCTTTAACTCCAAAGCTCCAGCTCTTTGCAGTACACCGCTATGAGGACAGTGACAGGTCACCTAGGGTCCTTTTAGGGTGGTGAGAAACACGTCATTGCAAACCCTGGTCTGAGCTTTGCTTACCTTCCCAGCATGCTGCAATGGGAAGACCATTAGCCCAAGAGGCTGGACACTAGTATTTTAATTCCTGCTCTGCCACGGAGGAGCAGTGTAATGTTTGTCAAAGCACCTTGCTTCTTTGAGCCTCAGTTTCTTTATCTGCAAAATGAGAAGCTATATCTGAGAAGGCAAGTTGGTTTCCATACTAATTGGTTGACACTGATTGCCCAGAGAAGCTTCTGAAGTGGCACCATAGCCCAGTGAGAAAATTATTGTGATTGATTAGTGATGTCTGCCATGTACACAAAATGAAAGGCTTCTTCAACACCTATACTATGTATTTGCCACTCCTAGGCTACTGATCTCTAAAGTAGGGCTTCTCAGAAATTGAATATGCATGCAAATCACCTGCAAAGCTTGGTGAAATGCATATCCTGACTTAGTGGGTCCAGCTTGGGTCCTAAGATTCTGCATTCCTTACAAGGTCTCAGGTGATGTCAATGATGCTGGACTATGGGCCCCACTTTAAGCTGCAAGGCACTAAGGTATCTTCCTAATCAATTCTGTTACATTTTTAAGTCAGAAAGTCCCTAAGAATTGTGTAGACGGCCTTAGGTACCCAAGAAAGAGAAAATGAAGTACAGAATTAACAAAGAAAATAGCTAATTCTAAATTTTTGTAAGATTTCTAATTTTGTCTCTTGTGTAGATATTCATTTTATTCTTTTTTTCAGAAAATAAATATGGGGTACTTAACAAATATATGGGTTCATACATGTAAATATCTGAACCAAGGTATATGCAAAGTGCTTGGGAAGCCTCAATGAGGGAACAGTCGTTCTACCTGAGGACGAAGATGTCAATGAAAGTTCCATAATGAA
This sequence comes from Cnephaeus nilssonii, assembly GCF_951640355.1. Lineage (NCBI taxonomy): Eukaryota > Metazoa > Chordata > Mammalia > Chiroptera > Vespertilionidae > Cnephaeus > Cnephaeus nilssonii. Next base: position 10,846,394 of record NC_137088.1, on the reverse strand, counting down.
TGTGGCATTTCAGTGGGGCATTAGAGGATCAATAGAGGACCAACCCCTTCTTAGCTATAAAAAATTAATGGCATTCATTGTTTATAAATGCCTCTGTTGATCTTTCCTATTTCGGTTCTATTGATCCTCTAATTCCCACTCTACCAAACTCATTATAATTCTTAGAAGTACCTTCCCATTGAGTACAAAGAATGGAAACATGCCATATATTTTTTAAAGAAAAATGTAACAGAGTCAGCTCTTAATTTCTCAAAAGTGATATAGCCTACAAATCTATCCCCGTTAACCGCCTCCCTGTTTTTTTGGTAGACCCCTCACATGGAAGGCACCACATCCAGAAGGCAAATCAGATGGTTACACTACTTGGCTTCGTTCTGAAATAGCATTTAAAAAGAGTTCTGGACCAATTCATTGTTTTATCACTGATGTTCAAATGTGATAGATCAAAGATCTGGTACCTTGATGCTATCAGAAAAGGTTTCAGTCAAACCTAGTTGATTAAGGGGGGGGGGGGGGCGAATCAGGAAAGAACACCAAACAGAGATGCAATGTCAGGTGTGGATTAAGTCAGATCTGCTTTAGAAATCCAGCTCTACCCATGTACTAGCTAAATAATCCTGGATAAATGATTTAAACTCTCCGATGCTCAATTTTCCATCTGTTAAATGTGGAATAACACTAACTTGAAGGAATCATTGTGTTAGGTCTTGTGGAAAGTTCTTCATTCTTGGTGATCCTAAGCACAATCCCCATATCAAGTGGCTCTAATCGTGACGGTCTCTCAGTTTTCATCTTTTCAGGAATAAAAAAAGGGCAGTTCTTACCTGTACAAAAAAGAAGAGAGAATTTGTAATCACGATTCCTGGGCTCAGATCTCATCTCTGCACCCTTTCTCCAGTGGCCTTAGACCACGGACTTCCCTCCCCAAGCCTCAGTCCCCTCAGCTAGGAAAGAGAGCCAAAAATAATTGTTGCTCTACATCCCTTTCTCTACCGGGGGCAATTTTGACTCGCACATAGGGGTTCAAGACTTAAGAAATAAAAAGATAGGACACCTAATAATTAAGTTTGGATTTCAGAAAAACAACCTATAACATTTTAGTATAAGTGTGTCACAGGCAGTATTGGGGATATAATTGTTTCATGCAATATTTGGGATATTCTTAGATTAAAAAATAATTTGTTATCTTAAAATTTAACTGGACTTTCTTCTGTTTTAAATATAGTTTATTGATTTCAGAGAGGAAGGGAGAGGGAGATGGGGAGAGAGAGAGAAACTTCAATGATGAGAGATAATCATTGATCAGCTGCCTCCTACACACCCCACACTGGGGATCGAGCCTGAAATCCAGGCATGTGCCCTGACCAGAAATGGAACTGTGACCTCCTGGTTCAGTGGTCGGCAAACTCATTAGTCAACAGAGCCAAATATCAACAGTACAATGATTGAAATTTCTTTTGAGAGCCAAAAACCGACCTCTGCGCATGGGCCACGAAGTTTCAATCGCACTGTACGTGCGCGCCCGCACATGGTATTTTGTGGAAGAACCACTCTCAAGGGGCCAAAGAGCCGCATGTGGCTCGAGAGCCACAGTTTGTCGACCACTGTCCTGGTTCATAGGTCAACACTCAACCACTGAGCCATGCTGGCCGGGCTAACTAGACTTTTCTATATTTAGTCTAGCAACCCTGCCCCTGGGGACATCTGACAATATCTGGAGATGTTTTGGGTTGTCACAGTTCAGGAGGAGGTACTTCTGCATCAAGTGTGAGGCCAGAACTGCTGCCAACCATCCCGCAAGGCACAGGACAGCCTGCCCCTACACACACACACACACACACACACAAACACACACACACACACGGCAAAAAATTAGCAGGCCCCAAATGTCCATAGTGTAGAGGCTGAAAAACTCTGCTCAGAAAACTTGGATTTAAAAAAATAAAAGTTCTCTGAAAACGATAAAGCGTTGAAAGCTGTCCATTACATTTTGAAGCAAAAATAAAGAGAAATGAAATGGGCACTTTCCCCTTGTCATTCAGAGGCAATGGAGGTGGCCTCGTCTGTGAAGTCTGCAGCTTGACATTCTGCTACAGAATGTTCCCTGGGTAACTCAGAGGAAGGCCCAGCCTTGAAGGACATAGTTCCAGGAAAGGAAAACAAAGCCTGCTGAGCATGTCAGCACGCACAGGGCACAGGGCGTGCAGGGGGAGAGAGAGGGGGAGCCGGGCCACGCTGAATGATGGCAGGACATGGCGTCCAGGACAGCGCTCTCCCCAAGTCCTAGGTCACGGCAAGTGGAGATGAGGAGAGTCGCTGCTACCTTTTGTTTCCTAAGCTGTTGGACTCCCGACCCAACCACAAATTCCCAACAATGCAAGCTCCAAAATCAACACCACCCAAGTGACTCCTCTCAACATGACTTGATAATTCTTCAAAAGTGAAAACACTTCCTTTCGAAACTATGTAGTCTCTTATTTCTTTTTTTTTTCCAATTTCTTTTTTATTGATTAAGGTATTACATGTGTCCATTACTAAGGGAAAATGTGTTCTTTCTAGAAAATGAGAAAACACAAATAAAAACAAGAACTAAAAAGCTTTTATAATCCCACCAACCCAGATAGAAATCTTATTAATGTGCCCTGCCAGACCTTTTTACATGCATGTATATGCTCATTTTAAATGAGTTTTCTGAATGTTTTGTATTTACCCTGATTTTGACACTTTAATATTTTATTATAAATATATTATGTCAGTTATTATTAAACAAAAAATTATCTCAGTATTTTGTTTATGGATGCACCAAAGTATTTTGTTTATGGATGCACCAAACTTTCATTAATTAATACCTTCCTTACTCTGTGATATTTTCGTCATTTTCCATTTCCTAATATTACTTACAAAGCTACAGTAAGTATCTTTGTAGTTAAGCCTTTGCAAACATATTTAATTTTCCTAAGACCCAATTCTGAAATTGAAATTGCTGTATCAAAGAATTATGCACATGTCTAAAGCTTTTGATGCATGTCCCCAAAGTGACCTGAAAACAATGGTACCGTTTTCTAATCCAAGCAGCAGTGTCTGGGAGCGCCTGCACCCCACATCCAACTACTTACAGTTATTTTTTCATTACTTTACATCTTTGTACATTTGATAGAAAAAATGGGTATCTTGCTATTTTCATTTCTAGTTCTTTGATTACTAATTAAATTTGCCATTCATTAAATCAGCAATTTTCAACTAGTGGGCCGCAAGCATTTTTAAAATATGCAATACCTGACTGTTTAGTGAGGGGCACTGACCTCTTTTCCCTTAGATTCTCAAATTAAAAAAATGACAACAGCCAACATAACAATAGCCATTCCGGGTGAATGAATCAAACTTATACCTATTGTTTTTGTCAGGTCAGCAAAAAATATATTTTGGGTGTGCCACAGAATCTTAGTGATTAGTTTATGTGTGCCTTGAGATGAAAAAGATTGAAAATTGCTGCACTGCATGCTTAACTTTCAATTCAATTTCTTTTATAAGCCCTCAGCTTATGTCTTGGACAATATATTTTTGGCTTATTTATCATTTCCTTTTAAATTGAAAGAAATCTCATATATTACAGTATAATATCCTTAATTTTATAAGGCAAATATTTTCCCCAATTTATCTGTACTAGTGAGTATATTTTTATGTAATCAAATTTACCAACCTTTGGTATATTGTTTTCTCTCATAAAAATCTTACTTAGAAAGATCTTCTTAAGAATAAATAAGCTGGTATTGTATTTTCTTCAATTAATATAATAGTTTTAACTTCCATGTCAATTTCTTAACCCATCCACACTTTTGTTCAGATATGCTATGAATTAGTGTTTTCCCAAAATAATTTACCAGGTGACTCATCAATATCTGTTAAATAATTCCTCTTTCACTGCTGATTTGAAAGTCACTTTTATCAAACATTAAATTCTTAAAGATACTTAAGTTTATTTTTTACATTTTCAATTTACTTTACTGGTTATTTTGTTAGTTCAGCACCAATAGCTCTCTGGTTTAATTATTATTGTGGTTTATAATAGATTATTTTTCATAAATATTTTGCTATTCTCAAGTATTTACTCTTCAAAATTAATTTTAGAATCATTTTTTGAAGTCCCCCACCCAAATCCCATTGAGGTTTCAGCTAGAATTCTGGTATATTTACAGAACTACTTGGAGAAAATTGGCATCCCTTCAATGGATATTTTTTCTTTTCTTATTTAATAACTAGTGTCCCAGTGCATGAAATTCGTGCATGGGGGGGGGGGGAGGGTGTCCCTCAGCCCTGCCTGCACCCTCTCCAATCCGGGACCCCTTGGGGGATGTCCGACTGCCAGCAGTAAGACATTCCTCTCACAATCCAGGACCGCTGGCTCCTAACTGCTCAACTGCCTGCTGGCCTGCTCGCCCCCAACTATCCCCCCACACTGGCCTGACTGCCCCCAAATGGCCCCTGCTGGCCTGCTCACCCCCAACTGGTCCCCCTGCTGGCCTGATCACCCCCAACTGCCCTCCCTTCCTGGCCTGATCGCCCCTAACCACCTTTGCCTTGGCCCCGCCACCATGGCTTTGTCCAGAAGAACATCCGGAAGGTCTCCTGGAAGGTCTCCCAGTCTCATTAGCATATTACCCTTTTATTAGTATAGATAGAGTGTTGAGTACTAGAAACATCAGGCATCTTAGTCTTCTTTCCAACTTAAATAGGAATTCATTCAACAAATATTTATGGGGTATCTCCTCCGGGCCAGGTTTTACTCTAAGCACTTAGGCTGCATCAGTGAACAAACCAGGGAAAAATCTTTGCCCTTGTAGAGTTGACATTTTAGTTGGGGAGACAATGGATGGATGAATGGATGGATGGATGGATGGATGGATGGATGGATGGACGGACGAATGGATAGACGGAGTTTTCTATGGTGATGGGTAATGTGGAAAGAAGAACAATGTTAAGCAGGGTGGGAAGATCAGAAGTCCCTAGACAAGGGGCAGGTTGCTGTATCAATGAGATGGTCAGGGTAAGATCAGATCTGAGCAAGACCTGAAGATGAGACAACTCTGAGGAAAGAGCATCCAAGTGAAGGAAACAAGTAGAGCAAAGCCTAAGGCAGGCGCGTGCTGTGTTTAAGTACCAGCCAGGTAGCCAGCATGGGGTGCAGCAGAATTGATGAAGAGCAAAGAGGAAAGGAGGGCAGAGATCCCGTGCCATTGTAAGGACTTCGGCTTTTACACTGTAAAGTAACTACAAGACTTTAATTATCTTTACAAAGGGTTGCTCTGGCTACTATGTAAAGAACAGACTTTGCTGGAATGGGGACAAGGATTGAAGCAAAGACAATTAGGAGGCTATTATTACAGTAATGCAGGTAAGAGATGACAGTACAGCGGGAAGAATTGAGAATGGTCCAGATTCATGAAATATTTTGAAGGAAGTACCCAGCAAGATTTTCTGTACGTGGGCTGCCTGGGGAAAATAGGGATGCTTCCAAGGTTCCTGGCCCAAGAAACTGGAAGAATCATATTGCCAGCAGCTGAGATGGGGAAACTGTAGGTTGAATAGGTTGATTCTATGAAACCTTTTGTAAGCCAAAAGGGCATAAAGGGAAGGGTGTCCCACTCCACTTTTAAGAAAGACCTACATTAGCATGGTAACGAGCTTTTTTGCAAAAAAAAAAAAAAAAAAGTTTATGTCTCTTTTCATGCTACAACAGGGAAACCACATAGCCTGCAAAACCTAAAATATTTGCTCTCTTGCCCTTTACAGAAAAACTTTTCTGACTCTTAGTCTAACTCCTCAGAAGGAAGACAAAACAAAAACAAAAAATCTGCCTAAATTAATGTTCAAGATCAACCTTGTTAGGTTTTTCTTCTGTAGAGATCCTCCATTCTGTTGCCAAAATCTTCACATTCCTGGAATATAGGTGTTTTTCAAAGAAGGAATTGGGAGGTCTCTCTTTCTCTCTCTCTCTCTCTCTCTCTCTCTCTCTCTCTCTCTCTCTCTCTCTCTCTTCCCTCTCTCTTTCTCTTTCCTTTCCTCTCTCTAAAGTCAATAAATATGAAAAATTTTAGACTTACAGTATTTTCTTCTACCTCAGGTTGTTAGAGGCCAGTTAACTTATCATATTAATACATACTTTTACAAAACAAGGATCAACTTACTTGTTTGTAAAATCAGTTATAAGGGAGGGATTTGGATTTGGTACACACAGGAGAGTAGGATGTAGACGGTGCTCTATGTGGGTCATGCCTGATCCAGTCATGAGTTTAAAACATCCAGTTAAGCCTTAAGGAACTGGAAATCATGTTCTCAGGGAAAGCCACTATTCAGGTAATACACCTTCCAGCCAAATCACTGCTTCCTTTTTCATAGTGAGTTATGGCCCTTGGCTTTCCCATTTTGTGCTCATGACACCCTTTCTCAGATGGGGTGACTCAGGCTCAGATAATCAAGTGCTTTGTCCAATAGCTCAGAGCTAAAGATTAATATCTAAACATTTTGATGACTTCATGTATACAGGTACAAACACACATATCCAGATATGAACATACACATGTAATACAATTTATGCATGGAAGTTGTAATAAGTTGTAGAACAATTGCCCTGCCTTTGTACTTTTGTATTCTTCCATTTGTACTTCTCCCCTCCAGCTCCACTCTTCCTTTTAAAAGATTCAACCAATATGAGAAAACTATTTTTATTAAAGGCACTTATGACATCAATGTCATTTTCAAAACAAAAAATAACTCCATGAATAAGAGCATATCAAAACTAGGCACAGCAGTGTACACTTATATCGGCTAATGCATTTGCGGCCTTGACTCCTAATGCATTATTGATTGTGTGAGTAATCACCAGCTTAGAGGGCTTGGAAATAGAGTCAGCCGTGGGAAGAACTCTCTGTTTCCTGCACTTTCCTCCTGCATGTTTTCAAGGGTCTGTACTGGGCTCTAGAGCAGGGGAGCCTGTAATCCGACCTTCAAATACCAAGGGCCACATTATTCCAAGGGATTGACTTGACCCAATTTCCAGAAACTTTATTTATTTTCTTCTTGTCACAGTAGTACATGAGACTAGTTTAAATAAGGTACTAATGGTACTGAAAATTCTACAATAGAAACTATCTTATCCTATAACCCAGACTAACTTCCAATGAGCAACCACTTTCAACCTCATTGGTTTTTTCTAACATTTATTTCAATATTTCTAAATGCTGTGCTTCTACTACTATTTTTAAAATATATTTTTATTGATTTCAGAGAGGAAGGGAAGAGAGATAGACACATCAACGATGAGAGAGAATCATTGATCGGCTGCCTCCTGCACACCCGCTACTGGGGATTGAGTCCACAACCCAGGCATGTGCCCTTTACTGGAATCAAACCAGAGACCCTTCGGTCCGCAGGCTGACACTCTATACACTGAGCCAAACCAGCTAGGGCTCTACTATTATTTATTGATTAACCAAATATTTATTGGTTTTCTGCAATAGATGAGAATTTAGCTCTCACCCATCCCACACCCTCTCCCTTGTTTCCTCTTCCTCACTCTCACCGTCCCAAAACAGTTATATCACAGTCTTGGCTCCCTTGCTCTCATCTTCCCAAGTAGTTTTATCACAATTGTGTGTTCACTAGATAGTCAGTTTATACACTATTGTGACTATTGCAAACTTCTGATTCAAGCATTGTACTGTGATTACATTTCTTTCCTTACATAGATTTTATATTTCCTCAAATTTAAAATCACCCTTTCACTTGTATGCATGCATATAAGCATAACCAATGGACACAGACACCAGGGGTGAGGGCATGAATGGAGGGGGGGCGGTTAGGGGGAGATAAGGACACATATGTAATACCTTAATCAATAAAGAAAATTTTAAAAATTACCCTTTCCATTTTCTTGACTTTCATGTACCTATAATTGTTTTTTTCAAATGTTCCCATATAGCTGACAAATGCAATATCTATTACAATATTAAAATCTCAAAAGCATCAATAAACTTCAAAATTTTTTTCCATGTTTTCCCACAAGTCTACTATCTTATCTCATCTTGCAGCACCTGTCTAGAGCTATTTCAGAGTTTTCAGATGGACATATTATTTACTTCTCTGTGTCAGTTATTCTGTTGTTCACAGGATGTGCAATTTCCTCTTTCTTGACTCATTCCCTCATCTTTCTAAGGCACATCCTTCATTAGTTTTCTAAGAAAGGTAAATAGAAAGTTAATATTTTGAGTCCCTAAAGATCTGAGTAGGTGTTTACTCTGCTTTCATACTTGTTGGTAATTGGACTGGATATAAAATTCTAGGTTGAAAATTATTTTCTCTCAGAATTTTGAAATTCCACAGATGTTGAAGGTCCATGGTCTTCTATTTTTCAAATTGCTGTTGTAAAATCCAATCTTCCTCTGTTCTGCTAAATTTTTTGCCAGTCCTCCAATCTCTGTCTTCCAAATATATGTTGAACTCTCTTCTATTTTTGCTACTCTTCTCAGTAATCTTGTTATTTGAGATTTATACCATTTTTAATTGTGGGCTGTGATTTTAATGTATTTTTTTGGTATGAATAAGTATTGAAAACCATGTGGCAAGTCTATCATGTTTACTCAGTGTCCAGTAAACATACTTTATGTTTCAAGTATTTCAACCCATACAATCCCCTTTGCATATATTTTGACACTATAACTATTAGAAACCCTGAGAGTAGTTAATACTATTACTATTTTATGAAGAGACAGCTGAGGCTCTAGGAATGTTAGTAGTTTTCTTTAAGTTTAAAGAGCCAGCATAAGACAGATTTGAATTTAAATTCATGTTTTTCTCACTCTATTGAGGCATCAGGGTTACGTTCAGTGATGTCTTTGTGATAGTGGTAACTATTAATAGCACATGTCAGACCACAGATTTCCCATATCTTGCTTCAAATGTGAATTATTCTTTTGAACTATTCTCTGAGCCACAGCATACAAGCTTTCCTCTTCAATCATTCTTGTTATTCCAGAGTAGAAATTGGAACACCTAAAACCAAAGAATTGCTGATGGTCTGACTCGTACAAAACAGATTGTGTTAGAACAGACAAGGAAAACTGAAATTATGGTGTTCAGGTTTGAAGGAAAACATTCTTTAATATATAATGGTGCTATTTCAGAGTCCAGCACACAATGAAATAACTCTCTTCTTTGATGCTTTTACTTACATTTTCACAAAGGGCACAAATAGCTTTCCCTAATTCAAAAACAAAAAAATAAGTGATTTCTTTGGAAGTCTGGTCTTTTGAAGGCATTGCAGTCTTTCTGCTAAGTTGTTCTTCTCAAAAATGAAAAGAAGACTTTCCAACTACTGTTTATGAACAAGCACACATAGCCAGTAATTTATGATGTGTTTACACATCGCTTTGACTTTCTGTGGTTATAACAGCAGACATGCTTTGTGTTAAATGAGTCCTTCCTGAAAGGATTTTTCAGGTATTACCTCGTGAAGGGTTTCCAGGTACTTTCCAAATCAAAAAATTTGCCCATTGGTTTTTTTCCACTGAATGTCAAATTTTATCACCTTATTATCACCAAGTACATCTTCATGTAGGTTAAGCAACCCAAATAAAAGGAGAAAATATTTGGGTCAAGCAGTGAAAGAGTGAAACCAGGCAGAATCTTCTCTGACCTGAGGCAAATCATTCCACTGCTTAGACACCCAGGCTGTATATCTGCAAAATAATCTCATACAGCCCTTCCAGCGTAGCTCAGCAGTTGAGCGTTGAACTATGAACCAGAAGGTCATGGTTCAATTCCCAGTCGAGACACATGCCCAGGTTGCTGACTTGATCCCCAGTGTGGGGCATGTAGGAGGCAGCCACTCAGTGGCTCTCTCTCATCGTTAATGTTTCTATCTCTCTCCTTTCCTATCTGAAATCAAGAAAATGTATATTTTAAAAATAAATAAAAAATAATCTCATACATATAAATGATCTTCAAGTCCTCTTTCAGCTCTTGAATGTCATCTGTAAGCCATCAATGAATCAACCTCAATTTATTATCTAAATCAGGCACCACTGTTTTAATACATATGTTACTGTGGAAGGATTTGTTTGTTAATTTAGATAATACATCGACCATCATACTCAGAGCTGGTTATACAGTGACAAACTTAGCCTCATTGCATTCATAGTCCAGAGGAAAAGGCAGATAGAAACAAACTCTCAAATAAATAAATGTGGTTTTAGAAATACTGTGACAGAGTGCTGTGAAAAAGAATAGTAGGAAAAAGATCATTTAGACAATGGAAGGGGAATGTTTCCAAGAAAGCCTCATTGAAGAAATGACAAGTGATTTGAAGGATGAGGAGTAGCAAGACAAGTGAAGAGTGATAGGATCAGCATTCCAGGCTTATAGGGCAACATGTGCAAAGACCCCGAGGCATTAAAGAGCTTGTGCTCTCAAGGAACCTGAAGAAGATCATGTGTTTAGAGCATAGTGAACAAGAAGGGGTTGGCCTGAGATAAAGTTAAAAGTGGGTTCTTACCAAATCATTCAGGACTCACACTACTCGCACATACAGAAGAGCAGAAACAGGTGACCTATATAGAGAGCAAAGAAAGTGGAATTTTCTGGCTTGAATTGAGAGAACAATGAAAGTGGAGGCAGCTAAGATGTTCTAGAGTAATGAATAGAAAAGTGGGGGGGACCAAAGCTGACACCTTAGGTAGAAAGTGGGGGAGAAGGTAAAAGAATCTACCATAATAGTTTGCCCTTTCTGAAAGGTTCATGCAAAAGTCATAGAAAAGAATTCCCTGGCTTATGGAAGTAATCACTTTCCCAGAGATTTCATACTAGTCACCAGCAAAGGGCGGGTTGTTTCCTAACCAAAGCTATATGTCTGACAGGAACAAATGCTAAACATGGACTACGCTGCAAAGCCTGTAAGATGAGCATCCACCACAAGTGCATGGATGGCCTAGCACCCCAGCGGTGCATGGGCAAGCTGGTAAGGGCCTGCCCCTGAGATCATTCTATTCAAACTCCTTCTCTGCAGCACCCGTGAGAACTGGACACCAGGAAGGCAGCCCTAGAACCCCTGGTCTGCCAACTTGGCTTCCTGGTTGGCAAAGTGACGGAGCAGAGGAGGAGCATTGTCAGCCCAAGGGATGAAAGCTCCACATAGTGACCAACTTGTCCTAGCTTTAGCATTGGAAGTCCCACATCCTAGAACTCTCCAGGTTTTAAAAGTGAAAGTTAAGCACCCTAGGAACCATATCCCAGCTCCAGGCAAACTAGGGTGGCTGGTCATTCTAGTACTTAATTAGCTGACAGCTCAGTGGGAGTCACAAATAGGATAGAGATTAACCACCCTCCCAAAAGTGGAGAGAGCAATAAAAATCTACAGCACTTTAATGGACTCATGGTGGCCCAACCAAGGGAGGTTGGGTAACCCTGGCCCATTCTGGACTGATCAGACCATCTCAAGAGTGTGGGCTTCATTCAGCACTGGTGCCACACATCACTAAAAAGCAACCCAGAGATTTCAAGACTAGGATGGCCAAAGAATTGTAGAAGGAACCAAGAATTTTTACCCTGGAGATACTTAGGGCATGACAGCTATCTTCATAAAATAATAAGAAGAAGACGTATCACACAGAAGAGAGATTCTATTGTCCTCAGTGGCTCCAGGAAAAAAGACCTAGGATCAGTGTGTACCAAGTCTTAACAGTCAGAGATGAAGTCACCAAAGACCTACCTCCAGGGTTAGCGAGAGCTCCCCCATCCATCCTCCATCACTGGCAATGTCCAAACAAAGGAGGGTACCACTGCCAGGAACTCTGGAGAGAACTGTGGAATTGTAGTAGAGGCTGGGCCATTACCTTTTCTTTCAATACTGGAATATTGAAAGTCAATGTTCTTAGAGAGTTCATCAACTTACTCTGATTGACAATGCCTTCTTCTTTAAAACCCTACCTCCTCCTCCAAAGATTATTTCCACAAGTCAAGGCAAAGACCGTGGATGAGAAGTCAGAAAACAGAATAGAATCTAGAACATAAAGCAGATGGTTCTTGGTAGAGTTCATCAGACAGAGAAAGGCCTTTAAGCCAACCCCTGGCGTCTGCTTTCCCATTCCGAGGCTGATTTTAACCAACCACAATAATGAGCTGTAGTGAAATAAGGCATAATGGTCCATTGTATCCTGGGAGATAATGAGGATCCCAGACACAAGGGAGGCTGCAGTGGGCCACAGAGAGGGAAGAAGCAGGACAGGGAATGGCAGGGCTGAGGCTCACTTTCTAGATGGAGTGTGGCTTGCTTATTGCCACCCTCCAAGGTTATTCAATAGCACAGTCAACATCTTGAAGGGAGAGAAGGAGGTGCCCCTAGAAAAATCAACTGGTTTGATTTTTAGAGTTCTTATGTGGTTCTCTTCATCTCATCAGTGACATTAAGCCCTTCTCTTTCTCATTCTCTCCCCAGCCAAAGGGGTTTCGGCGTTACTACAGCTCCCCCTTGCTCATTCATGAACAATTTGGATGCATTAAAGAAGTTATGCCCATTGGTGAGTTGGGCCATTGATGGGCTGAGCCGGGTTTTGAGCAGCAAAGTCAGCATTGATGGCTGCTGTTCTCCCAGGACTGCAAAACCCATGGGGTGTGTTTGTGCATTTGTTTGGTGGCTGATGGGGTTATGATTGTGTATTTTGCTGGAAGGGAAAGATAAGGTGGACTCAATTCTGCAGGAATATGCATCCTCTCCCTAATGGAGCTTAAACAATACCCAAATCCCAAAGGCTGCTGATATGCTACCCCACCCATCAGCAGCATGATGGAGTGGAAAGAGCGTGGGGTATAGCATTCCACAGACCTGGTTCAAATCCCAGTTTCCCCACTGACCAATGTGTGTCTGCACAAGCTACCCAACCTGTCAGACTCTATAAAATGAGAACAGTAATGGCTGTGTGTGTTTTTTTAATCACTGTTGTAAAAAATAAATATAAATTATAGACGAATGCTGGAAAGGAACTCAGTGAATATCAACTATTCTTCAATTGAGACCAAAAAAAATGCCTTAGGTTTATAGACATTGAATTTATTCTTTAACAATATCATTCAGTGTACTTCTATTTTTCTCTCCCTAACAAAACCTCTACATCGGTGTTTGTCTTTCGGGGAGCAGAGTGGCAAGTTGTAAACTAAAAATTTATACACTAAAATGTTTTGCATTACAATTCATGAAGCCTGGGAATGTCCAATTCTTTCAAAAACACTTGCTTCCTCCTGCAAACTTCGAGTCTCAAAGGCTTCATACCTGGGAAGCCTCACTTGGCACTTGAGGAAGTAAAGCTGATCTTTGGAAAGAACCTTGAAATTGGAGTCTGGGGGATGGATAAAAAAAAAAGAGGAAAATCAATTCATCAGGAAGCATTTGGGAGCAGAGGGTGCCAGGTGTAGTGGGGGTTCCTAGCAAATGGGCACATGTCATGGGGGACACACGTGTGAGGAAAGCTTGACCACAAAGCCCCATTTTCCAGGGGGCAGTGGGTCTGCTGCTCAGACCCTGCTTCTCGGGTGATAGGCGATGCCTGATGTGGCCCAGGTTGTGCGAAAGGTGATTGGCTGGATTCCTGACAGTGAGTTGAAGAAGCCTTTCTCTCAGATGAGCTTTCTCTCCCGTTGCAGCCTGTGGCAATAAGGTGGACCCTGTCTACGAGGCCCTCCGCTTCGGCACCTCCCTGGCTCAGAGGACCAAGAAGAGCAGCTCTGGCAGTGGCTCGGACTCCCCTCACAGAACCTCTGTAATTGTCCTCTTGGTGCCCTTGGGCAGGGTGGGGCTCAGGCACTGCGGTCTGTGGGTTCCACCTAAATGCATCATGAGGGCGTGGCTGTTGTGAGCCTCCAAATGGAAACCCAAAGGGCTTTGGGCCACTAAAGGTTCATTTTCTGTTGCCAACACCCAGGAATCATTGAACTTTTCCCCTTAGAGACCTCGCTCTTAGCTTCATGTTCCTTGACTTTCTCTTCTGTATACTCCCTCTCCCCCCACCCCCACAATGTTAGATAACATGTGAACAACACAGAAAGGTTTGACTCAATCAATGGGCAGAAGCAGGGAGTCCCAGCTGTGCCCCATTCTCCCTCCAGCTCCATCCCAGTTCAACAATACAGCCATTTCTCACATTTCCTCAATCCTTTCTCTCTAAGGCAAGGTATACCCCTTGGATTCACACCGAAAAAACACCCTCCCCAGAGGTGCTTGACCCATGACTTAGTGGGGTTTCTCTCCAGGGGACAGTCACCCCTGCCAAGCACCTCTCCTATGTCTTACCTCACTGGAAAGGAGTGCTCTGTGCATGTCAAGACTTTTTGTGGCCACCACCCAGCAATCCAAAAGAAAAGCACAGACAGCGCTGGCCAGAGCAGGGAGACCTCTGTCCATCCACCTTGACCTGCATCCCGAACAGGCCTTTCTCACATCTCTGGTGTGAGCCACTACATCCTCATCCCCTCAGCTCATGCATCCCCCATGCCCGCCTCAGGGTGGCCTGTGTGGAAGACAGATGCAAAGCCAGCTGGGAAGGAAGAGCAGAAAGGCTTCCCCAGAGGTGGCCTGATCTGTACACATCGACCCCATGGCGCCGCTCCCGTGGGAGGAGACGGCCTCAGATACACTCCCAGCAGGCAATGGCCATTTCGGCCTCCACATTCTAGTCTCAAGCTAAGAAGCAGCAAGCCCATCAGAGAGTCCATTTGTCCAGTTCTCTTTCATGTCTAAAATAGCCTTGTTTCTAGCAATGTCTGGACCCTACAGGCTGGTTTTAGGAGCAAAGAGCATCGTTTTCTGAATGCCAATAAGGTGTCCATTTATCACCGTCCACTTACGCTTCCTGGTACCGGTTCCATCAGTGAGGATTTCTTGGAATTTTGCTCTGTGACCGCATTGTTCTGAGACCTGCAGGGAGACCGAGATAAATCCAAGTGTGCTTAAGTATCTGTCACTTCACTCTTTCCCCGGAGTCCAACTGGACTCATGGAAGAAAACAGAAACGATGGATTGGTACTATAAAATGCTTTTGCTTCCTTTCTGCAGGGGCAAATCATAATGCATTTCAGCCTCTTGCCATTTTTGCGGTGTTATGCCCTCAAGCTAACATATTCCCACATCGCAAAGCTCGGGCCCACAGGTTGATTTTCTCCCAGGGCTATAGAGCCATTTGCTTTACATTGTCGGGAAGTCGCTGCCTGGCTTCTTTCTAAATCGTTCTGTCTCCTTTAATGGCTTTCAACTGCTCTAGAATATAAAAGGTTTGATGGCTTGGGGAAGGCCATGCTGAAACCAAATTCAAAACACTTTCTGGGAGTTGGCTGACTAGCTTATGAATAGCCTTCCGTTTCATAAAATTAACACAATAGCAACTTTGGTTCAGGAATAGTGAGCTTCAGAGGAGCAGGATGCAGATGACTGGGAGACCCTGTGACATTTCTTATTTCTGATGTGTCGTGAAAGTAAGAATGGCTGAGGAAAATCTTAGAGTTAAGTTTTTTGTAATAAAAGTTAGTCTCTGGAGACTGGTGCTAAAGTGCTCTAGAGCGAACTGGAAGAGGTAGGAAGGGAGCGTTGCCCTCCTCTGATAAGACATACAAAAAATGTTTGAAAAGTGTGACTCTCCATCGAGGCCCCTTAAATTCCTCTCTTATGGAGCCAGGCAGAGAGAAGTGGGGGCGTCTGGCCCTATGAAAGAGGCGATCTGAAAAAGGGACGGTGCCCAAGAGGGAGAACACACCCTCTGAAGTCAGCCAGGCAGACAAGACAGCCGCGATTGGATTCTGAGAACAGCGTCCTGCAAATTCTACCTTCGATGTTCAGACATGGAAATCTCTGTTCCGTTGGCCCAGTGCTGTGACATTGCTCATCTCATGCTATTCCCTCTTTTCTCCAAGACTTCGGACCTGGTGGAGGTTCCTGAAGAAGCCGATGGGCCAGGCGATGGGTACGACCTACGGAAACGCAGCAACAGCGGTGAGTGAGGGAACGGAACATCAGGTCCCGGCGCAAAAGTGAATCGCATTAGCCTGAGTCAGGGGGCAGGGAAAGTCGATGTCCAGTCCCCTCGTTTCTCTGCTCGCCCTGGGATGCAACCTGGGCAAGTGCTCAGCATTCTGGGGAGAAACGGGACATCGTTGCTGGTGGATTTCCGTGATTTGACTATACGGTTCCTTGAGTCCTGTCTCCTGCATTCTCATGCCTTATGGGCTTAACATAATGGGGTTTGGGAGTCACTTCCAGACCTTCTGTTAGTGCATCATTTCCCCCACTGACCTATGTAAGATCAGCAAAGCCACAGAGAAGCTACTCCATGCTGCACCTCAAGTACTCGAACCAGGTGGGTGTGGTGCCAGGGAGGGGAGTAGAGGTCTCACATTTGGCTCCTTCCCAGCAGAGAAAACTAAGTTTCTGGTATGTGCAATCTAGCCAAACATTCTTTTTTTAAAATTTATCTTTATTGTTGAAAGTATTACAGATGTTCTCTTTTCCCCCCACAACCCCCATCCATCCACACCTGTCCCCCCTCCTTCACCACACTATTATTCTTTCATTGCTTATGCCCTGTTACAATGATTTCTAAAATAATTATTAGATGCTAACTACATATATTGCTTGCTAACATTAAGAAAAAGCTGCCAAACTAGAGTTTAAGGAAACATAACCAGCCTCTTATGAATTCATCTTGCCAATGCTCTCTAATGTGAATAATTACTTAATCTCCACTCTGTTATTTAAAAAAAAAAAATTTTATGTAGCATTTACCATCACCTGCAAAGGTACCTAGGTCACCAATGCTGTCCTCAGGTGGCTCATAATCTAGAGAGGCTGCATGTACCGACTTGAGTCATTTACTTGGGTTGAGCGCATCCTCAAGGTGACACCTCCCCCTCCCGACTCTCACAGGAAGTGTGGGGATGTGGCCCTTGGATCGGTTTCCCACCTGACTGTTGCCCTGCCTTTTCCAGACTGGAAACGGTATCCCACAGCTGCTTTGTCAGTGGCTATCTGACAAGGTATCACTTTCACTTCCTCAGTTCTAGGAACTCCCTCCTGTGTGCCCCTGGTCTAGCGAGGACTGTGCCTCTGTGAGTCCCTGAAGGCAGCACATGCTTAGCTTCCCCGTGACTCGCCCCGCTAAATAAGCACCAGCGTTCAGCCCGGGCCCCCTTCCAGGCCTGCTCACATCTGCGAAAGCACACAGCGAGGGTAAGGATTCCTTCGCACCACGTGGGGAAAACTGCGCTTCAGGCCAATGCAAACATGCACTGAGCACTTAGCAGAGCCATTGGAGAGACAAATTAAAGAGTGTGACGGCCAGGGGACCCTCACAACAAGCAGAGACACGGCAGGGCCATCCAGCCCAAGTCTGTCCAGCATCACAGGTTCAGCAACTGAATTTGGACAACAACCCTAAGTCCTTAAGCATCTGCAGAACAAACTCACAAGAGACTGGTGTATAAACCAGATGTGCCTGCATTTTAATGCTTCAGGTCTGATCGGCTGCTCTGCCCCTGAGTCTGACTTCTGCCTGCACCCCTTACCTGACACTTCTCAGCACTTCTCATCACTATCCACCCAGGATACATTTGGTCCTTGACCCCTCCTTGCTCTGGAGACAGACTGCTGGACTTCCCGTGGTGATCACATGGCTATGAAGCAGTGACCTAGCCTCTCTCTGCCTCTATCAGCTCATCTGTAAAATGAGGATAATCCTATCTCCGAATCCATAGGATATTTTTATCTTTAAATGAGATGATGAGTGAAAATACCATGCATGGCCCAGCTGGTGTTGCTCAGTGGTTGAGCGTTGACCTATGAACCAGGAGGTCCTGGTTTGATTCCCAGTCAGGGCACATGCCTGGGTTGCAGGCTCCATCCCCAGTAGGGAGCGTGCAGGAGGCAGCCGGTCAATGATTCTCATCATTGATGTTTCTATCTCCCTCTCCCTTCCTCTCTGAAATCAATTTTTTTTAAAAAACATTTTAAGAAAATTCCATGTATGCATTGATGACTCTGGAACCTCGTTTCCAGCACTAGGCTTCCTTGCTGCCTCCAGACCCCTGAAGCCTACTGGCGATGGCCATCTGAATGTGGAATAGGCATTTTAAGTTAACACTGGACTCTTGATTCCTTCACCCACACTCCCACACCGGCTCTTCCCAGGTTGCCTCTGCTCAGTAAATAGGAACTCTATTCTACTCGTTGATCAGCCCAAACCTTTGGGCATCAGCCTTGACTCCCCATTCTTTTAACACCTCCTATCTGATCTCTCAGCAGGTCTTCTCTGCTGCTCTTCAAAATCTTGCCCAGTATGTGCCCCCCACCTTGCCTCTCTGCCTCAGTCACCCTGGTCCAGCTCTACTGAAGCTGTCATTCGCCCATTCCCTTAACAGTTATGGTCTTTATTTGTCCGGGCGTTTCTTTACTCCAAAAGTGGTCTTCATAGGATTGTATAATGTGAAGGAGTCATCATTCATATAGGAATCATCAATATGAAGTAGGATTGCTCTTAACTAAGTCATCACAAGGTCATCAAGTGTCAGAGATGCAGCCTAGAGCCTCACTACTCCACGCGTGGCCCATGGGCCAGCAGCCTGGGCAGCACTTGAGAGCCTGTTAGAATCTCAGGCTGTTCCAGAACACCTGCAGAATCCGATTTTTTTTTTTAATCCTCACTCAAGGATATTTTTCCGTTGATTTTTTAGAGAGAGTAGAAGAGATAGGGAAACACAGAGTGAAATATCAATGTGAGAGAAACACATTGATTGGTTGCCTCCTGCACGTGCCCTGACCAGGGCCTGGGCTGGGGAGGAGCCTGCAACCGAGGCATGTGCCCTTCCTTGACTGGAATCAAATCCAGGAACCTTTGATCCACAGGCCGATGCTCTATCTACTGAGCCAAACCGGCTAGGACCAGAATCAGAATCTATATGTGAATCTGTGATATGAATCTTGTTAAAGTTTGAGAAGCAGGATTAGAAATCATGGAACAAACCGCTCTTCCCCCTCCCCCGCAAAACACACAACACATCCTGTTATATAAAGAAACTAAGGCACTGAGTAATACACTCAAAGACTCAAAGTTGGTTATTCGCCATCTCTTTTATGTGAAGGGGCATTTTTACCGCCTTATTCAAAGAAATCTGTTAAAAGGACTTAGCAAGCAATAAACCTCTAAAAAGCTTTGGAGATCTATTAGCCATTCCTTTGATCAGCAGTAGCTTTCTTTACAATGCACCCTAGGAAGCAGAAGAGATTAATTATGCAGCAGTTTGCTTCAGAACATTTTCTTTGATTTGATTTAATCCCCTGTCCATGCAGTTTGAGAAACAACATAGAGAAAACACCCTGCTTATGGGGTCCCAGGTCCCCCCAGTCTTCTCACCGTCATGGCGAGGACGGTGCTGGCTTTGCAGAAGCAGCGCCTGGGCTTCCAGTCACAAGCAGTTCTGCATCACATGTTTCCTTTATGTTCTAAAACATGCACAGTGCACACAGATATTATTTCTGCCCAGCCAGGCAGCATGTCAAATCCTGGAGGACTATTTTTTAAGATATATTTTTAATGATTTCAGAGAGGAAGGGAGAGGGAGAGAGAGATACAAACATTAATCATGAGAGAGAATCATTGATTGATTGCCTCCTGCACGCCCCCTACTGGGGATCAAGCCCACAACCAGGGTAGGTGCCCTGTCTAGGAATCAACTGTGACCTCCTGGTTCATAGGTCGCCACTCAACCACTAAGCCACACCAGTCAGGCCTGGAGGAATATTTCTAAAGCCACCTTAGAAGAGAGTACATGCCCTAACTGGTTTGGCTCAGTGGATCGAGCGTCAACCTGCGGACTGAAAGGTCCCAGGTTCGATTCTGGTCAAGGGCATATACCTCGGTTGCGGGCACATCCCCAGTAGAGGGTGTGCAGGAGGCAGCTGATTGATGTTTCTCTTTCATCGATGTTTCTAACTCTCTCTCCCTCTCCCTTCCTCTGTAAAAAATTCAATAAAATATATATTTTTTTAAAGAATAAGAAGAGGGTACAATTCATGCTCATTTCTTTACTGGTAAGAGTTCAGTCTGCATTTTCTTTAGAGAAGATCTTGGGCAGGTCTGAGCGTTTCTGGTTGTTGTTTTCAACACTACTGCTGAAATGTAGACGGGAAGCATTGCTGGTCTTCACCTTTGCTTTAACTGCCAGCGACTCCACTGGAAGCAAGGTAATGAGCAAAGTGTGAAGAAAAAACTAGGCTGCATATTTCAGCATGAAATGCCAAATAATGATGTTCCTGGCTGCCTTCAATAATTGCATTTCAGTCTTACTAGATGTGATCATAACTTTCCTGGAAGAGAAGCAGAGGAAAAAGAACATAAGCAAGACAGATTCCTAGAACTATTCTTTTAAAAGGGTTGGGTGATCACATTCACTTGAGGATATTACAAAGCTGAATAGTACCTTGTGTTGCACTAAAGCAAAGAAATTCTGCCCAGGAAGAAAAATGGCAAGCTCGTGTTTGTGAAATTGATGCTTGCCTTTAGTAGGCACTGGTTCTATCTCTCAAATTTTGAGTTGTCACAAAAAAAAAAAAAAAAGGAAGCAAATCTTTTAATGGCTCTGTTGGCAGATGCCCCTGGTTCTGGTCCCCCTCCAGTGGACAATTCCCAAATTACAAATGCAAATATTAGGGTGTGTTTTTTGCAACACATAATTAGTATCCAGATCATTTGCAATAACATGAATGGACCTAGAGGGTATTATGCTAAGTGAAATAAATCAGACACAGAAAGACAATGCCATCGGATTTTACTTATATGTGGAATCTATAAAACACACAAAACAAAATAGAAACAAACTCATAGATACAGAGAACAAATTGATGGTTGCCAAGGTGAAGGGATTAACAAAATAGTAGTTATAAAAACAGTCACAAGGATATAAAGTACAGCAGAGGGAATATAGTCAATAATATTGTAATAACTGTGTATGATGTCAGATGGGTGCTAGACTTATCAGGGTGATCATTTCAAAAGTTATATAAATGTCTAATCACTGTGCTATACACCTGAAATTATATACTATTGTATGTCAACTGTAGTTGAAAAAAGAATTTAAATTTTAAGTTACTATAGGCAAATATTAAGCAACAGAAAGTTTATAGCTATATTAATTGGGGGTGGACTTTAACACCCCCCAAAAAAGAAGCATCACTAGAGAATAGTATCATTACATGGTCAAGCGCACTTCACCAGAAGATATAAATTCTAAACTTCCGTCCACCTAATGTGTAGCCTTTAAATTACAGAAACTCAAAAAGGAATTGATAGAACTATTAGGAAAATTGGCATTCCCCTTCATAGTGAGGGATTTTAACACACCTTTCAATCATTGTCAAGTTGGATAGACAAAAAAAATTAGTATAGGCATAGAGGAAATGAGGACACATTTGACAATTCTAATTGACTTAAAAAAGACACTCAATCTCACAAATGGACAATTCACATTCTTTTTAAGAACACTTGGAACAATTATAAAAATTGATCATATGGTAGGCCACAAGCAAGCTTCATAAATTAATATTATATAGAACACATCTTTCTGACAACCAAAAAATCAATAGTCAAAACATAAGTAGGAAAACCTATAATTTGAGAAATTAAAATAAACTTTTTAAAAGCTCGTGTATTAAAAAAGAAATGAAAATTGGAATATATTTAAAACTAAGTAATAGGGAAAACACTACATATCAAAACTGTGGAATGTAGCTAAAGTTGTAACTATTTACCTTTGAAACTATTCAATTAAAAAATAAGAAATGCTAAAAAATAATCATCTAAGCATTATATTTAAGAAGTCAGAAAAAATAGAATAGAGCCCATGAAAGAAAGGCAAATAAAGATTAGAGCAGAAATGATTAAATGACAAAGATAGATCATAAATCCTATGAGTGGTTCTTAAAAAATTAAATGCATAAAATTTAACAATTTTTAAGAATAAAATAGAGATATAAAACAAAAGGCAATAACAAAAAGAATGAATATAACAGAGATCAAAAGGAAAATAAAAGAATCTCATGGCCAACTTCATGCCAATACATTTTAAAACTATTTTTAAATAGGCAAATACCAAGAGAAATGCCATTGAGCAAAGTCTGACTCAAGAAGCAATAGAAGTAGAAACCTTGGATTTGCTTCTAATCATGATAGAAATGGAATCAATATTTCAAATGTTTGCACTATGAAAAGACCAGGCCCAGTCAACTTTGTAAGTAAATGCTACCAAACATTTAAGGAAAAGAGAGTTTCTGTATTACATAAGCTCATCCTGGACAACAAAAAAGTGGCAAGGAGGAAGGACAGCAGCATTGTCTAACTTAGTTTATGAGGCTAATATAAACCTGACCTTAAAAATCAACAAAGACAGTAGGAGAAAGGAGAATCACAGGCTAGTCTCCCTCTTGAACATGGAAGCAGAAATCTGAAACAAAATCTTAGTTAACTGAATCCAATCATGTATTTTTAAAAGACAATGCATAATTACCTGGTTGGACTTATTCCAGGGATGCAAATTTGGGTCAATGTCAGATAAGCCAATAATGTAACTGGCTGCATTATCAGGTTAAAGATAAAAATAATCATCTCATTAGAAAACACAGTAGTGAACATGGGCCTCACAGGACTCAAAAGCAAAAAAGAAAGACAGAATATAGAAAAGGAACAGAAAAAAGTCTTTTGGGGATGTGGCAAAACTAAAGATTCATTTTGCATCTATAACACCAGGAAATATTGCTAGGTGAAATAAATCATATGGAAAAGGATAAGAACCATATGACTACACTCATATCTATACTAATAAAAGAGTAATATGCTAATTAGACCGGGTGACCGGACATCTTCTGGACGTCCAACTTCCTTCCAGACAAAGCCACAGTGGTGGGGGCCGAGGCAGAGGAGGTTAGGGGCGATCAGGCGGGCAGGGGAGGGCAGTTGAGGGTGATCAGCTGGCAGGGGAGGGCAGTTGGGAGCCATTAGGCTAGCAGGGGAGCGGTTAGGTGGCGATCAGGCCGGCAGACAGACAAGCAGTTAGGAGCCAGTGGTCCCAGATTGCAAGAGGGATGTCCAACTGCTGCTGCCCTGCAGGATGGGGCCTAAACTGGCAGTCGGACATCCTCCGAGGGGTCCCGGATTGGAGAGGGTGCAGGCCGGGCTGAGGGACTCCCCCTACCCCTCTCCCCGCCATGCATGAATTTTGTGCACCGGGCCACTAGTGTAGGCTATAAAACAGAAAGCAACAAACTCAGAGACACAGATAACAGTATGGTGGTGACCTGAGGGAAAGTGTGTGGGGTTGGGGGCAGGATGAAGATGGTAAAGAAGGTCAAATATATGGTGACAGAAGGAGACTAGACTTTGGATGGTGAGCACACAGTACAATATACAGATGATGTAGTATAGAAATGTACAATTGAAACTTATATAATGTTATTAACCAATGTTACCCCAATTAATTTAATTTTTAAAATATGCCTGCATCAGGGATATATTCTTTGAATACTTGTTCTGAATGAAATTAGCAATCAAATTATTTTTAATTAAATAAATTTAAAGCAGCAAACATAGAAGTTGTATGATATATTTTTGGTAAATAGACTTGATTCTGAAAGGAATGGGTTTTATTTATTAATTTTTTTATCCTCACTCAAGGATATTTTTCCCATTGATTTTTTAGAGAGTAGAAGACAGGCAGGAGAGGGAAGAGAGAGAGAGAAACATAGATGTGAAAGAGACATATTGATTGGTTGCCTCCCGCACGTGCCTGACAGCGCCCCTACCAGAGCCAGAGCCTACAGCCGAGGTACATGCCCTTGACCGGAAATCAAACCCAAGACCCCCGGTTCCACAGGCCAATGCTCTAACCACTGAGCTAAATTGGCCAGGGCAAGGAATGGGTTTTAAAAATCATTTTGGCACTGTTCAGTTCTGCTTGCAACAATATAGCTAAAAACACATTTGGGGTCACTTCAAGTGATTTTTAATGTAGTTCGCAAAAATGATACACATTTCAAACCAGATACTTAAGGGATACTCAATAAAAAGCTAAAATAATGTGGAATTACAAAACTGTAAATGCCATGCAAACTGTTCATTGCATATGTACCTTATGTACTTCCCTTTTTAGCTCCAATCAAGAATTACCTAGGAAGATTCTCTTTGTGTGTTCTCATTCCATAATTGAATATTCTTTTAGAAGTTTCCAGTTTCCTACTTAGGGAATCAAATATTTACACCAAGACTTTAGGTAATCACATTATATCAACTGGCCTCTACTCGTTTTCAACTGTTGAGTGGCCAAATATTGAGGCAGACAAGGCCCATAGGTTTGGGCCTCCCTTTCCCACTTACCGACAAACCCGAGCTCCTCCGGCCAGTGCATATTGGCCTCCTAGGGATGGTGGGATCGCGTCCACAGGCTCTGGAACGATAAGTTGGAGAAGAGATGTTTACTCAGCATCGGCCCATTTACAGGGGCTCTTGTTCTGAAGCGTGTTTGCTACACCAGTTACTGCGTCCCTCTAAAGGACAGTGGGGATGCACTGACTGAAACAGGGGCAGAGCTCTCTGTGGTGTGTGTCCCTTCCTCTACGGAGATTGCCCCAATAATCTGAAGGGAGACCAAAGGGAAGAATAAAGCAGCCATGTGTTACGTTTAAATGTGGAGTCTTCTCAAGGGTGGGTTAATTTAGACACCGTAACTGTATTCGATAAGCTTGGAAACATTCGCCACATTTGTGTTTAAGGAGGAGACACGCAGTGAGAATAAGGCCATCCCGTTAACGGGTCACCAGGGTAGACTCGGCTCATGGAACGGGCCATGGCAGAGCCCTCACAGCCACCAGGGACCTCCCACGGCTGTGCAATGGACAGCGGAAACCCCTGCCCATTTTCAGAGCCTTGTTCTCATCAAAGGCCACAAAGTGGCTGCTTAAAAATGCAAAAGGAAGAGAATTCTGCATCCCAAGAACAAACCAAATGAGAAACCACACTTTTATGCTTTAATCCGAATAATTGCCTCGGTGCATTGACAATAAGAGATCAAGGAACTATTTTGAAATTTAAAACACTTTAATCTGAAAAATAAAATGTAGATATCATTAACAAACTAGAAACAAGATATCGACAATAGATCAGAAAAACCCGCTATTTAGAAAAGGCAATTCGTATACAATTAAATCGGGCCCTACATCACCCTCCATCCCCTAACAAGTGATTTGATGCATGTAACAGAGACGCAGGGCGCGGTTTCTGTTCACGGGAAGAGCACTGCCAAGGGAGACCCAGTTGTAAACACGCAACTGCCAGGCAAGCGAGAGGATGTGCCAGCTGGAGGCGTGTGGAAGGCTGTGAGTGTGCAGAGCCGGCGGTACCGAGCCCGCCCGGGGAGTCAGGGTGGCATCCCACAGACAACGGGCAAGCTGGGCCACCGAGAACAAGGAAAAGGCAGCAGTGAAATAGACTCCATTACAGGGAGTCAGAAACCACAGTTTTCAATCACGTTTCCAAAACACGGTGACTGGATCCATAAAGCTCCCGCTTTCCCTTGTCTCCTCAGTGTTTACGTATCCAGAAAACGGCACGGACGACTTCAGAGACCAAGCGAAGAACATAAACCACCAGGTATTTATGGACGTCGCAAAGGCAGTTTTTGTTTCCACATATATGTTACACACAAGTAGATACAGACTCTCCAGTGTGTAAATTATACAATTACACAATATAGTGGCTGTATTTTATAGTACATAAGTATATATTTATCATATTTTTATATTCATTTGCATATAATTAGCATAGAATCCATAGAATAGAATAAATCGATAGAATCAATAGAATAAAATAAAAGATACTTGAGCTTTGGATAGCAGAGTGAATCAAATAAAAAGGATATAGTTGTGCACAACTTTTGTTTGTTTTATAGATAGCATATATTTATTACATAATGTATTAAAATATAGTATAGAATTATATATTATATAATACATAATATGTATATACATATGTGTATATGTTATATAGTTATGTTATATATTATATAATTTTTAATTTATTATATGTATTATAAAGTGTAAGCATTTGTATAGCATTCATATTTAATTGGTTAATAATAGTAGCTAATCTATCTATATAAAAGCTTAAGCGACTGTAGTAACTGAACGAATGACCGAACAGGCTGTGTGGGGCGACAAGGCTGGCAGGGGAGTTAGTGAGGGCCAACCGAACGACTGAGCAGCAGGCTGCATGGGGCGACCAGGCCGGCAGTGGAGGCAGTTGGGGGCGATCAGGCCAGCAGGCAGAGGCAGTTAGGGGTGATCAGGCCGGCAGGGGGGCAGGTAGGGGCAACCAGGCAGGCAGACAAGTGAGCGGTTAGAAGCCAGTGGTCCAGGATTGTGAGAGGGATGTCCGACTGCTGGTTTAGGCCCGATCCCCGGGATCGGGCCTAAACCAGCAGTCGGACATCCCCTGAGGGGTCCTGGGGATTGGAGAGGGTGCAGGCTGGGCTGAGGGGACCCTCCTCCCCCAACCATGCACAAATTTCGTGCACCAGGCCTCTAGTATTTATATAACACAATACTCTTTATAGTCTACAAATTGGGGATAACAATAAAATCTACCTCACAGGGCTGTTGTGAGGATCCAGTATGCTAATGCATGTAACCACACTGCCTGGCACACAGTACACTATCAAAACAGTAGTTCTTATTATCATTATTGCAAGGCTTCACAGCCAATAGATGGTGATCCCATGAAATAACCAAAAACTGTCTGATAGCAAAATCTGTGCTTTCTTCACAGAAAGAATGAACTAATTGCCATGTATATATACCTGGTTCCCTTGGATACTTGAAACACCAAATTTTAGGCTTACTGAAAAGAAGTCAATTTTATGGATCACTTCGCAAATTATATAAATGTCTAACTACTATGCTGTACACCTGAAACTAATATAATATTGAATGTTAACTGTAATTGAAAAATAATTTTTTTAAAAAAAACTGAATTTTAGGAAGTGAAAGTTTTTTTACTCCTATTCACATGTCCCTCTTTCTACAGAGAGAATATTCTCATTCCTGGGGCCAATCCTGTATCACTTTTCATGAACAACTATATAAAAAATATTATTTTAAGAAAATTGTAGTATTTCTCTTTTTTTAATGTTTTTATTAATTTTTAGAGAGAAATGGAGGAAGAGGGAGAGAGAGATAGAAACATGGATGAGAGAGACACATCATGGATCAGCTGCCACCTGCACACCCCCTACTGGGGATCGAGCCCACAACCCAAGCATGTGCCCAGACTGGGAATTGAACCAGTGACCTCTTGGTTCCACCTCTTAGCCTCACCAGCCGGGAAAAAATTATAGTATTTCTGACAAAGACCTCCACATAATTGTTTTCAAATGGTTTGCAATAAGATCAATCTCAGCTAAGAAATTAAAAAATAAACCAATGGTTGAAACAGCCTTTAATAACGGTTAGCTATTTTAACACTTAAGAGCCATACACGGAATTACTTTGCATTCACTTCACCATTTCCTTTTTTGTTTTGTTTTGTTTTCCTTGCTTCTCTCCATTTCTTCCTCCTTCCTTCTCTGATTTGTCTTCATTTCCTCTTTCAGGGACCTCTTTCCAAAGACCCATTACAGATGAACACCTATGTTGCCTTGTACAAATTTGTACCACAGGAGAATGAAGATTTGGAAATGAGGTAAAAGCATTTTTTTTTACAGAAAAGAAAAAAGCAAGAATGAAAGAAAGAATAAATCATTCAATTTGTGTTACCTCCGGGAGATTTAGAGCAATTCTCAAACGTTAGTGCGCATTGCAACCACCTGCAAGGCTGGTTCCAGCGGATTGCTGGGCCAGTGGCAGCTTCTGAGTCAGCAGGTTGGGGGCGGGGCTTGAGAATTTCTAGTATTTCTAACTGGTCTGCCGGTGACTACGCTGCTGCTGACCCAGGGCCACACCTCAAGAAGCTCGGTTTTAGCACCTTGCCAACAGAACTGCTAATGGGGGTTTTCATGAAAGTTGCGCATCAGATGCACTTGGCATCCTGTGACGTCCCCAGGGAATCAAAAAACTTGTATTTCATCCCCAAATGAGCATTGATTGAAGAATCAAACTAAAGCCATTTGTTTCTCCTGCTGGAGACTGGCACCTCTGCCTGGCTCACAAGGATCCATCCCGCTTATGGTAACTGACACTTGGGGACGGGAAGGTGAGCTTTGGGAATCTTTCTCGTGACCCCAGTTTTTGTTCCTTGTGCTTCAGTGTGGAGTCAGTCCTCTGCTCACGTCCTGTTTATTGCGTGACCTGAAGCACTTTGTAAACATCTTAGGCATAAAAGAATAAGGATGACCTCTTCCCCCTACCATACCTGTGAGGGTGAAGTGAGTCGTGCATACGGCATATAGCATGGTGCCCGGTCATTGCGGACACTCAGTAACTGGTAGTTATTCCAATCTGTATAATATGGTGTGTGCACTGGCCTGTCCCCAAGGAAAGGCTTTGCTCCCCTCCTCCTTCTCCCCTAAAACGTAAGTCATCTGGGGAGAAGGCTTTGGTGTTCCCCAATCCCAGAGCAGGGGAGAAAGGGCTGCTTTTCTCATCCAATGGGCCCTGGTACATTGGTTCTTTCCAAGTCCAAAGAGAATGGAGAGATGTTAACACTAAAAACTACTGAAATGTCAGTCTTAGTGAAATCGCCTCCATTTGGGATGGACTCCCCTTGCCTGAATGCCATGCAGACCAAGTCACAGTCATGTCATTCCCCTTAGATGGCATCCAGAGGGCCCTGTCCCTCCGCCCTGGGCTATGTGGGCTTCTCTCCGTCCTCGGCTTGTGTCACGTCCCAGGAATAGTCCCTGTGCCCTTGCCTGAATGTGGTTTCCCACCTCAGTGGGAATCAGCCGCTCCTCTTCCTCTTCCCCAAAGCCCCTCCAAAGGACAGAGCTGCCAAAAAGGCTCCAGTTAGACCCTGTCTCCCTGGTTCCATAGGCCATTGGGTCAACTCCAGCAGCCCCCAGGTGCAGCATTCAGCGAGACTCCACAGCAGATGGGCGTATCCCGCCGGAGTCTGGTACCTCCTGGCTCACACTGAGGTCAGCTGTGTTCGGTGTCCGCCCTGGTCTGCTCCCAGTCATTCTTGGGCCTTTGCAGAGCACAGTTCAGGGCCCGGATCTTGGCTCCTTAGATTCCTGCAGACGTTTAGGCTCTGAGTTTTCTCCACCATTGGGTAGGAATTGCCACACTGACGTCACTGGCTGGAGTTGTGAACACCACCTGAACTCTCTGGCATGGGTGCAGGAGGAGAGATGGCATTTTGTCAAGTACAGGCCTATTCTAGCGGGGACATAACAAGTCCTGAAGGTTAGAGACCCCTAGGATTCGTCACTGGGGTGGTACCTGCCCTTCAGCGAATGGTCCCCAATGGACTACCTGCTGATGAAGACAAGGATGACATATTTACTTTGCAATAAATACAGCATATTTTGTTCTTCTTGAGATTGTCATTTTGGGTATCTAAAATTTTAAATTTAACAACTTCTTATCGTGT
The DNA here is from genome assembly GCF_951640355.1 of Cnephaeus nilssonii. Taxonomy (NCBI): domain Eukaryota; kingdom Metazoa; phylum Chordata; class Mammalia; order Chiroptera; family Vespertilionidae; genus Cnephaeus; species Cnephaeus nilssonii. The sequence continues at coordinate 10,816,740 of NC_137088.1, read as the reverse complement.
GGGTCCCACCAGTTTATATTAGAAAATTATCTGAAGCCATCAGATTTAAAAAAAAAAAAAACTAAAAAAAAAAAAAAAAAAAAAACACAATTCCTGATAAATATAGAATGTTACTGAGGAATGTCGTCTAGCTGCCCAGCGGTGGTCAGGCAGACGCTGATGTGACATGTCATAACTTTCCGTGCTTATTTTAGTGGGTTGCAGGCCTTTAACAGCCAGATTGTCTGGTCACGAACCAAACGTTTACAGCCCTCTGCGAGGCACACAGGACCGTTCATTCCCAGGAGGGAAATGTCTGCATTACACCGACTACAAGAATAGAGTGATAAATCAGACTTACTTTTTTTTTTCCTTTTGCCAAGAGATTCTAGGTTCCCATTTTAAAAGCCAGGCGCTTGATTTATAATGGGTGAGGCTATGCTTTGGGGATTTCGTGTAATTCCGTGAATGAACCGGAGCTTTGTGAATTATCGTTTTCTCCTTAAGCCATAAAGTAGAAAAACAAATTCTGTTTAACAAAATAACCATTCTCATCCACCTGCATTCTGATCCAGGGGGCACGCTGGGTATTGTCCTCCGGAAAGAGAACAAAAGAAGCGAGAGTACAGGGAATGTTAGGAGTGTGAGCTTGACGGCAAAGAAGGCCCAACAGTCAGAGATCACTTCCGCAGCATTTGTCATGTGCCTGCTCAATAGTAAGGAAAGCCTTTTCTGCCAACAGCTAGCAGTCCAGATCTCCATGCCGACTTCCAGTTGCATATCCCTTACCTGCCTACCCTGGGAGTGGATGGCAAGAGCAGCTCCTCCCTCCCTCCCCCACTCCCACAAACCTGCTCCTTATGGTGAGTGACATCACCATCTGCCCAGGCTTCCAGCCACCAGAGACCTCTCTTTCCCTGCATTCAGTTGAGTACACTGTTTCTTCTCTGTTCTCTCCTTCCTGGGGTGACTGAGTATTTAATGAGGTAATTTCCAATAAAAGCTAGGATTTCATTCCCAGTACAAAGCAAGGTGCACACTATAGTTTAGATGCCTTCTGTTCATAATTTGCATCTTTTCACAATAGGTTTCATTTCCTAGTTTTCTGAACAACCTCATTAACACAACCCTAACACAGTCAAAGACTCTGGCTGGCCATTGAGCACAACCAGTGAGACTTTCTCTTACTGGCCCAGTGATAAGGAGGCTGTGATACCCTGTCCCTCATCTTCTGAGCAGGTTTTGCAGTTGCTGGTGTGACATGTCATAGGTATGGAATTTTACCCCTGACATGAAAGATACGATGCCATCGTGTCTGAGACCTCCAGTTCATGGCTGAGAATTTGTTGTCTCCTAACATTAATGAGCCACCCAGGTTCCTCTGAGTGGAAGGAGCTTGTGTAGTAAGTAGATAACCTTCTGTAATTAAGGGTCTTAGACAATGTCTACCAATAACCCTTATTATCAAGCTTTATAAAGAGCTGGGGAAATGGCATTTTATGGACTGCCAGCCTAATTCATGAGCAAAATTCTTTAAAATGCTACTTGAAATACAAACTGGAGAACCCCATTCTCATCAGTATTGACATCATTATCATCCCATACTGCCTCGTGCCGAATCATCCTCTTGGCCAAGTGGGTGGGTATGTGAGTGATATACTTGCCTATGAACATCCGTTCCCACACACTCACAGTCAGATCTGCATGAACACACACACACATTCATGTGCACACATTCATACACACACATCATGAGCGCGAGCTTGATAATACGTGCTTAGCTTTTTAAAGAAATTAAATCCTGCCCAGCCAGCGTGGCTCAGTGGTTGAGCATCAACCTATGAACCAGGAAGTCATCGTTCGATTCCTGGTCAAGGGCACAAGTCTGGGTTGCGGGCTCAATCCCCAGTGTGGGGCGTGCAGGAGGCAGCCAATCAATGATTCTCTCTCATCATTTATGTTTCTTATCTCTCTCTCCCTCTCCCTTCCTCTCTGAGATCAATAAAAATATATATATATTTTTTTTAAATAAGAAAGTTTTGCCCTCCATATGTAAAGTAACTGGTCCCATTATCCTCACTGCTTTTGGGGTCAGAAGTCTAAAAACAGAGTCTTAGAGCCACTGCTTGTTATTCACACCAACACACTTTTTAAAAACCAATAAGAATTACTTTTATGGCTTTGCTGAGTTGATATATCACGTAAGCAATCAGCAGATGTAAATAACTCCAAGTCAACACAAACCCCTACACATCTTAAGAACTCTGAAATAAAGGATCAAGAGTAAATAAAAGACTTAAAGATTCCAATGCATATTTCAGTGGCCCTATAATGCCTCTTCCAAAGAACGCATTTTGGCTTCCCACATCTAAGTCATTTTCATTTTTATTAGTTCTCCCCAAACAGATTTATATGATAATGACCATGTTTCATAGAGGGGAGGGGGGAGGGGGGAGGGGGGAGGGAGCGGGGAATGAGACAGAAAGAGGGGGAAAAAACGCTTAGGAGCCAAGAGAGGGAAAGCAGGAACTGCTTTTCCAAGTTTATTCAATTCTAAGAAAGACACAAATTAATTGCCACTTCAGTGTGTCAGAACACCTACATCGGGGGAAGGGAGGGCGCTTCAAAGAGAAACCTGTCTTCTTCTGGGACCCCAAATAAGGATTGAGATCCTTGAGTCACCAGACTCTTTCCTGGCAGCCTGGGCCTCAGATTTTTCCATGGGCGCGTCTGAATGAAACCAGGCAGCTATTTGTCTCATTAGCTAATATTCGTCAGAAGCTCTGGAGATGGGATGGCCTGAATTCATCTCATTCCGATTTTTTCAAAGCACCTTAAAACTGACTTTAACCCATGCATGGCTGTTTCCAGGACTTGTTTCATCTATCCTCCACTCTGTCACGTCACATCGTGAGTGAGCGTCTACCCTTACCCTCTGCTGGAGGAACAATTCACAGGCCCTGTGCTCAGAAAGCTCAAGCGGGCAAGGGCTGGGGTGGGTGGCAGAAGAGTAGATAAGACGGTGCACTTCAGTGTGGGGTCTTGTGGGTGGGGAGGCACCCAAGCAGCCTTGGGAAATCAAGGAAGACTGCAAGGAGGTGGCATCACAGCCATGCTAGGGCTTCCGCTCGTTAGTGCGCAGTCATTCTCTCTTTACCGCAAGGAAAGGATAAGGGAAGAATAGCTCAAATAACAGTCCAAGAGAATTACTTTAAAAGTCACCAAAGGGGGGGGGGGGGTGCAAATGCAAAGTTCATTACAAAAACAGGTGGTGCACAATCATTGCCGGTTCAGGGGCGTATTTATTTAGATAATTGCATTCATTCTGAAAAGACTGTCTTAAAATTCAGTGAAGCTTAGTGAATGGACACTTAGCTGTTTAGTTCAGATTTAAATGAGACGACTTATAGGTCTTTACATATTGGGGTGGGGGTGGGATAAGGTGGGAGAACTAGAACCCAGAACTCACAGATAGAAAGTAGAGTCAGGGCTGCAACCCAGGGAGGCAGACTTGGGGTCCAACTCGTCTTTCTTATCCCTAACTTTCCATCCTACATTGTTGTGGTAGGATTCCTCTGTGATGAGGGTGCCGATTATATGTCAATCAGCAGATTCGGACAGTGTATTAAGGTACCCCGTGTCTTCTTACAAGTCTATTGGGATTGTTACGCTTGTTTTTAAGACCAGGAAGTTAGTTATCTATAGAATGTGTTCACGAAAAGTCACTCCTGTTCAAGGATAATTTTTTTAATTAAGATGAAATCATGACTCTTATACAAATATAAAATGAACACATGTCAAAGTTGTTTTTAGACTCATTCATTAATGAGAGAACCAGTAATATGTCACATCTGGTTCAAAGGAGAATTCAAGCATCACACATATGCAGGTGATCCAGGGTGCTAATGTGAATTTGCAAAGACATGCAACGCTGGTCAGTATTCACAGGGTAATCATTGATTACACTCCACCAGACACGATTCACATGCATGTCTATGGACAGACAAGAGTCATTGGCATCATCATCAGTTTTGTACAACTTGCAGAAATGAGGAATAATAGCTCGAAGATATTGAAGGTGGCGGGGAGGGGGGGGGGGGGATGACTTGGGAGGGTGAGCTAGACACCCAGATCAGCAATCTTTTTCGCCCATTTCGAAGTCTTTCACAATTTTTTCTGACAGCCCCTCTGTTGGGTTACCCAAGCAAGTAGTATTTTACAGAGGAGAAAACTATGGTTGGGATGCTCATACTTGTTAACCAGCCATAGAACCTGCTGGAGAATATTATTAAAATAGAGATTCCTGGGCTCCATCCAAGCCTAAAGAGTCAAATCCCATTTGGAACTATGTATGTTAAATGTTTCTCTAGATTCTGATTATCCTCCAGATTTTAGAACAACTGATCCAAAAATACACAGTGGGCCAGTGGCAGACCCAAAACCAGAATGCAGGTTTCCTGAGTCTCAGGCCTGAGGTTCAGTACACTCATTGGATTTTTGGCTTGTAACTCACGTGATGATGTCCTTCCCTGTGTAAGGCCTTTTGCACCTGCCATAAAACAAGAGGAGAGCCCTTAAGACAGAGTAAGACAGAATAAGACTCCCTTGGTGTCTCATTTCCATTCTCTAAGTACATTACTGCTTGGCAAATGCATCAACGTAATTAAAACTAAATGTAATTCTAATGCACCAATTTGATTTAAAAATAATCTTCACAGTCACCAGGACATCAAAATGCAATTAGGGCTATTTGAGGAAAGTCTCTGATGCATTTTATGCTCTGATGCTGCACTGTGTCAAGAAACCCAGATCTTCCCGAATGTCACTAATGTGTTTAGCAGCCTCCCTCTCACTCAAATGCCTCTTCCGATTAGGTTCTGGGGAGCGTGATCCATGACAGTTCAGGAACATTCGCCAAATCCCAGCCAAACGGCCCTCTCGCTGAAAGCTTTTTCTCTGAGCTGGTCCATGAACTTGGGAAAGTGCAGGCAGTCTTATGGATACCAGGCTTCAGACAAAATCAAATTGCATCGTTCCGGAGTTCCTTGTTACCTACCCGTGTTTCTCAGACTGTAAGAGGCTCTGGACCAGGATGATGGAAAATGAGAAATGGGTCTAGCAAAAAAAAAACACACTAAGCAGCAGATCTAAAATGAATGGAGCCGTTTGGCAGGCTCCCTTTTCTGTTTCCCTTAGCCTGGTTTTTCCAGGACATCTGTTTTGGCTGAGTGACTATGGTTGCTGTAAGGTTCATTTGGGGTTCTTTTTGCCTAATGAATGGGAAGGAGTGAGAAATATTAAAGATATCTCCAAGTGCCTGCAGAGGAAAATGGGCGGTTCTGGTGAGTTCTTGCAAGGCTTGAGTAGAACAAGAGGCAGCTTGCCCTAGTGGAGCTAGTAATGCATTCAAACCCTGCCTACTAGTGGTGAAGTCCCCCTAAAGCTCCTTTCTCATGTGGCAACGCAACATGTCATGCCCACTTCACTCAGTGAACATCGCTGTCGCCCTCCAGGCTCTGTAGCTGTCCTCCTCAATCTGTTCAGTCTCTTTACTGCAATCAGCCCCCGGGTGGTGGGCCCTCAGGCCTTCCCATACCTCTGTGGTCACTACCTAAAGCAGAGGGACAAGAGGTAAGGGGAATGTAAAGAGAGGAAGAAGCTTTTCTGAAGCTCTGAATCACCCCAAAGATTAGTGTCTAAAGCCACTTAAGACAAGAGGGTTCAAAGGCTATTTCATTAGCCAACTGTCCCTGCCAAAACCTAAGAGGAAACTCAATTAAAAAGTAGTAATCACTACATCTTCTAATTTCCAAGTGAAAAATTACATTTTAGGAAGAAATTAGAATTTGTAAATACTTATTGTATATCAGTGCTAAAGACATCCGCATATGAACCCTCATTTAATCCACACAATGACTTTGCAAAGTAAATATAGCTCATTATCTATTTGTTGTGCATAGTATGTAATTATCTAAACATAATTGAGGTAGCTGAGTCTTTTAAAGGCATAGATGTTTTGTTTTGTTTAGAGGGTCAATTTCACATTTGTTTGTGCCCCCAGCATAGTTCTCTTTCAGCAATCACAATTATTATAAACTAGAGGCCCGTTGCACAGATTGAGCACCAGTGGGGCCCCTCGGCCTGGTCTGTACCCTCTCGCAATCCAGGACCCCTTGGGGGATGTCGGATAGCCGGTTTCAGTCCGATCCCCACAGGCCCAATCCAGACAGGAGGGAGCCCGATCCTGTGCGTTGAACGTCTGCCCCTGTGGTCAGTGTGCATCATAGCAACTGGTCAACCAGTCAGTCGGTTGTTCGGTCATTTGGTCATTTGGTCACTTAGGCTTTTATATATATACTAGAGGCCCGGTGCACTAAATCGTGCATGGGGGGTGTCCCTCAGCCCAGCCTGCACCCTCTCCAATCTGGGACCCCTCGAGGGATGTCTGACTGCCTGTTTAGGCCCGATCCCGATATCGGGCCTAAACGGGCAGTCGGACATCCCTCTCACAATCCAGGACTGCTGGCTTCTAACTGCTGGCCTGCCTGCCTTCCTGATTGCCCTTAACTGCTTGTGCCTTCCAGCCTGATCACCCCCTAACCACTCCCCTGCCAGCCTGTTTGCCCCTAACTGCCCACCCCTGCAGGCCTGTCACCCCTAACTGCCCTCCTCTGCAGGCCTGGGTCCCTCCCAACTGCCCTTCCCTGCAGACCTGGGTCCCCCCTAACTTCCCTCCTCTGCCAGCTTGATCACCCCTAACTGCCCTCCCCTGCAGGCTTGATCGCCCCCAACTGCCCTCCCTTGCAGGCCTGGTCCCTCCCAACTGCCCTCCCCTGCTGGCCATCTTGTAGTGGCCATCTTGTGTCCACATGGGGGCAGGATCTTTGACCACATGGGGGCAGCCATATTGTGTGTAGGAGTGATGGTCAATCTGCATATTACTCTTTTATTAGATAGGCTAGAGGCCTGGTGCACGGGCGGGGGCTGGCTGGTTTGCCCTGAAGGGTGTTCCGGATCAGGATGGGGGTTCCCTTGGGGTGTGTGACAGCCTGAGTGAGGGGCCTGTGGTGGTTTGCAGGCCGGCCACACCCCCTGGCGACCCAAGTGGAGGCCCTGGTATCTGGGGTTTATTTATCTTCTACAATTAAAACTTTGTAGCCTGGAGCAGGGCCAAGCCTTCTGCTTGTTCCATGGCGGAAGCCATTTCTGTTGGTATTTATGTATCTTCTATCATTGAAACTTTGTAGCCTTGAGTGGAGGCCTAGGCCAGCAAGGGCAGACGGAAAGCTTGGCTTCCTCCATTGCCTGGGAAACCCAATCCTCCCTCCTGCTCTCTGTGGCCATAGCCATCTTGGTTGGTTTTATTTGCATATTCGCTCCTGATTGGCTGGTGGGCGTGGCTTGTAGGTGTAGCGGGGTGATGGTTAATTTGCATATTACTCTTTTATTAGATAGGACTAGGGGCCCAGTGCACAAATTTGTGCACCTTGAAAGGAACTGTGTTCTGCGAGGCTACGGTGGACAGAGGGGCAGGTCTCAGCCCATCCTCCGTGCCCCCGCCTGGCCCCTCCCGCCATAGCCCCTGGTCCCCTGTCTGCTGGCAGCCCCATGCCCGCTGCTGCTGCTCCCACATTGTGACAGTGCCTGCCCCGCTCGCACCCACTAATGGCGCAGAGTGATTGGGGCCAGCGCCAGCAGTGGGTGCAAGCAGGACCAGCACCATCAGTGGGTGGGAGCAGCGGCTGCTGCCCCAATCACCCTTCAGGAGCAGGGGGAGGTGGAGAAGCCCTTAGAGGCAATTGGGGCTGGCAGCTGCCACTCACACCCGCTGATGGCGCCGAGCGATCAGGGCCGGTGCTGGGAACCAGCAGTGGGTGCAAGCGGGATGGCATCAGCAGCAGGTGCAAGTACTGGGCAGGACCATGGTGTGTGGGAGCAAAGAATTTTCAGTAACCACCAGAGGCTCGCCCAGATGACAGCAACCAGCCTGCTCCACCATCCCACCACAACCAATGCCCGCCATGTTCTGTGCGCACCCCTGGTGGTCAGCACACGTCATAGCAACCTGTTGTTTAGTTGTTCGGTTGTTCTGCTGTTCGGTCTATTTGCATATTAGGGTTTTATAAAGAGAGATAGATTACCAATTTACATGTCTTTCCCCTTTAAAATTACCAACATCTTAAGGTTAGTAACTATGTCTTATCAACAATAATAGCCACCATCTATTGTAGGCTTATCTAAATGTGCTTTACAAGTATTACCTCACTTAATTATCAAAAATATTGAGGAGATAGGTACCATTATTATCTTCACTTTACAGATAAGAAAACTGATGCTTAGACAAATCTTTTCATCTCTGTACACTCAGTGCACACCCAAAGCCTAACCTGTCATGAGCATTCAATAAATACTTGTCATATAATTTCCTTCAGCCCAATAGGCAGAGATAGCAGGATAAAGAAGATAATATCCTTTGTATTCCAAAATATGCAATATATCCAAAACATTATAAAAGCACAGAAGGCCCAGAGCAGCCTGCCTTGTACTTGTGCTTCCAAAGGAGGGCCAGTGAGAGGGCTCAGGTTGTTCCAGACCGTGGGGAAGGTGTTTCTCAGAAGCAGTGACCTCAACAAGGGGGTGTCAGTATCTCCACGCCTAGGAATCTGTGCTCTCCTGGGGAATGGCGAGAGCTGAGCAGGGGAGGGGAGCTGAGGACAACTCACACTCGACCTTCCAGGAGCTCCCACCCATCGAAGACCAAACCCTCTTCATAACACGTTGCAAAAGAGTTCCCTCTAGCTGGCTGGGCTCAGCAGGCATCATTCTTATAATCAGTGCATGCTGTGCCCTCTGCATCCCTGAAACCAGTTTACCTGGGGATAGAAGAGATGGGTTCCTATGTCCACGTGGAAAGCTGAGATATGAGGGTGGCAAAGGACTGCTGAGAATGAACCCAGATAGCAACCATCAAGCTCACATGCAAATACACATGAGCACACAGACACACTCACAAAGAAACTCTGTCCTTTACACCACTGACCCATAATTCTATAGTTAGCTTTTGTTATCTTACTCCTACTCTTGTTGATAGCTCACAGTTCCCTCATCATTTCAAGACGTTCCATAAATCATGATATAACCAACCTGGGACTCTTCCTCTGGGCCTAAGACAATTTTGACTGAGCAAACCAAGAGGGGAGGCCAGCTATGGTGCCCTGACCTGTCTGCACCAAATAGAAAGCAGATGCTTTCATGGTATATGAATTGTGCTATACTTTGTATCATGCTATGTATGTAATTCTGGCTTAGAGTACAGGCAGAATTTGTACCTCGGCTGAGAATGTTCTGATTAAATTAATTAAAGGTAAATTTTTTAAGTATTTGGGGCCTGATAGGTTCGTCCCCAAGAATTTGGAAATAAAGATAGATCTAAATTATTAAATCTACACGTAATAGATCAGGAACATCAGGTCACCTGAAAGAAAGAGAATGGCTGTTAGATCAGAGCTGGACTTGCTTCGAACATGCTTGAAATGTGCTAACCTGAAATAAGAAAGAATTGTTCCCTGGGGTGGGGCTTGGTCAGCCACAGAAGCATGAAACAATTGGAGGCAGAGAGTCATGCACGGACTGGCAGTGTCCATTCTAGGACCAATCAGCACAAGGAGAATTTTAGGCATTAGGCTTCCATTCTTTTGGCAACAATGGCAAGGCTCCCCCTATGTAGAGCAGGTGGGCAGAATGCTTGGATTTAGTTCTTTTTTTAAGATTTTTATTGGTTTTTAGAGAGAGAGGACGGGGGGGGGGGGGGGGAGGGAGAGAGAGAGAGAGATGTGAGAGCAAAACATCAATCAGCTGTCTCCTGCACACCCCCTGCTGGGGATCAAGCCCTCAACCTGGGGCATGTGCCCTGACTGGGAATCAAACCTGCAGCTTTTTGGTGCATGGGATGACAACCAACCAACTGAGCCACACTTGCCAGGGCTGGATTTAGTTCTTTGATGGCAAGGCATAGCACCCAACACCATGGGAAGGAGAAGAGAACTAAGGTGAGAACTGGTTTGAGAAGGGCTGCCAAAAAGGGCCACATGGGCTAGCACCTGAGAGTCAGGTAACAGCAGGCTGGAGCTGTAGGGCCAGTCCCTGGGGTTAGCTAGGTTTCCCAGGCTACCTGTGAATTAGCTAATTTGAATAACTTCACAGGTTCCCAGGCACAAAAGCAGTAACTAGTTGTCTGGTCTGTGGCCCTGGAGCAATTCGGGCTGGGGCTGGTGCCTAGTGGCTGGAGTTTGAGAGCTCCAAGGGAAGTGCTTGGGATGTTGACTTAATCGGCTCTTAAGGGAAGCTCTCTAGTCTCTACCCAGAGTTTCAAAACTGGGTCAAGACACATTTAAAAAATAAATTTAAAACGTTATATTACACAGAGTGGTTTTATCTTGCATGCCTACTCAGATCCATCGCCTGGAGCCCAGTGGAAAAGGATTCTGAGTGCAGGCTCAGCAGGGAGCATCCTGAGATGGATGGGTGAGGCAAGGTAGGAGTATGGGGCAGCACAACTCCCACAGCTGACCCAGATGCAGAGAGCCGCTGTATTGGATTCCAGGGCTGCCCTAGAGCAAGATCCTCCCTACAGTGAAAAAGAGGCATTAGCCGTCTTCACCAGATGACTAGAGCAGGGACTGATAGCAGGAGTCTACTCATTCTTTATGACTGCATCCGGTTCATTTTCTTCATTGCCCTTAAGGCCATTTGCAATTATATATATGCACATTATATATTTATTATTTATATATTTATATATTTACTAGAAGCCCGGTGCACGAAATTCGTGCACGGCGGGGGGTTGTCCCTCAGCCCAGCCTGTACCCTCTCCAATCTGGGACTCCTGGAGGGATGTCCGACTGCCCGTTTAGGCCCGATCCCGTTCGACTGCCCGTTTAGGCCCGATCCCAACAGGATCGGGCCTAAACGGGCAGTCGGACATCCCTCTCACAATCCAGGACTGCTGGCTCCCAACTGCTTGCCTGCCTGCCTTCCTGATTGCGCCTAACCGCTTCTGCCTGCCAGCCTGATCACCCCCTAACCACTCCGCTGCCAGCCTGGTTGATGCTTAACTGCTCCCCTGCCAGCCTGTTTGCCCCCAGCTTCTCTCCTCTGCTGGCCTGGTCACCCCTAACTGCCCTCCCCTGCAGGGTTGATCACCTCCAACTGCCCTCCCTTGCAGGCCGGGTGCCTCCTAACTGCCCTCTCCTGCTGGCCATCTTGTGTCCACATGAGGGCAGGATCTTTGACCACATGGGGGCAGCTATATTGTGTGTTGCAGTGATGATCAATCTGTATATTACTCTTTTATTAGATAGGATAGAGGCCTGGTGCACGGGTGGGGGCCAGCTGGTTTGCCCTGAAAGGTGTCCCGGATCAGGGTGGGGTTCCCTTAGGGCGTGGGGCGGCCTGATCGAGGGGCCTGTGGTGGTTTGCAGGCCGGCCACGCCCCCTGGCGACCCAAGCGGAGGCCCTGGTATCTGGAATTTATTTTCCTTCTACAATTGAAACTTTGTAGCCTGGAGCGGAGCCAAGCCTGCTGCTCCCTCCGGGGCGACAGCCATTTTCTGTGGCAGTTAATTCACCTTCTACAATTGAAACTTTGTAGCCTTAAGCGGGTGAGATGGCCAGGGTGTGTGGAAAGCTTTGCTTCCCCTGTTGCCGCCGGCAACCCTGGCCTGCTCTCTCAAGCTCCATTCTGCCGCCATTTGTTTGAATTTGTTTACCTTCTATAATTGAAACTTCGTAGCTTGAGTGGAGGCTTAGGCCTGCAACGGCTATGGAAAGCTTGGCTTCCTCTGTTACCTGGGAAACCTTGCTCTCTGTGGCTGTAGCCATCTTGGATTGGGGTTAATTTGCATACTTGCTCTGATTGGCTGGTGGGCGTGGCTTGGCTGGTGGGCGTGGCTTATGTAGCAGAGTGATGGTTAATTTGCATATTACCGTTTTATTAGAGAGGATTAAGTGTTTCACTATATATTTGCGTGTTTATTATCCATCTTCTCACTAGAATATTAGCTCCAGTGGGGGGGACTTACTTGATTCACCAGAGTATAGGCCGTGCCTAGTAAAATGGCTCTTTCAGAGTTGGCATTCTAGAATGTTTGTTGAACGAGTCAGTGAATATAAATAAATGAAACAATAAATGGGTGAATGTAACTCTCCTTACTCACCAAGCAATTTTTTTATTCTGGTGGAGTTCTTTTTAAGGAAAAAACCAATCCCCATCACAATGTCACGAGCATGTCTGGTATTTCTCATAAAATTATAGCTGGTATCCAGGGAGTGCCTTATTCGTGTTTAGTTAACATGGCCATGCACACAGGGACAGTCCACCTCTGGGCACAGAGAGGCTCTAGCTAGACTAGAAAAATAGAGGTTGGATTTAGCAGTATCCTCTTCCACCCTTAGGAAAAGGTGCCCCCTCCAACCTCCGGTTTTACTTTCTACTTACAATTTCTACCAAACCATCAGCAAAGTCTTTGTAGTTGATACTAACACATGGTTTCTCAGGTTATTGGGTTAAATAAAATCTGCTGGAGCTGGAAAGATTTTTCTGCATCGACTTTCATCCTTGCTGCTTAATTAAATCCCTCACCTGGGAAACGAGTAATTTTCAGCCATCTTGCGTTCTGTGGCATCAGCATGAAACTGTGACTTTTGAAATACCAAAATGCCAGTTGTGTTTAATGTTTCAGGGGCAACAGCCTGTTCTATTTGGAATCCCCTACGAAGATAGATATTAACTGAGAATTGAAAATGACAGCAGAGGAGATTGAATCAGAAGAGCAAAATGAGCACACAAATCTACTTCCCCTCTTTCTACAATCCCTTAAAATGTCAGAAAATATATATTTTGTAAAGAGTACATCCATACCAGTACTAGGAAACAAGAAATAATGCTATCAGAGACCCAAAAATCTTGGGAGTTTCCTGGCAGCCTAGAATATAGAATTGGGTTGAAAACAATGAAGATGCCAGAGACCAAAGAATGCTTGGGGGGCAGGGGCGGGGAGGAAGAAATAACTGTAAATGTTAAGAGCACAAAGAGACACTGAACTCAAATTTACTGAAGAGCATGAGTTGTCTCTGGTGGCTTGTTTCTTCACCCCAACCTGCTCTTTGTCATGAGACTTTGCAATTCCTCTTACCACAGAGGTGGTACCTATTACCCCATCCCTTGAGTCTGGAATGGCCTCATGACTTGTTTCGTCCAATAGAAATGACAATGTATAGAAGGAATTAAAACATACATCCACACACTCGAACACACATGCGGATGTGAAAATCAAACAAGAAGTGGCAAATCACCACCACATCAACAAAAACATGTAAGTCTTCAGTTAAACTCAAGTAATTCTTGATGAATGACAGTGTGCATGTGTGTGCGCACACACACGTCTAGAACAAAATTCCAAATTGTGCTAACATAAAAGGTGGCAGGCCAGGAAAGTAGAGCTAAGCAAAAGTATAATATGTTTTAAGAAGGTACTGAGAAAATGTAGATAATGACTAATTTTAGATGTCAATAGTAAACAAAAAAATCAAAATACATATACATACTCACATAAAAATGTAAGTGTATGGGAAGGATCTAGGAGGAAACCATTGACAGTGGTCACCTCTGGGCAATGAGAGGAGATTGTAGGGCAGAATATGAAGGTCAACTTGCACCTTGAAACTTGTCAACATCCAAATTTTGGAGTTTTTAACAATGCAAATATGATTATTTGTGTATTAAAATAAAGCTGAGACTTATTTTTTAATACAGCTATACAAATTTTACTTGCTTTCAATATGTAACAAAGCTATTTTCATGAGTGGGAAGAACTGGTAAAAGTCATGTTTACTTTATTTCTACTAGTATGTATTTTAGGATCATTTGTGTAAATGAAAAACTGTTGCTTTCAGCTTCTAAGTAGCATTTTTGTTGTTGTTGTTTTATCCCCTAATGCTTTCTCACCCAACTCATTCACTTTTCATTCTAGACCAGGAGACATGATCACTCTTCTAGAAGATTCCAATGAAGACTGGTGGAAAGTAAGTATTTCCCTTTCTTTAAAAAAAAAAAAGAATCATTTGGTGACTGTCATTACAATGAATGGTATAATTACAACGAATTGTGGATGCATGTCTCCTTTTTCCTTTCAGGGGAAAATTCAAGACAGGATTGGCTTCTTTCCAGCCAACTTTGTTCAGAGAGTACAGCAGAATGAGAAGATTTTTAGATGTGTTAGAACCTTCATTGGGTGTAAGGAACAGGGGCAGATAACACTGAAAGAGAATCAGGTGAGTAATATTGAGTCTGACCAAAACAGAGTAACAGCCATCTACAAATCTGAATGAGCGGGGTCATATTCCAAGTCTTCACCTTGAGAAAAGATATCCTCACTCCAACCATATGAGTGCAGTAGGATCGAAACATGCAAAACCAAAATGTTAGGAAGCTGACTTGGTGGTGTCTGTCCACAAGAGGAAATGTACATAACGTCATGGCAACAGGATGAGGACGTCTGGTCCCCGTGCTTGTCTCTGAGGATCACTGGTCTCGGATGTGGGCAGCTACTCCAGGTGGGGCTCTGTGCTGGTCTCCATGAATGTGTGGTTCACTTTTCATGGTCTCTTGGGGATATTTTGCCGTTACTTGCTGCTGGGTTGCACAGTCCACTGCATTTGCTTTCAGTCACAAAGACCCCTCGTAAGTCTCCTTGTGCAGATTCCAAGCTTCTGCCTGCTCCCTGGAAACCATGACACTCCCTAACCAGGGACTGCCTCAGGCCCAGGCCCTGGATATCTCCCTACATCTAAGGTAGAGATGAATGTGGGGTTCACTGTGATGACGTCAATTTCCTGAGAAATGAGGCAGGAACCCCCTGTACCTACACTGAGTGGCCAGATTATTATGATCTCTGAACGCATAATAATCTGGCCACTTAGTGTATATCCTATATAATAAAAGGCTAATATACAAATTATCCCCTCTACCAGGAGTTTGACCAGCAGGCAGGCTGGCCAACAGCCCATGTCCCCTCCCCCTGGCCAGGCTGGCCGGACCCCACCCATGCACGAATTCATGCACTGGGCCTCTAATACACACACACACACACACACACACACACACACACACACACACAATGAGTGGCCAGATTATTATGCGTTCAGAGATCATAATAATCTGGCCACTCAGTGTATATGACTTCAACCTCCTTGCTTCATGCTCCCCCATTCCCTCCTGGAATGTCGACAGAGACAAAGAGACAAGACAGGCACAGCTGAGCCCTTCGTCCAGCAGAGAGAGGCTTTCCTCCTGCCCCCTCTTCTCGGACTGCAACTCCCCTCGTGTCACGACCTGCGTCCTCACTGTAGGCTGGAATAATGTGCGCAGATCTCCATGTTTGCTCTTGATGTATTTGGGGCTCCTTTCAGAAATTAAACATGAGAAATTTATTTTCTCTCTTAATCAAGTCTTGTTGGAATCCAGACCCAGATCCCGCTCATCACTCTCCCAAGGTAAACCCAAAGGGAGAGGTGAAAATGGGGCCTGGTGCCGTGTTTTGATTATTGGAAACATAGTGAATCTGAGGGGACTTCTGCATAGTGAATCCTCTGCACCACAGCCCCACCACTGCCACACAGGCCCGTCTGAATCTCAGGACCCCACAGCACCAGGTGGCCCATAGGAGAACGATGGGTCAGGAAGGCGTGAGAGAAAACTGGCACAGGAAACAAGATAGCCTGATGACCTCCCAGAGGGACCAGAAAGGAGAAGTCTTAATAGATGATGATAGACCCCCTGGGGCATTTCCAATCGGACCTTCTCGCTTTGCAGAACTGAGGACAGACCTAAGAGAGGGGATCGAAACCTTCAAATAGTGTGTCGCCATTTTAAATGATGGCTTTATAAACAGCAAAGGAATAAGTGAAGTATTAATGATACAATGGTAGTGGAAAAGTAATACAAACACGAGGGAAAAGAGAAAAAATTGGAAGGTTTGTTTAAGGGGTTTTTTTCTTTGCATTTAAATTACTTTTATGGTGTAAAGTTTTAAAAACTACATTTTAAAAGAAGCAAAGTTAAAAACACTCAATCTTATCTTTTGAATCTAATGATGTAAAAGTACACAGGGTTGCTGTGATTTTTCTGGGCCTCAGTTTTGCACATGCTCAGGCACACATACACACTCACACAACACACAACCACATCCCACCATTACTGCATCTAATTGCAGTAGTTGCTGCTGATAGAAATGCAACTTCCATGGTTGAATGGCAATCTCTAGGGTTGGGTAGGGCATACCACCCAGCCTCTTCACTTAGACACTAGAGGCCCGATGCACGAAATTCATGCAAGAGTAGGCCTTCCTTCCCCCGGCTGCTGGCACCGGCTTCCCTCCGGCACCCGGCACCCGGGCTTCCCTCACAGCCCGGCTTCGTCTAGAAGGAGGACCAGAAGGATGCCCGGTCTAATTAGCATATTATGCTCCTATTATTATAGATGTTTAAGACACAACACAGCTTTCAGCCTGAACCTGGAACCACATAGATCTGCCTGTAATTCTGTAGGAAAGTAACATAACCCCTGATAGGTGCCCAGCTTGGTGTTTCTTAAGGTGTGGTCTTCGGACCACCTGAATCAGCTGGGAGCTTGCTGAATATGCAAAATTCCTGACTCCACCCTAGACCCCTTGAAGCAGAGCCTTTCAGGGTAAAAGGCAGAGAATCAGTCTCTTTTACAGACTCCCCAAGTGTTCTGATCAAAGTTAATGGTTGAGAATGACCTTCATTTTCCTTTCCTCACTTTAAGTCCTATTATAGCTCTGTGAGAACTGAAGGCATTTTTATTTCCAATTACACATTGATCAACAAAAGCCACTGAGGTCTCTTTATCGCGACACAAATTCTCTATTTTCAATCTTTGTCAATGTGGCAACTAATTTCAGTGTCAGCCACTTGAAAGAAAATTTACATTTTTTAAAAATATGTTTTTATCGATTTTTAGAGAGAGAGGAATAGAGAGATAGAAACATCCATGAGAGAGAAACATCATCTTGTACGTCCCCTATACCAGGGATGGATCCAGCAGCCCAGATATGTGCCCTGACTGGGAATGGAACTGCAACCTCTTGGTTCCTGGGTTGACATTCAACCACTGAGCCACATTGGCTGGGCAAAAATTTACATTTTACAAACCTGTTATTGAGAAAAAACTTAAATTTGTCTCCACTTTAGTATCCTAAATTATTTTAGCTATTAAATTTCAAAGCATGCTTGTTAATGGATGGGAGTACAATGTAGTAACAAGAACATGGATTCCAGTGCCACACCGAAATGGATCCATATCCTACGTGGTTTTGACAGAGTCACCTGTGAATATCAACATTCCCATCTGTAAAATGGGTATAGTAGCATCTCCCTCTTGACTTGCAGTGAGGGTTAAATGTTATCACCTGTATAAAGTCCCAGCACAGTGCCTGGCCAGGATGGAAGCTTAGTAAGGTCATTTCCTTTGCTGCCACCATCACTCAGAGTTAAGCCTAAATGGGGTATTCATCTGCAGTGGCCAGTGCCACCTAAAATTACCTACTAAGCATCCAAAAATAGCCAGTATGATATTTATAACCCTAAAAATATGAAGAGACAAAAACTCATTAGCAGGGAAATAGAAGAAATTTGATTCTGAAAATAAATGCATCTCTGATTAAATCATGTTTCTGTCTCTAGGGTAAATTTGTCTCACAGTCATTATATTATTTTTTTCACAGAGCCTCTGTTTCCAAATAGAATTAAGTTACCATTTTGTTGTGAACACAACTAGAGTCTGCCATGACATGAGTATGTTTTCTTCATTTTTGAAATTTTAAAAGTATCCTTATTAAATCAACGTTAAGCACCATGAAAGTATTTTTAGTTCATTCCACAGTTCTGCCATCCCTATAAAACTGTTTTCATTGATTCTTTGTGTTCTATAAAGCTTTAAGTAAATAAAAAAATATTTTAATTATAAAACTAGACTGCATTTATTGTGGATAAAATTTGGAAAAGTATAAAGAAGAAAATAAAGATCACAAGTAATTCACCCATCAACTATTATTAACATAAAAACTTTGGTATATTTCCTACCAAACTTTTCTTCTAATTTATATTTTGTTATTATATTCTGCTTAGTTCCCAACTAATTTTCTAAACTTAGTCACTAAATGTTTATGCAAACACAGTTTTCTTTATAGTTGTATAACAAACATGTCATATAAATCAGAGGTTGATAAACCCATTGATCAAATCTGGCCTGGCTTTTAAATAAAGTTTATTAAAACATAGACTTGTGCACATATATAATCTGTTACTGTTTTCACACTACAATGGTTGAGTTGGGTCATTGCAACAGAGACAATATGGCCTCAAAAGCTTTAAAATATTTACTATTTGGTCTTTTACAGAAAAAGTTAGCCGACCCCTAATCCAGATGTACAAGTATTTAAGTATTCTCCTATTGTTGGATATTTAGAGTTTTTATTTGTTTAACTGTTATTGATAACTACAATAAACATCTTTAAACCTAAATCTTTCTCCATAACTCTGACTACATCCTAAGGATAGATTTTAGAGCTTATAGGAAAACATATAAAAGATTTTTACAATTCTTGATACATTCTACAAAATCACCTCTAAAAAGGTTGGGCTGATTTATACCCACATCAACTGTTTATGAGAATATTCCGGTCACCACATCCTTGCCAGAATTGAACATTAATATTTTTTATATCACTTGGTAGGTGAATAATATTTCATGTTAATCTGCATTTCCAGGATAGAGAGGTTGAAATGTTATCACATATGTATTAGGCATTATATTTCTTTTATAAAATAATCAATTTGAGTACTTTACCTATTTTCTTACACTATTGAAAAAGTTTCCTGTCTTTTAAGAATATTTACAACTGGTTTACCACATGTGGCCAGCATTTTCTGATCTATCATTTGGCCTTGAATCTTAATGCTTCTCCCTTCAGAAACTTAGTAATTCTTTGATTGAACCATCTCCATTTTATCATATTTCCCTTCAAGTGTTAATCTCTGTATCGCTTTCTACTTTATGTATCACTCTCCACTTCTTCCAAAGAGAACATTTCAGGAGACCTGCTTCACTTTAATTTTCTCAAGTTTCACTTCAGTCCTTCATTGCTTCTCACACAGATTTTAATTTCATGATCATTTCCTTGTAGTGTTTTCTTCTCAATTAGCCCCCTTTCTTCTGCAACATGTTCTCATTACATCACACTTAACCTCAAGAGAGTCTTTCCTTCAAACATCCAGGCTAAGTCTTCCTTCAACCTACTCTACCCACTTATTCTTTTGGACATATGCACATATTCTCTGCAATATTTTTTTTTATGTTTCATAGTAACAACCTTGATCCATTTATCTTGTGGTAAGCAGAATAACAGCCTCATGTCCTAATCTTAAAAACTTTGAGCATGTTGCCTTAGCATAGCAAGAAAGACTTGCAGATGTGGTTAACCTTAGGATCTTGAGCTGGGAGATTATCCTGTATTATCTAGATGAGCCCAGTGTAACCACAGGAGTTCTTATGAGAAGAGGACAGGAGGGTCAGAGTCAGATAAGTAGACATAACGATGGAAGCAGAGGTCAGAGAGAGAAATTGGAAAAAGTTATGCTGCTGGCCTTGAAGATGGAAGAAGGGGCCAGGAGCCAAGGAATATGGGTGGCCTCGAATAGCTGAGGGCAAGGAAACAGATTCTTTCTTACAGCCTCCGAAAGAAATGCAGCCCTATTGACACCTTGATTTTAGGACTTCTGATCTCCAGAACTGCAAGAAAATAAATCTGTGTTCTATCAGATTAATAAATCGCCAAATTTATTACAGCAGCCATAGGAAACTAATGCAAAAGGGGGCTTTGCAGATAGATTAAGGTTATGGACCTGTGATGGGAGCTCTTAGATTGTTTGGGTTGGCCAAATCTAATCGCTTGCACCCTTAACAGCAGTGAAATGTATCTGACTAGAGTCAGAGATGCCGAAAAAGAGGGCCAAAGAGATGAGATCAGAGATTAAGTGTAAAAAGGACTCAACCCACCCATACTGGATTTGAAGATGTAGGACTGAGCCACAAGCTAGGGAATACAGGTGGCATTTGAAGTTGGCAGTCAGCAAGAAAGCAGGCACCTCAGTCCTACAACCACACGGAACTGAATTTGGCAACAACCTAAGTGAGCCTGAAACTGGATTCTCTCCTAGAGAAATAGAAAGGAAAGAAAAGAATATGGCCCCATTGACATCTGGATTTTGGCCTTGTGAAACCCAAAGCAGAGAAAAGTAGCCACGCCCGCCAGACATCAGACCTACAGAACTGTGAGATAATAAATTGTGCCGTTTAAAGCCACTAAGTTTGTAGTAATTTGTTACAACAATAGCAAACTAATACACATCTCGAGTTACAAAACTCAAATTGAGTCAAGCTCAGAAGGTATATTTTACTCATATAATAAGAGATCTGGATTCAAGGAAGTTCTTGGATTCCATGGTCAGGGCTTCAGATTTTTCTACCTTTATGCTCTGCCACCGTCGCAATGTTAGCCACCTCCCCTTGTGGTCATAGATGGCTGCAGCCACTCCAAGAATCCCTTCCAGATGAGGAGAGACATTTTCTTCCCAATGCATCTCTTTTATGAGGAAAACACACTTTGCCACCCTGGTTCCTTGGCTGGAACCATTAAGAGAATCACTAGCAAGGGGAATAGAAGCAGACTTGCACCAATTAGGATTTACCTGAATCATGCTGCAGAGATAAAGACAACAGAAGTCAGAACTCTGCTGTGTGGGAAAATAGCAGAAATTACTGTGGATATCAACCAACAGCCTCCAGCCATTTACTTATCCTAGAACAAGGAGTGATCAGTGCAGAGCGGAGGTTGCCCAGTTGAAAAGATGAGTGGATCAGTGTGGATCCAGCTCAGGGTCCACTCGGGTGTATTCAGGTCTACTCAGTTGGAGGAGCAGGTAATTATGCATAACTCGTACTAACTTCTGGCAGCGAAGAAGCATTTATCTAATGTTGGTCTGCTAGGTTGAGTTAGGATTTGCTTCTTTCGCCATTGCTTCCCCGCCCCCCACCCTCCACCCCCACCCCCAACATTCTGAACTCCTGGAGTACATAAAAAATCACTTTCGGCTTTGTATGAAACCCCCGTAGTCTTTCTGTCTCCATTCCTATGCACTGTGTTTTATTTGTTGGGACCTCAACTCCCAGGAGACACTTGTGCCACCTCTATCTAATTTGCCCTACTTCCTGTCATTTCCTTTTCTAGGAGGACCACAGCTTCTAACAAATGTAGAAAGAAAAGTATTGATTGGAAGGAGTAGAGCCCTTAGTAATAGAGAAATGACTGCCCAGTTTTCAGCTCTGGGCAGCTGCTGAATCTCTGAGCCTGAGACAGACCTTGGAGGAGGAGATCTCTTTTAGGCTGGTAGATTTATCCTTGACATAGCAGCACAACTTGCTTCAGCCATCAACTGAGTTCAACACCAAAGGTCTTAAAGAAATTCCAATCAGCTTCTGAATGGCCGTCAGTCTTGGCATTTAGTGTTATGACTATTCTTCTCTACCTCCAGCACTGTATCTTTTCACAGGTATTTTGAGGGGAGGAGGACTCAATCCAAGAGTGCCAGGCAAAAAAAAAAAAAATCTTTTTAAATAAAACAATTGCTCATCTATGAGTGGCAATCATTTTAATGTTAATGAGTTTGGAGGACATGCAGGGGACAACCTTAAATGGTATTAAGTATATGTGATCGCAGAAGACTTCAGGATTTTAACCAGACAGGGCCAAATGGGACTGAGCCAATAGGGCACTTGACCATTATGCAACAGAATTTGAGACAAAGGAGGAGAAGAAGCAGAGGGCCAGGCAGTGAGTGAGTCAGCAAGCAGGTATCAAGTTGAGACAAGAGTGTGGAAAATCCAGCCCACTCCATTGTCTTTAAGAACTAGGAGGAGTGAGAACAGGTGAGTGATAGAGCTACAAATGTACAAACTGGAGCAGAAACATGGATGACTGGTGCTAAAGTATTAGTAATAATATAGACTAAGAGACCAAAGATCGAATGCTAAGTGTTAAAGAATAACTACGAAGCTGAATTTGCAACCCAGCAAAGAGTCTAGGCTCTGGGGCATGAGATCAGGGAAGAAATGAGGTAAATCTCTTAAGATAGAAAATAATAACTTGTATCTGTTTCATATTAGAAAGGCAAAGTCTCCAAGTGATGCTGCGGGGCTGGCTATAGCTGGGCTTGATAGTTAACTAAGCACTGGGCTGGCTGAAGATGGTATACTGAGTATGTGAGGTGCCTCTGTTCTGTATATGCTGCACCCACCTTGGTATTGAGATGCCCAGCTTACCACAGCTACACATGATGCATCAAAGTCAAGTCTACACCATTATCAGTGAGCCAAGTAGACAGGTCAGGATTGGTCAGCAGTGGGAAGAAAATTGGTTCAGCCTTTGTAAGTCCTTTGGCTGTAAAGAGAGAGAGGATGTAGAGAGGAAGAAAGGAAGAGAATGAAAAAGGAGCGACAGAAGGATGACAACAGGTAGCAAAAGAAAAAGAGGGGGGAGGGGAGGAATGGAAAAAAGAACTGCTTTAAATAAATCTGACCCTCTCCTTTCTCCACTTAAAATCCTTTAACACCCAACTGTTGATTGATGCCAACATTCATTTTTGCCTTTTTCCCATGCTGCAGAGTCCTGATTTTTGTTTTCTTGTCCATCTGTATCTTCTATGACTCAGGTAAATCCTAACTGAACTGATTGAATGGGTCCTATTCTCCTTCCTGGTGATTATCTTGGTGGTTGTCTTGTGACCCAGGTCCAGTCAATGAGATTGGTCAGAAGGTCAGCGAAGGGACTTAGCAGGCTTAGCATGGCTGCATGTCCACACATTCCTGGCCCTGGCAGCCTTTCTGGCTTTATCTCACACCATTCACCACCTCCATCTCCGGCTGCATTGTTCTAGCTAGTCATTCCAAAGTGCCACAAAGTTACCCGCTAGGTTAGATCAGATTGCCATATATTTTCACATCAGCACCTTTTTCTTTACTCATTAATCATTCAAAAATATTAGTTACTTAAGCTGTCAGTCAGTTTTACTAAGTGTTGTTCACTGGATGATCAGTGACTTGCACTCAACATGCACGAAATTACTCAATGAAATGTCTTTCTTCCCAGTTCTGCTCAATAAACAATATGAGAGCAGGAGTCTGTCTGTTTTCACTCGTTTTCAATCTTCTGGAATGGTATCTAGCACATAGTAGGTTCCCAATAAAAATTTATTGAATGAATGAATGAATGCAGAAAGCAGGGAATTACAGGTTCCTTAGACAATTGAGGTGTCTCTGATGTAGCCTAATGAGTTAAATATTTGCTAGGATAATAAGCCATCCAGCCTGTCTGGGACCGAGGAATTTCCCAGGATATGGGAGGTCCAGTGCTAAAATTGAGAAAGTCCCGGGCAAACCAAACAAAGTTTGTCACCCTATTTGTGACCCTTCAACCCAAAGGAGCTCCTCTGGTTCTCCCTCAGCTCCCACCCTTTTCTACTCACAATCAATCTTCTGAGCTGGTCTTTCCATTCCACCTCTAAATGAAAGGAAACGTTCCCAGCTCTGCCACTGCTTCCTAAAATGGTAGATTCTCAAGCTTTTCTTGATCCTCATTCATCAAGCTGAATCTCAGAAAACATTCAATCCCTGGACTAGTTCCAAACCCAGGGTTCTGCCTAATTTAAAATATATATATATATATATTGTTTTGAGAGAGAGAGGCAGAAAAAGAGAGAGAGAAAAAATTAATGAGAGAGAGAGAGAAACATCTATTTCTTGTTCCACCTATTTATGCATTCATTGGTTGATTCTTACATATGCCCTGACCAGGGATGTGAGCCTGCAACCTTGGCGTATCAGAACAATGCTCTAACCAACTGAGCTGCCTGGCCAGGGCTGCCTAATTTGTTATCAAACCTTTTCTCACAGAGCCACAACTTTCCCACCCTAACACTACTCTCTCTTTTCCAATTCAATGCCCCGCTGACCTCAGTCAGCAGTGATTCCAGTGTAGGTTCTAGCTTCTTTCTTGTTGACATTTGTTTTTTTCTTTCCTTGGCATTCAGATCTGCCTGGCTTCTGAAGAAGAACAGGACGGCTTCATCAGAGTCCTCAGTGGGAAGAAGAGAGGCCTTGTCCCCCTGGATGTCCTAGAAAATGTCTGATTGCGGGCCCCTCCTCCTTTTGCAGTAGGCAAGCCCTGCTGCGATGCCTCATCTCACACTGTGTCAACCCAGAGGAGCTGTCGCAATGACCCGGCCACCCAGGAAACAGTGAGACCAGACTCAAGGATCTGAGACTGTGGAGTATCAGCCACCAGAGAGAGGGACCATGGCACAGCATATCCTGGCTGCCCAAGGTGGGGATGAGGCTGAGAGAGTCACTGGCAGAGCTGAGGTCCCTACCTGTTCCCCAGGACTCAACTGTTCCCCAGGACTCAACTGTTCCCCAGGACTCAACTCCCTCCCTGTCCCTGTGGTGTAAGTTAACCCACTGAAGTGTACTCCGGGCTGCAGTGTGGCCCCAGTTTGAGGTTCCGGTCCCTGTAGTCAAGTGTGATTCGGATTCCAGACCTTTGTCCTCAATACCAACCAATGAGCATCATCACAGTTGAGACCCCAAGCAATCTCTCTGCAGAGCATCAGGAAGTCCTACTTCCTAGCTCCCAACATTCCAGGGTTCCCCAGGACCCCTCACTTTGTGATTGTGCTGTCTCTTCTCTGAGTCCTAGTGGTGTGCATTACATGTGAGAGCCAAGCGGATGTGTCACCAACTACAAAGACCTGACCTGCTCAAAGATGGCTGGCAGGCAGTCTCCCCTGCTGCTCTAGGGACCGACAGGTGACAGAGGAGGACAGGAGGCCTGAATTCAAAGGGCGAAGTGGGGATACAGTAGGGAAAGGGGCCCTTATTTATTGGAGATTATACAGCCCTTTCAGTAATGCAGTCCTTTCCCCAAGAAGATGGAGCTGGGGAGGAGAATGTGGCAAAAAGTCTCCATGCAGAGCTTCGCTTTCATTTTATGTCTTCTGTGTTCAGGGAACATTTCCCATCATGCCATTTTGTAGGACTCCCTCTTGGAGGGCTGAGTCCACCTTGCAAAGGACCAGAAACATGGGAGAGATCCAATAGCATCTTAGGAGAAAATTAGCCAAATTGGAATCCATTCTTCTTTAGGGCGGTATATCCTACCCTAGCAGATGGCAAGTGGAAAAGAATCCCCAGTGCTTCAGCCTCTGAACGCAGAGGAAGGTGGGGCCTATTTAGCATCAACGAGGGGAGTCTCTGTTACTCTGTACTTGTACTAATGTTTACAAGAATGCAATATACTGTGATGCCTTCCTCCTCATTCCAATGTGCATCCGATGCCTCTTTAATATGGTTAAACTTCGCTTCACAATGACCTTGGAATCCATGTCAGTTTGATGTATTTTGGTGCAAAGCAATAAAGCATTAGAACAATTGGTTTTTAAAAGACGTAAGTGGCTGCATCCTGTGCATGTAAGCATCATTGGGAAACCAAAGCTTCATTCGTCTCCATGTACGTCTTTTGTTACTGCTCAGCATGAAGTGGGGAGCTGAAATTGGATGGCTGCTGGTTTCACAGTCCTTTGGATGCCTTACTCTTGTTTTCAAGCCAGCCTCCCTCTCTGATAAAACATGTAAAACTCAGTGTATGGAGTTGGATGGGTTCTTTGAGAGCCAGGGTGGATAAGATGACTGCCATTCTGTAACATGGAATGCCAGGTACCAATGCTCTTTGCCTCTAATTCAATACTCCATTTAATAAAAACAACACATTGGCTGGAAGGAGCATAGAAAACATGTGTCCTGATCTCTTCTTTCTGGTAGAATATCCACTGAAGCCCTTTGATAAGGTGGTGTCCCATCCGATGCAAATTTGCATTTAAAAGTCAGTGTGGCCCAGCCAGCATGGCTCAGTGGTTGAGCATCGACCTATGATCCAGGAGGTCACGGTTCGATTCCCAGTCAGGGCATGTGCCCGGGTGGCAGGCTCGATCCTCAGTGTGGAGCATGCAGGAGGCAGTCAATCAATGATTCTCTCTCATCATTGATGTTTCTATCTCTCTCTCCCTCTCCCTTCCTCTTTGAAGTCAATAAAAATATATTTAAAATAAAATAAAAAGTCAGTTTGTCTTTTGAAGTTGAATAGGAGGCTGTGATAGGCAGCCTCCAAAGTGGTCCCCCGATGAATGATCCCTGCCTCCTGACAGTGTTGCCTTTGTGTAGCCCATGGCCACACTGAATCAGAGCTGGTCTTATGTGACCAACAGAACATGGCAGAAGTGATACTGCAGGACATGTGGGGCTGGGTCCAAAAGTCCTTGCAGCTTCTGCCTTGACCTCGTGGAACATTCACCCTGAAAATCCTGAGCCACCATGTATGTTTGTCTACTCTGAGGCCACCATGCAGGTGGGGGCAGTGGAGAGACCACACTTCTGCAGTAGGTCACTCAACTTTTGAGTGTTTTTTTAAATACAAAAATACATAACTGGAACAGGGACTTGGTAATTTGAGCCAATGCTAGAAAGGAGAAGACATACTTTCTGCAATATGAGGCCCAAAAGTTTTTGCAAACATCAAGTAACCCTCCAAATGCAAGATATCTAGTGTGCCTTAGAGATGTGGTCATCCATATATTAGAGAAAAGGGCAGTGTTTCTCACACCACAGATTGCCACAGGTGCTTACAGAGAGAGAGAGAGAGAGACAGAGAGAGAGACAGAAAGAGAGAGAGAGAGAGACAGAGACAGAGAGAGACAGAGAGAGACAGAGAGAGAGAGATTGACTTTAGGAGCCACAGCATTTTTTTCTCCTGCCTGTCTGCAGAAATAGCTAGAACAAGGATAGCTGTGACCTACCAACGTCTTAAAGGTTTACAAGACCCGAGAAAAGGCTGGAAGAAGGACCACAGTCACAGAAGGGGGATGAAATGAGGGCCTCGGGATTCAGACTCTAGGGAGGGGTCAGGGAAGGAGAAGAAAATGCTAAAATGAAGAAGAACAAAGGTCCTGGGGAGTATTCTTCACAATGTGAGGGAACAGGCTTGTACCCCCTCACCTCCTGGCCTTGCCTCCAGCTGAGGGATGGTGCATATGTACCTCACCCAGGGGAGCCGTGCCTGACACTTCACCACCAATGCTGGAGGATGTGCATTCAATCATGGTGGGTCTGAAATAAAGAACTGGTTGAACCTTCCTAAGGCCTCCAGAAGGTGAAGAATTGAACTTCTTTTACCCCATCACTAGCAGACTGAGACCTCCTTAGTGTGGGCAGTGGGGCTGCAAAGAGAACCCATGGATAGGTGTCCAGCTAGCTACCAGTAGGGTTGATTGCACAGAGCACTGTAACTGCCTAACTCTCCACACCAAACACACACACACACACACACACACACACACACTCCATCAAGAGGAAGAGTCCAGCATCTGGGCTACACATTTAAAGCAGCTAGTGGGGTGGTACATAGTAGGAACGTATTAGAGTTAATTCACTTTGCTATTAAAGAGAGAGAAATAAAATCCACGAAAAGATCACAACACATGTAAATAGCCTTGTGCCAAGTCCTGCTAAAAGTAACAAAATAAAAATAAAAGAAACACCATGAAAGTCCAAAAATGGGTCCGGGTCATGGCTGCTCCAAGGAGAAGAGAGCCAGGAAGGAAACCTATTGGTCAGCCCCGGCCTAGAGCTAGGCCCAGGCCGCTGTGAGAAAGTACCGTATGCTCAAATAGAAGCTTCAATTTAAACCTAGACTTCTTCACTTAGGACGTCTCAGAGCCTTCCATTTGCTCATTTTCATGGAGAGTCTATAAAGGGGGATTTAGAACCATGGAACACCTAATGACACCAGTCATAACATTCCAAGGAATATAGTTTGGAAAATGCTGCAGTAGAGAATTATCACAAAATAATATTGTATCACCTAATAGCGCCAATGCTTTCTAATACTCCCTCTCTTCCTACATCTCACTAAGATACCTGCGAAATGGTGAAAAGCACAAAAGTGTACGGTCATTGTACATATGAAGGCTAAAGGACAATCTACCCTGGAATCTGAGTGTGTATGGAGCAGGAGAAAGTGGGATCTGTTTTCTCAAGGGTGTGAAAAACACAGGAGGACCAGTAGCTGTATCTTGCTCTGATAATTTTAGCAAGTACTGACCAATAGGACATGGGCTGATATAAATCTGGGAATAAAAGAAAATTCAGCATTGCTCAAAATAGAATCCTCAGGAAACTGAGTGAGCAGGTGTATTCCACGGATTTATCCTAAAACAAGACCCTTACAAACAATGCAAACAAAAAAAATAAAACCAGCTTAATGACATCCTGTAAAGGTCGCTTGGCTTCTGCTCAGTTGCCATTCTGTTGTGTGTTTTGTACAACACCTGGTGTTTTTGACCCTTAGAACATGTTTTGTTTTGTTTCATTTTGTTTTGTTTTTCTTAGCTATCTTACTAAGAGTTTTAAATAGTCCTCAGTCTTTCTGCGGGTAGTAGAAACTTTTAACTGTACCTTGAAATTTTACAAGATAACAGCAATTTACTTTATAGTTTCTTTCTATAAATGTAAAAGAGAAAATTTTTTTTATCATCACATCATCAATTTTTAAAAAAACACTATTGAGCATCTTCCATGTCTTCGTGGAAGTCAGGATGTGCTAAAGACCTGAAAAGACACCCTGGAAAAGTATACTTATTTCCAAGGAAAATGGGAGATCATCATTAGAATTCCTCCACCAGCCTCATTTACTCAGATGCTCAGGTTACTTGCCTGACCCCATCTTTTTCTATGCATGGCAATATTTTTCTTTGTCCATCTTCTCCTTTTAAACCAGCTTTTGAAGATTACTAGTCTGTGCTAAGTTCATTTGCCATTTACTTTCAAAATTCTTTGTTAAGGTAAAGATGTCATCCAAGGTTATGACTTTTCCTCTGAGTTCAGCTTTGACCATATTAAAGTGTTCCCATTTTCATTTATTTCTAAATACTCTGTAATTACAGTTTTGATTTTTCTCTTAGGTATTTTATTTCATGTGGGTGTGTGTGTGTGTGTGTGTGTGTGTGTGTGTGTGTGTGTGTGTGATTACAATTATTATGTGTTGTGGTCAGAAATTATGGTTCATATTGGTTTCTGCTTTGAGGAATTAATTACCATTTTTTATTTTGTGTTCTAATAGATAAGTAATCTTTATAAATGTTCAATGGATGCTGCTAGAAAAGTCATGTCTTCAGTGTATAAAGTTCAATATGTGTTTACTAAATAAATGCTTAAAGTATTCAGGTCATCTATGTTCTCACGTATTTTTGCTTATGTGCTCTCTCAGAAATAAGGAAGTCAGACCAGACAACAGTGGAACTGAAATGAAAGACACTTTTCGAGGACCTCTAATCGCTTCTTTAATTTAGTTCCAGCTCTTAGAGGAAGGAAATGCCAGCCAGTGCTCTACACCACAGCTTCCCCTTCCACATTTAGGATGAATCACTAAGGACATTTTCTAAATAAACATTATCTTTAATTCCCTGGAGAAAACTCTAAAGAAACCACTTCTTAAGAGAATCCAAAAAATATTATTGGAAAACTTCAATATTGGGTCAAGGAGCTTTGACAGAGAAACTACACGTTGAAATCAGGGATCATTGTTAGAAGGGGACCACATTACAGCTCCAGTGTGTACTATCAAAGTGGTAAGGGAGAAAAATCACACAATGAATTGATAAAATGTATTCACACCTAAGAGTCTAAATCTGGACATGATGCATCACAAGCTGCTAGTTTCCATTTTCCTTTGGTCATCATGATGGTTATTATGTTTGCAGTGAAATTAACAAGTATTTGTGGTACTTACTGGGAGAGATGAATCAAACCAGTAATACTGAAAATGTATGATTAGTGCTACAATATAGAAGGAACAGTGAACCACAAGGATTAGAACTAGATTGGTCTCATTAGGAGCAAGGTCTACAAAAGGTCTTAAAGCTCTCATGCCAAAAGTATTCTCTTTCCAAAAAGGCAATACTAGGTTGGAAATGATCAGGAAGCTTTTCAGCTCTCTTTCATAATTTCCCTAACACTCTTAGCACTTTAGTTTCACTAGAATTTTTGGATGATGAGGGAGGATATTTTGTGGAGACGATGTGGAGTTAGATTTTGTGGAGGTAAGGCAATTCTTTTTCTTTCTTTAGTATAGATGTTCCCAACAGTGTGCTTCCTTCGTGCTGTATTTGGTGAATATTTGAGCAACGTTAGCAGTTATTACTATAAGATTGGGTGGGGAATAGAGGAGATGAGGAGGAGGGGGTGGGGTTGGCTGAGATCACAGGGGTAGAAGGAAGACGTTGCTTACTTCTTTATGCTATATTTCATTCCAAACAAGGTCTAGCTTCATGCCTCAGTTCCAGAGAAACAGCCCAAGGAGAGTGAGTTATCTAGGTAAGACCTCACTCATCCCACACCAATCCTGACATTTCAGACCCCAGAAAAAAAAATTAATTCATTGACTAATAAAAGTTAAAACATCATCAAAATGGAAATAAACATACTGACTTCTTCACAACAGGGAGAACAAGGGTTTGGTTTGGTTTTTTTAACCACAGGCATCCTGTGATTGCGTCAGATTCCTGTCATACTCATGATGAACTTCACAAGAGCCTTTCTGCTAGAGAGAGGCCAGAGACATGAAACTGCTTACCCTGACTGCTGCAAAAGTTGCTTTCCCCCCTTTCAATCAGAGAGAAAAAGTTCAAATCTTAAGTATTCAGGAATCAGTTTTTTTAATATATATATGAATCAAACCAGTAATACTGAAAATGTATGATTATACATTTGTATACATTTATACAAATCAATGATATATATATAATTGATTTCAGAGAGGAAGGGAGAGGTAGAGATAAATAGAAACATCAATGATGAGAGAGAATCATTGATCAGCTGCCTCCTGCACGCCCCACACTGGAGATCGAGCCCACAATCCAGGCATGTGCCCTGACCGGGAATCAAACCCTGACCTCCAGGTTCACAGGTAGACGCTCAACCACTGAGCCAGGCCGGCCGGGCAGGAATCAGTTTTATAGATCCATAAATCTTGCAGACATGTGATACTAAAACTGTAAAATTCAATGCAATGCAGCAGACCAAAGCAGATCTTGAGCTAGTGCTGGAAATAAAAATCTCTGTGGACTTTAAGGCCCAAGAAATGTTACTTGTGCTCACAAGAAAATAAAGCCATCTGAGGAATTCCATGTAATCTTGTGGGGAAGCGGGCAGTGAGCGTGCAAGGACTCAGCCAGGAGGGCAGTTGCAGGAAGCAGAGCTCAGATGAGATTCCTGGCAATCTTCTGGTGGGGATGGAGCAGCACCTGCCACTAGAGAATCACTAGCACAATGGCAAGACCGAGCAGGCGGTATTTCTCAGAACTCTTTGGGAGGTGTCTGCTGAAAAACAAAATACTTTAAGATCCCTTGGTTTGGAATGTGAGACCCCCACGGGACCAGCTGAAGTAACAACAGATTGATGCTAACCTGACTGTTAGGGAAAATGAGTCTTGTTATCTGCAGTATTATAGTTTTGCTGATGGAGCCTGCAAGCTGGACCCCACCTGAGGCTCCTTGAACCCTAGAAGAGAACTCTTGAGCCCTAACCCAACGAGATTCATTTAGGACTTCTGACATCCATGACTGTAAGATAATAAATTTGTATTGCTGGAGGCTCTGAGTTTGTGGTCATCTGTAAGAGCACCAATAGAAAACATAGTGTCACACTGCCACCTGAGAAGGTGGAGAGATGATGGGGGAAATCTAACTGAGCCTCATGGTGTGCCTTAAGAATATTGCCAAGGAGGACAAAAGCCTGAAAATACAGATTAGGACCAAAGAAACAGGTCCCAAAACTCAGAAAAAGCCAAGCAAAGGGAATAGGAAAAAGTCCAATAGCATGGCAGTAATGTGTAACCAGTGTGAAGAGCTATAATTTCTTCCTTGGGAAATAATAGACTGAGCTAGACTCTGGGGATGAGAAGAGTGAGGAGAGATTGCTGAGTTTGGCCAGTAGAATCACATCTAAGGGAAGCATGTGTGTGTGTGTGTGTGTGTGTGTGTGTGTGTGTGTGTGTGTGCGCGCGCGCGCGCATACACACACACACACACACACACACACGCACACACACTTTCTTATATGGAATTTATACTGGGCCCTGATAAAGATTTAAGCAGTGTCCTAGCTGGTTTGGCTCAGTGGATAGAGCATCAGCCTTCGGACTGAAGGGTCCCAGGTTCGATTCCAGTCAAGGGCTCATGCCCGGGTTGTGGACTCCATTCCCCAGCAGGATGCAGCCAATCAATGATTCTCTCTTACCACTGATGTTTCTATCTCTCTCTCTCCCTCTCTGACAGCAATAAAAAAAATGTATTTTTAAAAAAGAGATTTAAGCAGGGGTGTTTTTTTTTGTCTTGAATTTCAAAACTATTCCTGTCTTCTTTTTTACACAAGAAGCAAAATCTCGTTGCCTAGGCCTCTGGAAGGGGTCTCCATAGACCTCTCTTCTTGCATCTCCCTTTAATGCTTTCCTCCTCCACTGACCCCATCACCACCACCACCACCATCCAAGACTACCTCTCAGTTCCCACAGAGACAACCAGCCTCCTTAAGAAAATAACACTTACATCTTGTCAATTTCATAGCCTCGAGAGATGCACGTAAATGATTTTTTTTTTTCCTCCATCCGATTTCTGTTTCTCCTAGAGGGGAAGGGTGAATTTTGGTCCCAGTGCCCTCTGTTTTTTCCTGATAAGGGAGCAGGGTCAAAGATGAGCTCTGGTGCAAAATGATAAGGAGATGGTTAGGTGATGAGCATTTCTACCCCAGGTGCAATTTATCTTTGAAATACACTTATTTATATTTCAAGACAGAGCCATGGTTACACAGCATAAGTAAATTCCAAAGCATGGAGGAAAGAGATGTCTAATCAAGAGAGGATTATGGGAAGTAAAGAGACTATAACAAGCTTGGGGTGATTCAGGATGGGGGGGGGGGGAAGCCAAGAAGAGGTTTATGGGATGTCGTGAAATCAATATTCTGTAGAGGGTCGGATGGACAAAGAGTCTTTACTGGGAGAGCCAGCACTAAAGGGAAGATACTCTTACGAACAAGAGAGTGAGAAGGCTAGAAATGAGGGAGGCCCGTGCCTGAGGGCAGAGACTAAAGCCTTATAGGGCAACAACAAGGGACCCAGGCACACAGCAAGGTCAGCTAGTCTGCTTGGCAGCAGCATCCTGGCACCGAGGGCTCACAGCTCCCCCACCATTGCAAAGCCTTTTTTGGTGGCGGCTCTTTGGAGCACCTCAAAGCCAGAATCAGATTTCTGAAGCATCACTTTTTCCTGTTGGATCCCTGCTCAGAACCCTGAGTGGCTCCCAGATATAAAGAAGCCAGCCCAGCCCCTGCTGTGGGGTCTTCTCCGGGGGCGCAGATGAAGTCCAGCAGCTCGAAAACTGCTCAGCCCCGACCACAACCACTCCATTGGCATCTACTACTTCACGTTTGACCAGAGGGAATTTTTATTTTTATTTTTATTTTTTTGCTTTCTTTTTTTTTTAATTTTTTATTGAGGTATTATATGTGTACATATCTTACCATTACCCCCCCCACCCCACACCCACACTTGCCCTCACCCCCCAGAGTTTTGCATCCATTGTTTATGCTTATATGCATGCATACAAGTCCTTCGTTTGATTTCTTATCTCCCTCCCCAGAGGGAATTTTTAAATTTTATTTCCGTAAATAGCCTCTAAACGCTTTGAGGCCACAATGCTACATTGCCTTGGAGAAAGAAATCACCATCTTTTGTGATAAGTTCAAAGCACCACGGAATATTGGCATCATCAGAAAAGTTCCAAGTCCTGTCTGTCAGGTCCAACAGCTCCCACCAGATGATCATGACCTCTGCCTATAGCAGGTTAAATCAGTCAGCAAAGCCCACCAAGATAGTGATCAAGGTTAAGACCTGGACTAGAGATTGGGTTTTGTCGTGATCTTGGCAGGGAATGCAGGTGCAGCCCCAGTCACAAGGTGAGGGTTTCATGTTACAGATCCATCACCACCTCCAGAAAAACAACCTAAAGGGCATTTGGGGGCAGGGCTGCCTCCACAAAGCCCCTTTGTGCATCTACCCCTCTCCATCTCTATTGCTGTTAGAGACTGCTCAGGTCAGATGAGGGGTGGGGGCGGGGTGGGGGGGAGAATAAGAATTGTTTGCATTTTATGATTGTAAGTCTCAAGCTATGGATGATGTTAAAAGTAACGTGTATTGAGCAAGTCTGTGTCTTAGATTCACTGTAAGTCTTGCCTTAGCATCCAGAAGGAGGGACTGTGAGCCTTTTGCTCAGCTGTTCCAACCAACTGTCCCAGTCCCCATGCAGTGTAGTGACAGGTATGAGCTCTGCAGTCAGACTGGCTGGGTTCCAGTCTGGCTCACCACTCACCCACTGTGTGAACTTACAGCCCATTTCCTCAGCCATAAACTAAATGCCAATATCAGTTTGTTCTCTTTATCTGAGTCCACCTCTGTTTTGTTTGTTCATTTTGTTTTTTAAATTCCACATATAAGTGGAATTATATGACAAACCATATGATATTTGTCTTTCTCTGTCTGACTTACTTAACTTTGCATAATACCCTCTAGGTCCATCTATGTTGTTGCACATGGTAAGATTTCATTCTTTTTTATGACTAGTATTCCATTGAATATATGTACCACATATTCTTTATGCAACCATCTATCAATGGACACCTCGATTGCTTCCATATCTTGGCTACTGTAAATAATGCTGCCAGATGGGAGGGGGGTTGGAGGCTAGACGAAAAAGGTAAAAGAATTAAAAAGTACACATTGGCAGTTACAAAATAGACATGGGATGTAAAATACAGCATTAGGAAATATAGTCAATAATATTGTAATAACTATGTATGGGGTCATGTCGGTACTAGACTTATTGGGAAATCATCTCATCCTATCTAATAATAGACAAATATGCAAATTGACCGCACCTTCGCTAAGCCAAGCCACGCCCACCAGCCAAGCCACGCCCACCAACCAATCAGGACGAATCAGGATTTTTTTATACACATTGGTGGAATGTTTAGTGAATCTGTTTTCTTTTTTTTTTTTTTTTTTCTCTTTTTTTTATTTTTTATTTTTTATTTTTTTTTAATTAAGGTATTATATGTGTACATATCTTACCATTGCCCTCCCCACACCCCACTCCCATATATGCCCCCACCCCCCAGAGTTTTGCATCCATTGGTTATGCTTATATGCATGCATACAAGTCCTTTGATTGATCTCTTATCTCCCCCACCTCTCCCTAACCTTCCCCTTGTAATTTGACAGTCTGTTTGATGCTTTACTGTCTCTGTATCTATCTTTTTGTTCAAGTTTATAATGTTCTTTATTATCCATAAATGAGTGAGATCATGTGGTATTTTTCTTTCATTGACTGACTTATTTCACTTAACATAATGTTCTCCAATTCCTCCCAGGTTGCTGCAAATGATGAGAATTCCTTCTTTTTTATGGCAGCATAGTATTCCATTGTGTAGATGTACCACAGTTTTCTGATCCAGTCATCTGCTGACGGGCACCTAGGCTGTTTCCAAATCTTAGCTATGGTGAATTGCGCTGCTATGAACATAGGGGTGCATATATCCTTTCTAATTGGTGTTTCTAGTTTCTTCGGATATATTCCCAGGAGTGGGATTACTGGGTCAAATGGGAGTTCCATTTTCAGTTTTTTGAGGAAACTCCATACTGTTCTCCACAGTGGCTGCACCAGTCTGCAATCCCACCAGCAGTGCACGAGGGTTCCTTTTTCTCCGCATCCTCGCCAACACTTGTCGTTTGTTGATTTGTTGATGATAGCCATTCTGACAGGTGTGAGATGGTACCGCATTGTTGTTTTGATTTGCATCTCTCGGATAATTAGTGACGTTGAGCATGTTTTCATGTGTCTCTTGGCCTTCCTTCTGTCTTCTTTTGAAAAGATTCTATTTAGGTCTGTTGCCCATTTTTTTATTGGATCATTTATCTTCCTTTTATTAAGTTGTATAAGCTGCCTGTAGATGTTGGAGATTAAACCTTTATCAGTGATGCCATTTGCAAATATGTTCTCCCATGCAGTGGGCCTTCTTGTTGTTTTGTTGATGGTTTCTTTTGCTGTGAAAAAGCTTTTTATTTTGATGTAGTCCCATTTGTTAATTTTCTCTTTAGCTTCCATTGCCCTAGGGGCAGTGTCAGTGAAGAATTTCTTTTGGCATATGTCTGACATTTTGCTGCCTGTGGATTGCTCTAGTATTTTTATGGTTTCCCGTCTTATGTTTAATTCCTGTATCCATTTTGAGTTTATTTTTGTGTATGGCGTAAGTTGGTGATCAAGCTTCATTTTTTTGCATGTATCTGTCCAATTTTCCCAACACCATTTATTGAAGAGACTGTCTTTATTCCATTGTATGTTCATGCCTCCTTTGTCAAATATTAATTGAGCATAGTGGTTTGGGTCAATATCTGGATTCTCTATGCTGTTCCATTGATCTATATGTCTGTTCTTGTGCCAGTACCAGGCTGTTTTGAGAACAGTGGCTTTGTAATACAGCTTGAAATCTGGTATTGAGATCCCTCCTACTTTATTCTTCTTTCTCAGGATTGCTGTGGCTATTCGGGGTCTTTTTTTATTCCAGATGAATTTTTGGAGAGTTCTTTCAAGGTCTGTGAAATATGCCGTTGGTATTTTAATGGGGAGTGCATTGAATCTATAGATTGCTTTGGGTAGTATGGACATTTTAATGATGTTGATTCTACCAATCCATGAACATGGTATGTTCTTCCATCTGTTTACGTCTTCCTCTATCTCTTTTTTCAGTGTCCTGTAGTTTTCCGTGTATAGGTCTTTTACCTCCTTAGTTAAGTTTATTCCTAGGTATCTTAATTTTTTTGGTGCGATGGTAAATGGGATTGCCTTTTTAGTCTCTCTGTCTGTAAGTTCACTATTGGTGTATAGAAAGGCCATAGATTTCTTGGCGTTAATTTTGTATCCTGCTACATTGCCGAATTCATTTATTAAGTCTATGAGTTTTTTGACGGAGTCTTTCGGATTTTTTATGTACAATATCATGTCGTCTGCAAATAAAGACAGCTTTACTTGTTCTTTTCCAATCTGGATGCCTTTTATTTCTTCTTCTTGTCTAATTGCAATGGCTAATACTTCCAGTACTATGTCAAACAGGAGTGGTGAGAGTGGGCATCCCTGTCTTGTTCCTGTTCTTAGGGGAAATGTCTTTAGTTTTTGTCCATTGAGTATGATGTTTGCTGTGGGTTTATCATATATAGCTTTTATTATGTTGAGGTATGAGCCATCTATTCCCACCTTGTTGAGAGCTTTTATCAAGAAAGGGTGTTGGATTTTGTCAAATGCTTTTTCTGCATCAATTGATATGACTATGTGATTTTTATCTTTCAATTTGTTTATGTGATGTATCACGTTTATTGATTTGCGGATATTGTACCATCCTTGCATTCCTGGGATAAATCCTACTTGATCATGGTGTATGATCTTTCTGATGTACTGCTGGAGCCGATTTGCTAGAATTTTGTTGAGGATTTTGGCATCTATGTTCATGAGGGATATTGGTCTGTAATTCTCTTTCATTGTGTTGTCTTTATCTGGTTTTGGTATTAGGGTGATGCTGGCTTCATAGAAGGAGCTTGGAAGTGTTCCTTCCACTTGAATTTTTTGGAATAGTCTGAGGAGGATAGGTTTTAGTTCTTCCTTGAATGTTTGGTAAAACTCTCCTGTGAAGCCATCAGGCCCCGGGCTTTTGTTTGCTGGAAGCTTTTTGATGACTGCTTCAATTTCGTCCATAGTTATTGGCCTATTGAGCTGTTTAGATTCTTCTTGATTGATTTTTGGAAGGTTATATTTTTCTAGGAATATGTCCATTTCCTCCAGATTGTCCAGTTTGTTGGAATAGAGTTGTTCGTAGTATTTTGTAACAATCCTTTGTATCTCAGCGGGGTCTGTTGTTATTTCACCTCTTTCATTTCTGATTTTGTTTATTTGGGTCCTCTCTCTTTGCTTCTTGGTGAGCCTGGCTAGAGGTCCATCAATCTTGTTTATCCTTTCAAAGAACCAGCTCTTGGTTTTGTTGATCTTATGTATTGTTTCTTTGGTCTCTATGTCATTTATCTCCGCTCTGATCTTTGTTATTTCCTTCCTTCTGGTTACACTGGGCTTTTCTTGCTGCTCTTTTTCTAGCTCTTTGAGTTGTAGGGTTAAGTAATTTATTACCATTGTTTCTTGTTTTTTGCAATAGGCCTGTAGAGCTATGAACTTCCCTCTCAAGACTGCTTTCGCTGTGTCCCATAGATTTTGGATTGTTGTGTTTTCATTGTCATTTGTTGCCATGATGTTTTTTATTTCTTCCTTGATCTCTCTGGTGACCCAGTCCTTGTTTAATAGCATGCTGTTTAGTCTCCATGTGTTTGATTTCTTGGGATTGTTTTTATTGTAGTTGATTTCCAGTTTTATGCCACTGTGATCTGAGAAGATGCTTGATATAATTTCTATCTTCTTGAATTTGAAGAGACTTTGTCTGTGACCCAGCATATGGTCTATCTTTGAAAATGACCCATGTGCACTTGAGAAGAATGTATATTCTGTGGCTTTGGGGTGAAATGTTCTGAAGATGTCAATTAATTCCATCTGGTCTAGTGAGTCATTTAGGATTGCTGTTTCTTTGCTGATTTTTTGTTTAGAGGATTTGTCCAGTGGTGATAGTGGGGTATTAAAGTCTCCTACTATGATTGTGTTGCTATTAATCTCTCCCTTGATATCCTCCAGGAGTTTTTTTATGTATTTGGGTGCTCCTATATTGGGAGCGTATATGTTTACCAGAATTATTTCTTCTTGTTGGATTTCTCCCTTTAGTATTATGAAGTGGCCTTCCTTATCTCTTGTTATGGCATTTACTTTGAGGTCTATTTTGTCAGATATAAGTATTGCTACCCCAGCTTTTTTTTCATTTCCATTTGCCTGAAAGATATTTTTCCATCCCTTCACTTTCAATCTGTGTGAGTCTCTTGTTCTGAGGTGGGTCTCTT
Source organism: Cnephaeus nilssonii (assembly GCF_951640355.1). Lineage (NCBI taxonomy): Eukaryota > Metazoa > Chordata > Mammalia > Chiroptera > Vespertilionidae > Cnephaeus > Cnephaeus nilssonii. The sequence continues at coordinate 10,777,425 of NC_137088.1, read as the reverse complement.
GTAGACAGCATATATATGGGTCGTGTTTTTTTATCCATTCAGCTACTCGATGTCTTTTGATTGGAGCATTTAGTCCGTTTACATTTAAAGTTATTACTGAAAGGTATTTGTTTGCAGTCATATCTATTTTTGTGTCTGTATTCCTTCTTACCTGTTTATTTCTTCTTTTTACAGTATTCCCTTTAGCAATTCTTGCATTGCTGGTTTGGTGGTGATAAACTCCCTGAGGCTTTTTTTGTCTGCAAAGCTCCTGATTTCCCCTTCAATTTTGATTGATAGTCTTGCTGGATATAGTATTCTTGGATTCAGTCCTTTGCTTTGCAACACTTTGTATACCTCCTTCCATTCACTTCTAGCTTGTTGTGTTTCTGATGAGTAATCATTTGACAATCTGATGGGTGTTCCTTTGTAGGTAACTCTCTGTCTCTCTCTTGCCGCCTTTAGGATTCTCTCTTTATCATTTATATTTGCCATTGAAATTATGACATGTCTTGGTGTGGGTCTTTTGGGGTTGATCCTGCTTGGGACTCTCTTTACTTGCGTAACTTTTATCTTTCCCATATCCGGGAAGTTTTCTGTCATTATTTCTTCAAATAGATTTTCTAATCCCTGCTGCTCTTCTTGTCCTTCTGGCAGCCCTATTATACGCATGTTACTTCGTTTCATGTTGTCCCGAAGCTCCCTTAGGCTTTCCTCCTGCTTTTTAATTTTTTTCTCCAATTGCTGTTCAGCTTGAGCTTGTTTCTGTACCTGATCTTCTAACTCACTAATTCGGTCCTCTGCTTCTTGTAATCTACTGTTGAAACTTTCCATGGTGTTTTTGATTGTAGCTATATCACTTTTCATTTCTTCCTGATTCTTGCATAAGTTGTTGATTTTCTCATCCATCCGATGTATAAATTCCATGACCATTACTCTGAACTCCTTTTCGGTCATGTTGCACGCTTCATTTTCACTAATTTCCTTTCTTGGCGACTCCACATTTTCTTTCCTCTGTGAGTTATTTCGTTTCCCCATTCTGGCTATTACCAGAAAGCTCAAGCTTCTGTTTGCGTGGACCTGGGCCGTGTGCTGTGGGGACTTCGCTCCACCCTAGTTTCACTGAAGTGCTCTGACACTAGGACGTGTGACTGTCTTTGGTTGGTGGGAACCAAACTTGCCCAGGATCAGTGTCCCCAGTGTTCCGTGTGGTCTCGTGTGCACGTTTAGAATCAGGGGCCCTGTCTGCACCACACTGTTGGTATGTGCCGAGAATGAGATCCTTAGCATGTGCCAGGAGTCAGAGTTTCCCTGTGTCTGCACCTAGACTCGAGTGTCAAAGTCTCTGTTGCCTTGTGCGGTTTCTCGTTGAGAATCAGGGTCCCTGTGTGTGCACGCACCAACAATTGGGGTCGCTGGCTCTTAGTGTGAATGCGCTGTGAGTCAGGGATCCCAGGCAGCTGTGTCCGGCGTGCCAAATTCCCTGAAGTGGGGCTGCGTCCTGTGTGTGCTCTCTCTACTGAGCCAAACCGGCTAGAGCGCACATTCTTAAAAACCTGAAGGTGAGCCGGCTCAGTGCACTCTCCCAAAGTCCCAGAAGGGGGGCGGAGTCCGTCCTGCGCGCCAAATTCCCCAAAGGGAAGCCCCTCTGTGCACGCTTTTAAGAATCTTCAAAGGGGGAGCTGTGCCCCGCGAGCCAAATTCCCCCAAATTCCCCGAAGCGGAGCCCTCTGTGCGCACTGACAGATTTCCCCGATGGGGAGCTGCTTCTGTCCCGTGCGCGAGCGCGCGCCAAATTCCCTAAGAGGGAGCGCGTCCCTGCGCAAAGCTCGGCAGCTTGGGCCAGGGGCGGATCTATCAGTTACTATGGCGCTGTCTGTGCGCGCGCCTGTGAGCAGCTTGGGCGAGGGGCGCGTCTATCAGTTACTATGGCGCTTTCCGCACGCCTGTGGGCGCTCAGCAGCTTGGGGGAGGGGCGGGTCTATCAGTTACTATGGCGCTATCAGCGCCTGCGAGGAGGGGGATAGGCTCTTTGACTCACGGAAATCTGCCGGGAAGTCTGGATTCTTGTTTGTTTGTCTGAAGCTGTGATAGCAGTTCTCTGTCCCCAGTGGCTGCAGGGTCCTGGTTTGTGTCGGAAGCCAGGATCCGAGTCTCGGGCAGCTCTGTTTCCCAAGATGGCGTGGTCTCTGCGTCCGCACCAGCCGCCGAGAAGTGTCCCCTTTGTGCGCGGGGCTCCGCCGTCTAGGGCTGCCCTGTTCGGGAGCCCCTTGGAAGACCTGCAGAATCTAACTGACCCTATCTCATACACACACACACACACACCACACACATCTACACTCTCCTCTATGGGTTCCTCACTCACACTCTCTCTCTCCCTACCTTCCTGCCGGTCGCCATCTTTTTTCTCTCAGTGAATCTGTTTTCCTTGTACCCAACACAGTTCTCCACTAATAGTGAATGTTCAATTACTGGTTTGGGAATTAAACTAAAATTTTCTCCAAAACAGAGGTACCATCTGGGGTCTTTTCAACCCTTAAAATCTAGAGGGGGTCACTTGAGAGTCTCTATTTAGTTCATGGCCTGAAAAAGTCCAAAGGCTCCATTTAAGTTGGTGAAGCCACTGTGGAAAACAGTATGAAGCTCTGACGCTCAAAAAATAATAAATTATATATATATCCAAATGAAATGAAAACAGGATATCAAAGAGATATCTGCACTCCCATGTTCATTGAAGCAACTATTAGTTTGTTTTAATATAGTGAGAAAAGCATGGGGTTTTTTTTAAATACAAGCAACCTAGTTTGGAAACCCTGACTTAGTTTCTTACTAGCTTGTGGCCTTCAACAAATTACTTAACTTTTATGAGCCTCAGAGACATTAATACCTACCAGAAGAATTTTTATGAGAATTAAAGGAGAAACGGTATTTATATGAAAGGATATAGAGTACTGACTGGCTGTAAAGTTTTTGTTGTTGCCCCCAAAAGTGGCATTATCGTATCAAGAGGCTACTGCCTTATTGTAACCTGTTGACTAAAAGTTGATTCTATTATATGGCAAATACTTTCAGAATATCTTTGTTCAATATGTGAATAGTTAATAGTTAATAAACCAGAGTATTATATACCGATCTCCTCTGTTTCTCCACTTCAACTTGTCCGGATACAACTGTACACAGAACACAACGAGGACTGGCCCCCACCCCTGTTGACTGGTTGCAGTCTCCTTCAAGAGCTATGGGCAAAATTCTTTATGCTTATATGGTCCTTATGTCTGAAACACTCAAAGCATTTTTCTGGAGATTAAATCAGGGCTTTCAGATTATCCTGGTTAATAAATGTCAAGTCTCCAATGTGAAACCTCAGAATATCCTTTTGAGGAAGGTGGCTGACAACGTTATCTTTCATAAAAATAAACTGAGGCATGAAGGGGATAAATCAGAAGGCTTGTTACAAATTCTTAACTTCTTATCTACACTTCTATTCTATATATGAAGACCAGTGTTTCATGGGAACGCACGGAGTGTCACCAGGGATCCTCACAGAGCATGGTTGTGGTCTTAGGAGAAAACAAGTCTACCATTCTCTTAACACGGCTAGGAGGGCTGTGGGACATGGGGGAAGGGTGCCAAGGATGGGTTTTTCTTGATTGGGTAAAGAGTCCGAGTCAGTGATGTTGGCACAAGCAGATGAGCTAGAACTCCAAGGATGCGTGGTTGTGGCACCTGTCATGAACAGCACAAAGTTCCTATTTTAAGCTAAGTTCCTGTGGTTATAGTAAGCCTCTTCTCAGGAAGAAAAAAATGCTCAAGAGGGGCTAAGAAAGGGAGTCTTCTTGCATAGGGTGGGCTGGGAGCACCAGCTTGAGACAGTGTGGACAACTATGAGAGGAAGAAGCAGAAAGATTGTCACCTTGCAGAGTAATTACCTGCATCTCAACCATGCTTATTATACCCTGTTGACTAAAAGTTTATTCTATTATATGGCAAATCCTCCAGTGGATCCTTAACTCAACCATGCCATTAATTAACATCTACTATCGTTTACTCTACACCCAGTCTTTCACATGGCATGCTGGCTTTGTAGGCTTTGCACTGTGACAGCATAGCTAAACTGGAACTACATCTCCCAGAATTCTCTTCCTCAAATGGATCCACTCAGTGCAGATCACAAGATAAATTTTGCATGAACCTTGAAATGTGGAAGTAAAGCAACCATCACTTAGATGGTGATGCTTGGACTCAAACAGAGACCGTCTGATTCCAGAGCCTGAGTTTCAACTTTTTACTTATTTCACCTTTAATTCCATTTAGTTTGACTTCTGTCCTCACCACTTTTTTTTTGTTTGTTTAAGAAAAGAGAGTATTTTCAACACTTCTAAAACATCTTCAGAAAACTTTCCTCCATCCTTCTTCTGGACCTCTCTGAAGCCCCATATTTTTATTTATATCTGTCCTTTAACTGTTCAATTTTTTTTTCTTTTCTGTTTCCTTAAGTAGTTCTCTGCTATCTGTTGTCTACCACCCACACATGCACACACGTGCACACAACCATGTGCGTACACACAGATGTGACCATACACTCTGGTTCCAAATTGCATGCTCATCTCTTCAAACTGCCTAACCAATATTGGTCCATCAGCCCCTTTTGATAACCCAGACCTTGGCATTTCCCTCTAGAGGCTGCCTGAACCCTACATCTGCTTCCCTCTAGTAGTAAAATAGAAGCAATCAAACATAAAGCACACAGGAGGCCAGAGACCAGATGAGAAAGAGGCAGACAGAGAAGGGAAGAGGGGAAACTGAGAAAATCAGCCAAAGGAAAGTTACCAGGGGAGCAGGGCAGAACCCAGTGAAATTTTCTAAGACAGAAATAAACTCCCACAAGGGAAAAAAAAAAAGTCCAGGATGTTTTTATTAAAAAAGGGATAGGTCATAAACGATGGAGACAAAGGAGAATGAATAGAGATTTCCCAGAGAAGAGGAGTCAGACGGAACACAGCAGGATTGTCGGTAGACTGCACTGAGCAGCAAGAAGTTTAATATGAAGCTAATGACAGATACAGGACTAAGAAAGGAGATGATGATGCTCATCCTGAAACCAGCATCTGGAGCTGGGCAGAGCCAGAAACTCAAGGGATAGATGTAGCATCTGGACCTGTGAACGCGAGGGAAGTGGTCACCCAGGAAGGACTTGCTAAGTTCTTTGACGCTTTGCTACATCAAGAAGCATGAAGTGCATCTGTGAATGACCTCAACAACTCCTGAGACTAGAATCCGGGGTGACTGATCCAGGGATCTGCCTTTTACTAAAAAATCTCCCCCTCCACCCCATGTTCTCCTGGGAATGGGAACCTGCAATTTTCCAAGAATGAGACAAGCTCTTGTGTCTATTTTTCCACATACATGCCAGTCATAAACACCGAGAAGTAAACAGTAAGAATTCAAACCAGATACAGAAATAAAACTCAACTTTTTGGCCTCAGTATATTTGGTAAACTTTGCAGAGGAAAACTTAACTGACAAGAAACTTATGAAGGTATCCGAAAAAGAGGCAAGAGTGAAAACAATGGTTTTTATTTCAATGGCGTCCAATTTATCAATTTTTCCTTTTCTAGATCATGCTTTTGATGTATCAAGTCTGAGAACTCTTTGTCCAGCCTTTAGATGCCCAAAATTTTCTTTTATGATTTTAAAAATAATTTTATAATTTTCATTTTCAGTTAACATTTATAGAAGATGTAAGACAAGTTGAGGTTCATTTTTTTGTTTGTTTGTTTATTTTTGTCTATACATATATGAATGCTCCAGCCTTATTTTGGGGGAAGGTGCTGGGAACCAATTCCAGCATGTCATAATTACAAGAGTTTCACCAAAAGGTTGGTGAAGCTTGGGGAGCTCAACAAGGGTTGAGTCAAATGTAATTACCTGTTGGAATGGCTAAATGGCACGTCCCCCAAACCTGCTTCCAGACAGCTCAGGGCATTTCATTGCCTCCTGTTGGCCAAACACCTGAACAGCTGTAGGCTATTCCCCAATCTGACAATACCCTTTGATACCCTACCCTTTGAAGTGTATTATCTCCACCTTGCCTTAGGACAAATTCTGTTAATAAATAGCACAGGTTCCTTAGACAAGGAGCAGTCTTTCAGCTCCTTTAGCTGAAGATCCTCTGACCCCCAATGCCTTTCAAAATTATCTTTTGTCTTTGGACTCCTTCTTGAATCTACGCATCAGCCCCTTTCTCCAGAATGCTGAACCCTTTGTAAGGCTGGGACGAGAACCCCGGCAGAAGGTTATCTTACCTCCATTGAATTATTTTTATACCTTTGTCAAAAAACAGTTGGGCATATTTCTGTGTTCTAGTTCTGACTTCTTTATTCTGCTCCATTGATTTATGTGTCTATCCCTCAGCTAATATTGCACTGTCTTGAATACTGTAGCTATTCAGTAAACATAGAATTAGGTAGACTGATCCTTCTTACTTTATTCTGCCTTTTCAAAATCATTTAACTGTTCTAGTTTTTATCTATATAAATTTTAAGAATACTCTTATTTATATTTACAAAAAATTCTTTCTAGGATTTTGATAAGAATCTCATTAAACCTACATATCAATTTCAAGAGAATTAACATTTTTGCTATGTTGACTTTTTTTTTTTTTCCAATTCAGGAACTTGGTATGTCTCTCCATTTATTTAGATCATCTTTGATTTTTTTCACCAGTGTTGTGTAGTTTTCAAGCCTCTGTCTCAGATATCTTTTTTATTTCACTGACCTAGTATCACTAAGTATTTCATAGAGGATGGAAAATGTTATTTCTTTTTGGAAATGCAACAATATCTTAATTTTTTTCCTCACAGTTAATTAACATTAGTTTTTGATTATAGTATTTTGAATTCAAACTACTTTTATTCATAATTTAATTTTGACATTTTAAACTTCCAAAAGTTTGCAATGATACAAAAAAACTCCTATATACTAGTATGCTTTATGCATATTCACTAGTTCATATTTTTCTGTATTCATTTATTTATTTTACCTCTATTTTTTATTCATTTGAGAATAAATTATAGACAAGATGTTTCTTCATCCTAAATATTTCCATATGGACTTCCTGAAAACAAGGCCACTTGGCCACTTGTTTACATAAGCACTGTACTGTTATCAAGACTGTTAACAGTGACATAATCCTATTATCTAGCCATCAGATCTTATTTAAATTTCTCTCCTTGTCACAATAATGACTTTTATAGCAATTTGCCTTTTAGCACTTAGTACAAAGCCTGATGTCAGCCTAATTTTTTAAATTCCTTTTGAAGTATTTTTTTTTCTCTCCCAAAGGTATTAGAATTTTCTCTTTTCCCCTTAAAGGTTTAAAACTTTACCAGACTCTGACTACATTAAATTAATCTTCCTTAGCACCAGGTAGGAAATTATAGTCTGAAACTTGTGCCTTTCTTGAGCCAGATAAATGCTTTACTTTCATTTTTTATATTATTTCCTCTCCCACCACTTTCTCTGAAACTTCTGGTTCCTTGATTCTTTCAAATAGTATTTATTGGGTACCCTCTGTGTGACAAATACTGCTCAGTGAAAAGAAAAGTGATTTAGCCTCAGACAAAGCAACCGGCTGAGCTGATTATTCACCATCAAGGGCACAATACTTGGTAAAGAGCAAGGCAGGACAGACGCCCAGGCTCCCAGGAAGTCCTGTCTTAAGAACAGAGGCAGCGTGCCCCAGACAGAGGAGAGGCCATTCAAATTCCCATGCAGCTAAACAGGGCATTTTGAAGGCTGACAATCCCAAACCTTTGACCAGTGCTCTATTGGCTCAAAATAAACCACTTATATTTATACATATCAAATACAGAGACATCAGGAACTTCTCTCAAGGACACGCCTTGACATCTCTCTCTCTCTCTCTCTCTCTCTCTCTCTCTCTTTCTCTCTCTCTCTCTCTCTCTCTCACACACACACACACACACACACACACACACACAAATGTATTTTTTGTGATGTAGATGCCAAATCTCTAAAAGTAAATAGTTTCACTATGAACTTGGAGCTTTTGTGGATTTGAGGACAAATAGCTTTTTTTCCCTCACAAAACTTCCCTTAAACCACTTGTTACTTACTCCAGGGGAGCTACCAAACAGCTTTCCTTGGTGATTTTCTTCTTTGCCTGCCACCCCTCCTCTGTGTAGGATTTCAACTCTCAGCTCTACCCCTAACAAAAGCGTGATCCTGGGCAGTGACTTAACTCCTCTGAACCTTGATGTCCTCATCTGTGAAACAGGGACAGTAAAAATACTTACCAAAGAACTTATATACTGACCTGGAGTGGGGGGTAAGGGCTAGGAAGAGGGGGTAAAGGGGAAGAAAAGGGGAGATATCTGTAATACTATCAATAATAAAAATACATTTTTTAAATACCTTGTAAGGCCCTAATTGGTTTGGCTCAGTGGATAGAGCGTCGGCCTGCGGACTGAAGGGTCCCAGGTTCCATTCTGGTCAAGGGCATGTACCTTGGTTGCGGGCACATCCCCAGTGGGGAGTGTGCAGGAGGCAGCTGATTGATGTTTCTCTCTCTTCGATGTTTCTAACTCTCTATCCCTCTCCCTTCTTCTCTGTAAAAAAATCAATAAAATATATTTTTTAAAAAAATAAAATAAAATACCTTGTAAGGCTAATGTGCGATAAATTAGGATAGTGCATATTAAGTGCTTGACATAAAACTGGCACAATGGCAGCATTCTATAAATTAGTACTCATATTCACAGGTAGACATGTTTTCCCACACAGGCCAGTTCACATGGTGATATAAATTATAATCTTAAGGCTGCATAAAGCACAGAAAAGCAGGGAAAAGGGGAGTTTGTGGCAGATTCCAAAGCCTAATGCTCCTCTCCCTCAGGAGCAACATGGCAGCCAAGAGGACTAGCCCACTGGTGCTTATGACGCCCTTTCCAGACCTTGCAGACACTCTTCTGCACCCTAGTGTCCCTTTAAATCTGTTAACGGTGGTAGATAGGCCAGCGTTTAAGCTGACTCTTGTGGATGGCTCTCTGCAAGCACACCCTGTTGGTTTTACTTCGATCCCTCAGAGGATCACAGCCTTCTAGGGTTGTGTATAGACTCTTCATTGACCACCTCTGTCAACTACTGAATCACCACAACTAAGGGATTATTTTTCTTTTAATTTTTAAATTATTTTAATTGATATTAGAGAGAGGAAGGGGGAGAGAGAGAGAGAGAGAGAGAGAGAGAGAGAGAGGAAGGGAGAGAGAGAGAGAGAAACATTGATGTGAGAAATACATCAATAGGTTGCCTACTGTGTGTGCCCCAACTAGGGATGAAACCCAAAACCTGGGTATGTGTCCTGACCAGGAATCGAACCCACACTTTTTTGGTGTGCAGGATGCTGCTCCAATCAACTAAGCCACACTGGCCAGGGTCCAAGGCATTATTTTTGTCCTCTGCCCAAATCCTATTTCTCAATCTGATTGACCCATAATTTCATTAAGAATTAATCAATCATTATGAAAAATAATAGGTAATGGAAAAAATAAGTATCTCATAACTCATGGCCTTGTCTAAAGGCACCATTCCATCAGTAGGCACCCACACCACGAATGACTTCCATCATCATGGACGGATGCAGGGGAGTTTGACCACCAGTGAAGATGAAAATTCAAAAATTTTAGGGGTTTTTCCTTCTTTCCTTCTTACATTTCTGAAATATCCTTAAATCCTCTTGAAAAAATAACAAGTACCTGCTCCTTTGGATAAATTACAACATATGCCAGATGCTTAGAAAAACAGGCTGATTTCCTCTATTTCATAACTAATGTAGCTAATGAAGGAAAAGTATGAATTCCTAACATGAGAACACATAATAACACTTAACTCTTTTGATTCATTTGGATCCTCCCAAAAATACTCTAAAAATACTATAAGACAGAGTATAAGATCAATGCATATAATACGTTATAATTATTAATCATTAAAAATTAGTCTTCTATAAGCATTTTGTCAAGTATTAATATGGAACATTATATGTATTCAGAAAAGGTTAAATGGGTATTTTAAAAATAAAGCTTTATGTCAATTTTCAGCAATTCAGGTAAAACTCGCCCACATTTGTAATATAGTTTGTTTGTTCCAAAAGATATAATCATATAACAACCTAGGTAGTAAATGCCGAGAAATGTCTTTCCTGCTATTAGCTTTGGAAGTTTATTTTTCCAAAGCAGTTTAAAGCTATACAGAAATTGAGATCCAGTAAACAGATCACATTTCTGTTTTCTTTCCTAAAAGTTGTAATGTACAATTTAAGAACATTTTCTATGCCATAACTGACAATTTCCCTCTTCCTGCCTTTAAAATGGCTGTATCCATCTACGTAAATTCATTCTGCTAATCCTGTTTGTATGTATTTGCCTTCAGATGGACTTCTAAAGTAGCAGTTACTTCTTTTTTTGTATTACTATAAACAGAAATATAACATCACTTTAAAATTTGCTTCAACTTGGAGCTAAGATTATGGAATATTCAAGCCAAAAGTGAGAACAGCCTGGGTTGTGGGGGAAGAAGGAGATAACTAGGAGGAAAGGACAGAAAGATCAAGTTATCTTTTCAAGTCTACCATTAACAAACTATCCATTAATAAGGTTTTAGTGAGGTTGTATGTAGGTATATATATATATATATATATATATATATATATATATATATATATATATATATATGCTGGCATATAGGTGTGAGACAGATAGATGAAAGATAGATGGATGGATGGATGGATAGATAGATAGATAGATAGATAGATAGATAGATAGATAGATAGATAGATCTATCTCCCATTGGTTTGTTTTCCCTGAAGATTCCTGACTAATATCAAGAAGAATATCCATACCATAACTTATAGTCCTTTAGCTTCCCACAGTGAACAGCCTCCCATCCAAGGCTTATTCGGGCAGCTTCTCTTTCTCTCTCAATTATCTTTAGATCTACGTCATCTCATCTCACCTGTTCACACAACAGCACTTGAAGTCACACATTAGATGATGAAGCTGAAGCTCAGGAGAGGTTAGCAACCTCCTCAGGCTCCTAAAATTAGTCCATTACAGTGACAGCTGTGCATCCATAATTATGTAAGTGTGAAATACATCCCCTTTCTAATTACTTTGCATTGATTCATCTTTGTAAGGTATGAGATGACTGACAACATTAGATACCTAATATGTGTGTCTTTTAGCCTGTATCATACTCTAGTGTTAGTTCCTTCACTGGAGGGTGTCATTCTAAAAACTTAAACTTATAATTTCTTTTTTTTTTTCTTAAATACATATTTTTATTGATTTTAGAGAGGGAGAGAGGAACATCAATGATGAGAGAGAATCATTGATCGGCTGCCTCCTGCATACCCTACACTGGGGATTGAGCCCACAACCTGGGCATGTGCCCTGACGGGGAATCGAACCGTGACCTCCTGGTTCATAGGTTGACACTCAACCTCTGAGCCACACCATCCGAGTGTGATTTCTTGAGCTTCTTGACTGCTGATTTCGAAAATGATCCTGATAATTTCTATACTTTCCACTAGATGATCAAATCAAGCTTTAATGTCCAAGTCTTGGCTGTGATGATCTACTCTACTTATTCACTCCCTCAAAAACACCCCCCCATATGCTACATCATAAACTTCAGGAATTAAAATATCAAATAAGAAAACTGTTCATTCAGCTATTGACCTTTGTCCTATATTATTTAATAAGTTTGGATTTTGAACATATTCTGTGTCTTTCCAGTGAAGCAATGATGCAATCTCTCCTAGGATTTACATATTAAATGTTGCCCATTAAGGGGGAAATATGTTCCTCATCTGGTAAGTGTTTGTGGGCATGTATTTAATAAAGATGTAATTCATAATTGATTTTCCACTAAAGGATCCCAGTTTGAATTTAAAGTTCATTTCAAAAAAAATCATTGTTTGCAATGGAAAATTTTTTTCACATCTCCACTGGCCAATGAGTATGTGTCTAATGTTTCTGGTCAATTGAAATCTCACCTTCTTTCTCTCAACTTTGGAAAACCATGTTTCATGCCTGTAACTCTTGAATTGAGACTTCCTGCTTGGTGTGGCTTAAACAGCCAAGAGAAGTTCTAAGAGTAGAGAACAGTGGAGCCTTAGGAGTCTAGATATTACTTATCTGGCACAGATCATTAATGGCTCATTATAATTAAAACCTTCTATGTGCCAGAAGCCCAACTCTGTGGCTACAGACAAGTACACGGTCATCTTCTTGTGAGCATAAGAGCTGGAGGAAAGATAATGTTTCTAAAAGGTAACTAAAAAACAAAGTAGGAAGTATAAAATTGTCCTATTCCTGGTACAGAACAAGTGTGGCACACATAGGGCCACTTCCATCACTGAGCTCATTGGCTGACATGGTCAATATACTCCTACCCCCAGTGAGCCTGGATGAAGCCTCATCTCAGCATCTTCTCAATCCAGTGGACCTGGAAGCCATGCCAATCAGTCAGAATAGGTGTATGTAATGACATCTGTTCGATATTTTTATATAGATAGTGGCCAAGGAATTTAAAAGAGAGTGGGATGATATAAGGATGAAACGCTTAAAGAAGACTTCTTGAGGAGAGTGAGATGTGAGCTTGAAAAATGGATGACAGGCAGCTTAGTGGAAAGAAGAGCTTAAAGCATTCAAGCAGAGGGACTGGTGGGAACAAAGGCACATCAGTGGGAATTGGCTCAGTGGGTTTGGGATGATGAAAATACCTTGCATATTAGAAGAAAAACTTTACCACCCAGCTGGCGTGGCTCAGTGGTTGAGCATCCATCTATGAACTAGGAGGTCATAGTTGGATTCCCAGTCAGGGCACATGCCCAGGTTGCAGGCTCGATCCCCTGTGTGGGGCATGCAGGAAGTAGCCAATCAATGATTCTTTCTCATCACTGATGTTTCTTTCTCTCTCTCCCTTCTCCCTTCCTCTCTGAAATCAATAAAAATATATTTAAGAAGAAAAACTTTACCAACCCATGGTCAACCTCAGTGATTGCTTTCCTATATCACGAAAGTTAGATAGAAAACATAGAGATATTCATTTCCTATCTTCCTTTCTTGCCCTCCTTCAAGGATTTTAGGAATCCAAAAGAAGCATCCAGAAGAAAAAAATGACTTAAAACATAAAAAGACAACATTCTCAGAAACCTGCAAACTTCAAAAAAATATGTACACCAGATGAAATGATTTAAGTATATCAGACATGAAGTAGGTCACCAGTTGGACCCTCTAATCTGCAACAAGAATGATGTTTAGTGATGTTACACAGGAATGTTCCTGGTGCCCTGATTCAACCCCAAAGGGGATTGGTTTTCAGCTCAGACTCCAATCAGGATCATTTTAGGGAAAAAAGACTTGTGTAATGCAGGACAAACTGGCTGCAGGCTCCAGACAGAGCAAAGGCCCCCAAAGCAGAGAAAGAAACATTTCCCCAACAATAAGGATGTAGCACTAGAGCATGTTTCCCGTCATTTGACAATATTTAAAGTAAACTCCAAACAAGTATATACGAAGAAACTGCTCCTCCTACATACCTGCAAAAGGCAAAAATGGTGTGAGGTAAGAGGAGCAATTAACACTCGGCAGAACATGGACAAAGAAAGAAAAGGAAGTCCAGACTGGATGACAAGAGAGAATATTCCCTTTTGTTTTTTTAGATTCCACATATAAATGAGGTCATATGGTATTTGTCTTTGAGAAAACCTATGTAGTCAAGGATTCTAACCAAACTTTAAGTGAAAATAGAGTAAGAAATTAGTATATGAGCCCATTTACAAAGCATCCAGTGTTGTTGTATGGACTTAGGTATAAATTAATTTCTTTGAAAAGTTTATATGGTTGTTATTCCATAGTGGTTTCAATTGTGCTCAAATAGTCTTTATAATATTTTCTAAAATTCATTAAATGACCCCTTCAGATACAATTATGGATGGTTAGTTGACTAAGATAGACCTTGCTGGGGTATTGCATTCAAAATTCTGTGCTCAGAGTGGACCAAACAAGTAAGCAATCTATTTAGGTCAATGTCCCTTGAAGCAGAGCCAATGGTGTAGAGTTAAGTCCACACCCTGGAGGACTTAGGAGCTTATATTCCCACTAGTAGCCCTGCGCACGAATCCATGCGCCAGTAGCTCGCTGCCGCCCTCCCGTAGCTCTCTGCCCACTGCCCCGCCCTCCTGTAGCTCCCCCGCCCCCCTCATAGCTTGCTGCCCTGCCCCCTCCTGTAGCTCTCCGCTGCCTGCTTATAGCTCACTGCCCCACCCTCCTGCTGATCCATGATCCAGTCATTACACGATCGGTCGTTATGCTTCACGGCATAACAACCATTTGCATATTACATCTTTATTATATAGGATATTAGTCACTTCCATAGTTCTTCAGGCCAAGTAGCTTCCCTCAGCCCAGGACAGTTTTCCAGCTGTGAAACAGTAGCAGCTAACATTCACAGAAGCTGTGAAGAAGGGCACACCAGCCCAAGACAGGGGATTTTGGTGGAGTGCTATAGTCCCTTTGCAGAGTATTGTCCTACTTAGCCTTATTTTTGTCTAGACAAACTCTATAAGTGGCAATGCAGGCAAACCTTACTCCAGCACCTTCAGACTTCTGTAAGACCCTTTGGAAACAGCTCCTCTGGAACTAGCCTCCAAAACCCCATTTTGAAAAGACATATGCATACTTATGTTCATTGCAGCGTTATTTACAATAGCCAAGATATGGAAGCAACCTAAGTGTCCATCAATAGATGAATGGATAAAGAAGAAATGGTGTGTATATACAATGGAATATGACTCAGCCATTAAAAAGAATGAAATTTTGCCACCTGCAAAAATATGGGTGAACCTAGAGGGTATTGTGCCAAGTGAAATAAGTCAGACAGAGAAAGACAAATGTCATATGACTTCACTTATGTGTGGAATCTAAAAACAAAAATAAATAAACGAACAAGCAGAACAGAAACAGACTAATACATACAAAGAATATTTTGATGGTTGCCAGATGGGAGGAGGGTTGGGGGGATGGGTGGAAAAGGTGAAGGGAGTAAGAAGTACAAATTGTTAGTTACAGAATCATCACAGAAATGTAAAGTACAGCACATGGAATATAGTCAATAATATTGTAATAACTATGTATGGTGTCAGATGGGTACTAGATTTATCGGGGTGACTATTTATCTGTACATTAAATAAATATCTAATTACTGGGTTGTACACCTGAAACGAATTTAAACTGTAATTGAAAATTTTTAAATATTAAAATAAAAGACACCAAGCACTGGAGAAAGCAGTGAAGGGACCAATCCTGATGGAATAGAAAGGGTGAAATGGAGAATCAGCCTTGTAATACCAGCATTGAATGAAGAGCTTTGATTAAACCAAAAAGGTACTAAGTTGTCCTTCTCATTATCTTCTGATAAGGACCACAAATTGCCAACAGCCAATCCACCTCCTTGTCATCTAATGTAGACTGACACTTGTCTGATCCTGGAGATCTCTCCAGCCTCCCTCCAAATAATCCCATATGGACAATCACCATCTGGTGACTGGGTTCCTCATAAGTCTCCTTCACCCTCATCTCCAGCATAGCTGAATATTGGGGAGCATGGGGGCATGAATGGAAAGTATAAAATACGCTTCCCCCACACATTCATTCTTCTGTCTTGCCTATGGTTGGCCCTTCTGAACTTTACATTTACCCAACAAGACTCTAAGAAGCACCAGATGTTGTTTATGGCTACCCACCACCCAGAGGGAACGTGGCTAAGGTGCCAATGCTATTCTGGCTACAGAGGTTTTTTTGGAGAAAAGCGGTGGGATGTAACAATTTACACTTCGATTTTTCTTTTATTTGTTCAGAATTTGGTGTCCCCTTCCATTTCTCCTCCCTCTCTTTTCACCCTAGCTCCAATTAGAAATTTTCACTGTACAAAATTCCACTCCACGGGAACCTATATCTAATTTAGAAAGCCGTTGGTATATAAAGAAACGTCATTGCAAGAGGGTAGAACAGAGTGTGCCATGTAATCAAAGGCAATTAAAGACATTCACCCAATTGTGAACATACATCCTTTGCATACACAATTCTGGAGAATTGTTTAGAAAGCTTACATACTGGGGCATTGGATGGTTTCCAAAAGGCACTTAAGGCATAAGAAGCACTTACTTGAGCTTGTGAACATGAATTTTGTTTGTGTTCTTATGCATGTTTGGCAAACACAATGCAGGCTCTGCTTTCCGGGCATTTGGCCCTAAAGAAAAAGGAATGTGTTAGCAAATCCACTAAGAAGGACACTAAACTGAAAATGTCTTCTGTTGGATCCAGAGGGAGGCTGAGGTAGACTGTTTTCCAGCTGAAGGCAACATCTGGATACAATCGCCAAGAGCTCTGTCTTGCTTTGGCCACATCTAGCAGAGAGACAGAAAGCCTTACCAAAGACCCAGTGTTTTCACTGCAAAGTTGCCCAATGAGTATAGCCCACCTGGAGTCAGTTAGGAGGGTGACATGTTCATATGAGCAGAACAATCTCACTTTGCACCCCATCAATGACCTCAAACATTTGCCATCTGCTCCAAGACATGAGAAGAACCATCTACATGCATATCGGATTTCTTGGATGGTGCCAGGGAGCGGGGGTTAGTGCTTCTTTCATCTCCATTTATTAAATAAGAAACAGCCAGCACTTTGTAGTCCCTATACCTGGCTGCAGTAGCAACTCCGATTGTTCTGTGACTAAGCAAGTTATATAACATCAGCCTCACTGCCTCATTGGTAAAAAAAAAAAAAAAGATAATTAATAGTACCTGACTCATTAATTGTTGAAGACTGATAAGATGATAAATGTAAAGTGGCCACACAGAATAATCTCTCAAAGAATGCAGGCTTAAAGTATTAAATCATTTCATCATATTCTCCCTGTATTTTCTTTTTGGCTTCAATGCAGAAAAGTCTACTCCATTAAAGAAGAAGGGGGGGTGGGCATGGAGAAAGAAAGAAAAACATGATCTACCACTCATCCTTACAATTTACCACACCTCCATTTCCTTAAATGCCAAGCTCCTTGAAAGAGAAATCTGCATGTGTGGTCCTGCCCTCACTCCCGTTCACCCTCACTTCCTTGCTCCCTCCCCCACAATAAGTGATGAGAGTCACCCATCAACAGTCTTTGCCATGAGACTTTGAGTGTTTCCCAGGCTACCCCACTGACATGCTGACCAGATGACTGAAATGAATCAGTAGAATTCGGACACACATATTTTCCACTCGTGAGCAGAAACTTTAAATGTGCTCGCTCCCTTCATTGTGGCCTCTTGCATTCTTGCTTTTTCCCTGAGAACAGTATGGAAAATAGAGACTTTCCTTCAGCCTGAGTCCTGGAATGAGAAGATGCCTTGAATCTCCAGGAAAGCCCTCCAGAATCACAGCCAATCTCAGCCTTCATTTAATGTCAGAGGAAAATAAGTGTTTGGTTTTATTCTGTTAAGAATTGGGTTATTGCTGCAGCTAAAGCTGACTAATACCTTGCTAGCATTTGTTCTTTTATCTACCTAAGTATCCCTTCTGTAATACCAGTAAGGGATGACAAACCAAGGACCACTCCTTCTTCATCAAACTCCCTCTCTCCCACCACCCACCACCCACCACTCTGTATCCATGATTGCACTGGGCATTGCCATGTTTGTAACTGTGGGCTCCCCTGGCCACCAATTATTGACTCACAGGTGGGATTTGACCCCATCTACAGTGGGAGAACAGCAGGATAACACAGAGAAGAGTGAGAGGTTGCTTGTTTCTATTGCTAACTGTTCATACACAGGAAAGAATTCCTGACAAGGAGGGGTGAGGCCAGGATAACCACACATAGAGAGACAGGAAGGACAGAGGTCCCCTGTTCAGATAGGAAGGATTTACCATGAGCCGTTTGGTGGCTGGTAGACAGCAGCTTGAAGAGATAGGTCCAGACAGAACAGGTTGGAGCTGAAGTGGTTTGGAGCCAAGTCTTTCAGGTCAAATATAGTCTTGACCAAAGACTTGAGGAGCCATCCACATTCGTCCATGTGCTGAAGCTAAGTCTAAAGGCAGAATCCTGAGACCTGGGGGAAGCTGATTGATCCTCAGGGTTGGAAGGAGGACCATCAGGCAGACCTAGGATGCCAGGTTTCTGACAAGTCATCCCAGGAGCGTGAATAAGAGACTTTTTCACCCTAGCTGGTTTTGCTCATTGGACAGAGCATCAGCCTGTGGACTGAGGGTCCCGGGTTTGATTCCGGTCAGGAGCACATGCCCGGGTTGTGGGCTCAATCCCTAGTGGGGAGTGTGCAGGAGGTAGCCAATCAATTATTCTCTCTCCCTCTTCCTTCCTCTCTGAAATAAATAAAAATCTTTTTTAAAAAGAATAGACTTTTTCACCTCCAATAGCAGCTTCCTAGAGCCAGCCTGAGCTCCATATTCAATTTGTTTTCAACATAACGAGTCCAATCACAATGAGAAGTACTGTGACCTCCAAGATACTATTCCAATGGATCACAGGGAGATTCCAGAATAAACACCAGGGTGTTCTGGGCTTTAAGGATAAAAAAGTCCTTCACTTCATATCCCAACTGTGTTTTTAGTTGTGATGAAAAAGAGCCTTTTACTATAGCATAACCATGATATTTCACATCTAAAGGAAGGACATATCAATAGAAAATCATGCCCAGCATAAACATCATAGAAGGAGACTGTGTCATGATTGACACAAGCTGTGGAATTAAGCAGGGGTGGTTTTGAAACCCTCTTTGTCAATGGCGTGAACTTGGGCACTATTAGGAACCTATCTCAGGTTCACCTGTTTTGCTCCCTTGTAAAATGAGGAGTATATGTACCTCAGAGTGTTGTAAAGATTAAGAGAGACATTATCCTGGTTTTCAATGAAGCTTTTGTTTCCCCTTCGGTATGGAGGATTGGAATGATCAGACCTACTCCTCGGTGTATAGAACATGATTATCCATACTTCCTGCATGTCTCTCCTTTATTACTTTACTTATTGTCCCTTTTATTTCCCATTCCCGATTCCTTTTTTTAATATATTTTATTGACTTTTTACAGAGAGGAAGGGAAAGGGAAAGAGAGTCAGAAACATCGATGAGAGAGAAACATCAATCAGCTACCTCCTGCACACCTCCTACTGGGGATGTGCCCACAACCAAGGTACATGCCCTTGACTGGAACCGAACCTGGGACCTTTCAGTCCGTAGGCCGACGCTCTATCCACTGAGCCAAACCGGCCAGGGCCCATTCCCAATTCTTATTCCTGTTCCTAACACGCACCCACTCGAGAGGAAAATTGGAGGGGTCTGCCTCATGGTGTTCAAATCCTCTGACCCACTCCCCATGAGCTGGCGGGGGGGCGGGGGGGGGGGGGGGGCAGAGCTGAGCTTCAGCTCCCAGGGCTGGCTTTTATATTTAGTTCAATCTCCAGAATCTACAGAATGCCCGGATTATATACTTCAGTGTTGGCAGAATGAGGTCGGGACTGTATTTGTTTCTCCGGGGCATATGCATTCCACTTCCTCTCTGTATCTTACTAGTAAATTCCCTTCATTCTAAAAGCAGACTGCATAGATGTGCCATAGGGAACTGAGAGGGGGCTTCTTGGTTGAGACATTCTTGGTGGAATCTATGTAAACATCCAGAAAAAATGTAAGGAAGGTTCACATCCTTCAAAAAAGAATATCTAGGTAATTCAAGTGACTGGGCTTGCATTGGTATAGAAAATGCTGCAAAAAATCAGTTTGTTTGGTGTTTTTTTTTCAAAAATCTTTACTATGTCTTCTTACAACTCACGGTGGTTCTTCCAAGAAGAAGGCATTTGAAAAGTCTTTTTGGGTAAATTACAGCCAACAAGCCCCACTCCCCCTCATAAATCATGCTATTGTTCAATGACGCACTGTCAAGGCGGGCTCTATTCATCTCCCCAAAGCAAGCTTGGCAAGAATATGTTCAGAAAATATTGGTCACGTTATCTTTCCAAAAGGTTAAGAGAAGGATTTGCTTATCTATAATGATTTATGGAACTGACAAGCAGGTGCACAAATGTGGCCAGGAAATGCATATGGATAGACAGAACAGCTTAGAACAAAATTATAGTGTCAGGGCACAAAGCCAATCGCTTCATTGTATAATGGGACAAAAGAACCGGGATTCATAAATCACATTTGTCAAGAATAAATACAAAGAGAACCAGACAGACCAGTGCCCCGGGTTGTTTCTATCTCTATCATAATTCGTTGGCCTGCCCTGCCCTGCCTCTGCCAGAGATAAGGGCTCCTATTGCTTTCTTGCTATCTCCACATTAGGTCTAAACACCAATAAAGAAGTCACACTGGCTCTTGTCAGTGCGCCCTGTCATTACCTGACTTGCCCAGTGACTATTAAATGATTTTCTCTGATTTTATGATTTAAGCACTAAGCAAGTGTATTTGAGCAAGACCCCGTGTCTATCCTATCCAGTGACTAAGCCCTCAGTGGCTACAAGAATGCCTGAATCCCAGTTCTAGCTCTGCCTATACCAACCTGAGTGTCTTTAGGCAAGTTTATGGTTCTCACATCTTTCCTTTTCAATGCTCTTAAAAAATACAGCATGTGTCAGTTCGAAAAAGCTGAGATGATAATCCAGATGAACCAAAAGAAACTATAGGGTGTCCCCAAAAATGTATACACACACTTTGAATAATTATAAAGGCAGAGTTTATTAAAATACATTTCATTTTCAAAATTGAGCTATCAGCTGTTACAGTGTGTATACATTTTAGGGACACTTCGTATATGAAGTCACACCAGGGCCCTAAACTCCATGGCTATTTCATTGCCAGGCTTCTGGGGGAGGGGGAGTAGGGAAATGTTTATAAAATTAACTTCAAAGACATGTCTCATATCTTTAAATGAAGAAATAGAATGAATGTATATAGGATATGTCAGTCTTTTTAATTCTGAAATTATACATTTAACTTGTAAAGAAGAATAGCTAACCATCTGCTGATTTAATTGACATTTTAGCACAACTGAATTGTTCGGAAATAAAAATACTTTATAACTCCCTGGGTTTTGCAAAACATTCTCTCGTGTTTTATTGTGGCCCTAACAGTAATTCCAAGAAAAATAAATGTCAATACAACACTCCCTCCTGCCTCCTATAGTGCCTTGTACTATTTTAAGCTCTAACTACACCATGGGTAGCAATTGGTATAAGCAACCTTGCCAGAAAAAGCTTTATTTTCACTCCTTAAAGAAGACAGCTAACCTCCAGGTGTTCCATTCAATGGGTACCGTGCAAGCTGCAATGCTTGTGCACTTGTTTTTATCCATTTAGAAGCCTGAACTTGGAACAAATATTGTTAAGACCATTTGCAGAATTAAAATGTGGAAGATATCACTGGATCAGGTCCTTGTTCCCTGCTCCCATCCCCGGCTCTTCTCCATTAGTGGAACCACACATCTACAAGGAGGCAGCACTCCCTGCCTCATGCATCACCTCCATCCTTGCCCAGCTCCATCCGTGCTCTGCCTGGCTCCTGACTTGCTGGCTTATCTCCCATTTCCAGGTTAGTGCTCACCTCCTAGACCTTCAGCTACTCCCATTTGGACTTTGTTGCTCTTCCTGGGACAAAGGCTTATACTTGCTCTGTAGGTCCATTCAATTTTCAGTGAGATCACCAATCACAACCTGACCCTCTCTGCCTGGATTACCTGGTCCTCCCAGACCTCCCAGAAGGAGGCAGTTTATTTTATTTTTTTAATATATATTTTTTTATTGATTTCAGAGAGAAAGGGAGAGGGAGAGAGAGATAGAAACATCAATGATAAGAGAGAATCATTGGTTGGCTGCCTCCTGCATGTCCCACACTGGGGATTGAGCCCACAACTTGGGCATGTGCCCTTGACCAGAATCGAACCTTGGACCCTTCAGTCCACAGGCTGATGCTCTATCCACTGAGCTAAACCAGGTAGGGCAGCAGTTTATTTTATATGTGACCGTGGCATCCATTCTCAACTACCTTGGAGTATGGACAGAGACCCCTCCTCTTCCTCAGTTCCTTAAGCAAGAAAAAGGATAAGAGTCAGAAGAATTGACAAAGAAATCAGATGATCCCAGGTCAGGAAAACTGCAACAGATATGACCTCCAATTATTTTTTTAAATAATATTTTCAACTGAACTATAGCAGATGTATACAGTTCAAAATTATGCATGTATAGGTTGATGGCTCATCAAAGGAATACACCCATCCATCGACCACCCAGATTCAGAAATAGAACATTACCAGCATGCCAGAAGCCACTCTCACGTGCCCCCAATCAGAAACCCCTCTTTCCTCTCAAAAGCAGCCAATATAATGATTTCTGTCCCCAGACATGAGTTTGCCTGTGCTTGAATGTTATATAAATGAAATTACACTGAACATATTCTTTGGGCTTTGGCTTCTTTAGCTCAACATTGTTTGTGAGAATTATCCATATCATTGTGTGTAGATAATTCATTTTCATTTCTGGATAGTATTCCATTGAATGAATGAATACCCCCACAATTTATGTATCCATTCTAATGCTGAGGACTTTTGAGTTGTTTGCAGCTTGGAGTTACTATGAACAATAACATTAGAAATATTTTGTACTCAGTTTTGGTATATGTATGTGCACATTTCTATTGGGTAAATACCTAGAGTAGAATTTCCATCACAGACTTTAGCAAATGCTGCTAAACCATTTCCCAAAATATTTATATTAATTTACACACAATTAACTACCAGCAGTGTTCAAGAGAAGCAGAAGCCCTATTGCTCAGCTATACTTGGTATTGTCAGTGTTTTTAACACTAAGTCTTCTGATGTATGTCTAACAATAGGGTATCCTAGACCCAGGCAAGAGTGGAACCTAATCTAGGCCACAAGCTATGGAAGACTGTGCTCAGGTCCTCCAGTAGTCATGTCACCCACCAGAAGTTTGCTGGACCAAAGGCAAATAGAGCAATAGAAGGCCTTACTGATATATCTGAACTTGTACCCTCAAGATAGAAAATAAAACATTTTTTAAATTATTTTAAAAACCTTTAAAAAACTTGATTATAAAAATATTTTTACCAAAAAAAATATGAAGAAGTTAAGGGTAAATAAATTTTTAAAAAGCAATTGTATAGTTTTATTTCTACTACTATACAGCCAGCGTTGCTCAGTGGTTAATCATCGACCAATGAATCAGGAAGTCATGGTTTGATTCCCAGTCAGGGCACATGCCCAGGTTACAGACTCGATCACCAGTAGGGGGCATGCAGGAGGCAGCTGATTAATGATTCTCATCATTGATGTTTCTCTCTCTCCCCCTCTACCTTCTTCTCTGAAATCAATAAAAATATTTTTTTTTCAAAAATATAAAATTTAAAGATTAACACTAAACTACATTACTCAAGACTATGCAAAACTGGATGAAATGTATATTTTCCTAGTAGAGTATAATTTACCAAAACTGACTGCCACTAAGAGACAGTTATGGGATATTAAGCCACTCTTGGGTTAAACGTATTTTGAGGTTCACTCCTAAAATAAAATTTTGAAAACTACTGAAATCAGAGGCTGCTATACGGATCCAAGGATGCTATCATAGTTTTTCAATATAAAAATTAGAAAATGACCCAGTTTGGGGTGGGAAGGGAATATGATTCTATTGTTTCAGACATACTTCCTTATTTCTCAACAGTTAACTGTCAAAAAATATATATATATAAGCCACAGGAGGTTCACAGTGTTGGTTTGACTCAGTTCTTGAGATTGTCAAGACAAATGAGCAAATACAAAACATCATCATGTGCATTCTCATCTGTTACTTGTCCATCGCCTGACAACAGGCCATTGTGATGGGCATCTGGAATTCTCCACAGGCACAGAAAGAAATGAAGGATTATGGTTTGGGACAATGGATTCTGTTCTTGTCTAGAGTTTGAGGGGTGGATGTAGTACTTCATGAGATATTTCCACTTTGCTTTCTATGCAGACCTTCTAAGAATCCTAAAATACAAAAGACCCTAATGCAGTGCTTTTCACATAGTAAATGCTAGTGTTAGAGCCGGGTCTTTCTCAAATTTAAGTAAGACTCAGCATACCCTGGGCAGCTTGTTTAAATGCTGATTTTCCAGCTTGTACCCAGAGATTCTGTATAAATCCCCCCAAAGTTATTTGGGTATGTGTTTTCATAGACTTCATTTTGAGAAATGCCACTATACAATTGCTTCTCTACATACGTGTGGTGAAGAACCACTTTTTCTTTATGTTCCAATCCATCACAGACTTTAGTTTTATGAAACATAACAAAAATGAATTACTATAAAAATAAAATGAAAATCTATATACAAATATAAGTCTAAGTTTTTATTATTAGATTCAGCAGGTATAAAATTACATATCGATAAATACATCAATTCATCACTAAATACAATCTGAACACATATGATATAAGAAAAGAACAAAATCTGTGCATATTATTCATTGAAAGTGTTCATAGACACAATGAACATAATCATTATTATAGTGATAACTTTTTGTCATTTCACACTCATAACTGAACCAAAAATTATGGAGTTAGCAAGTCCCCACATTGAGCACCTACATGTACATTTTGAGCAAACACCAGGAGTTTGCTCCAACGCTGATATACGTGAGGACATGTATATCAGCATTTAAAGGCTTTCATGAAACAAGCGTATTTGATATGCTAAATTGGATTGACAATGCTACTCACTGGGAAGAACCAGACAGAATAGCTAAATGATCTCAGTGTTTTGTTTTAATAACACTCATAGACTCGTGGTAGATAAACCATTCCCACAGAGGTATGCTGACAGCAATGGAAGAAGAGCGTTTATAGCCATTTCAGCAAGCTCAAGATATCCTTTCCTAATGCTTAACATGTCCCTGCCTGGCATGCCCACTTTGCAGCTCATGATACATGGGACTCACCATGAAGTTTATCACCAGAACTGGTCTATCTTTCATCCAGAGACAGAGGACTTGATCACTGCTTGGAAGTGGCAGCAATGCCAAATTGCTATCAAAATTCTAAACACATCCTCTCATTTGCACACCTTTCTCCTCATGGGCCAGTCATAAACAGGTGGCCAACTAGCACAGCCCTCAGAACACACTTGGAATAACACTGACCTACAGGACCTGAAAAATGGGCATGTCTGAACTTCATTCTGCAAAAACTCAAGGCAAATAGCCACGGCCTCTTTTAATCACCAGAGATCCACTCAAAGGCCTGTGAAAAAATTAGCATATTTGGAGCCAGGCATTTTAACTGCTTAATGCCTCCAAAACCGTGCAGATTGCAAACGAGCTGACAGACATTTGTGTCTTCAGCTTTAAAATTATGCCGTCGTCATACAACATTAACTTGACATTCATTTGTAAGGAGTATGTTTTTGTTTGAAATGCTTGTAAATAATAATTGTCATTTTACATTCATAATGACAGCAGAAAACAGTTTCAGCCAGACAAATCCTATTAACATGAACACATTGGGCTTTCACCAGCGAACAAAAGAGAGAGAAATCATGGGGATAAACTCTGGTACCCGAGAGGGAACACAGAAGTGAATTCTAAAGGCTCATTTTAATTCATGCCCTCACTGCTGAAACCAGACCCATTGGCAGAAAGCCCCAGCATTGTGATGACAACCTAGCTAACCAATTGGTGTATGGAGTCAGCCCATACATGGGACATATCCTCCTGCCCCATAAGGCATATGGGAAGCAAGAAATGTAGACCTTAACTTGGCTTGGAAATTGTTTGCAACCATTGACTCCTATGAAAAAGGGCTTTCACGGAAATATTTTGCTCTCTCACAGCACTGAATGGTACACCATCTGTCTCTGTCCAGTTCAACTCCAACTTTGGGGCTCTGAGTGTCTCTCTCCCCCATCGCTCTTCGCCAATGGCTCTCAATCTCTGTGCCCCTGAAAACCATAGCCACACAAGTATCCCTCCAACTGTTGATCACTGTGGAAAACTCACTCTTCCTACAACAGGGGATACATTCGGGTCCATCGGCTGACACTGTGCTACCCAGGACAACTTAGAGGGGGACACAATTTGCTGGGAGTAAGAGGTAGGGGACACACCAAAAAGTCAAACAAAGAGTCAAAGGAGGAATGGGAGCGGTTTTCCCCCTGGGTACATGCAAGAGTGTGGCCGGAGTAGGAAGAGGTGAGCTCAAACAGAAGCATGACTCTGAGGGCAAAGCAGAGACTAGTGGGGTGACGGATGCTGTACAGCAGCATGAGACCTTGTTATGCAGCGGTTGGGGATTATGTGGGGGGGCTTGCTCGTGCCCAACTGATTCCTATGATCCCTCCGAGTGTACCGCCAAATATCCAAACACAAAAAGGTGAGAACCCTGCTCTAGTCATCTCTCTTCCTACCTCCCAGGAAAGTGGGAGGAAACTAGAGGTGGAAGGAGAACCTGGGGAAGGACAAAGTAATGCTTTACAATGTAGATTCTCAACTTTCACCACAATCCAATCAGAGTCCCTGAGAGTGACTCTCCCCCAAAAATGGATCTCTCCTGCCCAGAGGAGTGAGGGCCATTGCACAATGCCACAGTTACATATCCAAGGTAAACTCCCCCAGGCCCTGACATTCCCCACCCCCACCCCCCTTTTACTGCTTCTGAAGTCTCAGAAAACCTGATAGAGAAACTACACGTTTCTGGGGTCTTGAAACCTCAACCAAGCTTTTCTGTTTGATAACAGGGCAGTGTCACTCAAAGTGCAGCTCGTGTACCACTTCCATCGGAATCACCTGCATGCTCTAAAAATGAACATTCCCCAGGTGCCCCTGAAACCTCCCAAACCAGACTGGCCAGGTGGTTCTTTTCCTTAAGGTGCTCTGGACATACTTCCTAAATTCCATTCGCGTCCTCATTATGGAAACAGCTTGCCTCTATTTTCTTCATGTCTGAAATGGGTACATATGTGCTTTCCTGACATCTATATATATAAAAGCCTAATATGCAAATTATCCCTGCGGGAGCTTGACTAGGAGACCGATTGCTTGCTATGATGTGTGCTGACCACCAGGGGGGCAGCGCGGAACGAATGAAGGCCCCGGCCAGCAGCTGAAAGGAAGGCCCCGATCAGCCCTGATCACTGGCCAGGCTAGGGACCCTACCTGTGCACGAATTTCGTGCACTGGGCTTCTGGTAATTTATAACAATGCTCATATGTCTTCATCTCTGAAATGGGTATATATGTGCTTTCCTGACATAATTTATAGCAATGTTCATATGAACTTCTTCAGTACCATCATGTTAAGAGAAAAGGAAAGAAAATGGAAGCTATCACCCCAGAGCTACTATGGGGCACCAGGCACTTTGTATTCTGACTGCAGTTAATCCTCCCAACAACCTTGTAATGGTGGCTGTATTGTCACTGAGACTCTACGAGGATAAGTGACTTGTCCAAGGTCATGCAGGAAGAATAAGTACAGATACAAACCCAAGTCTATCTGATCCCAGTCCCGGAGCAAGACTCCAGGCTTCCCCCAATCTCACCCACAGCATGTTCTGCACACTTCTCGTTGCTTTGACTCATTTTAATACTTAGTTACTTAGTTGGTTAGCTCACTGTAATAAAAAATTACTCATACCTTTTGTATACAATAAATTTTCAATCATTACTTAGTATATAAATGAATGAATTCTGTGTAGGCTTTTTAATCTATAACACAATCATCTATTTCAAACTGCCAAGCCATAAACCTGCAAAAAAAATTATTTAAATGCTGAAATTTAAGCTTTTTCTATTGTTACAAATCAGAGAGTTGGCAAACTATAGCATGTGAGTCAAATCTGGCCCACAGCCTGTTTTTGTACAAAGCCAGCAAGCAAGGAATAATTTTATATCTTTAAAGAGTAATTTTTTTAAATAAAAAAAAGAATAGGTGACAGAGACCAGAGGCCATATGTGGCCTGCAAAGCCTAGAATATTTACTATCTAACCCTTTACAGAAAAGAATTGCCAAGCCCCATTATAGATTTTAAGAATGATCATGCTAAGACCATGCATTCTCCGAGGAGTGATTTCACCATAAAAAAAAAAAAGATTTTTAGGGAAGTGGAAAAATTGTACTCATTTTATGTATAAACAAAGAGAAACAGATAGTACATAAACAGATACACAGCATATCTGTGGTTTGGGACATTTCATGGGGGAGGAGCAAGTAGGAAAACAACATCTAAACAAGCTCCTTAAGGGACAATAAGGAATGAGCTTGAGAAACACGGTGCTAAACAACAGCTGAGAGTTGGGGGGCGTGGCTTCGTGTGTGAGATGTCCAGTGTTCTCAGGTTCACCTTCATGGCCAAGCTCAAAGGCCTTCCGCCAGAATCGGACACGCCCACAGCACAGAGCTAAGTCACTCCCCCACCCTTGCCAGCCTGGGCTCAGGCAGCCATTTTATTATTAAAAATAAAGTCAAGGGCTTCATTTCTTGGACTGAGAAGCTCACATGTTGTCCCCATGTTTAGCATTGGAGACATCTCACAGCCAAAGAGAAGCAGCATCCCCAGTTCTGTTGTATCAAGTCCAAGGACATCAAGTACCAAACCAGAGAAGTACCTGGCAGCCAGAGAGGTAAATCCTCCATGTCCTTTATAGCAAACATTCACTGAGTAGTTTTCATTTTTTTTCAACCCACTGCAATCCACACCCCTCCCGTGAAGCTGCTGTTGCCATGGTCATCGGAGAGCTTTATGCTAAACAACCCAGTGAGCATTGTTCTCTTCTCGTGTTACTTGACTTCTCATAATCCTCTAAAATATCCTCTCCTTGTTATACTCCCCTCTTCTTCTCAGCACTTCACACTTTGCTAATGTTCCTCATTCCTCCCTGGACAATCCCTTCCTATTTCCTTGTGCAGATTCCTCTTCTTCCACCTGAGAGGAATTTTAAGTGCCGAATATAGTCCTTTTCACATAGTATTCTACATAACTCTTGAACAGTTACTTAGCATCCAAAAAGAGTTATTTTGTGTAGTCAGTTTTATCACTTAAAATTAACACCGGCAATAATGTGACGTCAAAGAAATTTCAGAAAGTCATCAATCCCTCAGCCTCTACCTACCTATCTCATGCATCCCATTTTTTTCTGACCACTCATTGTCTAACTGCGTTCCATAAGAAATACAAGGGAAGGGAACCAGGCCCCCTGTACAAACACAAACACGTATCGCTCTCCTCGTGAAAAATTAGGAATTACCTATCTCCGTGGGAGACCGAGCCATGCTAATGAATTATGAAGCTCTGAGAAATCCTGAAGCCCTTTTCACCCCCAAGTTGATCATCTGTGTGTGACTCATTCGCAGTGAATTTATGCCTGAACATTTTGAGTCTTAACCAAATGTTGCCTCATTATCCCCAAGCTGAAACTACACTGAACGCTCAGCCAACCTCTCACTTCCCTTTGACAACACACACTGCCAGAAATGCAGTCACTTCTGAGTAATCCTTCCTTACTCCTTGGCTAGTGAATTCTCTCTAACTCCTCTGCCTTGGAGATGATGCTCTTGCTTTAAGTATGTAATCTCCTTTCCTCTTTGTCCCCTTTCTGCTGGCCCTCAGCCCCGGCACACAGCATTGGTCTGTGGTCTCAGTCCTAGTGCCATTCTTTTTTTTCTAATATGTTTTTATTCATTTTTTTAGAGAGAGAGGAAGCACAGGACAATGCTCAACCAACTGAGCCACACCGGCCAGGGCCCTAAGTGCCATTCTTGATGCCTCCTCCTAAAACCAGACAAGTTCAGGGGCTGCCCAAATTGTTCAAACATCCTAAATATAGTAAACTAGTAGCCCTGCGCACGAATCCATGTGCCAGTAGCTCTCTGCAGGGCCTGGCTGCTCCATGCCCGCTGCCCAGAGGCTCTCCGCGGCCCAGAGGCCCATCTGCGGCTGGGCGCAGAACGCTTGCCTCGTCGCCGTGGCGACGAAGCAAGCATTCCGCCAGGCCGCTCACACTGCCCACTCTCAGTGGCCACCCCCCTGGGACTGGGGACTCCAACGGGGCTGAGAGGACTGGGTGCCACCATATTGTGGCTATGGGCACCGCCATCTTTGTGACACAGTGACGGTTAATTTACATATTACCCTTTTATTAGCTAGGATAACAAAAGTGGGGAGGAGACAGGCATAGTGAAAACCTGGAACTGGATTCCAGTACCACACCCATTACCCCTGTGAAACCCAGCTACTGCAGAAAGCATTGTCAGCGCACATATCTCACCTTTAACACTAAAATCCCATAGGATTGTACAGATAAATGCAGACAGCAAGGCACTTGAGGCCCATAATAGAGCAGCTGAAATATGGCTTTAAAGAATACAGAATAGCAAGAGAAAGGTACATGTTACCCACCCAACAAAGACATACAGCCGACACTTGTCAGTTTCTTTTGAGGTTCTTCCTATAAGCTTACACCCTCGGCTTGATTAGCTCTGACATCATCCCACAACCATAAAGTCCAAGAGAGCGTACAGATTCGCCCCAGCACCCTTTCCCTGCCCTGGGAGGACCTGATGGATACGTATATTCATGGGGGAAGACACTAAACTGACATTAATTGAGCAACAGTGTGCTGGTGCTTCATACTTGCTGACCATTTCGTCCTCGTGACCACCACAAACATTAATATCATTAGCATCACCTTCCAGATAAAGACACGAAAGGTCATGGTAGGCATGGATTTGTTGGATACATCTTAAATTTGACCCACAGTCCCAAACACAACACAGCTATATGATTGTGGAGGCTGATATATGGGCCCTTTCTAAAATAGCCGTAAAGGGATAAATGGCTGTGAACACAGTTAATGACCCGTTGAAATAGAGATCAGGGCGGCTGGAGTTCAGAGAGGGGTTGCATTCCGCTATGGAAAATGATGAGAATCCCCAGAGTCCCCAGAAATCTCACAGATGCTCTGTCTGCAGCCTCGTGTAGGGCCAAATTACGGCTCTTGATTTATCTGATGAAAGGTACCTCAAGTAATTTTTCAAGGTCAATACAAGAAGCACAGTGAAAGTCAAGGCTCTGTTGCCCCTGAATGGTAACAGAAAGTAATGGTAGCTCATCTGGGGCATCTTTGGAAAATAAAAAATTTATAATCAGCAAAACCGAACAGAATGTTATATCCCCTCTGCTTCCCAAATCCCTCAGAAAATGCTAAGATCCAGGGAAGCACAACATTGCACGGGATAGCAAATTAACTAAGTATGGTTTTTATATGCAGGTTGGTTAAAGACGTCACCTGCCCCAACAAGCTTCAAGAACTGCCCTAGATGGATCTGGTTTTCCCCCAGGACTCATAAATTACACAGTTGGCTGAATCTGTCATTCTCAGAAGCATCTCATGGTGTCAGCCTCGTAAATGCCAATGCCAAGCCACCAGCCCCTTTCATTGCGTGTTGTGATTATGGATTCAATGATTTCATAAACATATTGGTTGTTTCGCATTTGGCACGGGGCTGTCTTACAGCCCCTACAATCTGTCATCACTGTTAATGAGATATCGACCTCCTTGTAACCCAAGTAAAAGAACGTTCCCTGTTGAATGGCAGCCAAGAAGAAAACCCTCCAGAACTTCTGCAAACTCTGCGCACTCCTCTCCACACCTTGTCCGGAATGGCCTCGGCAAATGGGCCCGCAGCGGGACCACACACCGAGGGCCACACCTGCACGATAGGAAATGCAGGCATTGAGGATGCCTGGGGTCCTTTCTCTCCCCATGACAACAAGGACCACCTCAAACAGGTGAAGCCCTTAGAGCAGGTTTCTCAAACATTTTATTGAAGACTCCCGAAAGGCAGAGAATGGCAAACTCAACACCCAGAGATTCTAACGGCTTGGCTGTTGGATCCGACTGCATAATATTTCTTAGAAGTCTTCTGTGATATCTTTAAAATTTTAGTATACATCTTCCATCCCATTCCACAACATATCCAGGCTTACTTTAGTACTTAAGAAGCTCTGGATCAAGTGAAATTGATATCCCAGGAGTGGGACCAGAGTTATTCCAGATGCCAAGTAGGCTGTGGCCTTCGCCTACACAAAAGCCCCCCTACCACAGTCTTAGGGAGTTTTCGAAACAGAGGTGGTCTCACCTACTTTCAAGAATGGGGAAGATGATAAGACTGGACATAGCGTGCAGTTACAGAATATTCTCAATGTTCCCTTCCTTAGGTAAATTAAGCCATCCCCCTGGATTCTTACCAAATTTCACAAGAATTGTTGGCTTTGTGTTACTGTTAGTAGATTACGGGGCAAAAATATAGATATTTGTAATTTTCTATTCACAGTCATGTGCCGATTAACAATAATTCTGTCAAAGATGGATGGCATATACCACGGGGGTCTGGTAAGATTATAACAGAGTTGAAAAATTGTTATCACCTAGTGACATCCTAGCAGTCATAAGGACATAATGCAAAGCATTTCTGTTTTGAGCTCCTCTCAGTCTATGAATAGTAATGCTACCAGCTAGAAATGCCTGGGGGAGGGGGAGACACTCACCTGGGCCCCCGTGAGCTTCTCACAGACATCTCCTTTACAAACCAAAGTCACAAATGGACAGACCCTTATGTTTGAATTTTGATTGCAAGGTGCCCTTCAGCAATAACCATTAGGAAACTTTTAAGAAAGAATGGGAAAATATAACATGGCTAGTTTTAACTCATCTATGCTAAGGCAATATTTTTTGGTGGAATGGGGATGCTTCTGGTTTATAATTAAACTTGGAGTAGCAGATAAGTTATGATAACTCTTTGCATGTAACCTAATGACAATGCCAGTCAGAGCTCAATTTTTATCCAAAGAATCTAACATTATTTTTCAACTGAAATGCACATGTTAATATAAGACCCTCTGCCTCCCATCTCAATTTGGGATGCAACAGTAGTCTAGAATATTTTGACCCTATTTCTTCAAAGCTCAATTTTAAAAACCATCAGCTGAAGATCATGGATGTATTAATATTGACCATTTTAATGGCAGCATCCAATGGTACATGCAAGTTGTGGCTTAACTTTTGGAGAAGCTGAGCTCTTTTGTGAGTAAAATGGCGTCCCCAAGTCCAAGGAAGATAAACCACAGGCATGAAGAATAAAACCGGTGCTTGTGCAGGCATGGAAACAGCTTGTGAGCAGAGAAACTTATGTAATATTCCCAACATAAACCCAAACCAACTCAGTTACAGGATTGGCCACGCGCCAATCCAGATTAGCAGAAGGGAACCACTCCAATCACACTGAGAACAGAAAACAGTGGTTCTGCAAACATACAAGTGGGATGCAGGAATTTTGCTGAGCCTCTGTTGTCAGTGGAAAACTCTGATTGCCTTACCAGAAAAGCATTGTCTTTCGTCTCTTCCCCAGCCTTCATGGACCTTTCGCCCTCCAGAATTCCATCCAAAAAGAAAATAAATAAATAAATAAATAAATAAATAAGTAAACAAACAAACAAACAAACAAACTGGCATGATTGACAGCTGGTGAGGGGGATGAGGAAGAGAGGGTATACAAAGCTGAAGGACCTGAAAGGAGTGTGGAGACAGTGGGCCGCTCTCACCTCCCTAGAGGCTGAGCCAGCTAATTTCAAGGTGGCTGAGAGGAGGGAAGGGGGAAGCCCACCTCCTTTCCCCATTCTCCATTCAAGGGGGATTCCTTGTGGCGCACAGAAGGTGACCTTCCAGAGTCACAGTTAGAAGTGGAAGCAAAGAGACTTTTCACCCTTCTTTCGCCTCAAAGCGACAAGCATAAATACAAAGTAGATATGCTTCATTTTTGTTACAATCCAAGAGCATAAATTAAGATAGAAGAATGTAACATTTTGGGGGTTTTGTTTTTTGGGGGGAGGTGGTTTTTTACTATTAAATTTATTGGGTGACACTGGTTAATAAAATTATATAGGTTTCCAGTACCTAATTCTATAATACATCATCTATATATTCCATTGTGTATTTACCACCCTGGAGTCAGCTCTCCTGCCATATATTTGATTCCCTTTACTCTTTCCTACCTCCCCACACCCCTCTTTTCCTCACAGTAACCTCTATACCGTTGTCTGTGTCTGAGTTTTGAATTTTATCACTCCTTCAGCATTTTCTTTCTTTTTTCTTTCTTCCATCTTGCCTTTCTTTCATTCTCTCTTCCCCCCCCCCCCCCCCCCGCCCACGGAAGGAATATGATTGTGCTATAGCTTTTCTATTTTATAAAAATTAAACATGTTTGTTTCTATTATCTTCTGTATAGCTGAACATGATATTCAAGACTCAAGACATCTTCTCAATGCACAGAGAAACTGATCACTATGTTATCATTAACTTATCCCCAGTCGTCATTAGCAGAATTCTAAGATGACCCACAAATGACATTTGCCCCTGTTTAAGTCTAACGCTTTATGAGTGGGTGGAGCCTGTGAATATGAAAAGAAATTACTCTACTCTACTGATTAGGTTATGTTATATGGCACAGTTGACTTTAAGAAAGGGATGATCCAGATGGACCTAACTTAGTTTCATGAATTCTTTAAAAGCAGAGTTTTCTCTGACAGAAGGAGAAGTTAGCGATTCATACATGAGAAGGATTCAACATGTTACTGCTGACTTGCAGATGAGGGAGGCCATCTGAAATGGACCTACGAGCAACCTCTAATTGCTGAGAATGACCCCCAGCTGACAGCCAGCAAGGAAACAAGACCTCAGTCCTACAACCACAAGGAACTGAATTCTACCAACAGCTTGAATATACTTCCCCCAGAGCATCCAGATAAGAATGTGCTTTTGAGACACTTAGTAGAGAATCCAGTCATGTCTTACTGAACTACTGACCTACAGAACTGTGAGCTAATAAGCAGGTATTGTTTTAAACTTCTACGTTAGTGGCAATTTGTTATACAGTAATAGTAAACCAATACACCAGTCTTGGATTTAAAATAAGGATATTCACTCTAACCGGTTTGGCTCAGTGGATAGAGAGTCGACCTGTGGACTGAAGGGTCCCAGGTTCAATTCCGGTCAAGGGCATGTACCTTGGTTGCGGGCACATCCTCAGTAGGGAGTGTGTAGGAGGCAGCTGATCGATGTTTCTAACTCTCTATCCCTCTCCCTTCCTCTCTGTAAAAAAAGCAATAAAATATTTTTTTAATAAAATAAGAAAAAAATAAATAATAAAATAAGGATATTCATACAAAAGAACAAGACCCAGGAATAAATTTTCTAAAAGATTTTGTTTCTCCTAGTAATTAAATGACTGGACATGGACATAGGCACCCTGGACATCCTACAGTTGGCTTGGGGAAGGGGTTATCCGTTGAGAAAACACAATTGCTTTCAAACAGTGTTTGTAGTTAATGATCACCCCTTTCTGATTCTTACAGTTACAAATGGTGAACTTTTGAGAGAGGAATAAAAGCTTTAAATGCTTCCAGCGTCAAAGAGGACAAAGGAAAGGCTTTTTTCGGTATATCACATTTGCATTTGAAAAACAGGAGTCCTTAGGAGTATTGATCTTGTCATGCCTACATCCAAACCTCACACACCATCTCCTCTGAAAGGCGCTTGTTGAAAAGAGAAAGCTAAATATGTAAAAAACCAGAAAAAGAAGATGCCAGTTGTAAATGTTCAGCTTTACCGGTGGGGCAGCGAATGACAGATAGAAAGGTGAATATCTCCCGAAAACGATTTTTAACTGTCACTACTGGGATAATAAGTTCCACTAACTGCAAAAATGTGGCTCTGTGAAATTATCCCCTGGAAAATGTGAAACTTGATGCACCCGTTCCATCAGAGGGGAATTTAAACCCACTCGCACATGACCGGTTCACAGATCATGAGAGCTGAGGGCTCTGTATCAATAATAACAGGTATGCCGCGAAAATCAAGAAGCTTTTCCAAAGGGCAACTCAGAGAAGGGGCCCTGGGCCAGCTTCCCAGATCCGGAATCCTAGTAACAATAGGTTGCTTGCTAGCTCGCAAGGCAGACAGCTGCCGCTGTGAGATTACAGAATCTTCCTAAACCTTCATTCTAATCTTCCTTGGTCTTAACTTCCTTCTATAAGAGCTCCCCAGTTATAAAAATACAAGCAATCGATGTCTTTATACCACATTGTCCTATTTGAATCGGCAGCAAGTAAAGAGCAAACATGGATCACGGTCCATTGAAAGAATATAATGAGTTAAACTTTCTAAATATTTCCTAGCTTCTATCCCTTTATCAGAAAGCCAGTTCCTCTGCCTGCACCCAATCTTTTGGGCCTGGAAAGAGTGCCGGGAACATGCTGCTTCTGCCGAGAGGGGGACGTGACGGAGGGGCATCCGTGCCCAACAGCAGAGCAGGAAGCAGCCCTGGCAGTTCTGGAAGACGCTGGCTTAGCACGTGAGGAGGCCCTGGAGCCAAGCGGACACCCCGCAGTGAGAGAAATAAAGAAGTTGGCGTTGGTTTCCACATCTGAACGTGGCGTGAGTGACCTTGGACCCCTCCCACACAAAGATGTCACAGCAGTTGGAACAGAGGGCAGTGGGAGAAGAATGGAGTCGCGCAAAGGGCTACAGCAGTCGAGTCAGAATGAGCTCAGAAACCTGCTTTTCAGGGTTAGGATTCGTGCCTGACTTGCACTGTGCGTCAATGTGTTGAGTGGTCCAGCTTGGCCAACTGGTCCTCGTTTGCCTGGGGACTTTCTGGTGTTCGCACTTGAAAGTCCCAGGTCTTAGGTAACCCCTCAATCCTGCATGAATGCTGTCTCTGTATATATCTGTTTGCAATCACTCATTGTACGTACAGTAGTAAATAAAATAGAGAATTTTAATTGGATCTGATCGCCATTTAACACAGATTACAATATCGTAGTGTTGCACACCTTATCTTCAAGGGAGCAGAGAAGTTTAGTGGTTCTCAACAGACACTCACTCAAACTGCCCTTTGAGAATTGCTTACTGGCCGAGTTTCAGCATGAAGTCTGATTTCTTAAAGTAGCCCACAAAACACTCTTAAACTGACCCTTACTGTCCTGGACATGTCCTTGAGAAAAGAAATCCCTCTTTGCACTTTTACTGTGCTAGGCTAGCATCCACAAATGTTCATCTGCTTTTGCTTTGGCTGCTGCAGGACACCTGAAACAGCTAGAATGGTGGGGACCCGTGAGCTGTAACCCCACAAGGCAGCGGCTACCAATGCACCCCTTACATGGACCATGTTGGGCAGGAGGAGACCGTGGGATGGATGGATCAGCCCAGCTACCTCTGTCAATGTCCTGTCCTCGCGCAGGGACAGCAGATGGAGGTAAGAATGAAGAACACCTGAAGTCCTGCCTCCCCTTACCCTCACTCCAGGCAGAAGAGGTTGGGCGTCCACTGCCTTCAGCTAACTAATTTTAGCTTCCAGAACTGATTGACACTATGCCCTTGCTCTCATCATCCAAAATCAATAAGACACTCAACAATGACATCACTGCAAATTATGGCTACTTTTAGGGAAATGTGTCCCATTTAAATGAGTCACATAATGCAAACACTATGCAGAAGGGGTCAACATATAATAATAAGGAGCCCCTTACTAACCAAGCTCATTGGAATTTTAGGTCCACTTGAGTTTCAGCTTCTTTCTTTCTACCTCCCAGTCCCCTGATAAATGTGACATTAAAAGGAAAATGATCTCATAACTGCATGGATGATCAAAACACAAAATCAAACCTTTTGGTAAAATATATTCTTCATAAATATGTTTTGTATATACTTCCGGTAAATATATATTTATTGGAATAAGAAATATGCTCATCTGCTCCAACCTTGGGCTCTGACACAATGAGAGGTGAGTGAACAGCCCTATGACCTTGTAAATAAAAGGAAGCAGTAGACTTATGGTCTCTTGCCAGAGGAAACCTGCAAAACATTATAAATGTGCCTTTTCTACATCAAGTATGGTGAGGAGAGGGGCTACGTGCCCAAGCTCAGGTCAGGACAGAGAAATGTAAGTGGAAAAAGCTATGGCAACGTGAAGTGTGGCTATCGCCGCGTCTAACCACCATGCACTCTCTATATGTGAGCCTACAGGGACATTTGCTCAGATCCCCTGGGTCTTCTCACTGGTTAACGGAATACACATTCTTTCTCAAGCACACATAGAACATTCTCCAGATAGATCACGTTAGACCACAAAACAAGTCTTAACAAATTTAAGGAGGTTGAAATCATACCAAGTATCTTTCCAACCACAATGGAATGAAACTAGAAATCAATAGCAGTAGGACAACTGTTAATTTCACAAATATGTGGAAATTAAACAACACATTCCTTTTTTAAATTTATTTTTTCGACGACAGTTGACATATAATATTATATTAGTTCCAAGTGTACAACATAGTGGTTAGACATTTATATAACTTACAAAGTGATCACCCGATAAGTCTAGTACTCAGCTGCCTACTCTTGCCCCTTTTACTCAACATAATACTGGAAATCCTAGGTAGAGCAATTCAGTAAGAAAAAGAAAAGGCCAAAATGGAAGAGATAAAATTATATGCTATAACAAGGATTAACCTGGAGGACATTATGCTAAGTGATATAAGCCAATCACAAAAAGATAAATACTATGTGACTCCACTTATCTGAGGCACCTAGAACAGTTAAATTCACAAATTCGTAGACGGGTCATTGGCAAGGGTTAGGGGGAGAGGGAAATGGGGAGCTGGTGTTCAATGACTATAGAGTTTTAATCGTGCAAGATGCAGTTCTAAAGATCTGTGGTACAACCACGTGTACATAGTTAGCATTACTGCCGTGGACGGTTAAGTTGTTAATAGGGTAACTTTATGTTAGGTGTTTTTTAGCACAATCATAAAATAAAATGACTATGTTGGTGGCCATGGTAGTACAGGTGGTAAAGAGGTAGGTAGGGCTTCTAGAATTACAGATTTATGGGTTATTTTTCCTGTAGATATTGTACCAAGAGGTTTTCTGGAGAGTTCATCCAGTAGTTGCAAAGTCAAATATCATGGAGCACCTGTTGGATTTTATTTCACGCGGCTGTTGGACAGCACTAATACCAGGTCTTCCTTTCACCGCCAGCACATGTATTAGCCCTGGTTGCTTCACACATTCTTATCACCTCTATCCCATTTATAATCCACCTGCACTGGGTCCTCTTCCCAGCTCTGTCCACACTTCCCTGCCCTGCCCTGGAGCGCAGAAAGCTCACCTGCTGGACTGCATCACCCAGCTTCATTGGCCCTCTGGCTTCTGGTTGGATTTGGCAAATGGAGCTGCCATTAAACAGCTGAAGGGAAGGGGCAAAAAGCTATGTGTTTATTTTCTAGATCCCTCCCTGCTACACAACACTTAGACAGTGTCAGGGTGGTGTTGTTTTTTTATATTTTTATTGATTTCAGAGAGGAAGGGGGAGAGAGAGAGAGAGAGAGAGAGAGACAGAGAGACAGAGAGAGACAGAGACAGAGAGAGAGAAGCATCAATGAGGAGAGATTGGCTGTCCCCTACATGCCCCCCAGTGGGGATCGAGCCAGCAACCTGGGCATGTGCCCTGAACTGGAATTAAACCGGCGACCTCCTGATACATAGGTCGATGCTCAACCACTGAGCCATGCCAGTCGGGCAGTGTCTATGTTTTTCCACCCAAGGTCACAGCCCCATTCAGACAGACCCTCACTGACAGCTGTTCTTGCCAAGTTCCCATTACTATTCCCACTCTTGCCCACCAATTTGGCTACTATAGTGCCTCACCACTCCTTGTTGGTGCCTTTCATCCTAACTACACCTCTGCAAACACCTCCTCATTAAGCTCTCCAAAATTATATATTGGCACCGGCCATGTTTTCTGCAAGACCCTGACTGATCTACCCCTGTTAGGATAAGCCGAGCACAGAGCCACTCCAACAAAGCATCTGAGCTGTGAGCAACTGTTTCCCTATGTTCAAGGAGCAAGCGCCATGCTAGACCAAGCTTCCTAATTAATCTATCGCATCACTTCCAGTCAGCACTATGGAAGCTTGCGCTAAGGAGAAATGTCTGTTATGAAATCCTGCCACAGAGGACTGAGTCTGCCTCAAGGAAGAAGTATTCCAACGTCAGAGGAGGACAGGGTGGCAGGGGAGGGAGCCAGCCTTCAGCAGGTGTTGGGGTGGGGGGGGGGCAGAACCGATGGCAAGGGGTTAATTTGGGTGGCTCTGAATGGCCGGCCCCAAGAAGATATGGTTCAGGACAGGTGATGCCCACAGCAGTGGGGCTGCAGAGGCTTCTCATGGTGATTAATGAAAGTCTTGGCCTCTGATTCCCTTAAACTCACAAAGGAAATTAATTAAATTTTCTACCAGATCTCTCCTCTGACTGGAACCAGAGAAGCCTGTTGCTTATCCCCTTGGGATGCAGGCAGGGAAAAGAGTTATCTTGAGACAATGCAATCGCCTGGGTGTCCAGGACTGCCTCCGCCTTTTCTCCAACAGCCACGCCTCGGCGGCAGGCGGGGAAGATGGATAACCTGTACGGAGTCTCCTACCTCGTCCTGGGCACTGTGAGCACTCTGTCTCCTTTGGGATGACTTTCCACGTAACCCTGCAGGACGCTGCAGTAGAGGGAACCTTCCTGAGGAAACAAATCAAGAGACAAAGCCACTCTAGTTCATAGTCCAGGGTCAAAGAATATTGTCCTGCTTTTCCTAATCCAATTATCAAAACAGAACAAGGGGAGGTGGTGGGGTGTGGGGGAGGCATAGTGGGTGAAGCACAGATGTTTAGCTGTGGTGAAACTATTCTGTATGAAACCGTAATGGTGGGTGTATGCCTCTATGCATTTGTCAAAACCCATAGTGCAACACAAAGAGTAAACACTAATGCAAATTATGGATTATCATTCATGGTAATGGATCAATATTGATTCATCGATTGTAACAAATGTACCACACTAATGCAAGATGATGATAGTAGGGAAACGGTGTGCGTGGGATGGGGAGTAGGGTGCCAAATAATGGGTATATGGAACTCTGTTCTGTCTCCTCAATTATTCAGTAAATCTAGTCTGTACTAAAAAGTAAAATCTATTAATTATGAAAAATCATATTAATAATAATCCCACTCACGGAGCTTCTGCCCTTTCTACAGCTTTGGAGTGCCCTGGCCTTTTCCACTGGGAGTACAGTTGGCCCTTCGTATCCACCTGTTCCTTATCCGCAGATTCAACCAACCAATCGATCCACAGGTGGTTGAAACCAAGAAGAAGGGACCTATGGACGCGGCGGGCTGGCTAAGAGACTTGAGCATCCTCGGGTTTTGGAATCCACACGGGTTCCTGGAACTAATCTTGCAGGTACCAAGAGGTGGCTGCATAGGCAGTTTTGTGACTGGAAGTATTAGGCTGGTCTATACCCGCTGGACATGGGGGATGGCCCAATGCTAAAGTGTTGGCTATAGCAAGGGGTCACTAGATACTAAGAGCTCAGTATGGAAAAAGGGAAGGAAACCTCCTGGTTAGTCATCTGTGGATTAAGGATGAAGGTCATAGTGGCGGGAGGACTTCTTCCTGATAATACTCTGAACAGGTGACAGAAACTCTAGAGGGCTACCCAGGCAAAGGTGGGCATGTTTTAATATGTGTTTGGCTGGGGGGAGTAGGTAAGGGAGGCCTATAAGACGTTACAGAGAAAATGAGTGAAAGCCTAAAGGTAACGCAGGGCCACTAATGCTTTCTGAACAACGCAGAGATGCATCTCCTACACATTGCGGTAGATTACATTTTGAAGGACAGTTCTTTACTCCACTCTTTCCCATGTGACTTTGCAATCCGCCCACGTAACTCCCATCCCTTCACTTGAGGATCAGCTATAAACTTGCTTTAGCCAAAGGGATTTTAGTAGATGTGACACAAATCTGGCTTTTGCAGGGGAACCTTCCCTCTTGGACCTCTTCTATGTCATGACATAGACACGCCCTGGGTAGTTTGCTGGTCCAAGAACAATGAGACACACTTGCAGTGAGAAATGGAATGTCCCAGACATTGCCATCAAAGCAGAGCCATTCAGTCCGGCCCCACTTAGATCAGTTCACCTCCAGCCAACTCCTGATGCATGAACAGAACAATCCACCTGAGATCAACAGAGGCATATATCTGACCTGGAG
The DNA here is from genome assembly GCF_951640355.1 of Cnephaeus nilssonii. Classification (NCBI taxonomy): domain Eukaryota; kingdom Metazoa; phylum Chordata; class Mammalia; order Chiroptera; family Vespertilionidae; genus Cnephaeus; species Cnephaeus nilssonii. The sequence continues at coordinate 10,735,176 of NC_137088.1, read as the reverse complement.
ATGTCTGAGCTAAATAAATGCTTTTTCGGGAAAAAAAATCTGCCACTGAGATTGTTTTTGTGTGCTTGCTTGTTACATAGCAATAGCTGACTGATACACTCGCCATATTTCTCCCCCCCAAAAGAATTCAGGGAATTTTGACAAGGAAGCTAATCAATTCATGGACAAAAAAAGTCATCTGTGAAGCTAAAGTTAGGGAGTATTTCTCTCTTCTTCTCGTGGAAGAAAGGGCAGGACAGTGCTGGAAACAACAGTGGAAAAGGCATGGCTCTGGGTAAGATAATAAGCATGCATTCCTCCAATGTATGTTGCCCTAACCTCCTAGAAGAAACAATAGTTTTTCCTAGAAGTTTGGAGCATTCTCCATTGTTCTGGGAAACTTTTAGCTAATTCTGAGAGTTGACAAGCAAACTGCTCTAGAAAAGCAAACATTAAATGCCCCAATACTTTAGGCTCTCACACACACACACACACACACACACACACACACACACCCTCCAAAGCTAAATATTTCCAAGGTTTTACAGTGTGCAGAGATAAAAAACATATTTCCATCATAAAAAGAGAATTTCTTTTTAGAACAAACTGATCTTCCTCGACATATGAAAACTTACATTTCTAAAGCCATAACCAATCATGTGTTGTGGGCATAAATAACACAATTCAGTTCTCTAACTTTAAGATGTTGGCTGACCTTAATAACTTCAAAAGGTTAGAGTGGTATAGACCTCACACCTGTCAGCAACTCTGTTATTAGGGGACAAAAAGTTTGTACAATTTGAACATTTCAGTCTGAGATCTTATCTCCTCTTCATGACAGCTGGTCCCAGCCTGGCAAGCTTGGGCTAACCAGCTCTCCGCATTGATTGCTTCCCTAAGCCAGGAATTAGAGCTGTTAGCTGTAGAGAGAGAACCAGTTCGCCGTCCCCAGAACTGACATGCAAATTCTAACAATCTTTCTCACAGACAAAATTCAGGCAGAAATGAACCCAGACTGTTTCTCACCCTCAAGTGTGTCCACAGCCCCCAGCGGACCCTATGTCCCAGCCCCCCAGTCCTCAGAGATTCTGGCCCAGCCAGTGCTGCTCAGCTGGTGTCCCGGTTTATCCTGGCAGCCATGCTCCCCGGGGCTGGAGCCACCCATCTGATGAATCAGGACATGTCAGGCAGCAACCTGATAAGGCTTTTCTAACCTTTAGGACACTGTTTCCAGCCTTTCATAGCATCAATAGCAAAGTGTAAAAGTACTTCTTTTACCCGTTGTATACAGGTAACGGGTAAACCACAGCCTTTTCCTATCCTTCAGCATCACTCGGCATCTGAGCCTTTTCCCATTAAGGACCCATCCTCTGACCGCCCAACAGCCTCAGCTCATCCCTGTCCCCATCCTTTGTCCAAGATCCAGCCTGTTATAATAACGTAACCCCTCTAATGTATGAAATAATTATTGTGTGAAATGTTTGCTATATGGAAACCCCAAATACTCTGTAACTTCCAAAATTAATGAACACCCCAATATCTTGATATAAAAGCTCTGAGCCCTTAAAGTGTAAACTCCCTGCTCCTAGCATAAGGCACACCGTCTGACCCACACTGATAAGTACACAACTTGTTTATGACGGTCTATATAACCCCGGGATCATCTTCAGTTGTGGTCTCCTGCCCGATAAGAGGAGGACTCCACATCGCTCCGAGAGACAAGCCCCTGATTGCTCTGCTCTGTGAGCCTGAACCAACTGCAGCCGCCTGCCTGTCTCTGTCTTCATCGTCTGTCCTTCAGTGTGCATCGCCGGGTGGCCTTTGCTGGAGCCTAGGACCCACTAGGAAGAGGTAAATAAACCCTGTGTGATTGCATACTAATTCTGTCTTGTGTGTCATGTGTTCTGGTTCGGCTCAGCTGTCTAGACATTGAAGTACCAGGGGATAGGCTGTTATTGCTGACTCCTGGTCACTGGCGTTTGTCCCACTGAGTCTAGACAGATAATCAATTAATTGGGGCAAAATTGGGACAAAGCCCATCGTTGGGCCTGGTCTGGCTACATGAGAGGTTTCTCCCCTGACCTCTGGGTGTGAAGTCCCACGTCCCGCGTGGTTCAGGGTTCGGGCTCTGGAAGAGGGGCCACACGCAAATGAAAGAGATGAGACAAGAAATAATAATTGGGGGACCAGGTGAGAGCCCAGCTCAAGAGGAAGGACTCCGCTTGGGCACTGGCCTTGCCATCCTTTTATTCAACTTGGGATACACCTATAGCCCTTAGTCAGGCCATTTCCAGTAATAGGCAGACTATCTTATCAGTAAGGATTTACATGACTGTCTGGTAGGGAAGTTGCTTCAGCTACCATTGTCTGGACTAAAGAGTGGGTGTAACGCCCTGACCTTTGCCAGAGCTCAAGGGTCACCAGCCTTCCGGGTTCCTTGTCCACACCTCTCTGCTAGTGAAGACGATGGGCAGCTTCCTGCTTCTGGGATGGGTTGAAATGAAGTCAGGCAGACTAGGTGAGCGTCAGGGGCAGGACTGCACACTTTAGAACTTATCCGTGAAGCTTTTTCACTGCCACGAGCAAGAACATTTCGCTACAGTGACACAACCCTTATCTTGTCAGGCAGCAATATCCCATTTTGAGAGACTGAACCTAGCAGGGCAGAAAATGAGAAAGATCCCAAACCCAGATTGTCACGGAAAGCATTTATCAGAAGCCAATACAACTCAGATCCCTCGGGTACAAGATCAGGAAGCAGGAGCCAGGCCTTGTGAAACTCGGGTCACTCCCTGATCAGAAAGCTAAGCTCCCCAGGCGGGACCACAGTGCCCTGGAGACAAGGACGGATTTCCTGATAACCTGGGCCTCACCTGGGAGAGGCCTTGCGTTATGTTGCTAACAGCACCATCTGGTGGTTCCTTGAGGCTGTGCCAGCCTGAGGAACCTCTTCAGGCACCCGCAAAAGAAGGGTCAGAAAAGTCAACGTTTTGCTTTGCTTTTCATTCTTTCTTCCACCTGCTCACTCTTGTTTCATTGTCAAGATGAGTCTGGTCCCAACAATGAGCATGATGAGGAAAATTCAATTTGGAATAAAGCAATGTACTCCTTTGCTGGGGTGCATTGGACATTGAATCAGCCAGAAGCAGGGTTGGGATGTGCCAGCCCACGGTGGAATGCAGCACTGTCGCTGGTTGTCCCCACATGTCCTCCCCCTCCATGACTTGGAAAAGGCAGGAAATGAGGACAGAGAATGCCTTACCTGGCTGCCCCTGGGACAGGGGGTCACCTTACCTTGCTGTCCTCAGCCCAGAATGAGAATCTACGACTGCCACATTATTCTGGAGACAGTGACACAACCAAGAGCCTCTTTTGACCTTTTCCAAACCTCTCTTAAATGAATGCATCACCTCAGTGTTTAAAGACAATATCCAGCTCGCCCCCAAAATCTTACCGCACACAAGAATGAGGGTGGGGTCGCTGAACAATAATGCCCCTGAACATAGATGCTTCAGATATGACTCGTGTTGCTGCCAGGATGTGTCCTTTCAGCTCAAACCAATACACGAAGTGACTATTTCCAGGTAAAAATAGTCACTAGAGCCCCTACCATGATCGTCCTGATGGTGCCAGAGAAGTCACAGCAGACAAAAGGGACACAGAACATTCTGGAAAAGTGAGCAAGAGAGAGAACTCTGAAGCATCCTAAGCAAAACCAGCCAATGGGAGATTGTAAACTTTTGGCAGAATACTTTTTTTTTTTTTTAGATGTATGGTTTGTTGGGTGCTATTTTTATCCCCTCAGGTTTCATGCAAGTCGCCTGTGTAATTCTTCGCCTTGGGGTATATTTTGCAGAGCAGGATGCAGAAGCGACTCAAAGTTTGAAGCTTGTCTTTCTTCTGCCCTCTGTCATGGCTCCCTGATGAGGAAATAGGAGGTGACCCAGAGGTGGAGAGGAGAGAGGAGAGTGTGCAGGGCCAGGAGTACCTGTGAGTCCCATGTCTGTGATGTTGGGAATGACTGTGAGCCCATGAGTCATGGGGACAGCACTCCAGGGTGGTCACAAGACCTCAAGGAGATGCGAGGGTCAGGAGGCTGGATCGAATGGCCTAGACTAGAGCTCCCAGCCTCATGAGAAATCCTGCTGCTCCAGGCTGAACCTGAACGGGCCCCATAAGCTGGGACAAGAGGCGTGTCTCAGCATTAACCAGGGTGAACACATGACTGGTGACTGGAGAGGCCTCCCCTTTGCTTAATCTCTGGAATGACCTCAGGACCTTGGCACAGCCCCAGGGTAGAAAGATGCCCACAGTAATACCTGAGGTGAGGTTTCCTGTCAACACCACAGAAGGAGGCTCCAGCATTAGAAAACAGAGGAGGAGGATCCCGCCTACACACCCTGGATGCGTCTCAGATTCACAGCACCCCAACTGTATGGGCAGGAGCAGACTTTGCAGACACCTGCCACTCGAATTAGAGGGTCCCAGGAGGAACTATGAAATGGAGACTGAAGACAAAGACCCAGAAGGAAGGAATTAAAACCCAGCCATTTAAAGCCCAGACCCACACCCAGGCCCCGCAGTGGCCATGCACAGGCCTGGTGTTTGACCACATTGGTGAAATGTGGCTCCCAATTAGTGAGGACCCCCTGGAAGCACCAATGAGAGCCCGTGATTCACAACTATAGCTCCTGTCTTCTCTTAATCCTCACCCGAGGATATTTTACCTCTGAGAGATGGAAAGACAGAGAGAAACATCGACGTAAGAGAAGCACATCGATTGATTGCCTCCTACAGGAGCCCTGACCAGGGCCTGGGCTGGGGAGGAGCCTGCAACCAAAGTACGTGCCCTTGATCGGAATCGAACCCAGGACCCTTTGGTCCACAGGTCAACGCTCTATCCACTGAGCCAAACTGGCTAGGGCTAGCTCCTATCTTTTGAAATCTCAGTAAAAATGACCTGAGCATCCTCCCCCACAGGTGTGGGAAGTCCCGTGATTTCCCCGGGGCGGGGGGTGGGGGCACAATCAGGGTTTCTCCCTCTGCGGGAGAACATACCAGGACACCAGACAGGGTAGCAGCCTCACCCAGGAGAACCAACAGGGTCTCTCCGATGCCAGTCTTCCTCCCTCTCCAGACAGGCCTTCACAGAGAGATGTTCTTTCCCTCGGATACAAATTACGTTACTCCATCCCCCTTAAGACTTCGATCTATAGTCAGTTTTGTTCTCAAAAAGCAATTACTCGATTGTCAAAACCCATCAAGCTGAACACTGAAGATCAGTGCATTTTATTGTATGTTAAATAGCCCTCCACTTAAAAAAAAAAAAAGCAATTGCTATGGGTGTTCATAAAACCTGGCAACACAGACTAATAGATATGTCACCAAAGACATCTTCAACCTGTAAGAAGGGATACTTCCGCACTTTGGGACACCCCAGATTTGGGTTAGGTTAATGAAGACTGAATACATAGTATAAGATTCTCATTCCAGAGTATGAACTCAAACATTCTCAACGCCAGGAATCACCTGGGCGAGACGGACCCAGGTGAGCAGCCAGTAACACAGTGCTGGCATGGCAGAATGCAGAACTGGCTATATGGGGAAGTATTCAGCAGGGTCTTTTTTCCTCGCCTGGATTGGGGAAGAAAAAAATCCACTGTGCTTCCTTGAGCAAGTTTATGCGCCCTCCCTGGGCATGAGATGTTCAACTGTGAAAGGGGTAAGATGAACAAGGCAATCTCAGCACCTGAAAGTTTATGGTTAATGCTGTATTTTAGCTACCGGAAGCACTCAGGCAACGTTCACTGTAAGTCATATAAGCGAGGTCTCCTATACGTGACCAGCCCGAAGACGATGCCGCTGTTCTGAGTTGCTACATAGAAAACCAAGGCTTAGAGCAGTGGAGACCATGCAGCAAACTGAACATGAGGTGCCTGACGACCTCCACGCCACGGAAGAGAAATGCATGCTGGGTTTCCAGGTTGCTAAGGGTACAATCACCACAACTGCCCTTTTGGAGATGCCTTAGACCAAGCATGTCAAACTCGCGGCCAGCGGGCCACATGCGGCCCAAAATGAATATTTTTGCGGCCTAGCCAATATAACGGTGTGAGCAGTTATCTACAGTTATGAAAGGAAATAAGTCTCCTGTCAGATCCAGAATTACTGACATTCGCCTTGGGTCAGTTTTGAAAGTAATCACTGCGAACAAGAGTTCCCCCGAAGTAGGAAAGATGATAGCAGAAAAGAGATGCCAAGTGTCAGGAGGAAAACATGAATTTTCTCATTGCTCTTGTTCTCTTTTTTTATACTTTTCCAAATAGACCTACGTTTCTATGAAAATCGAAGCTTTTGGGGTTTTTTTGCGGCCACATAAGCTTAAACTTTGTTTATTTGCCCCGTGTTAGCCTTTGAGTTTGACATGCTTGCCTTAGAGCTTAGACTGACTAGTCAAAGGCCAGAACAGGAAGGTCTCACGCCCCGGTCTTAGTACTGGCATGAACCCGCCAGCCTGCAGGTGTGAGGCGGGGAGTAAACCAGTGTGGAGACGCAGACTCACTGCCTGCATCAAGGGGAGGGAGGGTACAAAAGTCTCCCAGCAAACCATCAGCTGCTAGGCTGGGGCCGGCACGGCTTTCAGGGCCTCCCTAGAGCAAAACAGAACCAGGGACCAAACCTCAGCCCAGTCCCCTGCCTGGGCTACACTGGGCTAAACTTGGCCGACTCAGCCCAGATGAGGTCATTGCAGAGGGGATGTTTTCAAAAGATTAAAAACCAGTAAACACATTGCAATGCAACACCAGCAAATTATATCCAAAGCTGACCAACATACCTGGTACTTCCTGCCGGTGCTACTGTGATTCCGAGTGTCAACAGCACCACCTGCTGCCCAGACTGAGAAAAGCCTGGCTTGTTTCTCTCTCTTTAAAGCCATTAACACAAAGGGATTTAACCTGGTGCGCCTCATGGTGCATGAGCACGCTGATGAGGATCTGAAGTGCTCCCCAAGGTTTGTGAGCTGTTTGTACGTGTTTTCGTTTTCATGATAACCCAAAACACGGAATACAAGCAGATGTCAGATCATCGGAAGTATGATGGAAGGAAAGTCATCCAACCAGATTCCAGGCCTGCCTTTATTTTGCATTTGTTAGGACGTGACTAGGAGGCTGTGTCAGGTGCTGCTGTTTTCATTGTTAGTGAAACGGAGCCGAGGTGAACTACCTTCTCAGGAAAGCATTTCTACTTAGAAGCCAAAGGATGCAGCTGTGAGTTTCATCGTGACTGCAGAAACCTGCAGAAAACTGAGCCATTACAGGGCTCACGATGGTATAAGCACACCTAACCCATCAGAATCTGAGAACAGGAGGGAGCATATGTTCACTGCAAAGGCCATGTAGTAGAAGCAAAGCATGGTCCATCTCGTTGCGCTGGTATAGATTATTGATGTCTCTTTCTTTGACGTTCATTCGTCATGTTGTTTTCTTTTGTGGCTGAGTATGAATTATAAGGATAAGAAATGTCTACCTAGCCCTAACCGGTTTGGCTCAGTGGATAGAACCTCGGCCTGTGGACTGAAAGGTCCCAGGTTCGATTCCGGTCAAGGGCATGTACCTTGGTTGCGGGCACATCCCCAGTGGGGAGTGTGCAGGAGGCAGCAGATCCATGTTTCTCTCTCATCGATGTTTCTAACTCTCTATCCCTCTCCCTTCCTCTCTGTAAAAATCAATAAAATATATTTTTTTAAAAAAGAAATGTTGCCGAAACCGGTTTGGCTCAGTGGATAGAGCGTCGGTCTGTGGACTGAAAGGTCCCAGGTTCGATTCCGGTCAAGGGCATGTACATTGGTTGTGGGAACATCCCCGGTAGGGGTTGTGCAGGAGGCAGCTGGTTGATGTTTCTCTCTCATGGATGTTTCTAGCTCCCTGTCCCTCTCCCTTCCTCTCTGTGGAAAATCAATAAAATATTTTTTTTTAAAAGAAATGTCTACCTAGTATTGTTTTAAACACTTAAATTACATTATATAAAATGATTTACTTCTAACTTCTAACCTGTCTCCCTACTCCATTCCCCCTCCCCCCATATACACTCAGTGTTACTTGTTGAATGCGTGAGTAAAATTATTTCAACACAGCGGGTATGCTACCATTTTCTTCCTCCACCGGGGGTCCTATCTGTAAAACTCGTATTCCTCAGAGAGAAGGCGGGGCTGCGGAATCAGGGCAGGTGACCCCTGGTTCCCAGGACACCTTTCCCTGCAGCCACATGTTGACATCAGAACCCAAAGCAGAGACGCCCGGGGAGTCCGAGCATCAGAAGAGGGTGGTGTCTCCTTGAAGGGTAGCTTACCAGGAGTATGCCCCCGAGCGATGGACAGCAAGCAGACAGTGGCGAGTAGGGGTGGCACTAGAGATGCCAGTGATCTCCTGCCCAGCCCCAGCCACCCTTCCCTTCTTAGACAATCTACCCCGACTCAAAAGATTAAAAACCACTAAACAACATGCACTCACTGTCCTCCAATAGGGGCAGCCCATATGCCATGGGGCCGCCCCCATCATCAGACAGACACAGCTGATTGGGCTAGAGGTGGACAAGCTGAGCCAATCAAAGTCCCATTCCTGAGAGACTGAGCCAGTTAGCTCTGAGGAGAGGGGCTACAAGGTCATGGAGATTCAGGAGCCAGGCTGGGCACCAGGACACCCACCAACGCGAGGGAACGAGACCCAGGACGCTGGTATGAAGCAAGCTTAGGTGCAGAAGATGAAAAAAGAGGACACCAGTCCAAGACCTAGCTGAGAGCCCACTGGGCCTCGGAGAGATGGCGAGGCTGCAGGATCAGGGTGACCCATGGTTCGCAGGACACCTTTCCCTGAGATGTGCCCCATGACCTTGCAATAAGCCCCTTCGCTGCCTGCGTAGCTTGGGCTGCCCGTCTTCCTTGCAAAGACGCAGCTTATGCCATGGATGCCGTGCTGTGGAAGACGGTGCCTTAGGAAGGAAGGAAGCAGAGGGGAGGGGCGGTGTGTGTGCAGGAGCCACTGCTGGCTTCTTCCGTTTGGCAGTGATGTGAGGTCAGCAGTGAAGGTGCAACCTGGGAAAACAAAGTGAGTGAAAGCGACCTTCAGGCCCTCAGAGGGGAGGCCTGTGCAGGAAAGCTTGGAAAACACACACACACACACACACACACACACACTCAGAAGCAGCAAATGTGGGACTACATGTCCCACGGTACCTCTGTCATTTTCTTTCTTTTTTAATTTTTATTGAATTTATTGGGGTGCAATTGGTTAATAAAATGTAGGTTTCAGGTGTACAATTCTATAATGCATCATCTGTCGTATTGTGCTCACCACTCAAATCAAGTATCCTTCCGTCACCCTTTATCCCCCTATACCCTCTTCTACCTCCCCCCCCAAGTCCCCTTCCTTCTGGCAATCACCATAGTGTTGTCTGTGTTTATGAAGTTTTGTGTGTTTTTTAACCTCTTCACTTTTTTTTCGCCCAGCCCCCCAACCTCCCTCCCCTCTGACAGCTGTCAGTCTGTTCTCTATCTGTGAGTCTGTGTCTATTTTGTTCATTCGTTTATTTTGTTCATTAGCTGCCACGGACGAGTGAAATCATATGGCCTTTGTCTTTCTCTGACTGGCTTACTGGCTTCTGTCATTTTCAAGGGAGTCATCAGGCAGAGCGGAGAAAACAGTGAAGTTCAGCCCTTGAACGATTTTTATGAGGTTGCGAAAGCCAAGCCAGGCAGCTTGAAAGCAGCTGCCTCCAGGTTACAAAGGCAGGCCTCTCCAATTCCAGGCAGGGGACCCGCTCTGCCGGCTTTTCACAACCTTCTGTTGCTTCCCTGGTGGGGGTTTTTACCCCCCAGGTCAAGTTTGAAGAAAGAAACACAATACAAGGAGTCACCCTCCAATCAGGAGGCTCAGCTCCCCCTCCTTAACAAGAGCTCCTTGTTGGTGCCCTTGGGCAAAAGCCTGGCCTTTTATAAAAATAGCATCCAGCTTTGCTGATGCACTTTGGGGGAATGGAGACTCTTCTTGAAAAAGGCGTTTTTGTTTTTTGTTTTTTAATGAGTGCAAAAGTGAAGAGCCGCCCAGGGCCACCGCCAGAAAGAGAGCAGTTGGGCCTCAAAGAAATGAGGAAAAAGAAACTTGAGAGACGCCTAGCAGGTCATGGGCCACCATCATTTCTGCTGTGATTTGCTAGCTTCTAAGGCTTTGTCCACTGGCCACGTCTCCACAGCCAGAGTCTGAGCTGCAAAGCAATTTTAATTGCTGCTGATGACTGAGGTGGATGAGGGAGCAGGTATCTTCTTTGTGTACATCTGTCCATCAACTGCAGACATGAGAGCCCAACACTATGCTTCTGTGTGGTGAGATCTGTCTGGAAATAGTCATTGACGGTTCGTCCTTCCTGCATGTCCCCTCTTTTCCCTTCAGTTCAGGGTTTCAGGGCACATGGCAAGACAGAAAAGAGAAGTAAGCCATAGCAACCAAGATGAAATAATAGTTTAATGCAACAGTTTTAAAATCAAAAATTAAAAAAAAAATCCATGCTTTTTAAGGTGGCTAAACGGGGGGGATTTCTCATTCACTTTACCCTAATCCCAGCCCGGCCCAGGGGGGAATTTGGAGACCAATGGAGGGGGGGAGAAAGGAGTTTGCAGAGCGAAAAGGAGGAAGAAAGGATTCTCCCCCGAACCATGGGCTTGAGGGAATGGGAAGAATTCTATAGCTCTGGGAGCCCCTGAGATCCAAGTGGGGGCTCAGTGAGGGGTCAGAACCTCAAAGAAGAATAATCAGTGTGACCATGGAGATAATGTTACAGAGAACCGGAATAAATCAAGCAATGCTCGGAGAGTTTGGAGTCACACTTTACTCACCGGTGGTCTCAGAGAAAATGAATTCAAATTCTAAGCAGAGCTACAAGCAGAACTTCCCTTTTTATTAAAGAGCCAGCCCTGTGTGTGCTTAGTGGTTATCTCGCTGGTGGCCTTAAAAAGCAACACAGTTCTATCCAATTGAAAAATACACCTGGCATGGCATTGAGAGTATGGGCGTATCTAGTCTCTGGCCTACAAGGTCAGACAGCTAAGTTTATCTTCCTTATTATTCAAGCAGGCTAAAGCAGGCTGGAAAGCAAAGTGATTATTTTAGAATAAGAGGCCATCTAAAAAAATAGCAGAGCCCGGCTGGCATGGCTCAGTGGTTGAGCGTCAAGCTATGAACCAGGAGGTCACGGTTCAATTCCCGGTCAGGGCATATGCTCGAGTTGCGGGCTCGATCCCCAGTGTGGGGCATACAGGAGGCAGCTGATCAATGATTCTCTCTCATCATTGATGTTTCTCTCTCTCTCTCTCTCCCTCTTCCTTCCTCTCTGAAATCAATTAAAAAATATATATTTAAAATAAATAAAAATTAAAAAAATTAAAAATAAATTAAAAAATAGCAGAGAATTCCAAACAGTAGTTTTACAAAATAGGGGTTAGCCTTCTCAATAAGACCATAGACAGTTGCACAAACGACTCCAGGCCCTGCGGTGGTCAGGAAGCAGCAGAGAAGTGGGCTGGGACGATGGGGGTGTCAACGGTAACCCCATGGGAACTGACCATTAACGGATGGTAGTCACAGGACCACCCTGTGACTTGGCATTTCACAGGCAGTAGAGCTGGGAGCATACAGTCAAAAAATAATTCATTTGATAGAAAATAAAATTACTCAATGATGGTTGCACACCTGTGGTTTCAGACTAATATAAATGTGTGCCATATCCACGTAGAGAAACGGATTAATTAGGCAACTTGCATTAAGTCAAAAGATTAATTAGGCAACTTGCATTAAGATTCAATTTTTTTAAAAAAAAAGAACTGGATGAATCTACATGTGATGGAGAAACATATCAATTTCAAATGACATCCTTGGTCTCGGGGAGAATGCTCATTAAAATCATATTTTTCTGTTTCCAGAGTTACTTCCGTGATGCTCCTGCATAAATCTCTCTGTCAAATGCCTCGGAGCCTTTGGTGATGGCTGACGTAAAATGAGAGCAATCGCAAGCCATAGGTCGACCCCAACCCCCACCTCCCACCAAAGTTCTTTGGGGAAGTTGGAGCTGAGAATTTATTCAGTATGCTTCCTTCTGTCAGATCAAGAGAGAGACTAAGATCTCTCAAGTGAAATTTCCTCTCAGATCATGATGAAGTTACTGGCTTTCTGTTGACATAAATTACAGAAGTTATCTCAATAGACAAAGCATCATTTTCTCTGTGCTGCACAGTTTTCATAATAGCAGCTGGATTTCTCAATGTAATTTTTCTTAAGGTCAAATTTTCTTCACCAGGTATCGTCAGTGATATGAAACTTGTCAGAACAAATCTCGGTATACCTTTATATTCTCGTATTATTCAATTCCCAGATTCTATCAGGAAAATAAACACGGAGAAAAACAATACACCACTAACAACAAAATACATATCTGAGGCTTCTCTGTACAGTGTCTGTGTAAAACAGAAAGAATACAACCCAAGGGAAAGAGACAGTTCCACCATTTATTCCAAGTACTATTGCTTCCTGGAAAATAATTACAGAGTTTTCACTGTGATTGATTTCCAGATTCTAGGACACCATTACTGTAAGATACACCCTAGATTTAATAAGCGCTTTCGAAGGGGAAAAGAAACTCTATTAAGTACTTGTCAATTTAAAATGCACTCCAACTGAAGAAATGCTGAAATATGGAAAAGCATCCATCTTAGAATGAATGAAAACAACCATGGAGATTCAATTTTATAGCAACTCAGTTTTCAGTATTTCCCACGGAGGGATGGTCATGGTGATCCCACCTGGGACCAAGGGCATGGTCACACAACTTGGGAATATGGAGTAACAGAAGAGCACTGTCTTGAAGTCTAGAACTAGTCCTGAAGGTAATGCAGGAATAGTATTTTTTAATATTTTTAATTGATTTCAGAGAGGGAGGAAAAGGGTGGGGGAGATAGAAACATCAATAATGAAAGAAACAGAAACATCAATGACCGGCTGCCTCTGCCACACTGGGGATTGAGCCCGCAACCCAGGCATGTGCCCTGACTGGGAGTCAAACCATGACCTCCTGGTTCATAGGTGGATGCCCAACCACTGAGCTATGCCAACCGGGCAAGAATAGTATTTTTAACAGCTATATTGAGGTGTAATGGACATACAATAAGCTGCACATATTGAAAGTGTACCCTTTGATAAGGTTTGACATATATACACCCATGGATCCATTGTTACATTCAAGGTAGTGAACATATCCATCACATCCACAGTTACCTAAACCCTCCTTTATAACTCCTCCCACCTGCCTCGCTCCCGGCAATCCTGATCTATGTTCTGTCACTGTCATAGACTTTTTCTGGTCTGGTTCCTTGTATTCAGCCAAAACTTTGTGTTTTGTCCATGTTGTTGCGTGTATCAAGAGTTCGTGTCGTTTCATTGCCAAATAGTATTCATTGTCTATACACTCACCAGATCGTGGACATTCCAGTTGTTTCCACTTTTGAACTACTACAAATAAAGTACCTGTGAATATCTGTACAAGTATTTGTGAGGACATATGCTTTCATTTCTCTTGTAAACATCTAGTAGAATGGCTAGATCATAGGGTAGGTACATGTTTAACTTTTAAAGGAGCTGCCCAATTGTTCTCCAAAGGGGAGAAGACCATGTTACACCCCCATCAGCATGTACAAGAGTTCCAGTTGCTCCCAGTCCTCAACAATACTTGATATGGTCAGTCTTCTCATCATAGCCATTTAATTGTAGCCATTCTAATAGGTGTATGGCGCTATTTTGTTGTGGTTTTGATTTGCCTCCCCCTAGGGACTAACGGTGGAACTACAACTTGTAGCAAGTGGAAGATGACACCACCTATGCAGGAGGCCCAAAGGAGCGGACAGGGATGCAAGAAGGAAAACAGGAAAATGGGGCATCACAGACGTCAACAGGAGAAACGACTCAAAAAGAGAACGGTCGACAGGATCAAATGATGCTAATGTGAAACCTGAAGGTTCTCTTTTGGATTTCAGCCTCTGCCAACTTTATCAAAAGGTGTTCCAGTAGCAAATCCAGCTCCTTCTACATTTTCAGAATGAGCACCATTGCACTGCCTTGCTGAGTGGCAGCTCTTCGGGTGTCTGAGTCCCAGCTCCACGGGCCTCCTCTTCCGAGCCCCCGAGGTTAAAGCACCAGGTGGTACCCCTTCCAGCAGTTGCAGGTTTCAGGGAAGGTCACAGGCCCTGTTTTCTGGGAAGCTGACTCTGAGGCTGAGATAAGCATGCAGGTGGTGTATTAGGGAGTGGCCCCAGGGTCATCACCTCTGAAGAGAAGGGAAAGAAGCAGGACAGGGCGAGGGAGAAGTTGGCTGGGATGCTGTCTCAACCCAGGGCTCAGCCAACGCTTACTAGGAGAATGGCCCATCAGCGTTGTCCCCACTGGTCACACCCTACATGGACCGGTCACTGGATGCCACTTGCCCCAGGAGGGGGGTCATCCCCGTAGACGGTGACCGCTGAGCTGTCGGCCAGCAGCACCAGCAGCTCATCCCTTCAGTCTTGAAGCAGGATCTGGCAACACACCGAGTGCCCAGGACAAGGGGTTTCTCCTCCAAGTTTCTAGGTTCTACTCACCCCAACCTCTGCCCTCGGCTCCCCACCTAGGAGTGGACGTCGTTCCCTGCAGTTCGTGTCTCTAAATTAGTTCAGAGCCTCCTTGGTGCTTCTGCATTCTCCAATACCTGTCTGAGCAATTCCTTCTACTAAACTCTCTAGCGCTACATCTTTACTCCTGATTGACCTACCCGCCCCCAAGGCGGACTGCAACACCCATAGCGAAGGGAGGAGAGGGCTGAGAAACCCGCACTTTGTGACTGATTCTGTGCCCTACTGACCAGGTTCCATATAACCCAGAAGGCCAATTTGGTAAATAACAGCATCATGTTTTGCTCTCAGCTCATGCACACTCCCAGCGTCATCTGAAAAGACCCACGTTTTGGCACGGAAATCTGGATTGAAATAATCCGGGAACAGGCCCTCTGCGCCCTCCGTGTGTCTGCCCTGCAGGTGGGAACAGGCCTGAACCCTCTGAGCTCCTTCAAGCCGGAGTGTAAATCCATTGACCGCATGTCTGACACATTAATGCACTAAGTGGCTCCCTCGAGATCAGCAAATGTTGACACAGTCGCAGCCTGAGTGCCTAACTTCACGTAGAAGCAGCTCCGGCTCAGGGATCATTGGCTTAAAAGCTGCATAGATGGGTATCAAAAGGGCAAGAAGGAATCCACAATTTCGTCTTTCCATTTTTCAGACTGCACCAAGTGTGATTTTCAGCTAAGACTAACATGCTACTGACTGAAATACACAAACAGGCCTCGCGCTTCATCGAGGGTCCATCACAACGTGTCTATGCAGCCAAGCTGGCATTGGGAGGCGTGGCTAAACCGGGCTTCCCTGGCTCCCACCACCAGCGCTGAGAAGGAATCAGAGTAGGACCCGCTTCAGTGTTCAGAGCACGTTTTATTAACACAGAAAGACTACAATTCACCTTATTACTCGCACAGGGGGCACTGAGACCCCGGGAAGCACCACTCATGTCATATACCATGAACTTGATTACAAGGAGGAAACAAAACACATCATTATTACCAAAAACTCCATACTGGTAACAAGTCTTCCCCTCCCCCCCCCAAAAAAAAACTAGTATTAAAGGCTTCAAATATGCAAATCTAAAAATACGTTACAACATTTAACGTTAAGACTCATTCCTTTTTTAAAATATACTGAGCATCTCTCCCTCCCCTGATTCTCCAATTATGAGAAGACGCCCTTTGCATTGTGTTTCTCCTAAACTTCTATCCTCTGTCCTTGAGCAGAACCGAGGGCTGAACAGGGGCCGGAGGCGGAGACCACGGGGCCTGCTGGCTCCGGAGGTGGCCCTCGCTGCCCGGGGACGCCTCCTTGCGCTCCTTCCCTGGGTTGGCTGTGCTGGTCTTTCCAGCAGTTTCGATCCAGGGGTGCTTAAGAACTTGGTGGGCCGTGTAGCGCTTTTTGGGGTCTACCACCAGCAACCGGCTCACCAGGTCTTTGGCAGCTGTCGGAGGGAGAGGAGGAGGAGGAAAATGAGACGAATGCAGCTGGTTCTGAATGTCTCTTCCCCATCCGGGAACTGAACCCAAACATCCCCGTTAGCACCACGCGCTACCCTGGAGCAGCCTTGTCCACGGAACCTTCTGTGACCACGGGAACCCTCCACCTCTGTGTTACACGCTGGGACCACTGGGCGTTTGGAACGTGGCTAGTGCAACTAAGGAGCTGAATGTGTATCACATTCACTTCTAATTCACTCACATTTACATTTACACGGAAGCAGCCCCATGCAGCTGGGGGCTACCCTGCTGGACAGAGCAGCTCTACAGGGTGTTTGGTCATTTCTCCCCAGCCCAAGGGGACAAATACAGGCCACATCTGTCTGCATGTTTTCCATCTGTTAACCAAACTATCAAGGTGTTAAATGAAAGATGTGCGTTCTTCCTTCCAACGTTGACAAATAGGCCTTCCTACTGACAATATTAAAGAACATGTACGAAGAAGCCTAAGTAGTCAACAGTACAAATTCACAATTAATTTCCTTTTCTGCCCCAAATCATGAGTGATTCTGGAGAGAGATGGTGACACCTAGGGGGCCAGGGGCAGGCAGGGAGGAGCAAAGATTTCTGGTTCTCCCAGGCTGGCTCTCTGAGCCTCCTCCTCCAATCACTCGAGAATACCAGCATCACTCCTTCAGGTCCTCAAAGGACGTAGACCAGTGGTTCTCAACCTTTCTAATGCCGCGACCCTTTAATACAGTTCCTCATGTTGTGGTGACCCCCAACCATAAAATTATTTTCGTTGCTACTTCATAACTGTAATTTTGCTACTGTTATGAATCGTAATGTAAATATCTGTGTTTTCCGATGGTCTTAGGCGACCTCTGTGAAAGGGGTTGCGGCCCACAGGTTGAGAACCGCTGCTGTAGAGCCTAAGACCATCGGAAAACACAGATATTTACATTACGATTCATTAACAGGAGCAAGATTACAGTTATGAAGTAGCAACGAAAATAATTTTACGGTTGGGGGTCACCACAACATGAGGAACTGTATTAAAGGGTCGCGGCATTAGAAAGGTTGAGAACCACTGACGTAGACTGATGCAGCAGGAAATAAAGGATGAAGCCCAACGCGTGGACAGCCCACCTCTGTGCGGGTGCCGTAGGGGGCTCTGCACTCTCCTCACACGCCTGACCTGGAACCTGCTCACAGTCAGAACCCAGAGGGGCTCTGGCCCTGCCTCCCCTCTTCCCCAGCGTGGAGGCCCCAAATCTCACCCTCAGAGATGTTGTCCCAGTAAGGGGCCAGGAACTCGAAGTGGCCCAGCTGGATGATGTCGAAGAGCTCGTCCTGGTCCCGCTCCAGGCTGCGGAACGGGGGGAAGCCACACAGCAGGATATAGAGGATCACGCCCGCGGCCCACATGTCCACCTCCAGCCCGTAACCTGTGCAGCGGAAGCAGAGACACAAGCGCAGCTGAGGCCAGGCTGGATCGGACGTGATGAGATCAGCAGTGGAGAATCATGGCTCAGGTCACAGAGGGCCTCAGCTCTCTGGAAGCAAGAGCCACTTGCAAACATGACTCCTACCAACACGGGGCCCACTCCTACCAACATGGGGTACACACCAGGGTGACTCAACGTGTGGTCCACAGACCACGGCCACTGTGTGACCCTTTATTACTGGTCTGTCATAAAATAAGCACAGACATGGAAAGGAAACATCTGGAAACTCTTAGTTGACATGGCTATGACATGGCTATGACATCCAGTTGCACGCTCACGGGACACACCGTGAACAGGGTATAAATCATCAGTACAGGGTTGTGTAACACACGTGGTCAGTCACACGTGGCATGAGCTGTGATCCCTGATTTAGAAAGAGTTCTCATGCTTCGGTCAAGGAGAATAACTTCCAATGTTCCCATTAAAACCTAAATGCCAGCTTAGCACCAACTCCAAGATCTTTGTTCCATATTGAAAGAATATGAAATATGAAATATTAAAAAATGAAACCTTAATCAGTAAGTGAGCAAGAGTCCCACAGAGCAACGTGTCATACCTACCTTTCTCAGAAAGAATTTCGGGTGCTACATAAGTCGGGGTCCCGCACACAGTAAACACTGGTCTCACCACGTGCTTCGCAAGGCCAAAATCAGCCAGCTTCAAGGTCGTCGATTTGTCCTCATTCCTCTGAACCTGTAAGAAACCAAAATCCCCAAACCACCAAAATTGTGATGAGAATAAAGAAGGAAAACTCACTCAACAACAAGCATAAGAGGTCAAGATCACAAACAATAAACCTGCACACCCTTATAGTGTAGCCCAACACCGATGAACCCAATTTGATCTCAGTGACAGGTGCTCACATTTTCAAGTAACAAATTAGTGAGTTAGATTTTATACCATACTAGAGGCCCAGTGCACGAAATTCGTGCACGGGGAAAGGGGAGCAGTCAGATATCCCTCTCACAATCCAGGACTGCTGGCTCCCAACTGCTCACCTACCTGCCTGCCTGACTGCCCCTAACCGCTTCTGCCTACCAGCCTGATCACCCCCTAACCACTCCCCTGCCAGCCTGATTTGACGCCTAACTGCTCCCCTGCCGGCCCGATTGCCCCCAAATGCCCTTTCCTGCCAGCCTGGTCACCCCTAACTGTCCTCCCCTGCAGGCCTGGTTGCCCCCAACTGCCCTCCCCTGCTGGCCATCTTGTGGCGGCCATCTTGTGTCCACATGGGGGTGGCCATCTTGTGTGTTGGAGTGACAGTCAATTTGCATATTACCTCTTTATTATATAGGATTATGTAGAATTGCCACACATGGTTATTTAAATTAAAAAATTGAAATTTGGTTTCTCAGATGCACTAACCACACTGCAAGTGTTCAACGGCCATTGGTGACTAATGGCTACAATATTGGACAGTGTGAGTGCAAAGCATTCCCATCACCGCAGAAAGTCCTATTGGGCAGCATGACCTCAAACAAGAACCAATGACATTAGGAGTACAGACAGTTTTAGTGAGGACTAGAAAATGCCTGTGGGCAAAGTCTGGGCAGAGAGGAGAAAAAAGAAAAAAAAGTAGGAATTAGAATGAAGAAGTAGACAAACGAACAGTGGAGGGATGTTGAATACCGGCCCTAATTGGGGGGAACAAGGGGAAGGGGTGATTTAAGAATCAAACAGACCAGGAGTCTTGAATTCCAGTTCCAAGACTTGCAGTTGGATGGTCTTGGACAATTTACTGATCTGAGTTTCCATTTTCTCATTTGTTTAAAAAAAGAAAAAAGCCCTAACTGGTTTGGCTCCGTGGATAGAGCGTCGGCCTGCGGACTCAAGGGTCCCAGGTTCGATTCCGGTCAAGGGCATGTACCTTGGTTGCGAGCACATACCCAGTAGGGAGTGTGCAGGAGGCAGCTGATCGATGTTTCTCTTTCATCGATGTTTCTAACTCTCTATCCCTCTCCCTTCCTCTCTGTAAAAAATCAATAAAATATTTTTTTTTAAAAAGAGGGCGTGAAAATATCCAGCAAGTAAGAGTTCTAGTCAGTGTCTGTAATCTTCCCTGCTAAGTGTTAGCCCTAGAGCAGGGATGGGGGACGTCAGGCCTGCAGGTTGTATGAGGCCCGAGATATCGTTTGGTCTGGCCCTGCCAAAGCAACCACAGGCAGGACTCAATAAATCTAGGAGCTTTTCTCATAGCAACATAAACTTATATTAAGTGAATTATATTAAGCAGAATGATGTTATAAATATCCAAATGGCCCTTGGCAGAAAAAAAAGGCTCCCCACCCCTGCCCTGGGGTGACCAGCAGTCCCAGACTGCTGGGGACTCAGGGGGTTCCCAGGATGTGAGGCTTTCATTTTTAAACTTTCATTTAAAGACTTTTATTTCTAGCAGAAACCGGTTTGGCTCAGTGGATAGAGCGTCGGCCTGCGGACTGGGGGGTCCCGGGTTTGATTCCGGTCAAAGGCATGTACATTGGTTGCTGGCACATCCCCGGTGGGGGGTGTGCAGGAGGCAGCTGGTTGATGTTTCTCTCTCATCGATGTTTCTAGCTCTCTATCCCTCTCCCTTCCTCTGTAAAAAATCAATAAATATATATTAAAAAAATAAAAAATAAAGACTTTTATTTCTAAAACAGTCTGAGATGGCTGTCCTAGTTTGCACATAATAAATCTTTTAAAAAGTAATGCTACGGGAATGAGATTTATGCTTACATATTGGAACTGACAAACTGGATTCTAATTGTTATTATTTTTGCATGAAGGTGAAAGAAATTATGTCTGGTTCTTCCTTTAGATCCCGCTTCCACCAAATTTTAGAAAGGGTAGAAATAGTGATTAAAAAAAAAAAAAAAACAGAAAAAACAGCTACCCTCACGCTGAAATGAATACAGAGAACTGGCTGCTCTCCCGTGTTCTCATTAAAATAAGTCCCACCCGACGAGTCTCCTCAGACCTCTGGTCAGCCCATTCCCATGCCAGGTTCATTTGCCCTGTCCTTCTTCACCCTTGAGGTATCTGCGTGCTAGATGATAGTTAGGAAAAGGTGGCTCTTAACCCCAAAGAAGTCAGTCTCAAGAGGTGAGCTTAGCAAGTGTTTAGACCACCATGTTAAAAATAATAAAGCTAAAGATATATTTAAAATAAAAGAAATAAACAATGAAGGCGCAAACCTAGCATCTCTTACAGCAAGTAAAAGGCCCATTGGTGCCCCTCCTGGACCCTGCACAGCCTGAGGAATTTGTAGCAAAAGCTCTTTAACCCTTTGCACTCACTTGCTTTTTTCTTGATTCCTGCTACCGATGCTAACTGTGTCGAGTCACACTCGACATCCGAGTGCAAAAGGTTAAAAAATTTTTAAATATATTTTTATTGATTTCAGAGAGGAAAGGAGAGGGAGAGAGAGAGAGGAACATCAATGATGAGAGAGAATCGTTGATCTGCTGCCTCCTGCACGCCCCACACTGGGGATCAACAACCTGGCATGTACCCTGACCAGGAATCGAACTGTGACTTCCTGGTTCATAGGTTGATGCTCAACCACTGAGCCAGGCCAACCAGGCAGCAAAAGCTCTTTCTGTAACCGCATGGTAAAAGGTACTGGCTCTGCCCCCGCTGCCGCAGGCCTGCCTCGGATCCACCCTCCTCTGGTTCTCTTGGGGGCCTCTGGATGGGCCTCCTCCCCTCCTGCAAAGGAGACATCTCTTTGCTGGAGTATCCAGTGTCATGTACCAGTGACAAGCACAGCCTCAAAAGCCCAACTGTCAGGGTCCAAACTCCAGCTCGCCATTTGCTGCGCAACTGGTCAAGTAACTTGCACTCTGTGCGCCTCCATTTCCTCATCTGTAAAATGGGATCTGAATGATCGTATGGGACCATGATGAGGATGAAGTGAACTAACATCTGTACAGTGTAATCAACAGTGCCTGGCACCTAAGAAGCACAATATAAGTGTTTGCTTGTCAAGTAAAACCATATTATTTTAGCCACCAAAACGGTTCACCACTGAAGGCCGGGACTGACTCAGGCAAAATGAGCAGCTCAGGGAAGCTGGCACTGGTATCTCCCTGCTCATCACAGAACCTGCATGCTCAGGCCAGCGGTGCCCTGAGCAGGTAATGGCCACACAATGGTCAACATACTGGGATAAGCCTGGTGATGATGTCACCCAAGGGAGAGACTCGATGGGGCCACCGGAGCTATAGGAGAAATTACCAACTTGTCTGCAGGCACCTGTTCTCACATCTCTCACAAAACTGAGCAGGGGTTTTCAAAGCTCCCACCAGCACTCAGGAAGGGGGACAGGAGGACAAGAGGGAGCACTCTGGTTCTCCCTGTGCCCCATCAGGGCACAGCAACACCCCAAAATGCAGGGGGAGTGGGGCATCCACTCCCCATACAGGAACAAGCTCTCTGCACTCGCTCTGCCTCCGGCCAGTGAGCTCCCATCTCTGTGAGCAGATATGTCTCAATTACTGAGTCTGAGTCACCACCGGCCAATCTCATCAATGTCTCCATAATTAACCCAGCCAAATGGAAAGGCATAGACGTAGAACGAAAATGCGATTCCGCCTTGGTGTGCGTACAAGACAGACATGGCCCGAAAGCAGACAAGGGAGGTAATTATTAGAATAATTTAGATTAGAAAATTGAGTTTGCAAGGGAAGGACAAAAAATAGCCTGCTGCCTAGAGTTTCCAGATGGATCGTCTACATTAATCACATTTGCCGGGTGATTGTTGAAAAAAAAATATGTCCCTCACAAATATTTGCAAATATTTCCAAACAAATGATCGGCATTAAAAGCAATTGGCTGACTTAATACATGGCTGAAATAAACATGTGAAATAACAAAATCACCAGAGAGTTCTATTAGCCCTGAGATGCACGGAGAGAAAGCTACATAACTTCACTGAAACAGCTCATCTTCCACTAGTCTCCCCCGTGCATTTACCTCCCACCGTCTGCCACCCCTAGAAGCCAAAACCCCTTTTCCTTTGTCGTGTCCGTTTTGAGAATGTGTACTGTTCTTGGCTAAAATGCTATATAAGCCCCGAGTTCTCACCACCCCTCTGAGTTATTCATCCCCGCGGTTCTCCCCATGCATACACAGTGCACATGTAAATAAACTCTTGTATTTTCTCTTGTTCATCTATCTATTGTGAGTTGACTTTCCAGGGCCCCAGTCACTGAACTTAGTAGGGTAGTGGGAAAAAGTGTTCTTTTTCCGCCCCCCCTACACCCTCCTGGGCCAGGTTTGTTTGAAGGCCCGCCCATAGCCCCAGTGCACCCATCTGACCTTGCCCTCACCCCACACCTCCATCTCTCTAGTAGTCTCTGATCTACCTAAACTCACTGCTCTGGGTCGTGGGCCTCCAGGGGCTCTGTTTTCAGTTACCTCTCACCTAAAGGGTGCTCGAGATTAATGTGCACAGAACTGTAATGACTATTGACCCATCTGCATTCTTCACTCCCTTTTCTTTTCTTTTAATATATTTTTATTGATATCAGAGAGGAAGGGAGAGGGAGAGAGGGAGAGAGAGAAACATCAATGATGAGAGAGAGTCATCAATTGGCTGCCTCCTGCACGCCCCCTACTGGGAATCGAGCCTGCAACCCAGGCATGTGTCCTTGACTGGAATCATACCCAGGACCCTTCAGTCCACAGGCCGACGCTCTATCCACTGAGCCAAACAGCTAGGGCTTCCCTCCCTTTTCCAGCCACACCAAAGCACGCTACTTTGAATCAAGTTGGTCTTCATTATTTACATAAGCACCAGGAAACATCTGGATGGTCTCAGAGCTTCAAAAGGAGTCATTACTTTTCTAACAATTAGCTTCCCTTCTCTCCTTCAATGGTAGGTCAAAGTTAAGGGTGATCTTGTCGTTATCATCTCTGAACAGAAGGGGGCAGCAGAATACAGACCAAACAGCAAGAGTCTCCCTAAGAAAAAAAGTATTTGATGTGGGTATGGCTCACGTATCTTGGCCAAAATCTTAGTTGATCCTGAGTGGTTCCTCTGGCCTTTTCCTCCATGGTTCCCTGTTCAACTGGCTAGGAGGACCAAACTGATCATAGAAAGCAACTCACATCGATATGCCTAAAATCAATTTACATTTCGACAGCAAAGATACTGTAATATTAAAAAATGGCTGAAAAAAATCAGTAAGGACAAAGTCTCCCCTGGGATCTGGCACATGTTAGGCCTATGAAATGCCTTTGGAGCCTACATATCATGCCAGTCTTTTTTAACATCTCATATCCATTCCACAAACATTAATTTCTGGCCGAGGCCCTAGAAATAGAGTAGTAAATGAAACAGGTAAACTTCTTGATTTTATGAAGCCCTCTTTCTATTAAAAAATAATATTTGAAAGACATGTAATTTCAGGTAGTGATAAGTGTTATAAAAAAGAAAAAGTGGGATAAAGGCTATGTTGTCTAGTATGGTATCCACCAACCACTAACCACATTTGCTATTTATTTTTAATCTAGAGGCCCGATGCACGAAGATTCGTGCAAGAATGGGCCTTCCTTCCCCTGGCTGCCAGCACCACCTTCACTCAAGCCGGAGCCGCCTTTCTGCCTTCCCATGCTGCCCAGAGGCCCAGAGTGGCTGGGGCGGTGCGGAACGCCTGCGTCGTCACCATGGTGATGATGCAAGTGTCCTGCCCTGCCCCCGGCCACTTGGCGCCTGTGTATGCAAATTAACCTGCCATCTTTGTTGGGTTAATTTGCATACTCACTCCTGATTGACTGGTGGGTGTTGCGAAGGTACGGTCAATTTGCATCTTTCTCTTTTATTGGTGTAGATAATATGTAAAGTTCAAGTCAGACTCCTAAAGTATATTTCAAGTGCTCATATGGCTAGTGGCTACCATACTAGGCACTGTAGATATAGGACAACTCCATCATCACAGAACATTCTATTGGACAGTGGCAGGGGATGGTATTTTATAGGGTAGTCAAGGAAGAATTCGCTGAGAAAATAACATTTGAAAAAAATCATATTAAAATCTGAAGAGTGAGCTTTTCAGGTGAAGGAACTAGCAAGTGCAAAGGTCCTGGGGCATGTTTGGCCCGATGAGGAACAGCTAATAAGGGCAGGACTGAAATGAGTGAGGGGTGAGTGGTTGGAGTGAGGCTTTGAGAGGAAGACAGAGACCACATCATGCAGGGCCTCTAGGCCACTGAAATGAACTTTAGCCTCTATTCTGAGTGCCATGGGAAGCCAACGACAGCTCTGACCAGAGGAGTTACAGGTTCTGATTTCCATTTGGAGAAGGCCAGTCAGGCTTCTGCAAGGAAGAAGGCTTTGGAAGAAGAGGAAGGACCAGTGAGGAGGTGACTGCCAGTCTCAGCAAGAGGTGACAATGGCTTGGGCTTGGGTTTGAGCTTGGGCAGTGCAGTGAGGTGTGGAGAAGGTCATACTGAGGGTAAAGATAAGACTAGAGAATGGACTGACTGTGAGGATGAGGGGAGAAAAGACACAAGGGCGCCTCTGACGTTCCTGACCCCCGAGCAGCAGGTCAGCAGTGGCCCCATCCTTCTGATGGACACGGGTGGTTTCGGTGCAGTGTGGGGAGGAGAGACTGGCTGGAGTTCAGGAGACAATGAAACGTGGAAAACAGCAAACGGTGAATAGAGACACCTCTTTCCAGGGTGTGCATGTGTAGATCATAAAAATGAGGCAGCAGCTGAAGGGGCATGTGGAGAAAGCAAGGGTTTGTTTTCGTTCTAAGTTGGGGGATATTACAGTGTGTTTATTCCAGTATGTGATGAAGGACAGGAGGAAGGGAAAGCATCTGAGAGGTGCCCCGTCCCACGGGCTGAGGAGGCCAACGGGTCTCCTTCCTTCCAGCCCTGTTTCCAGGCAGGAACATGCCCCTTGTCTTCCCTTATTCCGAGACAGGTACTCTCAAAGGACCTCGCTCCTGTCTGACATCTCTTCAGGCTCCCCCCACACACGCAACTCGCTCGGCTTTCTTGGCCGTATGTAATTTCTTGGCTGTTGGCCATAAACAACCTGGCCTGTCCCTTCCCATCCTGCGTGGGTGGTCTGGCCATCATCGCCTCTCCAGCTCCGGTTTGCTTCCTCCCCTCCCCCCAGGGCCCGGTCAGCACATCCCAACCCCACCCAGGGAGCGCACACTGGCAGGAGAAGCAATTAACACTGACATTTCTGCAAGCAGGAAATTCTCATAATTAAAACATACTTTGCAAGATCTCAGGAGTCTAAATAACCCGAAGGGGGAAAGAGGGCTAGCATCCTGTCAGGAAATGCAATCTGTAGAAATAAACTCAGTAATACAGGCCTAAAATTTTTTATTCTAGGGCCCAATTATCAGATGTAAATATTTCTGTTGATTAAGACAAAAATAAGCTTGCTGCTGTCATTAAGAGCTCTCAGTATATTCAGAAAGTCTCTAAAAGCAGCAACAATTGCGATCAGCCATGTAATCAAAAGTCAGTTCTCACAAAATCATTTTTCTAAGCTTAGCAAATACAGGTCTTAATACGGACAGTAACCATCCATTCAAGGAAGAAACAATTGCTTTGATAATACAAAGCTCAACACTAGTGCAGAAGACTAGAGAACATTAACTGATGGACAGTTGTCATATTCACTCATATCAAACCTTAGAAGACCTAGCGAGTTTTGTTTATCATTATCATATCAGCAAGTTTAGAGATGACAGCTTTCTAAAACCAGACAATGAGCCCATAGTCAAATCCAACACAATCCAGATGTTTCTGAAAACCAAACAGCATGACATTAGATAGCATTTAGACTCCTGACACAGCAATAAGTTGAACTTGACTCACCCAGAAAAAGGACAAATGGTTAATAAATATGACAGGTCTATTCGTTTTTATAAATGCAAGCAGACAAAATTATCCACAGGGGAGAAGAGATATTTATCTATTCCACATAAACAACTCTTGTATTTAGAATGAGAAAGTATAGCTACTCTCCAATTTCGCCTCTGTGTCTCTCAGCACACACACACATACTACACACACACACACACAACACATACACACACTTCACTGCCCTTCAGGGCACTAAAACACATCTTACTGACAGTTCAATCCGTGAAGAGTTGCTAAGCGACTTCTCTGAGGCCATTAGCTTACCCACACTAACCGTGTACCTTGCAGTTTTCTACTTCCTGAAGTGAACTCCTCCACGCAATCGACACCAGTGCTCACTTTCCTTTTTTTTTTTTTCACTTTCCATTTTTAAAACTGCTGACAAGTAAGCCCCTCAACACAAGTGAGAGTCTCTATGGCCCAAGAAAGGGGCCAGCTCGACAGACTGGTTGCAGGACCTTGTGGAGAAAATGCAAGCTCAGGTGGCTGTCCCCAACAGAAAATGACCCTGTAAGGTCAATGATTTCATCCCGCATCCTGGAGAACTTGTATAGCAGGGCCACTGCTTTAGGAGGCACACGCCCAACATGTGTGGCTCATGAGACCAGCCCAGGCCTCTAGGCAGAGCCTCTCCTGCTGAGACAATTGGGGGAAGCATCAGAGGGGCATTAAAGAACACTATTCTGTTGCCATCCCAAGTGGCCATAATGAACAGCGGGTAGCACATCACACGCGGAGATTACTTGGGCTCAGACCCAGAAGACAAGCAAAAAGCAAGTGAAGGGAGGATGAGGGCACTCAGCTCACACAAAAACGGAATTTTTCACAGAAGAGTTACTTGATGGTAATTCAGACCACAGTTCTGTGAATTTGGGCAAAAACAAGGTTACCTGACTGAGTGGTCAAGGTAGATCTCATTTCACCAGATAATTAGCTTGACTCGCTCACTGCTTCATTCTCCTGGGGGGGACAGTTTACGGACAGATGAATGCATGGGGATGGTGTTTCCAGGCTGGGTCTACAGCCATGGAAATGAAAGGAAACAGGCTAAATCCCTGACCAAAAAAAAAATAAATCATAACCATATGGCTCATCAAGATCACCCTCTCCATCCACGACTGCTTTACCTGCAGCAATCCGGCTTTGAGTGCTGATCCACAATACCCACCTTAACATCAGAGTTATGCTGATGTCATAACAGTGAAGGCCGCTGCCACTGACGGAATCCTCACTGCTTCCCAGGCAGCAGGATATGTCTGCATTCGCTCATTCATCCTACCAACATTTCATGAGCACCCACCATGTGACAGAGCTGTTCTAGGTTTCGGGGTACAATCTGAATAGAACAAAATCCCTCCTGTCCTAGAACTTTCTTCCCAGTAAGAGAAAAAAAAACCAGAAGATGAAATACAGACTGTACCAGACGGCGGTCAGGGCTGTGAAGAAGAGAGTGGGATAAGTATGCTAGCCTAGCAAGACCTCCAGGAGTACACTCTGGTTCAGGAACACGTCGGGCCTACTGACTCGCTGCAACAGGGAGCACGCACCCCCCTGGGATCCAGGCACCGAAGAAGAGGATGTTCAAAACACTTATCGCAGTACCTGGGCTGTGTTAGGTGATTAGGGGAAGGGGTCCAAAAAAAAAAGGGGGGCAGGATTTGGCTCTGAATCATATACTCTCAGGAAGAGGGAGTGATTCTATGACTGGGCATCGTAGTGACTCTTAACTAGAAGGCGGGACGAATGAAGTGAGGCAGTCACTCCCAGTAGCCAGAAGGGGGCGATGTGGCCATGTCTGTGGTCTGGACAATCTTGTTTCTCTCTGCATCTGGACATGATTAACAAGGGGTCTTGCATTTGTCTTAACCCAGTGGCCGGCAAACCGTGGCTCGCAAGCCACATGCGGCTCTTTGGCCCCTTGAGTGTGGCTCTTCCACAAAATACCACGTGCGGGCGCGCACGTACAGTGCGATTGAAACTTCGTGGCCCATGCGCAGAAGTCGGTTTTCGGCCTGAGCGAGTCTATTTTGAAGAACTGGCGTTAGAACACTCAAGGGGCCAAAGAGCCACATGTGGCTTGTGAGCCGCGGTTTGCCGACCACTGTCTTACCCCATCATGGGCAGGGTGGCCTTAGCTGATGTTGATGTTCTGTGGAACTATCTGTTTCAGTGGGAGAGCACACTGCTGTGCGGGGGTGCCAGGCCGGCTGCCAGCTGTCAGGGATGCTTCTCTCTCTCCTGCACTCAGTCCTCCTTCCACCTTCCAAGTCAGGTACTATTGTGTCATTTCTCTTTTATAAAGGAGAAACTAAGGCCCAGAGAGGGGAAGGACTAACCTTAGAGCAAGCAACTGAAAAAGCCAGGATTCTAAGCAGGTTATCTGATGAAACCTATAGAATTTTACTAACCAATGTCACCCCAATAAATTCAATTTTTTTTTAAAGTAATGAATTTTTTTTTTAAAGTCAGTTATCTGACTCCAGGACCAACCAGCCTCTTATCCACTCCACCCACAGGTCCCAGCAGTGTGAGCCTTTTGAACTCTCGCGGCAGGAAGGTATCTCCAAAAGGGTCAGGGGTGGTTTCAGTGGGAGAGAGGACACCAAGCCTGCAGGGCAAACGGCTACCAGTAGACACCCCGATACCTAGGCCAGAGTTCTTGCAAACGCCCAAGAAACAAGTCCACCCATCAGTCCACCTGGCAGGGATGAGGAAACATATTCCATTTTATTTAAATTGGAAGGTTTCTTTTTCAAGAACCTCATCAAAACCCATCTATGTCAGCAACTTCTGGACTACAACCTGGGTCTTACACACTGGAACAAGAAGGTTAGAACCGCATAAAGGTGCTGCTGTTCTAGCCCTCAGGGTGACAGCCAGGAGGCAGCCGAGTCAGGCTTACCAGGAGGTTTTCCGGCTTGAGGTCCCGGTGCACGATGTTCTTGTCATGCATGTGCACGAGAGCCTTACACAAGTCCATGAGCATGAGGGCGGCGTCGCGCTCTGGGAACTTCACGTGTTCTATGATGGCATCAAACAGGTCCCCGCCCTGCACGTACTCCATGATCAGGTAGATCTCCGTGTCCGTTTCGTACACTTCATGCAACTTCACTATGTTGGGGTGAGAGAGGCTTTGGATAATTAAGATCTCGCTGTCCACCATGTCCTCCTTACCCTTGAGTTTGGCCTTGTCGATGATCTTCATGGCGTAGGCCTGCCTGGTCTCCCGGTGCCGGCACTCCTTCACGATGGCGAAGTTCCCGTCCCCGATGACCCGGCCGGTCTCGTACTGCTTCTCCACGTTGGCCGAGATGATGCCCGCGGGCCGCCGCTTCCGGCCACCGGGCCTCTCTGGCTTGCTCTCTTCTGCCCTCATCCTGGGCTCCTTTTCTACCCTGGCGGGTTGGTCATCTCTGGGGAGCATCTTTCTCCCGCCGGACACAGGCGGCTTTTTCTCCTTCTCTGCCTCCTGCTCCTCCCCTCGGGTCCTGGGGGGCTTCTCGGGGTCGGCTTGGGGCTCCCTGAGGATCCAGCCACCATGCTTACTCCTGGCATCTTTCTTCCCATCCCTCGGCCCCTCCTCTCTGCCGGGCTGGGCTTCCGTGACGTCCTTCTTAGCCTTGGCTGCTCCTTGCGGCTGACCTTCCTGACCTTTGGGGTCTGCGACCTCTTTCTTGTCCGTGTTCTTGCTGGGCCTCAGCTCCTGAGTGGGGTTCCTGGGCCTGCTCCTGTGGCCGTCACCCTTCCACCCGTCCTCCCCGCCTGGAGGGTGGGTCTCGGGGGACCTCCTGCAGCTCTTGGTCCTCACCAGCTTGTCCACGTCATAGCGCGGGCCCCTGCCCAGGTCCAGCTCGCTGGTGCCCAGGGACAGCCGCTCCCGTTGCAGCTCCCTCTCTCGCTTGCACTTCTCACACCGGATGATCTCCCCCGACGTCTTCTCGATCTCCACGCCCAGGTGCTTCTCCCCGCTGGCGTGCCTCTCTACGGTGGCTTCCCGGGGCGGCTTGCCGCCGGGCTCAGGCTCCCGGGTGCCCCTCACCCACGTCTTCGGGGCCCTCGCCCCGTCCTCCAGCCCCGGCTCCATGGGGGTCTTCCCCTGCCGTGCGATGGCTGCCTTGGACCCGGCAGCCTCACCGCAGCTCTTGGCCGGCTCAGCCTCCCCACAGGGGTGCCCCCCTTTCAGAGCCTTGCTGTAGAGCCTGCTTCTCAGCCTCGGAGAAGGGACCCTGCTCTGCTGGCTCAACGTCAGGGCCCGGGCTTTGCTGGGGTACAGTTCTTCCATGGCCGCCTGAATGTTCTTCAACGTCAAGGGCTCCTTGCCCATGGCGATGAAGGCATCCCCTTCCCGGAAGAAATCAGAGACGCTCCGGATCTCCCTGCCCTTGAGGTTGAACAGCTTCCTCACGCGATCGCTCTTCCACCGTGGGAAGCCCAAGGCCTCCGACACGTCCGCCAAGAGCTGCTCGAAGGTCTGCACCGAGCGCCTGTTGAGGAGCAGGGTGACCTTGCGCAGGGGGTGCCCACCCGGCTTCACCACCGTCACGACCCTGGGCCTCAGGGCGCTGTTCTCGGCGTGGATGCAGTGAAGGCCGTGCTGAGGGCTGAACACGGGCAGCAGGGAGCCGCGGGGGCCCAGGCACGGTCTCTCCACGTGCCCCCGGCCAGCAGGCAGCCACGTGCCCTGCAGCTTCCGCTCCATGAGTCTCGAGCTCAGGTATTTTAGCGAATGGTCACATAGGCCTCGATGTCCTGCCAGAGGAAAAGGACAACAGTATTAGTCAACATGGGTTCAAGGAGCCCTTTGACCTTCAGCAAGACTCTCCTAAAGGTTACTGATTCCATTACAGTTTATAAGGGTGACCTTTGAGGATCTGCTTGAAATGATGGGGCCTTTATACTTTAGGTCTAATTGCTGTCTCCTCTGTGAGAGGCCATGAGTGTGGAATAGAATCTGCACTGGGCCTGAGGCGGCTCCTGTATGCCTCCCAGGGACCCCCCAGGTTGGACCACACCTCAGGAGCTCATTCTAGGCCAGGCCTGACCCTGAGAACACAACTCGTGCTTCCCTAAAGTGAGGTGACCTTTAAGGATCCACAACGGAGATAAAAGGTCCAAAGTTTGCTACCCAGGAAATACCAACAAGGGGTCAGAACATTCTGGAACTTTCAAGAACCTTAATCTCACCTACCTCAACTTTTCTCTGCTTGACTCTCAACCCACTCATGGTGAGGCAGTCTGTGAGCAGGTTATGTCACAGTCTGAGACAGATCTGGCTTTGAATCCTGGCATGGCCACTGACTGTGTGTATGAACTTGGGCAAAGTACTAACATTTCAGTCTTTTCTTCTATGAAGTCGGGATGCTAACACTCTCCTCCCAGGACTTTTGCAAAGAATAACTAACAAAATGAATATAATTTACTTAGAGGACTTAACACACAGGGCACAGTAATTGGCAGCTACTAATCCTGTCCACGCCATCTCAATTATCTAATGGTATGATCACTTCATTGGTAGTAACGTAATCTATTGAGAAGGTAGAATCCCACTGGGCACAGCTTCACCTGGCTGCACAGAGCTCCTGGACAAACAGCAGGGTGGGTATTTAAAGCTCTGATTGAGATTTTCTTGCCCTGGGGGGGCGTGTAAAAAAAAAAGTTGACAATTTCAGTCTACATCTAGAAAGTTCTCCTCCAAAAGGTTTTTTTCTCTCATTATTAAAAAAAGGGGGGGGGGGGGAAGAAACCAAGATTATTTAATGTTCAGAGCGTTTTGTTCATTCTCACTGTATTTCCAGATAAACTGAATAAGTGGATAAACCAAGACTCTGTTTCCTGATCAACTGTACCAGCCAGAATAAACTAGAGACGACAAAAGGCGGTCTGATTTCCATTCCTCTCCAGGTCAGGAAAGGAAACAGTTCGACCATGAGGGTGGGTTATTCAAACGACCCCACAGGACCCATATGTCACGTCCTACGTGTAGGAACCTGCCATCTGTGCCTCCTTGAA
The DNA here is from genome assembly GCF_951640355.1 of Cnephaeus nilssonii. Lineage (NCBI taxonomy): Eukaryota > Metazoa > Chordata > Mammalia > Chiroptera > Vespertilionidae > Cnephaeus > Cnephaeus nilssonii. The sequence continues at coordinate 10,702,678 of NC_137088.1, read as the reverse complement.
AAAGAAGTTACAAGTGACTTTTGAAGAGCATTTGAATTGTCGCAAAGACTCCTGTTGTGCCAGGATGGGCAATTTGACCGAGCATATTTACCCAGAACTTTTTTTTTTGTTTTTTAATTATAACATACAATCTGTTCTGCGATGATTTCCATCTAGACACAGGTGTCGGAGTAGATGACAAGTGGTGGCTGGTACTGATCTTCCCACGTGCCATAGATTTATGAGCTTAACCATCACGCTGACAGTGGCACTATTTATGGACATCTGCTATTCCTCTTCTTCTCGTGCTCTGTAGTCTGCCTCCGGATTTGTCGGCGAGAGTTGGTGCTGAGAGAGAGGGCTACAGGAGTAACACTAGTGTGTGTTTCCTCAATGGAAAAATTGAAGGGTGCCAAGGAAGGTGACCTTCAAACATACCGTATTTTCCGGCGTATAAGACGACTTTTTAAACCAGGAAAATCTTCTCACAAGTTGGGGGTCTTATACGCCGGAATATACGGTATGTGCGCAAAGGAACCAGTGTTCTCATTTGTTATTCCCATGGTGCTTCTCAGAGGAAAACCCTCAATACAGCCTGGCCATGTGGCTCAGTGGTTGAGCAGCATCGACTTAGGATTCAGAAGGTCATGGTTCAATTCCCAGTCAGGGCACATGCACAGGGTTCAGGATGGATGAGAGGGAGAAGTGTTTCAAAAGCCTGTGGGAGGCGCTGGGACTCAGGTGATGAGGTACAACAGAGGAAGCCGCACAGGCCCCAAGGCCCCGGGGGTGGGGGTGGGGGTGCGGCAATGTGGGCCCCTGACTGCACACTGACAGCCAGGGAACAGCAAGGGGAGGGGCAGTGAGGAGTGATAGAATGACCCAGGAAGAACAGGAGCCGGTGCACCTGAGCACAGGTGACATCCTGCCCTGGGCATTCCGAGGACACTGGCTGAGGTCCCGGGTGAGCAGGTGCAGCCACTGGGACTCTAAGCTGAACATCAATATTAACGCGGCCTCACTTGCTCCCAGGGCTGCCGAGGCCTCGGACATCCGGTGACCACACCATCACAGCTCTCCCTGACGGCTTTCCTCTGACCGACCCTGCTTCCCACTTCTGATCATTCCGCACACAGAGCCTCTATGCTCCCTCTTGCCCGCGGTCCGTGTGCCACTGTGGGGAGCCCCTCCAGATGCCGCCCTGGCCCTGGTGTTGTCCTCCGCGACACCTGATGCCGGTTCGCTTTGCCCGAAGCTTCCCGGGGGGCAGCTTATCTTGCCGTCTCACCCCTGGGTTTACTGTTTCCTCCCAACACTCCCAGCTCACCCACAACCTCATCCCTGGGGGGTCGCCGCTCACTCAGTAAAATTCCAAGAGGGCAGGGCTCCCAGGCTGGCTGCTGTTTCCTATGCCCTGGATTTTTAATCCCAACTGTCGGTGGCAGCTCCGAGATTCACGATAACCTTGATTGGGGCTGAGTTTTGCTTTTCCCGGCGCCGCCCAGGTTGGCTCTCTGGACACGCTCCTGGGGCCAGTCTGCAGCTGACTGATGCCCGCAAGACTCCACCATGTTTTCCTTTCTGCCTCCACCGACCTGTGTCACAACAGCATGCCAACACAGGACTAGCTGAGTTTCCCCACGATCCGTCCATCCCTATGGGTGAGGCTGCAGAAATCACTCAAAGAACAAACGGAGCCCATCGGTCTCATTTCTCCATCTTCGTGCCTTGGTTTGGGCAGATCTTAGACTGATGTGAAGACCTTGGGAATCTCGGAACCGTGTGTCATGCCGGGCCCCGAAACCTCTCGCCCTCATGTGTCAGATGCTTATCTGAGGGGCAGGCAGACACCCCCACCACTTACTGTTGTACAGAACAGAGGAGGCAAAGGGTCTGTGGTTTTTACATGATTTTGACTTCTTTTTTTAAAAACATATTTTGTTGATTTTTTTACAGAGAGGAAGGGAGAGGGATAGAGAGTTAGAAACATCGATGAGAGAGAAACATCGATCAGCTGCCTCCTGCACACCCCCTACTTGGGATGTGCCCGCAACCAAGGTACATGCCCTTGATGGGAATCAAACCTGGGACCTTTCAGTCTGCAGGCCGACGCTCTATCCACTGAGCCAAACCGGTCAGGGCTGATTTTGACTTCTTAATAAGGCAACCTTCATGGCCTTGGCCGGTGGGGCTCAGTTGGTTGGAGTTATAGGGTCACCGGTTGGTTCAATTCCCGGTCAGCACCCATACACAGGTTTCAGGTTCGACCCCTGGTTGGGGCAGAGTGTAGAGGAGGCAACCCATCAATGTTTGTCACATCAATGTTTCTCTCTCACATGGATGTTTCTCTCCCTCTTTCTCTCTCGCCCACTCTCTCCCCCCTCTCTCTCTCTTTCTCTCTAAAATCAATAAAAACATATCCTCCGGTGAGGATTAAAAAAACAAAACAAAAATAAAAAACAACCTTAACGTACAACATAAAATTAAATAGCAAGTGAAAAAAAATGTGTCCAAAAGATATATAACTTTCATTCATATTCAAGAGAGAATACACATTTGAAAAACACTGAGCCTGTTTATGTAAAATAACAATAAGGGAATATTATGAATAACTTCGTGCTAATAAATAAGACAACTTAAATGAAATGAACGGATTCCATGAAAGATACATATTACCAAAGTTGACTCAAGGAGAAATAAATAAACTAATAGCTTCCCCTGTGCTATTTATCTGAGGTTTAGGTACACCGAGAAAGAACTTTGCATAAATATTCAAGACATGGTCATTTATATGACTGATTGGATTCATGGGGAAAATTGCTTATGTTGAAAAATGCATCCTTTGTAAATATCCTTCAATAAAATTAAGGGCAGCAATCCAATCTAAGCAAGATGCAAAGGAGAATTCTTAGGAGGATCCGTGTTCTAGACACAAATTGGGGGGCATACAGGAGGCAGCCGATCAATGATTCTCTCTCATCATTGATGTTTCTCTCTCTCCCTCTACCTTCCTCTCTGAAATCAATTTAAAATATATACTTTTTTAAAGTAGGACAGTCATGGTACCATGACCCTGACTGTAAAAAGGCATCCAACAGGCACCCCAAAGGCTGTGTCAGTGAAAATCTTTGCAAGTTACAAACAAAAGGGCCAGTAGCCCACCACCCTCAATTTTCAAATGCGACTGCAGACCAGAGAGGGTAAGCAATTAGCCCAAGGCTACACAGCTAGTTAGTAAGAACTGAAACAGTCCTTCCATAGATCCTCAGTCTTTTGAACAATGGCTCAGGCGGGTGTAGGGGTGTCATTTGAATCACGAAATAAAGCAAAGCTCACAGGACCCTCCAGAGGAAATGGAGCCGGACACAGGCCCATCCACGGGCACCGATACCCAAGCAAAGCAGCCTCCTTTTAGCTGTGTCCTAATTGTTAAGCCAGCCAGCACCCCAACCGGGCAGAATAAAGTCACACAGTGTTCCTGCAGCTGGCAATAAGCAAGTGAGCTTTTCCCCGATGTCCCCATGGACAGGCTGAATAAAAACAACAACTCCCCAAAGTGTTTTAAGATTCCAAACAAAGAAGAGCGATGTTGGGGTAAAACAGATTATGGTGCAAACTTTTCTTCTTTTAGGAAATTCAAACTGGGCTTGGGTTTCCTCTTACTTAAAAAGTAGGAGACCAGCCGGCATGGCTCAGTAATTGAGTGTCGACCTATGAACCAGGAGATCATAGGTTCAATTCCCAGTCAGGGCACATGCCCAGGTTGTGGGCTCGATCCCCAGTGGGGGGCATACAGGAGGCAGCCGATCAATGATTCTCTCTCATCATTGATGTTTCTCTCTCTCCCTCTACCTTCCTCTCTGAAATCAATTTAAAATATATACCTTTTTAAAGTAGGACAGTCATGGTACCATGACCCTGACTGTAAAAAGGCATCCAACAGGCACCCCAAAGCTCTAGCCGTGGCCCCAATACCCACCTTGAGTGCCAGAGCCAGGAGGGGCCTGGCCTACATCTCAGTGTCCATGGTCCTCACTGGCATGGGGCCTGCATGACCACCACCTGCCCAGCTCCCAGATGGCTGTGAAGACCGTAACGAAATGATGGGCCTAGGCCAGTGGTCGGCAAACTGTGGCTCACGAGCCACATGCGGCTCTTTGGCCCCTTGAGTGTTTTGCAAAGGCCAGCTTAGGAGTACCCTAATTAAGTTAATAACAATGTACTGCCTAAATAGTTTTAGTTTAAAAAATTGGGCTCTCAACAGAAATTCCAATCGTTGTACTGTTGATATTTGGCTCTGCTGACTAATGAGTTTGCCGACCACTGGCCTAGGGGACCTGCCTGTGGGAAGTGCTCATACTTGTTGGTTAAATCAGATCACCAACAGGGGCACCAAGGCGAGCCAGCCCCTCTGCTGAGAAGCCAACGCCAGAGGGCAGAACCTTACACCGTTCCCTCAAACTGCCCAGGCCTTCCGAGGGCACCCTATAAATAAAAGTTTTCACCAAGACTGCTGCCTTCAGGGCCTGGAGAGGGTACGCGGGGGCAGGTCTGGCTGCCCCAGGAGTGGTGAGAAGCTGCAGGCTCCCTGGCGACGCTGTCTCTTGGCATTTGCCAGGAATATGTAATCGGAAGGGATGGGCTCTACCAAGTAAATGGGCCTTTCTCGGGTAGATTCCAAATACACGGACCTGGTGCCAGGTCCGGGGTGGGCTGGCCACCAGCAGGGGTTGGCTGAAAGAACCCAGGAACTCCAGCTAATGAACGCAGCCTCCCCGATGAGTGCTCATCATCAGCACGTGCTGGGCGATCAAAGCCACCCTGTCCTCGGGGCTTTCCATGTTTCTGCCCCAAAGCTCCTCCGTAAGGAACACGCCACAGGGCCAGCACAGCTGTGGCTGCTGTAGGTGCCCACCCACAGCCCCGCACCAGGCAGCGGCCCCACCCACCGGCTCTTATGAATGTTGGCTGCTCAGGGGCCACCACGGCTCACTTCTCCCAGGAACTACCCTCTGCTGGGAGCCGCTCCTCCCAGGGAGGGACGCATGCGATGCGCCTCCGAGGGCAGCCCACGATCCATGACTGGCTGGCGGGCACAGGGAAGGGTACCAAAGCCCAGCCCCTCACCCTGAGACGGGACCAGCTCGGGTGCAATTCATGCCCCAGAGCTCCTGTGGGTACAACCACGCCCTGCTCCCCTCGCTCCCTTCTTCCCCTGACAGCAGCCCCCCCCCACCCCACCCCCCGCAAAATCATGCGCACACAAATCCTACTCTGAGGTTCTGCTTCTGAGGAACCTAGACCCACACCATTGCCCAAAATTATGAAAGGCCTTTAAATTTTAAAGGAAGAAGGAGCACTGAGTGTTCGGGAGCTTTTTTTTTTTTTTTTTTTTTTCCAAATTCTTAAGTAGAAGCCATCCTTCCTCTCATATTTCATTAAAAACAAAAGGCAGCCATGGTCTACCTGTGTCCTGACGGGTTGAGGCTTCCATTCCTGGTCAAAGGCACGTACCTGGGTTACAGGTTTGATCCCAGCCCTGGTCGGGGTATGTGTGGGAGGCCACCAATCTATGTGTCCTTCTCACATCGATGTTTCTCTCTCTCCCTTGCTCTCTATGAATGAATGAATGAATGAATGAATGGCTATGAAACAATAGACCTATTACTGCTTTTAGCGGGTGGTAGTTAATTGTAGGTTAAAAAAACATAATGCCAGCTTCCAGATAGCCAGAAACTGCTGAGAATGTTTGACACTTATTGAAGGCAGCATGAAAAATATAAAACTCTCCTTTTCTTCTCCCCTTGGGATGGGCTGATATTTAAAACCCCATTCCCTCTTCTCAAGAGAATACAAGTCCATCAAGTATATGCTTGTTTCTTTATTAACATCCTCACTTAAGCCTACTTAGAGGAGCCCAGCCGGGGTGGCTCTGTGGTTGAGCATCGACCCATTATGTTTATGGCCAGGAGAACAGCCTGGGGGCAAGATAGAGAGACACCAGTCTGTCTCCTCACCCAGCCCGCTCCACCTCAACGCGAACACTCCTTTCCCTTCTGAAAACAGCTTCTCAAACACACCTACTTTGTACTTGTGATGAGGAAAGTGCAACTGAAATAAAGAGAACCAGGCAGCCACCTGGCGGCCGGCTGCCGCGCTTTGTAATGTAGACAAAGCAACTGGAAAAAAGCAAATAACTCATAAAGGTGGCAGAGAACATGGGAACCACAGGGGTCACCCCACTGGTTCTTGGGGAGGGCAGCTTTCTTATTCTGTATTTCCCCTTAATGTGAGCGGGGACTCGTGTTTTCCTTTCACGCTACAGGACATGCTTGGAAAAGATCATCATCTTCAAGACCTATGGAACATCTTCAGTTATGCTGTTCTTACAGAAAACAATCAACTCCTTTGAGTTCTAAAGTAATAGTAATGGCATTAAAAGAAAGGACTACAGGGTCCTAATAGCCAGCACACAGCACGCGTGTAACCTCCTACTCAGGAGCGGCCTCCTCATGAGATTCCTGGGGGGTCTGCAACCTTGGGAGGTCTGCGCCTGTTGACTCCCAGTTCCAAAAAGAAAAAGGAGCCCAGCCAGCCTGGCTCTGTGGTTGAGCATCGACCCATGAACCAGGAGGTCACGGTTCCATTCTCAGTCAGGGCACATGCCCGGATTGCGGGTTCAATCCCCAGTAGGGGGTGTGCAGGAGGCAGCCAGTCAATGATTCTCTCTCATTGTTGATGTTTCTATCTCTCTCTCCCTCTCTGAAATCAATAAAAAATACATTTTTTAAAAGAAAAGAAGCTTCCTCTCCATCTAGTGCACTGGGTGTCTTTCTGTTTCTTTTTTCTCTTTAAATCAATATGGCCAATGACGGGGGTTATCAAAACTCGAACTGAAGGTGAGACACTGAGCAGGGCTGTGGGCGGCCTTTTATTTGGTTTTCCATTAGCCAGTCTGACCCGCCAGGCCTGTCTTCAGTATCATTGAAGAACCGGCGTCCTGACATTATCTTTTATTATCCAGACTCAAATATAAACATGTTCTTACCAACAAGTGTCAGCTGGCGAAGGGAAGACTATGATGTGGGGGCTAGTGATGTCTAGGACAGTCAGAGACACCTACAAGCAACGCTGAAATTCGTAAGCGATTATGTCTCAACGAGAAAACAGGATGAGCCCAAGCTGTTTGTCAGGCATCTGTAACTCTGCACCTGCCGAGTGGGCGGGACCCTCTGATTCCTACGCAGCCCAACTCCTCGTGTCCTTTTCTCTCTACCCCTTATTCCCTCCCTCCCTGGATTTGTTTCAGTTCTAGAATGTCTCTATCTATTTATTCTGCACCACCTGCAAAGGCAATTAGAGTACATGGAACGTCATGAAATAGCTTTGTATGTTTTTACTCCAAAATATAATTAGAAAGTGGACAAACTATAAAGCCAAATTTTTAATCATATAGATTACGCTTTCCTGTATAATAGCAATAACCAGTTAGAAAAATACAACTTAAAAATAAGAACATGTATAATGTCAACGTAAAAAGGATGAATGACTTTAGCAAGAAATGTATATGATCAACACAAGGAAAACTACAAAACTGAGAGAGGGCACAGAAGATCCAATTCAATGACTGTCCATTCCAGAGTGTGAAGTCCTAATAAGCTAAACACATCAATTCTTTCCCATTGTAATTTGTCGGTGTGATGCACTAATAGGATTGTTGAGGGAAGACAGAAGAGAAATGAGTAATGAGTAATGAACATAGTAAAATATATTACAGAGCTATAATTACAGCATCTTGGTACTTATACAAGAATAGCTGAATTTAAGTAAAAAGAAAACTGTAACCTCAAAATAGATACTTTTCAACATGAGAATCTAATGTATAATAAAATATCATTACAAGCTCATCAGGAAGGTAAGAATAATTTTTATTCAAGATTGAAACAATTGGTTATTAATTTGAAGATAAAATGAACTTGGATTTTTATTTCACAAATATATATCAAAACAATTTCATATTAATCAAAAGCCATAGCCGCTTTGGCTCAGTGGATAGAGCAGCAGCCCAAGGACTAAAGGCTCCCGGGTTCAATTCTGATCAAGGGCACATACCTTGGTTGCAGGCTCAATCCCTGGCCCTGATCAGGGCATGTGTAGGAGGCAACCAATTGATATGCCTCTCTCACATCAATGTTTCTCCTTCTCTGTCTCTCCTTCTTCCTTCTACTCTCTCTAAAAATCAATAGGAAAATGTCCTTGGGTGAGGATAAACCAAAAAGAGCCATAGCCAAACATAAATGAACTGTACTTTACTATACATCGAACCACTGAAGAGAGGAGGAGTTTGGAAATTAGAAACGTTAAAGGAGAACACAAGTAAACGATCCCAAGAGTTCTTCTGTGCCCTACAGGTTGCAGGTGGTTGATGGGCTGGCTTACATACTGGCACCCCCAAAGGGACAGTGCTGATGCCGTGGGTCAGGTAGGAAGGTGCCCCAACCAATAAATGCCAAGAAGCTCAGTGGCTTCCATAATAAAGCTTCTTGTTCCAACGAATCCCAATGTGGACTGAGCAGCCTTCCTCCAGCTCAGATCCTCCCAAGGCTGCTGAGCAGTGGGAGAGACATGATGGCAGCGCCTTGGCTCCTGCTGAGAATGACACACAGTTTGGTGTGTTCAGGTCCTTGAACTGAGAGTTGTTTGGAGCAGGGAGTATGCTGGGTAGGCTTAGTCAGGGAGGCAGAGCTCAGTTCCTGAAGACGTATTAGTCAGCATAGGCTAAGCTCTGCTGCAGTAACAAATCAACCTCATCATCCTAGTAGTTGCCCCGAGAATGGGCCAACCATGCTCCTGCACTGAGAAAGCTCTCACAGAGGGTTGCAGTGGATTGCAGGGCAACTGTCAGAACAGGGACTATGGACAGGGAATGACAGCATCTGCTAAAGAAGGGGAGCACATGATACCTGGGGAGCACCAACTGTCTCTGCCTCAGACGTAGAGACGCAAACTCCAGAGGATTATTCTGGTTGCAGCCAATCGGAAAGCAACTCAGCATCCGGAATAAACTGAACCACCAGCTTCATCCAATCTATTCTTGCAAAGACACTCTTAAAACCGAGGCGATTATCGCTGGGGAATCTGCTCCTCCAACCTGCGCTGGGACCCAAAGATGCTTCTTGCAAGGTGCCCTGGACCAGCTCACGGGTGTGGAGATGGCTTTAAGGGAAAATGCCCTGCTACTTTGGGGGGATCCCAAGATGAAAAGGCATGGTGCCCATCCTCAAGTAGTATGTGGTCTCTGGGGGTGACAGGGAAGCACCTGCTTATGAAGCACTTATCACAAGTCCCTACGAGATGCAGCAGGGGCACAACACGTCTCCCTGGAGGTCCTCGGGGGCTCTGCCATGAAGGTGATGCCTGTACCAAGGCCAAGAGACAAGCAGAAGTTTGTCATGAGCGAGAGCAATCAGGGTCAAAGCCACTGCTGGCTCACGTGGCTCCCAGCAGTTGGTGCATTAGGTTAATAATTCATACAAAGAGGAAACACCAAGTTACAGTTTAAATTATTTAACGCTGAAAACTTTAAGTAACACATGATTTCACTCTAGCGAGCACAAGGATTTGTTTCCGATCTGTAACATTTTTTAAGATTTATTGATTGATTTTTAGAGGTAGAGAGAAGAAGGGAGAGGGAGAGAGAGAAAGAAACATCTATGTGAAAGCGGAATATCGATTGGCTGCCTCCTGCACATCCCCTCCTGGGGATCAAGCCGACAACCTGGGCATGTGCCCTGACCAGGAATCAAACCAGCAATCTTCCAGTGCACGGACAAGACCCCACCCACTGAGCCATACCAGCCAGGGCAGTTCGTGAAATTTCTGTTTGTCTGATTGGGTGACCTCGCGTTCTCTGCCCCCCACCTCCCCAGAGTGCTGAGTTTCCACGTTCCCTGTTACATAATTACCCAGAGATTATTAACCTGCACCAAGCCTCCTGTCTCCTTGGAGAATGTTGAGCATCTATGTCCAAAAACACAGAGTGGAAAGTTGCTTGTTGGTGCTCTTAAAAATGAAGGCAGAGAACCAATCTCACGTTACATACTATGACGGCTTCTAACTCAGAACCATCCACACTTGTCTCAATTTCTTTCACTTTCTTCCAACACGTGGAACGCAAAAAAGTGTGTGCTTCATTAGGCAAAAGGTCGCTAGAACCCTCTCTAGCAGGCACAACAGAAAGGCTAGCAAACTACTCATCAAATGAATGCTAATTAAATATGCCCAACAAATAGACACCACAACCTGCAGCAGTTCCTGAGAAATTGGTTTAGGAACGCTCGAGTCAGTTAGGAAAGATGGAGTGATGAATGTGGCTGAACACAGCTCTGGCCTTGAGCTCTCCCGTTCCTTCTGTGGACACGTGTGGTCTGCACCCCAGTCAGCGGCACCATCAACTGCCCGGATCCCTGTGACTACGCGTCATTTCTACCTCCTCTTCTCTTCCCTCACCTCCCACACCCAGTCAATCTCCCAGTCCTGTGGATTCCACCTCCAATGTGCCTCTCAAATATGGGAGCTCATCACATTTGACCTGACCCATCTGTCTCCGGCCTTCCTACCCCTCCCCTACCCACACACCTGGACAAAGTGATGTCTCTAAACCACAAAGCGGGTCATCTCCCCTTCACGAAACACTCTGGTGGATTTCCACCTGTTCGCAAATTCTGGGGGAGCCTCACACGTGTCCTAGGGGGCTCAGATGTTCTCTAAAATTATTTCCTGCTTAACTTTGTGCTTTCATTTTCATGATCACCTTTTTTAAGATCATCAATAGAAAAATCAAGGAAACATATTCTGGATCATCCGAATGACCACGTGATGACCAAGTGCTGCCACATTATTTCACCGTACGTATTCTTGTATTGATGATGTAGTAGGCAACAAGAAATATTTTTTCAACTGTCACAGGCTAATGAGAAAAATAACAAATCGGACTAAATATCGGGAGAGGAAACTGATGAGAGCATTGAGCCATCATACAACTCAGGTGGCATAGCACATAGCATACCAAATTCCTAAGAACCCAGACAGAGTCTCTCCCGCCTAAAAGGTAACTTGAAAACAATCCTTTCATTTACAATAATATCTGCTAAGAGCTTTAACTTCACTAAATTCTCAGAACATGATCATGCCCATTTTATCAATGAGGAAACCGAGGCTCAGAGTGATTGGGTACCTTGCTCCGAATCACACAGCTTTGAAGTTTCAGAGCTAAGATGCAAAGGCAGTTTTGATGGACTCAAGAGCTCAAACCCCCAAAATGACACATTACATGGCACCCTGTCATGTACAGAGCTCTGTGAACACGCAGCCTTCAAGACCAGCCGAAGCAGCTCTGGAGACCTCCCTGTCCCTTCATACAGCCACTGAACTGGTGCTCTCTCTACTCCATCCCTGACTACACACACCACGAGGCCTCCACGTACCCCACTGTCCCTGAGAGACTGCCGGTTCTCCTGGGTATGGGTTTTACGGGCTTGCTCAATAATGTTGATGAGGCCATGAAAAGATTTTCCCTTTTATCATCAAACAACCCTCTGAGGTTGACTGGACAATTATTAGTAAGTTAATAAAGGTGAACACACTGAGGTTCCCAGAGAAGTCAAGGACTTGCCCCAGGAAACCAGGAAGCCTCAGATCTCTGGGGCTTTCTTCGAACCTGTGGAAGACCAAAACGTTTGTGCTTCATGAGGCAAAAGGGTGCCAGAGCCCTCAGATCCCTGACTCCCAGGACAGATGTCTTCTTCCCCACGCTCCCACTCTCCTGGTATTTCCCTCCTCTGACCTACATTACCAGGTAGCTGAAAAAATAAAAATAAAAAACTTTTCCAAGAACTCCCCCACATGCTTTACCACCAGATGGGCCAAATTTAGCCACGGACCGGAGGCCACCAAAGGAAACGGTGGGGAAACTCTGACGCCAGATATCATGGCCCCATGGATGCAAGGAAAGGAAACCTCATCGGGCAAGAGCCTCTGCCTACAGCAGCCCATCCAAACCCTGACTCAGCGAGCCCATGTCAGGCAGAGGCCGCCTGGGAGGCCAGGCGGTGGAGACCTGCCCACCCTCTCTGACCAGGCACCACCCCCCTGCAGCCTGTGGTATGGTGTGTCCACTGGCCAAGACAGCCTTTTCTTCCCACTTAGTGGCTTTAGAAAGAAGCTAAAACATTTAACCAGCTCGACATTGCACCAGAAAAAAGCAAAACATGTGCCGGAAATATTCAAATATTTAGGAAAACATGGGGGGGGGGGGAGATTCCTTGAACTGGGAAAAAGAGGGATGAGAGAAGCTAAGAAATGAGATCTTAGGACAACTAAGCAACTCTGAGGCTCAGAATAGTTGGGTACCAACTTGGTTTTGCTTTTCTGAGCAGAGCGCCCAAGCACCATGCCACCCCTTCTGCTGGGCACTGCGTGCACCACTGAAGGCACAAAGATGGGGGGCTAACAGGCGCTGAACCCCTCCCTGCCAATCCCGTGCCTGGGCACAGGGCTCCCCCTGCCCGGAAGGAGGCACCTCGTGGGAACGCGTACAAAGGCTCTCTACGGGCCAGCTCAGCCTACCCAAGATTAATGACACCATCTTACTCCGATCCCGTGGGAGAGAAAAATAATGTTGAGAGTGAGAGGGCCCATGTTTATTTGTTTGGTTCTCTAGAATCCGGTCCTGGAATAGGAATCCCCATGAAAGTGTTTTATTAGGAAGTATCACTAGGAAAACCGGGTAGGGGAGGAAAGAAGTGAGAGAAGCAAGAAAAGCGAGCCCAGCAAAGACCCATGGAGGTCAACTGACACAACTCCACCTTGGGTCTCTGGAGACAAAGGATGTTACTCTCCAGTGTCCCAACCAAGGGCAAGGGAGCCGGACTATTTATACTGCAGCGCGTCTCAGTCATTGGTCAGGGGCTGCCCCCAGGGGAGATGTCAATTCCCAGGCACTCCTTGCTCTCAAGCTCCTTCCTCCAGACAAGCCGACTCCAGCAGCCCAAGGCCATCCTCCAACCAAGAGGGGGGCTGGCAGTTGGGACCAGGGTACCGATGCGCACAAAGGTCTCTGAGGAAATACAGCGTAGCACGTAGCATCTACGACAGCCCACTGTCCAATATTTCTTTCTCCAAGTTTTGCCAAAGTTTTGGCCATGATAACGCCGAGACTCCATCTCTGTTATTCTGAAGCCCCGTGGGGTTCTCAGGCAGGAACCCTTACAGTCTTGCACTTCCTTTAGCTCGCCATCGAAGACCCTGACCCAACGACCTTTCACACCTAAATGGGATGAGTTACAGAGCATCTTTCAGAAGCCGTGTCCTGCCCCTGTTCTTTCCCCAGTGGAGCGTTGTAGGGCACCACCCAAAGCAATCCAAATACTGAATTGAAATGCTTTTCTGAGGTGGTGCTGCCAGGCAAACCCAACACCCCTTTCCTTTTTTACTTCCCGGGGCCCGCGTCTTGCCATCTTGCCCCGAAGGACAAGCGCCACGCTTGGCTACTGCTCTAGATGCCCCATGGATGTGACCACGATGGTTCACGCAACACCAGCCCAACAGATCAGCTCTGCGGGCAGTAACGGGACCAGCTTCACAGCTCCTAGCAGTCATCAAAGCACAGGACCACCGAATGCCAGCATTCGCCCCGAGAGCCAATGATGAAGGCAGGACCCAGCTTCGATGTGACAGCTGTCATCCTGGACAACACCTCAAAGAAAGGAAATGGGGCCAACAGGGAGGGGGAGAGGTAGAGGGATGACTAACTTGGGGATGAATAACCACTGAGTTCCCTCCACAACTTCTCACCCCCCACTCCCAACAGGTGGGTACTCTGAAAAGGTGTCCCCAGCCGCCTCTGCCCACCTCACACCACCGCCCCCAGAGCCAGACGTGGAAGGCAGTGTAAATGCGCTCCTATATTTGTGGTTAGTTAATGGGATAGTTCACCAACTCAGTTTTTTTCCTGTTAATTCCCAAATGCTTTGCCTCTATCCTTTTTCCTGATGGTCTTCTTTACCTAGCTCTAAGGAGAGTTTCCTTTCCTTTAGCTGGGTCAGCGAGCTCTGGAGACCTGGGTTCAAATCCCAGCTCTCCCTCTCCAGGCCATGTGGCTTTGGGCAAGTCAGGAGTCTGGGCACCTCCGTTCTCTCAGCTGGGAAAACCGTGCTCAGGTTTGTGTCGTGGATGAAATGAGGTCAACTTTAGGGAAAGCACCTGGCAGGGGGGAGACGCTCAGGAAACGTCAGCTCCCTCTCCCCGGTGCCTTCCCCTCTGAAGTCCACCTCACCTCGCAAGATGCCCGCGCGTTTCTCTGGAAGCCCCCTCTGGCTGGCAAGAGAAGGGAACCAGCTCCGGACAGCATGATCCCCAGCAAGCGAGTTTCAGCTGGTGTAGACGCGCCCGCGCGCGCACACACGCACATTGCACTCCGGGCACCCCCGCGGGCCGATCACCCCCGCGGGTCGGGCACAGCTTCCCCACCCCGCACGGAGCGGGGTCTCAAGTTCAGGAGACAGAAGTGCTCCCACCCCCACCGAGGCGGCGTCCTCGCCCGGGTCCACGCCGGAGCGCAAGGCACTTACCCGGGGCCGGCCGCGCGGGGCAGCCGGGGGCAGGCCGGGCGGGGGGCGGCGGCGGGCGCGGGGTGGGCGCGGCGGCCGGCATCGTGCGCGCTCGGCTCTGGGAGAGCGGGCTGGCGGCCGGGGCACGGGCAGCGGCTCGACGGTCCAGCGGGCGCGGGAGGCGGGGCGCGACGCGAGCAGCCACGAGCCCGCCCGCCCTCTCTCCTCTGAGGCTCCCGCCGCCTGCCCCGCACCGCTGCGCCGGCGACCGCGGGAACGTCTCCGGGGGCGCCGGGCTTAGCAACCGCGCGCTCGCCCAGCTCCCTGCCTCTGCGCCGGGCCGGGTGCGCGCCGCGGGGGCCCTGGAGACCGGGCGGGGCCGGCTTAGGACGTGCGCTCGCACCCACTACTGTGAGCGCCTCGAGGCGTCCCCGGGGACCCCACAAAGCCCCGCCTCTCCCCGCCCGCCAGGTCCCGCCTTTCCACTCCTTCCCAGCGCGCACACCGTGGAGCCAGGCGGGGTCGGGCTTTGAACGTGCGCCTCGCCCACGCTCTCTGTTGCTAGCAGACCAAAGCCGCCCCAGCGCCCCAGCAATCCTCGCCCCTCCCGGCAGAGTCCAGACTGCCCGCTCCACTCCCTTCCTTCTACCCCATTCCCGCTGCTGCTGTCACACTGGCTCTAGGTCCAGCAGCTGCCCTCCATCCTTGGTGCCCACCCCCACTCCACCCCACCCTCCGGATTCAGAGACCTGCGCACACTATGGTGCACACTCGTGGCCTCAGAGACTCAGGCTGCAAAACATCCCTCCAGCCCCCTGTCTTCCTGGTACCATAAGCTGCTCAGTGCCCCTTGCACTGTTACGGTATATCCCTATGCACCTTACCAGCACCACGTAGCCACACAGCCAGGGAAGGGGGGTGAGGGGTCACCATACACCATATTCTCCGCTGGCTCCCAGGCTGGGAGAGATGAACGCAAGGGAAAGCCTCCTCTCCACACGTCCACAGGCAGGATTACAGCCTGGTCTTTTTCTTCTTCTTTATTGTTTAAAGTATTACAGATAGGCCCTAGCCGGTTTGGCTCAGTGGCTAGAGCATCGGCCTGCGGACTCCAGGGTCCCAGGTTCGATTCCAATCTGGGGCATGCACCTTGGTTGCGGGCACATACCCATGGGGAGTGTGCAGGAGGCAGCTGATCGATGTTTCTAGCTCTCTATCCCTCTCCCTTCCTCTCTGTAAAAAATCAACAAAATGTTTTTTTTTTAAAGTATTACAGATAGTATGACATATGTCTCCTTTTTTCCCATTGCCCTCTCCGCAGCCACCCCCAGCCCCCGCACATACCGTCACCCCCCTACTGTCTGTGTCCATTGGTTATGTTTATATGCATGCACACAAGTCCTTTGGTTGATCTCTTACCCCTTCCCCTCCCCTGCTTTCCCTCTGAAGTTTGACGGTCTGTTCGATGCTTCTCTGTCTCTGGATCTATTCATGTTTATCAGTTTATGTTGTTTATTATATTCCACAAATGAGCGAGATCATGTGATATTTATCTTTCTCCAACTGGCTTATTTCGCTTAGCATAATGCTCTCCACGTCCATCCATGTTGTTGGGAATGGTAAGAGTTCTTTCTTTTTTTACGGCAGCGTAGTATTCCACTGTGTAGATCAAGCATGTCAAACTCAAAGGCTAATATGGAACAAATAAACAAGGCATATGGCCCTCGGGCCACGAGTTTGATATGATTGGTGTAGATGTACCAGAGTTTTTTAATCCACTCATCTGCTGTTGGGCACTTAAGCTGTTTCCAAATCTTAGCTATTGTAAATTGTGCTGCTATGAACATAGGGGTGCATATGTCCTTTCTGATTGGTGTTTCTGATTTCTTGGGATATATTCCTGGAAGTGGGATTACTGGGTCAAATGGGAGTTCCATTTTCAGCCTGGTCTTGATTTTGCCGCCATCCATCACTTCACAGAGTGGCCTTGCCCAGCGTTGGTGTTCTGTGAAATTGTTCAGATCCAGCAGAACACCAAGACTGAGCTGATAGGTCAGCTCCCAGAGGCAGGCTCTCTCTCTCTTTCTCACACCTCACGGAAGTCTAGAGGACGCTCCTTGTTGCTTCATCCTGAGGAGTGACCTAAGGACCCATCTCTTTTCATGCTTGCAGGTGGCCACGTTCAACACATTGCCTCTTCTTCTCAGACTCCTTACCCCAGGCACAAAACAGCTGCACCTGCCTCATGAAGCTACTGTGTGAAAAGGAATTTCTGCTTCTAGTTTGTTCCATGGCCCACGGTTGACCATCAAGGGCCATTTCAGCGATGGGTTCACCAACAGTGAACAAAATGACCAATGACCAGCCTCCAAGTCCCTCGCCTTTTAGTGAGGGGGTGGGGGGGAGACATAATGAAATAATAAAGGAATGGGGAGTGTTGTTATTTTAAGTAAAGCCTCCCTGACAAGGGAACGTGGAGGAAAAAGCCTGAAGAAAGAGCCTACAGTTTGAAGACATCACAGTCCACATTGCTTTTACCTTTTGCACTGCGAAACTTGGCTTACCTTCAAACAAATAAGTCTTGTTTGCCAACCTAAAATAAATAAATAAATAAATAAATAAATAAATAAATAAATAAATAAATAAGCCTACAGTAGTCCCCTTTCCCCATGGTTTCACTTTTTGTTATTGTTGTTGTTAATGCTCACCCAAGAATCTTTTCCCATTGATTTTTAGAAAGAGTGGAAGAAGGGCGAGAGACATTGATTGGTTGCCTCCTGCACAGGGATTGAGCCTGCAACTGAGGTGCACGGCCTTGACTGAAATCGAACCTAGCATCCTTCAGTCCAGGGGCCAATGCTCTATCTCCTGAGCCAAACCAGCCAAGGCCATGGTTTGTTTCATTTTCCATGGTTTCACCCACCATCCACCACAGTCTAAAAATATTACATGAAATTTCCCAGAAATAAACAATTAGTAAGCTTTAAATTGTGCATTGTTTTGAGTAGTGTGATGAATTCGCACACTGTTCCACTCCATCCCACCTGGGACGTAAATCACCCCACTGTCCAGCGTTAATCACACTGTATACAGACACCAGGCACCCATTAGTCACCTAGTGGCCGGCTCAGTTATCAGACCCACTGTTGTGGTATCACAGTGCTTGTGTTCAAGTAACCCTTATGTTACTTAAGAATGGCCCCGAAGTCATTCACATAACTTTTACTACAAAATATTATTACAATTCTTCTATTGTTATTAGTTACTAGAGGCCCGGTGCACAAAATTTGTGTGTGGGGGGGGGGGGGGGGAAGGTGTCCCTCAACCCAGACTGTACCCTTTCCAATCTGGGACATCCCTCTCACAATCTGGGAATGCTGGCTCTTAACCACTCACCTTCCTGCCTGCCTGATTGCCCCTAGCTGCTTCTGCTTCTGCCTGCCAGCCTGATCACCCGCTAACCGCTCCTCTGCCAGCCTGATTAACACCTAACTGCTCCCCTGCCAGCCCAATCGCCCCCAACTGCCCTCCCCTGCCGGCCTGATCTTGCCCCCAATGGCCCTCCCCTGCCTGATCACCCCTAACTGCCCTCCCTTGCTGGCCTGATCTCGCCCCCAACAGCCCTCCCCTGCCGGCCAATTTGGTTCAGATTGGTCGGTTTCTATGCCAGTCAGCGTCAAAAGCTCTGCCTCCTAGGCAGCCATTGGCTCCTCACAGTTGACCCAGATTTGGTTCTGATTGGTCAGTTTCTATGCCAGTCAGCATCTCTGGGCCTATCAATGGGGCCTGATCAGAAAGGCGGGGCTGATCAGCAGCCCTGGTGGAGGCCTGGAGAGAAATGGAGGATCAGCTGCTGGACAGGCCGGGAAAGAAAGAGAGAGGCAAGTGCTGATCAACAGCTGCCACAGAGGCTACAGAACAGACCTTGCTTCTCTCTTCAGGCCTCTCCCCAGGCCTGATTCTCTGCCCCCTCAGTGCTGGGCACTGTGCCTGCAGCAGTAGCAGTCAGAGCTGGGTCACCATGACAACCCAGCGCTGACTGCAGGACTGACTTGCGGTTGGTTGAGCCTCCGGTCATTGTGGATGTGAGGGACCCAGGGTTTTTATATATTAGGATTTTTGTTAATCTCTTACTGTGCCTAATTTACAAATTGAACTTTATCAGATGTATATCTGGGAAAAGACATAGTATATGTAGGGTTCGTTATTATCTGTAGTTTCAGGCATCTACTGAGGGTCTTGGAACATATGCCCTGTGGATAAGAGGGGACTACTGTGTCTGGAAATTTCTTTCGGGGTAAGTGTCCCTCATGTACTTAAATACTTTCTTTATAGAAGCCTTTCCAGCCACTCTTCCTGGCCCTTTCATTTACATTTTAGGAGCAACGAAAACAAAGAAATTGAGTCCAAGGAAATAATTAAACTTTTGTGGAGGAGAAATCTGATTTCTTGCAGAGGCAGCAGTCCAGCAGTGTTTAATGATTGGCGAGGTCATCATTTATATGTTGATTAGCTATATACTTTAAACAATTACAATGAACACCTTAACTCAAATAATCAGGTTACCGCACAACAGTGAGGGATAAACACGATGCATCCGGGTGAGCACTGGAAGAAATTGTTAATTGCTTACTCAATACCTATTCTCTCTTTCTGACCTAGTAACAGACCCTGATTTTCAGCCAAGCACACTGCAACCTAGAATAAAGAGTAGATTTCCCAGCCTCCCTTGCAGCCAGGACTGGCTATATGAAACGTCCCTGGCTAATAGAATTGGAAGTGTTGTGTCAGAGTTTCAGATGGGCTCCTTAAAGATGCAAATGCTCTTAATAGATATACTCCTTTGTCCCTCTCCACCTCCTTCTTTGGTCCTGGATTTCAGACATCATGTCTGTGGTAGTTTGGATTATTACTTTCAACTCTTCACTCTATCCCTCAATAGAATTAGACAACCACCTTTTATAGTACATGGAGTGCACTTCCCCAACCTTGATTTTAAACTCACTGACTTTGGCCAATGGGATGTTATTGGACATAATGTGAAGAGAGGGTTGGAATGTACTCCTGTGGGCTGGTTTGCCCTTGTGTGCTCCTGTCAATATCCCAGGTAAGCTGCCTGTCCCAGAAAAATGTGGGGAAACACGCAGCAGACCTAAACTTCAATCTGCTGCTATGTTCATATTAAGAGAAACATTGAGTCCTAGCCAGTTTGGCTCAGTGAAAAGAGTGTCGGCCTGTAGACAAAGGGTCGTGGGTTCGATTCCGGGTAAGGGTGTGTACCTTGGATGCAGGCTCCATCCCTGGCCCTGGTCGGGGCATGTGCGGAGGCAACCAATCCATGTGTCTCTCTCACATCAATGTTTCTCTTCCTCTGTCTCTTTCTCTCCCTTCCACTCTCTCTAAAAATCAATGAAAAATTTCAGGTAAGGATTAACAACAAAGAGAGCGAGAGAGAAACATTGACATACTGTCAACTCCACTTCCAGTCACCAAATCCGCTGCTCTTTCCCCATCCTCCTCCCATCTCCCTGCCACTGCCTTGTTCACACTCTCATGACATCCCATCTTGACCATCCCAAGCATTTCCTCCCCTACATGCTTACATCCTTTCCATTCTTACTCCCAGATCATTAGCCTTACTGGAGACAAAGAAATAGTACTCAATATTACTCTCTATAATTTCTCCACTGAAAATCTGCCAGTGGCTCCAAGTCCCCTGAGAGTTAAAATCTAAACCCCTTACAATGATCTTTCTTTACATTTTTATTTATTTTAGAGAAAGAGGAAGGGAAAGGAATCGAGAGATAGAAACATCAATGAGAGAGAAACATCGATCGGCTACCTCCTGCACACCCCCCACTGGGGATTGAGCCCAAAACTCAGGCATGTGCCCTCTTGGTTCATGGGTCAACATTTAACCACTGAACCACACTGGTCAGGCTAGAATGATCTTCAAGGCCCTTCAACTTCTGGTCTTGTCTACCTGCTAACCCTCCCCTTCTGCCATTCACGCATGGATATGCAGGGGTCCAGCTACTGCGATGTCCTTGCTTTGTCTTGGCCACCATCTCTTTCCACGCACTGCTCCATCTGCCCCTTGCAGCCCTGACTCCGGCACCCCCTCCTCACAATGAGGAAACAGCCAAGCCATGATTCAAATCTCAACCATTCTGCCCTCCGTACCCCGAGAAAGATAGGAAAGTAGGGTGCCTGAAATGACTGCATGGCCAATCTGATCTCTCCCCAGTGCTGACACCTAACCCAGTCACTGGCACATTCCATTCAGCCAGTGATTCTTATCTACCTTGAAGTCAGCCCAAATGCTTCAGTCTGGTGTGAAAGACTCACCACCACGTGCAACCCGTGCAACCCGAATCCACACTAGTGAAAGGTTTTCAAAAAGAAGAAGTCAAAACCACTGCCTAGGATAAAATACTAGCGGAGGATTTCCTGTGAGCGTCTTTAATGCGTGTAATCTACCTTCTCACTCTAGTTCAGATAACTGTGTGTCAGATGGATGTAGACATGATGTAAGGGAATGCATCAAAACATGTTACCTTCCTGGATACAAGCTCTTGCTTTCAAATGAATCCCAGTGTCTGCTGAGATTGCCATCTGGGCCATCCTGATGCCCAAAAATATGGCACTCGATGCTGCAGAGGCAAGATGCAGATCATTGTTTCTGTATTATGGCAATAAAACCACATTCATTTGCAAACCTACTCATGAGTTTTCAAGTATGGAACAGTAACAAAAGGGAAGTCCAAGACATTCTCAAGTCCTTGCAGTGTCATTGTAGATTCAGAGCAAGGTTTCAGGTATTACAGGGTACTATGTTACTTTGAAAACTTACTCAGGATTTCTGAAAACACTGCCTATAATTAGATAGAAGAGCTAGGAAACTGAACTGGGCCTAAGTCTGCAAAAGCAAGGCTGTAGTACAAAAATACGTGGGTTCTCTACTGAAATACCAAACTTTCCTTAAAAAACAAAAAAGAGAGAGATAATAAGTAAATGCTATTCAGTCCTAAGACTCCAGGATAAGACCTATAGGCACACAAATGCACATGCACATTTGCAAAATGCATGTATGGTTCATGCCTATGTATGGGACACACTGACACTGAGAATGCTATAAAGAAATTTCTAAATTAGGGGCTCAAATTCTCTTATATAATAATTTAAAATAAATTTACCAATGATTCCGTTGGCATTAAATTCCCCCTGTTCATCTTTATGTTAAACAAAGAATAGAAGTCACCTGGGATGTGGGTGCTGTCCTCAAGGTTAAACAGAGAGAAAGTGGACAGATATTTCCTGGTTTTAATATTTAGCTGAAGGTTGTTGCTCTAGAGCAGAGGTCTGCAAGCTACATCATGGACCTCACAGACAAACTCACCCACTGCCAGTCTGTATAAATAAAGTTTTATTAGAATACAACAATACCTTTCATTTATATACTAGAGGCCCGGTGCATGAAATTCATGCACAGGTAGGGTCCCTTGGCCTGGCCTGTGATCAGGGCCCATCTTCCCAGGCTGCTGGCAGCCGGCCCTGCCCCCTGCCACTGACGCCGGTCACCCTGTGTGCATGGGGCGACCAGCGGGGCAATCACATCCACCTTGGCCTGACACCTCCCGCATCTGCTGCCGCCCACCCCCGTTCCCCATTCCCCATCGGGTGATCGGAGCTTCCCGGCCCAGGGGAAGGGACAAGAGGTTGGCCGGCAGGCCCCGATAGCCCGATCAGGGCCTGCGGGTTGGGAGCAGCTCCTGCACTGAGCGTCTACCCCCTGGTGGTCAGTGTGTATCATAGCGACCGGTCATTCCACCGTCCGGTCGATTTGCCTATTATGCTTTTCTATATATAGATTGTCTATGCTACTTTTGAACACTTCTAACAGAGATTGTATATTCCACAAAGTTGAAAATATTTATTATATGGTTATTTACAGGAAAAAATTTGCAACCCTTGCTACAGTGGCAGCATATTCTAGGCTCTGTATGAAACAGAGAAGAGCAAGCCACCAAAATCTACTTATTGATAGGTTTAATAAGGATGAAAGCTTTTCTGGAAAAAAATGAAAGCTCCTCAATCTCAACTTCAAGACAGTCCTTCTGTTTAAATGTAACACTTTCAGTGTCTACCTCACTCGCCTCTCTGAACATGATCAAAATCTCCACCAAGTAGAAAAGATCGACATGAGGGGAGAGACGAACATTTTCGAACTATCAGAAGCTTCCCTATGAGTCATTTCTCTTAAACCTCATAACTTGAGATAGGATCATTCTTGCCATTTTTCTGAGGCTGTCTCCTGTTTTTAAACACTTGAGAAAGCTGAGCATTAGAGAGCTTAAGAAATTCACCCGAAGTCACCCAACAGCCTAATAAGTTGCAGAAGCAAAATTGGAATCTGGTCTGTCTGATTCCATTGCCCATGCTCCTCCCACCATATCTTGCTGCCTGGTCAACGTATTCATATATTTTTCCAATTAATAATTATCAATCAGACAGACCGGATTCAATCACCAAGGACACAATGTCATCAAAAACAAAGAAGAGAACTTGATACCAAGGTAAAATCCACTACAAATAAGATAGATGTGACCCCCCCGCCAGGAACCCCTCAATCTGTAATCTAATAAAAATATTAAGAGAAACCATATCCTTATGAAATATACTTACATGGTTTTATTTTTTCAAAAAGACACGGTGTTGACTAATTAGACTGTAACCCTGAAATATATGCATGATGTATATAGACTGTATATACAACGTCAGAGAAGTTGCCTTGCTCATGAGATTGGAAGCCATTTCTCAAACCAACTTGGTTTTTCTTTTACCCAGATTACCTTTGAGTTTGAGTTTCTGGTAACCATCATATCAAACACAATTCCAGTGGCATAGAACCCACCAGACTGTGAGGAGTTATACACAGTCACTATGCCATCGTCTCTAACTTGGGTGTCATTATTTTTCTTTCTTTTTTTAATATATTTTATTGATTTTTTTACAGAGAGGAAGGGAGAGGGACAGAGAGTCAGAAACATCGATGAGAGAGAAACATCAATCAGCTGCCTCCTGCACACTCCCCACTGGGTATGTGCCCTTGACCAGAATCGAACCTGGGACCCTTGAGTCCGCAGGCCAACGCTTTATCCACTGAGCCAAACCAGTTAGGCGGTGGCATTATTTTTCAATATCATCTTGGGCAATCTTTTTGTATAATGTTTAAAAAAGTTGGACACAACAGGAAAGAGAAATCTGTATTATGTGTGTGCATGATAGAAGTTACCTCAGCTTAGATTTCAACTGCAAAATATAATCCAACTCATTTTTTAAAATTATAGTTGACATGCAATACTAGTGTCAGGTGTAACTAATATATTATAACTAATATACATTTATATTAGTTTCAGGTGTAAGCATAGTGATTCAGCATTTATATACCTTCCAATGTGATCACCATGCTAAGAATAGACACCATCTGCCCTGTATGAAGTTGTTACATGTTATTGGCTGTATTCCCCAGGCTGCACATTCCATCCTGCGACTGGAAGTTTGTATAATTCAGCTCTTGACACCTGCATGGCACATGGGAGGGAGAAGTGCTCTATGATTTTCACGCTCCAGGAGAAGAGATTGTATTGGCAGCTGGGTTGTGAATTGGAAAATAAGGGTTGAGTTCAGGGCTTTGGTGCATCAAGCCACATCTGAAGCAAAAAAGAGTATTTTTATACAGTTAAGGGCCTGCTCCCACAGGCCCACCCACATACGGCTTTGATAGAGAACAGTCAGCGGTCAGCAGCCGGCCCTCTGGTACCGTGGCAGAGGGGCCGGTGAAAATCACGGACGTGATTAGATCACAGTGCCGGCCCTGTCCGCATGCTGGGAGAGGAAATGGACAAGAATGACTCTGCTTTTCCCACACTCAAGTAGAAATGTGTTGATATTAAGTTATAGAGCCCTTGCTGGTTTGGCTCAGCAGAAAGAGTGCCGGCCTGGGGACTGAAGAGTCCTAGGTTCAATTCGGTCAAGGGCACGTACCTACGTAGGTCGCAGGCTTGATACCCAGCCCTTGTTGGGGCATGTGCGAAGGCAACCAATTGTTGTGTCTCCCTCACATCAATGTTTTTCTCTTTGGCTCTCTCTTTCTCTCTCCCTTTCACTCGCTCTAAAAACCAATGGAAAAGTATCCTGAGTATTAAAAAAATTTTTTAAAGATGAGATTGTAAATTTTTTTCATGTCACAAATAATGTAATAAACAACCTATTCTATGATTCCAAATGGCAAGTGTCATTGGCATATCCAGTATCGTAGAGAGTCGAGATTATAACCGCAAAGCTAAGATGTCACCATTGCAAATACTATGAAAGCAAAGCTAAGATATTCTCATTCCATTGGGAGTTTGAGCTGTGGCACAAATGACTCTCTCACTGGGTAGGATTTTCCCCCCCAATATTTTCTTTTCTTTATTCATCAGAGAAAGAAATTAATATCAGGTTACTGAGCCTGTTTAACAGCCACATTCAAACAGGGCACCAGACCATGAAGTTCTTTCCGAGGCCAAGTCCACAAAGTGCAAACCAGGAGAGCAGGAAGTTCCCTCCGCACTCACGCAGCCGTCCTCCTGGGCTCCGAGCACAGTGTACCTGGTGACCTCACGGACTCGGAGCGGAGTCTTCCGTGAGAAATTGCTCCAGGATTTCTGGGGGATAGCCCGAGTCCAACATCCAAAGCAACTCACAGAGCCATCAAACACCTGCTGGCATCCTGACAGCCTACAATTGTGATTTAGTGCAAAGAAGGAATTAGACACGGAAACAGCGAGAGAGAGAGAGAGAGAGAGAGAGAGAGAGAGAGAGAGAGAGAGAGAGAGAGCCTGCCCTACTGTTCAGGATGGAGAGATGGATACTCTGGTGGGGGGAAAAAGACAACCTCTTCTACATAATCTGAAACTATTGCTATTAGTGTTGACATTTTCATGTCATGCTTTATAATATTTGAAAATCGTGATGATATTTTGAACTTAAAGTTGGTACATTGTGTGATCTGTGCCACAGTGGTACACAGTGGTCTAAATGCTTTTTTAATTCCCAAATAAGCATGTTAAACAAACACCAAGGCACAGCTGATGTTGCAACAGGAAAGCAGGGCCATCTCGCTGGGGCTGCACAGCCGTGGCCTTCTGCACGTAGTCCTTCCCCTTGTGTTTTACACCCGCACGGAACCTTCCTGGTTTGAAATTTCAAGAATTTTGCAAGTGCTCCATGAATCTCTAGACCATCCCACGTACTAGTATACTGCGAGTGAGTGGAGAGCACGAGAGCCAGGGAAATGAAACAGCCTCTTCTGGGTGAGAGAAGAGGATAAGAATGAAAAAAAATTTTTCCTAACTTTGGCCCCGCTGGTGTGGCCCAGTGGTTAAGCATCGACTCATGAACCAAGAGGTCCCCAATTCCATTCCCGGTCAGGGTACATGCCCGGGGTTTCTCAGCCGATTGAGATGTTTACATCTCTCCATCTCTGTCCCTTCCCCTCTCTCTAAAAAATCAATAAAAACACATTTTTTTTAAAAAAAATCCTAACTTTGTTCTGGTTCACTTTTAATAATGTTATTTCTTTCAGCATTTTAGCAACAAGAAAATTCGACAAAACCCCTCAAATTGCCCCTAAGCTTCAGAAACGGTAGATTTTTTTTTTTAAAAAGGCTATTTTCGGGAAAGCATTTAAAAAGTACCTTTATCTAACAAAGCAAAACTGATACTTCTATCATTCCATCGCCCTTGGCAGCATGATAACTTCTGTTTAAGAGAAGGGACGGGTTTACTTGATTCCTTTCTGTCCCCGGAACTTTGTGCCCCGGCTCCCTAGGGCTCTCTACTGCAGAACAAGGTGATCAGCAACCACGTCATGCAGGAACCGACAGTATGTATCTTAGTCCTTAGGGAAACAGAACTGGGAGAGTGCAAATGGAAATGTTGGTATTGAAGACAGCCTAGCTATGGTTTAAAGAATGTTTTCTCTAGAAAAATAAATGAAAGTAAATGGCACACAGTGACAGAAGACTTGGTCCCAAAAGATGGCACCTCCTACACCTTGAATTTTAAGAAGGCATCACCTTGGTTCTTAGAACCTCAGCTACAGACCATCTATTATGTACTAAGCTCTGTATGACTAGCTGTATGTGAATTGTCTTATTTACTCTCACAATCATCTCTTTGTACCCATGTCAAAAATGAATCAGCTGAAGCGACTCTCTAAGAAACCTCACAGTGATAAACCCAGCAACAAGACGTTAATTTTAAAGGCTGTAATAAAAAGATTGATGACCTGGCTGATGTGATTCAATGGTTGAGCATCGACCTATGAACCAGGAGGTCATGGTTGGATTCTAATCAGGGCACATGCCCGAGTTGTGGGCTCAATACCCAATGGGGGATGTGCAGGAAGTAGCCGATCAATGATTCTCTCTCATCATTGAAGTTTCTTTTCTATCTCTCTCTCGGTCTCCCTTCCTCTCTGAAATCAATAAAAATATATTTTTTTTAAAAAAGGACACAACTAGAGGACACTGATTCATTTAGGGAACAAATGTCATCAGATGACATTTGACTTCTCTTTACATTTGGGAAATTGTTAGAGGAAACCATCTGGATCAAACAGGAAATCCTGAGAGAATGCAAGTGTGGGAACTCACTGTACCATTTCCAGTTCTCAATGAAAAAGCCCATCCTTAATGGTGTTAGAGACAGATGTCATTGCATCATGGGACTTGCCCATAAGAAACCAGGTCAATAGGAAAAAAATGTGCTCCAGGGACATAAAAATGATGCTACTCTGTTAATAGACACCAGGGACTCCTGTGAGACCTAAGCCATGGAAAACGCAACATGACTCAGGAACATTCCAGGGAACAGTCAAGGAGACTCCCAAGGCTCCTTCCCTCTGCTCACCCAGCATGAGCCGGACGAAGCCCATTAGGCTGGAGCGCTCAGGTAGTCAGTTCAGGGGAAGCAGGCGCTCCCCGCAGGAAAGGGACCCAAGGAAAAAGTTCATGGACAGGGCTGCCTGCCACACCCTCCAGTCCAACATGAACACTGTGGACAGGACACCTCCAGGGATGGTGGCTGTCTGCCATACAAGTCTTGGGGTGGAGGCCCAAGGTCACATAGGTGCATATTTCCCCTGTTGAAAGCCTAGAGTAGGATTCATTGCCCTAGTTAAGATCAAGCTTCATGTCTTAACAGGAAATGATCATGTTGGACTTACCTAAAAGAATAAAAAATATGAGAGGAAGGGATGGCCACTCATGGCCATAGCCTGTTGAGCTTTGGCCAAGAATCAGGTTGCTGGTCCTCTCCCTCATTTGCCACACGTGCCCTCACTGCTCCTCCGGCCACAGGAGGTCCTCTCAGCCCTGCCAGCTTTGGGGCAGGGGTTTCTCAGTGTGGGTGCCCTTAAGATCCTGGGTGGTCCTTTGGATTCCCATAGGGTTTGCATCCTTCCCAAGATCAGCATGGAGGTAAACCACACCACAGAAAGAGCAGCTCTTAAAACACCCCTTGAAACACTTTACTCCACCAGCCGGTCTCTAAAGGTCTCTGCGCTTCCGAGAATTCTCTCACCACCAAGGTAATATTTATCTAGATCCTTGCCTGGTTTCATTTCTGAGTCATCTGAAAACTAAAAATTTACAAACCCTAGAAAATAAGAGAAGTCAAATAAAAAATAAATAATGACAAGTTCATTTTCAATTAACGTATGCAAATGAACTTTCTTTTTTAAACACGCATTTATATGGTGTGTTTCTTTTTTTCCGATTAAAGTTTGCTTTTGCAGTCTTTGGAGAGTAACAAAAAATCTTAAAGAAAATATATATAATGATAGCAACCTAAATAAAGATAGGAAGGGATGGTGGGCTCCCCAGAAATTTTACTGTTACAATTTTTATACTTTCTTCTCTCAGCCCCTGCACCTACTCCTTCATCAAGTCCTGTCAATATTACCTCTAAAGTAGCAAATCCATCCACATCTGAGCTACCAGCACCCTAGTCCAACCTCCTGTCACCTCCTGCCTGGATCACGGCCATGAGCCCTTCATTCGTATCTCCGCTTAGAATCTTGCTCTTCGCCCAGCTATTCCACACCAGAAGCTGGAGAGCATTTCTTGGAATGCAAATGTGACTGAGTCATGCTCTTGCATAAAAGTCTTCAATGGCCAATAAACATTTGAAAAGATGCTCCCCTGTTTACTCGTTTGAAAAATGCAAATTAAATACACAGCGAGATACCACTACAAAGCACACAAAATAGCTAAAATTAAAAAGATGCAAAACACAAACTATAGGTGAGTCTGGAGAGAGACTGAAACGCTCATAGCCTGCTGGTGAGAATGTAAAATGATGCCACCACTTTGGAAAATAGGTTTACAGTGTCGACTAAAGCTCAACATCCATCCATCCTGTGTCCCTGCAATGATGTCATCAATGTATTCCAAAAATACATATTTATCTAGATACCGTCACAAATATTCCCTATGACTCATGACAGCCCAAAACTAGAAACTACCCACATGCTCATCCACACTACAATGGATAAACCAATTTTGGTACATTCATGCAATGAGAATGAACAATCTACAGGTACAACTACAACAGATGAATCTCATGGACATTATTTTGAGTGAAAGAAGCCAGATAATAGATAATTGGACATATTGTCCAATTCTATTTATATAATGTACAAAAACAGGCTGGAAGGAGTGGATAAAGGAGAGATTATATTCTATACTCCCAAAGCTTATCTGAGCAAAGAATTTAAGAGTATTTCCCATGGCTGGTTTGGGGGATGCACAAGAAACAGCCAGTCTGTGGGCTGGTTGCCTTAGGTATTGTCTAGGAGTCCACTCTAGAAGGACAAGCAGAATTTAGGATTGGAGAGGCTGAGCCGACTGCCTGAGAGTCTAACATTGTGACAAGGGCTTGCCCTACATTATCTTAGCTGACCTTGAGAAACCAGGAGTCAGCAGTTACAATGAAGAAGCCCTCGCCTGGTTGGAGGGAACTATGGGTTCACCAGAGGTGGAGGCTTTATCCCAAAAGCGCCCTGCAAGAAACATGGGTCCTCGGACTGTAGGGCCCTGGGTTCGATTCTGGTCAAGGGCATGTACCTCTGTTGTAGGCTCCACCCCTGGCCCTGATTGAGGCCACCAATCGATGGTCTCTCTCACATTGATGTTTCTCTATCTCTCCCTTCTCTTCCACTCTCTCTAAAAAGAAAGAAAAATTCAATGGAAAAAATATCCGTGGGTGAAGATTAACAAAAAAAAAACAAAAACAAAAAAAAAAGGAAGAAGTAAGAAATGAGAGGCTGGAGCGCGGATTTCTTGTAAGGTGGGCTTTGTCTATGGTTATAGACCTAGTGACACTGAGCTTCAGACATTCTTTTACTTACAAGGGACCAATAACGAGAACAGCCAGCTACAAAACTTAAAATTAGCAGTTAGAAGTAAAAAATATGAGCTATGCTTATTTAGTATACCACACCCCCTGGTAATGTACCTTGTTTAATGCCTCCTACTGAGCTGGCATTTAATAAATGCCAGTTTCCCCACATGAGACTCTTTTATCAGCTACATAGAAAAACAGCAGCACTATGGGAATCAGAAAACAAACACAAAAATTGAAAAATGGCAGAGAACTTGAAGGAAATACATTTTAAGAAAGGATATACTTAGTGTGGCTTATTTCCTCACACAAATCTAAAGGATGATTTACTTAGTGCTAATTAGAAGACTAGTGGGCAACTCTGAAAAGTGAGGTAATTCTCATCCAAATTATATAATGAACACACCAAATCATATAGCAACACCAAAGTGTTCCTACGCAATGATTTAAAAATTTTTCAATGAAAGGAAAGGTTTCATGAACAAAAACACAACAGAATCAACTATTAGAATAAATAATAGAGTTTATCATGGTTTTCAAAAACATTAACATAAAAATCAGTTACAGGGAGGAGGGAATGGAGAGTTATTTTTCAATGGGTATAGAGTTTTAGTTTCACAAAATGGAAAGAATTATGGAGATAGATGGTGGTGATGGTTGTACAACATTATGAACGTATTTAATATAACTCACTGTACACTTAACCCTTTGCACTCGCTTGCTTTTTCTCGATTCCTTTATTCTAATGCTAACCGTGTCGAGTCACACTCGACATCCGAGTGCAAACGGTTAAAATGGTTAATGTAGTAAATTTTATATTATGTGTATTTTGCCACAATTTTAAAAATCAAAGAGAAAATCAATAGCAACTCAACCATTTTGGGAAAAATCATTGAGCAGTATCTACTAAAAATGATCATATGCGAAACCTATTCTACTCCTAGGTATATAGAAATACGTACATATGTTCACCAAAAGATATGAACAAAGATGTCTGTACACAATACTATTCATAATAGCCCATAAACCACACACTACCCAAATGCGCATCAATAATAGAATGGTTTAAATAGATGGGGATACATTCACACAATGAAGTACCATACATCAACAAAAATGAGTGATTTAGATTCAGAAACAACAATATGCATGAATCTCATAAACACACTATTGAGTAAAAGTAGCCAGATGCAAAAGTACAAACTGTCTGATTCCATTCATATCTATATCCTATATAATAAAACCCTACTATGCAAATCAACCAAACAGCAGAACGACCGGTCTCTATGATGCGCACTGACCACTAGGGGGTAGATGCTCAACACAAGAGCTGCCCCCTGTTGGTCAGGGCACCCCCACAGGGGGAGCACTGCTTAGCCAGAAGCCGGGCTCACAGCTGGTGAGCGCAGCGGTGGTAGTGGGAGCCTCTCCCACTTCTGAGGCAGTGCTAAGGTGGTGGCAGGAGCCTCTCCCACCTCCCCTGCAGGCGAGTGGTAAGGGGCGAGGGGTCCTGGACTGCAAGAGGGATGTCCGACTGCCAGCTTAGGCCTGCTCCCCAAGGGATCCTGGACTGCGAGAGGGCGCAGGCCGGGCTGAGGGACCCCCCTACCCAGTGCACGAAATTTCATGCACCGGGCCTCTAATATATATATATATATATGACTAATATGCAAAGTGTCCCCTCGGGAGTTCAACCAGGAGACTGGGAATTTGATTGCTCGCTATGATGTGCACTGGTCACCAGGGGGCGGCACGGAATGAAGGAAGGCCACAGCCAGTAGCCAGAAGGCCTCGATTGGCCCTGATCACCGGCCAGGCATAGGGACCCTACCCGTGCACGAATTTCATGCACCAGGCCTCTAGTAAGGTATAAACCAGGCAAAACTAATATAGGAAGTTAGAAGGCAGGGTAGTAGTAGTTATCATTGTGGGAGTTGTGACTAGAAGGAGGCTGGGGGGACAAGGCGGGCTCTAGGGTCTGATTACATTGACATGCTCAGCTTATAGAAATTCATTGAGTTGTCCTCTTATGATAGGTTCACTTCTCTGTATCATATGTTTAAAATAGATAATCTCATTTCTTTACATAAGCAAAAACTAATTAGACAATCTTCTAGGAAATAAAACACCACTGAAGGGGATCAGAAGGTGCCATCCTAAAATATGCCACTTGGCATAAAGAGTTATTTGTTGCTAAAGGCAATTGAGAGAGAACAGACATAAAGAATGATCTCTACCCTCCGCTATCTGCCTAAAGACAGGGTTTAAATTTCCCTTCCTAATGGCAACATAAATTTCCATTTGTACAGGTGTCTCCCTCTCCCCTATCAGGAAGATTCTTAATCACCAATCTTCCCAATAGAGAAGGCACCAGCATAACTCTACATGACAAATCTTAATAAACGATCCTTACCTTCCATTAGTTTCCCCCATATATTTACCTCTCCACATTTACTGCCCCTAAAAGAACAGAGTTAAAAGAAAGAAAAGAAAGCAAAAGCTACACCCTACCTCCACGCCAGGGGACCTGGAGCCTCTAGCAGATGGCTGCCACACTTAACCAGACCCTAGTTTCCAAATCATATGGGAAATTTATAGAAGACCATGCCTGTGGGCTCAGTTCCCTGCATCACCTGCATTGCTTCATAGGGGGTCCTTCCAGATCAGGCTGAGAGTCTGCTTCTCCCCTGGGGGAACTCAATACCACCTGCTCATGCTACAGCCGCCATGGGTGAGCTCACAGGGCAGAGGAGTGACAGGCCAACCCCGAGCATTGAGGGACAGGACAGGTCATATACCAGTGGCAGGGAATGAGGAAATGGAGATGCACTTTTATTATTAGATGACAAATAACTACACTGGATCAGGAGATTTCAGTCTGAAAAGATGGCTCCTGGAAGGGGAAGAGGTTGAGAAGTGTGTTTCTCCAATAAAGCCAGCACAAGGAGTCTCCCCAGTGGCCATGTATGTCATGGGTTGTAGCTGCTTGGCTATACAGAGGTGGCTTAGAAGATTGCCTGAGCTGGTTTACTCAATCACATTTTGATTATACAGTAATGAAAGTGTTGTCTTTCTCTACTACCTTTGCAACAAGGACTTTTGGGTCAGAAGAAGATTCTGTTTTTAATCTAGTTTCCCAATACATTATAGTTTAAGGTTGGTAGTGTAGGGGAGAAAAGAAAAAAATCCTTCTCCTCTACCCATCCTAGGTTCTTCTGGGGCCCTGTACATTAGACTGACAAAAGACAAATGAACAAGAGAAAAACAAGCAGATGTTTATTAGCATGTGTGTCTCTCATAACAGGGGAGAATTCAGTGATGAGAATCTCAAAAGGGTGGTTAGACCTGGGGCTTATAGCATCTTCAAAATAAGAATAATGCATTTCTAGAGAAGAGACAGAACAAGGGAAAAGGGCTTTGAGTGTCTGGGGCAGCAAATTGCGGGGAGGCAAATGTATGAAGAAACTAATGGTAGATAAGGACTAGTTAGTAAGGTTTGTTAGGTGATTCCTTTAGTGTCCTCTCTGGGCAGATACTGGTCTGGAGTTTTCTCCGGTGATTAACTTTCATTTTTTCCTGGTAAAGAGGGACAGGTACGGATCTAGGTGCTGAAGGTACAGAAGTGAATAAAATAGCCAAAATTCCAACTCTCAAGGGACTTATGCTCCAATGTGAGAAAACATACAATAAAGAAGAAAACAAACAAATGAGATAACTACTAATTGTGATAAGCCCTATACAGTGAATAAAGCAGAAAGCTGTGACAGAAAGTGACTAAGGAGCTAAGAAAGGTGAGCTTCTCAAGTGCTTCTGGCCTGGCCTGGTCTTGGCAACTGAAGACTCCAGTCCTCATCCTCCCAGGGAAGAAGAGAAGCACCTTGGGGAGTGGGGGTGGATCCCTCTGTCATTTCAGCAGATGGTTGTCATCTGAGCCCTGTTGCCAGGCAACCCAGACATGCCTCAGGCAAACCTCCCAGAGAGCTTGGTACCCAGGTAAGCAAAGCCAATTGCTGCTAAGCAAGACAGCTCTCACCCAGAGCACCATGGTGTCTGGATGGTCTCGCCTAGTAGGTCCTTGAAGGAGAGAAAGCGCTCGTGAGGGGCAGAGTCCGAACTCTTGGTCCATGGAAGAAGACAAGACTGAAACATCTTTTCAAAAAGAACAATGTCGACAGCAGCAATGCTAAGCACGAGACTAAGCAAATCTTGGCCAGAAAGACTGTTCCATGTCTCCCTTGTTTACACCCTCCCTTTCAGCTGATTTAGCCCTTGTGTCCGTTTGATTATGATGTGTCTAAATGTGATTTCTTTTCATTTCCAGTTGTCCTTTATAACTCCAAAAGTTCTATTCATTTCCTTTATATAATTTCTATCTTTTGATTGCTGTTCTCTAGCCAGGTGAACCCATATCATTTTTTATGACCTAGCCTTGGAAATAATGCAGTTTTTCTTCTGCCATGAGATACTGTTCTCCTGGTTTCATTGAGTTCCCTGACCCTGGGACTGTAGGGCAGGTGTACAGTGGCCATGAATGTGAAAGCCTGATAGAGGCGGTGAGGGTGTGGGAACTGAATTGGCTGTTCAGGAAGGAGAATTTACCAGCCTCTAGGCATGGCCTCAAAACTGGATCAAGACAGTCTTTTTTAAAACTACAACACACAAGGTCATGGTCCCTGTGGTCTTATGGACTTTATCCTACAAGATATGTTCTAAGCAGCAGCCAGAGGCAGGGATCCTGCGGCATTTGAAAACACTTATAGGCTAAAAGACAAACATGTTAGTTGCTGCTGCCCAAGACGCAAAATAACAGTTGGAACGAACAATAGACCAGCCTAAAAGCTTGTGAAGAAAGACTGGGGGGGAATCAGAAAAGGGATATATCAATTATTATTAATTGTTGGGATTAAAAATCCATTAGGGTGTTCCAGTTACTATGGCTGCACAGCAAACTACCCCAAAACATCATGGATTAAAACAACATTTATTTTGCTTACAGGTCTACAACTAGAGTAAGTCTCGGTGAGCATAGTCTGTCTCTACTCTATTTGACATCACGGGGGCAAGGGCGAGAAGCTGAAGTCACCTGGAGGCTTGCTCACTTACATGTCTAGTGGTTGATGGCGGCTATGGGCTGAGCGCTCAGCTTGGGTTATTGTCTGGAACAGGAGGCCTCTCCCAATGGCTACTTGGGCTTCCTTACAACATGGTGGCTGGGCTCTCTAAGAGAGAGAGACAGGTGGAAGCTATATAACTTTTTATGACCTAGCCTTGGAAATGATGCAGTTTTTCTGCTATGCTATGTTCCTTAAGAAACTAACAAAGTCCCACCCAGTTCAAGGGGTGAGAAAGTAGACTATCTCTTGATGAGGTTTGTCAAAGTCCTGGTAGCGCATGTGGGACTAGAAACATTGCTGTGCCAGTTTTTGGACAATATAATCTACCACAGGAGAGGAGCGGAAGAAAACTGGAGACAATAGGGGGCATAGGAGAAATGAGGTAGGGGTGTCTCTTAGGCGAGAAAGTGAGTAGGGGCATGACTGGCTGCAAAGAGCCTGAGAGAAGGAGCAAGCAATCAGTGGCCTGCCCAGGGTGGAGGCTGAGATTGGAGAGGGTGGTTTCATGTCCTGCCTGACAGTTGTCATCTTCCTTTAGAGCAGTGGTTCTCAACCTTTCTAATGCCGCGACCCTTTAATACAATTCCTCATGTTGTCGTGACCCCCAACCATAAAATTATTTTCGTTGCTATTTCATAACTGTAATTTTGCTTCTGTTATGAATTATAATATAAATATCTGTGTTTTCCGATAGTCTTAGGCTCTACAGCAGCAGTTCTCAACCTGTGGGTCTCGACCGCTAGCAGGATCGCCTAAGACCATCAGAAAACACAGATATTTATATTATAATTCATAACAGAAGCAAAATTACAGTTATGAAGTAGCAACGAAAATAATTTTATGGTTGGGGGTCACCACAACATGAGGAACTGTATTAAAGGGTCGCGGCATTAGAAAGGTTGAGAACCACTGCTTTAGAGGCATCTGTGCTGTGTGCTGCTCAGGGCTGAGGATGCTGGGGTGTGGTGGGACAGCTGAAAGGTTTAACTGGAGTTGCAGGAGTCAGTGGTACTGATGCTGTACCAGATCCCAGATGGGTGCACGGCTCAGTCTTGGCTGGCAGGAAGGGCAAGTCTGAGAGCTGTCAAGGACATGGAGGGGCAGCAAATAGCATCCCTTGTGTTGATGCTGTGCTAGCGAGGGACAGAGCAGGGCGCTGACAGTGGTGAGGGAAGGGCATGGGCAGGCAGCTTATCCTCTCCGCACCCCAGTCTCTACATCTGCAAAGCGGACACCACCGGCTTCTCAAGGTAACCAGGAAGCTTACATACAATGACAGCTGTGAAACACCTGGTTCCAAACGCCATTGGGCGGTGCTCCACACAGACCCCATGATCGTTATGCTGAAGTAGCTCACGAGCATTCTTAAAGGGAAAGGGACTACGTGACAATTTGAGGCCAGGAATAGATGGAGTCCCAGGTGTCAAAATCATCTTGTGATCTTAATTCCTGGGGCACCTATGGGAAGGCAACCAAGTTTGATAGGAGATGATCCACTTCTTGATGTGAGCCTGGCGGAGCTCAGGCCGCCCACGGGCTGTCAGAGGACCTGGAGCCGGGTTTCCCAGAGAAACTAGCTCACTGCCACCGCAAGGGAGGTGCCTCTGCTTGAAGCTGAGGCTGACACACAGCCCCAGATCCGGGCTGGAAAACAGCCAGGTGCCTCGCTCTGCTCGCTCTGCAGGGCCTCCCGCATTTTCTCCAGTCTCCCCACGTGGACAAAGGGTGGCCGGGCCGCTGGGGAGCCCGCTGGTGGCCTGGCAGGGCAGCACAGTGGGGCAGGGGCACAGGAGGCCGTGCTCAAACAAACACTATGACCGTTTCAGATGCACCCACTCAAGTGCACACTCTTGGCCTTGATTCTGTGTTAAGCTGTGAGCCAAAAATGTGTCTCATCTCTAGGGGGAAATGTCTCTACAACAGCAATTGTCTGCACCTGTGCACACAACCCACCAGGCCCCACAGATCTGGGGGCTGTACAGTGGGCCTGGCAAGTAGTAGGTGCTCATCTCTGGGCCTTCTCTTCCTTTTTCCCATCCTCCTGCCCTCAGGGGCAGCTGCCAGTTCACTTATGAAGACTGCAGGCCTGGTGGGAGGGCACCAAAGATTCTTTTATTTTAATGGTCCGCTGGTTCTCTTACTCCCTCCAAAGCGCATGTCCAACTTAACTCAACAAACATTTTTTGAGCACCTACTATGAGCCAAGCTCCATGCTTACTGCCAGGACAAGCATCGAGGAGTCCTCGACCTAGAGCGT
This sequence comes from Cnephaeus nilssonii, assembly GCF_951640355.1. Lineage (NCBI taxonomy): Eukaryota > Metazoa > Chordata > Mammalia > Chiroptera > Vespertilionidae > Cnephaeus > Cnephaeus nilssonii. Next base: position 10,665,269 of record NC_137088.1, on the reverse strand, counting down.
TTCTGTCCAGAACTTTCTGTGGCAGCGGAAATGTACAATATCTGTGGGGTGCACCACAGAGCCACAATGTGGCTAGTGTGACTGAGTTTTCAATTATATTTCTCTTTAATTCATTTTGATTTAAATTACCACACGCGGCCAGTGACTGCGAGAGGGAGGCAGGCAGGTGCACCAAAGCCCTGTTCCACCTTCTGCTCTGAAGTGCTCAAATAGAGGCATGGAGACCACATGCTGGGGAGCGGAGTATCCGTCCCCACCCATCGCCAGGGTGGAGAAGCCCAGCAAGCCTTGGGCAGAGGTGTGGGGACAGGAAGACTTGACTGTGAAGTCCTGAGCACACCAGGGAAACTGAGGCTGTAGGAGTGACGGAGACGCCCAAGGAGTATGATCAGAAAAAACAAGAGGGAGGCACAAGACAGAGCCTGAAGGACAGCCCCTATGCACACTCCCAGCCAGCCATCGTCCAAGCCCCACCGGCACCTGCAACATTCTGGTCCACCAGATGACATAAAGCCTTTGGTCCCCTTTGCTCAGCCAAAACGTCACCATCACAGGCTCCGTTCTCTTTGACTTGACAACTGGAGCCAACGGATTCAACCAAACTCATTCTTCCTCAAGGGTTCCTCACAAAAGCTGACACCTGCACCTGGGGCTATGGCTGCGTGCATCCCTGCCAAACCCACATGTTGAAGCTCTAACCCCCAGCACCTCAGATACTGCCTGTATTTGGAGGTAGGCCCTTTAAAGAGGTAATTAAGTTAAAATGAAGTTATTAGAGTGGGTTCTAATCTATATATATATATATATATATATATATATATATATATATGAAAGGCTAATATGCTAAGTGTCCGACCGGTCACTATGATACACACTGACCTCCAGGGGGAAGACACTCAACACAGGAGCTGCCGAGCTACAGTGAATTGGCATCGGCGGTTCTCGGGTGACACCCCTCCAAAACAAGAGAGGAAGAAACCCAATTCCTCGCAGGGCCGCATAATTCCACCTTCGGCCATGGGTTATATTGTTGCTGGGGCACTGTTGGCCCTGAATATGGTTTACTGCACACTTGCATTTGCATTCTACACCCTGTACAACAGTAACTTTGCAGAGTGCCCTCTCACACTCCGTGACCCCTCGGGGGATGTTGGAGAGCCAGTTTTGGCCCGATCCCCAACGGGAGGGACTGCAGGAGGTTCCAGGGCATATCTGGCCCATCTCACCCAGTCCCACCCCGCCGGGCACCTTCTAATTAATTTCCTTTCAGTGTGCACAAATCAGTGCACTGGGTCACTAGTCCAATATAAGAAGAGGAATTAGGAAAGAGGGACACATACAGAGGGAAGTCCATGTGAAGACACAGGGCAAAGAGGGCCACCTAAGAGCTGAGGAGAGAGGTCTCATGAAAAAAAACAAGCTGCCAACACCTTGACCTTGGACTTCCAGCCTCCAGCTCTGTGAGAAAATACATTTCTGTTGGTTAAGCCCCCAGCCTGTGGCACAGGCAGACCTTGGAGATACGGAGGGTTTGGTTCCAGACCACCATAATAAGGAGAGCATCACAATAAAGCAAATCGTAATCTTTTTTTCTGGTGGAGGGTCTTGCGTTCAATTTATAAAAAATGCCAACATCTATGAAGCACATAAAATAAGGTAAGTCTGCACTTTGTCCGAGCTGGCTGAGCAAAAACACACCTGCTTATCATTAGTGGGGTGACGGCCCTAATCAAGGCCTCTGTTCTCTCCTTACGCCAAATAGGCCATCCCCTCCTCACTGCGCAGGTCCCTGCCCCTCCCTGCTGACGCACCCACACACACCTACTCCCATCAGTGCAGGATCAGAAAGGGATTTGTTCACCCTTTGAGACTGTAGGCTCCCACTTTCGTTTTTAAAATATCTCCTGGAAGAAGGATAGACAAAACAGAGTTGGTCCTTTGGCAAAGACGCCTTCTCAAACATATTTGCGGATTGCAGTTCCCTTGGACTAAATTGCCAGGACTTAGTACCACCTGGACTCCCCCTGGGGCAGCCTGTGCATCTTTTCCTTTTAATTAAATGCAAAGAAGAAACAGAAGGAATGAGAAATTCAGCCGCTTGCACCCTCATCCCCCATGCCCCAACCCCCTACACACACACACACACACACACACACACACACACACACACACACACACTCTCTTCTCCGGGCTGTGTGCTGCCTACTCACAAGCTGTGCCCTTGGGGCCCAGGCCTGACAGCCCAGCATCTGCAGCGCCTACTTCTCTTCCAACAGGATTGCTGCTGCTTTAAAAATTTTGTTTGCAAGCCCTTGATAGGAGGAAGATGAGAGTTCCCCTGGGAAAGTACGTAGTTGGAAACCCAGGTCTCCCTGAACACTCTAACCTGATTGGGTTCCTAAGAGCTGAGTTTTGATGAGCCAGGAGAATTGACAACCAAGGTCAGCCCACCTGCGGTTGGTCCCAGGTTCAGATGTTCGGCATCAGGCACAGCAGATCGCATCCTCCCCTTGTGTTCACGGGGTCCCACATCTCACAGATATCCCAGCGGAAGGAATCAAGTGTTTTCCCAAGCTCTAACCCAGGAGCTCTGAGTAAAGCTGCAAAAGTCACCAGTGTGGTCTGTTCTGTTTCCTCCCGTGTGAAATCAGGAACATTCCATGGGAGGGACTCTTGGATGTGGCCCAGCACTGTACTGTCCCAGGGGTCCCACTCCTGGGCTGACAAGCCCAGTGACATGGTGGGAAAGAATCCCTGACGCTGGGTTCTTCGTGGTAGCTCTCACCCAGGAAAAGGGACTTTGTGCAAAGCAACAAAAAACACGCTCCTACCTCCTTCCCACTTCCAAGTGAGCACCTGCAAGGTGGGCAATCAAATAGCCAAAGGACTCCAGGAAACTGGAAACACCTGACATCTGCTTGGAAACAAACCTAAAGGGTGGAGGAAGTTGATGAATAGAAGTTAAGTTTTTTATTTTCATGAAAACTTCCATCCTCTCTGTCTCTGTACAGTTCAAACAAACTTACCTGTGATGGGCCAGTGCTGGAGAGGTGTCCCGAGGGACAGGCTGGCTAAAGCTCTCAGAGCCTTAGCTTCCATCTGTCTGATGGTGTGACCCTGGCATCTCTCTCTGGGCATTGTGAGTATCCATGGGGTGGCACCTGAATGAGCCAGTGCCGAAGTCTCATTCACTAAATGGCAGTTGCTACTATTACGGTGACTACGGCACTGTCTCGAGCCCCATGGCTTGATGAGTGTGTCTTCACGGCTCAGGAAAGAAGCCAGGGACGGTAGCAGGAGGATATCATCACTTGTGAGGTTCAAGGGCAATAATGCTCTCAGGGAGTCAGGTAAGTCTAGAGCCAAGATTACTAAGAGCAGGGCACACAGGATCAGATGATAAAGTTCAAGGTGTAAAGGATGGACACCTTGGAAGCTGAAATTCCCTCTTATTCACAGCTGGCTGCAGATACACACCAGTTCGGTAGGGGTCAGTTAGATGAGAAGCAGAGGACCAGGCTAGACCTGGGAAGGACCTCAGGGGTGCCTAGAAGAGCATCCTCTCCTACTGGGTTATCATCACCATGGAACACACAACACTACCTCTTCATGTCTCTGTAAACTCCTGAGTGGATGGAGCATGCTCATATCTGACCACCTCTTTGAGCAACAAATATTCACCCTCCTGAACCTCTCCATTTTGATTTCTAAAAAGACATTCATTAATTTTTGTGACCACAAATATACTCCAAACTATTTTCAATATATTTGTAATGATTTCAGAGAAGAAGGGAGAGGGAGAGATAAAAACATCAATGATGAGAGAGAATCATTGTCTGCCACCTGCCCGCCCCCCAATGGGGATCAAGTCTGCAACCCAGGCATGTACCCTGACCAGAATGGAACCGTGACCTCCTGGTTCACAGGTCCACGCTCAACCACTGAGCCACACCAGCCAGGATACTCCAAACTATTTTTAAAAGTCCAAGTCTTACAACAGAGTACTCAAGGTCACTACCACCAACAATTTAGAATTACTTTTTTAATTTTACAAAAGTGACTTGAACCTTAGAGCCTCCTCTTTAGCTTGAGTTTTCAGTGAGAAATTGACCTTTGCCCTATTCCATAAGGACACAGGGTCTTGCTAAACCCTAGACCACAGTCATGGTATCCAGCCATACCACTGCTGAATGCTTGACTTATCCCCCACTTTGGAGTCTCCCAGACACTTCTGCAGTGAACATTTACTTGGGCATTTGTAGACTGTCTCTAATATAAATCCCTAGAAGTAGGAGTGCTGGTAATATACATACAATGGAACATTATTCAGCCTTAAAAAGGAAGGAAATTATGCCTCATATCACAACATGGGTGAACCTTGAGGACATTATTCTTTATGAAATAAGCTAGTTGCAAACATACAAATACCATATGAATCCACTTATATAAGGCACCCAGAGTAGTCAAATTCACAGAGACGGAAAGTAGAATGGTGGTGGCCAGGGGCTGAGGACAGGACAGATGTGAGATGTCCAATGGGGACAGAGTTTCCATTTTGCAAGATAAAAAATAGTTCTGGAGGTCGGTTGCACAACAAACAACATGAATGCACTCAACTCCACTCAGCTGTATGTGCAAATAATGGCTAAGTTGCCCTAGCCGGTTTGGCTCAGTGGATAGAGCATCAGCCTGGGGACTGAAGGGTCCTGGGTTTGATTCCTGTCAAGGGCACATGCCCGGGTTTCGGGCTCAATCCCCAGTAGGAGGCATGCAGGAGGCAGCCAATCAGTGATTCTCTCTCATCATTGATGTTTCTCTCTCCTTCTCCCTTCCTCTCTGAAATTAATAAAAATATTTTTAAATGGTTAAGAAACTAAATTGTATGTGTATTTTACCACAATTAAAAATAATAATAAACAAAAAGGTGGGAATGCTAAATCCAAAGGTGAGTCCCTTTTTTAATCTGAGTAGAGACTGGAAGTGCCCTTGGGAAGGGCTGTAGTGAGTGCTCCCACTGCACTGAGGGTGCCCTTCTCCCAACGCTCCGACCCTGGCATTGTCAATCTTGTCGGCATCACAGTTTGGAAATGGCAAATGGGGACTGAGAGAGGGCAGAAATTGACACTCAACTTTCAGGGAAACAAAAAGATGTTCATCTGCTCAGCCCCTCCAGACCCTCCAAAGTGGCCTCGAAGTAACTTGGGGTTGCAGTTGTAGAACTCCGTGACACCGCCTCCGGAAACCCACAATTATTCTCATTCTCTTCCCCCATCCCACTCCTTAACCTTAAAACGATGACTCCAAATATCACAGACTGGCCTACATATTTCCCTGAAACAGCTGTCCTGCAGAATCACTAAAACTCAGGTTAAAAATAGCCTCAGTCTCTAAAAGAAGGTTGGGTCCCTGGGAACAAAGCCCTCTGGGGAATGTCCCACCTCCATCAAGGGTACCAAAAGCTGACCCAGCTTTGTCCCCAGGGCTCGTCATTGCTCATGACCACCTCTGCCTGCCCTGGAAGCAGAGCCCTGCCTGAGATTCTGTCCCATTCGTGGTCCGTCTCTGGACGACAGGAAGGGGAGGGAGAGTGATGATATCACAGCCAAGCTACAAGCTTGTGTCTCTATTTCCATTTTATAAATCCCCAAACGGGCTCAGGGACTTTTTTCCCTGTTGTCCACTTCTAACACTAAGTCAAGATTGCAGGATGTGAACAGCCCCTTCTTCACTGTGTTTTGTTTTTTTAATTTTTTAAAACAATTTCAGACAGGTATCACATTATCTCACTCATATGTGGAATCTAATGAACAAAATAAACTGATGAACAAAATAGATCCAGAGACATAGAAGCATGGAACAGACTGTGGAATCTCAGAGGGAAGCGGGGGGAGGGGGAGGGTGGGAAGAGATCAACCAAAGAACTTGTATGTGTATATATATGCATATCCTATGGACACAGACAATAGGGTGGTGAGGGCCTGGGGTGGAGGTGGCATAGAAGAGGTCAATGAGGGAAAAAGTGGACATGTGTAATACTTTCAGCAATGAATATTTATAAAAAAATTTTCAATATAACAGTTGACATACAATATTGTATTAGTTTCAGGTGTACAGCAGTGGTTAGACATTTATATAACTTACGTAGTGATCCCCCCTTCTGCCACCATACATAGCTATTACAATATTATTGACTATATTCCCGATGCTGTACTTTACATTGGTGACTGTTTTCATAACTGGCAATTTGTCCATCCCCTTTTTTATCCATTCCCCTAACTCCCCTCCCATCTGGCACCCATCAAAATCTTCTCTGCATCTATGGGCTTGTTTCTGTTTTGTTTGCTCATTTATATTGTTTTTCAGAGACTTGAAAAAAAATTTATCTGAATTCCCAGTATAAGAAGCTAAATTTCAACCTTATGGCTCACTTCAAAGATACTGGGATGAAAGTACTGTTTCCCCAGGGCAACCCATCCCACAAAAAGGTCCCATTAGATTTCAGGTCGCATCACCACTGAGGAGGGTAACATCAGGTGCTTGAAGCAGAGAACACAGAATTCTGAACAGGGTTAGAATTCAGCAGCATCTGGAGACAGGTTTCTAAACAACCCACCTAAGCAACGCCTACTACCTTGCTGATGGCTTCTCCCTCCCCCTCAGGAAGCAGGTGGGGAGGAGTGAGGAGCAACTGTCTGCAGCTGTGGGCAGGCCTGTGTCTCCGCATGAACTTTAACCTCTGTGCCGTAGGGGGCTTGCTGGGTAGGGAGATGGCTCCCATACTCTGGGTCATACACTTAAGGATGACTCCAGGGACACAGATTTCTGGCAATTATATGACATTGATCCAGAAACACATTGAAGGCATCCTGCACCCCGAATCGGCCTGTAGGAGAAGGCCAGGGAGAGAGAGAGTGCACGCTAAGTTAGGCGTTGAGAAGATTAAGATGGTTATCATGGCTGGAGAATCTATGAACGTTGGAACCCTGTCCTGCAAGGATCCTGAAGGAGACAGACACAGAGGAAAAATGACCAAGAAAAGTGGCACAATGCTGTGTCGTTAGCTAAATACTGTGCCCCAAATGTGCAAAAACAGGACATATCCACAGCCCCCTGCAGATCACAATCCAGTACCCAGGACTCACCCCTCCAAATACCCCTGAGCCTCCTCCCTGCTGATGGGCTGGGTGCAGGGGTGGCCAAGGGTGGCTGTTTGGGGAGGGGCATGCGGATACATGATGAGCTTGCAGGTGAGGCCGGAATGTCCACACTCACACAAGGGAAGTCCTTCAGGGTGCAGGATGAAGCAAAGGGTCGGGGGGCGGTGGGGGGAGAGAAGGGATGGGGCAGAAGCCTCTTGTTTTCACACCCCATGCCCCACAAATGTTAGGGGCAGACTGTCCTTACGTGACAGCCGGCAGTGCTGGCTGCCACTGTCCCAGAGGAACCAGACCCAGGAGCTGAGTGGAGAGAACCCTGTAACATTAGTCAGAGTAAGGCCTCCTGCCAGTTGCCCTGGCAACCAAGTCTCCACTGCTGGCAAAGCCCTTCCCGGCCAGCGAGATGTCAGGGTCCCGAGGGGATGTGGCTAAGATGACAAATGGATGTTTCCACGGGTGGGTTCTAGGGTCCCTCAGAGTATTAGGGCACTAGGACCCCCACTGGGCCCGGAAAACAGGTGAGGTGGCTGGAGCCCTTTCCTTCCAAAGGCAGACTGACAGGGTCTTGGGACCCTTGACACACACCCCCATCCTGGACTTCCAGGCAAGGCCCGGCACCCAAGTGCCTGCTGCTGGACTGGGCCTCAGGACTGGGTCATGGATGGGAATTACTGATTCTCCGCCCACAGTCCCACGCCCACACTCTAAGGGCCGGTCGAGCTGAGGACATGGCTCTCTCCAGGCGGCTTTTTTTTTAATATATTTTATTGGTTTTTTACAGAGAGAAAGGGAGAGGGAGAGAGAGCCAGAAACACTGATGAGAGAGAAACATCAATCAGCTGCCTCCTGCACATCCCCCACTGGGTACATGCCCTTGACCGGAATCGAACCTGGGACCCTTCAGTCCGCAGGCCGACGCTCTATCCATTGAGCCAAACCGGCTAGGGCTCCAGGCGGCTTTTTTAGACAGTGCTGACACAGAAGGAGCAGCACCGTCTGTCCCAGTCCTGAGCTCTGGGACCCTGAAGCATAGGACCAGAGGACACTTTGCTTCCTTAGACCCAGCTGTCCTGCTCACCCAACACAAGCAAACACTGGGATCACACAACCAGGACCTGAGGGTGTTCAAGCTCATGGCCACAGACTACAGACCTCTGCATGAGGGCAGGAAGGAGCCTTAGACCATTCATTTCCCAAAGGGGGAAACTGGGGCCAGTTGGCTATGCCCCCAGGCGACCCACATGTCCATCGCGCTGCTTCCCCATTTCCATCTCTCCCCACCCCAGGGTGGTGTTCACGGATCTGACTCACCCCAGGTTACTGGCTCATTAGGGGCAGGACAAGGACTGACTCCAGGTCCCCTGCCTCCCAGGGCAATGTTAGGGGGCGGTCCCAATAGAAGGCACTGACAAAACATGCTCAGAGCATCCAAATGGGAAAGAATCTGCGCAGGCAGGCCCTCAAGGGACACTGCGACCAGCTGTGAGTGCCCGGCTGTGCTTCCTTTGTCTGTCCCTGCCTTAGTTTTGGGAGGCACAGCAGCTCTGCCCTGCCCACATCAACCAGCTACCAGAAAGAACCAGCCCAAGACTGACCCCTTTACTCTCTGCGCAGGGACTGGAAATAAACAAATGGACGGCAGCATGTAAGAGAAATGATTTAACTTTATAAAAATGTGATAATACAGCAAGATTTGATTGGGGTTGTTTATCTGGCAAGTGAAGTTTATAAAAAACACCTGGAATAAAAATTAGAAACATAACTAATAAAAGTTAGAAACAAACATTTTGAGGAAATAGTCATTTAGAAAGACAGTGACAACAATGAGCAGCAAAAGCAGCAGCGACAACGTGGGTGGAAAGTCGGTTCCGTTGTGATGACAAAACAAGGAAGGGGCTGAGGGGGAGCCTGACCTTCCGCTCCAAGCCCAGCTGCGGGGCTGGGGAAGCGGCGGGCAGTGATCTCGAGAGAGGCCCGAAGGCCTCCAGAATGGGACCTTAATGCCGGCCGCTGGCCCAGCGGGTGGGGGGAGCAATGCCTTCTGCACACAGACCCCCTCCCACCCCTCCTCTTACGGGCCTCCCAGCAGCGGGCAGTGATTCACAGCTGAGTCCCTACAGATTGGCACTGTTCGCCGCCTCCTCTGTCCACCTCCCTAACCTGCATCACTGCAGGCCCCTGGCCCACGTGGTGAGCTCAGTGGGAGAAAACTCACCAGAATGTCAACCTGAGCTAGAAGACAACCTGCCAGGGAGAACCAAGGAAACGGCATACAAGGCTACACACAAAGCACTTTCAGAGATGTCTTCCCACAGCCAGGTGGAGTGAGGCCCACCTAGGCGAGGCAGGCTGGAAGGCCCCCAGCATCATCCCCATCCTGGCCACCCAAAGGACACGGGGGGATTCTTGACTACATTCTGAGGTAGTCTAACCGTGACTTGCACAGGTAGCTGGGCATGGCGGGGAGGGGGGGGGAGGGGGCAGAAAAGTTGCCACAGAGAAAAGGCTAACCTATATGATGAAACAAACTATGCTACAAGTAGGCTCGGAGATGACCGGACTGGATTGGGGTCAGGAGAGGCCGGTGGCAGGGCCACACAGAGCTGGGCACGCACAACCCTGGTTGCAGCGCGTGGAAGGAGATGAGGGAATCCCTGGAGGGATTTCCTGGCCCAGGGAAGCGGCAACTCTGAGGTGAGGGGTGTCCCTCCTACTGACTCATGCCATGATGATTTTGAGTCAGAGAACTTGGGGACTTGGGGGGAGGAGTCCCAAGGTTCCCTTCAGTGATGGCTCCTCTCATCTGACGAGTTTTAGGGGAGCTAATACTGCTAGGCCTGAACTGGGAAAGCACTAGAGGTCCCGCTCGGAGGGAGCAGTCAGACCCTAAGCCACCATGGAGGAAGGAACAATATCACAAAGCAAAGACGTTGCTAGACTTCCCTACTCTTGTATGCTAATTGACATTCTTTCCTCTTCTGCCCCAGCACTCAGAATTCTAAGTCAGGACGGAATGTTCTGAAGGTTTAGGCGGCAGCAGCTGTGTGGATCCTAGTATTTTCTCTGCTTTCCACATTTCCGTGAACGCCTTCTAGGACGGAGCTCACCGAAGTCCTCAATTTCATTTTCATATTCATCTTCCTGAACAATTCCTATTTAAAAAGCAAACAAAACAAAAAAGAAAGAAACAATGTGCAGAATGGTGATTTCCCCCCACTCCACTGCAAAACGTAACACCCTAGTAAAACCTCGTGTTTCTGTAATTGTTTTAAATTAAAGGGGAAAAGGCCTCCCGCCAGGGTGACAGAAAGTGAGGGTTATCTCTGAGCACGGGTGCTGCTTCCCAGGATGAGCCAAAGCCAAGGGAAGCCCTCGTCTCTGGAATTAAGTTCTCTTACAGGCTGGCTCCTTTGGCCTTCTTTTAGAGGCCCTTTAAATGACAGAAATCAAACAAAACCCAAACTCAACCACAGACTAGAGCTGATACATCAGTTACCTCCATTTTGAAATAATAGCAAAAAATAATAGTCCCAGATGTTTTTTGTTGGCATAGACATTTGTGCCAAGGGCCCTCCAGTTTCCCCCAGCTCTGGAGTTGACCATTTCCAGTAGCATCTGGATTAAAAGGACTCAAAGAAGGGCAACCTGGGCCGGGCGAAATATTCAGAGCAAAAAAAAATGTGGGCGGGTGGGGAGGGGGCAGCAGTTGGAATGGGCAAGAGAGAAGACTTTCCAGATCAAATAGAACTTGGCAAGATAATTCCGACTGTCGGGAGAGAAGCCTGACTCATCCGACGCAGCCTTCAATGTTCTGTGGGAAGACGACTGCAAGCTGCCCCAGTGATTGTGTTTGTTTTCTATCCCAAGCCCAGGACAGCACTGACACACACTAGACACACATTAATAATCATTAACTGACATGCAAACATGTTTACCAAGGAATGGCTTTGCAATGCTTTGTGCATCCTTGGGAGTCACTGTTCTGAGTATGAGTAGTGACCAACCAGCACTGATAACAGCTCGAGTGGCAAAAGAGGTTTTGGAAAAAAAACAACTAACATGAACCCAGAAGAACCCTCACGGTCTGGTGGAGAAGCTCAGATACTGTGTGGCTAATAATCTCACTCAGCGGGGCAAGGGTCCTAGCCAGAAAGTGGTCAATACTGATGTCCTAGGCAGCCCCATGTCAGCCTGACCTGAACGTCAGCAGAACCAAGAACCACGGGACCCAGAGCACGGTCCTAGGACAAAGGGCACCTTACCTTCCTCCTTCAGGTGCAGCTCTGTTTTCTTGAGCCACTCCCTCGCATCCTTGACTGACGGGACCAGAACGTTGACCAGCCGAGTCATCACCTCCTTCGCTGTGGGAACCAAAGAGCAAGGCCTCTGAGTGAAGGGGCCGCTGTAGGGCCTCGAACACCCAGAACGAGAGCCAAAGCCCCCGCCTCCCCAGAGCCTGTCTCTGTGCTTCCCCCGAGGAAAACGGCAGGCAAGGCCCCACAGCCCCCTTCTGCCACCAGCAGCGTAAACTGCAATTAAATGCTGGCCTGGCACCATTCCTGTGTGTCTGTTAAACCTTAAACTGCAGCGTCTGGATTATGGAATGATTCTAAAATATGCAATTTCACTCACTTTGTACGGGACATAACTTCCACTCCGTGTTGCTAAGAAGTAGCTAATGAGGAAGTTAGAGGAAACCTGATTCAAAGGCCCATTAGCATTCTTATCATTAAGGGCTCACACTGGGTATGGCTTAAGGACCCTCCTAAAGGGAAGAGACCAGCTACGCACCTACAGACCTTAGCACAGAGTGGGAGCTCAAGAAATGATCATGAATGAATGAATCAGAAGCTTAAAGAGTTTCCTCAAGACTTTACACATTCTCCCTATATTATCTCTGTAGAACTAGGCTGAAAGCCCTACTCTTGTCTGTAAGGCCAGGGGAACCAGCCCAGCCCAAGATGATCAGGAAGTTTTCATTGGGGACAGGCTGGTCCAAACCATGGTGTTTGTTCTAATTTAAGAACACACTTGTATTTCTGCAAACGCCAAGTTCCATGACCCCAGGTCAGACCTCAACACAAAGGGCTTGATTCTGACCTGTGTTCTCAAAGCCCAGGTTCTACCACCGCCTGGGCCCCATTCCCGAGGGCCCCTTACCGCCAGCCCAGGCCTTCTGCCTGTAGAGGTCCTCCACCGCGTCTGCAACCTTCCTGATGTTCTCCTGGACCTTCCTCTGCAGCATGAGGCTGTGCTCCTTGGAGCCCAGGTGACTACGAATCCACACGCTCTGCTCGATGTCCTGCACCACCAGCTTGCCTTCGTCGATGGCCGGGTCCACCTTCTCACGAAAAAATTCCGAGTATTTCTGGTAGGCCATCTGCTGCCTCTGGTGGCCTTCTAGGTGGATGTGATGCTCATACGACAGGCTATTCCTCTCCCGACCTTCCTTGTCATTCAGCTCAGCCTCGGAGAGGGCCACGGCCTCTGAAGTCTCTCCCTCAAAGGCTTTACTGGGGCTGAAATAGTTCTCGGGACTTCGGGTGAACTTCACCCCGCACAGGTCACACTGGGTCCTGTCGACGTCGGCTTTTTTGAAGATCCCGGTGCCAGGCTCCCTGGTCTCCTCCCTGGAACACGCCATCTGGGCACTCACCCTCCTCTTCCAGCTGATGCACAGGGCCACCACCAGGCACGCTCTCCTCAACTTGCGCTGGATGGAAGCCTTCCACTGCTTCTGGGACAGGATGGTGGCCAGGAGGTGGTCTCGGTCTTCCAAGGCCAGCTCATCCGTCTCATCTTGACCAAACTCACACTCTGGCTCAGTGAAGTAGCCCACGGGGTCCACGCAGAGCAGGCGGTTTAGTTTGACCTCCTCGTGATAGAGGCCACGGACCGTGACCCCTTTGGTGTGCCCACTGTCCCACCGCCAGTGGCAGTCCATCAGGTACTCTTCATCGCGCTCGAAGAGCAGGTCCTGCAGCGCCTCGGCCACCAACTTCACATCGCCCGCCATCAGCACCCGCTTCACCACCTTCCGGAGCCTCTCGGGCACCTGGTCCGGGCAGTCGACGCTCATCAGCTGCAGCCTCTTCTCGATCTCCTGGAAGTGGCGGTGCAGGAGCGACTTGCAGGATGGCTGCAGGACCACCTCGGCATTCACCAGCATCACCAAGCACAGCACCAGGGTCCGCTCCGCCTCCCCGGAGACCACACAGTCAATGTCACTGAAGGCATCCAGCAGGACGTTGAAGTTCACATTCTCGTAGCCGCAGAGCACCTTGACGAGGTAGGAGAGGTGGAACCGGAAATCCTGAATGGCTCTCGTCACATCCTTCGGTTTGTAGTCCTGAATGATGGAGAACACGTCCCCGAGCTCCCTGTCCCTCTTGCTTAACAGAAACTCCCAGTAGTGCAAGAGCGCGATGTAGCTTTTGGGGAGGCACAGGATGGCGCTCTTCCGGAGGCGGGCCAGGACCACCCCGCAGTGGACGAACTGGAACTCCAACAGGGCCACCGTGTTCCCAATGCTGGGGATGAGCGGCTCTTTGCACCTCTTGACGAGGACGTTCATGAAACGGAAAAAGAGCCTCTTGTAGTTGTCTGGGTTCCTATACACGTAGAGCTGGTCGATGCAATTCTCCAGCAGCCGGATGAAGCACAGGTGGGTCTTCTCGGTGCTCTCATCATCCTTGTTGGGTGCCAGCATGCCGAACTTCCCCTCTATGCCTTTCAGCCTGCTGCCTCTGCCCCGGCCCCGTTCCTCTTTCTCCAACGCTAGAGCTTTGAGTTCCCTGTGGTAGTTGTCTTCCTCCTGGTGGAGCAGCTTCCCGAACTCCTCGGGGTAGCTGGAAGAGAGCAGGAAAGCCTGCATGGCGCTCAGCCACAGGTCGGTAGACTCCCGGCGGCTTCGCGCCCTTTCGTTTTGAAACAGGAAGTAGATGTACTCCTTCAGAGCAAACCTGTAGGATCGGAAGGACTTGTAATTAGGTTTGAGGATCTCTTTGCACGCCATGGGGTTTTCGGACAACACTCGCTGATGGAAATGTTTAGGGAAGACGACACTCAGGAAGGATTTGCAATGGCCATACTTATCTGCAGACAGAATATAATCGATCTGTTCAAGTTCTTCAGCTAAGCTTTTAGGGAATACTTTTTTGGCTTCCAAAAGCAGCCCGTTGATTGCCACCTGGTGCATTTTCGACTGAACCAAACACTTGGCCTCACAACGCCGCAGGGGCCTGTGGTAATCTTCACAGTTTCCGTCGTCACATTTTAAGCCAACAATGAACCGCAGGCAGATGCCCGGGTAGGTCCTCCCAAGCAGGCTCTGCGTGATCTGACACAGCCTGCTGAAGAGGTGTTTGTTTAGGGCCAGTTTCACTTGGTCGGTCATTATCAAGAAATGGTCTTTTGTTTTCTTCTCTTTCAAGTTTAAATCCAGGTCAAAAATGATTTTTAATATGGGTCCAGGGTCATTCTGAGCTATCTGGCAATACTTGGCATCCACTTGAGAAATCCCAAAAAACTCAAAGCAAAACTTGACCATATCCTTCTCTGCATTGTTGGTCACTCTTTTGAGGGCCCTGACCAGATTGAGGAGGACTTCCAAGCCCCCCGGAGCCAAGGCCAGAACCTTCTGAGGGTCAGCCTCACAGTGGCTGGTGGCTTCGTAGAGCGCTTCCACCACGCCAGCTGAGTGGTTGAGAGTGTCGAACCTGAAGAAGGCATCCTTGAGATTCTGAAAGTCTTTCAGGATCACCCCCAGCAGGAACTGGGCCTCAGCAATGCCGAACAGCTGATTGGTTTGATAGCAGAGATCCAGGGCTTCTCTCAGAATGGCCTTGGTGTGTTCTACATCCGAGTCCCTGGCCACATTGAGGCGGGCAGCCTCCAGTAGACACGAGGCCTGGAAGTCCTTGTCGGCAGTGAGCCTGGCGGCCTCCAGGAGGAAACCGTGTTGCTTCATCAGCATGGCAGCCTCTTCCCTCCGGCCTTCCCTGTTCAGCAGGTCTGCGGCCTCTGCGAGCCGCTTCCGAGACTTCAGGAACACCAGCTGGTCGTCTACGTCCAGCTTCGAGAGGACAGCCATCATCTCCTTGATCTTATTTGCACTCAGGTACTTTGCTGCAGCTTCCAAGTAAAACTGACTGGCTGAATAGGAGAGCTTGGATACGGGAAGGGTCTTGGTCCTTAGCATTGCTTCATACCTACAGGGAAAGATGACCCAAATCATAACTCATTATCATGCAACCAATAGAAAACTTCCTCCAAAATACAGCACAGGGCAACTTAAGTAAAACTGCCACATGTTGTATATAGCCTACTTTTCCAGGAGCCGAGAGGGGATTCAAACCCCTGCTGGGCAGAAATGCAGAATAACAGATTCTAATATCACCAGGGAGATCTCTTGGGGGCCTCAACCACATGCTGTTTCTAGATTCCTTGTCAATATTTAACCCCACCCATCTCCTCTTCCCCTTTGGAATATCAACTAGGCTAAAGGCTCAGGAGGCCTCCACTGGGTCATGTATGAAACCTGTGTATCTTAAAACTGAGGGTATGTGCACATACATATCACATATATATTTATAAATACATGGCTAAGCATCTACCAGTAGATCACAATGAAGCAAAATCCTAACTTCTCACGAGTGCTCTTGCCTTTATCTAGCCACACACCAGGGAAACTGTCATCTCAGCAGGTAAAGGTGAGAGGACAGAACCGTCACTAAGCACAAAATTGCTGTGCATTTTATATATACACTGGTATCCTCTTCTTCAGCCCCCTCTCTTCATGACCCTGTGTCAAAGCTTATCAAGAGCGTGGAGAACACAGAGTCCTGTTCTCAAGAAGCTCTTGACCCAGCACCGAGACCACCACTCAAGCGGAAGAAGGGTGATATGGTCAAGCCACTATGGAAGAAAAGGGTGACATCACCCAGAGCAGGCTGCCCCAGGAAGCAGGGCGAGGGGAGGGAAGAGAATAAAACCACCTACTTTTCCACTGCAACAGCAGCTTCTTCATAGAGCTCCTCTTGACAGTACATTTTAAGGGCTAGATCAAACTCCTGAATCTGCTCAAAGCATCTGAAAGCATCTTGGTAGCACTGGCTTCGCTTATAGAAATAGGCGGCATCTTTTATCTAAGATGGAATACAATTTTCTTCTCTGAGAATTCAGAACATAACTTTTTATCTTAAAAATAAACCAAACACCTTGAATGATAAATAAAATAGTCATATGTCTTGCTATCTGTTAGAATCCAGTGGGGCGGGGGGAGACACTAAAACACTAATTCTTTATAGGGAGAAAAATAAATGAAAAACTAATTCTTTATAGGGAGAAAAATAAATGTAAATCCCAACCTCACACCATACACAATACACAAAGTGAAGCTCCAGATGGGTTAAAGCTCTAAGTGTGAAAGCTATTGGGGGGAATGTATGAAACTATCTCTTGTGACTTGAGAGGTAAAGAAAGTCTTCAGCAAAACCCGAAATACACATTCAGGAGAGGAATGGATGGATTTGGTTACATCAAAACTGTTCAAGAATGAACACGTGAAACACAGTTAACAGAAAGAAGAAAAACACTGATATCTACATCAGCATTGTCCAACCGACCTTTCTGTGAAGATGGAAATGTCCCATATCTAAGCTATCCAACATGGCAGCCACACACCAGGTGTGAATAGTGAGCAATGAAATGTGGGCAGTGCAATTAAGGAGCTGATTTTTTTATTTCATTTAATTTAGATTAATTTTAATTGCCACATGTGGCTAGTGGCTACTGTACTACACTAGGCAGGTCAGAACATAAAATGGATTCCTGCAACCATTAAAAAAAAAGACTTTCCTAAAAACACAAGAAAACTAAGCCAAGGATATAAACTGGCAGTTCACATTGGGGGAAACTTAATAAATGAAGGTGATCAGCCTCACTAATAATCAGAGAAATGCAAATTAAAACCTTATGAGATCTAACCATCAGGTTTGCAAAACTCAGAAAATCAGTACCCACTGAATGTGGTCAAGAATGTGGAACCCACGGGCACCAAGTGGCATGACTGTTCTGGAAAGCTCTCACCTTTACTTGCTGATACTAAGTATATGCACACCCTGGGGCCAGCAATCTCATTTCTAACACCACATCTCCCGGTCTCACACAGAACTGGAGGAGACATGTGCACTACATTACACGTGTGGCAGCCAGGAGTTGGTGGTCACTTGGGTGTCCACCACTAGGGAAATGGTAAGTAATGCCGAAGATGCCCACTGTAGAATACCAGCAGTGATCAACAACCTGGCCAGACATAACACTATAGCAGGAAGTGAAAAAAATGAAAAACAGAATAGATGCTATTTAGATAAGCTTAAAATATATATGCACAGAAAATACTATTTATTCTTCCATTGTGCATGCACACGAGGACATATAGTAAATGCATTGGAATGGCGGCCAATAAGAAGAGAATGGGAATGGAGACTGGCTATGAAGAGGAAGAGGATGAACAAAATGAAATGCAACGAGCGTGGCCTTGAACCACGTTCATTGGTGGGCTTGCCACGAATAGAAGAGCATTCCACTCCTCTCCCTCACACTCCCCATCCAACCCCTCACTTAATCCTGTCTGCTTGGCTCTCCCAACATTTCCCAGATATGACCCCTTCCCATCACCTCCATCACCATCGTGGCAATCCAGGCCACCTATCTCAGTCTCAGCCACCACCAGACTCTTGACATTTCTGCTTCTATTCTTGCTGCCTACAGATTTCTTGACAGAGCATCCAAATAATTAGCTTCATGTCAGTCCTCCAATCCAAACATTATACTGGCTCCCCCCGACACTTGAACAAAGTCCAGTCCCCTACCATGGACTCTGAGGCTCTACATGATTTGTTTCTGCCCGTCTCTTGCTCATTTTACCATTTCTCACTCTGCTCCGGCCAAAAGGCTTCCTTGCTGTTCTTCCACCTCGCCCACACGCTCCCACCTGCGGCTTTACGCCTGCAGGGATCCTTGGCCTGCCATGCCCTCCAGCAGTTGTTCTCAGAGTCTCCGCTCAAGGGTCAGCTCCTGACGCCCCGTCTAAAATACCTACCACCCTGTCTCCTCTCACCATCGCTGACATCTTATATTCCACTGGCTTATCTGTCATCTCTCCCTCACACCAGAGAGGGCAGCTCTGCAGACAGAGGCCCTGCTTTGTCGCCTGCTGCTTGCTGAGCACCCACAGTGCCTGGCACACAGCAGAGGTCCTTGATTTGTTGAACATTTAACTTCATAGCTCTACTTGCTGTACCTGAGGTCCAAAGAGAAAACAAAAACCAATTACATATGCCAGGCCCTCTGATAAACCTCAGCTGGCTCTTATTTAGTGAGACAAGCTCCATGAAGGGCCAAAATATACCTAAGATTTGAGTGTGAGCCTCCTCTGTGTCCAGAGACCTCACAGACCTGAGAGCTCTTAGGCTCATCTTCCACATCAATAAAACCCCATAACCAGTACATCTAACTGCCCTGCCTCCTTGCCTCTCCATAACCAGTACATCTAACCGTGCTGTCTCCTTGCCTCTCCTTGACAATGCTGATTACTCAGGAAACATTTCCCTGAGTATGAGTGAAGGCCCCAATAAGTACCAGTGTGCCCCCAGCTGAAGAAAAGAGGGGATGACTCTAAGAGGCAGCTCCCTACTAGGCCGGCTCTGCATAAGGGGGTCCCCACTGCCATCCAGAGCAAGGGCTTTGAGAGGTTTCCAGGGAAACCAATGTTGCTCTCTGGAGAGAGGCTGGAGGCAGGCAAGGCAAAGGAATCCCTGAAAGGAAATTTCTCACTCCCACGGCCCCTCCCAAGCATTTCTTCCGGTGGGGGAGGCGGGCGCACACACGCGGGGCTGGGAGCAGGGAGGCGATGTGGCTGAAAGATTCTGACAAAGGCTGCTGCCAAGCTGGTCAATTTGAGTAAAGCTGGTAGTTTGGTGGGATGCCCCCAAGAGACCAGAAGCTGGCTGAGGGTCCAATCCACTTCCAGGAAGGGGCCTGAGCAAAACAAAAAAGGGACCAGACTCTCCTCTGGGTGGGGCTTGGAACTACTAGAATGTTCTGGTCAAGCCTGCAGCAGTGGAAAGGAGGGGGAGGCTGTGCCTCTGGGAGCAGGCGGTCTCCACACTCTGTGGGCACTGATGTCCTCGAGGGGAGAATGTGGGCTGTGCTATGGTCGCCTGGGTCCCCTCCCCGCCACTTTCAGAGGCCAAGCTTGGCAGGCTGGGAAGGTGAGGTGACAGATAGGAAGGGGTCTCTGGCTCAGTCATGACTGGCACTGGTAGGCAAAAAGGGGAAAGCAGTAGGCGTAGGCCTATAGTTGTCACCACTTGGGGTCCAAGTGGTGGCATTAGAGATTGGAAGGTAATGGCATTAGAGACTAAGGGACACGAAGAGTTTGGAAACTATTCTAGTTCCTGAAATCTTAGCACCCAGAACGTCCAGCCACACTGAAATTCCTATTCCATCCACATCTCCCACATCCTAAGTCACATCCCATAATAAACACAGGGCAGGGAAGGCAGCATGGTAGCCACACTTCAAACTTCCCAGCAGGTCCCACCTCCTCCCCACCCAATGCTCGGGGTGCTCTGAGGATCCAGGAGTTACTGCGTTTCACATACAGACATGGAAACCCACCTCCCTCCTGGAGCGACATGGTAACCCACCAAGGCAAATGCGCCAGCCACAGCTGGACGCTGTAGAGCACGGCTTCTCAGACAACCGGTGGTGAAGGACTCGATGGTTTTACACGTCCAATCCATCGCCACCGATTCATTAAAACGAATCGCATAACTTCCAGCAGGGAGATTATAGTCAATAATGTTGTCATGCATATTTGAAAGTTGCTAAGAGAGTAAATCCTAAAAGTTCTCATCACAAGAAAAAAAATCATAAGTCTGGCCCTAGCTGGTTTGGCTCAGTGGATAGAGCAACGGCCTGCGGACTGAAGGGTCCCAGGTTCGATTCCGATCAAGGGCATGTACCTTGGTTGCGGGCACATCCCCAATGGGGGGTGTGCAGGAGGCAGCTGATCGATGCTTCTCTCTCATGGATGTTTCTAACTCTCTATCCCTCTCCTTCCTCTCTGTAAAAAATCAATAAAAATATATATTTTTTAAAAATCATAACTCTGTGATGATATCAAACTTAAGATGGTGGTCATCTCACAATATATACATATATCAAATCACTATGCTGTACACCTAAAACTAATACAATGTCATATTCTATTCTAACTCAATAAAAAATGTCCACTAAGAAAATTATTACCAGTTTTATGCACAGCAATGCTAAATTGCTATAAAAATGTCTGACTGCTTACTTTCATCTTCTGTGCCAATCTTGTTGCAGAAAAGCCAGTGTGTGTGGCCTCGGGCAGCCTGCTGCCCACTGTGAGTCGCCGTGCCCTGGGCTAGCAGTCTGTCTAGCAGAACTCTCTACAACAATGGAAATGTTCTGTAACAGTGAGCACTTGAAATGTGGCTAGTGAGGCTAAGGAAATGGACTGTTAATTTTCTCACACTCTAATTAACTTAAACTTTAAACTAAATAGCCACATGAGGCTAGTGGCTGCCAGAATGGTCGGTGCAGATCTAGAGCAAGTACAGGGAACACAGAACCACCACCAAGCAAATGCCAAGCCATTCACCCAGGCGGACGCCAGACTGCGAACACAGAGAACGAGAAGAGGAATATTCCAAAGCCCGTCTTCCCTTTGATTTGAACATATGGCCTCCCCGTGGTTAATATCAGGTCTCAAACATTCCCACAGACATGAACGAACACACACACACACACACACACACACACACACACACACACACAGGCGTATCCTTGGAGCCCTCTGAACATTTGTGCAAATGGAGAAAGAAGGACTTCCCTAGAGTGGACAGGGCCAACCTCTCCCTCTTTGGAGGACTGGAGCCCCTTCCTGAAGCAAGAGAGGCAGACACTTCCCCCACCCCATCTGCTCACAGGGAGCCCAGTTTTCCCAGGAGCAGCCGTGGGCCAGACTGTACCTTCCCCAGCCTCTCGCACAGCTGAGCGCAGAGCTGGAACTCCTTGGCGTAGCTCAGACACTTAAGGGACAGCTTTGGCTCATTGCATTCCAAATAGGTCTTAGCCAGTTCCAAGTACTCCATCTGCTTTTCCCTGTGAGGGGGAAACAAACAGAGTTTCCATGGGACATTGACCTAACACCAATGTATTTACGCGCTGAGCTCACCAGAGCAAGCCTGAAAGGACCGAGACTCTTACTTGGGGCTGACTTTCTTGGATTTCATGTTCAGGGCGGTGTTGTGGGCCAGGGCCAGTTTCTCCTTCTCAAACGCACCTCCTTTTTGGTAACACTTGGCTGCAACCTGGAAGAGGCGAAAGGTTTTGATTCCCCGCAAGGGATTGGAGGTAACCAACAGAACCAGAGTGTCTGAGCTGACAAAACAAGAATCTCACCCCAGCCCAATCTGAGAGGGAGGAGAAGAAGGTGCTGGTGAGCTAAAGAAAACAGTCTTCAAGGATTAAGTCCAATAGTGTTACCGGCTAACACTTCACACTCAAAGGTTCCTTCTCGAAGTACCGGGCAGCCATGGAAAGGGTACACAGTGCATACTTTTACAGGCCACCATAATAACGCCCTCTGTTAATCGTCCTTCTCTTGTACAGAGTAGCAACTTCAGGTAAGAGACACAGAGTAATTGGCCCAAAGGCACCCAGTGGCTTTTCTGGGCTCAACACAGGTCCTCCCCAGTTGGTAACTATAACAGCTAACTGGTGGTGTTGGCGGAATAGCCTCAGTGCACCTACTGGGGGTAGAAATGGGGAGAGAGCCAGTACCACAACATATCCCAGAAGATAACTGACCAGACCCTTGGGACATGCAGATCTGTATAAACCAAACCGAAGGTGGGCAGACAAATGTCACAGAGGAGTCAGCCTGCACCCCGATCCCTGCGAGCAGAAAGCTGCTGTTCTCCAACAGGAATGCTGACACCATGTCTTCAAGCCCAGGCTACAGGGGCAGAAAGTTCAAATTCTGCCCCCAACAGGTCGAGATTGGGTCTCAGTGGGCAAGGGAAGGGTTAAGTGGCACTTGCTGATAAAATGGACAGGATGGCATCTCTTCTGCTCAAGCTCTTTGCTGCAGTCCCCCCAGCCTCATGGGCTTCCTTTTATTCCTGTGATCTGTGCCATGCCCCTTCCCACCACAGGGCCTTTGCACATACTGTTCCCCTGATTGAGATGTTCTTCCATCCCCTCTCTGCCTGGTTAAGTTCATTAACCCCATAGGTCTCAGCTCAACAAACCCTTACTCAAAGCAGCTTTCCCTGTCCAGGACAGGTCGTTCTGGGGGCAGCTGGTCTCTCATCTCTGACATCTGCAACAGCTGGGACAATGCACTCTTCTGTTTGCCTGCCTCTCTCATCATCATATCCCCACAACCTATGTTGGCCCCTATCCTAACTGGAATCTGTTGACTGAATGAATCTCAAGCAGTAGATCTCATTTGTATGGTGTGGTTCTAGAACATTCACTGACAGGCAGCCAGAAATTCAATAAGCCACCTGAGTCCTGAAGTCCTTTAGTGGAGTCTAAATAAAGTCAGAGAGGAGAAGGCTTTTTATAACATTATCATCTGTGCTGGCTCCCCTAAAAAGACTACTGCAGCTAAAGTCTTCATATTTACGAAAATACTTTCCGGATACGCCCAACAATGCAAATTCTGTTTTCTCACCCCTTGGGATTCAAGGGTGGCCACAGTCCTTCATTCCTCCCTGTATCTGTCCATGCCCTTTTACCAAATAACCCTGCACCTTCTCCCATTAAAAAGGCTGCCCACGTCCCCGCCCTTCTGATCTCAGCTGTGACTTGCTTGGCCAGCAGGACACAGGGAAGCAACACTGGAGCAATCCAGGCCAGGCCTCAGGAGGACTGAGTGTGTCTGCTGCCCTCTTTGAACCCTGCTCAGGCATCATGTGAACCAGCCCAGGTCGGCCTGCTGGAGGCTGAAGGGCATGTGATCCAGGAACCCCATCACCCTATTACCCGAGCCAGAAGCAACCTGCTTGCCACCTGGCAGCAGAGTCCAGACACGTGAGGCCCCCAGCTGAGACCAGAACTACTCAGCTAGACTCAGCTTTGCAAACCCACAGAGCTATGAGCTGCCTAAGTGACTTGTTTTAAGCCACTTAAGTTTTGGGGTATTGGTTATGCAGAAAAAGGTGAATCCTACATATGACTTACTTGCTGTAGACTTAAAACCACTTTCTCTGCCATAGGAGACAAAATTCTCCTAAGAATTTGGGGAAAGAAAACTCTTGGAATTCCTTCTCCAGGCATGTCAGATGGAAGACACATCCAACAGTGACTCCCAGTAAGTTCTGACTTGTATTTTCATTGCACTCATCACTTCCCAGTACCTTCACTCGGGTCCAACGCTAAGAAATTCCAATGAAAAGAAAGATCATTAAAGCGGCAGGACAAGCTCTTGAGAGAAATCACTGTCTTGGAACATTTCTTCGGGATTAGCAAGAGAAACTGCAGGCACTTTTCCGGTAACGTGTGAGGAGATGGACCAAAGCCTAGCATGAGCGCGGAGGCGTGGGAAGGAAAAGTCGTGCTCTGACCCAGGCTCAGCCCAGGTGTTCTCTCAGGAAGCACTGCCTGCACCTGCAAGCACGGGGCACTCCAGGTGCCTGCGGGAGCCAGATCTTAGGGAAATGTGCCTTTCCGTGTGACCATGCCTGTGGTGGCCAACCCTGTTATCAGTTATCCACACCCACTCCTGCCTTTCTTGCCTGATGGCAGAACCTGCCTCCCATGAAAGGCCAGATGGGGTAGCTCTCCCAGACTCGCACAGAGCCAGGCATGGGCATGTGACTGAGTAGTAACCAATGCGATGAAAGGAGAAGTCCACTGGCGACTTCGTGATAAAAAAAGAGACCCAGGAGAAGAAAGTGCCTGCCCTTCCTTCCTGCTTGGGATGCTGCTGAGATGGTTGGCACTGCCACAGCCATCATGTGACCATGACGGGGACATCTCAGACAAGCTGCAGGTGACACAAGGAGATGGAATGAGACTGGGCCCATGTGGACTTGGTTGAGCTGAGGTGTCTGTGACCTGCAGGTGAAAATGTCATTAACACTGCATCACAGCAGACACACATTCAATGGTGCCCCACCTGAGACCACGTGATCTGGAGGGATAATGACTGTGGGAAAAAGGATGGGCCTCTTTAAGCTGGTTCAGTATTTCGAGAGGACTGCCAGTGATAACATTTCTTAGAAGAACACTGCTCAGGCTCACTAAGACGTTCTGTGGCTAGACATTAGTCAGCTCAGTCTAGTGAAAAAGCTTAATCTATGACCATCAGACTCAAATGGGCAGTGAAGTCTATGTCTAATCAACTTAAAAAAAAAAAAAAAGAAGAAGAAGACTAATCCATTACTGTTTTAAAATGTCTTTTGATTGCCCTGGCTGGGTGGTTCAGTTGTTTGGAGCTCAGTTGGTCCTATCCACCAAAAGGTTCTGGGTTCGATCCCAGTCAGGGCACATAGGGGAGGCAAACGATCAATGTTTGTCTCTCATACTAATGTTTCTCTCGGGCTCGCTCTCTTCCTTCTTTCTCTAAAATCAATACACATATTCTCAGGTGAGGATAAAGAAGTTGTCACATGTTTGCAGCAAAAGCTTTAAAGCGTAGAACACAGGAGGGAAAGAAAATAACTAGCAGTGTTGCTTGGTGGGGCAAAAATCTTCCATTTTTGTATCAGCACATGCTGGCCCCTGGCCAAAATGAAGGGCTGTCATGGTTCCATTGGGGAAGGAGATGACAGGGAGCTCCCCTCATCCAGGGGTGACCTGATGTTGCAGGAAGTGGCACAAGCACCATCACCATCACCCTCACCCTGTCCTGGTGGGAAACATGATGGTGAGAGACCTTCCAGTGAGGCTAGATGAGGCCACCGGTCATCAAGACTTCCCCAGCCTCCTGGCCCAGCCCCTTACCTTCCAGCACTGGTGTTTGGCATAGTATTCCCCTTGTGCGATCCACTCCTTAGCGGTTGAGGTCTTAACAAACATGCTATCATCAAAGTCTAAAATGAAAAAGAAAAGTAATTTTGCTTCTCTGGGCATTTGTTCACTTAAACCTGTTTTTAGGGGATGAATTCTGTCCTCCCCCTCAACAACTCCTGAAAATTTAAATGTTGAAGCCCTAACCTAGTACTTCAGCATGTGACTATATCTGGAAATTGGGCCTCAATGAGGCTGTTCTGGTGGGCCCGGAACTAATCCGACTGGTGTCCTTCTAAGAAAAGGAGACTGACGCCAGGGGCTCGCACAGAGGAAAGGCCACCTAGAAGCCAGAAAGAGAGGCCTCAGAAGAAGCCAAACCTGCTGACAGCTTGAACTGGGACTTCTAACCTCGGGAACTGGGAGAAAGTGAGTTTCTGCTGTATAAACCACCTAGTCTGTGATATTTTATTATGGCACCCCTAGCAAAAGAATACATCTGTGTTGTTTTTCTAGCATTCATTTAAAGATATATTATAGCTTACCAGGCCAGGTTGTTATTAGTTTCAGAAGGAGGGTACGGCAGTGAGAAAAGCTATTTTTTGGGTTTTGAACTTGGTTGGCTCTACCTTCCTTTTCTATGACTATGGATTAGAAGACAGGTAGCAATTCTAATTCCTCCTGGAAAATCCAAAGCCATGTACCTCTTAGCAAACTCACGTCGAGACTTTAGCAAGGGACAAGGTGATTGGATTTCACAGTGTTCCCAGACTTTGCACTCATAGTGAGCAATATGACACTCCCTTGGTGAACATAGACTGTTAGAACCACCCGCTGTCAGACCCACCTGTTAGCCTCACTAGCCTGCTGGTGATGGTATCGCTCCCCCACCCTCCACCCCCTGAGCGACACCAAGAGTGGGCAGCCTTCTGTGGGTCTGAGCCACAGCTTCGTCAAGCACATGATGACAGTGACTACCAGGACAACACAGAGAGCCAAATCTGAACTGAAGGGCTCAGAGATACCCAGGGCAATGGATGTCAACCGGGGAGCCAGGCAGTCATGCCAGCTTTGTTTAGAAAATGCAAAACCATGACTTAAGCCTTGCAGCCTGACCCCGTCCCTGCGGGTCCTCTGCTGTCCCTACAGCACTGTGTGCAAAGATGACTTCGCAGCATCTTGTTCTGACTCAGTGTGCACCACCAGTGCCCTGGTGACATTTAACCTCACAGCCAAGCGCTGCAGTCTCTCTGCAGAAGGCCAGTGAACACCACCGCACCGTGTTGAAGAAACCCGAATCACAGTCACTACACTAATCCCCAGCTCCCTGGCACAGTGGGAACAGATGTTCTCAAAGACTTGACCATGTGCTATTTATAACACAATTAGGACTGTACTTTTCTTGTATTCTTTCTTTCTTCTTCTTTTTTGGTTAATCCTTTATTTCCATTGATTTTTTTCCATTGATTTTCAGAGAGAGTGGAAGGGAGTGGGAGAGACAGAGAGTGAGAAACATCAATGTGAGAGAGACACATCAATTTGTTGCCTCCCGCACATGCCCCGACTGGGCTAGGGATCAAGCCTGCAACCTAGGTGCATGCCCTTGACTGGAATTGCACCCGGGACCCTTCAGTCTGTGGGCCGACACTCCATCCAATGAGCCAAACCAACCAGGGCATTTCCTCCTATTTTTAAACTACCAAGACATAATAAATTGTAATCCTTTTTCATTTTGAATTTTTAAATTTGTAAAATGCCTATCTTGATTATCTCTTACAATGGGATGCCTGAATAGATTTTGACAATAAACGGCGTGCAGGAAAGATTAAGGACACCCACAGTAGGCCAACCCACTCGTTTTCCTTTCAGTTGAGGGAGAGAAAGTGGGACCTGAACAAGGTCATGTGGCTACACAGGTGGAGAACGCTAATGAGATGCTAGGTTAACCCAAGCCTTTGACACTTCCCACTACACCCCAACAGTCAGGGCCCACGAATAGAACGTCTAATCCTGGTTCCCAACTGAGCCATTGGCTGTAACCAGAAATAGCCTCCATACAACTGGTTGAAACATGCTCAGGAAGCCAGCAAACACCTCTGTCCAGCACTTGGCCCTGTCCTTGGAGAAATTAACTAAGACCTGGACGAGCCAACTCAACCGCTAACCCACAAGAAAGACCATTATTTTCTCATTTATGCAGGGCTGATTATTTCTCCCGAGTTATCCTATTAGGAGACCTTCACTCCATTTTTTAATTAACTAGTTCTTTGTAAATTATGAAAATGTTTTTCCTTAAAAAAAAAACACCACTGCAAGCAGCCTGGAAGGGCATAAAGTTGAGAAGAGGTGCCCACATCTCCACACCCACCAGTCCTCCTGGCACCATAGGAGCCACTGTGAACGGTTTCACACTGGGGGACACATAGGTCGTTTTTAGCTTCTTATCATTACAAAGAGGGCTGTGATGAGCACTCTTGTTCATGTATCTTGGAGATTTTATACAAGAATATTCTAGGATAGATTCCTAGAGTGGAATTACTGGGTCAGAAGCTATGCTCATTCTTTATTTTTATAAATATTGCCAATCAGCTATCCAAAAGCCCACAGCAATTTGTATTCTCCCAATGGAGCCTATCTCCTCTAACCCTTAATCATGGCCCTCACTAGTGAAGGACAAATAAAATATCTTCCTAAAAGAGTTAACCCTCCCAGTCCCATTACAACACACTGTTCAGCACACCTTACCAGTAAATGAATAGAGAGATCTCAAAATCTATGCCCTTTATACCTGACGGTAAGAACAAGTGGGAGTAACACACTTCCTATCCCACAGACGGAATATGTTAATGAGATCTTACCTTTATTTTCATCTGTCTTCACAACTTGGACAAAATTTCTTCGAATGAAATATTTGAAAGCAGGAGCCCGCTTCTCCGGGTTTTCATCAAAGATCCAGAGGTTGGCGCGAGCCCGGGTGATGGCTGTGTACAGCTGCTTCAGCTCTCCGTTGAGGAGCTAAAGGTGGGATGAGGACAGAGACCGTGAGCCTTGTGTCTAGAGCTACAAGGCGACACACTTCAGTTGGCTTACTCTGATTCTAGAGAAATACAGGAAGTAAATTATAGAGAAGTCCAGCAAGGCCATGAAGAATGAGGAGCTCACTGTGGCCTCAGCACTGATCAGCACAGCTCCAGCAGGGAGTATACCATTAGTTCAGCACTTCCCTTGAATATGCGGTAGTTTCATCTTTCAAAATAAATTATAGATTCATAGGAAGTTACAAAGACAGTACAGAGAGCCCTACCGGTGTGGTTCAGTGGTTGAGCGTCAACCTACGAACCAGGAGGTCATGCTTCACTTCCCAGCCAAGGCACATGCCCAGATTGCAGGCTCAATCCTTGGTAGGGGGCGTGCAGGAGGCAGCTGATCAATGATTCTCATCATTGATGTCTCTATCTCTTTCTCTCTTTCTCTCTCCCTCTTTCTTCCCCTCTGAAATCAGTAAAAATACATTTCTAAGAAAAAGATAGTACAAAGAGGTCCCATATACCAATATCTCCCATTCTGTTTACCCCAATGGTTATATCTTACACATGACTGTAACTTATTTTTTTAAATTAAACCAGTCCTACACTTCTATTATAAACATCACAAGTACTAAATTACCCATGACCAACCCCATGACTGAGCACTGTAGCTGAAAGGTGATTATGACTTGGACCAGGGATGGCCTACTTGATTAAATAGTGCATCTTTCAAGACAACAGATTAGTGGTTACCTAGAAGTTTGCAAAGCTTAGGGGATTTAACTTCTATTTCCACAGAGCCTTTGAGGCATTTACAGAAATAACCTGATAACTGCTATTTTGTTTGCTTTATGCTTTGAGACATAAAACTAGGATTGTACTTTAGGAGAAAGTAGTTTTTGGTTTTGCTGGTTCAATTTTCAGTGATGTCACCCTCACTTTCTTGAGTTCCCCATTACCCCTCAGTGGAGAATTCCATGGGACTTTTTGGCTTTGCCTCAATGACATAGCTGAGATGTGAAAGGCAAGGAAAACTTGGCCCCTTAACAGTCAAGGCTGCTGAACAACAGCCTCTCTAACTAGGATTCTGGGCTTCGCTTCTGAGTTCCCATCAGCAACATCAAAATTTCTGAACAGTTCCTGAGGGGAACAGAAGGTACAACCACCCCCTCCACTTTCTCACAGTGCCCACCCATCAGGCCCAGTTCTGCTGAGACCAGCGAGTTTTCAGACACGGGTATCCCTGCAGCTCTCTCGCCTGCCTTCACTTCCCAGGACTGATGGCCGGGAAGAGCCAAAAGCAAGCGCTCATCTTCAATCTCATCTTCTCGTCCCAGCCTTGGTCACTGGCTCCCTGTCAAATACCTATGTGGACAAATGGCAGAAAATCACCTTGTACATTTCTGGATTCACCATGAGAGAGCGACCCTGAGAGGAGCTGGGTTTGTCCAGGGGCACGTCAATCAGTGGCCCGCTTGCCTCCCTGGAGTCAGGTGACGAAGGTGTAAACGAGGAAATGATCTTCCATTCCTTGTAAGCCTGAACAACAAGGACAGATTAAAGACCAACGGAATATGCTTTCCAACTCTACACACAGCCTCCCCGAGCCTCCTGGAGAATTGAGCCCCCATTTTCCTGGCCTGGGGGCTACCATCAGCCCCAGCTGGGAGGAGGGGGCCATCCTATGGCCTCCAAATGATGGGATGGGTCTCAGGTTGCGCAGGCAGGAGGCAGGGAAGCTTCCAGGAAATCTCCCCCAGATGTAGTCAGGACAGCTGGGAAGCCAGGCACTTGTGCCCACTTCCAGAGGAATGCCAAGGGCCCAAGAAGTTCTTGTTGGAAGAATTTCGACAGGCAGCATGGAGAAGGAGCCCAGTGTCGTAGCCTCTTTTCACTACATGTTTAAAAGATGCCACTTAAGGTCAGCTGCTAAAATACACGAGGCAGCATTTTCTAACTAAGTTATTCACTGAGGATGGAAGAATATTCCACAGCTGTGGTGTACATGGTTCAAGGTAAACTCTGAGCTCAGACAGAACAAATTCATATCTCAGTCCTTTCACTTACTAGCTACATGATCTTGGACAAACTGTTTGTCTCTTCTGGATCTCATTCTCCTGCTCTATAAAATGAGAATGCTAGAACTACCCTAGTTTGTTGGGAAAATAAAAGCAGATCATTAATGTTGAGTATCTAATACTATGAAAGAGTTCTATATTTTAGCCAGTTTTCCCCTTTATGTAAACTCAAACCATACTGACTCTGTTGACTATGAGTGGGCAATTTTTTCTCTCTAAAGGGTCAGATAATAAATATTTTTGGCTTTGTGAGCCCTATGGTCTCTCTTGCTACTACTCAACTCTGCTACTACAGTACCAAAGCAGCCACGGTCAATATGTAAATTAATGGGCATGGTGGTTTCTAATAAAATGTATTTTTTAAAACTAAAATTGAATTTAATATAATTTTCATGTGCCACGTAATGTTACTTTCCTTTTAATTGTTTTTTTCTTACCATTTTAAAATATGTAAACCATTCTAGCCCACAGGCCATTCGAAAATGTCAGTGGGCTGGATTTGGGACCTAGGGGCTTGGTTTGCAGACCCTGTGTGGCTAAAGGACACAGGTCACATGCAGTATTTAGATGCCAGAATTCCTATGAAATTCCTATGAAATTTCAGATTTCATACCGTACTATGACTTGTGAGAGTAGCTTGTGAACTCTCCTAGACTTTGTTTTTCTATTCCTAAAGTGGTGCTTCTTGCCACCTGTGTATCTCTTCAAGGTAAAATGGAGTGGATACCGCTCATTGCCTCTTGTCAGTTACTTCATGACTTAAACTATATAAACTTCAGGTTAAGTGCTTTAAACACTATCTCTTAAATAAGAATGGTTATGCTAGTAACCAATTATGGAATTAATCACCAGGTACTGAAAAGAGATCTGAGTCATGTAATCATTTAAGTAGCTGGAAGTTACAAAAACATCTCGGGGCATATTATGACTGTCCTCTCTGTAAAGCTGTTTACACAACCGAATTGTCTGCCAAGGAAATCAGGCAAAAGACATATATGCTTGACATTGGGAGGCCCTCCCAGCAGACAGCATGAGGTGCAGCCTGGCTGGCCTTGGAAGGGCTGGTGAAGCACAATGTATTTTAGAACCACTGAATAGGAAGAAAAGCTGCTCGCATGGCACCTGACAACTGTTTCCATGAATAAAACACATTCGACTTTTGAGACAAAGCCTTTTAGGAGTGAGTCCGTGCATTTGTGCACAAAGACACAAGACCACAGGCCTGCAGCACTTCTGGCAATAAAGCAAGAAGCCTTTAACCTTTTGCACTCGGATGTCGAGTGTGACTCGACACGGTTAGCATCGGTAGCAAAGGGCTAGCGAGTGCAAAGGGTTAAATCTCCCAGCTTCCACTGGGATTCATCGTTGTGAAGGAACAGGGCTCTGTTTCTACTGCAAGCCTACCATTCCATTGTGGGACCTGCAACCCACAAAGGTTGTGGTTATTAAAGTCCTTCCTGTCCTATTTGCACATGAGTGTGAAGGAAAGGACTCCCCACTGGGGCAGAACATAAATGGCAGGCACCCTTCCAAGTCCCCACAGGAGGAGAGTTTCGGGGTGACTGGGAGAATGACTGCCCCTCCCCAAACTGAGGCAAAATCCTACAGAAGGACTTTGTGTAACATTCCCTGGTTCCTTCCCCATCTCAGGAGATGGCCCTGATGATCTGTGTTTGAACAGGTAACAGTAAATCCTCTAGAGAGAAGACTCGCACACCAGGGCAGTAAGAACCCCCTCATACATGCACGCACACTCACGCGCACATGCACACACACGCATGCTCACCCAAGTGGCAGATTCTGCAAAGGGAATGCCTGCCAGAAACATAAGCCAGTATGGGTGGAAGAAGAGGCCAGGGATGGAGAGGAGCCCTCCACAGTCCCCCATCTCAAATAGCAATTACTATTCAACAGCCTTCTGCCAGTCACCCCGAAAGAAACCCCACTTGAGCAGCCAGCCCGCAGGTGACTGGGGACTTATGTGATCCCTGTCTTTCCTCTGCTTTGATTAAAGCATTTCCTCTCACGTGCCGATGCACACTTTGGGGTCTTGAGGTTGTCAGTGACAAAGGGTGTGCTCTATACTGGGAATGCAGAATGACATCGCCTGCTACCTTGGGAAGCACATCAGAGGTCTTTCTATCAGTCTTACTGTGCACAGAGGAGGAAGTGGATGTTACCTAAAGATTCCACTTGTGATTGTTTTAATTTCGTGCAACACACTGAGCCGCTGGTGAGAGCATAGGGTCAAGGTATCGCGGGGCCTTTGCCATTTCCAGGATCAAAGTGAGACAATCACTGGGTTTTTCTTTCACAAACAGAGGCGACCACAAGCTACAGATCCGTAAGTCCAGAGCTCCTTGAGCTTCTTACTGGCACAAGCACACAACTGGCACTTAATAAAGGACAGGAACAGCAAACTCTTACCC
This sequence comes from Cnephaeus nilssonii, assembly GCF_951640355.1. Classification (NCBI taxonomy): domain Eukaryota; kingdom Metazoa; phylum Chordata; class Mammalia; order Chiroptera; family Vespertilionidae; genus Cnephaeus; species Cnephaeus nilssonii. Next base: position 10,632,522 of record NC_137088.1, on the reverse strand, counting down.
CTTCCTCTTTAGGAGAGCCTCGGTCCAACCATGACCAATGGATGTATTATGAGAAAAAAAAGTTAGTCCTCAGAGATTAAAAATGGTTCCAGAGTTAACGCGAGTGCATCTGATTTTATTAGCAAAAGTCAACAGAAAAGGAATGCACTTAAGGTATGGCAGAGATACACTCATTGTGGAAGGTTCTGGAAGCTGATTTGCATGCAGAGCTTTAAAAGGAAGGGAGTACAGTGATATTTAGAACTCAAAGCATCTGAGTTCATGTCTAGGCTCTGCCACTTATATTATCACTATAGGCAATTGACTTATTTCCATGACACTCAGCCTTATCTGCAGAATGAGGGTAATAAAAATACAACCTCAGAGGGCTGGTGGGAGATAAAGTGAGGCAATGCATTCAAAAGGTATTTCACAAACTGTAAAGCACCGATAGCAACCTTAGTTATAGGTATTATCAAGTCAAACATGACATTTTTTCCAAGATCACAAAAAGAGTAAGGATTCCATGTAAAGGGTCAATTCTGAGGCAGATTTTGAAGTGTAAAAGCTAACTAACAGTGCTCCTGAATTGGCTATGGAAACAGCCCTTCCGAGCATGCGCCATGTGCAGTGGAAGTCTGCAACAGGGACCAGGGCACAGCCAGGTAAGTCCCCAAAGGAGACCCACAGCACAGTCAGCAGCCAACCTGAGTCCCCACCGAAGACAGGGGTGAAGAGAAATCAGTGGCTAGAAAACCAAGGACAGTGGTCTTGAGTTAGTGGCTTTACCCATAATGCACTGAGAAAGACCATCAAGTCAAAGCAATGAGCTGCACAGAGGTCACTGGGGGTCAATCTGGGGACACTCTTGCTGCCATTGTCTGCATGGGTGGCAAGCAGTGGTGGCGAAGCCATGCCAGAAGGGAGCCCCCAGGCAGGCGGCTGTTCTCATCCCCCGCATTACCTGATCCAATGGGCAGGAACCAAGCCTCATTTGTCTTCCTGGAGTTGTCTCTCTCTATGGACTGACCTTGCCCAGTTCTGTCCTCATTGGGTGGACACTGCTACCCTTGCCTTCACTTGTAAGGCTCTCCTTAGAGCTCACTCCAACTTGAGCATCCTTGGGAGTCAAGGATAACAGTAGCTAGTGAAAACTGGAAGCGGGCACTTGGGTACCAGGCATTTAGAAGAAGGTGAATACAAGAAAATAAGGAAGGGCCGGGCATGGGGAGAACCAGCCCACACCATACTGTGAAACAACTCACAGCCATTGTCAAAACCCACATCAAACACTCCCAGCCCCACACTACATGGATGATACTCCAAAACAGAAGCAGGCACCTTTGGCAAACTCTCTTCTACTCAGCTCCAAATTCTCTTTCCCCGAGTGGCAGGTAACTCACACATACACATGCGTTGTGAGAAAGAAGTCAGGCTGACATACCTCAGAATCAGTAAAGAAGTTGTAAAGGAGGACATCATCAAATTCTAAGCCTTTTGCTTCATAAACTGTTAGCACAAGCGCTAACCCCAGTTCTTCTGGAATTTTCTCCTTTGCCATTTCATTGGCTACAAGGATCACCTAGAAAAAGAAAAGGGAAATAGGAGGAAAAAAACATCAAATGCTACAAAGAAAAATCAGCTTAGCCTCAGTCATTTTCTATAGGAGGCAGGTAATGTGATTAAGAAGTAGCCAGCATGGACTTGGTCGGCCAGGCTAGTGGAAATATTAGTAACAATTAGTCACTCACCCACTTCTGAAATTTACCCATTCTGGGAGGTCTATTTAATTCTACCTTGTAGAATAATTTAGCCTCTCAAACCTTTTTTTCATTTGCAAACTGCCTTTTATTTCAAAACAATCCCAAGAAGCTCACCTGGTGGGCCCCAAATTCAATGGGCTGGGTTTTCCTCTTGTTCCCTCGGAGCAAAATTGCTAAGTCGCTTACACTACAAGACTCCAGGACTGTTGGTTTGGGACCATCAAAGAGGCCAGAATCCCTTGGAAGGCGATCAAAAGATTCTGGGAAATAGAACTGAAGTAAATCCACTATTCCTGAGGCCAGATTGAGGATTCCTGGGATAGAACAGAAAATACATGTCCAATATTGAACAACATGACGAAATGGCTGGATTTGGGGGTTTTGTGTAGGAGCTTTTTCCTGAGAAGCAGTACTGGTCCTGATAATACATATAATTGCAAGCCAATCTCCAGTTCTCATTAGATGATCACTTTGGCCCTGAGCCGTTATTACCCCAGGCACAGTGGATGAAGGCAGAGGTTTTGCCGGATCTCATTCCTGACCTACATTCATATTAGAGAAAATTACCTCTTAAAGAAGAATCAAGGCAGAAATGTAATCTGAACAATGAGAGTTGTTAGAATGCGAATATCAGGGACTAGTATAGATGGTAAGGAAACAAGACTTATCCTGTCCCCTCTCATTGGTGCTTAGAGCACTGGAGACAACGTTGCCATGGTAACAGCAGCGCTGGAGGTCAGCTGAGGCTGCAACCAAGGCCTCCATCGCCCTTTTCCACCAGGTTTATAGCCAGCTGAGAGAGGGCTATACCAAGAAACATTGTCAGAGCTGGAGAAAAGGTTCTAAAGGGCTTTCTCCCTGGGTCCTGTTTTTTGTCTAAGCTTAAAGTAACAGTGACAGTGATGCTGACTGAATGCTACCACAACAGGCACATTCACAGAAATCACCCATTTTATCCTCATGACTGCCCAGTGAGACAGGCCAGATAATCCCACTGTGACAAACAGGGACTCCGAGGTCCGAGGTGTCAGTCAACACCTGTGAGGACATGAAACTGGACTGCATGCAGATCACCCTGGGTCTCTCCACTTAGGCGCATGTGCCCTTTGCCTAACACCACACAGAACACTAGGTTCTTAGGAGATGACCACCAAGATGACCACCAAATGGGCTTATATGTCCATTGCTGTTACCAAGTAGTAAAGCGAAGTTTTACTAATACTTATTAAAAGTATACAATATAAAGAAATCATGAGAAGACCAGCCGGCATAGCTCAGTGGTTGAGCATCAACCGATGAATCAGGAGGTCATGGTCTGATTCCCTGTCAGGGCACATGCCCAGATAGCGGGCTCGATCCCTTGTAGGGGGCATGCAGGAGGCAGCCTGTGAATGATTCTCTCTTATCATTGATGTTTCTATCTCTATCTCCCTCTTCCTCTCTGAAATCAATAATACCAAAAAAAAAAAAAAAAAAGCTAGGCCACAGCTTCCAAAGCAGCCCAAGGCCAGTTCCCAAGCACCTCTCTCGTAGTTGAGTCCAAGCTCTGGACATACCCGAATGAGACCTGTAGTTCTGGTACAACTGGTGGATCTTCTTGGGCTTCCGGACAGCACACTGCTTGTCCCCAGAGCTTCTGCTGGCGTAGTGGAACAGAGAGCGCAGATCGCTGAAGCGGAAGGCCACGCCCTTCATGATGCTCTGGGCCGTGTCCCCGGTGAGGAACATGGCATTGGGGTCATTGATGCATTTCATCAGCAGTGCGAGCTCAGCCTGCGTGAAGTCCTGAATCTCGTCGCCATAGAGCTCATGGATGGACCATGGAAGCACCTTGAGCTTCGACAGCCTCCGGGACAGGTTGAACAGAACATCCTCTTCGTCAAAATAGCCCTTCTGGGACCTGATCTGCTGATACAGGCAGAAGAGGTTGTAGATCTCGCTCCGGTCTTCCTTGAAATTGGGGGACCGCTTCCTCCCTAATTTCTTGTACTCTTCTTCCGTGAGTCTCCCCTCGGGGCTGTTGAGGGCCTCAAAAGACCCCTTCAAAAAAGATTTTATTTCTTTCCAAATCAGTGCAGGGTTGTAGGAGGTTTTCCCTTTGTGCATTTTGGGCCATATTTCATTGGTGAACACCTCAAATGTCACGTACACCCGGGGGTCAACGTCACACGAACGTGTTTCCGCAACCTTATCCTCCTCGACAGTGTCCCCATCCCCCTCAGCCTCCTCCTCCTCCTCCTGCCAGTTGGGGATGGTCAGCTCCTCCTGCGTGGACCACCCAACGATGGTTCTCTTCAAGCTGCCATCTTCATTTCTCAGAAAAAATGGTTTGGGCAGGGAAGCATCAAGCAGGAGGAGCAGCTGCTTGGAAGTGACGAACAGAGGGAAGTTCTCGTCCCTCAGGTCCTGGAGTTTGTGGACATTGGGTTCCAAGGGTTTGTAGTGGCTGGTGGCCTTGGCGGACTTGGAAAGCTCAATGAAATTCCTCTGCACCTCCTGGCACAGCACGTGGTTCTTGGTCACAAAGATCTGGTGTAAATGCTCCAGCTGCTGGGGACCTTCTGGGGCACCTACTTCTGCCACCTGGCTGGGCCCCCCAGGGTCCCCACTGGCTGTCCCTGCACAGGCTCCGCTCTCCTGCTCCTCATCTATACTGTCCACTGTCTCCACTTCGATGGAACCTTCCTCTTCCTCATCCTCCTCCCTCTCCTCCTCCTCCTCCTCCCTACCAGGACCCTCCTTTTTGGGTTCCACTTCCGACCTTCTCTTCAGCCAGACCTGCTTGGCCAGCAGCGGGCTTCCCGCCTGCTCGGCTTTCTCCCAGTAGATGTGGAATTTCTTCCAGAGCCGGTACAAGCAGCACGTCGTCTTCCCGGTGCCGCTCCGCCCGATCAGGATGATGGGCTCCAGCGGCCGGGGGTTGAGGTGGATCACGGCGTACTCGAGCTCGCCCACCCGGAAGGGGTACTCCACCGTCGCCGTCATGTCATTGAGGATGTTGAAGGCCATGTTGGTGCTGAAGCTGTGGAACTTCATGACATTGTACTCTGTCTGCACCGCGCTGGCCGGGGGGAAGTACTGGGGCTCCACGGGCACCCTGCCCTTCTCCGCCTCCGTGTCCTCCACATAGCAGCGGGGTATCCGCTTTCGGATTCTCATGTTGGCCGACACCTGGCCTTTGTTGATGCCCCTCAACTTCTTCCGCAGGATGCAGGATAAGCCGCGATTGTAGGCGCTGCAGATGGCCCGGATGGAGTCCGTTAGCTTGCCGTGATCTAGGACGATGTCCCAGATCCGGATGATTTCTGTGTAGACCCGCCCCGACTTCTCCAGGGGATGTGAGCTCCGCTCCGTGGTGATTATCTTCTCGGGGTTCTCGCTGCATCGAGGGGAGAAGTCGATGGCGAGCTCCCACAGCATCCGGGCCCCTTTGTCCAGCTTGGCCTCGAAGAGCTGGATGCTTCCTTTTAGGTGCTTCAGCCGCTTCTGCAGGCCCTGCGTCCACTCGCCGTTCCCCAGCTGATGGATGGTTAGGATGATTTTCTTCTTCATGACCTTCGTCATCACCTTACTGGACAGCTTCTTCAGCATCTCGGAGGTACACTCGATCTCCCAGGTCATGTTCTCAAAGTCCTGGAGGCAGGCCTCCACCTCCTGACAGCTGTCCTGATCGCTGTTGTCCTCCCCGCCTCTGTGACCAGCGGGCATGAGCTGTGAAGCCCCGAGGCCCGCCTGAGCGTGTTCACCCCCTGCCTCAGGGACAGCAGGGCTGTTCCCACCACAGTCAGAGCCCCCCACTCCAAGGGTTCGCTGGAGCTCCTCCCTCTTCCTTTCTGTGCCAGCTCCTGTCTCCAGGGGCTCGGAGTCCTGAGGACAGTCCTCCGGGAGGGACATGTCCAGTTCAACCTTCTCGATCAGATCCATGATGTGCTGCACAAGGCGGTCCCTCTGAGAACAGGGCCTGGCCACTCCAGGCTCCTGCCTCGCCATCTGGGCATCCGAGAGAGTCTCCCAGCTGTCAGGAACCATGGCTCCTTCGGGCAGGGATATGCCAGGGTCACCACACAGCAGCGAATCGGATGGAAGCTGGGACTTGAGCTGAGCCGTCTGACCAGGGAGAGCAGACTTTGAGAGCTTCCCCAGGTGGGCAGCGAGGTCCTGCCGGCTCCTCCGCCGGCTCTCCGCCACAGCTTTGTTCCAGGCCAAGAGCAGAGGGGCATTCTTCTTAATCCGGTGCCGGGCGTCTTTGCCCTCTTTGTTCTTCAGGTTGAAGTTGATGTCAAACTTGGCCAACAGGTCTAGCAGCTTCTTCATGCGCTTCAGCATGCCCCTCTGGAAGAGCAGGTGCATCAGTGTGTTCCCGCTGCTGTCCTGGGTGTTGGGGTTGAGGTAGTCAAATTTGACGGGGTTGGACCAGAAGAGATCCAACAGGTGGTTGAGGAAGTTAAAACCGATGTCAGCTGAAAGACACAAGCAACACTCTGTGAGTGCTGAGCCCCTCTTCCTGGGGAACAGGGACCCCTGGATTTAAGAGATGCTGGCCAGGGGTGACTTAGAACACCTAACTTCCCCAAGTATTGGACAACGCAGTGGAAATTTGCTCCCCATGGACATGTGACAAGGTCTGGGGCATTTTTGATGGTCACAATTTGGGACATGCTACTGGCATCAAGTGGTGGAGGCCAGGGAATCTGCTAAGCATCCCACAGAGCACAGGGCAGCACCCACAGCAAAGAATCACCCTGCGCAAATGTCAACAGCGCCAAGGGTGAGAAACCCTGAGATAACCTCATGATATTCCAGTAAGATCCTTTATGCCAGGACCCTTGAAAACCATGTAAATAAAGTATTTGTTAGCTATGGAGCCAAATTTGAAACTTAAGAATCCTCATTCCACCCACCCTGATCATTCACCTTGATGTTTACTCCTTCCCATCAAGCTACGGGCAGGCCTTGCCAAGGAAGGGGCTTTTTCCAGATCATTGGTTTCTCCAACAGAAAAAAACCCCAGAGCATCAGTTCTAATATCCAGCCTCCTCCCCAAGGCAAAGACCGGTTTGAAAACAGAGGCCTACCATTGACATCCAAGAAGATGTGGAGAGCTGCATGCAGAGGAGTGTCGCCTTCCGTGAGAGAAATGCTGCGGGGGTCCGCACCCTTGGTCAGGAGCAGAAAAGCCAACTCGAAGTCCTGGTGTTGTAGGCACATGGCTAGCGGCCTCGCCTGGCTGTCCTGGAGGCCCTCAGGCAAGGCTGGAGGAAGCAGAGAAGGGCCTCGTGAGCTGCATTCACGTGACAAGGTACAGCCTGGGCACCTGGAGGCAGGACCACCTCTGCCATTATTCCCAGGGAAGAGCTGGTGCTCACCTGACTGGCGAGGCCCGCTACCACCCCCTGGCAGGCAAAGGCTTCCCAGCCCCTCAGAGTGAAAGCCCAGTTCCTTCCAGTGCCCTGTCTGTGGGCCTTTTCTCCACCAGCTCTCTGGCTCCCCCTGCCGTCCCAGAACAGGATATGGACCCCAGCATGGGCCCTGCTGGGGAGGAGACAGGGCCTGCAAACAACTACACCGGGTGCTGGCCTGACACCATACCTGCCGCACAGTGGTGATCAGGACGTGGGCTCCACTACCAACATCCTTTGTTTCTATGAAGCTTCTTCCAGAGGATGCTCATCTACTGTCAACTGCCATCTTCCCTGACACCTCTCAGCCCGCCTCCCTTCCCTTAGCTCAGCCCTCCCCTCCCCTCGGCACTGCCCAGGCCTCCAGCAGCCACACCCTCACTCTCTGCCCTTGGGCCCAAGCACCCGATTCCAGGGAGGTGCTCCCTAAGTGCTCGGTGACTCAGGAATAAAACTGGAATCCCATTGCAGCCAGTTTCTGGGCTAAGGGAGTAACACTCCATGTAGGGAAGAGGTTTGAAGAAAAACTATAGGAGGCATCCATCCACCTCCTGAAACCTGTGGGTACAGCCGATGCCTGGGGGCTTTGAATGGCACTTTGAGAGCGAGGACCAATGTGTCACCACTCCCCTTAAACGGCAAAGCAAGCGGAAAACCCACAGCCAGGGTGCTCTTCTGAGTGAGCTCACTTCACATTCAAAACATCCCTAAGGAAGAGGGACTATTAACATTCCCTTTTCATAAGTGAGCAGACAAAGGCATAAAGAGCATGCCAAGGCCACACAGCTAGCAATGGCATGAGTAGGGGTGGGAGGTGCTGCCACAGCAGGTTGGTATTTCCAAATTCGTTTTAAAATAAAACCCAATCCAGCAAGAGGCTACACACTCCAGACGTCCACCCAGCCAAGTGCGATTGTGCTGACTAACGCGGCAGGTGCTTCCACCAACCAATTATATCTTCCTGTTTCTTTAAAAAATGAGCACCTTGAATCCCAATGTGTTGATTACAAAAGAATGCCGCAGAGCTGACGAGGACCCACGCAGCATATGCCGTGCAGGGTCCAGCCAGAGGTCAGGAGGAAGTGACCGCTGTGGGCCAAAGGACTCCCTCCACGTACCTGAGGTTTCTCATAACTGTCATTCACAGAAATGCAGACTTCCTACAGGGCACCACCCACTGACAGGCCTCGCTGTTTCCAAAGGAGGAGATACGGAGGAAGAGAAAGAGCAGGCTTTAAAGGAGCCTTCAAAACCAAGTGAAAACCACCAGGCCAGCAATGGCCTGAGCTCCCATGGGAGGGGAGCTCCGCACCTCAGCATGCTCACCTCCACTGTCTACCAGGCGGCCCAGGAGCTGTACCCGGCGCTGGTCCCAGGTGCTGAGCGGGGGGATGATGGCACAGAGGTCGAGGCCCGAGAAGTCGCAGTTCTTGATGAGGCAGTCTCCCAGCGGAGGCTCCCCGCTCACTTTTCGGGTCAGCAGCAGCAGCACTTCGGGCCATTTCTGTTTCTCCAGTAAAAACTTGACGAAGGTGTTGGCGCAGTCGCGATTAATGTCACAGACCAGGTCAGGAGGAATCTCTTTCAAAAATAAGAACACACCACACTCCAAGAAAAGGTTCATACGGTTTCTGTCCCCAACCACAACTTAGCACATATATGCGTAATTAACACATGTTACCGATCAGTAGTTTGAAGCACTGGAGAAACTATAAGCAAATAATGAATTATGAGGCATGGCCACCTCCCACCTCTACTCATGCCATTGCTAGCTGTGTGGCCTTGGCATGCTCTTTGTGCCTTTGTCGCAAAGCTCCTTGGGAAGGTCAGAAATGCCCTAAGGTGAGTACAGCCTGGTCTAGGAGGAGAGCAGAATTTTGGATTGTCCCTGATTATCTAAAGTTTGTCATCTAAAATTCTTTTCCTTCCCTGATTTTCCCATAATGAAAAAAATTAACATTCCATTCTACAATAACCGAATGTCCCAATGTTAGCCAATATCTATAGAAGAGAGAAACATCTGTGGTATTTTTTAAAGGACAGTCTAAGCAAAGAGTAATTCTAGGAGGATGCATGAAAAACTAATAATGGAAGTTGCCTCAGGGTTGGGACTTAGGGACTGAAGTTCACAGATGGATGATAGACTTTTCACTGACAGATAACTGATGTTCTGTGCGGGCTGTTTTACATGTAGATGGTTACCTTTTTGTTGTTGTTGTTGTTAATCCTCACCCAATGATATTATTTCATTGATTTTTAGAGAGAGTGGAAGGGAGGGGGAGACAGAGAGACAAATCGAGGCGAGAGAGACAAATCGATTGGTTGCCTCCCATACATGCTCCGAACAGGGTCTGTAACCTAGGTACATGCCCTTGACCAGAATCGAACCCAGGACTCTTCAGTCCACAGGCCGACGCTCTATCCACTGAGCCAAACTGGCTAGGGCAGATCGTGACATTTTTAAATCCATTTCTAAAATATATTCAAAAAATATGAATGAGCATAAATCACCTTTCACACAACTGAATTTGTGAGAAAAATTACCTTGCAGGGAAGAAAGGAGGCGCAAGAACTTCTGGACTACATCTTGCTTCAGGAAGTTTTTATGCAGTAACCGGTTTCCTGAGTTCAGGTACTTCACCAGCTGCGCAGAGGCCTCCCGGAAAATGTTGCTCTCGCTACTGGGTCCTTCGCTATGGCCCAGTCCTGCAAAACAGCACCAGGTGATGCTTCCGAATAGAGCTCACGGCTGAAGGAGATGGAAAAGTTACAATTCTGCACCCCTCCCAGTACCCACATGCTTTGCCATTAACTTGGCAGCTCCTCCCACCAAAAGGTGGAGCCTATTCCCCTCCCCACCCCTGATTCTGGCCTGGCTCCGTGACCAGTTATGACCAGTAGAATGCAGTGGGTGTTTTTTGTGCCGGATCTGAGTCTAGACCTCAAGAGGCCTTATTTAGTTCCATTCGCTCTCTTGGGACCCTAGCTGGTTTGGCTCAGTGGTTAGAACGTAGGCCCGAGGACTGAAGGGTTGCGGGTTCGATTTCCAGTCAAGGGCATGTACCACAGTTGCAGGTTCAATCCCTGGTGGGGATGCCTTCTGGAAGCAACCAGTGGATGTGTCTCATGTTTTTCTCTCTCTCTCCCTCCTTCCCCTCTTTAAAGATCAATGGAAAAAATACCTTTGGATTAAAAAATAAAAGGTGACTATGTAAGTACTAAACGACAACAGAAAGACTGGGTGAAAATATGCTAAACTGTGATTATAATAAACTTTTGTTTTTATATAAAACCATATTTTTACAAACTTCCTTCAATTATCATATATAGTGGATATATATTAGCAGATTTGAAATTAAAACTAGCCCTAGCTGGTTTTGCTCAGTGGATAGAGCACCAGCCTGAGGACTGAAGGGTCCCATTGGATTCTGGGCAAAGGCACATGTCTGGTTGCAGGCTCGACCCCCAATAGGGAAGGTACAGAAGGCAGCTGATCAGTGATTCTCTCTCATCATTGATGTTTCTATCTAGCTCTCCCTCTCCCTTCCTCTCTGAAATCAATAAAAATATATTTTAAAAAATTAAAACTAAAAAAGGTCTTCTGAAATTGCAACAGTGCTCAGAAGTATTAGAAAACAGAAATAAATCATTTCAAAAAAGAGATTTCGCTTTTGCCTGAAATCTTTTTCAAGCTAAAAAAGACAAACTGGTAAGATTTATCATACAAACTGGTGTATTTTATTACACACAATCAGTTTAAATGTGTGCAACCATCTCATTTCATAAAAGAAAAATATAAAAACATATAACTACTAGAGGCCTGGTGCACGAAATTCGTGCACGGGGGTGTGTGTCCCTCAGCCCAGCCTGCACCCTCTCCAATCTGGGACATCCCTCTCACAATCTAGGACTGCTGGCTTCCAACTGCTCGCCTGCCTGCCTTCCTGATGGCCCCTAACCACTTCTGCCTGCCAGCCTGATCACCCCCTAACCACTTCCCTGCCAGCCTAATAGATGCCTAACTGCTCCCCTGCCAGCCTGTTTGCCCCTAACTGTCCTCCCCTGCCAGCCTCTTTGCCCCTAACTGCCCTCCCCTGCAGGCCTGGTCACCCCTAACTGCCCTCCCCTGCAGGCCTAGTCACCCCTAACTGCCCTCTCCTGCAGGCCTGGGTCCCCCCCCAACTGCCCTTCCCTGCAGGCCTGGTCGCCCCCAACTTCCCTCCTCTGCCGGCCTGGTCATCCCTAACTGCCCTCCCCTGCAGGCTTGATCGCCCCCAACTGCCCTTCCTTGCAGGCCTGGTCCCTCCCAACTGCCCTCCCCTGCTGGCCATCTTGTGGCGGCCATCTTGTGTCCACATGGGGCAGCCATCTTGTGTGTTGGAGTGATGGTCAATTTGCATATTACTCTTTTATTACATAGGATAAATGCATGAAATAAGACTAAATAGCCAAGTCACAAATATATGAATTTGCAGATGGAGGTTGGTTTATAGAGAATTAGTATTTTCTTGTTTTCCTTTCCTATTTTGAAAATTCCTTTACAAAAAAAGAATATATTACTTTTATAATAAGAAAAAACATATCATGGACACATTTAAGTAAGCACTGCATCCCTGCATTTACTGAATACAGGGCCCGTCTTGGTGCTGAGGAATGCAAAGATGGGAAACCTCCGAGTCACAGGCTCTGTCTGAGGGAAACCAACACACAGAGAAGGTTCCAGTATCCTCCAAGTGCTGTGCTAGAGATGCCTCCACCAGCACAGAGCAGAAAGCAGCTGGCTCCCCCTAGGGCAGTGGTCAGCAAACTGCGGCTCTCGAGCCACGTGCGGCTCTTTGGCCCCTTGAGTGTGGCTCTTCCACAAAATACCACATGCGGGCGCGCACGTACAGTGCGATTGAAACTTCATGGCCCATGAGCAGAAGTCGGTTTTCGGCTCTCAAAAGAAATTTCAATCGTTGTACTGTTGATATTTGGCTCTGTTGACTAATGAGTTTGCCGACCACTGCCCTAGGGGACCAGAGAGAAAAGCTTCAGAGGGCTGGATCTGTTCTCACTTGAAAGGTCCTGCATTAGTGAGAGAAGATCAATCAATCAATCTTGTTCTAGGTCCTAAGGAAAGCTAAGCTTCCAGAAAAGGTGGACACGCTGCCATCTGGTGGTGAAATCCAGGTAAGACAGTTACATAATCTTGACTCCTCAGGAGTGAACCCTGGCTCCTCAAAGTGGACTCTGGCTTCCCCTGGCTGCTTGTGAGAATCCTGGGTCCTGCCCTGAAGCTGATGAATGAAAATCTGCATTTTAACAGGCTCCCCAGCGATTCGTGTGCACATTCACATCGGGAAGCTCTGGTTTAGAGAATAGCAGAAATCTTCAATAAGATTTCTCACCCAGATGCAAAAGCCACCCCATCCACAGACACCATCACTAGCTAGCTCTTCCTGATAATTGACATCCTGCTCTTTTCTGAGTTGTATCAGTTCCTTTTGCTTTCTTTTCACTCAGTGTTCTCCTATGGTCGTTCAATATTCCTCTAGCGCAGCAAGGAAACCTTCCTGGTTGGTGGTCTGTAAAATGTTAAGGTAATCAAACCTCCAATACGTTTACCAATGACCACTGGGGACTTCAGGCTTGACTGCCTCCACTGCCATCACAAACTACCCAGTCAGCCCAAAGGCTGGCCTGGGATGGCACATCCCTCCTAATGGGCTTTTCAGCCAAGCAAGTGCAGTTGAGTCCTAGTAAGTAAAAAAGGACCAGCTGCAATTCTGAGTCTCTCCTCTTGGTTCAAAACTGGACCAGAATTAGTTGATGAAGGAGCAGAGAGAGGAAGGGAGAGTGAGACCCTGTCTCAGTAGATAAGATGTCTTTAAGATCAGCAGATATTCAAAAATTCTGTTGTACTAGGAAACTGAAAATATTTTTAAAAATGACATGCTAAAGTCTGTAACACTAAATATAACATACATATATACATATACAGTATTATAAGAATTAATATTAGAATTAATAAACAATAAATTGGCAAACAGAGCAACCATTTTCTACCATTAACTGGTGGTCATTTTTTGTTGTTATTTTAAAACTTGGAAATTCATTGGCAAAGACAGTTTCGATTTCTTAATTTAATATACCATTAAACAGAGATGTCAGTGATGATGAAACACATTCCAATTTTGAAGATGTTAAAATGTGGGGGAAAGGGTAACTTGGAATCAATGAAATACAATGCCTATATTCAGACATATTATCAACCAATAGGAATAAAATGAAGAGTCTTCCCAAATTCCATAAGTCTACTACCCATGTCTCCTCCCTACACAAAAAATGTACGAGTTGGTGCTCTAGCACAGTGGTCGGCAAACTCATTAGTCAACAGAGCGGCAAACCACGGCTTGTGAGCCGCATGTGGCTTGCGAGCCGCAGTTTGCCGACCACTGCTCTAGCAGAACAAGAGAGAAAGCTAAACAGACAACATGATCCAGAATAATCATATATGAGTAACAAAACTAAACGCGGCATAATGTACACACATGGGGACTAGAGCCTAAGTCTAAAAAGCATATACTGTGTGTGCACATGCATACACACACATATACAATAATGTATATTATGTTTCATCAAACTGTGATGCCTAAAGAGTGTCACATCTCTTAAAATTTTTTTTTCATTTTTCAATTACAATTGACATTCAATATTCTATTAGTTTCAGGTGTACAGCATAGTGGTTAGACATTTATTTAACTTACAAAGTGATCCCCCAATATATCTAGTACCCACCCAACACCATACATAGTTATTACAACATTTAAAGAGCAAAGTTTTCAGGACACTTGGTAATTCTTTCCTATGGGTCCAGGTATGCTACTTGTTGTAGAAAGTGTAACATTTACATAATCATCCTACCATGCCAATGCCATTTACTGGTTTTCAAGTTTTAGAATCAATCTATAGATGCAGCACAGAAAACTTAGAGTTGAGGAACAGAATGTAAATGACACAAATAACATTACTAGACATTACTCAACAATTGGGGCTGACTTGTTGCACTTCATCCTATACAGTAGTCAGTCAATGAATGCTGTCCCAAACTGATAAAGAAATAGGAATAGAAGTTAATATGTAAGTGCATAGTGTAATTTAGTGCAACATGAATGTATTTTACATTGTTGGCTCTGGCTGTTTCTGAAGGGTAGGAATGATTTTTGTTATCTCCTATTCCTTCTGATTTTTTTTCTTTTTTACTGTGTGCATGCATTAGAAAATAAATCCCCCATAGCATCTAAAGGACAACTTGGCGAAATTCCCAGAATGTTGCAGATGCTCTCTAAATAAGAGTTGTTTCATTCTATCTTCCCAAAAAAAAGCAAACAAGTTTTCCAAAGACTGGGAGTCTCATTTCCATCTTCATATACCAAGAAAAGATTAATCAATGTGTATCTAATATCACAGAACCAGTTTTTAACCACCGCCCCCCCCCCCAAAAAAAAAAAAAAAGTTGATTCACTGAAGCTGTACCTGATAGGTCCTTAGAACAGGCAGCCAGTTTTTCCAAATGACTATTGATTTTCTCGATGGCTTTAAAGTTCTTATTCCTCTTCAGGACATCCACGGGGGTCCGGGACTGTCGGTCTACCAAGGTGGGGTCTGCCCCCAAACGCAGGAGCATCTGCACATCCTCTGTTTGTCCTAGGGCAGGCCAAAAGGAAAAGGGGGCATTGTCCTGGTTCCTTCCGGAAGGAGATGTCCCCATGAGTGCTCGTCCTCCCGGTTTCCTGCCTGAGCAGCCTGGGGCAAGGGGACCAAGGTCCCTCTGCTTGCAGAACCTAAACTGCTGGCCCTGGGCAATCCACCAAAGTCCCCGAAGCAAGACGGACTTTGTGGAGTGGGAAGGACAATAGCTTTTAAGAGGTTTAGAAGTGCGCTCCTCTATACCTTTCTCCCCTCTCCTTGGCAACAAGCAAGGAGATGGGGAATCTGGTTACTAGGCAACTGTTACAGCTGTAAGGATAACAGCAAGCTGTGACTTCAGATTTCTTTATTCCCTAGAGAGGAAACAAAATATTCTTCCAGAAAAAAAGCCTGTCTGGGGACAGGAGAAAAAAGTGGCAATTGCTCTCCAATCCGGGTCTTTTTGTTGTCACTGTTTCCATCCTCCCAGCCCCTACCCTCTGGCTGCCAGCTCCGTCTGCTGCTTTGACAAATCTATTTGCCAGGCATCAAGGTGTCTCTGTGATCACAGATGCAGCAGTCTTCGTAATGGAACAGGTGTACCTCTGGGGTACAAAGACTTATGTGGGCATGGAGAGTTAAATGAACCAATACCCGATCCCCAACTTTTGTACCCATGCTTTCCTAAAATGCACTGCCTGGACCACGCACCTGTACTCAAGGTATTGTCCTACTCATGGTGTTCTCCTTCCCCATTTCCCCAATAACAACTGCCCTTCTTCCACTTTACAAAAATTAGACAAAATTTAAAAGGCCTGCCCTAGCCTGTTTGGCTCAGAGGATAGAGCATTGGCACATAGACTGAAGAGTCCTGGGTTCAATTCCGGTCAAGGGCACCTACCTTGGTTGCAGGCTCAATCCCCAGCTTGGTCAAGAGCAACCAATCCATGTCTCTCTCTCTCTCACATCAATGTTTCTCTCTGTGTGTCTCTCCCCCTCCCTTCCACTCTCTAAATATCAATGGAAAAATATTCTCGGGTGAGAATTAACAAAAAAATTAAAGTCCTACTTTTCTCTTCCCATCAAATACTCACAGTGGTAAGCAGAATCCCTTAGATTCCTAGCACCTGGCATACACACACCTTCTCTCAGTTCTTCAATCAAATACTAATCCAAGGACTGCTGTGATGAGACTCTGAGAATGTAATTAATGTCCCAGAGTAGTTGACCTTAAAATAATCAGGAAATTTTCCAGATAGGCCTGACCTAACCATTCGAACCTTAAAGGTCAAAGGTGTAGAGGTCAAAGATTCCAAGTACAAGAGAGATCTGATGCACAAGAAATTCTCCCCACTCTAAAGATAGAGGGGCCCCATGACAAGGAATGTGTGTGGTCTGTAGAAGCTGACAGCAGCCTCTGCCTGACAGTCAGCAAGGAAACTCGGACCCCAGTCCTACAACCACAGGAACTGGATTCTGCCGCAATCATGTGGACTTGAAGGAAGACCTCGAACTTTCTTAAAATATATTTTTATTGATTTCAGAGAGGAAGGGAGAGGGAGAGAGAGGGAGAAATATCAATGATGAGAGAACCACTGATCAGCTGCCTCCTGCATACCCACTACGGGGATCGAGCCTACAAGCCAGGCATGTGCCCTTGACCAGAATCGAACCCGCAACTCTTCAGTACGAAGGCCAACACTCTATCCACTGAGCCAAACCGGCTAGGACTAGGCCTCTAACTTTAGATAAGAACACAGTCCCATGGCCCAGCCGGTGTAGCTCAGCAGTTGAGCGTTGACCCAGGAACCAAGAGGTCCCGGTTCAATTCCCCTTAAGGGCACATGCCCAGGTTGCGGGCTCGACCTCCTATGGGGGGCCTGTAGGAGGAGCCAATCAATGATTCTCATCATTGATGTTTCTATCTCTCACTCCCTCTCCATTCCTCTCTCTCTAAAAAAAAAAAATCAATAAAAACATATTTTTAAAATAATAATAGTAATAACAAAGTCCCAGCCAACACCTGATTTTAGCTTCGGGAGACAATGAGCAGAAAACTCAGTCACATGGAAGTCCATCTTCTAAAAGGGAGGCTGCTCTGTGTCCTGTAGGGAGGACAAGGGATGGAACCACATTCCCATCCTGCCACTCATCTGGAGAGTGACATGGGTTCTAGGGGCCTGAGCGTCATCATCTGTGAAGCTGGACTCATGATACCTTCCTCACAGCTATCCCTGAGGGTGAGTGAGAAAACCTGCCCGGGTAAATGGCATGTGGTGGGACTTAATGGCCCTTTAACTGTTGGGACACAGCAGTAGGGGCTGGCTGAGCCTCGGGGCCAAGGCAGGCATTGTAAAAAGTCATTTCTCATTGTTTCTCCTAATGAGAATATAGGTATCTTTTTGAAGGAAGCAAATACCTCTCAGACATGTCTTCAGTTCAAAGTTTTCAATACATACAAAGTAGATTTAAAAGAAACTGAATTGCGTGTGTGTGTGTGTGTGTGTGTGTGTGTGTGCGCGCGCGCGCGCATGTGTGTTTCTATGTTCCCTCTAGCTCTATCACTTGAAATACATGCTCACAGTTGGAGCTTTATCCTCAGTTTAGACTGGAGTTGGACTTCCAATCTCAAGGTTAGATATCCCAGAAAATGTGCTTTAATATCCTAGAAAAGTGATGGATACAGAAGTATTGCTCCAGTTAAGTGAAAATCCAGAAAACACTGGCTGTGCCCACAAAGTTACTAGTAAGCTTCCAACCTACTTCCTTTCCCCCTTGCTAAGCCCCCTGGTCTGATTCTCAGAGCTGCAATCCTGAATCTGGCCACTAGGTGACATCACACCTATCTCCATTTTTGTTCTTTTTTACTGAAAAGGGGTACATATTGCAGAGTGAAAAATATCATGAGCATAGGGGTGCATATGTTCTTTCTGATTGGTGTTTCAGGCTTTTTAGGATATATTCCTAGAAGTGGGATCCCTGGCAGTTCCATTTTTAATGAAACTGAGGAAACTCCACACTGATCATAGCAGCGCGATTTACAATAGCTAAGATCTGGAAATAGCCCAAGTGCCTGTCAGTAAATGAGTGGATAAAAAAGCTGTGGTACATCTATACCATGGAATACTATGCAGCAGCAAAAAGAAGGATCTCTTACCCTTTGAGACAGCATGGAGGGAGCTGGAGAGTATTATGCTAAGCGAAATAAGCCAGTCAGACAAAGACAAGTATCACATGATATCACTCATAGGCAGAATCTAATGAACAAAATAAGCTGATGAACAAAATAGATCTGGAGACAGAATCATGGAACAGACTGTCAGATCTCAGAGTGAAGGTGGGGGTGGGTGGGTGGGTGGGTGGGAAGAGATCAACCAAAACAGTTGTATGCATATATGCATAACCCATGTGGTGAAGGCCTGGGGCGGGGGGGGGGGGGGGGAGGGGAGGGCTAGAAGGGGTCAACGGGGATAAAAAGAAACATGTAATACTTTCAACAATAAAGATATTTTAAAATGTAAAAAAATATATCATGAAATGACTTGTTTACTGAGATACCAATTATGTTTGAAACATCCATATGTATATTAAAGCAATTCTCTCTGCTGTTGACCCCTCACCAAAATGAAAAGAAAACTCAGTCACATCACTCTGGACCTACAGACCTGTGAGCTAATGAATGGGTGTTGTTTTAAACCACTTAGTTTATGGTGGTTTGTTACATAGCATAGAAAACCAACACAGTTACCCTTGTGTATTGTCCCAAATGAGGTGATGAAGATCTCGTCGAGGGCATGCAGGAGGCAGCCAATCGATGGTTCTCTCTCTCCCTATCCTCTCTCTGAAATCAATTTTAAAAACCTATTTTTTAAAAAGGTAAACAATTTCATCAATGTCCTGACTTAAATAAGTAAGTAAATAAATAAATCTCACAATAAAAACCCATAGCCCGCCCCCCCCCCCCCCCCATGGATTCCTGGGGCCCCGGTCAGTGGGGGATAACAATAGAGAAACAAACCTCACGGGCTGCTCCTGGGACCCACTGGAGAGAGAACCCTGCAATTTCCTAGGAGGACCCGCCAGACCAACAGCAGGACTTATACTTAGGCTGTGTCCAGTCCACAGGCACATTCAATTCCAAGCCGACATGTTATAATCATGAGTTTTCATATTTTTTTAAAAATCCAGCCTTCCAACGTCTCGTGCTATCAGAAGACGGCAGCAAGGCCTGGTTCCCACGATCAGCACCGGCTGCAGCCAGCCCAGACACAAGCTCCCACTGCTCCGTCACCTCCCTTCCACTGGGGCTGAGAGCCCATTACCATCTATCATCACAGCGACCCCTTCTCCAGAGCTGTGTGGGCGTGCTCAAGGCCTTCCTGCTTCACAGGCTAACAAGGTACATCTGCGTCAAAGAGCCAGCTTTTCCTCCCACGTGTCAGCCCCACTTTCAGGAAGCCTGTCTCCCCCTGGAGGGCATGGAAGGATGCAATTCCTGTGTTAGCTCCTAAGTGCCAGGAAAGCAGGATTATGTCTGTTGTCTGGTTCACAATTTATCTCCAGTGGAGCACAGATTTGGCCCTAGGACAGAGGATGTGTCCAGCCCTTGGTAACCGCGTGATGGGGCGGACCAATGCAGATGGAAGCCCATGTCCTTAAGTCATTTGACCCCACAGAAGCCATTCAAAGCCGAGAGTTTGCAATTCTTCCTTCTCTCACCCCACCTCCTCTCTGCACACAGCTTAACCTCCCAAACATGTTTAATTCAAGGCAAAGTTTACCCCTGAGCCCGTCACAGGATGGACAGGGAAAACATAATGGCCTGTTAAGTGAGTTCGCCAACGCCTGAGGCCCTCCGGCCCACAGCATGCCCTGCCGCCACTTACGCTTGATGAGGTATCCTGGGGAGTGGGCGGCGACCACGTGCAGGACGGTGCAGCCATCCTGGTCCTTCTGGTTGACGCGGCCTTTCCACTCGGGCTGGTGCTCCATCAACCACCTGAACAGATGGTTTTCCCCTGAAGGGCATTAAGATGAGTTACTGATGTTCTCTTCTCCTTACAGAACGTCAGCAAAGCAAGTCAATGTGTACCACACTGAGGCAACCGAGCGGGGAATCCAACACAGGCTGCCACTGCCACACACAGGTGGGGGAGAGCCGGGAGCTTGTGAACTGAAGGTTTTAGAAAGTTACTCACAATGCACTGAAGTCAGCTTCCCTAGAAGCAAAGCCTAAGACATAGATTCTTGGCCATGTGACTTAGTGAGAGAGGGAGCTCGAGACCGAGGGAGGGGAGCAGGATAGGACAGGGCCAGGAGGCACGCAGAGATGTGGTCCCACAGCTGCATCCACTGGGGCCTGACCCCAGGGGGAGCTCTGGAGTGTGAACTGCACCACAGAGTTGACCCACCTGGAGGCAGAGGTTGACCTCTGTACCCCCCACATCAGTCAGCTGAGACCTGCCCCTGGGAGGAAGATGAGGTTGAGGGAGAACCTCCCTGGGATGTGGTACCTGTTAGCAGAGAGCAGTTCTCTGTCCAAGCCTCCAGCACTCATAGCAAGTGGGGGTAAGCATGGTCTAAAGAGGGTCTGGGCCTGGCCAGCATGGCTCAATAGTTGAACATCAGCCTATGAACCAGGAGGTCATGGTTCAATTCCCAGTCAGGGCACATGCCTGGGTTGTGGGCTTGATCCCCAGTTTGGGGCGTGCCAGGGGCAGCTAATCAATGATTCTCTCTCATCATTGATGTTTCTATCTCTCTCTCCCTCTCCCTTCTTCTCTGAAATCAATAAAAATATTTTTTAACAAAATAAAAATAAAGAGGATCTGGGCGGGCCTAAGAGTGCCCATCAAGTCAGTATCTCCAAAGAGATTACTACATTACTATCAATAGGACATATATTTTAAAGTCTTTTCACAGACTCCTTTCCTTGTAGCTCCTGGGATCGAGGAAAGCCCACATTTCTGCCAATTTGGTAATACCACTTATCACCACATCAGAGGTTCCCTCTCAGAAACTAATCAGGGATGAACTTGAAGACCTGATCTCACGGGTACCTGCCTATACTCACAGGAGCCGCCTTAAAAGAGTAGACAGGATGAGGAATTGTGCCTTTCATAACCAGAGGCACACTTCTCTGGGTTCCAGATTCCTAGTTTGAAGCTGGGAACATGGATCAGATTGCTCTTAATCAAACTTTACTTGGTGTGTTATCTAACAAACCACATGTAAGAATAAAATCTCTTACAGATTCCTCAGTACATATAGTGAATGATGGCAGGGCAAATCTGGCTAAAGCAAAGATGGGGGCCCAGGTCTTCAAGCCTCTGGCCACCACCACTCTCTCATTCCGGGAGATGATATGGCCTAGAAGAGGAAGACTGCCTAGACAAGTTCTCTTGGCCCTTCCGGCTGTAAAATGATGCGGGTAAATGTCCATCAGAGATGCCACACCTGCTTGGAAAAGAAAAACAAGCTCCCGTCGAAAGTGGAGGGAGGGGGAGAGAGAGAGAGAGAGAGAGAGAGAGAGAGAGAGAGAGAGAGAGAGAGAGAGAGAGAGAAGAGAGAGATAAAGAGAGAGAAAGAGAGTTTTAACAATAACATTTTTTAAGAAGTTTATGGAAATAGAGGTCCTTTAAATTTTAAAGTCCTTTAAAGTTTAAAAGAACCACCAGCCATCTGTGTTGGCAACAGCCAGTGCTTCCCATCCTCCCCCCACCACAGTCGGCCCTCCAGGCTACAGAAAATGAACCTGAACCTGGGAAAAGACCACATCTGCCTTTGTGGGTGGGAGGAAACTCCACAGCTCTCCTGGGAGCTCTGCTCAGCAAGGTTGTGGGTCCCAGGCTCCACCCTACTGCCAGGACCTATCTAGGAACACAGATCCTTTCAATCTGGGCCTCTGTAGCTACGAGGTCCCGGGAGAAATAAAAAGGATGCTGCTGCCCGGCTGCCTTCATGCATTTGAATAATCACTCACTGAATATTTAAAACATCTGAACAGTCTCCATTCACGTGGCTTAAATTCTGCTTTCATTTGAGCTGAGAGGAGCGCCAGAGCTCAGAGCCCGAGGGGCAGCTGGGAGGTGTTACCCGGAGAACACTCACTTGCTTGGATACAGAGTCGCATGAGGGCATGAAGAGGGTACGGTCCTATGGTCTCGATGCTCGCGCCAATGGAGATAAGCCACTGGACTAACTTGGGCACTTGTTCCATTTTCTCATAAAGTCCAATGAAGACATATTTCTGGGAAAGAAAAAACACAGGAACAACCATGAAAGTCACTGTATCAACATGAAACTTTCAACTCCTTCACCCATAAAGCTCAGAATCAGTAAAACCTGGACTTGTTGTGGCCCAAGCATAAGATTATCATAAATAACAAATTTGCAGTTGGGCAGCTGAAAAAAAAGGTCCCAAATCCAAGCCCAAAGTAAAACCATACCCTTCAAAAAGCCACCCTACCTCAAAGAGACTTTTCAGTGATAACTCTGGGACATGGATATTTCTTGGTAGTCGATCTTTTTTCGCTGACAGAAGGAGAAATGACTGGTGAAGGCAGAACGATAAAAGATTAGAATAATGATGTTCTCCATGTAGGTGATTAGAGCCAAAGTATCCTTAAGCTTTAAAACAAACAAAACAAAATACCCTCTGAACCTGTCTCCTTTTTTAGGCCAGCTGCCAACTTTTCCGCCTAAGCAACGATAATCAAGGTACAAAGGGCTTGTACCTTGGTTGCAGGCTCCTCCCTCACCCAAGCTCTGGTCAGGGCAAGTGCAGAAGGCAACCAATTAATGTGTTTCTCTCACATTGATGTTTCTCTCTGTCTTTCCCTCTCTCTTCCACTCTCCCTAAAAATCAATGGAAAAATATCCTCAGGTGGATTAACAAAAAAATAAAATTAAAAAAATTTAAGCCCTAACTGGTTTGGTTCAGTGGATCGAGCATCGGCCTGTGGACTTAAGGGTCCCAGGTTCGATTCCAGTCAAGGGCATGTACCTTGGTTGTGGGCACATCCCCAGGAGAGGGTGTGCAGGAAGCAGCTGATCGATGTTTCTCTCTCATTGATGTTCCAAACTCTCTATCCCTCTCCTTTCCTCTCTGTAAGAAAATCAATAAAATATATTTTTAAAAAATAAAAAAAATTTAAAAATTTAAAAATGGAAGCTAGCTAATTAATATAGCTCAGTGACTTTCCATCTTTAAGGATGTTCTAGTTAAAAAGTTATTTTGGCATCAAGATAAACAAACGCTAAGTTACAATGCCCCGGGGACAACAGAAAGAAACCAGTTCATGTACAAGGTGCTTTCCCCACAAGAGAGCCACCATCTCCTTTTACTTACATGCCATAATCCTTTCTTTGCCAACTTCTCTATTACTGATTGCCACACTTCTGTGGCGAATCCAATGGTGAAAATGTGATCAAAGTAGGGCAAGAAACTTTGCAAAACAATGGGGTCACCTGAAAAAAAGTGCCATCATTTAGAAGTTTTAACTTGGGGCAAGTCTAGAACATTTGGGCAAAGGTCCTCTAATTAAGATCACACAGAGACAAACAAAAAATTAAAGATGTATGGAGTTGCAATCATTTTCAATTCGGGTGACAATCAATCCCCTAAGAGTCAGACAGCATAATGTGAGCCACCTTTCACTTAGCCCTTCTATTCACCAAATCCAGCAATATGTGTTCATATTTAACCCCTCAAACATACCAAGAGGGCAGTGGCTATTATCTCCATTTACGGAGAAGGAAATGGAAGCTTAAGGGAAGTTACCCAATTCACTTCCTTGAAGAAAATGTGGCCAATAGTATTCTCACCCAACAGATGAGGCACTATCACAAATGAGGTCAGGCTTCGTGGCATGTCATGCTGCTAGTTCATGACCAAAAACAAGCCTGGAATCCACATCTAACAATTCTTTTAGTCAACACATTCTTCTAACCTGGTGGCCCAACAACCTTGCAAACCACAGTTCTCAAACTCACGATGAGAAGAACATCCAAGGGGATAGGGCGGACAGACTAACATAGCGCCTCTTCCAGAGTTATTCATTTCCAAAAATAAGTAAATATCAAAATAATTATGTATTATATGAAAGGCTACAAAATTTCACAAGTATATTTTCCAAAATTTAAAATTTGGGCATGGGCATACTCTCCTTGGTAGAAAAGTTGGGGCTGCATCACCCCAAGAAGTCCCGCTAACTGCTCCCTCTAAGGATGGGGGCAGAGGGAAACCACCCCGATTTCTCCAGGGGCAGTCACCAAGAGTGGTTGTGCAGCCAGCGGGCTCTGACAGGAGAAGGACTTTCGAAGGACACGCAGAGACGATGGGGAAGTGCAGGCAAGGGACAAGCCATGTGGTTCTGAAAGGGGAAGCTGCAGGCCCTGGCGGCAAGCGACCAGCTGGAAACCTGAAGCTCTCCTACCGCTCCGTCTAGGGGACACGGCGGTGCCCACTTCCAGCCCCGTCACTCACTGCCTGACATGCTCTTACCCCTCTCTGTGCCAAAGTCTGTAGGGCTCCACCCACAGACCACAGAAGTCACTCTCCCACAATCGCAGTGGAACAGCTGGATGCCTAGCTTTGAGTCTGTGGCCAGCAGTGATTTCCCCACTTCTGAAAGCCAAAAACCACACTCCACCAAGTCTAGCACGTGCCACTATTCACACTCTAACGTCTCTAGAGTATGTGTTCCAATCAATGTCGTGTCTCGATGGCAGAACATAAACTAGTGGCTCATCTTAAATCAATGAGAACTTAAATGGGATCAAGCGTAATATTTGAAAACAACGGCCTGGTTACTGGAGGGACTTCAGAAGGAGCCCTTTGTCACTGGCAAGGAGTATACTACACTGAGCTTTATGGTTTTCTGTCCAGGCCACGGACAAAGCTGCCCCATGGGCCAGGTGATTCGAGTAAGAATCTAGTGGTGATGCTCAAGGCCTCCCACGCGTCACTCCCAGACTGAGCATGTGGGTCCACCGCTGAAGCGAGCATCACAGCTGCGACACTGAACACCGCTGTCCGCTTTCACAGGCCGCTGTCAGCCCTTTCGGGTTATTTTCACAGCAAACCAGAATATTTTCTGAACACATTGGAGAAATATGCAAAAATCATAAGGAAGCACAAAAATCACATAAAGCAAGTAGTAGTATAAATAGGGAAAACTATGAATAGCAATAGGAATTAGTCATTTTTTACAAAGGCATGAGCCGCCAAAGCTTTCAAAATACTTTCTAATGTGAAAGCCAGTTTTATTCAAACTACATAAATCAGCCACAAAAAGCACCCTGTAATCATCTCCCCAGGAGCCTGAGTCCTGCAGGGGGAATTAAAATAAAATAACTAGGACTGGAAGGAAGAAAGGAAGGGAAGAGGGGAGGGAGGAAGGGTAAGAGGGAGGGAGATAGGGATGGAGGAAAGGAAAGGATGCAGGGAGGAAGGGAGGGAGAGAGGGGAGAGATGTAGGGAAGAAGGAAGGGAGGGAGGGAGGGAAGGGATGCAAGGAGGAAGGATGGGAGGAAGGAAAGGAGGGAGGGGAGAAAGAGGGAG
Organism: Cnephaeus nilssonii; assembly: GCF_951640355.1. NCBI lineage: Eukaryota > Metazoa > Chordata > Mammalia > Chiroptera > Vespertilionidae > Cnephaeus > Cnephaeus nilssonii. The sequence continues at coordinate 10,607,146 of NC_137088.1, read as the reverse complement.
GGAATGCTTCCCGGAGTCAGACTTACTGCCCATAGTGGTGAAGACTCCCACAAGGAAATCAGCAAACTGGCTCTGATCACTGCTGCCCTGCAGAAGTTGAAGACCCTCAAAGAACATGCGAGCAGCTTCATAATGCTGGAGCAACTTTAGCAAAGAATAACCAGCGCGGTAGTATCCCTGGAACGAAAATAGGAAAACCTTACCATCTCTCAAGTGCTGCTGAGAGGATGAGCAAGATTGCAGGGGGGGGGGGGGGGGGGGTGGATCCTAGAATCTCACTTCCGTGTTAACACAGATCTCTAACAGTCACTGCCCATCAGACTGCCACATGATGTCCTGTGCAACATTTTTCCTGTCATTTTCTAACTGCTAAGAAAATAATCACTTTCAAATCTATGACGTAGAACACAGAGAGAAGGAAGCTGGCCTGCTTCCAATTACATGTGTAATTTATTTATCCATGACTCAAATCACAGCTGTGCAAGAAGAGAGGAATGAAAAAAATTCTGCGACTACAGTGTTCTGGGAAAGAATGAGCTTGTCATGTAACACAGAAATTGTTTCCTGCTCCTTTCAATCAAAGTAAACACAATTTGCACTGTGGATGTATAGGGAAAAATTGTAATCATAAGCATTGAGAATTACGAAGCTCCACATTATAGGCAAAAAAAATAATTTTTTTTATTTCTGTAGAGAGAGGAAAATTACAAGGATTCATGATGCAAACGGCCTCCCATGCCCTGGCCAGGTGGCTTGCTTGTCATCCCGTACACCACAAGGTGGAGGGTTTGATTCCTGGTCAGAGCACATATCTAGGTTGTGGGTTTGATCCCAGGTCGGGGTGCATGTGGGAAGCAGCCGATCAATCAACTGATCAATCAATATTTCTCTCTGAGTGCTGCAGAAGGAATTAAAATAAAATAACTATTTATTTTAGTTATTTTATTTTAATTCCTGTCCCCAAAGTCCACTTAACACCAAATCTCTGATTATTTTTTGATTTGTCTTAACTTTCATTTGAAAGTCTAAACTTTAGAGAACAATCAGAAAAAAAGTGTTTTATTTTCCAACCAGGCAAGCTGGTACAGAATTTCCCATTTCTCTGAATTCCTCAGATTTAAGTCTCATCTTTTTATTTTGGACACAGAGATTAGGGGGGATCAGAATATGTCACCCCAAAATATGGGACATGAGAGCTGCTTAAATCCCCTCTCTCGGGGAAGCTTTAAGGCCCTGAAGGAGATAGAAAGTCGGCACTGAGATGAGCCTGCACAAGCAAACCTCGCTGATAGCCCTTATCTGCCATTAGTTTCTCCGTATGTTTATTTCTCCACAGTTCACAGACCCTCAGGTCTTTAAAACCCTGTCCTTTGTCTTGTCACGTCTCCACAATGTAATCGCTCTTCGTTACAAAAGATAAATAAACTCTCCGGCCAGCCCACTTCTTTGGAGTCTTCACTTCTTTTCTCAGGAGGCCCCCATGTCACATAGAAAGTAACATCAAATAAAATCTGGCCGGGCCGGCATGGCTCAGTGATTGAGCGTCAACCTATGAACCAAGAAGTCACAGTTCGATTCCCTGTCAGGGCACATGCCTGGGTTTCGGGCTTGATCCGCAGTAGGGGGTGTGCAGGAGGCAGCCAATCAGTGATTCTCTCTCATCACTGATGTTTCTCTCTCCCTTCTTCTCTGAAATCAATTTAAAAAATATAAATCTGTATGCTTGTTCTCTTGTTCATTTGCAGGACCCTAAGCCACTGAACCAAAAGAGGGTTAAGGAAAAGGTGTTTTTCCTCCTCCACAATGGAGGGCATTTGGAGGAGGGACAATCAGGGGGAAAGAATGGAGATGGAGAGAGACACCCAGGAGCTCTGGGTAAAAATGGGGGAGGGGTCCTGGTTGCTATGCTGTCAGGGGCTGCTGCAGGTTTGGTCACTCAAAATCGGTGTGGCTCAGTGGTTGAGCATCATCTATGAACCAGGAGGTCACAGTTCGATTCCGGGTCAGGGCACATGCCTGGGATGAGGGCTCGATCCCCAGTGTGGGGTGTGCAGGAGGCAGCCACTCAATGATTCTCTCTCATCATTGATGTTTCTATCTCTCTCTCCCTCTCCCTTCCTCTCTGAAACCAATAAAATATCCTATACAATAAAAGGCTAATATGCAAATCGACCGAATGGCAGAACAATGGTTCGCTATGACACGCACTGACCACCAGGGGCAGATGCTCAATGCAGGAACTACCCCTGGTGGTCAGTGCGCTCCCACAGGGGGAGCACTGCTCAGCCAGAAGCCAGGCTCATGGCTGGCAAGCGCAGTGGCAGTGGAAGCACTAAGGATGTCCAACTGCCAACTTAGGCCCACTCCCTGCGGGGAGCCTAAGCCATCAGTCGGACATCCCCCAAGGGCTCCCAGACTGAGGGCTCCCAGACTGCAAAAGGGCGCAGGCCGGGCTGAGGGACCCCTCCAAGTGCACGATTTTCGTGCACTGGGCCTCTAGTATATATATAAAAGAATTGGTGTCATGTTGTCCACCAGTTTGCAGCTGAAGTAAAGCTTTACTATCATGAAACCTGTAAACAGCAAAGAACATGAACAGACTATAAATTTGGTGTCACTACTTCAGAACAAAACGAGCTCAAAGGATCTCCACCGCACTCCATCCACCAAGAGCCCAGCTCTGCTCTCCCCTACAAGGGCATTTCAACACTTGGCCATCATTGGTTCCGCCCTACTCTGGGTACCACTCACATGCCCCATGAGCACCTGTGTTAAGTGCAAAGGGAGTTGAATGAGAAGCACTCCCATTTTAGAAGGGAGGGGAGGAGGCAGGCTAAGAGGAAGGAGGCAGCAGCTGCCCCCAGCGGTCCCTTGCACCATACCTTCACGTAGGTTGGATCCCACTGGAGACACTCCTTGGCAGCCACAAATGCCTCGTTCCATTTCCCAAGGTTGTAAAAGGCATTGGACTTGTTGCACAGAAGCACAGCCAAGTCCCTGGGGGGAACCCTGTGAGAAAGAACAAGCTGGAGATCCATAAAACTATCTTCCTGCAAATACAGAAAACAATCCTTAAAGACCATCACTCTGATCCTGACTGCTGTCATGCCCATGGGGTTTAGGCAGGAAATGTGCCAGGTATGCCTATCAGAGCTGACCCTTGGGCGCCCCTAGAAATCCTGGGGCACTTACAAGGTACAATCTGTCCTTCCTCACGCCCAAATCCTCTGCTCCCAGCTTTTAATGACAAATGTTCTCAACACTTTGGTGCCACTTCCTACTGATCTGCACAGATCTCTTCATTTTTTAGAGACTGTTCCTAAGGATGGAGAGGATGGAAGTTTCCCACTGAGTGTGAGCAGAGGCCAGACACAGTGTGAACCGCTCCACGTGCATGCTCCTCCTGAATGGAGGCAGAGCTTATCACAGGAAGGGCCGTCAGAACACGTGACCACAGCATCCCCACGGACCCACTGGGAGAGACCCAGGCCAAGCACTATTCTATCATACTGGCAGGACCCAGAGCCAGAGTACAAACAAGGCCCACACACCATGTGGCTAATCTGCACTGCCCAATAGAGGAGCCACTAGCCACATGTAGCTGTTTAAACTTAAATGAATTAAACAAAATGTAAAATTCAGTTCCTTAGTTGTATTTGCCACATTTCAGTACTCAGTAGTCACCTTCTATATTACAGATCATCTTCATGGTCACAGAAAGTCCTATTGGACAGTGCTAGTCTAAGGATCTGAAGGCCATAACTCAAGCTTACAAACTGCTCAGTAAAGCACATCCTACCCTCCTCTAATTTATAATACCTGGGAGGCAAGGTTCAAATTTAGAACTGCAGGCACTGTCAGGGCAGGGTGAGCCAGGCCTGTGCCCCTGCCCAATCTCTCTCCTCTTTCCACCTCAGCCTTCATCCTGGCCTGGAGGAGATACAATTCCAAGCTCTGTCCACACCCCTGACCTTGGCCAGACCTCAGAAGAATGGATGCAGATAGGAGGCTCATGCAGGGCCTGGGAATAGGGTCCATGGGCAGAAATTCCTGGGCCCTAGTACCCCAAGTGTGGACCAAAGGGGATGAAAGGGTTCTGGATGAAGCCCCTGGCCCAACAGACTCCTGTGGGGAGGGGTACAGCTGGGGGAAGGTCAAAACAGGTCCCTCTAAAGCATGGGCAGGATGGGGCCTCTCTTGCCTGGGTCTCGGGGTAACACAGCTGCAAGGTTAGTGCTGAAATCAGGTCAGAAGAAGGAAGAAAACACAAAATATATCACAATATGTTAACTAAAACACAAAAGCCATTGAATTCAAGACACACGGGGGGGGGGGGGGGCGCGAGAAGCAAGGCGAATTCTATTTTATTGAATATTTTCAATTGTGAAAATTATACCAATCACTAAAGAAAAGATAGGTGATGCAGATAAGCACAAAACTAAAGCAAAGAAAAAAAATCACCCCTACTACTGTCCCCACCCCAGTGCTTTACGTGCCTGGCTTCTCTCAGCACCCATCATTCCCTCTAGGGCCAGAGATGAGACTCCAAAAGCACAGAAGAGGCAGTGGGGCATCCAGTGGGTGACTGGCAAGGGAGCTGTGACTGGAGTGTAGTAGATGCCCTGGTGTCGGGCCGATACCCTGGCCAGTGCAGCCATCCCCACCTGCAGTGAGTGTTGGCTGCAGCTAGGGGCTCCAGAGATTTACCCTCAGCCTAATGGGAGCACCCTCTCCCAGGAAGTTATGCTCCTGCTAGGGACTGAATTGTGTGCCCCAACCCCCAATTCATATGTTGAAGCCCTAGCCCCCAATGTGATGGTGTTTGGAGATGGGGCTTTGGGGAGGTGATTAGGTTTAGATGAGGTGGTGAGGGTGGGGCCCTCGAGATGGGGTTAGTTGCCTTACAACAAGAAACACCAGAGAGCCTCCTTGCTCTCTCTCTCTCTACCATATGAGGACACAGTGCGAAGGTGGCCGTCTGCAAACCAGGAAAAGAGTTCTTACCAGGCACCGTACTGGCCAGCAGGATCCCAGGCTCCAGAACTGTGAGAAATAAATTCCTGTTGGTTAAACCGCCAGTCTATGGTATTTTGTTATGACAGTGCATGCTGACTAACACAGCCCCCCTCCCTAGGACAACTCCCAGGGGCTGGACAGCCTACAGCCAATGATGGACTAATATGGGAATCAAAGTGTCAGCCCCTTATCCCAAAGTGGGACCAGCTCTGCAGTACAACTCATCCTCCCAAGTTCGCTGGAGATGAGACTAAAGGGGACTCCAGGTGAGACAATATCCCTGCCTGGAGCCTTCCCCTGCCCCATCCTGCTTCCCTCAGTCCCCATCTCCTGAGAGCATTTGCTCTGCAAACCACATGCACCTAAATCCCTATATCAGCAGGAAGACAGGCAGCAAGTGACGGGCAAAAGACACAGTGTCAGGAAGGTCCATGAAAGGCAACATGTCAGGGTCCGGGCAGAAGTCCCTTTAGCAGTCACACAGCTAGTAAGTGGTGGAGCTAAGATTTGAACACTCAGTGTGGGGTCAGTCTGTGATCATAACCACTTTCCAACGCTTCCTCTTTAAGAAAGCCGGATGTTTTGCCCTGAATGAGGAGCTCTAGGCCCAGCTCTGACAGTTCTGATTTGACCCAGAAAGGGCCAGAATGACAGAAATACAGGCCAAAGCCAATTATACTCAAGTCCAGCTAGAGTGCAGATATTATGGTGATAGAGAGGTAGTGTTGGGAATCATGTTTCAGTAATTTAATTCGGTGTCATTTCTAAGTACAAGTTTAGGCTGTATGTACCCACAAATAGCCAAGCTCTTGCTTCTTCTACTATGGCTATTCACAGAATATGATCTGGGAACCTCAGGGGGGAAGGGGTTCCCCAAGACCATTTTAGGTAATCCACAAGGTCAAAATTGTAGTAGACTGAATAATGTTCCCCCAATAATGTTACCTTTTACGGCAAAAGGGACTTTGCAGATGTGTTTAATTTATGAATCTTGAGAAGAAATTGTCCCAGATTATATACAATCACAAATGTAAGGATGAGAGAATGAAACCAGGCAGAGGAGAAGGTGATGTGATGTCAGATGCAGATTGAAATAACATGCTTTGAAGATGGAGAAAGGGGCCACAAGCCAAGGAAAACGGGCAGTCACTCAAAGTTCAAAAAGGCAAGGAAATGGATTCTCCTCTGACACCTTGATTTTAGCCTTGTTAAGACTCATTTCGGACTTCTGTCCTCCAGAATTGTAAGATAATAAATTTGTATTGTGTGAAGCCACTAAGTTTATAGTAACTTGTTACAGCAGCAACAGGAAAGAAACTTACACAATAATAATACTAAGACACTTTGTACCTTTACACACTCATTCTCTCATGTGTTCAGGGGATGCTCAGAGGCTATATGACGTGTGCTATCAATACAGATTGAATGTAGACGCAGATGTGAGAAGCCAGATGTCTTCTACTGAGACAGACATTAAAAGGATTTATGAAAATGTAAAATGTGCCAGTCTCCTCACCAAATTTTTTTCTTTGGAAAATATAGTTATTTTTCTTTAAAATATGTTACTTATATTAACGTGTAATGGATTTCTTACTGATATTTTTATTTAGATGAATAAACATATACTGTAAATTTCTCTTAGTTTCAAGTTCTGACACAGACTTAAAACCTACATACTGACAGCTAAAAACCTACATAAACAAAAGCTCCATGACTCTAAGCATTATCATAATACGAAAATGTTTGGGAACAGGTCCACTAGAAGTGAAGGAGCAGGGGAAGAGGTGAGCCGCATTCCTGAGTGGCGAGCACTGTGGCCAGGGGGTATAGGCATAGGTACTCACGAAGATGAAATGAATGGCAACTGAGAAGTTTGGAGACTTCAGTCATCCCAGGAACTCTGATCCCGTAATCAGACAGAAGGGAGAGCTTTGTAATGTTTATCAACAGTCCCTTAAGTTTCACTTTCCATTTCCCTTATTACTCTAATGTATTCTGTTCAATTTCTGAGCTGACTCTAGAGATGATCAACAGGAAGTGAGCGAGAAGAAAACAGAAACTAGGCCGTGTGATAAATGACAAGAAAATTTAAGCAACTGAGTTCCCTTTTACTTAAAAAAGGTGGGAAGAAAATACGAACACTTACCCCCACTGGTATAACTGCAGGAGAACCTGGATGGCTTCATCGTACTTTCTGATGGCCAAAGAGAAGTTCCCATTCTTAAAAACTTGGTTGCCGGATTCTTTCAACAGCTCAGCATAAGTTGCCGGGTCCATCCTGCGAGGAAACATAGCAAAGGGCTGGCTGCCAGGCCTGCAGGGGCCTCGGTCCCCTTCCCATCTGCACTGCTGAGAGCCTGGAGAGGCAGTTTGTTAGTTCTGGCTCCACCCACCTGTGGAGGGCACACCCTAACAATACTTCTTGCCATCATGGGACCAGATAGAGTCTGCCCAGGTCACTTCTTCCTCAGTTCTTTTCTGACCTCAGGAGCAGAGGCCAGAAATATTCCATTTAGCCTGTGTTAATGATCAGCTCTGCACTGGGCAAGGAGGCTGCTGCCAGGCGCAAGACAGCATAAAACTGGTAGGTAGTTTGGCTCAAGAAGTGGCAGCGGTTCCTATAACTGGCATGATTATTATGCTCTCATTTACCCAGCGCTATGCCCATAAGGAGGCACTGTCCCCACTGTTCAGTTGAGGAAACAATTCTCAAAGAGGTTCCTGCCACTTGCCTTAAGATCTGCTAATGGCATTTCCCAGTTCAGACCCCAAATTCAGGCTTCTGCTCTTGACCACTATGCCACATCACCTAACGGTACAAGCAAACCTCAGCTGAGGGTCCTACTCAGAAAGGGGAGTGTTGGAAGCCGCCCATTGTCCTCACTAGCAGAGAGGTGTGGACAAGGAACCCGAAGGCTGGTCAACCTTGAAGCTCTGAAAGGTCAGAGCCAACCACCCACTGTTCAGTTGAGACAATGGTAGCTAAAGCAACTTCCACCTTTTAGTTTTATGTGAATTCTTGCTGATTGGCTATTATTGGAATTGCCAGCCTAAAGGCTATGGGTGTATCCCACAATCTGAATAAAAGGGAGAGCAAGGCCAGAGCGGGGTGAAGTCCTTCCCCTTGAGTTGGGCTCCCGCCTGGCCCCCAATATTTCCAAATTAATTTCTAGTCTCTTTCATTTGTGTTCGGCCTCCTCCAGAACCAGAACCCTGAACCTGAACCACACGGGACGTGTGGGGGGACACTCACAACTGGCAGCCCAACGTAGGGTACTTGCAGGGGAGGAGGAGGAGGCGCAGTTCAGAAAGCCACAATACACAAGGGACTAAGTCACAGGGCCACCATATCACTGCCTCTCCCGTCCTCCTCCCTGCCTAAATCACTATAAAATAAGCGGCAGAGCACCCGTGTCTGAGATTTGTGCCTGATTTTGCCTTGGCCTGCTTACTCGTCTCTGCCTCACAAGAAGCACATGGTTCTCTCAGGTCGTGACTTTCTGTTTTATTCATTTTGTGCCTCTATGGCCTAGCATATAATGGGTACTTTAATATTTGTGTGTAATAGATTTGAATGCCAGACCCAGAGGTTGTCTCTCACTTCCGTGGCCTGGGTAGTCGGAGAAGTGCTTGTAGCCCTGTCCACATGATGGGCCTCAGGAGAGGAGCTTGGAGAGCCTCGAGGAGGTAGGGGAAGGGGGAGAGGGGGGCAGCAGAGAGCCTTTAGGATTTCCTCCTCCCAAAATACCAGTGGGAAAGGGAAGGCAGTGGGGGAGAGCTTAAATATGAGGCTGATTCAGGTGTTTGCAAATGCCATGTACCTGTGGGGATGTACAATCCATTGGAGGTCTTACTGACCAACACAATTCTTAGACAGATAATAATTCTTATTTTTATTGTTTCAAATCTTTTTTTTTTTTTTATCCTCACCTGAGGATATGCTTTCACTGATTCTAGAGAGAGAGGAAGGGAGAGGGAGATAGAGAAACATTGATCGGTTGCCTCCCACGCATGTCCCAACAGAACCTACAACTTTGTTATGTGCCCTGACTGGGACATTTCAACCAAATGAGCCACACTGGCCAGGGCTAGTTTCAAATCTTGATGAGGAATTTCGGGTCAGGGAAAGCAGACACATGCAGAAGTAAGTGATGGCTTATTTTAAATCCGCCTGAGCTTATTGGAAATGGGGTTTTTTTAACTGAGCTGCATTCCTCAGGCAGAGCTGTAGCAGAATGAGGCACATGATTCGTAAACAGTCAGAAGGCAAAATTCCACCTACATTTTTCATTAAATAATCTCTCGATCCTATGGCTCGCACATCGACACACAGATGACTTTGAACAAGAAAATAGTTACAGAGTTGATTGACTAGAGAATAAAAACATGTTTCTCTTTCAAAATATTGTCAGCCATAAGTCCCATACATATTTTAAACTTGGACAACTAGAAAAAGGAAATCGCTATTAACAACTAACAACAGCCCTCTTTTGTAAATACCTTTCCACCCCAAGAAAAGACCAACACTCCGACCAAAATGTGTGAGGTCCTAAATAGACAATTCACAAGGAATACAAGGAATGGCTAAATATATGGACAGAGGATAAACAGGATCACCCTCACTAGTGAGCAAGAAATGAAAAATTAAAACAAAGTATCATTGGAAAATAATTAAAAGAATGACCCCCCAAGTGTTGGGCGCTGTCATTTTCTGCTTACAGGGAAATATACTGGATCATGGATAGATTTAGGCCCGTGGGTGTTTGCCACAGTGAAAACTGGAAATAACCCTTAATGTTCCATAACACGTAATGGATTAGAGTCAGTTGTAGGATATCCGTCTGGTATAATATCATGCAGTTATTTTTAAAATCATGTTGCAAAAGAGCATTTAATGATAGGCTAAGTTAGTAAATAAAAAAATCAAGCAACAGAAAAGGATGTATAATCCCAAATTAAATTTTAAAACCATATAATATATTGAAAATATGCCAAAATGTGAAGTCACACCATTGAAATTAGGCAGGGTTTTAATTTTCCAACTTCCAATTGCTCTACACAGTACCGCCTTAATAATCAGACCATAAGTGATTTTTTTACAGGTGTCTACACTCTGCAGAATAAGCCCCACCCTTTATTCATGTTGCTTCTAATGCTGCTCTTTGTTCATTCACTTATTAATTCGATTAAGCTGGTATAGGCGCCCAACATCTCTGAGTTGGTCCTTCTTTATACCTCACAAGCTGCCTGCAGGCATCTCAAAGTGGGGGAGGGAAGTTAAGGGGGTGGAAGCCATTGTCATCAGCTTGCATATTCTTAAAACCTTGCATATGTCTGCCCCAGTTTCCCCCTTGCTTATTTCTGCAGTAATATATATCTCTTGTTGACAAAGCCTCGGGCACTTACTGGAGGCGCTAACATGTCCTTCTGGGCTCTCCTCAATGCAGGATTCTCAGCTACTCTCATTCTCTCCACGGGGCCTTGTCGTCACGGGTGATCATCTTTTTGGCAAGTGTGAAGGCATTCTGGTCGTCACCAAAGCCCTCATTCTCAGCAGCCTCCCTCAAAGGCAGCCTCATTGGATGGGGGCCTTTCTTTTTTTTTTTTTTTTTTAATATATTTTATTGATTTTTTACAGAGAGGGATAGAGAGTTAGAAACATCGATGAGAGAGAAATATCGATCAGCTGCCTCCTGCACACCCACCACCGGGGATGTGCCCGCAACCAAGGTACGTGCCCGCAACCAAGGTACGTGCCCTTTGACCGGAATCGAACCCGGGACCTCTCAGTCCGCAGGCTGACGCTCTATCCACTGAGCCAAACCGGTTTCGGCATGATGGGGGCCTTTCTTGTGGGAAACTCAGACTCACCATCTCCATTCAGGGTTTAGCTCTAACAAATGCCCCTCCACATTTCCATAGACTCAGGTCCTGTTTATGGTCCTAATTTTTCCAGGAAAGATTTCCAGATACTAGCTACAGGATCTAATGTCTTCTAAATATGGAGGACACACAAAAAACAAACACAGCAAAAAAAAACACAAAAATATAAAAACAAATAAATATGGAGGACATATTATTGAAACCTCACTAGATGGAGCCCTATTGCAGGCTGAGCAATCAGTGAGACTAAGCAAATCTGAGCATCACACCCCCAAATTCTCCAGTTAGCCCCCAATGGGCTTCCCCCACTGTGCCTTCCAAAACACTGCTTGGTTTTGCTCTAGAACCTTCTATCTGGCCAAAATTCACTGGTGAGCTATTTGGTACTCACTGGGCTGAAGTCCTGATGTTGACCCTTCAGCCCCGAGAGGTCCGGTTGCTGGAACTCAGTGATAGGAAGCCTGTGAGTTCCATGACCCCCAGATGGGGCCAGGTCCGTGCTTCCCAGCATCAGTGTCCTTGGCAGTGGAGTATGGTTCTCTACTCTTTAGTTGGTCAGCTGGGGAGGAAACTCTCTGATATCCAAAGTCTTTAACCTGGTCCTGCCTGTGCTTCGGCTTAATCTTAGTGGTAACAGCATCACACGTGGTTCCCACTCAGCCATTTCCTAGCTGTGAAACTATGGGCACATTACCTGACCCCTTTGAGCTTCACTTTTTTTTGTCAGTAAAACAGGGCTGACTTAAGCGTTAAATGAGATAGTGTAAGTTATGCACAGAGTGAGCTTAACTCAAATAGAAACACCCCCCTCCCCCGCCCCGCAATTGCTCTAGGCCTGTGCTGTCCAATATAGAAGCCACTGGCCCCACATGGCTAGTCTACATTTAACTTTTTATAAGTTCATACCCCCTTCACCCATTTTTCTCAATCCCCACCCCCACCTCTGGCAACTACCAATTTGTTTTCTATAGTATTGAAGTATGGTAGTAGAAACTGCTGTTTGGGTTCTGTACTTACTTGTATGCTAAAACAATAGAAAGTTATTTTGATTTTCTGAACTTATCTATGCTATCCCAATACTCCCATTGATGATGGTTTGAATGTCCCATTGATTGTGATCTCACAGGTCATCGAAGCACATTCTTCTGGGACCCAGGACAGATCAATTATCCTAAATTGTCTTAGTAGCTACAGATAATGCATTCCGGTTAACTCAGTGGTCCAGGAATCTGGACAGCACAATTATTCTAAATTGCCCCGGTGGTCCCAGATAATGTGTTTCTGTTGATTCAGTGATTCATAGATACTTTAGATAACTAACTTGCTCAGTTTCACTTCTGTAAAAATGCTTTTCGCAAAACAGGTTCCTCATTCCAGACCCAAGTATGTAACCGATACCTTTGTGATATTCTGCCAATATAAGCCAGATGTGGCAAGCTGTTCGGGGCTGCGAGATTTGGAGCTTTAGCCCCTCGTATGCCGCCGGCCTTTAATAAATGACTCCATAATTCGACTTTTTGAGGCGTCCTTTGTAAGATGGGGGTTACACTACAACAGTATAAGCTTGGGTTGGTTTGTTGGTTTGTTGGTTGATTTTAGATTCCACATATAAGAAAGATTATATAGTATTTGTTTTTCTCTGTCTGACTTACTTCACTCTGAGGTCCATCCATGTTGTTGCAAACTTCAAGATTTCGTCCTTTTTTATAGCTGAACAGTATTCTTTATCCATTCATCCATTGATGGACATTTAGGCTGTTTCCCTATATTGGCTACTGTAAATAACTGCAATGAACTGCAATGAACAGGGGGTGCATACACCTTTTCAAGTTGGTGTTTTTGTTTTCTTTAAATAAATAATCAAAAGTGGAATTGCTTTTTTGAGGAACCTCCATACTGTTTTTCATAGTGGCGGCACCAATTTATATTCCCACCAACAGTGCACGAGGGTTCCCTTTTCTCTATGTGCTCACCAACACTTGTTATTTCTTGTCTTTTTGATAATAGCCATTCTAAAAGGTGATAGCTTATTGTGGTTTTGATTTGCATTTCCCTGATGATTAGTGATGTTGAGCATCTTTTCATCAGAGCTTCTGTCCATTTTTAATCAGATTATTTGTTTTTTCTGCTTTGAGTTGTTTGAGTTCTTCATACATTTTGGATATTTGCCCCTTCTCAGATATATGATTTGCAAATATTTTCTCCCATTCAGAAGGCCGTTGATGGTTTTCTTTGCTGTACAGACCCTTTGTACTATGATCTAGTTCCATTGATTTATTTATTTGCTTTTGTTGCTTTCCTTTCTGGTATCAGTTTCAAATGCTCATCACCAAGATCTACGTAAAGAAGCTTACTGGCTGTTTCCTTCTAGGAATTATGTGGTTTGAGCTCTTACATTGAAGCCCTTAATCCATTTTGAGTTAATTTTTGTGTATGGTATAAGAGAGTGGTTGAGTTTCATGCTTTTGCATGTGGCTGTCCAGTTTTCCCACCATCATTTATTGAAGGGACTGTCCTTCCCCCCAGTGTATATCTTGGCTCCTTTGTCATACATTAATTGACCCCATAGGCATGGGTTTATTTCTGGGCTTTCTATTCTGTTCCATTGGTCTATATACCTGTTTTTATACCAATATCATACCATTTTATTTACTATTTTAAGTAACATTTAATCAATGTTATCAAAACAAGACTCTTTAAGGGCTTAACTGAAGAACTCAAAAACAAAATATTTTCTCTGTGCTTACAACTATAATAAAAATTATTAACGTCAGAATTGGGGTGGGGTGGGGTGGAGTTATACTCCTCTAGAAACCAAGAGTGAGCTCTTACTGTTATGTGGGCAAACATCACATGTTTTCATGTGCTTATATTTCTGCTTTTTCTTGATATCATCACGTCACAGGGGAAAGTGAATTGCCAACCCAGGCTTTTCATTTCTAAATAAGATTCGTCAGTTACATTCTCATTATAGGGAAGAATGCTCTTTACCTCTGCCTTAGAACACAGAAGGCTCCATTGTTAGTCCATTTTTTTTAACTGGGTGGTCTATTTATAAGATGAAATTATTAAATGCAAGTGATAATAATTTAACATAATGACAATAGGCTTAAGCACCAACTACAGACTTTACTAGTTGAAATGTGGCCTTTATCATACAATCGCCTTTAATTTCAATTCTCATAATAATCCACTGAAGCGCATGATTCTCTGGATTCCATATGTGCTCCTCATAAACCAGAGAACTTTGGAGAATTGAGGTCTTTCCAATAAAGACAAACCTGAGGAAGGTGATTGTTTTATTTTATTCTTACGAGTCGTTTTATTCTTACAAGAAGCCCCATGAAATAGGTATGATTGTATCCCCATTTGACATATAGGGAAAATGAGGCAAAGAGGGGTTAAGCTACTAACCATGGTCACACAGAAAGTGGTAGAGCTGGAATCAAACCCAGATGGCCTGACTGGCTCAACTACATTCTGGAGGGCCACGACAGAGGCCAAAGGCCAGCACCCAGTTAAATCACTACAGTATGTGATATTCTGCCCAGCACCGAGCACTCACTCCCCTGCCCTTTCAGTTTTGATAATGATGCAAAAACTAAAAGATAAATAGAGACAGTGTCACAGCTGCAGGTTTCACAGCTGTCACATTGGCTTTCAGCAGTTTCACTACGTTCCTAAAAGAATTCAAGGTCCAGCTGTTGGGAGGTGTCTTGGGCTGCCTATCTACACCCAAGGAAGCAAAAGCAAAAAAAATACAAATGCACCAAGTAGACTTTGAAACAAGCACGTTTGAAGGAAAGCAGATCCAGGTCATTGTGGTTTTTATTGGTCATTGTGTGTATGCACAGGAAATTGTGTAACTAACTTATAGGAATAGAGCAACAACTACCAACAGGAGTGGGCTCGGGGCAGCTGAAATGGGCAGCAGAGGGCTTTACCTTCATACCTTATCTGGGTACTACTTGAAATCTTGAAAGCAAATTAGTTTCCTTTTTTGGTTTTTGGTGGTTTTATTTTTTTTTTTTAATAAAATCCTTTCCAAAGACCCTAATGCAGTCAGTGATCCAAGATCAACTCTGGAATGCTAGGGGGAGAGACAGTTCCAAACCGAGACCAGAGAAAACAATTCTCAAAGCTGACTCCTTCCTACTCCCCACAGGAAGTCAGCCAGGATAAGAATCCAAAGTCAGACTCATTCTGGGGACTCCAATTTGTTTTCATTGTTTTTCTTTCTTTCTTTTTTTTCCCCTTGAGGGGAAAGGGAAAAATGCAGGAGGAGAAGAGTAGGGATTTTCTTAAGAAACTTACTCAAAATCCTTCAAAAGGCCTCCGGAGAAGTCTGAAGCTTTAGGCTCAAGACTTTTCTACTTAGGTATCAAAACAGGACAAGAAAACACAGATCACCTGCCACTCCACCTCAGCTGTTTCACCAGCCTGCCATAAGCCTAGGGCTGTCCCAGTCCATCCACCCTCCTTCAGCCATCAACTTTAAATTATTCTGTCCCCACTTAGAGTCTCATTAGCCCCCAACCACACACAACACCAAAGTCAAGTTGGTGATGCTAAAACCAGCTGACAAGTCTGGCTCTGTACTGCCCTTGTAAAATGTACATCCTGAAACTCATATTCCCAGCAAAAAGTAAGTATCATAAATAACGGTCTACCAGGCAGGGTCTCTTAACTGGTTTTAAATCAATGCCTCTTTTGATGAAATTTTCACACTCACTCAACACACAGGTACCTCAGAATACTCCAATTTTAATATTTATATAGCATTTATCCTGTGCTAGGCTCTGGACAAGGGGGTTGACTGAGAAAGGACAATCACTATTCCCATCTTTGAGAAGCTTACTGTCTGTTAGCGAATGAACATTAAATAATCACACATGTCTTATAGTTAACAGATTTTCCTTCGTAAAAAGAAAAAGAAAAAGTAGAGGGTATAAGGAAGCATGTAAAGGAGATTATAACATAAACTGTAGGAGGAAGGCAGGTTTCTCTTAAAAGTGATAGCTAAGCTAAGATCTGGAAAATCGGTCATTAGTCCAGTGAAGAGTATAGGTAGGTGTCCAGGCAAGAAGAACAGTATATGCAAAGGCTCCAAGCTTCACAGTTCAAGAACTGTCAGGTGGGTGGGGAACAGAAGTGAGGCTGGAAGAGTAGTAAGGGCTCCATTAGATAGATGAGCTGAGATCTTGAGGGCCATCAGAAGGTCTTGGAATTCATCTTAAATGCAACTGGGAAAGCAGCCCTGTCCCTTACAACGTTCTATGATGATGGGAATGATCTATTCTGCACTACCCAATATGGAAGTCACTAGCCACTGCGTCTATTAAACATTTGAAATATAGCTTCTGCGACTAAAGAACTAAATTCTTAATTTTACAATCTACATATATAAAAGGCTAATATGCTAAGTGTCCCTCCTACCATCCAACTAGTAGCTATGATGCGCACTGGCCACCAGGGGGCAGACACTCAATGCAGGAGCTGCCAAGCTGCAGGGATTAGGCAGCGGCAGTTCTCAGGTGACACACCCCGAAACCAGAGAGGAGGGAGCCTGATTCCTTGCCAGGCTATGCAATTCCACCTTCAGCCGTGGGTTATGTTGTTGCTGGGGCACTGTTAGCCCCAAATCTGGTTTACTGCACACTTGTGTTTGCGTCCCACACCCTATACAACAGCAACTTTGCAGAGTGCTCTCTCACACTCTGGGACCCCTCGGGGGATGTCAGAGAGCCGGTTTCAGCCTGATCCCTGCAGGCCAGGCCGAGGGACCCCACCTGCTGGAGGGACACGCCACGGCATGTCCAGCCCATCTAGCCCAGTCCCTCCCGGCCGGGCACCTTCTAATTAATTTCCTTTCAATGTGCATGAATCCGTGCACCAGGTCACTAGTTACATATAATGAAAAGATACATGTAATAGGGATGTCCTAACCCATTTCCTTGGAAAGGCCAAATTTATTTCTTTTAACATTGTCACTGAAGTAAAATACAGTAATGTGCATTATATACAGTAATCTTGGGTGCTCAGATCAGTGAATTTTTAACCCATGTAACCTCCATCCAAGTCAATATATAGCACATTATCATATATTGCCCCTGTCTCGTGTAAACACTACCTTCACCACTATTTTGATCTCTAAACTATAGATTAGGTTTATCTGTTCCTGAACCTCTCAGTCACACTGGGAATTCTTGAGTCTGGTTTCTTTCCTTAAACATTGTATGTGTAAGACTCACTAATGTTACTGTATGTATCAGTAGTTGATTTATCTTGTTGCTGTGCAGTGTTTCATTGCATGATTTATACTAGAATTTATCCATTCTACTGATGGATGTTGGGTTGTTTCCAGTTTGAGGTAATTATGAATAAAGTTGTTACAAACATTTTTGCATGTGTCTTCCAATGAATATATGTCTGCATTTCTTTTGAGTACATAACCCAGGGGTAGAATCGCTGGGTCACAGGGTACTATACAGTTTTTGTAGATAATACCAGTTTTACTCTCAATAGCAGTGTGTTGGGAGTATAAACTGCTAACATTTCTCAATAGTAGGTATTATCAGTCTTTTTCATTTTAACCAATGTGGTATCTCATTGTGGTTTTAATTAGCATTTTCCTGATGACTAATGATGTGTGCTTTTACATAAAGACATTAGCCACATGAATGTCCTCTCTTATGGAGTGCCAAAAAGACCCAACCCTAAAAGTAAAGGGTTATTTGTTTTGTTTTTAATAAGTAACCATAGATGACCACATGCCAGACCCACTTTAGCTTATTATTTAATCAATAATATCACTACTTGGCAGGAGGGAGAAGAGTGGACTCTGGCCTAGACACCCAACAACCATTACTCAACTGAACAGCACACAAATGATAACAAGCTCAGGAAATACATTTTCTAAAGTAAGTGGCTAGTGAGAATTCATTGGATTCTAGTATGATAGCATGGTGCCACTGTGAAAACTAAAAACAGGTTAAACTTTTACGGCAAAAACTTGAAAGTTGGCCCTGAATATCGATCAGTGGTGTTTATAACTCAGAAAGTTCGACACTACCCATTTTGCTACAGTGAACCATCCTGGGGCCTTCAAAGTAGACTAACTGGACCCTAGTTGTGTTTCTGTTAGCACCCCCTTCCCCCCAGAGCTATTGTCCTTATGGGGAGCCCATCCCAGCCCTAGTTCCTGAGGGTCTGATGAGCAAACCCTATCTCCCTGCCAGGGACTGGTTCAGGACTGGGTGTGGGACTCAGTTTTGGCCCCTGAAACTTAGAGATGTTTGTTAGAGGCTCTGGGAACACTGTTCTCACTCTTCTGAATAAGCTTCCAGGAGCAAACCTGCCTGCCACGTGAGGCACCGGCCAGTGTAGAAGTGTGGCTGTGAATCTCAACACCGCACGTGCAGGTGTGCAGCCCCAACTTCAGCCTGAGGATGAAGCCAACACCAAATGGAAGAGGCCAGAGCCCAAGGAATCACAGGACAAGACGTGGGACCACTGGTTTGAGAGAATCCTGAGGCCTGCCTTATGCATGTGGCTATTTACATTTTAATCTAAAATGACTAAAACTGCCCGGCCGATGTGGCTCAGTGGTTGAATGTTGACCCATGAACCAAGAGGTCACCAGTTCGATTCCTTGTCAGGGGATATGCCTGGGTTGTGGGCTCAATCCCCAGTGGGAAGCAGCCAATCGATGTTTCTCTCTCATCATTGATGTTTCTATCTCTCTGTCCCTCTCCCTTCCTCTGTCTCAAAAAAAAAAATTAATAAAAACATATTTAAAAATAAGTAAATAAAATAACTAAAACTAAACTCAGTGGAAAGCTTCAGGTCCTCAGTCACTCCTGCCACATTTCAAGTGCTCAGTAGTCACAGGTGGCTGCATTACTTGACAGATATAGAATATCACCAGCCCTAAGAAAGTTCTATCTATACTAATAAAAGGGTAATATGCAAATTGGTGAGGACACCCTCACAGTACTGACTGAACAGCAGGCTGCATGGGGCGACAAGACTGGCAGGGGGGTTAGTGAGGGATAACCAAACGACTGAACAGCAGGCTGGGTGGGGCAACCAGGCCAGCAGGGGGGGGCAATGAGGGGCAACCAGGCCAGCATGGGGGGCAGTTGAGGGTGACCAGGCTGGCAGAGGGGACAGTTGGGGGCAACCAGGCCAGCAGGGGGGGGGGGGGCAGTTAGGGGCGATCAGGCAGGCAGGCAGGTGAGCAGTTAGGAGCCAGCAGTCCCGGATTGTGAGAGGGATGTCCAAGGTGTCCCGGATTGGAGAGGGTACAGGCTGGGCTGAGGGAACCCCTCCCGCTCCCTGCACGAATTTCGTGCACTGGGCCTCTAGTTGGGAGAATAAAGTTCGAGACAAAATAGTAACCTAGGTGCAACATCTGAAATATTATCTTCTACTCGGTGAAAGATATAGCCTTTATTGTGTGTGAGAGTGGTAGAATTGAGGGCTGTTGCCCCAAACCTTGGTGTGCAGAGTCTCTGCCCAGGGACTGGATATCCCCACCTTTCTTGCACTACTCTATTCCCACCACTGAGCATCGTGCCTCTTTCTAACCCACACAATATCTAACACATAGAGATGAATAATATCTGCAATCAGGGTTAGAAGTTCTCTTGGAATTACTTCTGCAGCATATTTTGGATAGAATGTGGGGCCACAGGTCATGCTGAGTGAACCCAGCCACATCTCCCCCAAGCATCTCTTAGTGCTCGCAGTAGGACAACTAGAAACTAGGTCATTGCTCCATAGCTTCCCCATAAACACAGAACCTTCCGTTTCTACCCTACTTATTCCATTAACAAACAGAGCAAAGCCCTGCAAAGGCAAGGTCCAACCTAAGAAAACTGCTACTGACCTTGTAAAGCAAGCATTAAGAAAACTTCCTGACATGATTTCATAAAGCAACTTGTGTTTTTCTTTATTTGAGAGGAGGACAAAATAGCTGTATTCTGCTGTTGCAGCTTTATCTCTGCTGAGTAACTGTTTAGAATTTTCGATACAGCCAACTCTAAAGCCCTGTTTCCCTGGATATTCACATTAAGACCTGACTCACCTCAGAATGACTCACTCTTGTCTCTCAAACCAACCAGTATTTCAAAAAACATGTTTTTTGTTCAATTCCAGATCATAAGTGGAACACTTCACTATGTGGAGAAAGGCAGGAAGAGGACTCCTGGGAAGGTTAATTATATTCACACAGCTTTACAATGTAATGTTTATAGGCTTAAACTAACACAGGAATAAAATAACCTGTATCTGTTCAACCTGAGGGGACAGACACAGATTTTCAAGGGAAAAACAGGTAATACAAATTTTAATGAAAAAATATGTAAGCATAGGTATATATAAAATTCTCATAGCTTTTCTTAAAAGCTTCTAACAGAATATCCAATAATACTCATAAAACTGAAAGACTTACATGGATTAAAAAAAGCGTTACTCAAAAAAAAGTCTTGACTTTTAAAAATACTCAATGTTTCTGTTTGAGCAAATTCACTATTATAAAATGTCTAATCTCCATATTAATGAATTCATATTTTCAACAAAATTTCTATTTAGAAAACAGAATGTTTAAGATTAGTGAAAGAATTCTCAACTTCATCGAAAAGAATAAACAAGCCAGAATAGCCAAGATATTTTTAATAAAAAAAGAAGTATTAAGAGAAACGTTTTCTCTACCATTATAAAATGCATCTCAAACATATCTAATTTTAAATTGTAATACTAACGTAAGAGTAAGGAGATCAATGGAACAAACAGAATATAAGGAAATAATATATACTATAAAAGAATTTCATCTATGATAAAGGTGGCTATTTAAATTGATAGAGAAGGAATGAATCAGTTTGTACAACTAGCTAGATATTTGGAATAGAAGTTAAATTTCTCCTTCACACCATGTTGTAGACCAATAATGGAGACCTCTCATCCGCCTCCCCTCCCCCTGCCCCAAAATGTCAATGCCCTCACCCCCAGAACCTGTGAAAAATTTACATTATATGGCAAAAGGGACTTTGTAGATGTAATTAGGACTACAGACCTTAAAATAAGGGTATTACCCTGGGAGATCAGGCGAGCCCATTCTAGCCACAAGAACCCTTGAAAGCAGAGAACGCCCTCTGGCCGGGGAAGAGAGCTGCTAGGGGAGAGGAGGGCGGGAGAAGGCGGATGGGAGAGGCGCAGCAGCAGATGTGCATGAGAAAGAGGGCCCATCAGTGATGCCCTGAAGATGGAGGTGGCCTTAGAAACTGAGAAGAGGCTCACGGAACCTCAGCCCTATAGCCACAGGGAACTGGACCCGGCCAGCAACCTGAATGAGCCCGGAAGGGGATTCCTTGCATTCTGTTCTCTCTAGGAGCTCAGCCAGCCAGTACCTTGATTTCAGCCTTGTGAAACCTGCCAAGCCAACCCAGACTTCTGACCTACAGACTGAGATAATTACATAATTCGTGTTGATATAAGCCACTAAATTGGTGATCATTTGTTATGGCAACAATAGAAAACGAAGAGACATCCTATACCAAAATTCGTTCTAAATGAATGAAAAAATGTTCATGTAAAAAATAAAAACCACCACAGTGATCAACCAAAGAACTTGTATGCATATATGCATAACCATGGACACAGACAATAGGGTAGTGAAGGCCTAGGGTGGGGGGGGGGGGGGGGCGGGGACGGGCTAGAAGAGTAGACATATGTAATACGTTCAACAATAAAGATTTTTTTAAAAATAGAATGATAGAAAATTTTTAAGAAAACACTACAATGCCCTAGCCCGTTTGGCTCAGTGGATAGAGTGTCGGCCTGCAGACTGGGGGGGGTCCCGGGTTCGATTCTGGCCAAGGGCACATGCCCGGGGCTTGATCCCCAGTGGGGGGCATGCGGGAGGCAGCCAATCAATGATTCTCTCTCATCATTGATGTCTCTATCTCTCCCTCTCCCTTCCTCTCTGAAATCAATAAAGAGATGTATTTTTTTAAAAAAGAAAACACCACAGCATAAATTGTTTGTCTAAACACTATGTTGTACACCTGAAACTAATATGAAAATAATACTGGATGTCAAGTGTAATTAAAAAGTAAAAAAAAATTTAAACCCACAGTAATAAAAAGAAACAAGCTGCTGACACACAGCAACATAAAGAAGATGAAAAACATTATGTTGAGCAAAAGAAACCAAGCTCAAAAGAGTATGTACTGTGATTCCACTGAGATAAGGTTCTAGAACTGGCAAATATAAGAAATCGAAGAGAGGGGAAGGCTACTGAATGGAAAGGGGCACGAAAGCATTTTCTGGGGGATGGAAATGTTCTCTATTTTGACTGGGGTGATGGTTCAGGGTAATGGTATCGGCGGCGGCAGCCCCTGCATGTAATTTGAGTGTAAACCCTGCAACATTTACAGAACCTTTGCTTTGTTGACTCAGCAGAGAAAATATTTGTTAAAAACAAAGCCCTAATATTTGCCTGTTTTCTCAGGGCTTTCCTGAAATGACCAGTCAGTTAAGCAGCTAAGAGAATCTGGGAGACTCAGGCCTTGGATGAAGGGAGGGAGGGATGGAACATCTGAAAAGGGCCCCAACTCTTCCTTCGGGATTGTTCCTGGTCCCAGGCCCTAATAGACCCTTTTCAGAGGGAGGGTGTACCCTGGGAAGCAGCCTCTGGGATGGCTGCTCAGCTCACCACAGAGGCCTTCTCAGAGGAGAGCGAGGTGCCCAGAGGCAGGCCCTCGGGTGTGATGTGTGATCTGTGATCTGTGCCTCCGACCTGCAGGCAGGAGTGTTTGAACTTTAGGAGAAGTTCCTTCGGTGGTGGCACCGAGGCAAGAGGCTCCAGAGGAGGGTGGCCTTGCCCCATACCCTGCGAAAAAGCCACTTAGGGGCGAGGGAATACGGTGCCTAGCAACAGGAGAGGCAGAAAGAGGGATGCCACTGCCTCTGAGGCCCAGCGGCTCCCCTGCCCCTCCCCTAATTATCAAAGTCATCAGCAGCCTTCCAGAACGTTCCTCTTTTTGCCTAAGTAGTTTTGTTTTTTCTTTCATTCACTAGAAACAAAAGGAGAGTGGAACGCCTACTTCACCCCTCCCTACAATTTCACATCAAACAAGGTTTTTATTAAGGGTGCCCTGTGCCAAGTCTCCAAAGCTCCATGCTAGCTGGACCTTTGTTTTCCTGCTTTCCCCAGTAGACTGAGCTCTTAAGGCAGGAACTGCATCTTACCATGTCTTATTATTTCTGCAACCAGAGGGCTCAGCGGTGTTGCATGAATAAATGATTTTCTGGCTTTTTAGCAGGGACAGATGATTAAGCTGGAGGATGGGAAAGGAAGAATTGTTTGCAGGGCGGGTGGGGAGGGAGGTAATTTCACTGGTGGTTTTGGATTTCTGACCATCTCCTGGAAAGCCAAGAAATGCTTAACTGTCATCCATTCCCTTGGAGGACACACATTTAATAAAAGCCAACCACGCAAAATACAAACCAGAAACCACCAGATAAATCCAACCAAAATAAAACTGCCAAAGCTGCCAGCTACTTGGGGAAAACAATGCAGAAAGATGTTTACACATTTATAAGTACCTGTTGAAAATTCAATGGTCAGCAAATAGTGCCACATATTCCCATGTGAAATTATAGTCCCAGATATTCAAAAATGCTCAAAGCAAAGCATAATCCCGTAGATTAGTTTGGAGCTGGCAAACGGTAACATTTGTAGACAAAGAAAAGAAATTGAAAGGAACCTAATTAGGGTTGCCAGCTCTTTATTTTGCTAAATAAGAACACTTTTTAAGGTGTACCATCTTCTCTCCCCATAATTTCACCAAAAAAGGAATATTTTAATCCCCCCCCCCCCCCCACAAAAAAGGAGGAAAATGTAAAATCAGACTAAAGAAAGCCATTCTCAAGGAAGGACGAGCTAAGAAGCTTATAGCACATGTTAGTCTTGGACAGTGTGCAGATGGTTCGGACCTTCAAAGGCAGATGTTCCAAGTCCCTAAAACCATGCCAGGCCCCTGGAAGATGCTCAAGAAATATCACTAAAGGGCAAGGATGGATCAATTTCAACTCCTGGTTCTGCAGTGGAGTCTCAATCACAGGACCTCCAAAGAGAAAGGCCGTAAGGAGGCCTCCCTCCCAGTTGGTGGCTAGTGATGGGCACAATTTCTCCTCAGTGTATGCCACAGACTGGCATTTTCCCATTTTGCTATTTGAATGAGAGTAGTCCCAGGCAGCTGCATGATAACAAGATTTATTGAGCACTTACTATGTTCCATATACGAAGCTCTTCTTGGGCATTTGCTCATTGAATGTCCCTAACAACGCCAGTGAGAGATGTATAATTATTATCCCAATTTCCCAGGTCAGAAAACAGGTTTAATCAAGGTGGAGAGACTTCTCCAAGAAAGGCACAAATCCAAGTCCGTACCAAAATCAGTGTTCACAAGCCCTAGGACAGACAAGGTGAACACAGGGTGAGGAAAACTGGGGGAAATAGGAAGGATGGGCTTTAAAATTAAAACCAAATCCCCAAAGAAAGCCCAAAAAGTCAGCATTCCACACTCTGCCTCAAGACAAACAAGGAAGTTAAGCATCAGCCAGCACAGGTTGCTCATCAATCCTGACTCAGTATCTGTGCTAAATCCAGGCTGCCCAACAAGCGCCATATTCCTTTCGTATTCCCACTCTCCCTAAAGCATCTGAGAGCTACAGATGATTGTAAAGTTTGGGGCAGCCCCACAGAGGGTGGCAGCCCCTGAACAAAGGTGCTTTCTCATTCACAGGAGAACTTGAGTTGAATAATAGCAGTCCAGCCATCCTCCCCTCCAGATCTCTCCCCATGCCCCTCTGCGATGCTTTAAATGCTGGTTAATGGCCTCCATTTCACTTCCCACCCTCAAGACCAGAGTAATCTACTTCTCCCTCAATCTGAATGAAGGGCAAGACAACCCAGCAAAGAGGCTAAAACACCATCCACTGTAACATGGGGAGGATCCAGAGGTGCCAGGAAATCCCCATAAACAAAGCAGTCTCCCCCAGACAGGAACTCCTGAAGGGCA
This sequence comes from Cnephaeus nilssonii, assembly GCF_951640355.1. Taxonomy (NCBI): domain Eukaryota; kingdom Metazoa; phylum Chordata; class Mammalia; order Chiroptera; family Vespertilionidae; genus Cnephaeus; species Cnephaeus nilssonii. Next base: position 10,582,160 of record NC_137088.1, on the reverse strand, counting down.
GCCCCTCAGCAGGGCTGGGAGAACCTGAGTTCCAGCCCCAGTTCTAACACCACCTAACAATTTCCTGAAACATGGGGCCTTGAACTTGGCCTTGAAAAAAGTGGCCAAACTGAAAGATCTATTCATCCATACTCCCAGCCTTCTAAATAAAACTCAGAGCTGTTAAAACACACACATTCTCTCTCTCCTCTCTCCCTCTCTCTCTCTCTCTCTCTCTCTCTCTCTCTCTCTCTCTCTCTCTCTCTCTCTCTCTCTCACACACACACACACACACACACACACCATACTTTCCATGGCTCCTAATTCCATTTAGAATAAAGCCCAAATAGCTCAGATTCCATTCTAAGTCCTACATACGCACACCCTCAACTTATCTTTCCAGCATTTTCTAACACTATGTGCCCACAATATTGTAGCACGCAACTCCAAATTCATCTGGTCCCCTCCCTCTCACATGACTTTGCACAGCAATGTAACAAGGCAGGGACTGGTGTCAGGAGGGGGGTAGAAGGATATGAATGTGTCCCCCTGATAGAACACAAAATCCAGAAGCCTGGGATCAAGTCCCACTTTAGGCCTGTTATCAGGTCTCCAATTCACTTAACTCCAGGCCTCAGTTTCCTTGGAAAATGGACAGTATCACCTATGTGACTGGACTCCCGTTTCCTGAGTCAGTCAACAAACATTGAGTGCCAGGCAAGAATGCCCCACAAATATTGAGTGAATGAGCAAGAATGACCCAAAACATTGCGGCCCTTATGAAGTTTACATTCTGGTGAAGAGAGATCTATAATTTGAGGATTTCTCATAATATTTCTGTAAGAATTAAATAAGATAATACATGAAACACACTTAACATAGAGCCATATTTAAACATCAATATAGTAATAACACATTATTACTATATTGATGTTTAAAATATAAGCCCTTTTGTGCAATGTTATTCTTGAAAAGAAGCTGCTCCTTTGACCTGGAATGTCTGTTTCTCCCTCCCAGCACCCCTCAATCTTCCTGCTGGGAAGGGTTTAGGGCTGGGAACTCTTGAAGTGCTTGTGTGCATCTCTGCTAATCCTTTCTCACGGGTCTGCCTGGCAGTAACTCTGCTCTACCACCGCTAGCAGTGCCTGTGTCTTATATGTTTACATCCCCCGTGAGACAGGGTCTGAGTTCTGTGAAGGGTGACCCTGCCTTGAAAAACAAGAAGCAACAAGAGGTGAGACGAGGCAAGACACTGAGAGGAGAAGAAGAGGCATATTAGGCAGAAAGTCTGAGGGCCAGGTTAAGGGCAACCTTAGTACCTGGCGGATGAGCCCAGACTCGAATGAGCCCTGGAAGTCACCAAATTTTGAGCCTGCAGGTACGGTGGACCCGGATGGGCAGAGGATGAGCTGGCCCAAGGGTGGCCAAAGCAGGGTGCCCTGGAGGCCACAGCTGGACATGAAGCTCATCGCAGTGCAAGGCTATGATCCGAGTGTTCTTGTCACAGTGAATCAAACTGCCTATTCTTTATGTTGTGCAGTTTCCTCCAAAACGGCTGGTTTCCCCAAAATATGTCATGTTGGCATACTGATTATTTTGAATTAAAGGTATTGACAAAGAGCCAGTGCAAAAAGGACGCTCTGACCCTCCTTTGTGCGGTCCCACGTGAAAGGTAATCTCCCTGAACCAGGTGGGAGGAAGGCACTCTTATCACCACAGACAGGGAGTTTAGGGCAGAGAAGGCCACATAAGCAAACCTTGTTACTTCTTCACCAATTTATTACCCCAAACCCAAATCCCTTCATCTTGTCTATTTTTCACAAATGCATTGTTTCTTTGTCTAAAAGGTATAAAAGCTTCTTGCTTCGGCCACTTCTTTGAGTCTCCTATTTCTATGGGCCTCCCCTATGTATAAAATTAAATTTGTTTTTCTCTTGTTAACCTGTCTTCCATCAATTTAACTCAGAACAGCCAAAGAAACTAGCAGGGAAGAAGGGAAAAATGTCTCCACCCCTATACCATTTTCTGTCCCCCCCCCCCCCAAACATACACCCTTCCAAATGCTGCCATTGACAGGAGGACACAGTGCTTAAATAAAATAAAAACATCTCAATCTATGTGACTTTAGAACTTCAAATACAGACATAGCTAAACCTAGACTTGGTTTGGCTCTGACAGACACACAGGAGTCCCACCAGCTCACCAGGCTCACAGGAGCTCAGAATAACACGCCATAATGAGTACAGGTGAGCAGCGATACTGAAGTTCAACAACACCCAAGCAAAAGAGGGAGTCCATTCAGGGAAAGTGGGCCAGGGTATCAGAGGTAAGGTTCATTCATGTTTCCAGATTTTCCACAAAAACAAGGAGCTAGGCAATGCTTAGTTAAGAAACTTAGACCAAGAAAAATGTCTGATCAGGCAGAATGGACAGACTCACTGACCAAAGGAAAAACATTGCTCTTGGTCAGTGTCCTGAGGTGCCTGGAGGTTCCAGCATGCTGGTTTAGTACTTTTAGTTTAATTTTAGCCGGTTTAGTACTTTTTTTTAATTTTAAACCTGAACGCTCGCCCTGCCACTGCCACTGTCCCCACTCTCTGCTATAAAGTGTCATCTTTGAATTTCTCTTTCATTTCTAATAACCAGGATTTTTTGGCCTTAAGGACCTCAGGCTGCACTCTATGGAAACTTGTTACAAAATCCATGAGCCACTGTCAGCTGTGTCACTGGCCTGTCAGCTCCACTTCCCCATCTAAAAGGTCAATTAAAACAATGCCACGCTCTTGACAATGGCCGGAGGCCCACACCCCAACCTTCACTTCAGTTCCTAAAAACATCCGGGGATCACTTTATCTTCCCCACCCAAACATGGGATCTGCAGGCTCTGCTCTGGCTTCTAAAAGAATCTTCATCCCAAGAAGCAAAGGTAAAACAGTAAGAGGACATAGACCACAGCAATGGGCCTTTGGTAGCAGCCAACAAAAAAAAACAGAACTAATCAGCAAAGAGAATTCTAAGAATCCCACAAAAGCCAAGTCTCTATTTGGTCCCTGAGAGCCATGGGCTGGGAAGGCAAGAGAACCAGTATCTAATCCCAGACCGGACAGTTGATTGGCCTGTTTCTTTATCTATAATATGTTCACGGCCCAGCTCCTGACACTGTAGGTGAGAAATTCTGAGCAGAGACTTCGAGAACCCCTTTGGAATGTATGAATACACAGTTTGTGGCAGCCTTGCAATACTCTTCTTTAAAAAAAAAAATTAAAGGCAACCTATCCCTAACCCCCCCCCCCCCCATCCCCCATCCTGCAGCGCTCACTGGCTCATGGCAAGCAGCCAGGTTGGTGTGGACAGACAGAACCAGAGCAAGCAGAGCATCCATCCTCTAGCCTGACTTTGCAGCCGCTAATCGTGTGAACCACACCACCACCTCCTGTGGTCCTCTCATTATTCAGGCAGGAATTTCCTTATCAAGTATGAATATCAGTCTCCATCTCTCCAACACCAACTCCTCCCTTCCAAAGTTACTTCCCAGGAACGTCTGATGTTCTCCCGCCTCCCTGGAGATGTCCCAAAGAGAGCCTGCAGTTGCCACCTAAACTGATTAGTCAGTCATAAAATCAAGTTAATGGGTTATGACTAGCTTAAACACACACACACACACACTGAGAAAATATCATTGTGCCTCACCCTGTAGAGAGAATAAATATACTGCGGAACTCCCTGTGGCAGTTTTATACTTTTACAGTATATGTGTGTGGGTGGATGTGGTCTCTATGGCTGGTCTTGGTCAAAAGCAGACTGAGAAACATATGCCTAAGCGGGATCTGATTCTGGGGATGAATGCCACACCCCCCAAGCCACCTCCATCCCCTGTGGAGGATGCATGGGCCAGCAGCGGGTACTGAGAACTCAAGCACCCACCCTGCCATTCCACAAAATACAGCTAACCGGAAAACAGTGGAAACAAACTTCTGACTCTCCTTCAAGGTGGTACTTCCTGTAAGGCACAAAGAGGATGCTCCATAAAAGACCACGCCATCTGTGTAACAGCCTTGCCTGAGAAAGGTGCCTGGCACCCGGGAGGCTCAGCAGCGGGGGAGAATCTGGGTGCCGAGCATGCAAGGCCCTATTGCTCCCTGATATTTCCTCCAGCTAAGGATTGATTGGGCTAATAGCAACGGGGCTGGGGACTACAGAACTCAGAGCCCCCCTTCTCTCTCCTCCTTTGGACATTATTTTCCAAATTGCACATCTCCCTAAAAATCCTCCCCAGGAAGCACCACAGCGTGCAGCCTCCCAGAAACAAGCCCAGCAGGGAAGGGGGCTGGCCCGCGCTGCACGCCCAAAGCAGCGCTATCTCGGCGGCGTGGCAAACGCGCAGGGCTCCCCGGGGGTGTGCGCTGAGGGGGTGCGGAGGGCGCCTCCCAGGCTCCACGTTGGAAAACCATCGGAGGCAGAAGCCTGTGGGCTTCTGGGGATTTCCCCTTCTCGGCCTGGCAGCTCCCCGGCCCTAGACTCGGTGAGCCCGTTATGAGCCGAAAACGCTGGGCGGGGCAGCCCCTTTCGCTCAAGCCCCACTCGCGATCGGGAGGGCAGAGCAGGAGGCCTGCCCGGGGCTGGAATCGCGAGGCTCCCCCTGCCTGGAAGCGGCCACTCTCCAAGTTCCCCGCAAATCCCGCCCCGCTCCCGGGTGCGTGCCCGGGGGCGCGTCCGCAGGTCTTCACCACAGAACGTGCAAGCGGCCCCGGGATCCGGGGGTCCGGGGGTCCTCCCCGCCCCCCCAGGAGGCGGGCGGTGGGCCCGGGAGCCGCGGCTTCGGTGCCCGGGTGGGGACGAGGCAGGCCGCGCGCCACCGCAGTCCTGTCGCAGCGCGTGCCCTCGCCCCCCCGGGGCCCGGCAGGCCGGAGCCGCCCCCCGCCCGACCCCGCGCGGCAGGACCGGGTCTGCACCTGGATGAGCGCGGGGGGCCGCGGGCAGGGCCCGCCCGGCCTCCATCTCGGGGGTCGCCGGCCCCCGCGCGCGCGGCCGCTTCCCGCCCGGAGGAGGCGCGGGGCCCGCAAGGCCGGCGGCTCCCCCCCGCGCTTCCCGCGCCGCGTACGCACCTAATTGCCCGCGGGTCCCACATGGCCGGGGCCTGAGCGCCCGCGCGGGGCCCGCCGTCGCCGCCTCGGGAGCCGCTGGCTGGCTGGCGGGCAGGGCGCGGCGGGCGGTGCGGAAGCCCGAGACCGCGGCCCCGGCGGGGGCGGCGCGTGCAGCGGCCGCGCGGGGGGCCCCGGCTCCGGGAGGCGCGGTGCCCGGGGCCGTGACGAGCGGGGCGGCGGCGCGGGGACCCCGGCGGCCGGCTGTGTGCAGCGCAGACCGAGGCCAAGTTTCCACGTAGTTGCGAGAGCCGAGGCCTGTCACGTGCACGTCGCCGCTGGTGGGAGGGGGTGTCTGTCCCCGGGTTCCGAGAGGCGTCTCGACGGCCCTCAGGCGGCGTGTGCGAGCTCCACATGGAGGGGCCCCTCGGCCGCCCAGGAAGGACGGTGCCTCCGGGCCGGGCACCTCGGGGCCTGGGCACACGCCCCCCCTCCGACACGTCTCCGTCACCCGCGAACTGCCCTCGGCGGGGCCGCCGCGATGGCCGCGGAAACCGGGGGCCATGCTCCGCCCGAGGGCCTAGCCCGCCTCTCCTCCCCGCCGCCCCCTCCCCACAGAGACACCGCGGCCACCAGCCCGCGCCCACCGGCTGCCACTTCCTGTAGGTCCCGGGGGGGGGCCCGCCAATGCCCTCACTCACTCCGAGTCCGATCCTCCGTCCTTGGAACCCGGGGGGTCCAGGTGGGAAGAGGCCAGCGAGGCCTCCGGCCTCTGGACGCTCACAGCGGCGTCCATGGCGCCTGCCGTCGAGGGAGGGCGCCTCTCGCCACCACAGGCCGGAAGTGGCCTGGAACCGCCTGGAAGGGCAGAGGGACCCTGCGCTGGGGGGCAGTCAGGGCAACCTCAGGCTGCCACTTCCGGCATCCATGGGGCGCTTGGAGCAGCTCTCTCGCTCGCTCGCTCGCTCTCTCTCTCTCTCTCTCTCTCTCTCACCGCCCTGCTCCTATCGGGTCCTCAATGTCTTGGGATCCCTTTCGCACACACCCCTCCGCCCTCTCCGGAGGCAAGGCTGCACACAGCCGGCAAGTCCCGTGTGGCCCGGAGGAGGACCCCGCAGAGAGTGACACCGAAGCCGAAGTTTCCATAGAATGGAGGACAGTGAGCACCGTGCACGCTGCCCGCGTACTTCGGAGTCGAGAACTAGCCTCCCAGTCTAGTTAGTGGTCTCCTTGCTTCCGGGGTCTCCCTTCCTCCCATTTCTCCCGTGCGTCCATCTTCCCCCCCAATATCGCTGCGCATCACTTCCTGTTCAGAAGCCTTCATTGGCGTCCCACTGCCTCCTCGAGACCAGATTTGAGACTCGTCTCTCGTCTCGTGACAATGTGACCCTTACCTCGAACACGATTCCAGGGGTCCCCAAACTTGGCTGCACGTTGGAATCAGCCGAGGGTCTTTTAAAATTACGGATGTCTGGCTCCCTACTTCCGGATCGTCTGATTTCATTGGTAGGGGGTATGAGTGGGCGTGGGGTATAACACGGGGATCTTTACGTTCCCCAGGGGATTATAACATGAAGTGAAATTGGGGAAACACTCCAAGGAAGAGAGAGAGAGAAAAAAAAAATATTGACCTGCTGTTCCACTTATCCATGCACTCATTCGTTGATTCCTGTATGTGCCCTGACTGGGGATTGAACCCACAACCCTGGCTTATGGGGATGACGCTCCAACAGCTACCCAGGCCAGGGCAACACTGCTACTTATTGTTTTGTTTCCCCCCAGTTTTATGAATCATCAGGTAAAAAAAATGTTTAGTTTGTGCTGGTCTGAAAACCTTCACCCTCCATATATAGTTTGGCTGAGTATAAAATTCTAGGTTGGAAATAATTTTCCTTCAGGATTTTGAAGCTATTACTCCAGTGACCACTAGCTTCCAGTACTGCTATTGAAAATTATGAAAATATCCAATTACCCATTTTATGTGACCTCTCTGGGTTTTGTTGTTGTTGTTGTTCGTTTGTTTGTTTTGGGATTTTTCCCTGGAAGCCTGAAATATCTTCTTTTTTCTCCCCAAATGTTTCAAAATTACACAATGATGTGTTTTGATGTGGGCCCACTCATCCATTCCACTGGAATGGATGGGTTCTTTCCGTCTTAAAACTCAAGCTCTCTAGTTCTGGGAAATGGTCTTGAAATTTTTTGTTGGTTATTTCTTCTCCATTTTCCCTCTTTTGTCTTTTTGGAAATCCTATTAGTCCAATATTGAACTTCCAGAATTGGTCCCTGTAGTACACTCCCCTGATTTTCAAATCACTTCTCTCCTACAGTTAAGACTTCCTCAACTTTATCTTCTGATTTTTCGTTAAAAAACTTTTTTATATCATACTTTGATTTTTCCCAATGCTCTTTCTTATTCTGTGAGCATCCCTTGGTTGGAGCACTCTATTCTCCTTTTCATGGTCACTAGGCAGCTGTACTAAGAAATGAGGAGGATCTCTGTATAACACTATGAGGCTTAAGGCCAGGAAATATTAAGTGGGAAAAAGCTAGGTGAGAATGGTGTTTATTGTATGCTACCTTTAGAGCAGTGGTTCTCAACCTCCCTAATGCCGCGACCCTTTAATACAGTTCCTCATGTTGTGGTGACCCCCAACCATAAAATTATTTTCGTTGCTACTTCATAACTGTAATTTTGCTACTGTTATGAATCGTAATGTAAATATCTGATATGCAGGATGTCTTAGGCGACCCCTGTGAAAGGGTCGTTCGACCCTCAAAGGGGTCGCGACCCACAGGTTGAGAACCGCTGCTTTAGAGTAAGAAGGAGAGGTGACTATTTTTATACATTTGCTTATATTTTCTGACAGAAACAATGGATGGAAAACCAAAAACTAAGACAAATGATTACTTATAAGGAAGAAGAGAGTAGAGGGGAAAACAGGGTAGCTAAGCTTCTTTAAAGAATATTAATTTGAGCCCGGCCAGTGTAGCTCAGTGGTTGAGCATCAACCCATGCACCCGAAGGTCACCAGTTCAATTCCTGATCAGGGCACATTCCTGGGTTGCAGGCTTGGTCTCCAACAAGGGGCATGCAGGAAGCATCCGATTGATGTGGATGTTTCTCTCTCATTGATGTTTCTATCTCTCTCTCCCTCTCCCTTCTTCTCTCTCTAACACAAATAAAAACATATATTTAAAAAAAAGAATATTAATTTGAAAGAACAGGAAAATCACTTGGCAAGTGTCCAGAAGTCTCTCTCCTCTGAATCTGTGGCTTGTCCCTTACTATGATGTTTTGAGGACCAGAGCCTTGATTCTTACATGTGGTTGGTTGGTTGAAAGAATACCAAGCTCTTCTCCCTTGAAAGTGTCCAAGAACCCATTCTGATAACCTTGAATAACTGAAAATTGACAGATGATCCTGGGGACTTAGGCAGGCCAGATCATCACTGTCAGAAACATCAAATGAAAACAAACAACATATATATATACACACACAAATGAAATGTTAAGCATTTTATTGTACAATCAGTTGGTCAAAGGGCTGAGACTAGAAAACACTGATGAGCTCAGAATGGGTTTGGCTGTAGAATACTAATTGTGTCATACACGATACTGATCTAGCCTGATAACATAAGAGGAAGGGCAGAATGAACTATGTACAGTCCACACTTGAGACATACAGATATATACGCCCTCAAACAGATACACCCAAAGGTACACCCACACCAAGAATTGTGCATTCTCAGACACGTATACTGTACACAGAGAGTAAACTAATGAACATGCTCATTCAAATTCATGCAGCTACAAAAACACACTCACATGATACTCTTCCTTGGTTTCTTCACTGTAATTGAGCCTAGCTATTCACTTCTGAACCCGCCAATTCCCCATCCAATCCCTCCCCATAGTGAGAGCTGCCCCTTTCAGCCTCTGAGTCAGCCCTGACAGAGGCAGATGTACTATAATCAGTAGCCTTTATGCCCACACTCCTGACTATTGACTACACCCACCTGGAAGGGCTAATCCTGGAGCCTCCCATACCCTTAGAACAGTGGTTCTCAACCAGGGGTCTGAGGACATTTTGATGATCCTAACTCAGTGGGAGAGGGGAGAGGATGCTGCTTACATCTACTAGGTGGAGGTCAGGGATGCTGCTAAACGTCCAAGATCAGCCCCCCAGAGCAGAGAATTATCCAGCCTACAATGACAATAGTGCCAAGGTTGAGAAACCTTGCCTTGGAAGAAGGAGTGGGCAATTGTCCTGCCCTTTGCAACTTGCTAATAAACCCCTGGGGGCTGTTTCTTCCTTGTTGACTGGCCATGGTTTATACCACCAGACCTCAACCCTGGACACAGCTACTTGGATCAGGGTGTGCAGGCACCTATCCCAAGGGCAGTCAACGAAGACTAACGAGTTCCCACTCAGGCAAACTGGTGAGAACAGGGGCTATGGTGATTTTCTGGACCAGACCATTTCTCAGCAATTTGCACTGGAGGTTAAGTGGAGAGACAGGGCAACTGATGGAAGATATGAAAAATGTTGAGAGAGAGAGCAGCCGTACAGGCCATAAGGGCCAGAGTCAGCCAAAGGTGTCAGGTAGAGAAAGAGATACACAGAGTGAAAGCAGTTGGTTGGGAAAGCAGGAGAGATGGACACAGATGCAGAGCGACTGGGACATCTTGATATTAAATGATGAGTAAATGCTTGTCGGCAAGAGTCAGTGGGAACCAGGTTAGCTTAAAGAAACATCCACCTTGTTTCCCAATGGCAGGAGGCCCAGCTGAAAGGTGGTTTCTGCAAACCTGAGAGGCTTGCCTCTCTTGTTACTGCCTATGACTTCATGATAGACCCTATTGTGGGCTAATTGTGTTACACCCCCCCCACCCAAAAAAAAATGAAGTTCCCAGCCCCTGTACCTCAGAATGTGACATTGTTTGGGATGAGGTCATACTGGAATAAGGTGGGCATCTAATCCAATATGACTGGTGTCCTTATAAGAAGACGGCCATATGAAGACACAGCAACACGGGGAGAATGCCATGTGAAGATGCAGGCAGGGATGAGAATGATATGTTTAAAGCCAAGGAATGCCAACGATTAACAGCTGTCATCAGAAGCTAGGAGAGAGGCATGGAACAGATTCTCCCTCGGAACCCTCAGAAGAAACCGACCCTGTTGACTCATGGATTTGGTTGGACATCTAGCCCCCCAGAACTCTGAGAGAATATGGTTCTGTTGTTTTAAGCCATTCAGTTTGTAGTACTTCATTACAGCAGACCTAGCAAAGGAATATAGCCTTCATGACCTAAGGTCACCTAAGTGCATCTATGTTCTTAACTCTTTGGCCCTGGCCGTGGGAAGATTCCAGAACTCTGGCTCTCCTCTGACCATGCCCCTCTCTAAGGGGTGAGGAGTCCACTGGCCCAAAGGGATGTGCCCTCCACCACCCACACCTTCCTTCTAGACCATGATCTGGGTCATAATTCCCTGCCCAAATGGCCCTGAGCCTGCTTTCAGAGTCTGGCCAGGCCTGGTTCTTGAGTTTGTCTTTCTGAGAGAAGACCAAGCTTCTAGGTACAGGGGTAGCAAAGGGCAGCTGTTGCCAGGAGCATGCGGAGCTGTGACAGAACTTAACTTGTGAGCTGGGGTGTGCACACACATGTGCATGTCATGCTTTAGGACAGAGATGGGACTAGGAAGAGAAAGACAGCAGGCTGTGGGCCCCAGACCTCCATTTGTACTACTGCCCAGACCCCCCGAGATGATCGAGGTAGATTTATCTCACTCTCACAGACCAGGATTAATGTCCAAGGGATGGGTCCTGGGCATGTTCTCTCATCATTCTTTTTGTTCCTTGTGTAAATTCCAGCCACAGAAGTGGCCTCATTTCTCCTCCTTTACTCTGACCCATCTTTCTACAGAGGGTGGGACCTCTGGGTGGCGCTCTACACAACCAATCTCAGCAGCTGGATCAGCTCCTGCACTCCCCTCTCCCCCTCCCTCCCTCCCTCTCTCTTCACCTCACTGCCTCCAGGAACAGGATCTGCACCAGGCTTCTTGAGAATCCTAGCCCACTCCTGTAGCTGGGGTGAGATTTCAAAACAGAGGTTACAAATTCAGTTGACTACAGGGACTAGGCTAGGCAAGTAGCACAACTGAGCGTATCTGGCCAGGTATAAGTACCAGTGAGAGGTAAGGTTTGCAGCTAACCACATGCCCAGGTTGTGGGCTCAATCCCCAGGGTAGGGCGATCAATGATTCTCTTTCATCAATGACGTTACTATCTCTCTCTTCCTCTCCCTTCTGAAATCAATAAAAATACATTTAAAATAATAATAATTAAGTGGCCCCAGATGACTATTGACATAAGGAAGGTGGGCTTGGTGTCAAAAATCTTTTGTTTTCTTTTGTCAAAAATCTTTTTTTTAAAAATAGAAACCAGAAATCTTGATTTTATTATGTGAAGTTCCACTTGACTAATCAACATTTTAATACAGTGCACACCAAATAAAAGCCAGGCACTGACAGGCCAGCTAGGTCAGCCAAGTTTATTGCCACTAATAAAAATAAACACTATACTAGATTGGGTTGGCAAGCTGAGGCCAGCTGGGAGGTTCCCCACATGGGGTTTGCCCTGAACTCATGGGATTCCAGACAGTTTGAGGAAATAATGATGGTGTTTTCACGTGTTGCTATTTTTGCAGCCTGATATGGCCTTTCCACCCTCTTCTATCTGGTAAACTCTACAAGTCCCTATATGACTCACCTCCATCATCACCTCCCATGGGTAAGCCTGGACTGACCCCACCCGCCCAGCCCAAGCTTCCCCATTTTCACCACTTCCTGCTCACTGCTCCTTATTGATGTTTCTGTTCCAACCCATATCACATGGTTTTATAACTGTTTCCTTGTCATCTACCACTAGACAGCGAGCACCTCAGCATCTAGGATTCTTTCTTCATTCTGTGTTTCCAGCTCCCTGGCACGTAGCTGACACAATGCTTGTGGAATGAATGAATAAACAATGCATATCAGTAATGAAACCAACGTCACAGCTAAATTGGTACTCCTGACAATAAGTGTATGGGCGATGTTTATAAGAGATTAGGAGTAGGGCAAAATCTTGTTCATCAGGATGACCAAGGAATTTGCATTTGAACTGGGAAAATGATTCTCCTGAGGGAGGGGGAGGAGTAAAAGAAGAACAATCCAGAAATGAAACTAAAGCCTTAGAGGACGGAAAGCCTGTGGTGGGCTCCAGTGGTGAGGATGGTAGGGGAAGCAAGACAACAAATGAAATTAAGGATGGTAATGGAGACTGGTAAAGGGGAACTAGGGGGAGAGGGTTGTGTAGGGAAAACTCCAGGGGTGGGATGATAAGAAGTGCTGCACTTGTAAAGGGTTTTGTTCCCTACGGTGAGCTTGTTGTTTTCCCCAACTGCAGTCCTGGAGGGGCTTGCTACTCCTGGAGCTGTGGCTTTCATTTCGGTATGCTGCCACCTTGAGGCTGGGGTGTGCAGTTACACCACTAGGTGACAGGCTCAAATTTCACCTCCACGAGGAAACCCTATTCAAGCCCAGCGCTTTTATCCATTCAATTTAAGAGCATTTAAATAGCATTCACAAAGTTCCTTTACATCAGCTGAGGTCAAGCAAAAGGAAAACCATACGCCATTCCTTTTGCAACCCCCAGGTCCCTCCCTGATCCTTATTCTTTGTCTCCTGTTTTCCTCCTAGTCTGTACCCCTTTAGGACAGAGGTTTATTCATCTTTGCTTCCCCCACAGGCCCTTGCACACTGCAAATGTTTCTTTGTTTTATATAGCTGCTTAGTGTATTTATATAATGATGATATCTTACAGCAAGTTTGTTTAAAGATCCAAAAACGAGTGAAATGAGCTGTACACAAAAGGACAAATGTTGTAGGATTCCACTTAAGTAAGTCACCATATGCTAATTCACAATTAGCAGGATAGTGGTTACCAGGGTCCAAGGGGGAATGGGAGGTGTACTTGTTTAATGGAATGAGGAAAAAGTTCTGGAGGGAGATAGTGGTGACAGTGCATGCACTTTATGCCTCTGCACTGTATATTTTAAAATGGCTAAAATGGGAAATTTTATTTTGTGTGTATTTTACCGCAGTAAAAAAAAGAAAGAAAGAAAGCTGGTCTACCTCTATTAATATAAGACAAATAGAATTTAGGTCGATCTGGAGGACAGAGAGGGCCACTTCACTATGACAAAAGGTTCAAGTCATCAGGAAGCATTAACCATTCCAAATGTGTATGTTCCAAATAACTGGTATGTGTAAAGCAAAAGCTGTCAGACCCACAGAGAAATTCACAAGGCTGGTGAGAGATTTTAGCAATGTTGTTTTGGTAACTGGTAGAACAGAGGTCAAAAATTCTACACATCAGCACCAGACGACATGCTTAAGAATGTTTATAGCAGTATTATTCACAATAGCCCCAAACTGGAAATAACCTAAATATCCATCAATAGTAGAAGGAATGAGTACATTGTGTTAGATTTGTGCAATGGAATATACTACATAGCAACAGAAATGAATGAGCTACAGCTACGTGCAACAACATGGAGGAATTTCAAAATACAATGTTGAGCAACTGAGGTCAAATGTAAAATAACACACACTATATTATTCTATTTATGTGAAGCTAAAAAATAAGCAAAACTAGACTGTGTTTAGGGATGCATATTTACGTGATAACATTATTTTTTTAAAGCAATAGTGTTATTCCCATTAGAGAATTGTGGCTATCTCTAAGAGGGAAGGGCAGCATTGTGAGGAAAGGGTCATATGAGCTGAGGGTGGAATGTGTTGGTGTGGACTTTTAGGCTTTTGACAAAATTTATTTTATGGCCTGGGTGGTGGTTATATGAATATTTATGACTACTCATTAAGAGACAAATTTATGTTTATGTACCTTTCTATATATGTGTTCTATGTCACAATTAAAAACATTTTTTAAAATGAATTAGTGGAGTACACCTTCAAAGTTCCGTGGGAGAACAATTTTGAACCTAGAAATCTATACCTAGCCAAGCTAGCTATCAAGATGGAGAACAGAGTAAAGCTATAATGATTTAGAGAGTTTATCTACTATTTACCCTTTCTGAAGGAGATTAACTGAAGGTGTTGGCCAAGAAATCAAGTGTGAGGAGTGTGTAGGAAACAATGATAGAACTAACTTGTTAATCTAATGAAAAGAGAGCCCAAGATGACAGCTTGCAGCAGGGTTTGAAAGAAATCTGCCTAAATTAAAATAGGTAAATGGCCTCCCAAAAGATGTCCTAAAGAATTTCAAAATACACCGTGAGCAATTTTAGAATAAAAAAAAAGAAACTCTCAGTGCTATGATGCAAAAGGCTTTTACTTTTCCCAAGGTGGGGGGCAGGGCACAACAAAACATTCCAAGAAGACAGGACAGTTAGGATCTAGATTTGAAGTAAACTAAAATGTGATATGAATTCCAGCAACTATTGTAGTTTAAAAAAATAGACTGCATTTGATGATTTGCTAGGAACATTGTCCTTTGAGGGGTCCTGGGCTGTGACATTATAAGTATAGGAAAAAGTGTAATAAATATGTCGCAATTTATTATTTATTAATTTTAAACTTCTAGCATAGACCTGGAGACCGAGTATGTGGGGTGGTTGATTTCCGAACAGAATGTTATAAACTTTTTTTAACCTTGGCAATGTATAAATATAAAAGCAGACTCCCCTAACCCTAACCGCTGACTGTGTGGTCCAAGGGACTAAGAGGTAGAAATGGGAGGAGGGACGGAGGCAGGGGCAGGGGAAACACAAATCGTTTAAGAATAGAATCTAAATTTGCAAAACTCACCAGCGGAACAAAAACCAATACAACTCTGAAAAAGTGAAGCAAGAAGAATAGGAGAAATGGGGTGGTATGAATTTGCTAAGTTCTTACTTATCACAGTTGGCCACAGAGAGAAGGTTTAGAGCTGATAAATTAACAATATACTAGTAATAGAGATATATGAAACCAAAAGACCTACTGTAAGAAAAGGTTCCAAGTGTTTATTACTAGAGCATAGCAATGAGGGAGGAGCGAAGGCACCAAAGCTCTATATTCTGTCTTTTGGCATTTTTAAAAAATAAATCTTTATTGTTCAGATTATTACAGTTGTTCCTCTCCCCCCACCCCCATAGCTCCCCTCCACCCAGTTCCCACCCCACCCCATGCCCTTACCCCCCGCCCCACTGTCCTCATCCATAGGTGTATGATTTTTGTCCAGTCTCTTCCCGCCCCCCCACCACTTCATTTTCCCCCCAAGGATGATCAGTCCACTCCCTTCCTATGCCCCTGATTCTATTATATTCACCAGTTTATTCTTCTTTTGGCATTTTTTATTTTTCTATAAACCATCAATAGATCTGAATAAGCAGACTCAATGGGGAGTATTTGGTGAGGAGGCATTCTTTTTCCATGTACACTTGCAGTGGACACATTCATGCCTGCTGCCCGGCACCATTCATTAAGTAGGCCCCTGTTGCCAGGGAAACCAGCTTTTCACTGATACCAAAGATAATGCTGAGAGGCCTGCTGTTCACCAAGCAACCTTTCTCTTGAGACACATCACCTTCCCGAACCATCTCTCGTTCTGGTGTGATGCTGTCCAGCTGCAGGAAGCTTGCGCCTGCTGTCTCCCACTCCCCTCTTTGTTGCCTGTGACGCTGGTCAGTGAGCATGACCTGCTGCCCTTGTTTTGTCACAAGCAAATCTGCTCATGAGACATGAGTAGCAGTCATTTGTGTGTGTGTTTTTTTTAAACGATATACATCAAAGCGCAGAGAATAGTAGAAAACCACATGACTGTTTCCATACTTGCTTCATTGACCCCAGGGGGAGAGAGGGAGAGCAGAGAGATGGCTTTTTTAAAAAAAATACTAATTATGTTGACATACAAATAATGTATATTGATGCACAGATCTTAAGCATGTGTACAGTTTTATGAGTTTTGACAAATCTATACACCTGAAGAACCAAAAGCCCAGTCAAGATACACGGTACTTAAATCAACCCAGAAAGTTCCTTCTTGGACCTTTTTAGTCAATAACACACACGCACGCACGCACACACATACACATACACACACACACCCCCTACTCCCATCTCCCTGCTCCCACTCACCCTGTCTATCCCCAACCACTACTCTGATTTCTACCACCACAGTATCACCATAGTTAGGATTTTTCTGTTCTTGACCTTCATGAAAATAGTATTTCTGTTTTGTATCTGGTTTCTTTTGCTCAGGATAGTGTTTTAGACATTCATCCATGTTGTTATGTGTATCGGTAGTTTGTTCTAGATTAGTATTCCATTGTATGAATAGGACACATTTTATCCACTTCCTATTGATGGACATTCAATTTGTTGCCAGTTTTTTGTTATTCTGAATAAAGCTGCTATGAACATTCTTTACAATGAAGTTTTTTTTTTTAAAAAATATATTTTATTGATTTTTTACAGAGAGGAAGGGAAAGGTATAGAGAGTTAGAAACATTGATGAGAGAGAAACATCGATCAACTGCCTCCTGCACACCTCCTACTGGGGATGTGCCTGCAACCAAGGTACATGCCCTTGACCGGAATCAAACCTGGGACCTTTCAGTCCGCAGGCCAATGCTCTATCCACTGAGCCAAACCGGCTAGGGCAACAATGAAGTTTTTTGTCACGTTTTCATATCTTGAGTAAATACCTAAGAGTGAAATTGCTGAGTCATGGGGTAGGCTTATGTTTAACTTTATAGGGTAGTGAAACTTGATTCTCTTTTTTTTTTTAAATATATTTTATTGATTTTTTACAGAGGAAGAGAGAGGGATAGAGTTAGAAACATCGATGAGAGAGAAACACCGATCAGCTGCCTCTTGCACACCCCCCACTGGGGATGTGCCCGCAGCCCTTGACCGGAATCGAACCTGGGACCCTTGAGTCCGCAGGCCGCCGCTCTATCCACTGAGCCAAACCAGTTTCGGCAAAACTTGATTCTCTTTAAAAATTGTAGTAAAATACACATAACACAAAATTCACCATCTTAATCATTTTTAAGTGTACAATTGATGAGCAAAAAATCATCCCTTTCCATTTTTAGAATTGTTTTCATGTTGCAAAACTGAAACTGTACCCATTAAATAACAACCCCCTCTGGCAACAATCTTTCTACTTTCTGTCTAGGAGTTTTTAAAAAAATTTTTTATTGATTTCAGAGAGGAAAGAAGAGGGAGAGACAGAAAGATTAATGAGAGAGAATCATCCATAAGCTCCCTCCTGCACACCCCCTACTAGGGATCGAATCTGGGCATGTGCCCTGACCAGGAATCGAACTGTGACCTCCTGGTTCGTAGGTCAATGCTAAATCACTGAGCCACACCACCAGCTGGGCTGTCTATGCATGTTACGCTCTATGTGTCAAGCTTGACAATGTAGTGGAATCAAACAGTACTTGTCTTTTTGTGACTGGTTTATTTCACTTAGCATAATGTCCTCAAGGTTCATCCATTTCCTTTGTAAAGCTGAGTAATATTCTATTGTATGTATATATCACATTTTGTTTATTCATCCATTGCTTTCATCTTTTGACTATTGTGAATGCTGCTATGCACTTGAGTACAAAAATACCTCTTTGACCCCCCCTTCTCAGAAGTGGAAATGCTGGATCATATAATTCTATTTTTAATTTTTTGAGGAACTGCCATACTGTTTTCTAGTGATTGCACCATTTTACATTCCCATCAAAAACACCCAAGGGCTCCAGTATCTCCATATCCTTGCTGACACTTATTCTGTTTTGTGTGTGTGTGTTTTAATATATTTTTACTGATTTCAGAGAGGAAGGGAGAGGGAAAGAGATAGAAACATCAATGATGAGAGAGACTGATGGGCTGCC
Source organism: Cnephaeus nilssonii (assembly GCF_951640355.1). Classification (NCBI taxonomy): domain Eukaryota; kingdom Metazoa; phylum Chordata; class Mammalia; order Chiroptera; family Vespertilionidae; genus Cnephaeus; species Cnephaeus nilssonii. The sequence goes on along the minus strand of NC_137088.1, from coordinate 10,564,158 downwards.
TCCTGCACACACCCCACTGGGGATTGAGCCCACAGCCAGGCATGTGCCCTTGATTGGACTCATACCCAGGACCAGTCCCCAGGCTAACCCTCTATCCACTAAGCCAAACCAACTAGGCGGTTTTTGTTTTCCTAGTATCCATCCTAATGAGTGTAAACTTGACTTGATTCATTTTTGTTATGGAACTTTTAAACAGACACAAAAGACAAATGTCTCCATGTACACACCCTCAAGCTTTAAAAATTATTGACATTGGATAGCACATAGAGAGGGACATACGTCTATATGGCTATGAGAGCAGGAGCAAACAAAGATATTTGGAACTACCAACTATGGGTGGGTAACTGGTACTGGTTTTTTTCTTCTTTCTGCTTTTACTTTTTTTTTTTTTTTAATACATTTTATTGATTTTTTAGAGAGAGGAAGGGAGAGGGATAGTTAGAAATATCGATGAGAGCGCAACATCGATTAGCCGCCCCCTGCACACCCCCCACTGGGGACGTGCCCGCAACCAAGGCACATGTCCCTGACGGGAAGCAAACCCGGGACCCTTCAGTCCGCAGGCCGACGCTCCATCCACTGAGCCAAACCGGTCAGGGCTCTGCTTTTACTTTTATTTAGATTTTATGCTTTATTTACTCCCGGGCCATAAGTTTTTGTTTCTTCAGAGATATCTTTTTCTTCTGTGCCACCTCCTCTCCTGGTTTAGGAACAATCTGCTCCTTTCCAGTGAGGATCACCTCAATGTGGCAGGGAGAGCTCATGTGTGGGTTAATCCGCCCATGAGCTCTGAAGGTTCTATGCCGCATCTTGGGGGCTTTGTTCACCTGAATGTGCTCGATGACCAGAGAGTCTACATCTAAACCCTTAAGCTCAGAATTGCTCTCGGCACTTTTCAGCATGTGCAGCAGAAATTCAGCACTTTTTGGGCCACCGATCCTGTGTCCAGCCCACTGTTTTGCCTGGGCGCACCTACCAACGCCACCATTGTAACGACGGAACGGCACACACCGCTTCTTTAAGGTGACGTCTTTCAGATACTTGGTGGCTTTTCGAATATGCATGCCCTTGATGGCCTGGGCAGTTTCACGCGTGTTCTTGAAGTGATCGCGGAGATTGGAGCCTCTTGATTTGCATGATTTTGTGGGGTTTTCTGGGTCTAGCAAATAGCAAACCATCTTCAGAGGTAACCTATGGCTGCTTTGGGGAAGAGACTGGTGCTCTTTTTGCCTGTGTTTAAGACAAGGGATAACAGTCAAGCTTACCTGGTAAAGGAACAGCAGAGAAAGGCCACAATCAATGGGCCATAAAGGAATCTGCACCATTATTTATCCTTCCAACTATACCCTCCATATTCCCACTGACAACATAATTTTCCTGACTTGTCTTGGTGACTCATCTGGTCCACCAGGAGACTAAACCAGATGCTATAGGTAGAACTTAATCTGAACGTATTAGTGGGCTGGTGGGCTTACCTGAAAACTTGAGGAAAAAAGCCAAACACAAACGCCAGAACTGAATTTTCCATCAAACCCTTGATCGACGTGCCCATGCTGGAAGAAAGAGCAGTGTTCTTTCAAATAGGAAACTCCTGAAATGAGTCCTCTAAACAACTGCAAGCATAAGTCAGCTATCCTTGAGCTGGTACTTACCTTTTCCCTGCCAGGAATGGAAGGTACCCCTTGTATTAAGCATATTTTCTGTATTCTTGATGCTTTGGTATCTGGGACCTTGCTGATCCAAGAGAGACTGATCGACCCAGGGCTGGCTAATTCCTGATATTGCTACTTAATTCCTACTCCCCTTGGAATATGCCTTTCATATGCAAACCAATTAATCCAGAGTATATACTTTGCATCACCTCCTTTTACACTCCAGGAAGCAATATTCCTCTACTTTAATCATAAAGGCCCTTGATTATAGTCATTTGTCTCTTCTCTTTTTTTCTTAGTTAATCCAGCTAGGGGTGTGTAAGAAAAACCGATTTTCTCATGGGGGAAAAAACCCATATAAATAAAATCAGAAAAAAATAACACATTAGATAAATATTTATAATTTATATCACAGGCAAAGGACTAATATCCCTAATATATAAGGAGTTCCTAAAAATTTTACAAGGTCAACAGCCCAATAGAAAAATGGGCAAAAGATTTGAGCAGACAGTTCACAGAAAAAGTATATATAGGATCCTTACACATATAAAAAAAATGGTTCAGCTGGTTGGAGCATTATCCCGTACATCAAAAGGCTGCGGGTTCAATTTCCAGTCAGGGCACATACCCAGGTTCTGGGTTTGATCCCCAGTCGGGGTGCATACAGAAAGCAACTGATAGGTGTTTCTCATGTTGTTTTGTCCCCTTTCTCCCTTCCTCTCTCTAAACATATTCTCGGTGAGAATATAAAAATATATATTTTGAAAGGCATTATATAAATGGAGATATAACCATGTGTTAAGCAATAGTATTGTCTTCCAAATAATTTTGGTTTTCCTTCCAGGCACATGGAATGATATTCCGGGAACTTTGGTACGGTCATGTGATTTACTTTAGCCAATGAAAGTGCTTTAAGGACCTATGAGTGAATTGCCATACTCTTCTCATTTCCCCAAATGAGCAACCACACCCTAGATGGTGTCTTCTTGGTGGGCCTGAGTCTCACAATGAGGACAACTGAAGAGCAGGGATCAATTAATGTTGTCTATGAAGGGTCGCATGGTACATATTTACTTTTTGGGCCACTATGTCACAATTAATCAACTCTGCCATTTGTAGAGCAAAAGAGGCCATAGATAATATAGAAGTAAATGGGCAAGGCTGTCTTCCAATAAAACTATATATAGAAACAAGCACAGGACACATTTTACCTGTGATAAACCCCTGACCTAAGGCAAAGTCCCTGCACAAGTGAGAGAGAAGTGAGGTATTGAGATTTCTGTGGTTGGTATGGCACCCTACCCCATCCTTATACAGAAACTAGTTGTTAAAAAACCCCCACAATAACACATAAAATACTGAACATTGGCTGGCTGGTAGACAGTCAAGACACTGCTAGTGGAGGATGGAAGAAGTAACTTATGCAAGGGCAATTCCTGTTATGGCCAGGCGAAACTGCCCCTTGAGAGAAGCTGGAAGGCCAATAATGAACCCTTTACTAAAGAAAAAAGAAAACAAATATGTTATGGTTGCTATTGGATGCATTGGACAAACTGAACAGGAAAGAGATAAACTCAGAAAAGAGTTTCCAAGCAGAAATGCAAGGAAATAGAGAGCATTCACAAATTCAATTACCTATTGAGTTAGGATGAGGCCACTTCTCAATTACAAAAAGATAAAAATGAGCCCTGGCCGGTTTGCTCAGTGGATAGAGTGTTTGCCTGCAGACTGAAGGGTCCCAGGTTCAATTTCGGTCAAGGGCCCAATGTCTGGGTTACAGGCTCGATCCCCACGAGGGTGCGTGCAGGAGGCGGCTGGTCCATGATTCTCTCTCATCAATGATGTTTCTAGCTCTCTCCCTCTCCCTTCCACTGTGAAATCAATAAAAATATATTTTTAAAAAATGAGAAATGCTTTAATCCAAAGGTTGCTTAAAACCCAGTTTTGCAGCAAGGGTGAAATCACTGATTATCATACCTAATGTTGAGATCTCTGAAAGAGTAATGTGCCTCATATTAAAATCCAATTAAAAGTGTAACACTAGTTAATTCCTTAAATTGGACAAAATGGCTCAAGAAGATTCTAAGGGTATGGCTCTTCTATCATCTGTTGGCTAGATGTCACTTTTTAAAAAAATATATATTTTATTGATTTTTTACAGAGAGGAAGGGAGGATAGAGAGTTAGAAACATCGATCAGCTGCCACCTGCACACCCTCTACTGGGGATGTGCCCGCAACCAAGGTACATGCCCTGGACCGGAATCAAACCTGGGACCTTTCAGTCTGTAGGCCGATGCTCTATCCACTGAGCAAAACCGGTTTCGGCTAGATGTCACTTTTGAGTTATCTTCATTGAGGAGGAGTCCAGGACAATCTGCAGGTGAACTAAATATTTATTCACCAGGAGGGCTGACTGAGCCACTTCTCTAATATTTTGTTAAATTTACTTACTTTTAAATCCAAGAGCCAGAAATTGTTTGTAAAGAAAAATAGCAAATAAATTGTATGGCATTTCCTTCTAGGGTTGATGCTTACAAAAGGAAAATGGACATTAACTCTATTTTTAAAAAAATATATTTTATTGATTTTTTATAGAGAGGAAGGGAGAGAGAGAGAGAGCTAGAAACATCAATGAGAGAGAAACATCGATCAGCTGCCTCCAGCACACCTCCCACTGGGGATGTGCCAGCAACCAATGTACGTGCCCTTGACCGGAATCGAACCTGGGACCTTTCAGTCCGCAGGCTGATGCTCTATCCACTGAGCCAAACCGGTTTCAGCTCTTTTTTAAAAATTATTATTAAATCATCACCTGAGGATATTTTTCCATTAATTTTTAGGGAGAGTGGAAGAGAGAGGGAAAGACAGCAACAAGTATCAATGTGAGAGAAACACATCGATTGCTTGCCTCCTGCACGGAGCCTGCAACCGAGGTATGTGCCCTTGACCAGAATCAAATCCAGGACCCTTCGGTCCACAGGCCAACGCTCCATCCACTGAGCCAAACCCGCTAGGGCGATATTAACTCTTAAGCAGCATTATCTTCTTATGGTACTAAATGTAACTTTTTAATTACTTAACTATTGTTTTAGTCCACTACATAGTTGTCCAGTATTTCTCATCCAGGTTCCTTTAGAAATTAAAAAAATATGTATTAAGATTTCTGTATCAAGCCGAAACCGGTTTGGCTCAGTGGATAGAGCGTCGGCCTGCGGACTCAAGGGTCCCAGGTTCGATTCCGGTGAAGGGCATGTACCTTGGTTGTGGGCACATCCCCGGTGGGGGTGTGCAGGAGGCAGCTGATTGATGTTTCTCTCTCATCGATGTTTCTAACTCTCTGTCCCTCTCTCTTCCTCTCTGTAAAAAATCAATAAAATATATTTAAAAAAAAAAGATTTCTGTATCAAGAAGGTAATGACTTAACATTACATAGTGGACTTATGTTAAGTATACCTCGATTTGAATCCTGGCTTTACTACTTATGTTTACTAGGGCAATCTAAATGTTTCCCCAATATTCACATAATAAATATTCGAGCCACATGCCAAGCACTGAGCTACATTCTGGGAATACAATGAGATTTTTAGTCACAAAGAACTTTGTTTCATTCCTTAATTTGTAATATGTGGATAACAATTATCCAGTGAGCAGTCTAAGAGAGGACCACAGTGAAGGTCAAATGAGACTGAGAAAGGGCTTCCAAGATTGTAAAACACTACACAAACATTTATTCATTCAAACATTTATTGAAACACCAGGCATTGTGCTAATCACTACAGATATAACACTGAGCAAGGCATGAAGTCCCTGCCCTTATAAAGCTTACAGTATAGCAGTGATTAATAACAAGTAACAATTAAGTGTGTTAAGTGTATGGCTGGGGGAAAAAAAGGGTATTTAGGGAGGGCGTAGAAGGGGTACAGTCTAGTGGGCATCAATGAAGGCTTCCTAGAGGAAGTGGTATATAAAGTGAGACCTGAAAGATGAACAGAAATGTACCTTATCCTTCAGAGCAATGGTGAAAGCAGTGGAGTGATATGACCAGATATGCCTTTTGGAACAATCTGGCTGCAGTGTGGAAAGGGATCAAAACCAGAGGAAGGGAGACTAATGAGGAGGCTGTTGCTATCATTTAGTAGGTTGATGGCCTGAATTAGAAGAGTAGCACTGGAGAATTAAGAAAAATTTAGACGGTGGACTTGAACAGAAAGGTTTTTGTGAACGTTATGATGTATAAAGAGGGAAACTCATGGATAACTCAGGTTTTAGCTTAGGCAAGGGCAACTGAATGGGTGGTAGTGGTGGTACCATTTACCAAAAGGGGAAACGTGACAGAAGCAGGTTTAGGGGCAACATCAATGACATACTTACTGTGCTGCCCTGAGACAGCGAAATGGACGTAAGTTGGCAATTAGATATATGAGTTAGGAAAGGCTTATTAGAAAGGAGATATAAACTTGGGAGTCATTTGCATATAGGTGATACTTGAAACCATGAAAGGAAATGGGATCAGTTAAGATGATGTAGAAGAAGAAGACTTAACTATCCCAAGAACACAGATATTTAAGGGAAAGAGGTACCTGCAAAGAAGACTGAGCAAGCATACCTGGAGATGGTATCTCCCCGAAGTCAAGTAAACATCTACTTCAAGGAGAGTGGTCGGTGGTGGTATCAGAGGGTAAGAATATTCACAAAAACTTTGTGAGCTTGATTGAGCAGTTTGAGTGGCAATGTGGGACAACAGGAATACAGACAAATCGTTTAAGAAAACTAGTAGGAATGGGAAATATAGAGACGTTAAGTTTCTTTAAAAAATAGTACTTATTTTAACTGTATTCACTGACACGACAGACCAGTAACAACTACTTTATAAAAAATATTTTTAAAAACCTGCCATGCAGTTACAGAATTACTTAACACAGAAAACAGTAAAATACACATTTTTCTTCTACAAACAAGACTAGTTTATAGCAAATTCTCTATTACTCATGGTCAATTTAAAATCCTTTCCTTATATCTCCCCTCCCCACCCACTCAATGACTATACGATGCAAACTCATTTTATTATTACTGTAAGCAAAATATATACTAGAACTTCACAAAATGTACAAGACTTCAATATTTGAGGAACCAGGGTTAGAAAGCAAAAGCAGCTTTCAGGTATTCTAATCATTCTTTCAATAAAGCACTTGCCGTGAAAGAGAATACTCCAAACTATTGGGAAATTACTGGTAGATTTTTTTGTTTGGTTGGATTTTCACTGTGTTGTTTTAAGCCTACTCCCGGTTTACCAAAATCTCAACTTGACCATTCTTGACAAGCATCTTGTTATAACACTTGCTTTTCTACCCTCAATGAATTATATATAACAGAATAGAGTCCTTTAATCTGGTTCAGTATTGATTACAGATTTATAAATGCTACTGTGAGCTACCGGAACATGTCGAGGCTTTTACCTTACCAGCCAAACTCAGAATGTTGGAAGTAGTCTCCCCTATCAAGTTTGTCCAACTTGTTCTTCTAATTTTGTTTCTACCGGTAATTTTCCCTGTCCCTCAAAATAAAATAATCTACATTGGGGGGTCCTACTGGCACTTTGAGAGGAATAATTCCCATGCCAGGTTGACCTATGCACTTAAATGCCAGCAGAACCGCCCACCAAATAGGACAACCAAAAAAAATCCCCTGTATGTCCCAACATCCTCTGGAGAGTTGACTGCCTCTGATTGAGAACCACTTGCACAAGTTGGTTCTTTTGGCACTATTTTGATTCCTGAGGCATCAGTTCCTTTTCAATTCTTGGTTGTATCCTGGTTCCTTGAATTTGCTGACTAATGACCATAGAATAATGTGTAACAATAGTTAAGACAGGACTTTAGCACACGTTTTCAAATATGGATCTATAAACTGGGTCCTGTTTTGAAGTCATTTTACATATTTGGCTTTACTGTACGATTTCCTTTTCATAGTTAACATAAGTTTGAAAATTACTGTTTTAGCACAAAGCAGATGGCTCACTAGAAATATGAAATTCCTAAAATCTGAATAAAGCTGCTTCTTGAGTTAAATATTTCTACTTGTGCACTGTCTTAAATACAGAATGTGGAGCAGCTTCAAAATCTCTAATAAATGCACTTCTATCAGCTAACAAAATCTGGTATATCACTATAAAGTAGCAAGTTTCCTTTAAGCAGGATTTCTTTATAAAGCAGGAACACCCATGCAGATAGGACAAAGAAGCTAAAGTATCTCACACCTCCTGATCCTGGAGTGCAAAAATATTTTTGCTTCATCCTTCTTGACAGGGCCAAACATATGTCTACAATAGAAAAAAAGCATTACTAATGGGTAATCATTAAAATTCTATACTTACCATAGTCCTTTAATAGGTGAGCTAATAAAACAGCACCCAATTGTGAAAAATTCAGGGGAAACCTCCAATAATTGGTTAGTCTGACCTCCAAATTGCAAGAAGCCTTCTAATTAGCAATTTAAAAATAATTCTTGCTCCTAAAATTTTATTTATTTCCTCTATTAGGAATATCATTATTACTGTGGTGGATAGGGAAGAGGTAAGAGGGAGGAAATCTGCCAATATTTACCCCTGACTCACAAATGATTTTTAAAAGTTTCAAACATTTTGATATAGACAAGTACCTCCATTGAATGTATGTTCTTCCTTTTCAGAAACTTCTGAACTTGCTATGTGAATTTCTGCAAATAGGCTCAAACATACAATGAAGGAGATGATAATTTTAGACTATATGCATCAGAATTTTAACATTTCATTAAAATATGACCTAAAACTTCTTCAAAACACCTTAAAAACAGACTAAGTCAACTCACATCATCAGTACTAAACTTCTTTAAAAACAATTATGTCATAAAAGCAAAAGACAACGATGACTTTGACATTAAGTTTGAAAGAGGTGTTTGCATGTTCTAGTCCCATGCTGCCTCTTGAGATGAAAAAAAAAAAAAAAAAAAAGTCAGAAGAATCTCAATTGTTATCAATTTAAATGCATAAACTTGGTGCTTTCTCATGCTCCAAAGGAGTAAACTTGAAAAATCAAATTTTTGCTTTTAGGACTGGATTCTCGTTGAGTATTTCAATGTTGTACCACAAAAGCTTATGGATTAGGCGGATTTCTTGCTCTCACAAGAGCATCCCAATGTGGTTCCATTTCAGTTGTGGCGATCCTAAACAGGGCGTGGAGATGCTCATCTGTTAATGGCTGGCTCAAAGTGTGTTGGTTTCTAACCAAATATGAAAAAGCTTTTTCGCAGATTTCACTACTATCAAACAAGGATGCCACCTTATAGGCAACCCCTTTGATAATCGGGTAGGTTTCAGCAGACAATCCAGCATAGAATTGCCCCAGGTCTTTGTTTCTGTATTCCTCCCAAAGGTCAGAATTTGCTTGAAGTTTTGTTAGCTCCATCCTTACTGCAATAGGTGCATGTTCAGCTTTAAAGTTAAATGGATTTGCAAACAGTTCCAAGTCCTTTTTAATAAACTTGAGGTCCTTGAAATGTCTATCAAATTCTTTTTGCAGGCGACAGATCACCACTTTATACCTACCCGGATCAAGTATCTTTTCTTCTTCTTTAATATGCTGTTTAAGCTCATCAACGACTTCTCTCAAGGCAGCAAAGTGTGTTAGATTTTTTTCCTCAATATGTCTGTGCAGTAAATTCAACTTAGCATCAAAGCTACAAATATGGTCAAATGCAGTAGCAGCAAAGACTCTATTGAATCGCAGCAGTTCACTGAGTTCTCGGAGGTGGTTCATAATATCCACCAAGAAGCCAAAATCACAAAGCCACTCTGGGTCTGAGAAATGGACTGTTGTTGCCCCTACCGAAGCCAAGAAGGCTTCTATCTCTTTCCTTAATGAAAATATTAGTTTTAAAGTCTTCCCTCTTCTTAGCCAATTGTTCAGACACCGTCCATTCACCCTTTCGCCATGCTCTGATTCAGATGAAGTTAGTAAAGCCTGAAATTCGGGTCGCCTGATGCCTCTTGTCTTAATCAAAAGTATCCAGTCAGATACGGTACTTATGACCTGATTAACATCTACATCGTAGGAGCTCAACAGTTCCAAGTGAAGGAATCCCGAATAATGGATGACATTCCAACAGTTGGGGCTTACAGCCTTTTCTCTCATGTACGACACCAGTCCAGAGTTCTCACCAATCATCCTCAGAGTGTGGGTTGTGGTCAGTCCAACCATTCGCTGCAAGCTAAGCCCTGCCGTCTGCAGGGCCTCAAGGATTGCCGCCATGAGAGCACCGACACTGAAGTGATTAGTCAGGTTGATTATGGTCAGAAGCTCTTCTTGCACCTCCAAGTCCACGTCCACGCCGCGGACAAAAACCAGGAGGTAGTTCTCATAGGCCACGAAAGCCTGGTCATCCAAGGCAAGGGAATAGGCTCTAAAGTCCTTGGCTCGGTTGAAAAGCTGACTGCGCAGATTTTCGTTCATGTTCAGGACCCTCTGCCGGATGGTCTCTGGAGATAAGTCAATGCCACCCAAAACGCCTACGTGATCCGGCAGCACATCATTCAGCATCACCTCCAGGCACTGGTATACAAAGTCCCCCTCACCCCCGCCGCGACCCCTCAAGGCCAAGAGGCGGGCGATCCCGAGGCCTGCACGCGCCGCTCTCTCCTCGGGAGTGGGCGGGACGATCTCGGGGATGTCGCCCTGCCGCAGGCGCTCCACCAGGGCCTCGCGCTCGCCCTCCTCCACATACCGCTGGTAGTACCTGTGCTCGGCCTCGTAGTGGCGCCTGACGTCGCGTTCGCAAGCGGATACGACGAGGTGGGCGCAGACCAGGCAGAGGGCCCCTTCGCCCTCCGGAGGCTCCACCACCAAATAACGCTGGGTCCACTCGGGCCGGAACCCCCGAGCCTCCTCGACTTCCATTTTGCTTCTCTTCGGTGTCATCCACATGATTCCGGAGGCTAGAAGAGCGGAGCAGATCTCCTGGAGGCTGCAAAGAGACAGGCGGAGTAAGAGCGAGCGCCAAACGCCACCTACGCTCTGCGCAAGATCACCCCAGCCGCGCGACACCCAGCGCCCGCTAGGGCATCTGCGTTCCGATTGGCCGAAAGAGCGGACCGTGATTTCTGTCGCGCAAGCGCAAATCCGTCTAGCTACTTGGCGGAAGCTGCTTTAGGGAGGGACGGAGAGGCCCAGGAACCCACGGACCTAAGACACTTGACTGACATTCAAGCTGCCCAATCAACAGCTCCCTCACTCGGAAACGGCGCTGCTGCTGGAAAGGGTGGGGGAGGGGGGGCCGGACCGCGTACACAGAGTTAAGGGAATAGCGTAAGCACGGAGAACTGTAGTGATTGGCTGACGGCTCGTCCAGTGAGCACCTCGACGTGACCTGGACTCCTGTGGCGCCAAAATGTCGCTTGTAGCGGGCGTTATTCGGCGGCTGGACGAGACTGTGGTGAACCGCATCGCGGCAGGGGAAGTTATCCAGCGGCCGGCTAATGCCATCAAGGAGATGATCGAGAACTGGTACGGAGGGAGTCGGAGCCGGGCTTCCTTAGAGGCTACAACTTAACGGGCCGCGCAGGCATGGCGCGGACACGCCTCCCTGCCCTGGGCGGAGGCGTGTACGGCGCATGCCCACAGTGGCGGAGGCTTTGGGGGTCCTGCCTTCTCGCATCCCTCGCGCTGTCGCGAGACTTTTCTAGGATTACAGGGGGCGCACGCAGTGGGCTACGCAGTGTCATTTTAATGGTGCCATTAACTAAAGGAATTGCTTCTAAAATTATATACGCAAAAGATGCAAATCTTCGGTGGGGGAAAAACATCTCCCTTCATCCTTCATCTTATCAGTTACATGCTTATTACAAAAAAAAATGCACATTTAAGAGTACAAGTTTTGAGTTTGATTAAAAGTAAATTGTCAAGATTTTAGGACAGGCTGATGATCTTCCTCTGGGTTTAACTTGTGATTTTCCTATTGCCAAATTAATGATCCCACTTTGTGCTTTCCTGTCCTTTTATGGGGTCTTCCGTGGATTCTGAAGTTTGGAAATGCCACACAACGTGGAGGGAAAAGGTTAAAAACATGGAAAGAAAGATGGTGTAAGCGGTAAACCTCAAAAAAAGACATGTTTCTAACATTGTGTAAGATCCTTTGTGTTCAAGTCAATTGTTATTAATAAAATCCATACCTTAAAAGAAAATAAAAATGCCCCAGCGAAGAAGGGCACATTTGTAAAGGGACTTGTTGTGAAAACATAAACTGCCTGGAATAGCGGGACTGAAAGGATAGTGGCTCAGAAAGGACTGGCAAGGGCAAGGCTGAGAATTAGAAGGTAGACAATAGAAGGAACAGGGAACCCAGGGAGGGCTTCTCCTTTTGACTTGATCTAATTTATAAAGGCTGGCTTGTGTCTACAGTGTTAGAATTAACACTGAACATGCTGGGCCTATTGTACTGTCCCAGACAGAATCCTATACAACAAAACTAAACATTAGCTCAGTAGCTTCTCATTAATTCCATAAGCAGAGGCTCTTTATGGATCCAGTTATGCTTTTTTTTTATTGTCTAAAGTTTTACATATGTCTCCCCCCACCCCCAGCCCAGCCATTCCCACCCCAGGCAAGGCTCCCCTGCCCTCCCCCACAGTGTCTGTATCCATTGGTTATGCTAATATGCATGCATACAAGTCCTTTGGTTGCTCTCTAACCCCTCTCCCCTGCCATTTGTCTCTGGATCTATTCTTGTTCATCAAATTATGTTGATCATTATATCCCACATATGAGTGAGATCATGTGATATTTATTTTTCTCTGACTGGCTTATTTCATTTAGCATAATGCTCTCCAGTTCCGTCCATGCTGTTGCAAATGGTAAAAGTTCCTTCTTTTTTATACCGGCGTAGTATTCCATTGTGTAGATGTACCACAGTTTTTTAATCCACTCATCTGCTGATGGGCACTTAGGTTGTTTCCAAATCTTAGCTATGGTAAATTGTGCTGCTATGAGCATACAGTTATGCTTCTTTTACTATGTAAGTCAAAATGGCTAAACAACTTCAACTCAGGGGCTCCTGAGAAAGGTCTTTAAGTAACTTACTGTCTTATTTCTAAAATAAGGAATTTTCTGTGTGAGGAGTCCATAACTTATCTTTCTCACGCAGCACCAGCCTGAATCTGTTTTCTTTAGCAGGTGCTCTGTGCTCGTAGGCTATTCTCTGAAGGTACAGAATATTTATTAGCTTCTTAAAGAACTTTGTGCATTGCCATATTTTCTTTCCCCCAATATATATTTTCTGAAAGAAAAGGGAAGAGTGGAGAAAAACATTTAGAATGCTTAACGACATTTTAATAGAGTCATTTAGGAACCTGAGGCTCAATCAAGTTCGAGTAACGGATGGTTGAATTAGTAGAGAAGAGGGTAAGAAAAAGGCAGGAGCTGAAAGGACCTACTTTTAACAGCACTTTCCTAGAAGAACAGAAATGGTGGTGACTATCCTATTGGAGATGATGGTTAGCCCCTTCTGCCCCTCCCCTTTCTCTAAACATAACAGTGGAGTCACAGAGCCTGTAAAACAAAGGAAAAACATGAATCAGACAGTCGTATATTTATTTGGAATTTGTTTTTTATCCCTTGGCTCATAGGAAAATTTGTGCATTAAGGTAGTTACAGACTGATACTTCTTTTTCTGTTTGGTTTGCCAGTTTAGATGCCAAATGCACAAGCATTCAAGTGGTTGTAAAAGAGGGAGGCCTGAAGTTGATTCAGATCCAAGACAATGGCACCGGCATCAGGGTAAGGAGACCCTCAGAGGAGCAGATGTCTGTGTGCTCCGTGTGAGACCTGCAGGAAGTGGCAGAACCCTTCCCTGTTCTAGAGACTGGGCTTCTGTGGATGGGATTGTTTGACAGGAAAACTCAACAGCAACAATAATTGTTTATTGGGTTCCTGTTCCATACTGGGCCCTGTGGGAAAAAAAAACAACAAAAAACATACTGGGCCCTGTGCAGGGGAATAAGGAGGTCAAAGGAGTGAGTCATGAGGCCATTTAAAGGATGAGTGTTCTGGGCAAAGAGAACAATACCTGCAAAAACCAGGAAATGGATGCATGCCTGACATGTTTAAGGATCAGCCAGGAGGCCAGTGTGACTGGAACAGGAGATGAGATCTGAAAGATAAGCCGACTGATCATGTCCAACCTTGTAGGCCATTGTGAAATCTTTGGCTTTTACTCTAAGGTGGGATGCTATTAGAGGGTTTGGAACAAAGTGAGTTTTATAAGAACCCCTTGTCCATAATTTTTTACTACAATTAAATGTATCTGTAAAATATGTCTAGATTTTTACTAAAGAAGTTTTATAAAAACTGGTGATCTTTATAAAATCTGTGATACAGGATAAGATTGTCAAGAGAGTGTGTGTAGGTAGAGAAGAGGGCCAAGGGTGGTGTCCGGGGTTACCCCACTGTCAGGGAGTAACAGAACCAGCCAGTGAGACAGAAATGAGAGCAGTGAGGAGGAAGGAGCACCAGGCCAAGTGAGCAAGTTACTGCTAATTTAGAAACTCTCCTCCTAAGAGGAATATCTTCTTGGATTCATTCAAGAAGAGGGAGATTCAAAAGGATTTGGGGGAAAAAATGAGTAATATAATAATTTACTTATTTTTCGGTATCTTCTAGAAAGAAGATCTAGATATTGTATGTGAGAGGTTCACTACAAGTAAACTTCAGTCCTTTGAGGATTTAGCTAATATTTCTACCTATGGCTTTCGCGGTGAGGTAAGCTAAGGGTTAAATAAATGTGTGAATATCCGCCTGTGATGACATTTCTACCATTTGTCAGTATGTTTCTCAGTAGATAAACAAGATATGATATTTTTACTTGTCAGAGAAAAGTAAATCTAAACAAACATAAATTCAATTTGCCAAAGCTGAGACTTGTTTATAAATACTTAATATACCATAAACTTTATCTATGAAAACCCTATGACATTATGTATTTCTTGATGAAAGAACGAAATACCATCTACAAAGGCTTCCTGTCCAAAAATAAAATGGGACTCTGATCAGTAGTTAAATTTAAGTACCAATACACAGAAAATACAGGAGCAAGGGAGCACAGTAAATGATACTGAGATTGGGAAACAACATGATAAAAGACTTGTTTCCTTCAACAAATAAACTGCAAAGAAAAGTAGAGAAGGGAGCAGGAACCTGTAGATGACAAGAGATTTAAGAGCCATATGAACCATCTTCAAAGTATAGCTCTCCCTTGGATTCTGATTTGAGCAAAGTGTAACATTTTTTTGAGACACAGATATTTGAACACAGATTGGTTATTTGATAGTATTAAGACATTATTGTTAATTTTATTGGTTTAAAAATAGCATCATGGGTTATTTTTAAGTCCTTATTCTTTAAGATATATACTGAAATCTATGTAGATGAAATTATATGATGTAGCATTGGAATATATGATATAGAAAATAGACTAAAGTATCTTTAAGACTAATGTACCTTACATTTTTATGACGATATTCCGTGGATATCTTTTTATTCGCTATATAATACACCTACATAAATTTGAATGGCTACATACTATTCTATTACATGTATATACTGTGGTCTATTCAGATGGTTTCATTTTGAACGTTTGTGCTCTTTGCTACTTTTTCCTGTTTAATGCTCTGGTGACTATTCATGCATATACACTGTGTTTTATTCAGTTATTTCCTTAGGGTATATTTATAGAGATAACATTCATAAGTAAAATATGTATACTTTTCAAACACATTGTATTACATTCCTGCTGCTGCTTAGTGGCTTAAAACAACACAGTTGTATCTTAAAATTCTGGAGGTCAGAAGAGGCTGGCACTCGGTCTCAAGTCAAGCGTTGGCAGGGCTGTATTCCTTTCTGGAGGCGCTGGGGTACCAAGAAGCTGATGTGGAGTAGTTATTTGCGGGGAATGCAAATGAAGGTGGGGGAGGAGAATTAGTTTTCCAGTTTTCTTATCATATGCATGTATTACTTTTATTTAATTTTTTAAAATGAAAAGGCAACCGTGACCCAGTCGCCGTAATTTAGGTCAAACCAGAGTGCTCTCAAGCACCCTCTGGCTCATGGTGAGCCCCGAGTTGTTACAGGTAAGGGCAGTGTTAGGGTAACGACCCTGGGGCTCCCCTGATTTTAAGTATGCCTCAGATCGAGTTCTAGCAAAGCAGTTTCCTTCTGGCTTTGCAATTTCCTGGGTCAGTTTCTAAGCCCGTGACCTCCTGGCTCCTCCGCCTAGCTGCAGGGCATCTTTGGGGTTGTTATTTCACTGTAATTTAAGAAGAAAGTTTATTGAGGGATTTCTGTGTGCCACCCTGGTTCTCAGCACTTTGTACATATTAACTCTCTTACTCTTGACCACTCTGCGGGGAGGTTCTGTTATTTCCCTGCTTTACATACGAGGAAACTGACACAGAGTTTGGAACCCTGCGAGTTTGACTCAGTGCCCGTGCTCCTCTAAGGCTCCAAGCCAGTACAAAGGGTCCGTCTGCCAGAGGACCCTCTCTTCCTGGCGTTATGTGGTCCTGTGTATACGTAATGTTCTTCCTTACACAGGTCTCAGAATCATTTTTAATAATGCAAATGAGCTCAATTACATAAACCAGAGAAATTCTCTGAGCCTGAGCCGCATTCCTTATTAATGAACTAAACCTGCCATGGGCTACATTCACTGTCTCCTGAGATGCTGTCACACAGACCCATCACAGTGCCTGGGTTGCATTTTTATATGCTAAGATACCCTTGTGAAAGAGATACAGCCCTAACCGGTTTGGCTCAGTGGATGGACCGTCGGCCCATGGACTGAAGGGTTCTGGGTCCAGTTCCGGTCAAGGGCACATACCTCAGTTTCAGGCTCAATCCCCGGCCCTGGTTGGGGCCCACAACCAATCGATGTGTCTCTCTCATATCGACGTTTCTCTGCCTCTCTCTTAAAATCAATGGAAAAACACCTTCAGGTGAGATTTAACAAAAAAAGAAAAAGAAAGAAAGAAGATACAGATTTCAAAGGACTAGGAAACCTATCTTGATTATAAAGGGGAAAAATTGGTCATTTTAAATTTGTTTTGTCTTAATTGCATAATTTAAAATTTACATTTCTAAACATGTAATTGCTTACAGAAATTTTGAAAAATGTGTACAATATGATCTATTTGGAGTGACTCTGATACCCATTTCTGAAGTACAGGTTTTGAAATTGTTAGAAAACAAATCACTGAGAATATTTAACGTGTTCTATATATAAACAGAATTGCTATTTATACGTTAATTATTTGGTGTTCCTTTTGGACTTTTAATGTATTTTCCCTTGTGTTAGTAATTATGCTACAGATTCAACTTGATGCCCTTCTTTGTTTTGAAAACGTGTTATCCAAATGAGTGAGCAGGGTGCGCATTGTTGCCATGTTAACACAGAGTGGAGGAGGCAGTGTAGATAACCTTTTCCTTAATGATGTGACGGGGTTGACTCAGCAGTGAATTTTTTTTCATTCCATTTCCTTTTCTTCCTAGGCTTTGGCCAGCATAAGCCACGTGGCTCACGTTACTATCACAACCAAAACAGCTGATGGGAAGTGCGCATACAGGTACAGCGCTGTCGTCTTCTATTCATTGATGTTCACCCAGAGGTGTGCTTTACGTCTGCATCTCAAAGTAATCCCATCTAAACAGCAATGTTACCTTTTTTGGCTGAGCTCTTGGGTAAATTTTCTCGCCTCCCTTTGGATTAGGGAAGGTTATTAGGTGATAATCTTATTTGAAGATAGATGTGACATATTGCATGTGTCTGGCAAGCTGTCTATTACACAGACATATTCTAAGTGGTAGGGTATGGCTTTGAGCTGACTGCAGGGCTGCGGCTGGGGTCCTGGAGGCTCCCGGTTGCCCAGCTGGCTCGGGAGCCACCACTCCCTGCCACACATGCATGCCTGGGCTGGTGTGCCTTCGTGTGGATGCCGCTGACCATCTGTTGTGCTGGCACAGTTTTCAGAAACTGATGAACAGCCTTAGAACAGAACAAAAACAGGATTCAAGGAATCAGAATCACATCTCTGTGTTTTTAGGTTCTGGCCATTCACTGGTGGGCAGTTCTGCCTGTTTCTGGGTCCCTTGTACAGACAGATGTGAAGTAGAGGGAGGTGGAGCATTTCAGGGTATCCAGCACTGATGCTAGAGGAATTTGACTCTGAATATAACTGCCCTAGGACCTGGGTGGGGAGGGCTGATACCATTAGAATCCCTTCTCGCAAAATGGGGAGCCTGGGGCACAACTCCTGTTCCTTCACCTCTGGGGCCATGTTTGCCCCTGCTCAGGACCTCCAGTGGCTCCCCTTCCGGGGCGGGGTGAAATCCAGTCGTCATCATGGCAGCCAGCGCCCTCCTAACGTGCTCTCAGTCCACCTTCCAGCCCCGCTCTCCACACATCGCCCGCTGCCGTGTTTTCTAAAGCCTCTGTGCTTCTCTTTCTATTTTTCTCTTCCTGGGTTATCTTCCCTGACCTCTCCTCCTGAAACGTATTCCTCCCAGAGCCCGGATGAGTTGTCACCTCTTCTGTGACACTTCCACCTGCCCCCACTCTCACCCCAGGCTGGCTGTTTCCTTCTCTAGATCACTTAGCTCATTGTTCACCGCTTTTGGTAACAGTCTGTGCCCTCACTAGAGCAAGAGCTTTCTAAGGCCTGTCTTTGTTGCTGGGGTCTCTGCAGACATGATACATGGTAGCCCCCCAATAAATGATTGCAGAATTACTGAAGAAAATGGACTGCCATCTTAGGCACTGGCAAAACTATTCTTTGTAGCTCAAAACTCAAGAACTAAAAAGCAACATTTGCTAGAAGAAAAGGGATATATACACTTTTTTGGTATCCAATTGGAATGATTTGGGAGTAGCGGAAAAATAATGGTTATTAAGAAAATACATAACATGGCTATATTTTAATGTGTCATTGGCATAATGTTCTTTTTTATCCGTTGGATAAGTATCTCTTCTTTTTCTATTGGGTGTTTATAATCTGTTCTGTTTTCTGATTAGAGCAAGTTACTCCGATGGAAAGCTGAAAGCTCCTCCTAAGCCATGTGCAGGCAATCAGGGGACCCAGATCACGGTGAAAATGGGACACGGGAGGGGGAATTGTTGGAAAAGAACGTCATATAAATATTGAAATAAAATTGTCTCTGAACTTTCTAAATAACAGTAAATGAATCTCTGTTAGTTAATAGAGACCCCAGGATCTCACCCTCTACGCAAGATAAATGATTTTTGGTTTTTGTCCACCCCCTCATCTTTTTTAAGCTGGGAGATTCTTTTCTTGGGATGGCAGGGCAGTTGGCATTGGAAGAACCTTGAGCTTGGCTCCAGGAGAGGTCAGAGTCCCCGCCTTGCCTTCAGTGGTTGTGTGTCCACAGTTAAGTCATTTACTGTCCCCTCACCTCACTTTTCTCATCCAGCAATGGAGTGAAGAATACCAGCCCACTCAGAGGGAGTTGGAGTGATTGGAGTGTGTCATCAGGAGAAAGTCCATGATGCTGCCCTGTTTCTATGATGCCACATGTGGTCTCTTCCCATCCTGTGGTTCTATAGAGCATCCCACTGTCATGCATCCCACCTCTCCGCCTCCAGCCCCCGCTAGAGCACAGCTCCCTGGAGCTTGAGGAGGCGGGAGGCCCAGTGAACGTGTGCTTCCAAGTTCGTGTTAACAGGGATCCACTCCCGGGTGTCCACGCTGTGATTTCTAAGAACCCCAATGAGCTCAGAAATGATGTAATTATTCTTAGTTCAAAAATGTTTGAATGCCATGTGATATTATAATTATCTGTAAATGTATGTTTGCCCCACTAAATCTTGTGCTGTTCTGGGCAGGACTGTGCATTATTTGTCTTCATATTCCCGTACAAAGCAAAGAGCCTGACTTAGAGCTAAGCCCCAGTACCTGTTTGAGAAATCAGCGAGTAAAAGTGGGAGGCAGGAAAAATAACGCCTAATTTCCTTTGTTAAGGCTGCCCCGGGCTATCGGTAAATAGTTGGATTCTCTGCCTTAAGGCCCAGCTGTAGGTGGACTGCTTGTTCTTTATTTTCACATCTACGAATTTACAAGAAAGCTCAATCTTCTGTTCAGGTGGAGGACCTTTTTTACAACATTTCCACCAGGAGGAAAGCTTTAAAAAATCCAAGTGAAGAGTACGGGAAGATTTTGGAAGTTGTTGGCAGGTACAGTTCAAACTCTGGGCGTGGGTCTC
This sequence comes from Cnephaeus nilssonii, assembly GCF_951640355.1. NCBI lineage: Eukaryota > Metazoa > Chordata > Mammalia > Chiroptera > Vespertilionidae > Cnephaeus > Cnephaeus nilssonii. Next base: position 10,544,212 of record NC_137088.1, on the reverse strand, counting down.
TGAGATCTCTCCCCAGCGGGCCGGGCTCCCGTGCTTGAACTGAAGACAGCTGCTGGGCTGGAAAACAGCCGTCCTGGCTGCAGAACGTTGCAGGCCAAGGTTTAGTCAGTAATTCTGGCTTTTCTCTCATGTCCCCAGGAGAGAGCAGTTGGTGTCTGTATCAGTGAGGGTTCTTTGGTGACAAGCAAAACAGACTGACTAGCTAACGAGCCCAGAATAAATTTGTTGGAAGGCTGGGAGTGACTCACCGAGGGGGAGAAGCGTGGCCAGCTGCTGCTTGGGGAGGACAAGAACCAGGGTGGCTTCGGCGATTTCATGTCATGACCCTGTTTCAGTTGCTTTCATCCTGTTCTTGATTCTGCTCAGAAGTCTCTTTCCTGGGGAGGGCATCTGGTTGGCGTAGCCTGGGTCCCCCATCATGTCCCACGTCCCCGGGGAGAAGATTTCTTGATTGGCAGTCTAAGGCTGGGGAAGAGGTAGTTTCCCACGGGGAGACTAGGGACTGTTAACAGAAGAAGGTGAAGGGATTCCAGGCAAGAGGAACAACGTCACGATAGACTTAATCTGCTGGCACAGTGGCTCAGCATGGGCTCTCTCAGCCTGTATTTCTTGGGATTATAACAGACACATCAACTGCTTTGCAGTTTTTCTGAAAAATCAAAAATGAATAAAACATTTGCCCCTAATAAAGTGGAATGGACCCAGACATCAAGTTTCTTTTCTGTTCCCTGGAATTGTATAAATCAGTGTCAGACTATTCATTATCTCCTGGGAGTAAAAGCGCTCTAGTGGGCGGTTAGGGTCCGAGGTGTGGTAGAGTTAATTATTCGTTGTTATTGAATTAGTGCATTTTATTAGGCGCAGCCCTTCGTGGGGCATGTGGGGGAGGGGTGATGACTAATGGCTGGGAGGAGAGGCTGGCGTAGGACCTCGGGTTGGGGAAGATGCGGGGGGGTGGGGAGCGGTGTAATGGGGGGCTCTGAGCGAGAATAAAAGAGGGCTGTTAAAGCTGAGTTCTCAGCCTATCCTTGAGGCAACCCAGACCTTGAGAATTTGTGAGAATAAAACCAGGTGAGGAGGAAATTGTGCCGAGATAGCCCTGGATCTGGTCAGCAGCCCAGCAATGCAGAGTGGAACCCTGTCTTCTGCTGGGTCAGCCACATTTAGCACTGCTAGCTGGTGAAGTGTCTGCCGGCTTATTTTCCGGTGGCTAACATAGGGCACGTGAGGATGTTTCCGTTTGTGTCTGTCTTTGTTTACATCACTGACTCCACCAATGCAGGTCACTGAAAGGGGCTCTGACCTGCAGGGTGCGTTTGGCCACTCTGCTTACTGTTTTGTTTTGTTTTTGTCCTTGCCAGGTATGCAATACACAACTCAGGCATCAGTTTCTCAGTTAAGAAAGTAAGTTCTTGTTTCATAGGGGATGGTTACGTATTAGAAAGGGAAAATGGCTTTTTATGGTGTTTGCCTGTAGAGGTGGGTTACACTGTTGCCATCAGGGCTGGGAGACAGTAAGTCGCTGTATCTTCTGTTTCCCAGCAAGGTGAGACCGTGGCCGACGTGAGGACACTGCCCAATGCCACCACCGTGGACAACATCCGCTCCGTCTTTGGCAATGCTGTTAGCCGGTATGTTGAGAACTTACATTGTAAAAACATCCTCGGCATTTCATCACATTGTGGATAAGATAGCACCTGCCTTAAGAGTTTGCTTTAATCAAATACATTGAATCAAATGTTCAGGCTTCAAATTGTTAACAGAGTCGTTATTTCATGTAACCAATACTCCTGGGAGCTGTTGTCTCTTCGATGGCCTGGCTGTAAAATAGTGTGTTCTTCCTAGGTCTCTGTCTTCAAAATAGCGTGTAGTAGGATTCTCTTTTCCTCCAATGCTCCCTCTTTTCCTTGTATTTCCATTATCATCCCTTTAGGATTAATTATCACTCAACATTGATTCATTGCCTCCATCTCCCAGGCTTTGTGCCAGGAGTTGAAGGTGTAAAGACGAGTAAAATATTCCCTGCCCTTGCACACTCCCTGTCTGGTGGCAAGCCCGTCTGTCAGTGCCACCACATCTTCACTGCCAAGGAAAGCCTCGGAGGGAAATTGCTTGCATTCAGAGCCCTCATAGCCGTCCCCTCGGCCACCGTTCCCACCACCACCAAAACCACCGTGTCCGTCACACATTCCCAGCCAACATCCCAGGACTGTACAAAGCCCCAAATGCCAGTGTCGTAATCTGAGCGGAAAAATCCCAACATCCTTCTCTCTCTATGCCAAGCGTGCCTCAGGTGCTAGGGATACCCAGATGAAGGAGACAGCCTCTGACTTCCTTTTTCAAACAATCTTAAAAGCAGCAGCAGTAGTCACGGAACCCCGTTTTCTACTTTGAAGGACAAATTACTCATTCTTGGAGCAAAACCAAATTTCTAACTAGGGAACAGTCAGTTTACTTTTAATTACCTTTTTCTTACTAATTACGTGTTAATGAATTAATTGTTTTAAAATTGTGCTTCCAGAGCTAAAAATACACGTAGTGTGCTTTTAAGTGAGAGTGTACTCTCTAGTGAAACTTTCTAGAGTTTCTTGACCAACGGTAAGCCTCAGTGTCAGTTGTTAGGACATCCCTGGGACCGTAAGAGATGAGAACTCTCACAGAGCGGCGGTTCCCAAAGCTTGTCTCCAGGACACCTGCCTCTAGAGCCGTTTTGGGAAGAAAGGGTTTGCGGGTTCGCTGTGTGTGGGAAACACTGCCAGCTCTACCCTGTGCTCAGACCCGAGCACACGTCCTGCCCTGCGTGGGGAGCTTCCACTGTAGCCTGTCATGCTCAGTGCGTGTCTGCCATTGGCTGGGTGCTGCGCTATATGCTAGAGACACACAGGAGGGAAGAAAGCAGAAATGATACCTACCCTCAGAGGACTCATAGTGTGATTGGAAAGACACATGAGATAATTATGCCATTCAGTAGTGGTGGTGCTAGATGCCGCAAAGGCTGTAAGGCACAGTGGGAGACACTCTTGGGGGCATGGAGGGAGGTGGTCAGAGAAGGCTCTGAGGAAGTAATCCCGGAGATGCAAGGAGGAGCTGACTAGCTGACAGCAGCTTTCCAGGCAGAGGGACCCACTTAGGAAGACATCCCCACCCCCACCCCGGGCCAAAACTGAGTGTGGCTTGTGTGAGGACACCACACGGGAGCCCCGTGTGATTCAGTACAGTAAGGGATTCAGCAGAGACCGGTTCTTTAAGAATCTCATCTTCGGGATGTAGTTACTAAGATAAATAAAAGTTTCAGCACATGTCCCCTGTCCCAGCAGTTGGAGCAGTGCTTGCAGATAGCGGAAGTGCTTGAAAACACGGACAGGTGGACTGGGGGGTGGGCCCAGAGAACCTCAACGAGCCAAGTCAGGGTCCTCATTTGGTAGTTTGTTTATGGGAAGGAGCCCTGACTTTTCCAATTCACATTCTTTATAACGTCGGAACTTTCTGATGTTTTCAAAGCCTCACAATTTCTCTTTTCCCACCAGAGAATTGATAGAAGTTGGGTGTGAGGATAAAACCCTCGCCTTCAAAATGAAAGGCTACATATCCAATGCCAACTACTCGGTGAAGAAGTGCATCTTCTTACTCTTCATCAACCGTGAGTGCAAAAGAGCAAGTAGGGAGATCAGTCCACAGGGGTTTTACGGACCCTGGAAAAACTCCTGATCCCGGGTCTGATCACACACAGGCACACCTTGTGCTGATGGGGTTTGGTTAGGAAGTGTTGGTAATTAATTTCTGGTCTAAGTCTGCTCAGCCCTCTGAGATGTGCCCAGGAGAGGGCGTGGCAGGCCCCGCGAGCCAGCGCACCTTCGTCACCTGCTGGCATTGGAGCCTTTCCGAGCAGGCCCTAGGCAGCTCCGCGTTCTCTCCTTAGAAGGAGGGCCGCTGCTTGAAATTGCTCAGCAGGGCAGAGGGCTAGGCAATGTTAGTAAAGAAATTGAGTGCTAAGCCCCTGGAGATCTTTCTTGTTAAAGAGTGAGAATTCTTTATAATATAAAGCACAGAACTAAAAATCAGAGAGAAAATTAACGCAGGGAATTTGGAGTTTCTCAGATTCCTTTCCCTCTTTATCTCTCTGCTGACGTAGTGTTTACATGATTGCTGCCTATGAAGCCAATATCAGTGTGCATTCTGCCTCTTGTCACCTAATTGCATGTTACATGGTTTTGAGAGACGGGGCAATAGCAAGTAATCCCAAACACAGTCTCATTCCGTTTTTCTTTTTCCATCCAGAAACAAGATGCATCTTTCCATTTGTTCAGTTCTTCCCATTTTTATCCCATAGGTCCTTTACCTTTAGCGTTTGAAGCAATTCATAATTATTTTATAACTAGAGGCCCGGTGCACGAAATTCGTGCACGGAGGGGGGTTGTCCCTCAGCCCAGCCTGTACCCTCTCCAATCTAGGACCCCTCAAGGGATGTCCGACTGCCCATTTAGGCCCGATCCCACCAGGCAGTCGGACATCCCTCTCACAATCCAGGACTGCTGGCTCCCAACTGCTTGCCTGCCTGCCTTCCTGATTGCCCCTAACCGCTTCTGCCTGCCAGCCTGATCACCCCCTAACCACTCTGCTGCCAGCCTGTTTGCCCCAACTACCCTCCTCTGCCGGCCTGGTCACCCCTAACTGCCCTCTCCTGCAGGGTTGATCACCTCCAACTTCCCTCCCTTGCAGGCCTGGTCCTTCTCAACTGCCCTCCCTTGCAGGCCGGGTGCCTCCCAACTGCCCTCTCCTGCTGGCCACCTTGTGGTGGCCATCTTGTGTCCACATGGGGGCAGGATCTTTGACCACATGGGGGCAGCTATATTGTGTTGGAGTGATGGTCAATCTGCATATTACTCTTTTATTAGATAGGATAGAGGCCTGGTACAGGGGTGGGGGCCAGCTGGTTTGCCCTGAAGGGTGTCCCGGATCAGGTGGGGGTTCCCTTGGGGCGTGGGGCGGCCTGAGCGAGGGGCCTGTGGTGTTTGCAGGCCGGCCACGCCCCCTGGCAACCCGAGCGGAGGCCCTGGTATCTGGAATTTATTTTCCTTCTACAATTGAAACTTTGTAGCCTGGAGCGGAGCCAAGCCTGGGCTCCCTCCGAGGCCGGCAGCCATTTGTGTTGGGGTTATAATTGAAACTTTGTTGCCTTAAGCAGGTGAGCCCAGCCAGGGTGTGCGGAAAGCTTTGCTTCCCCTGTTGCCGGCGGCAACCCTGGCCTGCTCTCTCAAGCTCCAATCTGCCGCCATTTGTTTGAATTTATTTACCTTCTATAATTGAAACTTTGTAGCTTGAGTGGAGGCTTAGGCCTGGCAAGGGCAGGCGGAAAGCTTGGCTTTCTCTGTTACCTAGGAAACCTTGCTCTCTGTGGCTGTAGCCATCTTGGTTTGGGTTAATTTGCATGCTCGCTCTGGTTGGCTTGTGGGCGTGGCTTGTGGTGTGTCAGAGGTATGGTCAATTTGCATATTTGTCTATTATTAGGTAGGATTTTTGTTTTGTGTGCTTGCTACTGGAAATGATATAACACTCCCTTTCATTTATAGTGATAACCAGCGATGAATGTCCCCAGTAATACATATTGGACAGCACTTGTTCAAAACAATATAGAAACAGTAAGGAGAGAGCCATGTTTTATAGCCACGTTCTGTTAAGCTGATTTGTATTGGCAGGGTCTTTTCCAGCTTCGTTGGGAGGGGCGTAAGCTAGAAGGACTTCTAACAAGCTTGCTTCCACCAAGGCTCAGAAAATGTTTTCATTTGTTGTTTCCTGACTACGAAGAGTAACTGCTTTGTAACATATGTGTCAGCTACCGAACAGACAAGCAAAGGTCCCTATGAGTGCCATCTGAGTAGGTCACGTCCATGCTTCTGGTGGGCTGTTTACCACACAGGCTCTGCGTAACATGAGCTAATCTGGTCTTGCGGCCAAGTTCCCGAAAGCAGAGAGGGGTCAGGCTCTTACTCGGTTGTCTCACACGCTAGGCTCGCTCAGTTGGCAGGGACAGAGAACAGTCCTATGGCATGTCTCAAGTTCAGAAGGCTCCACAGAGGGCCGCCAGCTGTCCCTCTGTCAGTGCCCACACCTGCTCCAGCCTGTGTGGGCCGGACACGTGAGATACAGCACAGTGAGGTTATTGAGGGGGATGTTGTGAGCACCCAGAGTATAATTTCTTCCCTGATAAAATCAGGCCACTCTTTTGATTGGAATTAAATTGACCACTTGCACACACAGCCCTCTAGTAGTGCTGGGGGGAGGGTGAAGAGGGGGCGTTTTTTACCAGCTCACTGTCCTCCAGCACGTGTCACACGTGACTGGTGGCCAGTGTGTATTGGCAGGATGAGGAGTCTGAGGGCTGACGTCAGACTGCCCACTGCCCAGCAAGGGCAAAGGCAGTCCGCGTGGCTGACCGAGGGGGAGGGAAGTGGCAGGCAGGATTGACTGCTACTCGGTGAGAGGAGAGACCCCAGGCCCGTGGTAAGATGTGGGGGAGGAGCCACAGGGAAAGGGGGCTCTTCCTTCTGGGAGTCTGATGTGGGAGTCACCCCAGAGGTGGTCTTCCCGAGGTGATTTCATGGCGATGTGACTGTTCACCTGTCACCTCACCCGTCAGGACGGTTGTGAGCTGCTTCCTTCCCTTTTCTTTTTTAGATCGTCTGGTAGAGTCAACTTCCTTAAAAAAAGCCATTGAAACGGTGTATGCAGCATATTTACCCAAAAACACACACCCGTTCCTGTACCTCAGGTAACGTAGCACCGAACTGCCCGCCCACCAGGCACAAGAAACAGAATTCCATCACGCTGTCCTCTCTGAGAGAGACGGCTTGCCAGCAGCCGCTGGGCGTGAACCCCAAGCCCCACCAGCACAGGGTGTTCCGTCCCTTCTCGCAGTGCAGGGCGCCGTTTTCTTTCATTTGTTCACTCCCGCAGCAGAACCTCACAGAGCCGCCCATGTGCCAGGCGCTGTGCTGCTAAAACAGATGTGAGCTGGCCTCCTGAGCCAGGCAGAAGTTGCCCCTAACCTGGCAGGGAAACCCCTTCTGCCTCCTGGGGCCCTCCAGGGCCCCCTACTGACAAAGGTTCACATTGCAAAGCTTCATTATCACAGAGCAAGCAATGAAAGATGGATTTGGAGCTGAGACATAAGGTGATAGCTTGCACATCCTCTCAGCTGATTTTTTTTTTTTTAGAGAGAAGGAGAGAATGAGAGAGAGAGAGAAACAGAGAGAGAGAGAGAGAGAGAGAGAGAGAGAAACATTGATCGGTTGCCTTCTGTATGTACCCCAACTAGGGATTGAACCCGCAACCTGGAATTGCCCTGACCGGGAATTGAATGGGCGACTCTTCAGTGCACCGACCAGGGCTAAACTGACTTTTGTATTACATTTTAGTGATAGAAAGTTTTCTCACATAAATACTTGTTTTGATCTTCACGTAATACCAACCAAAAGTAGGGGACAGGTTCATGTTTACAGATGAGAAAACCGACCCAGAGAAGTTAAGTGACTTGCCCCAGGTCACATAATAAAAAATTCCACTAGTTCTGGAATGATAGTAACAGCTGACATACAGTAAATGTGCCAGTTGCATGTAAAGTGCTTTATATGAAATTAATCTCCACTTTACAAATGAGGAAGCTGAGGTAAAGAAAGACGATGTAACCTGCCCCAAGCTACACAGCTTCTCGTAGTGGAGTCAGCCCTGAGCCCAGGTCACTCAGACTTGACCCTGAAGTTTTGACCATTTTGTCATTTGGCCTCAAGACGTCTTGGCCACCACATATACGACGTGTGAGCCCCCCAGTCCTGCACCATCTGGGGTAATTGGTCTCTCTTTCTGCCAGTCTAGAAATCAGCCCGCAGAATGTGGATGTCAACGTGCACCCCACGAAGCACGAGGTCCACTTCCTGCACGAGGACAGCATCCTGGAGCGGGTGCAGCAGCATGTGGAGAGCAAGCTCCTGGGCTCCAACTCCTCCAGGACCTACTTCACCCAGGCGAGCTGCTGCCACCTGTTTCTCTGGTTTCCTGTGGCATAGTGCCCGTGTGGGATTGGCTGCTGCTTAGAGTCATTGAACGTGCCCTAATCCTCCATATTGCCCATGAAACGGAAACTCTAGAGGCATGATTTTATTCAGAGTAAACAACTTGTTTTGCAAGAATTCTTGGTAGAAGGGGCCATGCACTTCCTATCGCATCCCAGCAGGAGGTGCACACTGACCTGTTCTGTCATTCCGGTGATCGGCTGGTGATAGTCTGATTCCTTCATTGTAAAGCGCCTCCCTAATGGTTTCACCATCATGGGTGGCCGTAACCTGACTCAGTTATTTCATTCGGATGGCAGATTATTCGGATAGCAGGATTTTCTGATTTTATAATTTTTTTCTGTTAATTCATTAGAATTATTCTGTTTAGAAGAACTTTCCCTCATTTGTTAGAGCTGTTTGGTTATCCTGAAATACAGTTCATACTAGGAAGTAAGGATAAATCTGAATTCTATCCTTTTAATTATCATTTTGCAAAGGAATAAGTTGGTGTTCTAGTAATCTCCAATATGACATTTAATGACTTTTTTCTCCCTTTTTGTCTCTTTTTAAAAAATATATATATATATTTTATTGATTTTTTACAGAGAGGAAGGGGGAGGGACAGAGTGCCAGAAACATCGATGAGAGAGAAACATCCATCAGCTGCTTCCTGCACACCTCCTACTGGGGATGTGCCCGCAACCAACACACATGCCCTTGACCGGAATCGAACCTGGGACCCTTCAGTCCACAGGCTGACACTCAAGCCACTGAGCCGAACTGGTCAGGGCTCCCTTTTTATCTCTTCCTGTTAATCAATTATGGTCATTTCTCTCTCTCTGTTTTTGTTAAAACTCATCCAAGGATATTTTTCCCATTGATTTTTTTAGAGTGAAAGTGATTGATGTGAGAGAGACACATCGATTGGTTGCCTCCTGCACATGCCTCAACCGAGGCCGGGGATCAAGCCTGCAACACAGATACATGCCCTTGACCAGGACTCAAACCACAACCCTTCAGTGCGTGGGCTGATGCTCTAATCACTGAGCCATGCAGGCCAGGCCTCATTTCTCTCTTTGATGTTCAAGTTATTTCATCTGAGACCAAGGGAAGCCCCTTCAAGCTGGTGTTCTTATCCTTTTGACCCAGTTTCATTCGTCTTTGATAGTTTATTTGTTCCTGGCATGACAAGATATTCTAGGTTCTCTTTGTACTTTCCCAGTCCATTTCTCCAAGGAGCTCTGATTTATTTTAGAAGGGAATGGTATTTAGAGGCTGTAATCTGGATCGGGGGGTCCTCATTACTACTGGGTGGTCATTGCTTTGGGCCTTTCCAGTGGACAGAGCTAGGAAATATATATATTTAAAAGTAAACAGAATGGTGGTTGCCAGGAGCTGGGGAGAGGGGAGGATTTTAGTGTCAAGGGCACAGGGGTTCAGTTTGGAAGGATAAAAAGTGTGAAGATGAATGGTGGTGATGGTCACACAACAGTGTGAATGGTTAATGCCACAGAACTATATACTTAACAACAGTTAAGTGGTAAATTTTGTGTTATGTATATTTTACCACAATAAAAAAGTAAAATCCTCTTACGGCAGCAGGAAAAACCTAAAAATGTTAGAACTTTTCACTGATATTTCCATTTTAAACCAATTTTAAGACTATAAAGATTTGGTGAGTTTTTGACTTTTATATTTGTGTATCTTTATTTTTATACTTCAAAGTTAGGTCCGATTTGCTTCTGTAATAATAATTCTGTTATGATAACCACACCTGGTTTGAGCTTTTCCCCAGCACTGCTCCGCTCTGGGCTCTGGGCTTCTGGACTTCGGATTCTGAACCTTCCCACTGTCTTCTCTTTTATCACAGACGTTACTACCCAGTCTTGCTGGCCCCTCTGGGGAGGTGGTTAAATCCACAACGCCCTCGTCTGCTTCTGGAAGTGGCGACAAAGTGTATGCCCACCAGATGGTCCGCACTGATTCCCGGGAGCAGAAGCTCGATGCCTTTCTGCAGCCTGCGAGCAAAGTCAGTCAGCCCCAGGCCATTGCCCCGGAGGACAGCACAGGCACCGCCAGGGCCAGGCAGCAAGATGAGGAAATGCCGGAGCTCCCAGCCCCCGCCGACGTGGCTGCCCAGAGTCAGAGCTCGGAGGGGATCCCAACTACGGGGACTTCGGAAACGTCAGAGAAGAGAGGGTCCTCCTCCAGCCCGGACAACCCAAGGTATGGCCCTTTAGGAAAAGTGCAACTTGCCTCCTTTGTTCTGTAATAAAACTGCCTCCAACGTGGGCTGTTCGTGAACCACTTGTATCTCCTCTCCCCCCTCGGCCTCCGATGGGACAGTGCTGGGGTCTTGTCCACTGTCTGCCTTTGACCAGGTCTTGAGAGTCACCCATCATAGTGGCCTTTGAATTGTCTTAAATGTCCATGATCCCAAGCATTAGTTAAAAACATCAGGGAAAAAATCAGATTTCCCCCGTAATTTTAGTGATGACTTTTGATAAGGCCTCAACTGCAGCGGTGGCTAGAGAGAAGCCTAGCATACGTGGAGGATTCTCTTCCACCCCACTCAAACCCGCTGTCACTCCTTTCAGAAGAAACACACTTTCTCAGGTCAGGTTAGGAACCTCCCTGAAGCACGTGGCTGGTGGTGAGCGCGGGTAGAGAAAGAAGGCAGGACCAGGACTAGGGACTGCCGTTGCATTTTGAGCATTTCCAGGACAGTCTGCAGCTTCCTGAAAGACACCACGCTGAAGTCTGTGAGGTGGATATTCATTGTTTGTGTTCAGGTACTGAACCTGGAGCTCAGCGTCATCTGCCCAAGGCCACACATCCACTGGGTGGCCGACCACAAAGCTCTGGTACTAACCGGCCATTGGAACTTGGATACGTTATTTAACTCCTGTTTGCTCATTTCTGAGTCAGTCTAGTGAGATGATGTCTAAGGGTTTTCCCCCCCGAGAACAATGAAGGATCCTAACTTTTATTGAGCACCCACTATGTGCCAGATACTTTACCTACATTATCTCATTTCATGCTCTTAACAGCCCTGCCAGGGAAGTATTACATTTCTCTTTATTACTTGGGAAACTAATACCACAAGCTGTTTAACCACACAGCAAAGGAAATCTTTTAAAACCAGAAGTCAGATTGGATGGTCCTCTGCTGAAAAGCAGTGGCTTCCTGTTGCACTCGGGATAAAACCCCTGTCCTCCCTCCGGCCCACCACTTCCCTCTCCCGCGAGGTGTCTGGCCACACTGCTCTGGTGCCGACCTGAGCTCACAGAGCTTCGCACCCCTGCGCTCTCGCTGTTCCCTCGGCCGAGGGAGACTGGCTTCTTGTCAGGCAGATCTCAGCTCAGATGTCACCTCTTACCAGAGGCCTTCCTTGTCCATTTCATCTAAAGTTCTCTCTCTCACTTCCCCGCCATTCTATGACGTTCCCTTGTTTTATTTTCTTCATAGCATTTGTTGCTACTTAAAATGATTTCTGTTCCATTGCTGTTTGACTCCCACGGCAGACCCTTTGTCGGCCTTGTTCATGGCTGAATGTAGTATATAACAGTGCCTGATGGGGAGGTAAACGGAGCGCTGAAGAATGAGACTTGGGAAGGTCAGCTCACCCGCGGCTCTGCAGGGCCATGCTAGGCTCCAGATTCCTGGTGCGTGCAGGCCCGGGCGGGCCCTGAGGGTTGGCAGAGAAGCAGCGTGCCGGAGAACAGACTGCCTGCCGCCGGGATCCCTCCCAGATGTGCAGAGCCAGCACAGAGAAGCTGCCCCCTTCTCCAAGATGCAGGACACCAGTTGGGCTGATCTATTAGTATTTTTTTAATTTAGAAAGAATAGTAGTGATCTGCCAGTTCCTTATCTCATTGCAGAAAGAGACATCGGGAAGGCTCCGACATGGAGATGATGGAAGATGAGTCCCGGAAGGAAATGACGGCAGCTTGCACCCCCCGGAGAAGGATCATTAACCTCACCAGTGTTCTGAGTCTCCGGGAAGAAATTAACGAGCGGGGACATGAGAGTACGTAAGTGCCGCGTCTGTCGGGGTCTCAGGGCCGGGGCTGCTAACGTCTAGTTTTGGGGAATACAGAACGTATTCAGGTTAGATGGCCACTGCAGCCTGCTGAGCAAACCTCCCCTTTCCTAACCCACAGCAGCAGCAGCTCAAAGGCAGGTCTCAGCTGGGAGGAAAGGGGAAAAGTAGTCTCTGGTTTTAATTGGAATTAATCGGTATTCTCAGTAAACCACAGGAGCCATCATTTAAACAAGCTTCAGTTTGTTTCTTAACTTAAAGCAGCAAAGTTCCACTCCCGTGGGCGGGCTGGCGTGCTGTCGCTGAAGGTGACAGGCTCTGAGGGTCCTGGGTTCCCCTCCTGCCACTCCCACTTCTGTGTGACCTGAGACTCCTGACTTAACCTTCCGTGCCTCAGTTTCCCTCAGCTGTAAAGAGATTAATTTTACCCTCCAAGATAATTGTATTGGTTAGAGATAAAATGTCGGTAAAACACTTGTTGGAGAGTAAGGAATCGGTAGATATTTTTATAACCTGGAGACAAAGTGATAAACCGTCATCGTCCTCAGAAACAGCCTCCCAGAATGCGGAGCGGACAGCTCCATTCTGGGCCCCTTTACTTCAAAACTAACTTCATGGTTTTAGGAAATAAAGGGGGCTAGTCACCTCCCAGGGGTGAACCGACCAGGGGTTGAGGTGTGACAGCGACTTGTCCCTCTCAGCACTGACCCCACTTGGACACCATTGCTCTGCCCTGTGTCTACACGAGTTGGCATGGCTTTTCCATTTTCCGTCTGCAACACATTTCTTTCTTTCTTTCTTTCTTTCTTTCTTTCTTTCTTTCTTTCTTTCTTTTTATTGTTTTTTTACAGAGAGGAAGGGAGAGGGATAGTTAGAAACATCGATGAGAGAGAAACATCGATCAGCTGCCTCCTGCACACCCCCTACCGGGGATGTGCCCGCAACCAAGGTACATGCCCTTGACCGGAATCGAACCTGGGACCCTTCAGTCCGCAGGTCGACGCTCTAGCCACTGAGCCAAACCGGTTAGGGCTGCAACACATTTCTTGATTAGAATAAATTTCAACACTGCTATAAAATGTGTCTTAAACGACGACAACCGAAAGAAAACGGGTACCTTTCCCACTAATCCACCGCCTCCTGGAACAGCTGTTCTGACTCATGGCCTCTGTCATTTTCAGGTTTGAGAGAAGTCAGGACGGCCTGTTTGCCTTTCTTACTTGCTGCCTCTTTTCTCAGCACTCGGGCTTTTGTCTGCATGGGGGGATACAGGCTGCCTCCATGCGGGGACAGAACTGTAAGAGCTTCCTGTGACGAAGGTCTTGCCGGTTGTGGAAGTAGCTGCCACCTGGCTCCTGGTGTTTGTTTCCATGAAGATGTGCTCTGGGTTGCTCTTTCCCTGTTATTAGCTTCCCAGCTGGGAGCCCTGAAAACCACTTTAAATTATGTCAGAAAGGTGGGCTGTTACTGATGTATTTAGCAGTTTTCCTACGGGTGATTTTAATGGACCCCCTCAGATCTGGAATTTGCAGTTTTCTTTAAGGGTTTGTCTCTCTTGTGCGAAGCAGGCTATGTAAAGTTCAATTTCAATAAATTTCTGAGTAGGTGCCAACTGTTTTCAGTGCGGTGTAAAAATAACGTGCGTCAGGTTTGATGCGGTTCGGAGTCCATTGCTGAGGCTAAGATGAGGCATCTGAATACTCTAAGATTGTGTATTCCTACACATCATCTCATGGAAGTCTAGAATAGTCTGATGCGGGAAAGCCGGTTGACTTTGAGTTGAATGCCGTACAGGGGTTTCTCGGCAGAGAGCCGGGCACGTGGCCTTAGTAGGCGTTTGCCAAAGGAGTAAGTGAATGAGAGGAGCAGCCTGGCAGTGAAGCCTGACAGTTTTTATTCCGAAAGGATGTCCAAGTTGAACGCCCCGTCAGACGACTCCCTGGTGTCTGGTGGATTTACCCATTTCTGGTGGCACATTCGTCAAATGAGGTCAGTTTTTGGCCCCGAATCCAGTGTCATGTTCCACAGGTTTGGGCCCATCTCCGGTTAGTAATGCCTGAACTTACGTATTGCTGGTTCCATCATTTCAGTCTGTAAATTAATGAGGACCAGGAGTGTCCTAGGTTATTTGCTATCATTTGAATGTGAAAGCATGCTTAACATTTTATCCACAACTTTATTTTCTTTTCTTGGTCTTTGGTGAACAGTCCTGGGTCTAAATGTACATGCTCATATTGACTGTCCCCGGGTGAGTTTCTCTGGCACATGAAATCAGCTCGCAGACACCTGTCCAGTATCTTCTCGGTACAGAATGTGCCATGCCAAGGCCTGGCAGGAAGGGAGCTGAATGAACCGCGGGCCCTGCCATGAATGCTGTGGGACTGCTCACGATGGAACTGGCGGCAGCGTGAGGAAGAGGGACACACACTGTCACAGCGCCCAGGCTGAGGGCTGCTGGCTGGGCTCAGGGTGTGACCCATGTCCCGGGGCTGCTGCCGCTGGTGCAGCCGCGTGGAGCTCCCGCCCTGCACAGCCCTCAGGCGCTGGAGGACCGGCCCCCTGCCCTGGTTTGGCTTCACTCGCTCTGGGAAGCATGCTGAGACCAAGGCCTCCATTGTGAACTCAGATGTGTGGTTTGGCTTGGAAGGTAGAAGGATTTTGTCCCATTTGGCTGCTGGCAGAATGGCAGGGACATGCCCACAGGCTTCTGTGCTCTGGGCGTTTGGGGGGAAGAATAAACGGAGGCCCTTCAGGTCCTGCGAAGAGGCTGTGAGGGGTCCAGATAGCCTCATGGCACCCAGTTAGAAGAGCCTGCCTGTCCTCCTGGTGGATTGGTGCCTGGCGGAAAGCAGCCTGCAAGCCTCGGGCGGGGGGCAGGCGCCGCCTCCGCGGCCTGGGTGCTGGCCCGGGCCTGCAGGAGCCGCGGCCGGCCAGAGCCCCCGGCCAGATGTGTGGAAACTCCGCCGCCTCAGTGCCGCACACGTCCTCTCCTCAGTGCCTCATCAGTCAGGACTATTTGATGTTCTCCAGCTTTTAAAATAATCATTTTCTGCCCACGCAGAACATCCTGCAGAGACGCTGAGTTGCCAGTGGGAACAGAGGGGAACACTTATTCTAAAAATGAAGAAAACAAGCTTTTTTTTTTTTTTAATTGGGGAGCAGGGAGTGTTGCAGAACTTATGTAACAACAGCTGTGGTGCCCGAGCTTTAAAAAAAAGCATAGTGAAGACGTGATGTGCAGGCTTCCTGCTGTTTCCACACCCTTGCCCTTTGGGCTCCAGCCCCTCTTCCTCCAGCCCTGCTGCAGGGCATATGCTTAGGAGAGTTACTGCTGGGCCATAAACGACAGTTGTTTTCCAAAGGGGTCGGATGAAGGTACAGTCCCACCAACCATGTGAAGAAGTTGCATTTGCTCACTTCTCCTCCAGTGTCTGATCTGGTATCTGATGGTGGTTTTTATTTACGTTTCCTTAGTTACTGAGGAAGTGGAGTAAGTATATGTCCTCTTCTGTTAGGCCTGTTTGGTCTCTGACCCATTTTTCTGTTGGGTTTTTGGTCTTTTCTGATTTTAGGAGTCCTTTATATATTCTGGGTAGTAATCAGATACATGGAAATACTACCCCCCCGCTCCCCCCCCGCCCCCCCCGTTCAGGGCTCATCTGGTATTTTTTTCTTATGAATACTTCTTTTATGAACAGAAATTCATAGATTTAATGTAGACAGTTTTTATGAATTATGCTTTACAGATTGGCTCTTTTATCTTAGGTAGGAAATTATTCCTAATTCTGAGATAATTAAATATATACTCTCCTAAAATGCTTATACCTAAATCTTATTCCACCTGGAATTCATCTTTGGTATATGGCATTAGATTCATGTGAACATCTGATGTTCCCTAATACATTGTTATTGTCAATGTGTTTGGATTTAGCAAATACTATTTGCTCATAATTCTTTCTCTCTGACCTTTTATAGTCTGCCCTAAGCACATCCTTCAGTGGGGCCTTTGGCAAACGGAGTTTTGCTTTGTCTAATTCATTCTTCTTTTGAAAAGGTTGTGTTTTGCTTGGTTTAAAATTCAAGATTATAAATTATTTTTTTTAGTGCATTGAAGGTGTTAGTCTATCTTTTTTTGGCTAGTAGTGTTGCTGTTGAAAATTCACCAATCAGTCTTATATTTTACTAGAAGCCCGGTGCACGAAATTCGTGCACGGCGGGGGGTTGTCCCTCAGCCCAGCCTGTACCCTCTCCAATCTGGGACTCCTGGAGGGATGTCCGACTGCCCGTTTAGGCCCGATCCTGGTGGGGCCTAAACAGGCAGTCGGACATCCCTCTCACAATCCAGGATCGGGCCTAAACGGGCAGTCGGACATCCCTCTCACAATCCAGGACTGCTGGCTCCCAACTGCTTGCCTGCCTGCCTTCCTGATTGCCCCTAACCGCTTCTGCCTGCCAGCCTGATCACCCCCTAACCACTCCGCTGCCAGCCTGGTTGATGCTTAACTGCTCCCCTGCCAGCCTGTTTGCCCCCAAATTCCCTCCTCTGCCAGCCTGGTCACCCCTAACTGCCCTCTCCTGCAGGGTTGATCACCTCCAACTGCCCTCCCTTGCAAGCCTGGTCCCTCTCAACTGCCCTCCCTTGCAGGCCAGGTGCTTCCCAACTGCCCTCCCCTGCTGGCCATCTTGTGGTGGCCATCTTGTGTCCACATGGGGGCAGGATCTTTGACCACATGGGGGCAGCTATATTGTGTGTTGCAGTGATGATCAATCTGCATATTACTCTTTTATTAGATAAGATAGAGGCCTGGTGCACAGGTGGGGGCCAGCTGGTTTGCCCTGAAGGGTGTCACAGATAAGGGTGGGGTTCCCTTGGGGCGTGGGGTGGCCTGAGCGAGGGGCCTGTGGTGGTTTGCAGGCCGGCCACGCACCCTGGCAACCCAAGCAGAGGCCCTGGTATCTGGGATTTATTTTCCTTCTACAATTGAAACTTTGTAGCCTGGAGCAGAGCCAAGCCTGCTGCTCCCTCGGGGGCGGCAGCCATATCTGTGGCAGTTAATTCACCTTCTACAATTGAAACTTTGTAGCCTTAAGCGGGTGAGCCCGGCCAGGGTGTGTGGAAAGCTTTGTTTCCCCTGTTGCCGCCGGCAACCCTGGCCTGCTCTCTCAAGCTCCATTCTGCCGCCATTTGTTTGAATTTGTTTACCTTCTATAATTGAAACTTTGTAGCTTGAGTGGAGGCTTAGGCCTGCAACGGCTATGGAAAGCTTGGCTTCCTCTGTTACCTAGGAAACCTTGCTCTCTGTGGCTGTAGCCATCTTGGTTTGGGTTAATTTGCATACTCACCCTGATTGGCTGGTGGGCGTGGCTTGGCTGGTGGGCGTGGTTTATGTAGCGGAGTGATGGTTAATTTGCATATTACCATTTTTATTAGAGAGGATTACTTTCTGGGTAATCCCTCTTTTGTCTTTGAGTGTACTTAGTATCTTTCTCAACATCTCCCTGGGCCAGGTGTGGATTTTGTTGGGCCTTGTGGAGCTGAGAATTGGTGTCTTGCATCCCTTCTGTTTTCTACCTCTTTGTTTCTCTGTGCTGCATTCTAGATAATTTCTTTAAATTGGCTTTCTGGTTAATTACCTTGCCAACTTTGTCTAATCTGTTCTTAAGTCTATCTTGATTTTTAATTTCAATTATTTTTCATTTTTAGAAATTTTATTTCTTTTGGAAATCTCCTTGATCATTTTGATACTCCTGCTTCTTTTATTCTAATACCTCTTTACTGAATATACTTATTTTATCTTCTTTACTGATATTTCCAGTCTCTGAAACCTTTGCAGGCAGGATTCTGTGATTTCTTCTGGATTCTAATTCTTTGAGTTTTGTAACTCCTGACTGCTAGTTGCTGGTACTTTATCTGTGAGGAACTATTTGAAGCCTGGATTGGAGATGGATTTCCCCAGAGAAATTTGCATTTGGTTCTGTCAGGGACCTGGAAGAACAGTCAGCCCTGGAATCTCTTTAAACTAAAACCTGCACGTAAGGTGTTCCCATAACCTGCTTTGTGAGGACCAGCTTATGGTTATAAACTCTCAGGGATGTAATCTTTTCTTTACTCCCAACACCAAGGCTTGAGGCAGTGGGCACCTTTCCTGAGTGCCCTTTGAGGGGGCAGGAGTGGACAGGGACATGCTGGCACTTCTTTTCCTTCACACGCGGGTGCAGCCTTCGGGGGCTCAGCCTCATGTGTGGGGAGTGCTCTCCTGTTAGGCTTCTGTCCTCCTTTCTCCACGCCTCAGGGCCTGCAGAAGCGAGAGCTCACGACCCACGGGGACCCTCTGGTGTCATTGGATGAAGTGGCCTCGGGGCTCTCGTCACTTCTCTGCTTCCTGCTGTCTCAGATTGTGATCTTTGATTATTCCTGAATCCGTTGGCAATTCCGCGTTGCATTCTGAAAGATTAGTTATTAGTTTTATTCCTCGTTTGTGTTCGTTTTCAGCAAGAGGTTCAGTTCGGGCATCTTGACTTACCTGCCTCTAGTTCGGGCTTGGTGCTTTGGACCGCGGTGGTGCTGGTGGGCCGGCACCACTTACCTGTGCTTTGTTTTCCAGCCCTGCAGGAGATGCTGCACAACCACTCCTTCGTGGGCTGTGTGAATGCGCAGTGGGCCTTGGCACAGCACCAGACCAAGTTATACCTTCTCAACACCACCAAGCTGAGGTACGTCAGTGAGCAGTGAAAAGAGCAGAGCGACTAGGAGAAAAGTCCTGGGGGCGCAGGCACAACACGCCAGGGAGAGCAGCAGCTTGGCATAGTTGGAAAACCCCAGGCTTTGAAGTCGGACAGACGTGGCTTCAAATCCAGGCTCAGCCATTTCCCACTGATGTGACGGTGGGCAAGTTTCTTTCCAAAACTTCGTCACAGACTTCTCATCTGTAAAGTGGGATGAACTTGCAGGGGGTTGTGTATAAGAAATGACGTGAGAAACCTGGCGTTTGGTAGCACTCTGGATGGTGGCTGCTGAGACCCAGGTGTTGAAGGCAGTGCTGGAAGAGAAGTCTGGCATCTGCTGTGATGGAGGATGTAAACGAAAGCAGGCCGGAGGGCTCCATTCTTCCAGCATTGGTAACGTGGCGAAGGCTGCAGTAACCACCAAACAAGCCAGGGGGTTGAGCACAGACGGGATGATCCCAGCAGAGCCATTTGCTCAGTGCATAGCCAGCAACATCTGTATGGATTGTTTCCAGGGACCTTGATGGATGAGCTCCTGTTGAGTCTAGAACTGTTTAAATATGTTGTCATATCGGTGGTACAGATGGGAGGGTGCTGCCACCTTCTGCTACCCGGCATCACTTGTCCACTGTGGGGCCCTTTCCCACCACGCCTGCTGTGGTCTCAGTGCTGCGTGGCCCTGTGAGTGGGGCAGCCACTATATGTTGCTTGGAGTTGCCACATGAGGTTTGATGCCCGTAACCTAGAAACCGCCCAGTCCAGAGCTCACTGTGGGCCACATTCCTCCTCGATATCGAACTCATTCCTCCTGGGCGTGGGAACCCTCGGGTGCAGCGCTCTTCAGCTCGTCTTTGCTGGGAGCAGCTTGTTGGGCTTGTCCAGAGGCCTGGCTCTTACTAATTTGTTGGGAATTTTACTCCCCTTGTTTGTCCTTTTCCAGCAGATCTAAGTGCATGATTCCCAAGGCTCCAGACCACACTTGTGTTCAGGTTCTTTCATATCAGATACAAATCCGGGGTGTCAGAAACCTTTGACAGCCCCAGGTTGGTGGGGACGGCACGGGTGATGGAAGCCAGACTTGGTCTTAGTGTCTGGACCTGTGTGTGGAGGCCCGCTGGGCAACTGGCCGGCCAAAGCCCTGGCCGCAGCGCACATTGGAATCCCCGCTCTGGAGGGAAAGGAGACCTTGGTAGGTGGTTAAAAAGGTTCCCCAGCAAGGCAGAACCACCTGTGTCCCCGCCAGGTTTCAAGGGCCAGTTCTCCTTTTGTCCCTACTGCTTGGCTCTCAAGCATGGATTCAGCTTATCCTTAAAGTCACTTCATTTTTATTTTCAGTGAAGAACTGTTCTACCAGATACTCATATATGACTTTGCCAATTTTGGTGTCCTGAGGTTATCGGTAAGTTTTTTTCCTGCTTCTCATTCCTGAAATTTCAACAACTGGTCATTTCTGAAAATACCTTTACCCTAATATCTTATTTGTAATGTGGTAAATTTTTCTAAATATGCTTAGAAGAGTTTTTGTATTGTACAATTTTCATATGGAGGTGTATCTTCAATTATAATACAGATTTATACAAAGAATAGTAATTTGGTAGCCAACTTAAACAAATGTTTATTATTATATAAATTAATATAGCTACTTAACAAAATTTGGAGATAAAAATAGAAATAAACATTCTCTAAAGCCTATGACCTAAACACAACCCCAAATGACAATTTTAGTCA
Organism: Cnephaeus nilssonii; assembly: GCF_951640355.1. Lineage (NCBI taxonomy): Eukaryota > Metazoa > Chordata > Mammalia > Chiroptera > Vespertilionidae > Cnephaeus > Cnephaeus nilssonii. The sequence goes on along the minus strand of NC_137088.1, from coordinate 10,523,665 downwards.
TTTCTTCCAGGACATTTTCATTGCCTAATTTTAGACTTAAAATCATACTACATATCTATGTAGTTTCATATCTTCTTTCTACATATGACATACTCTAAAAAAAAAAGCCTTCTAGAATTTTTATTGGGGAGGAAATCTTTTGTTAGATTTATCCCTTAGTATTTCACATCCTTTGACGCTATTGTAAATGGCATTTTTAAGAAATTCCAATTGTTTTTTGCTATATATAGCAAAGGAACTTGTCCATTTAAGTTTTTACTTTATTGGCATGAAGTTGTTCATGTTTTTTATTCTTTTTCAATTTTATTGATCTCAAATAACTTACTTTTGGTTTCATTAACTTTTCTCTATTTTTCTGATTTTTACTTCATAGACATTTGTTCTGATCTTTATTTAATGAGATAATCTTTATTTAATGAGATCTTTTATGGCCCAATATATGGCCTATGTTAGTAAATGTTCCATGTACATTTGAAAAGAATTTGTATTATTGAGTAGAATATTTCTTATAAAGGGCATGTACATCAAGTTGATGGTGATGCTCAAATCTTTTGTATGGTGGCTTTGTCTACTTGTTCTGCCATTTATTGAGAAAGGGGTATTGAAACCTCTAACTGTAATTGTGAATTTTTCTGTTTCTCTTTGTAGTTCTTTTAGTTTTATCCTTTATGTTTTAAAGCTATTATTGAATGTATAAACATTTAGGATTGTTAGGTCCTTTTGATTGAGTCCTCTATTGTTACGTAAAAATAAGAGCAGTGTACTGTGGGTTTATAACATGTAAGAGGAAAATGTATGACTACAGTAACATCAGAAAGGGAGAAATGGAGGAAAATTGAGGCATTTTATTTTTAACGGTAGATTTCAGTCTTCCTAATCCGGTGATTGACCTGAAATGTCATTCGATTTAACTAATTCACCCTCCCCATAGCTTCAGTTATGGGTAAGGCAGTAGAAAGAAACAATCTACCTAGTGATTTGCTAGAAATACGGAAGTGGTGTCCTTAAAGCTACACAGAAGGAAAGTGCCTCCTCACCGCCTCACCCTGCCCACCTGTTCAGGAGGCTGTTTGTGTCACATCTTTGTTGAAATGGCCATAGAGGAGGAGGAGGAAGAGGTTTTATTGTGAATGTTGTTTTCTTGGGAACGTGTGTTAGATTTGTGGGTTCTCACCTCCTGTTGTGATCATGGTTTTGTGGGAATTCACGCTTCATTTGGATGTGCTCACACTTGCTTCTTCCTGTTCTTGCTCCTTCCTAGGAGCCAGCCCCGCTCTTTGACCTCGCCATGCTCGCTTTAGACAGTCCCGAGAGTGGCTGGACAGAGGAAGATGGTCCCAAAGAAGGACTTGCCGAATACATTGTTGAGTTCCTGAAAAGGAAGACTGAGATGCTTGCAGACTACTTCTCTTTGGAAATTGACGAGGTGCGCGATGGCTCTATTTACGCCTCTGTAGTATTCTTTGATGAGTCAAGTTTTGTAGTTGGTCCAAAATCAGGATGAGACTCGGCATCTGCATTTCTAGGTTGGACAAGTTTTTTCATTCATTCGTGGCCATTCCTGTTCCCAGGGTGAAGGGCCCTGACATGAGGGAGGCTGCGTCCCAGTCCCTGCAGGCCAGTGAACCTGCTCTCCGTTTCTTCCTCTTTTCCCTTGATCTTTGGGACTCTGCTTCTTGATATGTTCTTTGGTTGATCCAAAGAAAAGGTTGTTCTGCTACATGTCAGGACAGAAAGCTCTTTTAAGTGTTTAGATCTCCTGGCCGCCGTGCCCAGCCCAGTCAAGCACATGGTCACCAGAATCACAGATGTGAGGACAAGACATGGAGGAAGCTCTGGGGAAATGGAATTGGTTTAAATTACACTGTAATAGCATTATTTCTTTTCCCCCTGTCCTGGCCTTTTTTCCCACAAGCAGGAAGGGAACCTGGTTGGATTACCCCTTCTGATCGACAACTATGTGCCCCCGTTAGAGGGTCTGCCGATCTTCATTCTTCGACTCGCCACTGAGGCAAGTGATTGAGCCAGTTCTAAAGTAGGTGGGCACGTGAGTGTGTGCTGGGGGAGAGGACACAGGGCCCACCTGCATTCGGAATGCTGAAGATGAAAAGGGTGAAATAGCTAAAGGCCCCCTTCTCCTCACCTGCCCCCAGCAGTATTCATCGGTTCCAGTTTACGGCTTTTAACGTCTAAAAAGCCGCATTCATTTTAAAGTCATTGGTGATCTCCACTTAACAATGAAGTGTGTTTAAAGCACATATTGATGTTGAGGTATTGAATTCTCTTTGGACCAGGTGAACTGGGACGAAGAAAAGGAATGTTTTGAAAGCCTCAGTAAAGAGTGTGCTATGTTTTACTCCATCCGGAAGCAGTATATATCCGAGGAGTCGACCCTCTCAGGCCAACAGGTACTGTGGTGATGCTGCTGGCAGCCCAGGACTGGGATGGGCCCAAATACCACCTTTAAGGAGAGGAAAGTTGCTCATCTCTAAATTCCTAGGATTTCATTGCACATAAGGGCACAATGGTCAGCTTTTATTCGTGAATTTTATTTTCTGCTGGCCTAGAAGGTACCTCCAGAGTGATCTCACTGTGAAATATAAAATCACAGCCAACACAGTGAGAGATGGGAGGTTGAGTTAGATTGATATCTCCTTGGATTGGAAAAATATATTTCAATGAAGGATGGGTGAGAAAAACATTTCCTTTTACATGAAAGAGTTATGGCTCAGTAGAAGAGGGCGGATGGAGCAAAATAATCCCCATTATATTTAATTTCATTCTCTGTGGAGCTTCTAGGAAAACAGGGCTACATTAAGACCCCCAAATTTAGTGAATTAGAAATTTACTTTCTACTACTGCTGCCCAAACCGCATAGTCAGGATCAGACATGATGTGAGATCCTGCCACAGTAACACATTCCCCCTGAATGGAAACAGGTTCCCAGGGAGACAGTCTCATGAGGGTCTGGCTTCATTCCCCCCATCTCCTCTCTCAGGTTCAGACCTGAGATCTGAGAGGCTAGCATACATGCTTCACGAGCATCAGGTAACAGCCCATTATAAAGAAACAAGACTTTGCTGGTCCGGTGCATGTCAGCTAGGAAGCCAATATGTACCGGGATGCAAACGGGGAGACATGACACCTAACGTCTTTTCCAGATTGAAGCGCCTGGCTCCGCTCCAAACCCCTGGAAGTGGACTGTGGAACACGTTGTCTATAAAGCCTTCCGCTCACACCTCCTGCCTCCCAAGCATTTCACAGAAGATGGGAATGTCCTGCAGCTTGCTAACCTGCCCGATCTGTACAAAGTCTTTGAGAGATGTTAAATCCGGTCACTTACGGACACTGGGTGCTGTTCTTCCTCTGTGCCCTGATGCAGCAGGTCCTAAGGTTGAAGACTCACATTTGCCTTCTAGATAGTAGCACTCCTCATGCTTGGTGAATCAACTATAAATAAACTGTCAGATGTGTCCTAAGAGTTCTTATTTAATTTCATTACACTTTAAAGTTTCTCTATATTGATTTTCACCTAGTATATACCTAGTAGTGTTAAAGAATCTCAAAAGCAATTTGAAAGCCCCCTGGACATCTGCTAAGAATTCAAAAGAGGACTTGAAGATTTCATAGATCATGCTTTGATTTGATTCTTTATAATATCAGGTGATAGATATTATGTTAGTTCAGGTGCCCTTAAAAAAGGTCCTAAATATATAAAAGGCTCTGATGACACAGTCTATTGAGAAAGGTGAATTGATAATCTATTAGTACCTTCAATAACCAAAAGAATATTTAATTGATTCTTAATTTTAAAAAAGCTTGAGAAAAAAGTACTCCTTATCCAGGAGTACTATTCATACTATAACTGGCATGAATTCTTAAGGAAGCCCACTTTGTTAATGACTAGAACTACTACCAGCTTAAGATGATTAAAGTTCTAAGTATTCTTGTTTGAAGGATGATGTAAAAATACAAACTAGAAGTGCATTAAAATAAGCTACTTTAATATTAACCTGCATTAATAGAAATGTGCAGTCCCCACAGGGAGGAAGAATGCCTGTATTTTTTAGGTAAAATTCATATTACAAGACTCAATGAAGAAAGTTCTGTTAGAAAGAACAGAAAATGATCTTATGAAGAAGTGGAGCCATTCCATGTGGAAAAGATGGACGACAGACAGATCAAGTTTAACACTTGGAACTTCCATAAAGTAGACGCGGGCTTCTCAGAAGTGAGAGTCCATGAGCCTGGGAGGCGCACAGGCGGAGTGGCCGTGGTGAAGAGGAAGAGCTGGACCACAGTCTGTTTCCAAGACTGCAAGAGCTGGGCCTTGTCTGTTGGTTCCAGCTGTGGGATTCTCGGATAAATCTGCTTTTGAGAACATCCCTCCCCAACTAGGAAATCCTCTCAGTTCAGGAGACCGGTTTCCATATTTTAAAAATAAAGGGCTCATTACTCTAAACAATAATGTATTCACATCTGAGTACCCTTTATTATCTAGTTTCAGGTCTGATTTGATTCTCATGTGGCCTGGATTCATTAGACTTTCCCCGATACTTTTTTGTGTAAACACTGAAGATGCAGTAATCATTTCCATAAAACCACCTTGGTTCTGAGAGCAAGAGAACCACAAATCCTATAAAATGGCTACACTCGATGATAGAAACCTCTTGAACTGGGTACCTTTAAAAATGAAACTGAAGTTCTCTTAAAAAGACAAAGTTCTACATTTCAGTTTTCCTTAGGAAGGAGAAAAGAAGAGGGGCAAGATAAGGCACGGTGGCCATGATTTGTTTTAAAGGCTCCTCTAACAAAATGAATGTGTCAGTAGCCAATTGTAGTCAGCCAAAGGGTGTATTTAATAGACTCTCCAGGCAAATGTCCCACCTGCCTGTTCCCCCCCCTCCCGCCCCAAATTGGGTTTGTCTGAGGTTTCATTCCACAAAGAAGCAGCAGATGAAATACCTTAAAAGATACAGCACAGTTGATGTTGAAGAATAAGGACTCTACTCTTACTTTAAGAGTATTAGGCCTTGGATTTCCCTGCCCCATGCAATAAAGCAAGTTTTATATACACTCCCCATATCTTTTTCTAACATTTTCTTATATAAATTTAAATATTTTACAAAAAAGGCTTTTTTCTCCAAACATATAAATTTTAGTGAAACATATATTCCCCACCTGTGAACTTTTTTCACTAAAATATAAATGCTATCTGACATGAGGGTACATGTCTTTGACCACTGGAGATCACTGCAGTCTGAATTGCACTGTGGAGAAGGAAGGCACTTGTGTTTTCTCTGAGGTCTCCGGCAAGCAGCTCAGTGAGCACCCAGAGTCGCTGTCCTCCAAGCCCGGGCCGAGGCCTCCGAGTGCCCCGTCACTGAGGCAGCTGGGGGCAAGTGGTGAGTAAACTTGATGCTAAAATTACGGAAATAAAAAACCAAATAAAAACAGCATGGACCAGTTCTTAGTCTAGAATTAAACTACAAACAAAATCCAAAGTGTTCATTCATGAAGATTCAAACCTATTTCATTCTCTCATAAATTATAAAATACAAGGGTGGCTATATTAACGACAAAACTCAAACAGTACTGAGAGGGGTTTGTCATGGGCAGCAGTCAGTCCCGCTGGGTGGGGCCCAGAACTCCCAGGTAGGTGGTGGCCTCCCTATTGCTGGGCCAGAAGTGCTGTCCTGTTGGCCTTCATCTTCTCCAGCCGCTTGGCCAGGTGGCTGTTGGTCATCTCCACTTCCTCAATCTTGTCCAGTGCTGTTCGCAACTAGAGACAGGAGAACTTGGTCACTTACAGAGTCAGAAACAAAACCAAGTGCTACCTTATTTTCAACTTTCCGGGATGTGGACATACTGCTGACAGATGGGCTTGCATAGGATCCCACAGCCTAATTTTTTTTTCAATCAGCCACTCGTAAACAGTGATACTGAGTATTAGTCACAGACAGGACCTACAGACGTTGGAGAAATAGACCTGATCTAAAAAATAAAAAGTATTCCTTTTCCTATGTAACTGAACAAAACAAAATGGCAGTCACTGTGTGGGTCAAACACCAACACAAAAGAGTAAGTGACTCCACTGCTGTTTCCTTCAGCTTGGACCCAGGATTAAATTCCTCACACAACAAAGAATTCACTTCCCAAGGATCTTTTCCTTTTAGGAATGTTTTCCAGAAAGCATATTAAAACAAGTACCTCTCGTTGTAGCTTCCTTTTTTCTGCTTTCAGTTCATCTTCCACTTTCTCAGCATTCTCAGCAGCAGTCTTATATCTCAGCACCTGTCCCTCAAGCCGGTTAATCTGTAAATATGAGAACACAACCTCTGGTATTGAGCACTAGGAGCCATCGCTTTTTTGCAGCCAAGATGGAAATGCAATGTTATTAGAACTCTAAGTAATCTAACACTAACAAGTCCCCTTAGGGTGAGTCATAGGTCCTCTCAGAACCCAAATGCTATTTATAAATAAAGAAATGTCCCCAAAGGATTACAGCTGTAGAGTCATTGTAGGCCAATTTCCCATGTTAAGTTTTATGATGACCATAGTGTTTAAGTGCCAAAGTAACATCACAGAAGGAGACTCACTGAATGGAAAAGTTTTGGGACCTTTTGAAATGTGCAATAAAGCATTTTGTTATAAACTATGATCTCTCTGAATTCTCATAAATATCTACAACTAGAATTACAGCCACAGTTTTCTGTCTTTTTACAGGAAACAGAAGGCGGATGTGCCCTGGCAGATGTTCTCTGCTGGCTTTCCCATTTTGATATAGAGCTTTTCCAGAGATCCAAGTGTAAAGGCAGCCCAAAGGCATCCATGGGTTAGCCCTTTAGATGCAGGAGGCAGGTGTGTTTTAAGGGAATTTAAATCCTTTGGCACCATTAGAAGTACTTACACTTTGCTCCAAGGTGGTTATATCCTGTTCTGCTTTTGAAAGCTTAAACTTGTATTCACTAATTTGTCTATTAGCATCTCCTAGAACAGAAGAGAACAATCAGTCACCTCTGAGAGGTGAAGGTGTGACCCACCAGGCAGTGATGCCCTCTGTAGCACAGGAGAGGACCGTGCGGCCTAAGAAGACAAAACAAATGCACACAGGGCGACCATGGCACCGCCGGCAACCCAGCCCCTGCAACTGTGGACACTACAGAAGCTCGAGCACTTGTGTTACAACAGCATCCCTGGGATCAGGGGTTAGAGGAAATTCACTCTGCGCCCCATGATGTGTGTAGGTAGAGCGTTGAGCAAGGAGCCGTTAGCCAGCTTCTCTGCAGCCCTATGGCCCAGGGAGCCTCGGTGCTCACAGGACTAGGCCCTCCACTTTCCCGGACCCCAGCCCTGCACCTTCCCACCGCCGTCCTTCTGCTCCCCCATACCTCAAGTGTCCCTTGTTCCCCACCCCCGATTTAAGTCTTAACCAACCTCCAAGGTTACCAAGGTTATGCTCAATTTTCACCTCCTGTATGACTCCTAAATTAACCATAACTTCTCTTGTTGCATTTTGCCTGTGTTCTTTTATAATAGTTACCATGTTTTCTTAACATTTATTTGTAAGGAAAGAGGCCCTGTCTAGCCTTCTTGAATCCACCTCTATATCTAGCCAAATGCTTTGCACACCGTGTATGCTTAATATTTGCTGAAACAAATGCTTTTCCATAACATATGATAATGTGGTATGGGTAGAGCTATATAAATAGGTAGCTATACATTTGACTGAAGACATAAATCATTTAATAAGTTTATAAATGACGGGGGAGGAAAAAATCCCTCCAACAAGCCAAATTTAATAAAAATCTCCCTCTGAAATGATTATAGGGTAAGCATTATAAGGCTTATAGGAGAAGACCAAATATAATCTACCTAACTCAAGAACTTTTGTGCTGTTCCACATAGCCGAAGTTATAACTTCCTATATATCCTCAATGCAAATAGCTGTTCTAAGTGGACAGTTACTGTCACCTTAAAAGTAATGGGGTCATAAAACCCTCTCCCAAAAAGCCACCCCTGGGAGTCAAAGAGAACGATTCCTATTCCTGGGCTCTAAAACAGAAGCTTCACGACCCAGTTTTCTAATTCTTCACCCCAGCAACTTGTTATCAAAATGTGCTGTGTCCTTCTCACTCTCCAAACCACCCATTCCTTCCTGTTTTCAAAACTCTAACTCTGTCGTCTCAGCCATTTCATCTGTGTTTTGAAATTCCATTCCTCAACACCATGCTTTACAGCCAAGGCACTGTCCAGACCCAAGAGTCACAGGGTCCCTTCCTGGTTTTCTGGTGCAAGGGTGCTGCCTGCTTTTGTCTTCTCCAGCCAGGCCCCGCCTGCCCATCCTGCTCAGCTCACCTCCATGTATAGCTGCAGGTGGTACTTCTCCCCACCTTCCTCAAATACCTGCGACCGCCTACCCACACTAGGACTCATTCACACGTAAGTCTAGCCCATTCCCCCTCAGGATGATTCCTTTTGATTTTGCTGCTTTAGGCCAATCTTTTCCAAATCTATCCAGTTCCCTCTCTAAGACTTGACAGCCATTATAGTGGTTCAGCTCACCATCACAGCCTCCTAACCAATCAGCCTACCTCTTGTCACATCCCAGTCCTCATCGACCCTCCATGCCAAAACGACATTTCAGGAACAAAATATTCCCCAGGAAGTATCACGAGGGTTGTAACTGATATCCAATAAAGCAGTGGTTCTCAACCTTTCTAATGCCGCGACCCTTTAATACAGTTCCTCATGTTGTGGTGACCCCCAACCATAAAATTATTTTCGTTGCTACTTCATAACTGTAATTTTGCTACTGTTATGAACTGTAATGTAAATATCTGTGTTTTCCGATGGTCTTAGGCTCTACATGAGGAACTGTATTAAAGGGTCACGGCATTAGAAAGGTTGAGAACCACTGCAATAAAGGATATATCCCTAACCTCAAAAGTTGGTATTAACAGTATTAATAAGCCTTAATCCAAGAGTCTTTTCTATTTGGCCTAATTCAGAATGTTTAGGCAAAAAAGCCATGGAATAACCAATATTTTAAGATAAGTTCTCAGAAATGCTATTTGAATAGGAAAAAGAAAAGTCTCCCTGCTGGTGAATTATATAGTATCTACATAAGAATGGCTTCTAGCCGAAACCGGTTTGGCTCAGTGGATAGAGCATCGGCCTGCGACTGAGGGGTCCCCGGTTCGATTCCGGTCAGGGGCATGTGCCTTGGTTGCGGGCACATCCCTAGTGGGGGGTGTGCGAGAGGCAGCTGGTCGATGTTTCTCTCTCATTGATGTTTCTAACTCTCTATCCCTCTCTCTTCCTCACTGTAATAAATCAATAAAATATATTTTTTTAAAAAGAATGGCTTCTGAACAGTCCTTACGAAATAATTTAGGTAAATGGAGTAGGTTTAGTTTACATTGTGGCCTTGTTTTAAATTCCATCTAATAAAAATTAGAGTTAACAAGAAAACTGAGAAAATTCTGAAACAACTCAATATTAGTGTTAGTTCTAAATATATCCCTCCAATTATTCCAAGATGAATTCCACAAAATTAGGTAGGGGGCTGCATGGGAGCTTCAAGCTGACAAGGGTATGAAAGAGGACAGTGTCAGGATGTCACTATTTGCAAAATGCTCCTACAAATCACTCTGCCTAGAAGGGAAGTGCTCTCATCATCCCTGAAGCTCGCAGGTGAGCAGAAGCTTCTGTTCGGCTCCATTACTGCTCTGACTGCTCTTCTGGACAACCTGAGGACGAACCAATCTGTACGAGCTCCTCTTGAGAAATGTGAATTACATGACACTGGCAGCCAGTTTACAATCCTGCTTCTAGGACACAGCCCAGACAGACTGTGTCTGGCCTGTCCCGCCCCCTGCACTTACTCTGCATTTCAATGAACTGCAAGTCCGAGCCGTTCTGCAGCCCGGCCAGGTCACCAGCCGCTGTGCCATCGCCCCTGGAGCACTTCTGCCGCTCCTCCTCTAACTGCAGCTTCAGTTTTCTAACCTGCAGGGGAATCAAACACTCGTCAGCAAGATCCAAAGGAGGCAGATCCTCGTCAGCCACACACATCATGCATGAGCAAGCTCCTTGAGTGCCCACCAAGGGGACACACTACTAACGGTGCTAGGAGAAGCTGTGAGCGAACATCGGAAGGAGCGAGCACCAGGACCAGCACCCATAAAAAGAGCTCTATTTTATTATTTGTGTAGGGTTTGGGAACATCACTTTTCAGTATTATTTGTTACTTTTATTCAAAATGGAAATTCTATGGGCAGTTAGATATTCTTCTTTTGTTTTAGAGTTAGGTTAAATATTCTTATTTAGAAATTTTCTATATACAGAAATACATTAATAAAGGACGTTCAGAGTAGCGTATTCATAATAGCCAAAACTAAAAATAATCCAAATGTCCATCAACAGGAGGATAAACAAATTGCGGTACATCTATACAATGGAATGCGGTACATCTATACTCAGCAAAAAAAGGGGAAAGTACAATTGACAGGCAACAACATGGCTGAATCTCAAAATAAGTATGTGAAAAATGTACTCCAATTATATAAAACTCCAGAAAGTGCAAACTCATCTAGAGTGACAGAAAGCAGATCAGCGGTTGCTTGGAAAGGGAGAGGGAAGAGGGTGCAGGAAGGAATGTTTACCAAGGGTGCAGAAACTCTGACACATTATGAGTACTGTCACTCCCCAAGTTCATCAGTTGAAATCCTCAGAATATGACCTCATTTGGAAATAGAGCCATTGCAGATGCACAGAGTTAAGCTAAGATGAGTTCATATTGCAACAGGGAGGACCCCTAAGCCAATATGGCTGGTGTCCTTATAAAAAGAATTCCAGTTGAAGAGATACGCATTCAGAGGGAAGATGATGTGAAGACAGAGAATGCTATCTATAAGCCAAGGAATGCCAAGATGACCAGCAAACCACCAGGAGCCAGAAGAGAAGCACGGGGCAGATGGCCCTTCCAGGCCTTAGGAGGAACCAGCACAGGGCTAACACCATGATCTTGGGCCTCTCGTCTCCAGAACAGTGAGACAATACATTTCTATTGTTCTAACCACCCAGTTTGTGGTAGTTTGTTATGACAGCCCTAGGAAAATAATATAGATATGCACATTTGTATACTTTATGTGCAGCCTATTCTACACCAATTATCCTATCCAATAGAGGGAATATGCTAATTGACCCTCACACCATTGCAAAGGATGGCGGCACCCACAGCCAATTAGGAGAGGATATGCTAATTGACTGTCCCACCCTCAAAGATGGCGGCACCCACAGCCAATAAGGAGGGAATATGCTAATTGACTGCCATGCCCTCAAAGATGGTGGCGCCCAGTCCCCTCAGCCACCCAGCGCCGGCCTGAGGCGCAGGCAAGCCTCGGATGGCAGCTGGCCGCCCAGAGCTTCCTGAGGCTCAGGTAACCAGGGCCTGCTGAGGCTTGCGCTGCCGGCAGTGGCAGCAGCAGAGGTGTGATGGGGCTTCGCCTTCCCCTGATCGCCGGGTCGCCTCCTGCCCCTGAGGGCTCCCGGACTGTGAGAGGAGGCAGGCTGGGCTGAGGGACCCTCCCCCCCGTCCAGTGCATGAATTTCCATGCACTGGGCCTCTAGTACCCTAATAAAGCTGAAGGTTTAAAATTTGCAAAATAAAGAAACTAAAAAATAAAATTAAAAGGAACTCTGGGTTGGAGAAAAAAAGCAAGGCTCAGTGGAGAAAGGAGTGCCACGTGTGGGAAACAAGGAGATCAAGGGAACAGAAATGTATTGGACTCTGAGGCTTCCAGACCACACTCAGGTCCCACAATGCAGACAGCTGGGCTGTACCCTGAGGCAGAGGACCGAGGCTCTCTTTGGAGCTCTGACTAGCCTAAAATAAAAGACCGACCTTTCCACACTGAAGGCTCCCAACCAAACACCCAGCCACATCCATCTTCACAAAAGCTTGGACAAGCCTCACCCATTACCTCAGAGCTGCCCATCAGCTTTCTGGTTCCCCACTCTTACACTGAAGACCAAATAAATATGCATAAAAGAGCATCTGGAAGGAAACAAACTGCAGACAGCAGAAAACAAACCAACTAGCCTGTCAATATCCTCCGAGATTAGTGAAAATATCGGCATCCTTGAAATGACTGCAGAAATAGAAACTCAACAAAAGCATTAGGAGATAAAGTTGAGAAACTTTTAAAAAGTAAAGCAAGAGACAAAAAGAGAGGTGAAAAAACAGGAGAGAAACAAGAAGTCAGAACATCAGTGCCCGAGTCTGTCTCCCTCCTTCGGAAACCAGTCATGTTTCCCCAAATGCCTACAACTCTTACCATCACACAAACACAACTCAGAGCAGTCTACCCACCCCACACACAAGGGGAGGTGCCTCTGGGACAAAGGGACAAAGCCTCCCATGCCTCTTTGTCCTTCAAGGGTCAAGGTGAATCTGTATGCTCAGAGTTCCAGATGGCCTCGCCAACTGTGTCCTCGACCCCATCAGCAGGAGTCAAGGGGAAGCCTGAGCACCGGGAACAAGTCCGCCACTCCCCTAAGGGGAAAGTCCGGGCGAGCGCTGCACTGGACTAAAGCCATGCTTCCCAGACACCTCTGCCCTTGCAACACACACAGTGTCACCACTATCTGTCTGGAGTGAACCGAGACTAATCTCAAATCCCCAACACTCTGTTTATGTCCATCTCAAAAAGGGTCAGACTTCTCTCTCCTACCCTCTTCTCCAAAAGGCTCTGTACAGCCCTTCTCTGTCTTCACCTCCTAATCCTTCCCAAAGCCTGAAACTCTTCCACTGTGCCCGCTGGATTACCATTCTATCATCAGCAATGCCCCCTGGTCCTCCATCTCTGCTCTGAGCACTCCCTTTACCCCAGTGCTCTAATAGGATCCTGCTTCCTCTGCAGCCCTCTACGTACTCCCACAGCCCTACATTTCTCCCACAGCCCTCCCACTGCTGGGCCCAAGAATGGAATGGGTGTCCTCTTGGTTTTTTTGCTGTTGCCAAACTATTCTCCCTCTAACCTCCCTAAAACTCCTAATCTTATCTCTTCCAATTATACTCACTACCCCTCATCATTGCCATCATCCCACTCTTTCTTCACTGCTTTAGCTCCCGTCTTGCACTCCCTCAAAACTATTCCTGTCTTAATTCTTGGCAATTTCAAAATACATCTAAGTAGTGGATTTGTCCTACAACTGATAGCTCAGTTTCTGGAACACCTCCTCTCTAAAGATCTTGGCATCTGTCCCTTCTTGCCCTCAGCCACTCACTCCCACAATCAAGTACTATAGCTCATCATTTATATCAGCGGTCACCAACCAGGGGTCTGCAGACCACTGGTGGTCCGTGAGGTCCAAAAGGTTGGCGACTGCTGGTTTAAGGAAACCTTTGGAGCAGTGGTCGCCAACTGGTGGTCCGTGACCACCGGTGGTCCATGAGGTCCAAAAGGTTGGTGACAGCTGATTTAGATAACTGCAATCTCTACATACATCTAATCCACATATCTTCTCTCTAACCACTACTCCAGATCTTTCTAGCTCATTCTCTCTGGACCCCAAATCCAAAAATCATTGGATCCCACTAGCACTGTAATCCATTGCTCCCATTTCTTTCCAGTGTGCCTTGATCTTCCTGGATGTCCTCTCAAACCTCCTTCCCCAGTTTAATTTCTAGGTCCATCACCACTCTGTTGCACACACCCTTGCCTCCTCTGGCCTATTATACTTGTCTGATAAAAGCTAACCTGCCTACTCCACGACTGCACCGATAAAGCTTAATGTGGCTGGAGAAACACAATAAATGCATTCACACAAATCTCTAACATAACACATAATTTGCTATCTATCTATATATAAAAGCCTAAGTGACTGGCCAACCGGCCAACAGGCCAGTAGCTATGACGTGCACTGACCACCAGAGGGCAGATGCTCAACACAGGAGCTGCCGAGCTGTGGTCACTTGGCAGTGGCAGTTCTCAGGTGACACACCCAGAACCAGAGAAGAGGGAGCCCGATTCCAGGGTGTGTCACCCGAGAACCTCCCTCTCGCAATCCGGGACCCCTGGGGGGGGGGCGGTACCAGAGAGCCGGTTTTGGCCCGGTCCCCGCAGGCCAGGCCGAGGGACCCCACCAGTGCATGAATCCATGCACCAGGCCTCTAGTTAATTATATTTGTTGTATCTTGCTTGGTCTCCTACCACTAGAATGTTTGGTCCACTGGGGCAGGAATTTTTTTTTTTAAACTAATTTGTTCATTGAAATATCTCAAATGCCTAGAATAGTGCCTACTAAATAGTGGACTTAACCTACCATTGGAAAGTCTACAGCTAAATTAGTAATACACATATAGAAAAGCAAGTGGAAGGAACAGAACAATATTTGCTTTGGGGAAAATGAAGAGCTGTGGAAGAGATGAGAGGCAGTCCTAGACGCTACAAGGCTCAACTGTGAGGAGTGTTGACAGAGTCTAATAACATGAAAGGACTGGAAGGACACTGTTCCCTTACTAGGCGGATGTGGGGATGGGAGGTATACATGTGTGGTAGGAACAGGGGATGAAAGAAAGCTAAATGCTCACCTTCCACAGATGGATGGCAACAGAGAATGCCAAAAACAGAACAACTGAGAAGCAACGTAAGCATGTTATTTATATAAAGAAACAAGAATGGTACACACCAAAGAATCAGGTAAAAGCACCAAGCAGGAATGGTCTGGGGTAAGGGTGGGGGACAGGAGAGAGCACTTCCGGCTTCATAGCAAGCTTTGTAGAACTGTTCGACCCTCAAGCTATGTGTCCTATACGTTGTTTTTAAAAAACAGGAAATAAGAGGTAAAATATGAATTATCTTTTTATCCTTCAAATCTGACTTGAGTGCTGATATTTAAAATAAGCACATCTCTTTCTAGTGTACAATACTTTTCTAACATTTTACCATGTGACTTAGTTACAATTAACATTACCTGTGATAGTAGCTCTTCCTTCTCTCCAGCAAGTTTTCGTAGCCTTACATCTAAAACAAACAAAAAAGGTTGTAAACTAAATTTGTCATAATATAGTATATGAACAATTAAAAATAATTCTACAAATTAAAAAGAGCAAATATTATCTGATAAACAACTTACAGCTCTATCAAGACATGAAGGCTTGATGGTGTAAGGAAAAGTACTTCATTATTTAACACATATTTCCACATATTTATCAGGGCACTAAATACACGTGCTCCCTAGAGCAGTGATTTTCCACTTAAAGACAAACTGAAGTACAAAGATCATTTCCTTGTTTCAAAACTTCACAAGCTCTCACTAGTAGACAGACAACTCAAATGCCAAGAGTGCTCACACAAGCTTAATTAAGCCCTTAGCAGGAGAAAACAAAATATGGGATAGAAGACAGAGGTCAAGAGTGGGACTTAGAGAAGCTGGAACAAAAAAACCAGAGGAACCCAATGCTGGAAGAAGCAAAGGCCCACAACAGCTAGTGGGGGGAGGATGGGCCCAGCTCTAAAATGCAGGCCATCAAGGGCTAATCAGGCTTTGTAGCAGGGTCACTGGGCCTGCTCCTAGCCTGGAGGGAGGAGCACATATATTAAAACAGGCCCTTGGGCTGAGGGGATACCCACAGATGAGTAAAAGCAGCAGCTGACACCTAGCCAGCACCTCTTACAACCAATCAGGGTCCCAGCTAAGTGTAAGTTCGGTTTCTTCAGCACCTTCCAAGCAGAGGAAACGCTCTGGATCAGACCCTCAGTCCATTCTCTAGAGCAGCTCTCTCTCGCCTTCTAGCATCTTCTGCTTCATCAAAGTGCTCTACAATCACATTTCTGTAAGTCTGTACATTGGAGACTGTGTTCACTAACTTTAGAAGAGTTTTTTTTTAATTTCCCCCATTCTTATAGCCCACTCTTCTAGGTAACCTACACATCTATGAGAACATAAAAAAAATATCATTTTTTAAATAAGTAAAAGTAGGCTGATGATACAGTATCTATATGGGTCATTTTCTTCCTGTAGAGCAGGATTCTTAGTGGAGGTAATTGGTAGTGGTTTTTTTGTACCAGCTTCTCTAGGTCCCACTCTATGTGGTTTCCTGAGAGAGGTGTCACTAGAATCTCAAAGGGTTAAACTGAAGAGGCTTAGACTTTAAGAGGCTCAGAAGCCCTGCTGTAGAAATAACACCGATATCTACCTACTTGGTCATCTGTTTCTTGCCTTAAGAAACGAGGTGGCAAAGAGCTGCAAGAACCCTGGGATAAGCAGAACACAGAACCAGATGCTCCAGGAAGAAAATACACTTGGAAAGTCGCCTACCAGCCCACTGGTTCCCTGGGACCAGAAGGTTTCTATTTAATTGAAAAAGCAATGCGCTATCTCTAAGTGAAAAAGCAATGTGTGTATACCCACAGCTTCCAGCCAGGGGACTTACAATGACCCAAATGCTGGTCTCCCACGGTCAAGGATGTCTGAAGATAATGTGCCCCGATTTCTCCCCATTAAGGATCTAGATAAGGCTCAGACAGTCTTTGTGTAGTTTTTGTTTCCCAAGATGAGAAATGAACAAACTGGAAGTCTAATAGGGTCACCTTAACCCAAGTCAAGGTAGCAACCAGTGTCTTACCTAGAGGACCCTCTCCTGCGGACTCCAAGACCTGAGCAGCTTCCTGAGACACCACAGTGATGGCTCCAACCACTGGTTCATGATTGACATCACCATTGGGAGTGCCGTCGGGGATTATAACTAAGCCATGTTTCTGTGGGAAGAAAAAAACCACCATCAAAAGACGGCCCACACGGAGGGGGCATGCTCTGTGAGGTGACTGACAACAGGTTTGCCACAGGTGAAACCGGGCAGAGCTAGTTACATGGAATACAGCTCTGTAGAAGAAATGACTTAAGCCTACCAAATGTGGATTGAAGAACGATCACTGTGGTTTGTACTCATGCCAGGAAAGATGACAGGATGAAAGGAAGGAAGAAGAAAGCGCTGAGGGACATGAGCTGCAGGCTGATGCTAACATACCTCTCCTGTCTTCACCGACTCCTTCAGGTCAGCCAGCTCCTCTTTGAGCGTATCTCGCTCATTCCTAAGGCAGGCAATGTATTCCTTCTGCTTCTCTAGTGCCTGGTTTTAGACAGGGTAGCAAGGGACAGAATGGCACAGAAAAAAAGCAAGTGAAAGGGATCAGAGAAGTACCCGAATCAAATAAAGATAAAGGCATAAAAGACAAGGCAACATTAGGAGCTGGGAGGAAATACGAAGTTAGATGGATATATATCTCCAGAAGGGAGTTTTAATAGCAACTGGTTAATCGTGCATAAATTCGACAAAACATGCTTATCACACACATCAGGCAAGAAAACGAATCTTTCTTTTCCAGTCCATGAACAAACAGGAAATGGAAAACGAAGGCAGCAGTAATAGTGAAATAAAGTTGACCTTACTGATCTCCTAGTACATTTTCATTTGGTGAATCAATCAAATAAAACCCCCAGATTTCAACTAAAATAGTTTATTCACGAATATACTTGATTTTAGAAAAAGTTCTGGAAGAAAAATGACCAGTATGCACAAGGTATTTTAATTAAATGTAGGCTGTAGTGTTCTTTCTTCAAGTAGTGTGGCAAAATATTCCTCAAATACCACTTAATTAAAAATGGCTAGTCTCCAAAGGGATTCTTGAGAAACTACTTTGTTAATTTAATTAAATACAATTAAGAGTAATTTGGTTTTCTGATGTACCTTCAAAATGTGAAAAACAAAAATAACATACTAACAACATAAATACAGCCCACCTACAGAGGGTAGCAAATATGGGTTTTGGAATCTGGCTTTTGAGTCCTGACACATGCTAACTTGTCTTTGCCTCAGTTTTCTCATCTGAAAAAGGGGCAGGGGTAACCTCAGCTCCCACAGGATGGGCACAGGCTTCAAGAGGCCCTCAGTGTAAAGCCCCACCTGCCATGCATGAGACAGGGCGGGCTCAGGGAAGCCAGCTGCTGTTTCCATTTGCATTTTCCTGCCACTGCCTGAATCTCAGGCTGTCAGAACTGAGGACAGTGCAGAAGCAGGAACAACTTTGATCCTTGGGCCTCAGAACAAACCCACGTTAGGCAGTCTATTCAGGGGCCTGACTGCTGGGCTATTTGAAAAAGCCTTTCTCCATCCATTTGTTCATATATTTAATGCTTTCTGCCAGCATTCCCATTAATCTGAGTAAACTACAACAGGTCTCTTTCTTCTCAGTTTATTGGGTTTAGAAGTGGTCAACTGCTTAGTGACTGGCTGCTCAATAATTGGACAATTTTAAAGCCATTATAATCCTATTCTGCAATCAAACTGGGAGTAAGTAAGGGATAAGAGCAACTACGATTTACACAGCTCAAACTACAATTTGTGTAGCTCCAACTATATAGACAGTGTTATATACACATATAAATAATTATACCTGTATCTATATAATTTCTCCCTTACATACCCTGTATTTTGTCTTATGCCCATTTCACGAATCAGAAAACTGAGGCTCAGAGAAGTTATATTTTTTTGTTCAACGTCACAGTAAGTGGCAAAGCTAGAAAATGAATCCAGTTTTTTCTGGTTCTGAAGCTCTTGCATACTTTTTCTATATGGCAGCACCATGAAGGCCACAATTCTGTTCCCTTGCTGTCGTCCCAGATGCTGCTGGAAAAGTGGTCCACAGGGCAAGTCCTACTCCTCACTCAAACTGCAACATCAAAACCTAACTTCCTTTCAACAATTCACACTGTATGACATGTCTGGAGTCTGCCTGTGAATTAATGATTTTCTAATATCATAAGGCATTAATATTAACACTCCACTGCATTAATTACAAATATAACACTAAGACAGCAAAGCACAAACAATACCCTTGTTGACAGTTGCTGTTCTGTCTGCTGGGTTAGACAGTTGTGGTTATGGTATCTGCGTGTGCAGTTAGGCCGTGCATCAGCACATGTACTGAGTTAGTGATCACTATCACAACATGCTCTATATAAAGACCACCACCAAACAGAAATGATCTCTTAGGAACAGACCAATTTGAAACCAGGAATTCTAGCAAATGCTCGAATATGCCATTTGCTCCTCTTCCACATCTTACAGCAGTGAATTTTATATTTACTTTTGGACTTTTTAATCTTGTCTTCCCATAATTATGGATGGGAAAATAAAATACATCCTGTAAGCGCTCCCATTTCACCACAAAGCTTCAAGAGGACTGAAATACTGTATAATTAGACCACATGTATTCACGCTGAATCTGAAATCCTCTGTATTACCTGACCATCTAACCACTACCCTTCTGTCTGCATTCAATAATAGTTCCTACAGTGAATTTTTTTAGGGTAAAAAGTACATGCTTGTGACAGTCTAAATAATTCTTTATCCCTGACCTAACCTCAAATTCTAGTGTCAAGAAGGCTTAAAGATATGTATAACAGGTTGAACTTTGGGCAACAGGTTAACTCTTCAAATAATTGCACAGGGTAGTCAGAATGGGAGTGAGTCTTATATTGGGATATATGGATATATGAGTACTTTGTATATATATTACACATGGCCACCTGGTGCTCGGAACAGCCTTGGGGATAAAGACATGAGCACTAGGATCAGTGAAGAACTAAAGAAAACAACTTCAACAAGAGAATAATGGTCATGCTCTTCCATGAAGTTACTAAATTTAAATCTTGAAAATGAAGCTAGAGATGAGTGATATATTAGGTAGTCATTGGTCATGTTGAAAATGTAAGTCAAGGGAGGACCACATCACATGTATTAGGATGGCTACTATAAACAAAACAGGAAACATGTTGGTAAGGATGTAGAGAAACTGGAACACTTGTGCAGAGCTGATGGCAATGTTGGTGCAGCTGTCATGGAAAACAATATGGTGGTTCCTCAAAAAATTAAACCTAGAATTGCCATTTATGCAGCAATTCCACTTATGGGTACATAACCAAAAGAAATAAAAGAAGGGTCACAAAAAGATATTTACAAACTCAT
The DNA here is from genome assembly GCF_951640355.1 of Cnephaeus nilssonii. Lineage (NCBI taxonomy): Eukaryota > Metazoa > Chordata > Mammalia > Chiroptera > Vespertilionidae > Cnephaeus > Cnephaeus nilssonii. The sequence goes on along the minus strand of NC_137088.1, from coordinate 10,503,627 downwards.
GTTCACAGCAGCATTATTCGAAACAGCCAAAAGGTGAAAGCAAACCAAGTGCCTATCAACAGATGATAGGATAAACAAAACGTGGTAGGTACACACAATGGAATATCATTATCTTAAAAAGGGACATCTGACACATGCTACAATATGATAACCTTTAGGACATATGCTAAGTGAAATAAGCCAGTCACAAAAAGACAAATACTAATGATTCCACTCATATGAGCTGCCTTGAGTCAAAGTCATAGAGACAGAAAGTAGAATGGTAGTTGGGAGGAGGAGATTGGGAGTTATAATTTAATGGGTACAGAGTTTCAGTTCTATAAGATGAAAAGAGTTCTGTGGATGGATGGTGGCGCTGGAAGCACGGCAATGTGAATGTACTTAATATCACAACTAACTCTACACTTAAAAGTAGTAAATTTTATGTTATTTGTACTTTATCACAGTTTTAATTTTTTTAAATGACAAACTATTGATACATGCAACAACTTGGATGAATCTCAAGGGAATTATGCTGAGTGAAAGAAGGTAATTCAAAAAAGTTATAATTCTATGTATAGAACATTCTTAAATGGCGAAATAGAAAAGGAGAACAGATTAGTGGTTGTCAGGGCTTGGGACAGAGTAGGGGAGATAGTAGATATGGCTATAAAAGGGCAACAGGAGGGAACCTTATAACAGTGATGAAAATGTTCTGTATCTTGACTATTTCAAGGTCAATATCCTTAATGTGGTATTGTACTATAGTTTTGCAAGATGTTGCATTTGGGGAAAACTAGATAAAGGACATACAAGATCTCTTTGTATATTTTTTACAATTGCATGTGAATCTACAATTATCTAAAAAATGTTTTAAAAGTTTAATTTTTAAAAAAATCCAAAGGAACACATTATTATATACCACATAGAGGCAATATACCCCTTATTTAATAGTGCCAAGAAAATTAAAAAGTCAAATAATTTATATCTTAACCATCAGCTCAGCTTTTTTATAAGAAAAAAACACTGTTTTATTTTAAAGAGCTATTTTATTTGGGCTGAGAGTTTTGGAATTTTTTTTTGGCCAGACCAAAATAACCAGTTTAAAATACTGAGATAATTATGCAAAATAGGAACCACAGGCTTGCTGATAGGTGCTAAAGAAAATTATGTAAGGTCCTAAAAGAAACCCATTCTAGGCAGTGACCAGATTTTAAACTTTTAAATTTACGTACTTTGAGCTATACATTTTTCACATCTCATTTTAAATTTCCCAAGTAAAATTTTAAATAAAATCAGTAGCTCACAATTTTAAAACTGTTAACAGAGTTGTTAATTTATACTGCAGAACGCTCTTCTAGTTTTGGGTAGAATTTTAGAAACTTGGTATTTAAGTATTAGAAACTCTAAAAGGTAGCTTTATTTCTTTAAAGCTTTTGGTCTATCAAACTCTTCAGAAGGCATTTTGTTTCCCAGGTGCTCATTAATGACAGGATAGGGTCACTGGAGGTGTGAAAAGAACTGGGTACTAAACAGACCGCCCCTAACAATGGAGGGTGTGATCCAGAGGGTTATGTCTATCACAAGTGCTCTTGGGGATCTTTGCTACTTTTCCTTAACCCACCTAACCCGTTTCCCCGCCACAGCCCTTCCCTGAGAAGGTAAGCCTCTGGCAACTATGGCTCTGTGGACCCCAATTGCAGAACAGATAGCTCATGCCATGAGATGGGGCTGCCAGTCAAAGGGCACACAGGTGAGCTGGTGGAAATCTTTTCAGCCTACTGTGCACTTGGGATCTACCTAAAGGGCTTAGCAAAAAAGCACTGAAGCCTTTTTCCTTATCTGGGCCCCTGCTTTGGGGAGTTATGAGGTTATAATTAGAGATGACGTCATAATTTGGCAGCTCTAGCAAATCTGACATTCCTATCCACTTCCGTAATTAAACTGATTTTAATCTCTTCCTATTTTACTTACCAAGGATTTATGGAATGCTAATAACCTTTCCCCGAGCCCCACTCCTTATCCTCGCTCCTTATCCGAATTGTTGCAATGTAAGGATATAAAGCTACCCACAGAGTTTGAATTAAATGCCTGTGGCTGCTTCTGGATAAGAATCCTGAGGAAATAAAGAACAACTTCCTTAGAAAGTTCCTACTGGTAGGTTTCACAAGCCCAGAGGCAGCGAGAGAGTAGAGTTCTTTCCATGCATAGTATCAGGTTTTCCCCTAAAAGTTTGTTTTCTGCTTGTTATGTTTCATGCTGTCTAAATGCTTAAAAAGAGTCAAAAGGACAGATTTTTTGGAATCTCTAAGTTAAATTATATTGGTCTATTCCTCGTCGATGAGCTTGGGAGTAAAGCCCAATTTCACTTCATACCCTAATGCTTTTATCTTTCCAAAGAAGTGTCTCCTGGAGCTCAAACACCTCTTTAGTCATGGTGTCTACTTTCTGCTGCATACGTTGATTCTCCTGCAGAGGAAGAGGGGAAGAGAAGTAATGAAAGAGCAGAAAGAAACAAGGGAGGGGGTGAGAGAGAGGAAAACAGAAATAAAAGAAAGCTGATTTTAAAAACGGTACAAGGGGCACGTCTGTGATGAACAGGAAAAGCAGGAGTTGCTGGCTAAAAGGAAGGAAGACATCCAGCGTCTCGGAGACAGGGCTCTCAGTGGCTCACCGCTATAAAAGTAAGGAAGGGGACTGGGAATAAGTTCCAACCACAGCTATGTGGCAGCAAGCCAGCTAGGGTTTCTGTGTGCATCCAGCTCCACATGTGGACTCTTCCTGAGAACTGCCTTTTCCAAACATGGAAAACATTTCTAAAGAGGGAATTTCAGATTTGCTTATGATCCTTATCATAAAGGACAACCAGTAGTTTTAAACTTTATTTTCTAAGCAGAACTAAAAAAAATACAAGAGAGACATATCTTAGCTTCGTCATTTTGAATTTTCGTTAGAACCTATGCTAGAAAGAAAATCATGCATTATAAATGAATACTCACATCAATGTTTAGAAAAACTAGAAATTAGTATTTAGTCATTCTTAAACAATTCTTCTGTTTAGACAATGATGCTCAATTATCCTTTTATGTTTAACAGGTTTTCTTTTATGCATTATTGGTAAATTATGATCTCCTACTTTCCTTAGTCACACATTTCTTATATATTTTACCATGAGATTCTGCAGACCAAAAAGCATTGTTTTGTCATACTCAAGATTTTTCAGTTATACATAAACATGGCTAATAACATCTAAGAGATGTTAATTCTAAAAATAAGAAACACCTAAAACTAATTTAATGTTTTTAAAGTTTGTATACCCAGCACCCTGAGTTTATAAAGAAACCACAATGAAAAATTATAGAAATCATGCATTACAATTCCTCTTGAATGCCATCATCAAATTAAAAACTAGAACACTTAACCATTTCTAAGCTACTGAATTTGAGAAGCAGCTTTATTATTATTCTGAAATCATAAAAGGGGAAAAGTATATATCTTAATTTAGAAACAGAAGTAACAAGTGGCTGGCACAAGGACACACAAAAACATGAAAGAACAAAAAGGGAGAGGAATTCACACTTTAAAAAATGCCAGCAGGAAATAGAAGTTGGATAATATGCTTCTTGTCATATATGGAAAAACTAAGAAAACTAATTTCCATTGTAATTTTATATTTTCAAAAGTTATCTGAGTCTGCATTTAGAATAGTCAAATTCTACTTGCTTTCAGTAGGCCAGTTTCCATTCAGTTATTCTCAAAAATGAAAAGAACACAAATGCACAAACAGAAAAACAGTCATTTCTTTTCTTCTATTAAATAGTTATTTATTTAAAATAGTTTTATATTGATTTCAGAGAGAGGAAGGGAAAGGGAGAGAGGGATAGAAACATCAATGAGGAGAATCGTGATCTGCTACCTCCTGCACAGCCCCTACTGGGAATCGAGCCAGCAACCCGGGCATGTGCCCTGACTGGGAATAGAACCATGACCCCCTAGATCATGGGTCGATGCTCAACTATTGTGCCACACCAGCCGGGCTTAAATGTTGTTGTTCTTTTAAGTCATTTATAGGGAGAGAGAGTAAGTGAGGCAGGTACCTAGGTGGAGGAGGGAAGGCGGGGTGGGAGGTGGGTGTGGGTGGAGGTGAAGGTGTCTGAGTGACCTGGGATATGGATGAGTGAGTATGGTAAGTGAGGCATCTCCTACAGATCATTAAGAGATGGCCTTCCTGTTATCATTCACATGTCATCAATACTAAGTTAACATTAGAGCTCTTGGGTAAACACACCAAGATTGATGGGCAGGATCCCTTACCAACAAACTAACTTCATATTTACAAAGAACGACAAACTCAAAAGGAAAAACCGCAATTAGAGAAAAACAGAAATGGCATGTGAGGTAGTAGACAAAGAAGGATGATAAACGCTTTCAAAGATCTCTTGGTGGACCACACTGCTTCTCATTCCCAAAAGGCTGCCAACACTGATGCTCAGAGTCCCTCCACCAGGAGAAAGTTGAACTCAGCACTGGCCAGCCTTTGCCTTTTGGTATATAAGGTGCCTCCACAATTTCTTATTTGCATCTACCTCAGTGAGGATCAAGCTTCTTATTCCCCCAGAACCATGTTCCCAGAGATAACATTCACTACATTCCAAAGAATGATGTACTCTGTAATCCTTCCTTTACCCATTTCCTAAGAAGTCTGTAGGAAAGAATGTGCTTAGGAATAAAAGCAATTACAAAAGCTTCTATTATTAAAAAGGGGACTGTTTATAGGGTTCATAGCATTAACTGTTTAAGCCTTTATGTTTCACGTTTGTAAAATTGTAGGGTACAGCTAAATATGAAGAGACAAGTCGTAAACTCTTTGTAGTATTTTAACTCCTTTCCCTCCCAATGCATACTCCTCATCCCATTCAATGCAGTTTTTCAAAATTAAGTATTTCCTCAGTTCATGTACATACCTCAATAAGCTCATCTCTTTGTCGAAGGCCTTCTTTAAGTTCATCCATTTTATGCTGCAGCACGCTACACATATGTTTCTGCCTTTCTAACTCCTGTTATTAAACAAAAGATACAGTTTACACAGATAATGGCACACAAAAAAATGAAACATCTACAATATAATAACAGAGAGGCTAAAAGTATGTCCTCCAGAAACACCCCTGAACTGCCAATGGAGAGTAACTTAGAAAAATTCTGTGGTCTATGGAAAGGTACAGAAATTTTTAATTTTTCATCTTATAGGATTATATACCTAGAAAACCCAAACGAATCAATGGCAAAATTACTTGGAACAATGAGATGACTTAGTAAAGTAACAGGTTAAAAAATTACCATATGAAATTAAAAAATAAATTTAAGAAATACATACATGTAAACTTGCAAGAATATACAAAATCTATCTGAGGAAAATTATATAAAACATTTGTGGAAGACAGAGAAGTAGGATTAAACCAATGAAAAGGCATTTCATCTTTTTGGAAAAAAAGACTCAAATGTCATAAAAATGTCAGTTCTCTCCCAAATTAATCCATACATTTAATTAGAGCAAGAAAAGTTGATTATAAAGTACATCTGGAAGAAAAAATGGACAGAAAGCATACTGAAAAAGAAGAAAGCCAGCCTTATTAGATATTAGAACATATTATAAGGCCCACATAATGAAAACGATGTTGTGATGCCTCATGAAGACAGATCAATGAAGCAGAATAGAACAACCAAAAATAGACCCAATTACAATATATTAAGTAGAACCAATAGACAAATACATTGAACAACAACAAAACTAAAAGAGCATCTCAAATCAATAAGAAAAAATACTTTTAAATTAGTGTTAGGATTATTAGATATCTGTATGGAAAAAGAAAAGTGAGACCAAACCTTGCACCATACATCAGGACAAATTCCAAATGGATCAGAAGTGTTCAGAAAGAAGGAGGGGTAATGGAGAGAACAAGGGAGGGAGGGAACAGTTACAGTACTAAAGAAAAGATGAATGAATTCTTATAACCAATGAATGAGGAAAACATTACTAAAAGTGGCTAAAAAAATTTACAAGCAAGAAGGAGAAAGATAATAAATTAAATAAAAATAAAAACTTCTGAACAGCTAAAGACTATAAACAAAGTAAAATGACTGCAAAAAATAGTTACAACTTATATAAGAGACAAAAAGTTACTCTCTATTATAGTCTCTAAAACTAGAAAGAAAAAAACCACTACTATATAGAAAAATGTACTAAAAGGTGGAGAATTCACAGAAAAAAAATTGTTTTGAACATGAAAAGATGATCATACTAAGAGAAATAGAAATGAAAATCGTATTTCTCACTATAATACTAGTAAGAGTCCAAAAACTTGACAACATAATTCAGGAAAGTACTATGAGATAGGAAACAGGCGCTCTCATACATTTTGGTGGGAATACAAAATGATATAACCCCTACAGAGGGAAATCGGCAGAATCTAGCAGCCTTACCATACCTTTTGACCCAGGTAAACCCACTTTGATGACTCCCCCAAATTAAAAAGACCTACAGGTACATCATTTTTGCAGGACTATTTTTAATAGCAGGAGACTACGAACAACTCGAATGTCCATTAATAGGGAATTGGTAGAATAAACTATAGTACATCCACACAATGAAAGATCTATACAGTGATTTTAAAAAATGAGGAAGATCTCTATATACTACAATCATAAGGTCAAGGTGCAGAATGGTATTTACAGTATGCTACCATTTTCTAAGAAAGGAGGAACATATATATTTGCAAATATTTTTTGAATGGCAAAAAATATATATCAACTTAGATTAAAAAATGGAAGAATAAACTAGAAATTTAAAATTTTAAGGAAGGGAAATAGGGATGAAAAAAAAGAGCTAGAAGGTTGACTTCTTTGAATATGTTTTTTGTTGATTTGACTTCAGATATATGTAAACATTTTACATAACTGTAAAACAAAAATAAAAAGCAATTCCTTGGGGAAGCAACCCAAATATCCTCTGACATATACATGGATTAATGTGGCATATACACACACAGTGAAATCTTATTCAGAAAGGAAATCCCATTACAAGCTACAACATGAACAAACCTTGTTTGAGAGCATTATGCTAGAGAAATACTGTAAGTCAGTCATGAAAAGACAAATATATGAGTCCACTTATATGAGGTATCTAGAGTAATAAAACTCATAGAGACAGAAAGGAGAATGGTGGTTTCCAGGAACTGGGGGGAGGAGAAAATGGGGAGATATTTAGTAAGTACAAGGTTTTAGTGTTACAAGATGAAAAAGTTTTGGACATATGTTTTACAACAATGTGAATATACTTAACATTCCAGAACTGTACACTCTAAAATGGTTAAGGTGGTAAGTTTTGTTATTTTTTTTACCACAATTAAAAGTAAAAATAATTTAAAAATAAAAAGTAAAAAAGCAATTTCTAAATATTGAAATAAATGCAGGGAACTATATAACCAGTTAGCAACATAAGCACAGGGACAAAAACTATTTCAAGTAACTTTTAAAAACAATGGTTGGACTATACGTAGCCTAGCAGTCAAATAACAACCAAACAGAACAAAACAAAAAACGTAACTATTTTAAGTAATTATATTGTTGGTGGTAACGTTGGTATTGCTATTCTGGGTACTGTGGGATAAAGCAATGAGCATAGGATATAACATAATTACTATCATCCTCAGTGACTTTAAGAACTGAAAGTGGTAGTGTGGGGAAATAAGGGATATACATATACTAGTATAAGGAAGACTCTAAGTAAAAACCCTAGAGTCCTGAACATGAACTAGAACCATAAGCACATTCTCATATTTTGACTTTAAAAACTTTTGTTTTTTAATTATTTTTAAAAAATATCCCACATACATGTTCACCTGATGCTAAAAAAGCCTATAATCAGCAATGAACTTGGTGGCAAGTGCAACCCTGGCAACCATAGTAAGCTATATTGTTAAAATGTGCAGAGGGAAAATTTAGTTTCACTAAAAGAGAAGTAGGGTTCCTTGGACAAACAGCTGACTCCAGATCTGTGCAGGAAATGTACCAGGTGAGCCTGGAACACCTTCTTGTACTAGACAGCAAAGAAGCTATCAAAAATAGACTCTTGAGCCCTGACTGGTTTGGCTCAGTGGATAGAGCTTCGGCCTGCGGACTGAAGGGTCCCAGGTTCAATTCTGGTCAAGGGAATGTACCTTGGTTGCAGGCATATCCCCAGTGGGGGGGGGGGTGCAGGAAGCAGCTGGCTGATGTTTCTCTCTCATCGATGTTTCTACCTCTCTATCCCTCTCCCTTCCTCTCTGTAAAAAAACAATAAAATATATATATTTTTAAAATAGACTCTTGAGACCTAGCTGATTTGGCTCAGTGGATAAAGCATCAGCATGTGGACTGAAGGGTCCGGGTTCAATTCCGGTCAAGGGAACATGCCTGGCGGTGAGGGCCTGAGGTGAGGGAAGGTGGGGGGAAGGGGGGATGGAGGAGGAGGGAAGGAGGAAGACTGAAGGGGGTTGATGGGGGGGAAAAGGGGACATATGTAATACTTTCAACAATAAAAAAATTTTTTTTTAAATAGACTCTTGTCAAAACTTGGGAATCAACCTGAAGATGTTCACATTAGTTAAAGGTTGGACAATTTGAAAATTAGTTAGAATCTATCTATCTATCTATCTATCTATCTATCTATCTATCTATCCATCCATCCATCCATCCATCCATCCATCTACAAAAGCCTAATGTGCAAAGTGTCCCCTCGGGAGTTTAACCAACCGGAAGTTCGATGGCTCACTATGATGTGCGCTGACCACCAGGGGGCAGCACAGAATGAAGGAAGGCCCCGGCCGGCGGCCCGCAGCTGGGGAAGGGAGGCCCTGGCTGGCAGCCGCTAGGGACCCTACTCATGCACAAATTTCGTGCACTGAGCCTCTAGTAAAATCTATTATTGATTAAAATCATCAAATGTTTGAATACTTGACTTCATAATATTTTTTAAAAAGAAACCAATAATGGATGAGTATGAAAGAATGCTAAACAACCAATTCTTTATTTTGAGAACTCTTTATCTTGCCCTTCCTATCTAAACTGTCTCACCTGAGTAGTAAGAGATGAGGGGACATTTGCTTTAAAGATGGAGTTACACTTTAATTTTCCCTCTGAGATTTTAACAACATAGTTTATAGAGCTCTAAAGAAAACATACATATATTTCTGACCCATGTCTCCACAATGCTGTTTCTAAATTACTGATTAAAAATTCTCTCCAATCATTTAGAAAATAGCTTTTCTTGAAAAATGGGGGAGGGGAGAAGAAAAAGAAAAAACTGAACCATCGCACTGCAAGTCTTTGAAGCTTTGTGAAGTTCTAGCCAGTCAAAACAGGAAGAAATAAGTAATTAACTGTAACTGTCCCAATTAAGAGATAGAAAATAAAGATAAAATTTGAGTTCTATTCTATTTTCAGAAACTAAAGAAGGTCATAAGCTTCTCTTTAGTAAAATAAATCTTATAAAAATTTAAAAAGAAAAATATTTAGGTCCTGTTATGTTCTGTCAATTTCCTTGGACCAATTGGTTTGACTGAAACATCATTCCCAGGTATGCTGCATGTTTTCCATTAAGCCCAGCACTTTTTAAATGGCAGATTTTAATTTTCTGATCCAAAAGAAAAGTGTAATACAAGATGAGCAGTTACCTTTGATTTTTCTTCATTTTCTCTATAAAATTCTGCCATCTGTTCCTCTTGTTCTTCAATAACATCCTTGAGGGTATCTACCTGGTAGATCAAATTGTTCTTCTCATTGTCTAACTGTGCATTAGAAACCATGGCTTTCTTGTATTTTTCTTCCACTTCAGACAAAGACTCCTAAAAGAAAGTCCAAGTCATGAGCCTGATACCTAAAATATCATGTTCACATACATAAACTATATACAATATATAACAGGAAAAGATAGCACTGGCACAAACACATGAAGATGCACTTTTGCAAAATACAAGCAGTTTGGGGAACTCCTTGTTTAGTAACATGCACATACAACAGGGGATGATAAGCCAAAAAGGCCAAGAAAGAACTTTATATGCCCTCTGCTATCCAAGGCAAGAAAATCAAGCAGCAATGTTGCCTCTGAAAGATGAAAAGATGTGTAGACAACTTGTATTTGTCAGAGAAACAAAATGAAGAATCACTAAGGTTTTCAGAAATGTTACTCTTATAGTTTTAACAACAAGCTGTTTGGTATTCAGAATGCAATGATACACTAGAATACAGCCGCAATTTATACAAGTAAACTTCATACTCATTTGAATTTTGCTACTTCCTGGACATTTGTTTTCAGTACTTTCCTGGACTGCATAATGATGCTAATGTAAATGTATAAACATTTATTTCTAGCAATTATTCAACTTTTAGTCATATCAAAATAAGTAAACAATTAAAAAATGATTACTAATAAAGAGTTACCACGCCCTGGCCAGCCGGTATGGCTCAGTTGGTTGGAGCATCATCCAAGGTGGTTACGTTCAATTCCTGGTCAGGGCACATACCCAGGTTTTGAGTTTGATCTCTGATTGGGGCATGTGTGGGGGGGCAACCGATGACTGTACCAATGTTTCTCTCTCTCTCCCTCCCTTCTCTCTAAAATCAATTTAAAAATTTTAAAAAAAGAACTACCACAAAATGCCTAAAATTTTATATTCTAAGTTTTCTGCCTAAAATAGCTTATAAGTCTGTTCTTTAATGACTATGTCTAATTTGGTAGATTACTACTGCCTAGTAGCTTTTTTAAAGCTAAAAAGAAAAAATATTTCACATAGAAAAAGTCATCACTGTTGGAAATAAATACTAGTGCAAATGTTGATCAATGCTATGGAAATGAGAGTCCAGAACACTTATATTTATGATCAAATGATTTTTGACAAGAGTATTCAGACAACTCAATGGAAAAAGAATAATTTTTTCAACAAACGGTGCAGGGACAATTGAATATCTATATGCAAAAGAATGAAGCTGGACTGCTATCTCATATCATACACAAAAATAAACTCAAAATGAATGAAAGACCTAAATTAAGAGCTAAAACTATAAAACTCTCAAAGAAAACATAGCTGTAAATATTCATAAACCTGGAGTAGGCAATGGTTTCTTAGACATGACAACAAAAGCACTATCAATAAAAGAAAAAATATAAGTGGGAGATGGCGACATAACCATGAAACGACGTATGTCAAGTAAAAATAAATAAATAAATAAACAAACAAAAGAAAAAATAGAACATAAAAATTTTTTATGTTTGTGCTACAAACAATACCATTAAGAAAGTGAAAAGACAACCCATAGAATGGGAGGAAGTATTTAAAAATCTTATGTCTGATAAAGGACTTGTATCCAGACTATATAAAGAATTCTTACAGGTCAATAATAAAAAAGACACATAATTCAATTTAAAAATGGGCAAGGATTTGAATAAATATTTCTCTAAATGTACAATAAGCACATAAAAACATGCTCAACATCATTAGTAATTAGAGAGATGCACATCAAAACCACTTCAGACCTACTGGGATGGCTATAACCTACAATGAAAACAAAAACAAAACAAAACCAAAAACAAGTATTGATGAGGATATGGAAAAACTAGAATCCTCATACATTGCTGGTGAGAATGTGCCACTACTTTGGAAAATAGTTTGGCAGATTCTCCAAATGGTAAATATAGAATTTTCATATGACCCAGCAATTCTATTCCTAGGATTCTACCCAGAAGAAATGAGAAGGTATGTGTATATAAAAACTTGTACACAAAAATATTCATAGCAGCATTATTCAAAATAGTCACAAATTGGAAACAACCCAAATGTACATCAACAGACAAATAGATAAACAAAATGTGGTAAATCCAACAATGGAATATTACCCACACACATAAAAAAATAAAAAAATACACACAGACACCACAGATACATGTTACAACATGGATGAATCGTAAAAATATTAAGTTAAATGAAAAGTCAATCACAAAAGACAACATATGGTACGATTCCATTTATATGAAATGTCAGAATAGGCAAGTCCACAGAGACAGAAAGTAGATTAGTGGCTACCCAGGGCTGAGTGTGTGTGTGGGAGATAAGAAGTGGGAAATGACTGATAGAGGTTTCTTTTTGGGAAAATAAAAATGTTCTAAAATTGGGTTGTAGTGATAGTTATACTACTCTGTGGCTCTGCCCAAAACCATCGAATTGGGTACACTGTAAATGAGTAAATTTTATGGTATGTGAATTATATCTCAGTAAAGACACACACACACTTAATGAAGTTTAATAAACTAGGATTGTATTAACAGGCAACATTTATTCTAGAATTGGGAACAAATACAATCCCAATAAAAAATATAAGCAAAGTCCATTGTATAGTAATTTAAATATGGTAATATCTTAATATAATGCAGAATTTAGGATGATTCTGATCCATCTTAAAAGCTAATAGCATCCAAAATTCTCCTCACCAATCAATCCATATAAAATGAAGCATAACTGCATGAACACTGGAATCTAAGCTAGTTCAAGCAGAAATGCAAGATGCAATGTATAGCACAAGAAATCTGACATAAAACTTACGTAACGTACTCTTCCTTTAAACAAAATCACAGACAACTGTTTTAAATTTAAGTATCAAGGTAGTGTTAGTGATCTAGCTTACACAGTGATACACATTCAGAATTAGTTTTACTTAAATATACCTAAGTCAGTGCTTTTCAAAGTGTAGGTTCTGAAGGAGGAGCAATAGCATTATCTGGGAATTGAATAAATACGCAAATTTTAATTCCCATCCTAGACACATTAAATAAGAAAATCTGGGAGTAGAGTCCAGCAACCTGTGTTTTAACAAGACTCAGATAATTCTGGATGGGGTAAAGTGGGGGAAAGCACCCAAAGACAGACATCTTAAAAAAACAAAGTCATGAACAATGACCCAGCATCCTTTTTAATAGGATACAGATATATCACATCACCGTGCTTCAATCAGATATTTTTAATGAATTTTCTTCCACTTAAAAGTCATTTCAAGGATAAATATAACCTGAAGTTAAGTTCAATTATACGCTGACCATAAATTAAGAAAAGTGATCTTATCTGTTCAAAGTCTCAGATAAATTTAATCTGTTCTTTTGTTGCCTTCAAAAAATGCAATAAATGGTAGATCTAAAGGTAAGAAAAAATGTTATAAATAAGATAAAAAACAAGTGAAAATGCCTGAGTGGCTTGCTTGCATTCCTGATACATTATATTACACATGAGATTTAACATGAATGTATTTATTTAATGTACTGGCTTTTCCCCCTTGATCCAAGATATTTCCAAAAGTCATGTCTAAAACCTTGAAAGCAGGGGCAGATTAAATCCTGAAAATCAGAGCAGTAAGACTAACTGAGCACAGTAGCGTTCTAACCCTAATTCTCCTCATGTTTACTGACAGCCTCACTTTGCCACACCAGCAGCTTCCAGGCTTCCCTCAAGGGCAGTCTCCATAGGACTTCCCATGCTTTCTGGTTAGGAGTCTCACCTATAAGTTCCTTATGAACAATAATCACGTGCAGGAAGATTTTGGCTGGTAGCCGGGTGACCTCCAATCACACCAGGGAGGCAGATGAAACCCTTGCCCATTATCTGGAGTCAGCTTTCTGAATGCCTTGCTTATGCTTTTTTAGAGGCCTGTTGTGCTTTCTGTTTTAAACTGGGACGTGCATGTATATGTTCAGAGAAACTTAATTTCCTCATATTAGGCTTGAACTTCATAATAAAACAGAGGGAAGATAACCAAGTGCCATTTACCACCAAAGTATCTGCCTCACATGAACACTTATATTGAAAACTGGCAGCCATCCTTGCTTGGACAAGATAAGGCCCATCGACATTGATCTCCAAATTCTTTAAGGCACTGAATCTGTGTACTCCTTTTTGACCTATAGGTTAAAAACAAGAAAGAAAGAAAGCACAGGCCTCATGCTTCAGAGTCCTTCCTCCAGAGGGAATATTTATAACAGTGCTCTTAGATCCTTCCTCCCCTGCCTTTAACAGAATTCAGTGACAGACACAGGCAATACTCTCTCATTTACCTTGGAAGAATTTTAAGGTCAATTCTCAGTAAAAAAAAAAAAAAAAAAAAAAAATTTCTTCAAATACTTTTTAGGTGTTTGCCCAATTCAATTTTGTATGGCTAAGACACTATTTTACAAGGTTTAAAAACTGTAAGGTATAATATTACTGAATAGTCCAAAAATCATATACTAAACATGTAAACATAAGCAGAGATTGGAAGTTCGCCTTTCCTATGCATTGCAGGCGAAGCACATGCTTGAAAGACGAACACTGTTAGTGAAGCTATGTGCAGTGGGGTTAATAGAACTCGTGAAGCCACCATTACCAACACTTCTGCGTACAGACAGCATGCTTCGGCTGCAGAATGGGCCCTGATACCTTTAGTTCTTTAAGCCCCTGCATGTATCTCCCTTCTACATCCTGTATCTGGTCCTTAAGGTCATAGATATCCTGCAGGACATAGGAATGAACCGTTGCATAAAACCATCCACAAACATATCTTTAGTCTCAAAGAATTCAGATGAAAATGTGAATTGCAATTGAATATTCCAGAATAAAAGCCCCAAAAATCAGAGTACACAAACGTAACTGCCACTCCCAACCATTACAAAGGGCAAGCAGATCAGGTGACAGTGGGGCTGGAGAAGGGCTGGAGAATGTATCTAAGGAGTTAAACATTTTCTTGGTGTTAACCCATGTTGAAACAGCATTAGCAAATGGGGATAGGCTGTATATAGAAAAAAGAAAACTACATAAATTATAACATTTTAACATAAATTTTAGAATTTTATAAATCACTTAAATATTTAGCATAATCTTTAGCTAGAACAAGTAAAATATGTAGTAAATTAATTCTAAGCAGCAAATTTTACTGACTCGTGCATGGATATGAACGAAGTTTTCTTTCAATAACTTCATTACTGATCACAACTAATTTGGGAGAAAGTAAAGGGAGGGAAGTTAAACATAAAACTTTTCAACACAATGTCAAATGAGAGTATCCTAAGGAAACCAAGCATTTGCTCCAATCCAAATGTTACCATAATCCTTATAAGGAAAGTGAAGCAGGTTGCATTTTAAATGGAAAATACTGTTTCTCTTAGTCCTGGCCCTGCTGTGGATGCTTGCTTTAGGTGGGAAATAACCGCCACAGGGCCCTAAATACAATTCTGCAATTACAGGCAGGAGCAATTATCCAAGGCCGGTAATACACAGTTTCTGGATTGTACTTCCTCCGCCCCATTCAGTCCCTCCTCAGTGGGTTTGTCTGTCTTTTATTCATTGATTCATTCAACAGACATTTATTGAGGTTCTGATAGGAGCCAGTTACAAAAATCTCATTTCTTTCAAGGAAGTCATTCTCTCGAAGAAATATAAGTACAGAGCAAGCACAAGCAAAGTCTGAGGCTAGAAAGAGAACAGAAAAATTAACCACTCTCCTTCATTTCAGACCAAAGTCACATTCTTAAACTGTATTAATAATTTTCTCTTAAAGAACTCATACTCCTTCTCTTTCTACTGCATCACATTAAACGTTAAATAGTTTCAGTATACTAGTATACTGCAAAGAAGCCAAAAAATTGTTTCTAATAAGCCACCAAAAATTGTGGTTTACCCGCAATTCACTTAATGAGGTGTCTGGATCTATTAAGCTGCTGGTGTCCCCGCTTCCTCGTCTGGATGAGTTTCCACTTAGAGGGGTTGTTGCTGAGGCAGAATTTCGAGATGAAGGCTAGAGAAAAGAAATATGACACTCTTAGTCTTGCTTCTTTAAAAATGTTTGCTGTAGAAACTAAAAAAGGCAGAGTGGTGAAGGAGCTCTAATAGTGTGGGCGAGAATTTACCCAAGTGCAACCCACAGGCAGTTCAGGTTGGCTTTGGGGAGGGGCACCCAGAGAAGGGCTCGGGCACTGTAAGCAAACTCCCGTCACTCAAAACATTTTAATGGAACCTAGGACTCATAATAACTTAGAAGGAAATAGTTGGTGTGAGAGTTGATTGTTTTCTAAGTTTATCTTTGCTACACTGTGAACAATACTGGGGTGAGCACATCAGGTTAATTTTTAGATTTAGAATTTTGTAATTGGTATGCTAATTAGCAGTCCTCTTATTTATTTCCTGAAGCTGCTTCTTTAGGATCTTTTCTTTTTCTAATATTTTGTTAGAGTTGGAGATGCTATTTGCAGCTGAGAACAACAATATCATGCATCACTATGATTTAGACTGCTCTTCCCACAATTAGTTTAAATGGGTGATTATGCAGTTGGATTAAAAAATGGCATAGATCTATGCTGTCCAAAACAGTAGCCACAAGCCCTGTGTAGCTATTGAGCACCTGAAATGTGACTAGTCCAAGATGAGATTTTTTTTAAGTGCAAAATAAATACCAAATTTCAAAGGCTTAATGCAGAAAAAAACAATATAAAATATCTCAATAAATTTTCATATTGATTACGTTGAAAATATTTTGGATATTTGGGCTAAATAAAATATATTATTTAAATTAATTTTACCTTTCTTTTACTGTTTTAATGTAGCTACTAGGAAATTTAAACTTACACACATGTGGCTTACATTGGTGGCTTGCACTATATTTCAACTGGACAGAACTGATATATCTTTTTTGGATACAGCATAAAAGTAACCCTAATAACTTCCTTAAGATGACTATCAAAAAATACTTCTGGAAGTAAGTTAGAGACTTTGACACAAGGCAACTCCCAGAAAAAAAGTTATTTTACTTCTAAGAAATAATTTATCTTAAAAGGGGAAAAAAATCTCAGCGGGTGTCACTACCATTCCTAAAGACACTTCATTTGCAGTGTCTTCTTCTCAGGATCAAATTCTAGAGGAATGAAAATCAAAACAACAGCCAAAAGCTTAGGAGGTGACATTCAGGGAAATAAAACGCAGTGTCTTTACTCTTCCCAGTGCTTCACATGATTCAAACCCAGAGGAATTTGGGGGTCAAGGACAGGAAATACATGAAGAGAGGAAGAGGAACACCATCAGCTCAACTGTAGTAAAATCAAGAATGAAAGTAAGTGTAATTGACCTTGAGAGTTTCATTCCCTTAGGACTTTATATACTCACTCTTGTATAATTTTCAGCATACTGTTTGTCAGATTTCTCATCCAACTAGAAAAGAACAGAGATAAAAATCAGAAAAGATGCTCAGGCATGTTGATTTTTTTAGGGGGAAAAAAGAAGTGACCTCATTTGAGTTCTCCAAGTTCAAATGATGTTTGGAACCTAAAAGTAAACATGCTAAAACTGAAATAAAAGTTGAAATATATAAGACAAAAGGTCAAGAACTTAAATTCTTACCCTAAGGAAGACATGAAGCAAGCAAGCAAGCAAGCTCTTCTTTAGCAAAAGTTTACAACTTTTAAATAGATTTTCTTTTCATGGAATTTGAACACATTAAGGAAAACTATAAATAAACTTTAATTTTAGTATTGCAAATGTTAATACAAAAAACTTGTACACATCCACAGGAAAAGTCTGATACAACCAAAAGCTAAAAACTTTATTATTTAAACATTATTAGGACACAGGACACATAGATAAGACTAGTAAACTTAGCCAAAAAAGTTCAGATTGGACTAAAGCATGTTAAATATATCATCAAAAAGAATTTCCCCACAGCATTAAGGATTCAGTTGTTTGTCTTTTTGTTCTATTTTATTTTGTGGTGTTTTTGTTTTGTTTTGTTTTTGTCATACATACAAACATGTTTGTGTGTTTTTTTAAATCAAAGAGCATAACAAAAGAGTATTCAAAATAAGCCTTTTTTCCCACTACATCATATCCTGACCTCCAATTCTCAATCCAAGGGCAACCATCTCCCAAGTCTTTAAAAAATTCTAACAATAGTGTCCCAAATACATTCTATATCTTCTTTTTTCCCTTATCAAGTTTCAAAGATTAGAGAAAGTACTTGATTTTTCTTCATAGCATTTATTGCTTCCTGACGGATATTTAATAATTTATTTATGTCTTTCTCTTTGACGTAAGCTCTATGTCTGTGTTCTTTACTGTAATCCTAACACCAAGAATAGCACCTGGCATAAAGAACTCAAAATTTGTTGGATGAATGAAAAATGACTCTTACCCATCTTTACTTATAAACTGACCTCTATTTTAACAGTTGTATATGCACTAATATGCTAATAGGTTTTCAGGCTGTTCAAGAAGTGAGGTACCTTGCCCTAGCCGGTTTGGCTCTGTGGATAGAGCATCAGCCTGCGGACTGAAGGGTCCGGGGTTTGGTTCTGGTCAAGGGCACATGCTCAGGTTGCGGGCTCAATCCCCAGTAGGGAGCGTGCAGGAGGCAACCCATCAATGATTCTCTCTCATCATTGATCTTTCTATGTCTCCCTCTCCCATCCTCTCTGAAATCAATAAAAAAAATATTTTAAAAAAAGAGGTGAGGTACCTTAAAGGTTTAGTCAAAAACCCTGACTTTACAGCTGAGGAAAGAGAAATTCAGAGGTGAAAGGTTGAACAACTATAAAATGCCAGAACTGAATCCAGATCTCAGTTTTGTGAATTTTAGCCCAAGTATTCGTATTATTTACTTCTATATACTGTCCCAATTACAATTGATGCGAAAAAAGTCACATAAGACTTAACTAAATATAAATATACCCAGACTCCAGCTACTGAACCAACCCTCCCAGCCCAATCTAGAGAAGAGATTTAAAAACCTTCTGTCTTAGTTAATTATTAAAACACAAAACGTCATTATTTCTGGCTCTTTTCAGACCACTTCACTCTAACTTCCTCATATTTTAAAGTTTTTCAGTTCTTTTTCATTACATTATTGCATTCGATTTCTCAGTAAATATCTTTTATTATGAGTACTATATCAATAATATTAGTACTACCTTAGACTTTGAACTCTTTTTGCTACTTCTTGCTGTAATACTCCAAAAAGGAATTGATTTTAGTTAATTCTGATTTTTTAAAACTACATATGAAATGTTTTATAACAACCAGGCAATGACAGTAGTTTTTATATTGGCAATCTTTGCCATAAAAAAGGAATAATCTTCCATTACATCTATACTAGTAAAATACATAGCCTAATATTTAATGTGTTATTCTTTAGAGTGAAAGAAATACTATACCTAAATAAACTGCCTTATTTTCCTCAGAGACTCTCCCAACTCTCTTCTACTAATGAATTAAGAAGAAAAAAAGAGCGTTCAGAAACATTTTTCTAGGTCGATTTGAAATCCTGTCTCATATCTCCCCTCCCATAAAAATGACCCCAACCCTCCCATTCTTTAATAGTCAACTTGGAATAAACTTACATTTCGGAGGTTGCATCACTGACCTAGTCCATCGCAATGTTGATTCTACTGCTTTCACTCTCTTCTGACAGATCCCAATTGTCGCAACATAAACTGATGATGTGCCAAACCTCAGGGATTGTAAAGCCAGCAAAAAATGCCTAGAGCAGCCATGCCGCAGTCCAGTTATTTTGGCTGCAGTGACTTGGCCAGAGACTCTTCAGTTCTCACTGCTCAGCCTTTGTGCTATATTATGTGCTGCACTTCATTTCAACAACATGCTAGCTGAAACCTGGTATTCTAAAGCCCAGTGCTCTAACAGCCAGGAGGTCTACATAGCTGCATTGCCCAAAGAGTATGCCAGATCCTGAAAGGCTTTTTTAAATGAATAAAATGTAATTGTGTTTACTATATAAAATAGGGAAGGATTGGAAAAAGGGTACAAACCTTCGCTAAGAGATGAATAAGCGCTGAAGATCTAATGTAAAACATGGCAACTAGAGCTGATTTTAAAAATTGCATATAAGTAATATGGAAAAAAGATATGTACTAATATGAAAAATGACTGTAGATTAGTGAGAAATCAGAAAACAAAGGCTGTATGTACTATATGATCACAATTCTGTAAAACAAGCAAATTAAACTGCAATAGTAAAAATTAATGAAAATAATCAAACTGCTAAGAGAAAAAAAATCAAGTGCCTAATAAAAAGGTAGATTAAAAAAAAACACAAGCAAAGCTTTTATTTTGCCCTAGAGTAAGTAAGGCCTTGAGGACTTGTTCATTAATACTAACTATAGCCAATTATTCTCAAAAAATTTCAAGTAAATATTATGCCACTGTGCTCTTAAATAATTAAATAGGTAATTTTCCCATCAAGAAAAGGGCATTTTTCTCCTTAATGGTTGTAAATAGAGAGTCAGCTAACAGGCTTGTAATATTTCATATTAGTATTAATGTACAAAAAAAGAGTGTACCTGATGGCAAACTTTATATTGCAATTTGAATGCTTCAAGTTCAAAAGTAATAGTTTCTTAAAGAATTTCAAATTATCAACTAGTAAACAAAGTCTTAAATATCTTTCCCATATTTCAGTGATAAATACTTTTGCCTTATTTATGTCTGGGACATCTGAAAATGCTTTGCTGTTGACATTATATAGATTGTTTCTCTTGAAATCTAAATTCCTTGATGATTTGTTAAAGTTAGCACATGTGAGAAATATTTCTTAGAATATTTACTT
This sequence comes from Cnephaeus nilssonii, assembly GCF_951640355.1. NCBI lineage: Eukaryota > Metazoa > Chordata > Mammalia > Chiroptera > Vespertilionidae > Cnephaeus > Cnephaeus nilssonii. The sequence continues at coordinate 10,482,993 of NC_137088.1, read as the reverse complement.
TGCCCTGGCCAGTGTGTACAATGGTTAGAGCACCAGCCTACACACCGAAGAGCTGCGGGTTCGATTCCCGGTCAAGGACACATAGCTGGATTGCAGGTTTGATCCCCATCCCCAATCAGGGCATGTGCAGGAGGAAAACAATCAATGTCTCTCTCTCTCTCTCTCTCTCTCTCTTCCTCCCTCTTTCCCTCCCATTCTCTCTGAAAAGCAATGGAAAAAATATCCTCAGGTGAGGATTAACAAAAAAATAAAGAGTATACAGGCAGTCCTCGGGTTACGTCGGACTCGACTTACGTCATTTCGTGGTTACGTCGCCATCTCCTATTTACAGTATTTATAAGAAAAAAAAAGTTCTGTCATTTCGACGTATGTACATATGTGCTTTATGTTTTTTTATTATTTATTTACCACAAGTAAAGGTCAGGAATTGTTATCTTTCTTTTAATTTTTTTTTACTTTCACTTCATTACTGCTCCATGTGAGTGACGTAGGTGCTTATGTAGGGGGGGTTCCGACTTAACGGCGAAAATCGCTTTACGTAGCGCCATAGGAACGGATATCCGACGTAACCCGAGGACCTACTGTATATGTTGTTAAATCTTTGAAACTCTGCTTCTTCTTCAAAGATTAAGAGGACCTTTAAACTTTACTTTAACCTATGGCTACTTAGTTAACAGATAATTTAAAGTATACTATAGTTTGTTTAATATAATCATTAGATTATAATTCTTTGTTAACTTCTAATTTACATATACTGACTTGATAATGCTATTCAGAAATTCTGTTTGGGGGAAAAAGAAAAAAAAAGATCTGATTCTCCAAGTGTAAGAGTGAAGGGAACAATTAATTTAATACTCTCCTGAAAGAAAACAGGCCAAGGATTCCATTCAGAAATGGTTTAATTATTAACAATCAGTAAAACTGAAATGAGCACATTTACATTATTTTCCTTTAATCTAGCCTGACGTACGGACAGAAAAGAACACAACGTAGAAGAAAAGACAAGAGGCTGGAATAACATAATACTGCATAAAACAGGGCCTGGCACTCTTTTTAAGCGTCTCCTAGCTAGTGGTCATAAACTAGCTGACTATACACATATTTTGATCCACAGTGGAGAAGCCAGAAAATACCATCAAGTCCACTTTCTTTTTGTCTACAATGACCTGAACTATAGGATACCCTTTAAAGGAAATATTAGAGACAAATTTTTTGATCTAGAAAGATGACCAGCAAATATTTTAGGCTTTGCCAAGAGGCAAAAATTAAAGATATTATATGTATAGGTTCTTAGATAACCATTTAAAAATATAAAAACCACAATAAATTGAAACTTTTTGAATAAAAACAGAGCATTTTAGCTGTAGTGATGAAAAAAATATATATACATATATACCATTGACTCACAAGCTATAAAATTTACAAGGAGCTGACCTGATATGCAACCTGCTCTAGAGAATCTTTTGCTTATGTGATTAGGTGTACAGCATGATTTGCTATACATACAAGCTATGTATATTGTGTGTATGTATGTCAAGTCATCGTATTATACACCTTAAATATGTACAATTTTTATTTTAAAACTTGTAAATAAATCAAAATAACTACCTGGGGAAAGAAAAGTTATATTTAATTAGTAGGGGCACGGGGAGATTTTTTTAAAAATTGTCAACCTTTTCACTTCTGTGTAGTCACTAAAATAAATTACCAAGAAATACATGTAAGAACTACATGACCACTAATTCAGACATCACAAATTAGAGGCTAGTAGAATTAAAAGTTTTTAAGAGAAAAAGTAAACACAATAAATTAAATTTGTTTACATCTTGATAAAAACAGGGAGGGTACTAAGTGAATCAGAGAAAGGCTTTATTTCAGGGGAATCAGAAAAAGGCATTATTTCCATCTTCTAACTGTGTGCGGAGATTCCTTGATCTGACCCAGGATGAGATGGGACTGTTACACAGCCATGTTTGAGAGCCACCAATGCAGAATACTTACAGACCACACTTAAAATTACTTTCTGTGATTAAAGTCTTTCAGAAATAGCTATTTAAATACATCCGTGATGTGCTAAACATAAATAACTATCTCTCTATTAAAAAACTGTCTAACTTTCCTGTGAAGAAACACCGCCTCTCAACTGCTTCAAAGTGCTTGACAATCAGGAGTGTGCTGGTCCAAGGGCAAAACACTACAGTAATGCCAGCAACGGAGAGGAGGTGTCACAGGGGTAAAAAGGCTGTTAGGTAAACCAGGCAAGCAGAGAGCTGCAGGTGGGGTTCCTTCAATTAAGACAAATGCCCCAAAGCATCTACTGGACAGTCTTCCCTAAATTCAGTCCATGATGAATGTGAAAACAATGGATAGGCATTTCTTCACAGCAATGCTATACTCCAAATGTTTAAGATCTATTCAGATTCTTCCCAGTTACCATAAATTAGTGACACTTTACTAAGTAGTACCTTTTATTGTTCAACCTCCAAAGTTCACCCAGAACTTTATAGATTCATGAAAACAAAAAGGGAAGAAAAATTTTAAGATAGATCAGAAATATCTAAATATGGGCTAGGTATTAGATGGTTTTAAAGAATTGTTTTAAATTTCATTATGTAAGATAATGGTATAGTGAGTATGAAAAAATTCTCAAAAGTTCAGTAGAGAGACATACTAAACTATTTATTGGGAAATGACATGATGAATGGGATTTGCTTTAATATAATTCAGGAGGGAAAGGAGGGCAAGGGGAAGAAAAAGATGAAACACAATTGGCAAAATACTGCTAATTCCTGCAGCTGCTGATGGGTTTTCTTTTTATGGGGGAAATTTTCAACAGAAAAGTTTTTTAAAAATCAGAACATATCAATATATACATTCCAAAACAAAACAAGTACCATAACTGTATTTCATGCTAGTGTGTTCAAATAAATATTTTCTGGGCAGTAAATTGAGTTCCTAGTTTTAAAACAGCTAACATATTAGACTTTAGTTACACTCCTGAGACAACATAAGCACCCCATGCAATCCACTCACGCTGCTCAAATCCAGGACACTGGCATCATCCACCTCAGAGACAAAGCTCCCCCTGCGATTGGAGCGACTGAAATAATCAGCAGCAGAAACCTTTCAGTCAGGAAAAAATGAGATGCTTTAGAAGTTAAGAAAAGAGAGAAGAGAGTAAGAACACTGACATATAGGGGGAAAGTCATTTTTAGTGTGTGATAAAGTATCATGAAATGAATTGAGGAAAACTACTGCAATTAGCCTACTCTAAAAAGTAAAAAAGAAACCTAAAGGGCTTCCTAAATAAAATCCCAGTTCCCTCAAATAAGCTTTATTCATCCCAACTGGAGTTCTATACAGATCATGTGCTGCCTGAGGGCCAGCACACTCTCCCATGTTTAAGACATGTACCACCAGGAGGATTCTAGTATAATATCTACCTAAAGCCTCTACTACATTTCACAAATTTATTATCCATTATAACTATCAACTCTTTTAAGCACATACATGCTGAACGGAAAATTATTTTTGCATTATCCGATTTCCACAGTTCCCTCTAAAGACCTGGAACTGTAGAACACAATAATGCAGTACACTGGCTCCTTAGGTTCCCCAAACACCCAGTCATTTCCCACCTTAGACTCTGGCACTGACCGAGAAAGCTCTTCTTCCAGCTCTTCAAGCAGCTGGTGCCTCACATTTCACGTCTCAGCTCAAAGGTCACTTCCCCCAGAGAACCCTTCTCTATCCAAAGGGACACAGACACACACACACCACACCCTCAGTGTTGCCTATCTTATCACCTGCTTGTTCTCTCCACAGTCCCAGGGTTGCTTTCTCTGTTCCTTTCTTTACTAGTTTATTTTCTATTTCTTTCACTAGATATAAGCTCCATGAAGTCAGAAATCTGGGCTGGCTTATCCTATTCCCAGCACTTAACACAGGGCCTTGCATATAATAGGTACTTCATAAACATTTGTTGAATTAATAAATGACATTTTTCCCCTCACTCATCAGCTATTGCTTACCTCAGCTTTGATCACCTTGCTTAAAAACTCCCATTCCTTGGGGACCCAGTGCCCCCGAGCCCTCTGCTGCCCTCGCTGGGCCGTCAACAGCCGGGCCCACTATAAATATATATTATATATAATGCAAAGCAAGGTAAATGGTCTTACAGAGGAAAACCAAACAAAACACCTCTTCCCTTCCAGGAAGGGAATATGGAAGCCCATCCACAAAGACAAAGAAGGCTTACAACTATAAAGTTTTGCCAAGGGTAAATATGATCAAGCAGTAATAACTTTATTCATAGTAACAGTAATACTTCTTTGATTTACAAATACCTAATATTTTATTTGTACCAACTGTCTCAGAATTTTGATAGTTATTTTCTATATAGTAATTCATTTAATCCACATATTAAGCCTACCTACAAAGATATTAACATCCATTGTAAAAATAAAAAAATTGACATTACCCCAGCTGGTGTGCCTCAGTGGTTGAATGCTAACCTATGAACCAGGAGGTCACTGTTCGATTCCCAGTCAGGGCACATGCTCGGGTTGTGGGCTCGATCCCCAGTGTGGGGCATGCAGAGGCAGTCAATCAATGATTCTCTCGTATCATTAATGTTTCTATCTCTCTCCCTCTCCCTTCTCTGAAATCAATAAAAATATATTTTAAAAAAGAAAAGAAATTGACATTAACACACTAATAAGTTGTAAAAGTGGTTCACGCCCAGGCACCATTATTTTAAAGTCCCTCTCTTTCTATTAAGAAGTACAAATCAGGGCACATTGCCCAGGTTGCGGGCTCAATCCCCAGTAGGGGTCATGCAGGAGGCAGCCGATTGATGATGCTTCTCATAGATGTTTCTATCTCTCTATCCTTGTCTTTTCCTCTCTCTCTAAAAAATCAAAACAAACATTATTTTTAAAAAACACAATTATAAAAATAGTCATAGGGATGTAAAGTACAGCATAGGGAATATTGTTAATAATATTGAATATTGTTAGTAATATTGTAATACCTATGTATAGTGTCAGATGGGTACTAGACCTCTTGGGGTGATCAATTCATAAAGTATATAAATGTCTAATCACTATGTTGTACACCTGAGTCAACTGTAATTGAAAATTTTAAAAATAATTTTTTATTATAAAAAATAATAAAGTCCCTGCCTTTCTACCCCATCATTTTTTAAGGTGCTTTCAGATAGCTGTCTTGGATTTTTCTTTCTCCTTCAGCTTTGAGTGTGAGCATTAAACTGGCTTGCGAATGGACCAAAACTGCCTTTAATTAGACTGCTGGGTTTTTTTGTGTTTTTTTTAACCCTCACCCAAGGATATTTTTCCATTGATTTTTAGAGAGTGTGGGAGGGGGTGAGACAGAGAGAGAAACATCGATGTGAGAGAGACACACCAATTGGTTGTCTCCTGCATGCACCCAACCAGGCCTGGGCTGGGGAGGAACCTGCAACCTAGGTACATACCCTTGAGTAGAATCAAACCGGGGACCCTTCAGTCTGCAGGCCAACGCTCTATCCACTGAGCCAAACCGGCTAGGGCTAGACTGCTGGTTTTTTGTGTTTTGTTTTTTTACAACAAATCTCACAAACACTTGGTGTTCCCTTCTCTATGAAACTTCAAGTTTACAATCTTTCGCAAAACACAACTCATTAAATGGCCTTCTATTTTTCTTTAAGGAATTCTAGCCTCTTAGTTATTGGGCTCTTTTTTTTCTAGCTCTAAGCTGACACATCATCCTCACCAACGTACTTTTCAAATTAATTCTTAAATAAAGCAAAAATGTCATCAGCTCCATAAAACTTCCCAGCTTTATTAAAAGAGTAACCTGAAATTATATAATTTGTATTTTAACATAGCTATTTGTTGTCTTTACAATTATTACTCTAATTGAATTCTAAGACCAGAATTTAAAAATTTTGCCATCAGAAGCTCTTAAAAAGTTCACAGGTCTTAAAAGATGTATAAACAATGGTTAAATACACAACAAAGAAAGAGACTGATGGCCACATGCTTTATATTCCATAGTTATGAGTTTTATACAATGTGGAAGCATTAACTTTGCTTGAGAGACTTTGTTTTTGGTGCAATGTGCACATAAATATGCATAAAACAGCAACAAAGAATAAAAAGAGAAAATCTTTCAAATGTACAATGACTAACACAGAAGAGATGTGAAGAAGCAAGTTGGTAATAAAAGGTTATGTAGCTAGAGAATATGTACTGTCAGAAACACATTTTTGAAGGCAACTTATTCATGTAAGTTAAATAGGAAGAAAATGCTCATTTTGTCAAATACAAATTTCACTTTCCCACAGATGTCATGTGATCCACAATGGTGCGATTTTAAAATTTGTGTATGTTTGCATGCAAACCACGCTCACCGCACTCTCCCTTCGCCCGCGACTGGAACAACCAGAAGACGCAATGCTTGCAGTGTCGTCGATAAACTATAGATATTAAATGCAGATAATGAAAAAGATGCAATTTCACTACAGGTCCTACATGATTGTGAGGACATTAGGTAAGGTTTTGGGAAGAATTCACACACTCTCTATGAGCATTATAATTGGCACCACCTACTGTGCATCATTAAATAAAAAAGCTGTTTGAAGATATAATGAATGATCATTAAAAATAAAAAAATATTTTCAATATGCACAAAGAATAAAATAGTACTTTATCTTTTATTTAAGTTAAAGAAAAAGGGAGTGGGGAGGCATATGTAAACCAGCCAAATCCAGCTTTCATGCTTTAAAAACCTTTGGCTTTGGGACCCCATTAGGATCAATTAGATATATTTAATGTTTTAGTTTGAGAACTTTAAAAAATATTTTCAAGTGAAATAATATAAGTCAAAGACAGATTTCCTACCAGTATTACACTGAAATGATGTTCTTATTTTCTTTATTCATTCCTAAGCAACTAGTGGAGACATTTCTATCATCGCCCTACACTTTTCTTCCTGTTTCATCAGCAGTACAAAGGCTCATCCTCAGTATGTGTAGGTTATCTCCATTCTGACATCACTAAGAAACCATTCTGGTATCACTAAGATAATAACTCTGAACCCACCTTGCAAATGAACCAGTATCTAGCCAGCACACAAGGACAAGATTCTATACTTGATGAAAACATATTATAATAACTTTGTTTGCAAGAGGCCATCATACTTGAGACATTAAAAATGCTACCAGGCCCAAGAACTGACAAGTAGAATTTTATTAGAGGGTGGATTAAAAGTACACTTCCTCATGCGAAAAGGCTTTTTTATCTCCTTAAACATCTCTGAGTAATTGTGTGTGTGTTTAGGAGTAGAATTCTTGAGAAGTGCCACTTGGAAATGGCAGGAGGACAGGGCCAAGAAAGTGTAAGAAAGCCCATATAGCTCAAATATTCCACTCAACCAAGTAACATGTGTTGACCATTAAGAAACTGCTTTAGTAATTTCTTCAATTTTGACACTGCCAAGAATAACAAGGTAGCTTCTAAAGTCATAATTTGCTATTGGAACTATAAGTTAGTACAGTCTTTTTGGTGGGCAATATGGTGAAATGCATATACTCTTTGATCTCCCCATTTCATGATTAGCAATTTACCTAGAAGATCTACTCATAGAAGTACACAAAAATATATAAGAATGTTCACTGTACAAGTGTCTGTAGTAGCAAAAATCTCACAGCCTGAATTTCCAACATTAGGAAAAGTAATTTTTTAAATGTACAGCCCATGTACTAATGGAATAATATATCACCATTAAAAAGAATGTGCTGCCAGAGCCAGTTTGGCTCAGTGGCTAGAGCGTCGGTCTGCCGATTGAAGCGTCCCGGGTTCAATTCCGGTCAGGGGCATGTACATTGGTTGCGGGCACATCCCCGGTGGGGGGTGTACAGGAGGCAACTGGTCGATGTTTCTCTCTCATCGATGTTTCTGGCTCTCTGTCCCTCTCCCTTCCTCGCTGTAAAAAATCAATAAAATATATTTAAAGAAAGAAAAAAAAAAAAAGAATGTGCTGGCCCCAGCCAGTTTTGCTCAGTGGATAGAGCATAGGTCTGTGGACTAAAGGGTCCCAGATTCGATTCCGGTCAAGGGCACATGTCCAGGTTGTAGGTTCAATTCTCAGTAGGGGGTGTGCAGGAGGCAGCCAATCAGTGATTCTCTCTCATCATTGATGTTTCTATCTCTCTCTCCTCTCCCTTCCACTCTGAAATCAATTAAAAAAAAAAGAAAAGAATGCCCTGACATAAAACTAACTCTAAGAGGCATTCAGTGGAAAAAGTAAGGAATGTGGTTTACTTTTAAAAAAATCTTTTAAATGTTAAAAAAAAGAATGAAATGATTCTATATATTAATACAAAGAGACTTTAAATAAATAAAACAAATGAGGAGCAAGTATGTGTGAGTCCATGTACATACTGTTCAAATAAAGAATACTTACATATGCATAAAATATCTTTGAAAGGACATACAAGTACAGAGGCTGTGTTTAAGGAATGGAAATAGAGGGGAAAGGTGAGGGGACTTTTACTTAGGACTTTTCTTGAGCTAATATTACTTTTACAAATTAAGTTATTAATTTACTTTTACAAATTAAAAAAACCTTTAATATTGCAGAACGATTAGATGATTATAATTGTTGCAGTTTTGTCTTTTATGAAACAATTCTTAAAAGTTGACTGGTTTTATTTCTTCTCCCACCCCACTGATTAAAGCACTGACAAGCAAGTGAAATGGCTCAAAGCAGGAAACAGAGGTGCAAAGAGAAACACAGGGTAGCCGACGCAGATGCTGAACTATGACCACCGAAGACACAAGAAGTTCCACACAAATGACAATTAAATATAAATTTAGAAAAAATCCTAATGACACTGATTCCAGACTCATTTAAGAAATTACATGCTAAGTCACATTCATACAGAAACCACCAATTAGGACAAATTAGTACTTGAGTTTGTGTACTGAAGGAAAACGACAATCCATGCATCGGAGTGAAACACACCACATCCTCAATATTCTAAACTGTGAGTACAGATTAACCAAAGGTTTCCACAAAGCATGCAAAGAGGCCAAGTGCTCACCACAGGACTGCTTCGGGCTGAACTTGTTCTTGATGAGTAATAACTGTATTCAGATGGCTATAAAGTTTCCAAGAAGAAAGGTTTTATAATAATGATCAGCTCCTTGTCCTGCTGGGAATACATTAGTGGCCTTGGACCTAACTAGCTCCTGGCTCTCAGGGTTAAGGTTATTCCCTGGTCTGGAATTCCACCTCACTCCACCCTCAAGATCTGCCAACCCAAGGGAGGAGGGAAAAGAGGGGGTGGGGGTGCCCTGAGAAGCACTACTCTCATCCTCTTCCTGAGGAACTGATGAACAAGAAAAGAGCTTCTCTATTTATATCCCTCACACTTTAAGATGATTTCCAACAGGCACTTTCTCACAGCTTGGGTGAGAGTCACAATTGGCTAGCTGATAGATCGCAGCTTATAGAGTAATTACAGTTCAGATTAAATGACCTTTTCTTTATAAATAAACTGTGCCCACCTACACATCACTCTCCTCACCACCTCCCCACCGTTAAGACTTACAGTTCGAGAACCATAAGGGTTATATAGTCCACCATCATACAATGACACCTAAAGAAGAAAGGAAATACCATGTATCTAAGCATCAAAGTTATTTTCAAAATGTCCTAACTTCTCTGCAGTGCTCGGTTCCAAAAACGTTTTGCAGAATGGTGTAAGTGTACAGCCTCCCAAGGTGAAGCCTGTGAAGGTGATAACATTCATTTACATGCATAAATTCCTGCATCAGTCTCATTAAAACTTCAAGCTCACACTTCATTTAAAAAGCACACTGGTTACAGTATTTCCTTTAATCAAACTGGCCACATGAAACTAGGAGAACTAACATTTATGAATTTATCCTTTCAAAAGAGGAAATAGAGCAGAAAAGGTGAGATCCAAAGCATTTTGCCCCGTCACAATAAAATTAAGTTATAAAGCCTCAGGTTCCCAGCCCACTAGAACAGGCCATAACACAACAAACAACAGCTTGAAAACAACCAACTCATAGCTCGCATATTACAAAGAGCTATTGTTTTGCTTTTTAGTCAGCTTGCTTTATTAGAACCTAGTATTAATGTGGCCAAGACCATAGCTGTCCCAAAGAGAAATATGACATCCCAAGCATGGACAGCCATCTCACAAAAGTAGGCAAATGTAATGGGCTCATGCAAATCTATCTTCTCAACAGGAAACCAATCCTAAGCAAGAACCTACTAAAACCAGCAGTATCTACCATTGTGAAGAGAATATGCTTATTTTCACTCCCCTAAAGTTTTGTATTTTAAGCACAAGCTGCACATTCTGCAGTATACATAACGTTAAAGCCATGTGTCCTTCACTATTTTGGATGAAAGATGTCAAGCCAGAGCCAGCACTATGGCAGCGGCCCTACCAGGAATACACAGGTTGGAAGAGGAAGATACAAACCAGACTGGCACTTTTCAGCAGACCAGAATTTGCAATAGGGGAGGCCTATGAAAAAAGCACATGATTTAACCCAAAGAAAAGCAGCTGGTAGCTTTGAAGACAACACACTCCTCAGAAAGTACTAACCCTGGTACTCTTAGACGTCGCCAGAGGGTCACTGTACAGGGAAGAAGACTGCTAAGAAACAAAAACAAAACAAACAAAATAATTAAGGTTGAAGCCTTATACAGAAACAGAGAGAGAATGAATTGCTCTCACCATCTTGAGAGCAGAAAACTTTTGTTTATGTCATACTCCATAATTCATTAGCAACTCCTGAGTGCTTGAAGTACTTAAGTAATGCATAAAGTGAGAAAAATGTAATCATTAGTAATCTTTTTAAATAGGAATTTTAAGGGATAAGAAAGAAAAACACTGGGAATAGTTGTCTATGAATGTGTTTAAGTCTCATTGGTCTCTGAACATTAATGCTAGGAGATGGGAAAGCACACTAAGAAAAGTCTCAGGAAATGAGGGCCATGGCACAGGGCGTGTGGCAAACTGGCCACATTTCAGCCACCAGCAGCTCCTGGGATATTTTCAGTAATCTCATGACACACTCCAAATGGCCTTAGCCTTTTTATTGGGGAACCAGAAAAATGAGCTCTGAGTTATCGCTATAAACACTCTTTTCCAAGTGTTTGGAAAAGATTAGGAAAATCTGTATTTCAAAACAAGCCATGGACAAAGTGCCTTAGTTTAATCAGTTAAGTGTACTGGTCACAATGATTCTATACACTACCAAGGCACAGCATTTCTTAAAAAGGAATTAAATCTCTCTTTTCCAGATGTCATTTGAAGACACAATTTTCAGTTCTTTTATACCAAACCTAAACAGACATAGAAAATAGGAGTATCTAAGTTGTGGTGCAGGCTTGGACAATTGAAGTATTTTAAATGTACTGTGTGCCGTGTATTTGAGGTGTTTTAAATGTATTATGGGCCAAGTGCTTTGAAAAACAAAACAAAGATTCTAACATTGAACAAATAATCACATTCTTCCCATCCCATTTATAGTGTAAATTTTCACATGTAAGCTTTTACTAATAGGGCATCCATGTGTAGTGATGCCTACAACTTATTCTGAAATTCATCCCCAAAAAAACTGAATTAATGGATGGATGAATAGAAGGACAGTGAGATAATTATATGATAAAGGAAATAGAGTAAAATGTTAATTGTAGAATCTAAATGGTAGTTACTAAGTGGTTACTACATAATTCTGTGAACTGTTTTGTGTGTTAAATATTTTTCATTAGAAAAAATTGGGGGGAAATGGTACTCATTTGCAAGCATGGTGATTCAATAGTTCCCACAGTTTAAATTTACACTCACACAGACTATATGAATTCAGTTACCACAAACTAGTATACACACAACCATTCACAGGTTAGTTTTAACTAGTCAAAATGCAAAATAGAAGATTACAAATGTGTTAAAGTTGGATAAAACACATGAAGACAAAAAACTGGACAAACCCGAGTGTAGTAGGCAGAGCTGGGTTTGCTATGTCTAAGACTGCTATAGTTTCTCTGGTCAAAGTAGAGGCCGCTCTGCAAAAACCAAATTAAACACATTTTTCTTAAGTTAAATGTTGTTAATTTAACAACATACTAAGGCAAAATCTGATATTGCCAACCCCTATATCTCCAAAACCACGAGTTAAGGTTAACTGTTTGCAAACCAAGTACTTACTCATTTTTACTGTAAAAACAAGATTATAAACCCGCAGGCAAAACTGAATGGAAATAATAAGTGATATATTTTCATGTCATACTCAGGAATGTCCTTGAAAAACCCAGGATAACTGAATAATTACCACTTTTTAAGTCCACTTGGCAATGACACAGGTATTATTAAACAGTAATTTTTTCCAAGCTTCTCCTAGTCCCATTATTTGTCAAAATAAACTGATCAAATTAAATTACCAGGGAGAAAGAGAGCACACTAAATATGGTTTGGTCTAAAACATCTACGGTGGTTCATTTTCAATACACTATACAAAAGAGTAATTTTATGTATTGTGGTGACTTGAAAGGGAGAAAAATCTCTTTCTAACTTCTCCAGCCATCGTTTTTGTCCAAGGTTAAGGAAATTTAGGCAATCCCTGACTCCTTCCCCACCCCTGCCACTCCTGACCCTACCTTCCTGTACCGCACCCTCAAGGAGGCCCCATGACTCACCCCTCCTCAGAGCTCCCAATACTCCACCCTCCAGGGCCGTGGTCGGCCAACTGCGGCTCGCGAGCCACATGCGGCTCTTTGGCCCCTTGAGTGTGGCTCTTCCACAAAATACCACGGCCTGGGCGAGTCTATTTTGAAGAAGTGGCGTTAGAAGAAGTTTAAAAAATTTGGCTCTCAAAAGAAATTTCAATCGTTGTCCTGTTGATATTTGGCTCTGTTGACTAATGAGTTTGCCGACCACTGCTCCAGGGCTTCTCACTGAAGTCCTCTCCATTAAATTCTTTCCTCCCTCCCCCTTTCTGCCAGCCCAGGTCTCCTGACCCTCTCTCCACCCTAGCAATGGTCAGAGCAGGGAGCTTGGAACTACACTTCCTCCAGCAGTACTGTGCAGCCTAACAGGAAAGAGGTGTTCCTAGCACCCCAAATGGGCATTCTGGGTACCCCCTCCCTGCGCCCCCCACACACAGAAATGTTGCTCAACAATGTGGCTGGAATGGAGAGCACTATCAGTTATGCAATTGAATTATATTGTAAGTTAAAAGAGTTTTCTGCAAGACAGCATGGGAACTCTGCCACCACATGCCTTAATGTTTCTACCAGAAAATTCATTCAAACTTCCCAAAACCTGACCTACTAATGAACTTTCAGAATGAAACCTATTTGTGAGTTTGGTACTGCCTATAGTACAACTAAATCAATTTAAATTTCTAAAATAAGGATAAGAATCTCACTAAACCTATTCTTGAGGTATATTCCAAAGGACAGATCATAAATGAAAATATGCTGTTAATGAACTTCTTGTGATGAACACCTTCCTAACTCTAGTCCCTGGGGTTAACATATATTAACTTAATATTACTTTTTATAAATTAAAACAAATTTATTTTTAAATAAGGTTCTGATAAACCATGCTTCAGTAGACTATCAAATTTCAATGATGCCTTAGGAGCACACCAAAGCAGTCATAATTCTTAAGTTTCCTAAAAGTAAGCAGTGAATTTTACAGCAGTACAACATACTGCGATAGGAGACAAAACAGAACTAACCAGTGGGTCTTTATGGGAACCAGAAGCTCTCTTCTTCATTCCATAAGAGTGACTGTAAGAATGATTCTGGAAGTACATTTTTAAGTTAAATATTTGAAGATTAATGATCATACAGTGAATTTTGAAAAATAATTTAATGACATTACAGACAGAAGGGTCCATATGAGATACAGAGTAATCTACATGCAATTCCATCTGTTAGTAAGTGATCCACTGCACTTGACTGGCTAAGGTATACCACCTCTCTACACATCGGCATTTCCCCTCCCATACCCCAGGCCATCCAGCTCAGTGCCTAGCCAAAAAGCAAAAACAAAAACTTAATTAAGACTCCAAGCCAGGCAGGATGTTTGTGAGGACCTTCACCCCACACCTCATTTGAGTCCTTCTATCTTCTTTATGAAGGTATAGGTGACTAGAATCGTTCTTTGGACCAACAAAAACAAGACTGAGATAACAAAGGGCATGATATTGCATTGCCCCAGATAGTACTCTTAACCCTAGTGAGTGGTCCCACAGCATGTACTGCCCAAGAGTACAGAGCCAGATGGTATGGCTGTCCCGAGTAGCAGCATTATTAGATAATAACCTTCTGTGAGTCCTTTGAAGATAGTACCGTCTTGATACAGAACTTCCTCTAGGAGTATAGAGCCAAGGGTGTATGTGGGATACAGGACAGCAACAGTACTAAACAGGTCAATTTGTAGACAAGAAATCCAATCTAGGTATGTACTGCTCGCCGGAAATGAGGAAGTGCAGCTAAAGTGTCCTACCTACCAACAGTCTGTCTAGGCAAACCTACTGACATGCACAGCTAGGTAACGAATCAGTAATGTGTACCTTCCCTTTCGTACAATTCCTTGGACATTTTAAAAGCTGTCTTACATATTTAGAAACTCAGACAATCTATTGACCTAATATTAACCAAATAAAAACATGCTATACTTAGCTAAAATGACATGCCATAAAAAACAAACCAAATCAAGAAAAAATTAGTGGACATAACTGATGTTTCAGGAGTCACCTGTCACCGCTGGACATTTTCTGTCACCTGCTAGCTGTGACACCTAGCATTAAGCACAGTGAAGCCTGTGCTGCCACAGCTCAGCGTCTATCCAAACCCTGCTAGGACATGCCTACTAGGGTAATGAGCACGTGCCAGCTGAATAGTCCATCATCTTAAGAAAATATATTACTACCAATCATAGTATTGAAGAGGGAAGCAAATAATTTTTATCTAATTTTAAAATTCTAAAAGAAAAATATTCAAATCTTAAGTATGCCAACATTGCTTTGTGAGTCATATGTTTCCCCCCAAACATCATAACAAACCTGTGAAAGTTAGTCACAATCCATTATTAGCATCATTAGGGGTTTATAAAGTAAAACTACATTTAACAAAAAGTCATGCACTACATACTAATGATGAAAGTCTGGACGATCTGTCCTTGAGAGGATCATACTGGATTTCAGAAAAAGATGAAAGTTGCATTTCCAAAATCAGAATTATAAAAAGGGGAAAAATTAACATTTGCAAGTTATTAAAACTCCAAAATTATTAAACATAAAGGCTATTAAATGTGAATTAAAGAATAGTCCCCCACAAACTCTTTCCTAGTATAAGTTATTGCTACATTATATGTAAAGTTGCATGTTCTCTTTCAAATAGAGAGTTCATAATCAGTAAGGAAGGCTTTAAATGCAGAAATTAAGCATTCTGGAGTCAAAAGATGTTTTACTTTGTATCATTGTGACTGTTACCATCATTTCCCATCGTTTGAACAAGGCAAAAACAAGGCATGGACAGGCAATGAGGCAAGAGCATATCACTAATCAAGCTTACAGAAAACAATGGCAGCATCAAAATAAGGGGAATTCCCCTGGACCTGCTCATGAACACACTCCTGAAAAATTTCCTCCTCAAGAACCTTCCCTATTAAAAACGCTGAACCAAACTAGAAAGCTGGTCCGTGCACAGCATGGAATGCACAGTATACATACAATTGTGGCATTAAATATAAACCAAAGAAAAATATATAAAATTTGTAAGATCAGAAAACCATATTTCATGTAGAATCTATAAGGAAATAAGATGTCCTGGCCAGGTGGCTCAGTTGGTAGGAGTGTCGTCCATACACCACAAGGTTGTGGGCTCCACTCTCAGTCAGGGCCCGTACCTAGAGCTTGGAGGTTCTATCCCCAGTAGGGCGAATAGGGGAGGCAACCTTTCGATGTTTCTCTCTCTCTCTCTCTTTCCCCTTTCCTCTCTCTCTCTCAAATCAATAAAAACATACCCTTGGATGAGGATTTTTTAAAAAAAGAAAAGAAGATAATGTGAGTACCACTACATTTGAAATCCAAAAAAATTAGATTTGTGGTTTCCTACCATTCATTTGTTAAGCATTCTAGTTTATATTTTTTAAGCAATCTTACCCAGAACAACAATGCATAAAAAAAAAGCAGTAAGTTCCTCAGGTACTTTGGTAAATATATCTTTATTCCGGCCAGCATGCCTCAGTGGTTGAACACTGACCTATGAACCAGAAGGTCACAGTTCGATTCCTTGTCAGTGTACTTGCCTGGGTTGCGAGCTCGAACCTCAGTGTGGGACGTGCAGGAGGCAGCTGATCAATGATTCTCTTTCATCATTGATGTTTCTATCTCTCCCTCTCCCTTCCTCTATGAAATCAATCAATCAATAAAATATCTTTCTTTTGCAACTCTTCTACCCAGTTAGGATTCTAGGGAACAATATTGAAAACTGATCTAAAGTAATGTTTTTCTAAGTGTAGGCTGCAACTAATTAGTGGGTCATGAAATCAATTTATGGGTTCAACCAGCATTTTTTAAAAATGAAATAGAAAACAGAGTTTATCGTGCACAGTAAGAATATCATTTTGCAGATTTTCAATAATATACTTTGTATACTTATATAATATACAAACACACAGGCACATATCTGCATGTGTATACTGGATCACGGTGTAAAGTGTATTTCTTGTTGTAGAGGCTGCAATTTGAAAAAGTTTGAAATACTGTAGAAGACCAAATTGCAAATTCTAGTTCTAAGGCAGTACAATAAAAATTCAAACAAAACCAAGGTCCTCTCTTCATGCCCAACGACATGGTCATTTACAAAAAGGTATAAAAAAAAAACCTCCCAAAATATATATTTCAATAATATAAGGCTATGGTATAAATTTAGTGAAAATGGTATTGTAATAAATACCAAAAAGTATTAGAATAAAATATCTGCATTTGCAATGTTTTTCTTATATTACTCTGAAACTAACACAGAAGGCAAGCAATAAAGTGTTATTACATACGTGAAAAACCTTATTTATCCAAAATTTTCTAAAATGTCTAAAGGTGTGCATTTAATGTGTGTGTGTATGTGTGTGTGTTTAATTAATTTCAGAGAGGAAGGGAGAGGGAGAGATAGAAGCATCAACAATGATAGAGAATCATTGATCAGTTGCCTCCTGCATGCCTCCTACTGGGGATCAAGCCAGCAACCTGGGCATGTGCCCTGACTGGAAATTGAACCGTGACCTCCTGGTTCATAGGTCAATGCTCAACCACTGAGCCACATAGGCTAGGATAAAGGTGTGCACTTAGTAAATGATGTACAATAGTAAAATGTCACTGTATGGTGACATATCCCTAAAAATAAAGTTCCTTCTCAAAAGAAATGTCATTTCTCTTCTCAGTCAACAAAATATCCTTTTGGTTTTAAAAAATACCATGACCAAAATATGTATTACTTAAGCCACACATCCTAGCATATAAACGATTCCATCCTCCCAACCAGATTAAGTTCGCTGAAGAGAACAGTCATGTCTTATTTCTTCTCATTCTCTCTATAGCACCAATGGCATTTTCCAAAGGCATAGAACTTAACAAGCTGAATTGAAATGAACATATTTCAATTTTCCCTTTCCAAAATATAATGCAGAGTTCATTCAGCTGGTTTAAAGAGATTGCTGAATATATCTGGTAGGGAAATCCATAATTTGGACTCCCTAATTGCTATAAGAACAACTGGGTAAAACAAGAATCCCCCTAATAAGTGACAGTTTGTATTTATATTGCTTAAAAACATAATATTTCACAAAGGAGGGAAAACTGAAAATATGAAGGTCTAGCTAAAATGTTCCAAATCTGCTATTGTAAGCTATCATAAAAAGTATTTTTTAACTTGCAATATTTGTCTGAAGGTTTTCATTTTGGGGGGAAAAAAAAAAAAGATCAAAAGAAAGTATAGCAAAATACCGTAGAAACGAAGTTCAGTAAGTGTCAATTTCTATAAGAATGTACCTTTACTCAAGCCCCCAGAACTCTGAGAGTAAACAGTGAATGCATAATACTAACACTGCACATTTTTCTGGACTACACACCATGATGTCTTTCCTTTTGGGTATACTGGCTCTGCTCCAATGGGTCCCAGTTATGTCCTTCGATGGGCTCTTCAAAGGAATTAAACAGTGTAATAGTAAATGAAAAAAACACAAATTGCAGGAGTATTAAAATTATACTGAGGTCATTGACACATAACCAGGAACTAATACATACAACAGTAAAAATCTCCACAGTGAGAAATACCCATGTATCCCTACTGCTCTGATGCAAGATCGCCTCATTTTCTAATTTTGGATGTCTACCTTACAGTATTTCAGTATATAAAGCAATGACCAAGATGCTTTTTAAGGCAGATTGTTTTTTAAAGCAACAAACTGTTTCAATTCTAAACTCAAAGCTTTCATTTAATCCTCCCTCCCTTAAACCTACCACTCACAGTTTTGAACTAGGTTTGCTCTTTTTATTTTTATACTGAACACTTATAGCATTGACACCATTTCCAGCCCGAACAGCTTCTGGCAGGCCACCTCTCAAGAAGGTAGTGATTGAAAGTTAATTGTACAATAGGAAACATCAAAGTTCTAAGAATACAACATAACCACATCTGCTTCACATCCCAGTACTTCTAACATTCATATATCAAATACAAAGTCCAAAAGTGTTAGACATTTAAATACACGGCTCATAAGAAAAGTATTTTTTAAAAGATAGGCAGAGAAATACCAAAACCCAAAAATGTAAGCAAACTCCAATAAAATTTAGGTCAGTACTTTAGGCCATCACATTTACTTTTACAGAGAATAAAATTTGTCCACTCATTCAGCTTAATGTAGATGGTAAAGATAATTTAAAAAGCAAATAATCTGATGAAAACTTAGACCTCTCAATATTATCTAGTTAAAAGGAAAAAACTAATCCTAATTATATCTTTTAAACAATGTTATTAGTGAGCTTTCAGACTTATTGTGTAATATTTAAAATGTGCTGATGCCCTGGCTGGTCTGGCTAAGTGGATAGAGCATCAGCTTGCGGACTGAAGGGTCCTGGGTTCGATTTCAGTCAAGGGCACATGCCCAGGTTAGGGGTGGATCCCCAGTAGGGTGCCTGCAGAAGGCAGCTGATCAATGATTATTTCTCATCATTGATGTTTCTAGCTCTCTCGCTCTCCCTTCCTCTCTGAAATTAAAAAAGAAAAAGTGCTGAATGTACACACAAACAGTATAGTACTAGACTCTCCTACAGTCTAAATTTTTATTTTTATTTATTATTATGTTTTATTAATTCTCACCCAAGGATATTTTTCCATCGATTTTTAGAGAGAGTGGAAGGGGGGGAGAGACAGAGAGAGACACATCGACTGGTTGCCTCCTGCATGCACCCTGACCAGGGCTAGGGATGGAGCCTGCAACCTAGGTACACGCCCTTGACTGGAATAAAACCTGCGACTCTTCAGTCCATGGGCCGACACTCTATCCACTGAGCCAAACCAGCTAGGGCTAAAATTTTTATTTATATTTAAGTTTGCACACTGAATTTTTTTTTATTGGAACTTTACTCCTTTTCCCGCAGTAACAATTTTTTCATAATTACCATAATGAATAAAATAGTATGATAGTTCTAGTTATAACTTAAATGTATTTAATAATATAATTTCCATAAAAAGAAAATCAACTCATTACTTTATAGACACTCTGTGTAAATAATTCCCTATCAGTTTACTTTAAAATTTCTTTTTTGTTTGCAGATTTATTTTAAAGGCTCCCAAATTAGGTCAAATTTGGATGATTTTATCAAAGGTTTAAGCTAATATACTATAATCAAGTTACCCTAAGAACACATACAAATTACACTAATAAAAAGAAAGATGCAAATTGACCGTAACTTCATGATGCCCATCAGCCAATCAGGAGTGAGTATGCAAATTAACCCAACAAAGATGGCAGGTTGATTTGCATACATAGGCGCGGAGCAGCCAGGGGCGGGACGCAGGTGTTCCACACCGTCCCAGCTGCTCTGGGCCTCTGGGCAGTGTGGGAAGGCGGAAAGGCAGCTTCGGGCCGGAGCGAAAGCAGAAAGGCGGCTCCGGGCCAGGAGCAAAGGCAGAAAGGTGGCTGGCTGGAGCGAAGGTGGTGCCAGCAGCCAGGGGAAGGAAGGCCCTTCTTGCATGAATCTTCATGCATCGGGCTCTAGTTTATAAATAATCAGCTTGATAATAACTGTGTGAAACTTCATCTATGAACATGATAATGGAAAGCAAAGAAAAAAGCCAGACATTTTTAAAAAGGAAGAGAAAAGGGATTATTTTCAAAGCCCTCAAAGACATTCAACTTCTTGCCGAAACCGGTTTGGCTCAGTGGATAGAGCATCGGCCTGCAGACTGAAGGGTCCCAGGTTCGATTCTGGTCAAGGGCATTATCTTGGTTGTGGGCACATCCCCGGTGGGGAATGTGCAGGAGGCAGCTGATCGATGTTTCTCTCTCATCGATGTTTCTAGCTCTCTATCCCTCTCCCTTCCTCTGTAAAAAATCAATAAAATATATTAAAAAAAAAAAAAGACATTCAACTTCTAATCTTTTGTTGACTAACTCCCTGTGTGATTCTTCTCAAAGTATGTGTGTGCACACATATAGATATCTAGGGAGAAAGATGATGAACTTATTACCTTAAAGTTTTTCTCCTATAAAGTCATTCTGAAGCTGATTAGATTTGTATAAAGGCTTGTTAATCTTACCTTATAATAGACAAATATGCAAATTGACCACACCTTCGCTACGCCCAAGCCACGCCCACTAACCAAGCCACGCCCACCAGGAAACCGTTGCATGGATGTTGGGGTGTGGTGGAGGCGGAGGCTTTCCCGGCCTTGGGCACCAGCGGGGAGCCAGCACGGGTCGCAGGAAACCACTGGGGGTCGGCTCCTGCGATCGGTAGCAGGGACGCTGGGTGCCGCTGAGCCCAAGGCCAGGAAAGCCTGGGGCGGAGGCTTTCCGGGCCTTGGGCACCAGCTGGGAGCCTGCACCGATCGCAGGAAACCACTGGGGGTCGGCTCCTGCCATCGGTAGCAGGGATGCTGGGTGCCGCCGAGCCCAAGGCCACCGCCCAGGGCCAAGCCCCGACCCTGAAAAAGGCAGAAGGCGGTGGCCACAGCCAAGGCCTGGGTCCTCGGTGCCTGCAGAAAACTGGTGCAGGCAGCCAGGTGAATGAAGGTCTATTGCACGAATCTTCGTGCAAACGGGCTACTAGTATTATTATAAATCTAAACTTTCATAATTAACCAAAATATCTGATTCAAAAACTGGCTTACTGACTTACTCTAAAAAGACAGATTATACTCACCAAAAGTAATATAACCAGAGTAAAGAATTATTTAAGAATACAAACACATCAATAACTAACATACGGGAACATACTCAGTTTATTACAGTATATTTTTAGACATTATATAAGATGGGAAGAAAATTAGACTTAGGGGAAATAAACAAATAGGGACCTTAATATGATAGATCATTTTACTGATGAAACATCTTTGTGTTAAGTATACCAACGTGCACATTTAAAGAATTGCTTTGAAGTTTAAAGCACAAATCTTTTAAGAGAGAGATCAGTGTCTTGGCACAATATGCAAGCCTTTTTAACAAGCGATTTCTCATTTATCTTAATATACAACAATGCATGTTAAAAACTTGAGACATACTACCAAATGTTAATCAAAATGTTGAAGCATGACAATTTCTATAAACATGACAAGCAGGAATTTTTCAAATCAGTAGCTCAATTTTTCCATGTAATAAAACTATAATTAGTCACCCAAACTTCAAAATATTTATCATTTAATAAATTATTTTAAAAATATATTAACCACTTCTTGGCCTTTTGGCCTATGCATCTGTTCTTACCAAGTTTAACATCTGATACATCCTCTATCCAAGGACAACGTATTAATGGATTTTTAGAGCAAGGAGAAAAAAAAATTTTTAAATATGAAAGTAAGAAAAATCTGAAAGAACCATGCAGATGTCATTCTATAAAATCAACCTCATTATTTTGCAATAATTTTTAAAAATCAAGTCCTTTTATAAAAAATAGATGAACATATTTGTGATTTTTAGCATTGATTTTTTAGCAACAATTTGAGAGAAAGCATCAGTTTCCAATGAAAGAACTTTGCCAATATTTTCTTTAAAAAAAAAAAGGCAAAGGGGAAAAAGAGGCAAAGGAATATATGAGCATTATCAGATTGCTTAGCAATGGTGCTGCAGAAAGCTCAGACACATAAGCTTTGCTATTGTGTAAACAAAATACCAACCCTGTGACTGCCAAGACTTCGAATGGACAATGCATCCTCAACTCCCTGATAAAAATAAAAACAAAAGTTTGTGAGTGACTGCATTAAGTTAGTGAGGAAAAAGTACTAGAGGCAAGTTTATAGGTTATTACAAACCAGAGAAGGACGGTGATGACTGGACCGGTGGGAATACCTGGCCCTTTCTGAATCTTCCTGGGAAAGGAGAAAGTACATGGAGAATTAATCACTGAACAGAGGATTGTCTATCAGAACCACTGGGTGAAGGCAGGTCAGTTCAGAGCACAGCCGCACATTCCTTACAGCAAGCAGGTATGAACAACTCGGTTTCAAAAGCTGAGTCTGGGGCAGCCACATGCTTCAGTTGGAATGAAAGTAGAGATCATCTTGGAAATGTTTTTATTTTAACAAGTCTATATATGTCTGACCATTTGTAGAATGTAATCTATGTATGCAAAGACAGCTCAATATACCAAGATAAAAATAAGAAAGTATTCTTAAACAGAAATTGAGTTTAGCATTAAAATGTAGACTTTTTATCTATTTTTTTTTTCATTGTGAATGTTAGTTTATGCAAGGCAAGAAGAAATGTTTACTTTGTTAGAGGTGTAGTAAGTAGACAGTGTATTGCTTTTAAAAGATTTGGGTCAAAATTTTCTGCTCACTGCAAAGAATTTCTTTTTTTCCTTCTCTGGAAAAGAATAGCTAAATGAAATAGCCCCTGACTGTGTATTGTTAATATGAAAAACTACTTATAATTAGAATTGGATAAACATTTTGGAATTGATAAAGTTAATAAGAGGTATGCCTTATGAAGACTGCAAAGAAAACTGGCCACAACCTAACAGTTGACTAAATTAAATGTAATTCTCAACTTTTCCATTCAGTTATTAGCATTGGAGCATTAAGTCCTGAATCAGGTGAAATCAAATAACTAGTGCCTAGAATCTAACCAACTGAAACAGTAAGAAACTTCTGATCTTTCATATTTTCAAAGTCCAAAGTATTAAAGTGATTTGCACTGACTAAGGTATATACACAATTGGTCCAAATGAGGTCACAGTTGATAACAGAGATGAATCAATATCTCAAACACCTCGTGGCCATACAGCATGATCATTATGCAGGTATAACAAATAGATGTGGCTATGTCTGATGATTCATTTCAAATACAGAAATAGGAATTCAACTAAAACACCACAGTTAATGCCTTATTTTAGTCATGACTTCGAGTATAATTGCAAAAATCTCCTGTCTGTCATCTGCAGATTTGACACATTTGATCAAATCTGTTCAGAAGTCCATTTATAAGCAACATATGATTCAATAAGTCAATATCCAATGGGATATTCTGATCTTTAGGAAAATTCATCAATGATTTACATTTCTGTTATATAATAGACACAGGTAATCTGTAAGAAGCCAAGCAAAATTCTTCCCTTTCTTCAACTATCAGGAGATACCACAAAAGTTTTGGGGGCATATGCATTAGCCCAGCAGAAGAGATACAGTTTATTAAGTGGTGACTAGTTCTAGGCTAGTTAGCTTGGTTAGTTTAAAGAGCCTGTGCTACAAAGGCGAATTAATTCTACATGCCCCCTCCCAATATTATTTGGGATACTAGCGTGACATACATGGTTTAATGTTCAGCCTTCGTTTTATTCTGTCCTTTCTTTTCATTCCACCTACCACACAAGAGCACTTTTTAAAAACCTACCTCTAAGAAGCACATCCCACTAAAGATGTGAAATGAAATTATAGGTAAAAACATTAGGACAATGTTCACATACAGAACACTCAAAGTAAGCTTCATTCCTGAGCCTCATGCCCTTGCTTTCCCTTTTCACATTTCAACATCCCACCCCCGCACACAAAAAAAGGATTATAATTAGAAATTTTTTCATATGGGAAGATTCTCCTTTTAATAACTGACAATCCTATTGTTTGTACATACATTATTTATTTTTATTATAAATTTATTAGTAATTTATGTTTCATACTGTATCACATGCCAACTTCTATTATAGGTTCATTGACAGAAAGTAGCTAGAGAGACTAGAATAAGATAAAAAATGAGATGAAATATCAGTTTGAAAGGAGTAAAAGCAAGTGTCAGAAGAGGTTAGAAGTGATAAATTATTCCTGTCTGAAACTAAACCCCATCTTCTCTGCATGCCCAAGTCTGAGCTATCATTCAAAACTTGGGTTAGCTGCCACCTGCATCTAAGCCTCTAACCCAAACTGTTCCCCCTTCCATGAAAATCTAGCACACTCACTGCCTGAACTGCACACGTTTCACAGAGATGAAACTATGTTTATCTTCATGGCCTCTGAATATGGGAATCAAATATTTAACTTTTAATATAGGCTTTTTGCTTATAATGTTTTGGTCTGCCCTAAGATATTAAAATCTTAGGCAATTTAATTTTAGAACTATAATACATAATTAAAAGAAGAAATTAAACTATTATTTCCATAGAAAATTTGCAAGCAAAAGTGATTTCTTTTATTCACACAAAACATTCTCAACGCACCATTAGTAATATTAATCCAGTTACATGCAGAAGATACTTTACAGATTCTATTCCCAAGTAATCAAACATCTTTTTTCTCTCTTTTCTAAAATACCACAAGGAGAAGTATGACAAAGTTTTAAACTTATAGGTCAATATAGTCATAATTATTTTAATTCCGGTTGTACTCTAAAATGCTGCTATAGAAGGGATTTTCTTATAAAAGTTGCTGTCTTAGCAATAACTAGACAGTAGTTCTTAACCCTTTAGGGATCACACAGTCCTTTGAGTATCTGATGCTAAAAATACACATGGGCATTTCATATTCATATATATATATATATATATATATATATATATATATATATATTCAAAATTTTGTGTGAGATTTTATGGCTTCATGCCCCAAGCCTATTCACATACCAAGTTAAGAACCCCTACAACAGGAGACGATTGGGGAACTCATCAACATTGAAAAAAATTCAAAGTTAGGAATGATTCACAGTAACTAATATTCACAATTTGCTCTTGTAGCTAACAAATTTGGGAGTCGTGGTAGAAGACTTGAAAAGAAAATGAAATTACTGAAAAATGAAGAGTAATTTTCGCCAAAACCAGTTTGGCTCAGTGGATAGAGCGTCAGCCTGCGGACTGAAAGGTCCCAGGTTCGATTCCGGTCAAGGGCATGGACCTTGGTTGCGGGCACATCTGTGCAGGAGGCAGTTGATCGATGTTTCTCTCACATCGATGTTTCTGACTATCTCTCTCCCTTCCTCTCTGTAAAAAATCAATAAAATATATATATTTTTAAAAAAGAGTAATTTTCAGAGGAGATGGAAGAATGACTCTTAATGAAGACCCTGCTAACTTAGTGTGTGTGTGTGTGTGTGTGTGTGTGTGAGAGAGAGAGAGAGAGAGAGAGAGAGAGAGAGAGAGAGAAGAAGGAGGAGGAGGAGGAGGAGGAGGAGGAGGAGGAGGAGGAGGAGGAGGAGGAGGGAGAGAACAGGGAAGGAGGGAAAAGGGAGCAAGAGTCAGGGGGAGAGGAGGAGAGAGGGAAAGAAGAACAAACCCATAGAAAGAAAAAAATATTCATCTACTCAATCTTTCTTGGTCAGTAGTATTCCTTAGATGAGTGTGAGATTATAGACTACAACAGAAAGGGTTGGACTCCAAGTACAAATTTTGATCACTAAAGACAGAAGAGAGAATCTCTGACCTTTAGGTTCAAACATGCCAACCACTTCTACTTTGCAAACTATTAGTCAATGTTTTACTTCAAGATTGCATTATTTCAGCAAGTGATCACAACATGCAGGACAGGCAATCCTGGCCTACCAGCCACTTGTGAATCTGTCCCCACTTCCGATCAAAGGAATGATGAGAATGCTACAAATGCAAAAGTTTCATAAACTAAAGAGTTTCCAAGAGTTACTGCATTCTCTGAAAAGTCTTAATCATATACATTTGCCCTGAAGTGCAGATTGTTGACTCAAAGTTACACATTCAAAATGCAGAAAATTACTAAGCTAAATATGTTCAATAATAAGAGACATATGGTTGTTTAGAGGACCATAATAGAAGTTATATTTAATAATTATCTCCTTATAATTTACTATAATTTTAGAAGTATAAAAGACAATGCATTGCAACATTTTCGTTTCAAGCCAAGAACTGCATTCAATATTTAAAACTATATATGAGGTTAAAAAATATTACAACATATTAGCGATTTTACTTTTGGTTTTTAGCTGTAACAATATGGAAACTATACACTTCTCTTAATCCATAAGCAGAAGATAAACCACCAATATCAAAATAAAGCGCTTAATACTACCCTGCAGGTTTCCCCCCCTTTGTATTAATACAGCATCATAAATATTTTTATGGGAATTTTCAGAGCTAGGACAATGTCAGAGGAAAGGGTAGAAAAAAGAGCATTTGCTTCATTTTTAAGAAGTCAAATCTCTATATACCTATTTTTAAATTTTGATTTTGCTTTTCTTTCTGATGATAAAAGCATACTGAAATTTATTAACTACGGAAAAGTATAAGAAAGTAAAATCAATCATAATTCCACCATAGACAAAGTATTGATAATAACCACTTCTTTCTAGTAGTTTTTGATCCTACATATGGGTACCAGGCTTTGTAACACAACATTGGAGTCCTACAAGTCTTACAGTTTGTTGCTTTGTTGTTTTTCATTTTCTTACACGAATATTCTCTTCCGTTATTAAATATGCTTAAAAACTACAAGGTTGAGTAACGTCTCAGTGCTTTACTGTGTAGATATCATAATATAATTAACTGAAATTCTAGGACATTTAGAACTATAGTGAGTAACATAGCAAGAGTTATATGTGTTTGCTGTTATTATTTAAAACAAATATCACATTTAACTTGCTGATGTATAATGGATTGTTAAGATACATACAACAGGTTACACCAGGGGTCTTCAAACTTTTTAAACAGGGGGCCAGTTCACTGTCCCTCAGACTGTTGGAGGGCCAGACTATAGTTTTAAAAAAACTATGAACAAATTCCTATGCACACTGCACATATCTTATTTTGAAGTAAAAAAACAAAACGGCAAAAACACCCGCATGTGGCCCACGGGCCGTAGTTTGAGGACGCCTGGGTTACACTCTTCCCAGTGTTTCAAAGGAAATTAGATTTACTTCAAAAGTAAACTAGCCAAGTATAAATTTTTTTTTGAGACTAGCAGGAAATTAGGGTTATTCCCCCCAATTACCTCTTTTTGCTGTCGTTCCAGTTCTCTCATGCGTATATCTCTTGCTTCTGCCCGGGCAGCCCGTTTTGCTGCCAGCCTTGCCTCTGCCTGAAAAGGAATATAAAGATTCAGCTTTGTTTAAAAAGAGCAACCACCACCACTTCTACCCCAGGCTGGAGAAAAGGAGCAAATAAGACACGACCTTCTTATTTGGAGTGGGGACAGGGGAGGGCAAGATATCCTCTATCAGCAGTTTGACTGACTTCAGTCAACTCCTTACACACTCATTTCTCTCTCTAGTCCCAGAGTCTCTACTAAAATCTAGGCCTTCACCTTTAACTGCTTGCCTTGATTTCTCATTCAAAACATTTCACACAATTCATGATGTATCTCTCCAAACTTGCTTTTCCAGAATGTCTTTCCCTAGCAATTGAATCAAACAAATTAAAAAACATCAGAATAAACCTTTGTTTCATTTTGCACATTGCCAATGTCCAGTCCCCAAGTATTGTCAATTCCCTACCACTGAGTTTCTCGCAAACCTATCCTGGCCTTTTTTTATTCCACTGTTTCTGTTTGTTTCGGGAACTCTTCATATGTCTCTCTCTTTAAATTAAGATATAATTCACATATTATCAAACTCACCACTTAAAAATATGGTTCTGTCGTGTGTTTTTTAGTATATTCACGAGGTTGCACAACCATCACTACTAATTCCAGTACTTGCCCACGTGTACCAGTTGCTCCCATCTGCGGCCATTCCTAGGCTCTACTGGGCTCTATTAAGCCTCTCTTCACAGACTGTTTGCTTGGCAGGAGGTATTTTCTCCTATTCAGCTAAAATATTACCTTCTATGAAGGCCCGATCCCCTCTTCCATCGAGTAATACTGTATGCACATGCCTCTATTGTGGCTTTACTATGCTGCATTAAAGTGACATGTTCTGTCACCCCACAACTTGCATGCCTCAATGTCTGCTAAGTAAACAAAAGAATTTCAAGCCACCAGCCAAAGTCTCAAGGAAATGAGACCAGGAAATAGCTTGATGCACCACATGAAACAAAAATCTTCTCTCTGGTTTCTATCTTGTAGTGGTTTCCTCTGTTCTTGGCCACATCCTAACTCTGATTTCAATCTCCCCTTCTGATATCTACAGCAGTTGTTTCTTCTCATTTGTTATATCCGTGCCCAAGCCTCATACTAAGAAGTGGTTCAGCCAATATTAAAAGGGTCTACTGTGTGTAAGCTATTATGCTAGATGCTAAAAATACAGAATAAGGTATGACATCTCTGCCCTAAAGAAATTCACAACCTAATTGAGGGAGACAGAAACACAATGTTTAAAAGGAGGGAAGCATGCAAGAGGGAGCAATTAAGTTACGCCTGGCAAGGTCATACATAGCAGGCTTCTAAGAGGAGGAGACAGTTTAATAGTTAACACTTATTCAACTACCCAATTTTGGAAATTTCCCAGTCTGCTTAACTGGCCTTTCAGTAGCAAAAACCCTAGGAAGTTACTTAGTCTACCAACCTCAAGGTCTAAACACTGACATAAATTTTACATTGGCCTCTATTGTTTAAAAACCTATATCCCCACCCTGGCCAGTGTGGCTCAGTTGGTTGGAGCATCGTCTGTTTAACAAAAGGTTGCAGGTTCAATCCCCAGTCAGGGCACATATCCAGGTTGCAGGCTCGATCCTCCGTCAGGGGAAACGTGGGAGGTAACCAATCAATGTTTTTCTCATATCGATGTTTCTCTCTTTCCCTCACTTCCTTTATGTTTTTTAAAGTATGCTCTGCCTTCTCTATCCCTCTATGACTAAGCACCAATTTATTACTAGAGTTTGTATTTTACAGAAAAAGACTACAAGTCTAAGTTAGATAGCAAATACATTTTTAAATTACAAAGTATCATTTTCCTGGGAAAATTTTTCAAACATCATTTTTTAAATTTAAGAAAGCCATAACAATGTGTAGGAGTTTTCATTTCCATGTATATTAATTAGCTTTGTACTTGTAGCCTCCCTTAGAAATTTATAAAGAAGGCCAATTTCATCCTTCTAATATCTGTAGCCAATTCTGCACAATAGATACTAAAATGGGACTTTCCTCAACAAACCAAAATTATAGATCACTGAAATCTAGTCTCAAACAAAACTTCTTTTACAACGAAAGGGAGAGGAACCTGACTACCGTGTAACAGAAAGAACGTGGACTTCAGAGCCACAAAAACACCCTTTCCCTCCCTGGACGTGGTCCTGAAGAAGGCCCCTGAACAATCTGGTTCTTTAGATACACTGCTACCAGATGCCGAAGGCAGCGCGGATAGGAGAGTCCAATCTAGCAGACAAAATGTGTTCTCTATACTTACATTCTGTGATTTTCAACCTCTTATATCTCATGGCACACATAAACTAATTTTTAAATTTTGCAGCACACCAAAAAATATATTTTTTGCCAATCTGACAAAAAAGTAGGTATAATTTTGATTCATTCATTGTTGTGTTGGCTGTTGTCATTTTTTATTTGACAATCTAAGGAAAAGAGGTCAGTGCCCCTGACTAAATAGTCAGGTATTGTAAGTTTTAAAAATTCTTGCAGCACACCAGTTGAAAATTGCTGCTTATAAAGAGAAAAACAAACAAACAAAAAAAGCCAACAAAACAAAAAGAAAATTGCTGCTTATAATGATACATTTTTATACAGACCAATTATAGCTACACAAAACATACTTCTAGGTAGTAACACTAGCATTCTCCCCTCAGAATACAATAGCATGAAAGAGCTGCTACAAATTTAACAACTACCTCACAAATGTAAAATAAATGGGACATCACAATAAAAGACCACAAGAATTTACCTACGTTCAAAACAAAGTTGGATAAAAAATTAAACATAGAATTACCATTTGATCCAATAATTCCACTTCTGAGTACATAGACCACAGAATTGAAAGCAAAGATTCAAACAAATATTTATAAACCAATATTCATAAGCAGCATTATTCATAAGAGTCAAAAGGTGGAAACAACCCAAATGTCCATCAACAGATGAATGGATAAACAACATGTGTTATACATGTGTATGGAAAAGGGTGCTGTAATAAACCATAAATTCCTTACTGTACAGGTCATGTCATGGTGGGCAGTCATGCCCCAGCCCTGTAAGTTCTTTAGTGAAAGGTTTTTAAGCAAACCCTATCTATTGTTCTTGCGCATCAAGGTGAACATACCTTTGAAATGCCAGAAGTAATACCCTCCAAGGCGTGTAACCACGCTGAAGAGAG
The DNA here is from genome assembly GCF_951640355.1 of Cnephaeus nilssonii. Classification (NCBI taxonomy): domain Eukaryota; kingdom Metazoa; phylum Chordata; class Mammalia; order Chiroptera; family Vespertilionidae; genus Cnephaeus; species Cnephaeus nilssonii. The sequence goes on along the minus strand of NC_137088.1, from coordinate 10,452,011 downwards.
CACATAATCTGGTTAACTATCATGTAATCCAATCCCACCTTGCTTTCTTCCACCTTCACATAATCTTTCTTACATTCCCGCCTTAATTCTAAATGCATAAAAGAAACCGAAACTGTTACTCTGGGGAGCATTTGAAATCTTGCTCCCCAGCATATGCTATTAGTTTTGACTCAAACTCAAAAATTTACCATAGGTTTGAGTGTTTTTACATAGCTATACAGACACATAGAATATTATTCGGCCTTACAAAAAAAAGAACAGCTCACCAGTTCCTCAAAACATTAAACATTGACAATAATATCCAGCAACCACCTCTAGATATGCACCTAAGAGAAATGAGAACAAAATCTTGTACATGAATGTTCATTAGCAGCATTATTCATAATAGTCTAAAAATATTAAAACAAGCCAAATGTTCATCAACTGATGAATGGATAAACAAAATGTGGTATTATCCACACAATGGAATATCATCCTATCTAATAAAGAGGGAATATGCTAATTGACTGTCACACTCTCACAAAGATGGTGGCACCCACAGCCAATAAGGAGGGAATATGCTAATTGACTGTCACACCCTCAAAGATGGCGGCGCCCACAGCCACAAGATGATGGTGCCCAGTCCCCTCAGCCCCGCCAGGGCGGCAGATGCGCGGCACAGCAGGGCCCGCCCCCAGGTGCGTCCGGCCGCTCCGCGCGCCTGCCTCTGGAGTCCCCCAGTCCCCTCAGCCCCCTAGCCGCCCAGGACTGGCCCGAGGTGCAGGCAAGCCTCGGATGGCGGCTGCCCAGTCACCCAGGGCCGCTCAAGGCTCAGGTAATCAGGGCTGACAAAGGCTTGCACTGCCGGCAGTGGCAGCAGCAGAGGTGTGATGGGGGCGTCGCCTTCCCCTGATGGCCAGGTCGCCTCCCGCGCCTGAGGGCTCCCGGATTGTGAGAGGGTGCGGGCCGGGCTGAGGGACCCCCGCCATCCAGTGCATGACTTTTCATGCACTGGACCTCTAGTTCAGCTATAAAAAGAAAAACTGATAGAGGCAGGCTACAACATGGATGACCTCAAAAACATGCTAAGTGATAAAAGCCAGACACAAAAGGACACATATTGCATAATTCTATTTATATAAAATGTGCAGAATAGACAAATCCAGAGGCTGGGACATGGGGAACATGGAGAGTGATTGCTAATTGTTATGGGGTTTCTTTTTGTGCTGATAAAATGTTCTGCAATTAGAAAGTGGTGAGTTTTGCACATCCTTGTAAATATACTAAACACCACCGAAATTGTATACTCTAAAATAATGAATTTTGTGATATTTAACTTATATCTCAATTTAAAATTTTTAAACAAAGGGTACTGGGTACATAAAAAAATACCATGCCGAAGATAAACTAATAGTAAAATATGCAAAATTTCAGTACATAAAATTCAATATATAAAACAGGAGAAAAGGAATCTATCTAGTGATCTCATTCGTTTGGAAAATGCCAGCTTACACTTTTTTTTTAAATCAGTCTTCCTGAATTTCCAAGACAAGAATAAAATAATAAAGCATTTTTCAGACTTACATGACCACACTATGAAATAAAACCCTAAATAATTCTTCAAGGATCATATTCCAAGGAACACATTTGGGAAATAATGATTAAACTTAATGGCAGTATACCAGAATCCAATTCAAACTATATTAAATTCTGTTAAGGGGTAACCTTACCTCTGCTTTTAATATTTATACAAATAACGTTATCAAAATAATCTCACAATCAACACCCAAACTTTCAAAATAATGTGGAAGATGAGAGCTCACACTAATGTAACTACCACCGTTTCAGCAGTTACCTAACAAAGCTAGATGCGTATTTGTCTTTAATCCACAAAGGAACTCCTTGAGGTACGAAAAGGTTCAGTAAGTTGCCCAACAGTCCATGGCTAGCAAGTATTGGAGCTGAGATTCACATCCTAAGAATCTGTCTCTAGTTAACACTCTTAACCATGTTGCCACACTTGTATCTTTAAACCCCAAGTATAAGAGCATATCCTTAGACAAATAATAAAAGTTTACTTTGGATGAATTATCCTAAGATTTTCAACTTAACATAAATTCTTTCTTTTCTGTGAAACGGTACCATTCTGATTCTTACTTCTTTGACCATGACTTTACTCCCAATATAGGTAAACTCCTTTCCTGCACAGCCTTTCATCTCCTTATTCCATATTTTCACTTACCAGCCAATGAGAATGACTCAAATCTTAACATCTCAAGCTCTGACCAAAATCCAAGTCTATATTTCTGTCTAGTGGGTCTCTTATTAATAAACTTAAGAGTGAATAAAAGCAACCTCATCTTCCCCCAGTGAATAGGGTTTGCTTCCCTATTTTCCAATCTACAGAAATGAAACCCGTGTTACATTTGTTCAAAACGCAAGTTCTCGGGGCCTCCTACTTCCTAACCAAATCTTCCTGTTCGATGTCCCTTGAATCCAATCTTTCATTTCCATTCCAACACTTTTCCTCTCCTAAGCATTCTGTTTCCTAATTCTAACTTCACTTTATCCATTTCAACTCTCCTTCTGCCCTCGATATTCCATACTATAAACTGTTGAATTAATCTGCCTGCAACACCAAGAAACAAGCAAAATAAAACATCCTAAAGTAAAATGATTAGCCATAATATATTTTATAATGCCCAATATGCAAAAGCATCTTTATGCTTTCCGAATTTTAAATGTGAATTGTTACTGCTTCAGATAAACGCAGAACTAAAGTAAATTTGCTGTAGTTTCCAGTGGTACTGCAAGTAAGCACAACTAAGGCGAATCCTATTATAACTCTTCCATCTGTCCAGGAGGTCTACAAGTAAGGCAGGATCTATCCAATCCACTGGATAGTGCTTACTGTTTCCTTGGAATATAATTCACAAGTCAAATTTCATTTGGAAGTATTATGGGGGGGTGGGGGGTGGGGAACTATGTGGTGTGTGTTTTTTTTTAAAGCTTGATCCCATTATCCTAAGATTCAAAGGCAAGAGAATTAAGTTATATAACAATAAACTAATATAAATTTATATGTTGTTATATAACATAAAGTCCATACTCCCCAGGGAATTTGCCCAACTATCTGATCTCTCTTCTCTGTCTTCACTTTCCCACTCTATTGGTTTGTTCTTCTCATCATAAGTAGGTTCAAAGCCTTTCTCTTATCTTTAAAAAAACGAAAAATACCATCTGGTTAAATTCTACCTTGTCTCCTTTATAACCAACTTTCCTGGTACCTCCCTCCTTAATTCTCACTCCCATCATATGACTGCATTCTGGCTTCTGTCCAAGTCACTTTACTGAAATTGCTCATGCAAAAGTAACTAATGACCACTAACTACCAAACGTAGGAAAATTTTTCTATTCTTATCTCACTTGTCCTATCTGGACTTCCAACATCAATGACCACTCAATTCCTTCTTTAAAATCTCACCTCCTGGCTTTCTGCAATACTAGTCTTTCCTGCTTTTCCTTTTGACTCTCTGACCTCTCTTCCTCAGAATCGTTCATATATAGGTTCATTTTCCCCTGCTAGCTCCTTAAATTTTAATATAATAAAAGCTTCCAGGCTTGATCTCACTTTTTTCACTCTATGTTCCCTCCCTGAGTAATACTGGTAGTTGGCAAATCTTTATGTCCAACCCAGCCTTTCTTCCACAGTCCCTGATCGAACTGGCTCTTAAACACTGGGGCTGTGTTTCTCGTTCCCCTACCACTCTCCAGCCATACTGCACTATTATTCTGGCAGTTTCTCACATGGTTCTAGTTGTTTCATACCCTGTGCCTGTAGAGTGCTTAGGAAGCCATGCACAAAAATCCATAAGACAAGGGAGAACTTTTATTTATTTTTAAAGAATTTTATTGATGTTTAGAGAAAGAGAAAGGGAGAGGGAGAGAGAGAGAACCATTGATGTGTGAGAGTGATGCATGCTCCCTACCAGGGATTGAGCCCCCAACCTGGGCATGTGCCTTGACCGGGAATCAAACCAGCAACTTTTCAGTGCATGGGACAATGCCCAACCGAACCACACTGGCCAGGGCTATGTTAGAACTTTTCGAAAATGGACAGGAAGAATATATTATTTTATTAAAGTGGTCCCCTGTTGTGGTGGGGAGATAGGCCTGGGGGTGGGGGGTGAAACCAAGGGTCCTAAACTTGGTTTATAATTTCTTCTTTCTTCCTTCCTGCCTATCTTTGTAAAGAAAAGATCAGAAACAACTGTCACAAAATGTTGACATCAGTTCATGTTGGGTGGTGGACTCATAGATACTTATCATCAAAACCTTTCAGCACTTACTATTTTCCAGAAAGAATAATACATCCAATTACACACTCAAGTATCTTTATAAAAAGGGAAACCTCTAGTTGTAAAGCTTTTGCCTACTGTGATCATGTGACAGTTTTAAAGAGAAGCAAATTAAATTTTCATAATGCACTGACTGAACCATGTCTGTAATTGTCAGCCTGCATGTATATCCATAATATAAAACCCACGCAACTGGCATGAGTTATAGAGATAAGTATAATCTGGACCTTTACAGACTATGCTTAAATTTCAAGAAATCTGAAACACAAAATTCTAGAAAGTAAAACATTCATGGAAAATGACTAATTCAGGTAGCTAAGACTCAGAGTTTACTGTGTTTAATTTTGTTTATTCTTCCATGGCACTCATGCCAAAAGAACCCTGAAAGACAAATTAAGAGACATAATATTTATTGTGTTGCTATGGTTTCCAAATTAACAAATAAAAATCATCACTCGATTTCCTAGCAACATCCCTTTAGTAGAAAATCTTAGGTTGCATTTTTCTTAGATCTTACAATATAATTATGTTTCACCACCTTTTTAAAAGCTTTTGATAGTTGAAGATCAAATATTTAAATTTTTCTGAGCATAAATACCAACATGTATTAGATCAAATACAGAGATTTTTAACCCATTTTCTTCTGCTGTCTTTATTCAAAGACCTTTTGAATAAAGCAAAATATTCTTTTGGAATGAGAGAGGAAATTGAAGATTACAAACTTTAGTACTGAGGTCTAAGTATAACCCAATAAAATGATAGTACAGGAAAACTGAAACTTTTAATCTACAATGACATATCTAACCAAAGGAGAAAATGTGAATCAGTTCTAGCAGATATACTGGGGGGAGAAGGGAGGTTTTGCTAGTACAGTCTTCACATTTAGGTTAATGATACTATGCTATTTGAATTTTTACCCCCACATTCCCGTAAGTCACAGGAATGATGAAGATCATGACAGTGAACATTATACCAAATATTTTTCCAATCATACTGACACAAAACTAAGTCTTAAGGTTCAATAATTCTCCCTTCATTCTGGTTAGAGGGACAAATCAAGTAACAGAGAAATTTGAGAGTTAACACTGGATGGAATAAAGAGAGATATGCCCTTGATGGGCATTGGCTGAATTCATGCACTAATGCCAACAGAAGGAATCCCAAATGACTAAAGAACAACTTAAATTTACTCTTTCAAAGAATCTGTCTAATAAAATCAATAAATACAAAAAGGGGGGAGTTTTTATTTTTTAACTGGGTAGAAATGGAAAGAAAAACATACACTTTTTATAACTCTGAAAAAGTAACTCACATTTCAGAATCTCTTATAAATTTTTATGTACCATCACTGAGAACATTTAAAGGTCTTTTAAATAAGAGTAATTCTGCCTCCTGTGGAGTTACTTTTTCAGACGAATCCAATTTGCATGGAACAATCTGAACCAAACACACAATGATCAAAAAAGTGTCAGAATTAAGAAAGACTCGAGACTTGACTTTGAAATCTTAGCTCTTTTTTTTTTAAATATATTTTTTATTGATTTTTTACAGAGAAGAAGGGAGAGGGATAGACAGAAACATCGATGAGAGAGAAACATCGATCAGCTGCCGATCAATGATTGATTCTCTCTCAGCATTGATGTTTCTATTTCTCTTTCCCTCTCCCTTCCTGTCTCTGAAATCAATAAAAACGTATTTTTAAAAATGAAAAGAAAATGAATGCTTTAAAAAAAAATTACCAGGGGCAGGAGAGAGAGAAGTAGAAAGTTATTGCTTAATGGTTACAGAATTTCTGTGTGGGGTGATGAAAAGATTTTAGAAATAGATAGTGGTGATGGTTATACAACAGAGTGAATGTAATTAATGGCCCTAAATTGTAGACTTAAAAATGGTTAAAATGGCAAATTTTGTTATATATATTTTAACAACTTTAAATAACAATGTAATATACCAAAAACCATTGGTATATTTTAATTACACACTTCCAATGGGTGAATTATGTTATGTGAATTATATCTCATTAAGCTATTAAAAAATGAAATCCAGAAGTTCTAGCAGCACAAATGTTAAACAGCCATAGAGCTTTCTTTTTTCCTTATTATTACAAGTAGGTTTAAGCACCAAATATGTACACGTGTAAATTCTGCTCAACAATAAAGTTTCTAAACACTATTTGCTAGACTCTAACTTCTATAAAACAAGATCAATTTCTATGCCTGTCACTGATTCTTTAGAATTAAAAGAACTGTGCATTATGAGCATTAATTTTCTTTGGGTCATGGATCTTGAGAGAAATCACAGAATTTCAGAGCTGGAAGGATTCTCAGATCATCCAAAAACTAAGAAAGAGAGATCCAAGATGGTGGAGGAGTAGGTGGAAGTTGCACTCACCTCCTCTCAGGACCAAACTGGAATTACAACTAAAATATAGAACAATCAACCTGAATAACCAACTGAAGACTCGCTGAACAGGAAGTCTTATAACCAAGGATTTACGGAAGCCACAAGGAAACTGGTAGGAAGGAAGAGATAAGAAATGGGCTGGCCCAGCTCTCACAGATGGTGGCTGAGATCCCTCAGCTGCCAAGGTTCCCCCTTAGGAGCAAGGGTGTGTCAATGCCATGCCAGGCTCTGCTGCCCAGAGTGCCAGAGCCAGGAAGAAGCACCCACATAACATCTGGCTGTGAAGATCAGTTGGCATTCTGTCCGCCAGGGAGATAGGAGTCTGCTTGAAACCTAGCACCTTCTTTTTTTTAAAAAAATTTTTTTAATTGATTTTTAGAGAGAGAGGAAGGGAGGGGGGAGAGGGAGAGAGGGAGAGGGGAGGGAGAGAGGGAGAGAGAGAGAGAGAGAGAGAGAGAGAGAGAGAGAGAGAGGGGGAGGGAGGAAGAGAAACATCAATGAGAGAGAAATATCATCAATGGGCTGATTCCTGCACACCCTCCTACTGGGGATGGAGTCCACAACCCAGGCATGTGCCCTGATAGGGAATCAAACCAGTGACCTCTTGGTTCCTAGGTCAATGCTCAACTGCTGAGCCACACCAGCTGGGCTAAGCACCCTCTTAAAAGGCCAGTACACAAAATCTTGTTTGCAGGCACTCAACCTGAACTCATGCCCTGCTGAGGGAGTCAACTGTCTGGGCCCAGGGTGTAGAGGTCTGGGCAGACTCAGAGGATGTCAGTGACTGAGTAGTGTGGCTCTAGGGTGGGAACTATTTCTCCCATCTTGCCATGAACCTGACCAGCGGCTCCCCTTCACAAAGATCCACTAGCCCCACCCATCGAACTCCCAGCAGCCCCACCCTCTGGACTCGCAGAAAACCCACTCTCCTGATTCCTGGCAGACCACCTTGCTGAGATAAAGCACTCCAGGAAGTCCAGGCAGAATCCAGAACAAACTGAGATATGGTTCTGGAACATAGACCATTCCCCCCACCTTTCTGAGTGCCTCCCCCTCACCAGAGATCTACTAGCCCCACCCTGTGGATTCCCCACAGCCCTGCCCTGCTGAGCTCAAGCTCTCCAGGAGGTCCAGGTAAAATCCAGGCCAGACTGATTGGTGTGGTTCTAGCCGGGGCCATTTTTCCCTCGCACATTCGACCCCTTAGACTCTTTAGAGCCCCTCCTTCACACGGCCAAATCTTGGTCTGTTTGGGCCCGATAAACTCTGCTGCCCTTACCCTGACAATTCCCTGAGACCTCATCCACCACAGAAGTCTGAGGAAACCCAGTGGATGACAGCAAGCCTTGGTGTACCCTGGGACTTTGGCTAAGTGGCCTCAAACCCAGCACTGGCACCAAGTTTAAGACTGTATCAATCTAGTAAACACTACTCACCCCTACCCCTTGTGATCCACTGAGAACCTACCTCTTGCAACTCAAGTACCACCAGAGGCTGTTTCAGTGACTGAGCCTAACAAGCAGCCATTAGGCGGATCTCGGCGGGTGCCTTGCTGACCTGCCCCTGGACTCAGTGCTGGTGGAAACCAGCCTTGGTGTGCAGCTTGGTCCTTCTCACATACACCCAGGCACAGCAGAGGCAGCCACAAACGTGGATCACTTTGTAGCTCCAAACAGGTTGCCCAGGACCAGACACAGGCAGCATCTGACACTGACTTGCACCAAAGTCCCTCCCAAGAGGCCCAGAACAAACACATACATTGGCAAGCCTCAGTCAACATCAGAGAAGGATCCAACTAGCTACACAAGAGGCACAACCAAAGGGAGACCTCAGCAGTCACTGAACCTTGCTGAGGCAAATTCCACTTAGTGTGGTCAACACCCCACAGCAGCTTATATATTGTGGTCAGGGTCAGTCCTCAGTCAGCCAACCTGAGGGTCAACCCCACACATGAACAGGCTACTAGCAATCAAGACTCAATTTCAACAGGAGGACTCACATAACCCACACAAGGGACATTTCTGGAGCACCCAGCTAAGGTGATCAAGGAGATTGTGCCACTGGTCATTTTAAAAAATGAGAATAGTTTAAGAGACCTTATAGACAACATTAAGTATAATGACATCCTCATCATGAGGATACCAGAAGAATAATGAGAGCAAGAAATTAAGAGCCTATTTGAAGAAATAATAACTGAAAATTTCCCTAACCTGATGAAGGAAAAAGACATACAAGTCCAGGAAGCGCAGTGAGTCCTAAGCAAGATGAACACAAAGAGGCCCACAGCAAGACACATCATAATTAAAATTCCAAGGATCAAAAACAATGACAGAATTTTAAAAGCAGCAAGAGAAAGACAGTTAGCCTCCCATAAGACTGTCAGCTGATTTCTCAACAAAACATATCAGGCCAGAAGGGATTGGCATGAAATATTCAGTGATGAAAAGCAAGGGCCTATAACCAAGACTACCTTACTTCAATTTAAAAATTGAAGGTGAAATAAAGATATTTTCAGGCAACAAAATGCTAAAAGAGTTCATTACCACCAAACCAGTATTTCAAGAAATGTTGAAGGGTCTTCATTAAGAAGAAAGAAGGGGAAAAAAGAAGAACACAGTTATGAAGAATAAAATGCCAATAAATATGTACTTATCAATGTAAATGGTTTAAATGCTCCAGCCAAAAGACAGAGGATAGCTGAATGGATAAGAGAAAGAGACCCATTTACAGAAGGAGGCAAAAGTAGGTTTACAGTTGTTCATATGGAAAATAAAACAATAATTAATAAGTAATAATATAAAAATAAATAATAAAAATACAAGAATAAACTCTGTGTTTCACATACTCACAACTGTATAAATACCCCACTGACATAAATGAATATACCTTCCAGACAGAAAATCAACAAGGAAAGAGCGGCCTTAAATGACACACTAGATTAGATGGATTTCATTAATATCTTCAGAGCATTTCACCCCAATGCAGCAGAATATATTCTTTTCAAGTGCACATGGAACATTTTCTAGGATAGACCATATGTTAGAACACAAAACAAGTCTCAATAAATTTAAGAAGATTGAAATCAAATATCAAGCATCTTCTCTGGCCATGATAGTATGAAACTAGATATCAATCACAAGAAAAAATTTGAAAAACACACAAACACATTGAGGATAAATAACATGTTACTAAACAAAAAATGAGTTAACAATGAGATCAAGGAAGAAATAAAAAAGATACCCTGAAACAAATGAAAAGGTGAACACAACAAGCCAAAATCTAAGGGACACAGGGAAAGTAGCCCTAAGAGGAAAATTCATAGCATTGCAGGCCTACCTCAAGAAACAAAATAAATCTCAAATAAACAATCTAACCTTACACCTAAAGGAACTAGAAAAAGAACAACAACATGGCCAGTGTGGCTCAGTGGCTGAGTGTCAACCTGTGAACCAGGAGGTTATGGTTCAATTCCCAGTCAGGACACATGCTTGGGTTGCGGGCTTGATCCCCAGTAGGGGGCATGCAGGAGGCAGCCGATCAATGCTTCTCTCTCATCATTCTCTCATCAATGTTTCTTTCTCTCCCTTCTTCTCTGAAATCAATAAAAATATATTTTTTTAAACAACAACAACAAACAAAGCCTAAAGTAAGTGGAAAGAAATAATAAAAATCAGAGCAAAAAAACAAAATAGTCTTAAAAAAATACAAAAGATCACTGAACCAAGAAGAGCTGGTTCTTTGAAAAGAGAAAACTAGATTAATAAACTTTTAATCAAATTCATCAAAAAAAAGAGGACCCAAATGAATAAAATCAGAAATGAAAGAGGAGAAATAACAACTGACACCACAGAAATAGAAAAGACTGTAAGAAAATATTATGAACAACTATACACCAACAAATGGAACCATCTGGAAAAAATGGATAAATTCCTAGAAACACACAATCTCTCAACACTGATTCCAGGAGAAACAGAAAATCTGAATGAACTGATTACTGTTCATCTAATGAAACTGAAGCTATAATCAAAATGCTCCCAACAAACAAAAGTCCTGGACCAAATGGCTTCACAGGTGAATTTTACCAAAGGTTCAAAGAAGAACTAGCACCTATCCTTCTCAAACTATTCCAAAAAAATTCAAGAAGCGGGAAGACTGCCCTGGCCTGTTGGCTCAGTTGACTGGAGCACTGTCCAGTACACCAAAAGTTGGTGGGTTCGATTCCCAGTCAGGTCACCAAGGTTGCGGATTTGATCCCCTTTTATGGTACATACAGGAGGCAACTGATTGATGTTTCTTTCTCACATCAATGTCTCTTTCTCTCTCTTTAGAATCAATGAAAAACATGATCTGGAGTAAGGGTTTATTTAAAAAGAAAAAGAGCCCAGAAAGCATGGTTCAGTGGTTGAACATGATTCCCAGTCAGGGCACATGCCCAGGTTGCAGGCTTGATCCCCAGCAGGGGGCATGCAGGAGGCAGTCAATCAATGATTCTCTCATCACCAAATCCATCTCTCTTCTCCCTCTCCCTTCCTCTCTGAAATCAATAAAAATATTTAAAAAAAAGAGAAAATGTCCGTACTATCCAAAGCAATGTATAGATTGAATGCAATTCCTATCAAAATACCAATGGCATATTTCATAGAATTAGAACAAACAATTCAATTTTAGTATGTATATGAGCTGTGGAAGAGAGCACAACAATCCAATTAAAAATTGGGTAGAGGATCTGAATAGATATTTTTTCCAAAGAAGACATAGTGATGGCCAACAGATACATGGAAAGGTATTCAATATCACTAATCATTAGGAAAATGCAAATCAAAACCACAATGAGATATCACCAAACACCTGTTAGAAAGGCTCTCATCAAGAGAATAAGAAATAATAAATTTTGGCAAGGATGTGGAGAAAAGAGAACTACTGTGAATAATTGGTGAAATAAAAATTGGTGCAGCCACTATAGAAAACAACACAGAGGTTCTTCAAAAATTTTAAAATAGAACTGCTTTATGGTCCAGCAATTCCACTTCTGGGTATTTATCTAATGAAAACAAAAACACGAACTCAAAAAGATATATACACCCCCATGTTCATTGTAGTATTATTTATAATAGCCAAGATATGGAAACAGCCTTTTTGACATTTATCTCTCAGCTTCATCTGTTTCCTTATCTACAAATAAGGCTAATAATAATAAAACCTATCCTACCTAACTCACAAGGTTATTGTGAGGACCAAGATATGGAAGTACTTTCAAAACCATGAAAAGTTATAGAAAAACAAGCGATTAATGAAGGAGCTGGAGAAGATTCGGATACAGTATAGCAGAGTGAGTGGTTGTATGCTCAGACTTTGGAGCCAGAGTTCATTTGTTTGAATCTAAGCTCTACTATTTCCTAGCTATGTGACGACCTTAGGAAAGTTACTTAACTTTTCTGTGCAATGGTTTCTTCATCTGTAAAATGAAACTAATAATAAAGCCAATCTCAGAATTTTGTGAGGATTAAATTAATGCATTTTTAATACTTACAATATTGTTTGTCACAGAGTAAGTACTCAAATGTTGGATGTTAGAACTTTGTAATAATTTTGTAAATGAAGCATCATACCCTCAAAAAGAGTTCAAATACTTAATGACAGTACAAAAAGAGCCTAGCAGGTGCTAGTATTCTCTCCCCTTTTAGAAATTTGAGTATATGCCTCCAATTTTGGAAGTAAACATTTTACGTAGTTTCCATTTTCAACTAAAACGACAAGGCTTCCAAAATACTTTACTTATGCAAATATTTAATATTGTTGTAAAGTAATAGCTACTTTATTTAATTTTAAAATATCCTTTACCTTTTTATTTAAAAATATCTCACTGATTTTTTAATTTTGTTAAAATAATAAAAACTTTGTCATCAATTTTTAATTTAATTTTCTTTGCTTCAAATATTCTCCTACAGAATTTGACTTCTAATTCAAAACCTATCCGAGTAGCTTAAAAGAGGAAAAATGTAACAATGAACTGGCCAAAAAAGACTGTGTAATATGTCAAAAGGAAACAGCACTAGTTCGAAATGAGTTGTTTACTAAGAATAACTAAGAGGAAGTGATGAGGGATTAATTCTCACCAAAAAAAATAATAATAATTTAATAATGCAGTACTTTAAACAACTCATGTACTAGATTAGTTTATGGTCAGGTCTGCAGCTATAGATAGAGTTAGAGTCTGAAACAAAGTAGGCACCTCACTAAGAAATCACAGCTAGGAGTTATCTTAAAATTCTAATATGCAACAGGAAATGTTGCTAGTGATTCAACAGGTGACACCCCTTTCCTTTTTTTTCTTTTTCTGAGTTGTCAACAAACTGAAACAAAAATGCTCCAGAAGCCCTGCTACTAGCTAAAAATTAAACATAAAAATTCCACTGCAATATTTAAAAAAACAGCTAAGACACTGAATCTGAGCAGATACCAAATAAGGATTATTTCTATCAACATTTACACAGTGCCTCCTGTGTAATATACATATTAACTGTATATAGCCCAATGAACATCTATAATCTAGTTATCATATTTTCAAGATTCTAATTGCCTTAAGTTTCAATATGAAGATTAATTATAAATTTCAATATATTAGGACTAGTTCCTGGAACTCATATTATCCACAAAAAAGAAAATGAGAAATTTATTTTAAATGAGTTGAATAAATATCCAAGTAAAGAGTTGGCAACTATATTTTATTCTAATACAGTATTTCAGAGGTCAAATACAACATTACTTATAGCAAACATTCTGAAACTAGCTCAATGAATGAACGTCTATAACTCTCTAACCCCAGCATTTTTACAACATTCTCATCTGTACATGTCAGGTTGAGAGGGGGTTTTCCACACACACCTCTCTGGCAATGTTACTCAGAGCTTCATCTTCTGCAGAAAATCGGTCTTTCACAGGTGTCCGTTTTCTTCCAGAACCAGGAGTCCCCATCTTGTCTTGACCGTCTTTTAACTCTGAAAAATGATTTAGTCTGTTTTCAGCCCTGAAATAAACAGAAATAGAATAATTTAGGATATTTCTCTTGGTGCAGTTTTAACACTCACTTAAACATTCACTTTTAACAAAGATAAAGTGTATTTATGTATACACATATAAATTAAAATTAATCATCAAATACTTTTTCTCATTATCAAATTATTCTAATACTTAGAACATTTAATTTTATACTAATTACTGAACCTCTCAACACTTTTTACTATACTACCCCTGGCAACCTATGAGAACATGTTATGATATTAGCCTCAGAAAACTGCAGTCAACAGTCATTTTACTTGTTTAAAATTACTACAGCTATTTCTAAAATCTATTTCCATTCCGGAGGCTAGAGGGAGGGTGGAGAGGAATTTCAGAAAAATCATTCAGCCTAAAGCTTTGAGAGAACACATTCAAAATATTTTAATATAGGTCTTAAAGTTACAAAGGTAACTTGGCTTTTTAGTGTAATTTTAGAAACAATTCCAAGTAACCCATTACTACATAAAGATCAAATGAAGGTTTATTTTATTGCAATTAACAATAACCAACATTGTCCATCAACAAATATCTGAGTCCCTGCTATTGCCAGGGAGTATGGAGGTGCCAAATATAGTGATAAACAAAACTGAAGTAGGCCTATGATTAAGAATATATTTATGGATCCATTATTGTTGTAAGTATTATAGGTCTATTTTTATAAGAGAAGAAAAATTAACTCTTCAAAATTAAATAACAAAGATGATTTTTTAAAAAACCATCTAACTACCTTTCTAACACAAGGTACATATTTGAAATTAAAGATTCTCATGAGAGTTGCATCCCAATTTGTATGACCTTCCACTTCTTGAGAAATACAGCTCATTTAGCTAAACACCCATTAACTTAATTTTTTTTTAATTTTAACACAGTAAATTTGCAAAACTTGATTACACTGTGAGTCACAAAAGAATTCTCAAGTAAATTTGTCCTAACAGAATAAAAAATATTAAAACTATCAGTCACTTTAATGTTCTGGAATTTACTTGATTCAGGCAAAATAGAACAAAACCACTCCGTATCAATCTATCCACTCTTCCAAAAAAGTATTCTCCAATGAAAATTCCAGACATTCTCATTTTATCTGGCATCATTTATTTTCCATAGATAGCTTGTTATGTTTGTCAATCAGAATGAAGACTGATGATAGTTTATTACTCTGCCACAGAAAATATATCTGGATATAAGAAAAGAACTCATTTAAATGGAAACAAACAAAAGAATGAATGTCTAAAAGTAGCAGCTGATAAATCTGAGCTACTAATCAGGACAATTTCTGAAAAACACAGAACTTTCTCATTAGTCTCCCATCCTCCTCATCCTCAGCATAATTTTAAAGATCGTTCATCACTTAATAGTAATGGTGTAGAAATATTAATCACCTACTGAGAAAAAAAGCAGCAGGCAATACAAAGTTCCCTTTCAGACTAGAATGACAATTTAGCTAACATACTGTGGGGTATCATCCAATCATTGTCCTTCAGCCAGCTTTCCAAGGACACACTGAAAGACATTTCACAGAAGCATGAGACAAAAACGTAGGCATTTTCTAATTCTAGACACACAAAATAACTACAGAAGAAAAAAGATGTTGCTGAAAGTATGTGCAACAGTGGTTTCATTAGGATGATAGGATTATGGATGTTGTGGGGGTTTTTTCCTTTTTTTTTTTTTATTCTCTAAAATTTCAATAGCACTGGAGAAAGATACATGCATTTTTTTAAAATTAAAACATTCAAATCCAAGGCTCAAAGAATAAACTGGCCTCAAAGTGGATCACAACCAAATTAGGCACAATATACTATACAGCTAAGGCACACTACCTGAAGCCAATGCTGGTGGTACACTTTTGAATACACTTCTTTCTCCTCTTTCCCCAGAATCCATTTTGCTTCTTTCTTAACTAACACTGCCTTAGACTTTAGACCTGCCAGGATATTCCTAGCACACAGATTTACATAAAGAATTATCTTGGCCCTGGCTGGGTAGCTTAGTTGTTTAGAGCATTGTCCTGATATGCCAAGGTTTCAGGTTCGATCCCAGGTCAGGGAACATACAAGAATCAACAAATGAATACATAAATAAGAGGAACAAATATCTCTCTCTCTCTCTCTCTCTCTCTCTCTCTCTCTCTCTTTCTCGCTCTCTCACTCTAAAATTTTTAAAATTATCTTTTCTTAAAAATGCCTCAAAACAAAACTGTTTTAACAAGCTTCAGGCTAACTAGTCCGGAGAGTAAGATGACAAAAAGAAGGGACAGTTGCAGAGGATAAATAGGAAATGGGAACAAGTTCTTGCCTGTCTTCCTAGTCCTATCTACAGAGGGTATCTAGGTTTTTATGTGATTGGCCAGGTCCTGTCACCTTTTTCAACTGCATAAGAGGCAGACCAACCATTACTTATTTAATAAAAACAATCTAGTGCTGCCGGCCAATACGGCTCCATGGTTGACCTATAAACCAAGAGGTCATGGTTCGATTCCCAGGCACGGTCAGGGTTGGAGGCTCGATCCCCAGTGTGGGACATGCAGGATGCAGCCGATCGATGATTCTCTCTCATTATTGATGTCTGTTTCTCTCTCCCCCTCCCTTCCTCTTTGAAATCAATAAAATATAAAATAAAAATAAAACAATCGAGTGCTTTTGAAGAATTATATTATTTGTACTCTGTAGGCGGGCATCCTTAAAGGTTTTCAGTTACTATGCAATCTATCTTCTAATAACTCCAGAACATTCTACATCAGTGATAGGGGAAAACCTTCAAAGAAATATCTCTGGCCTAGGCAATGGAAAACTGCTTTTCAACAAAATGATAAAAATAAGAATAAAGACTCAAATATGTTATTTCTGTTTCTTATCCTAAAAGGACTTGCAGTAAGCTTCTATCCCAAAGAACACTTTCCTGAGGAGCCATGCTACTCTCGCCCAGCTTTTCCTTAGTGGTATCCACTACACCAAGAGCTAAACCTTTACACCAACAAAAACAAAACGGCCTGCATTTTGTCAAGTCCTTTACCCAGACAATGTCAAGCTGATTTTCTCCAGATGGTTTTGTCATTACGTATTGGTCTATCTAAGGGAAAGAAGGGAAGTACCTTCAGAATGTTATGGAATATAAACCTTCCAAAACAGACAGATACATCAGGAAGGCTTTCTCTTCCCCAATGATCGTCTCATATAACACATTTCTGAAAAACAGGCATTTTGCCACATTAAGTGGCACTTCAATCATGAGATTGTTCCCTTTTGTGAGAACAGAATGTGTATGTAATGTCAGTATGTCACATTCTAAATACAGCACACTTAGTTCTGTCTGGATACTGATAGTTGCAGTTCCCTTATATCTAAGCATTTCATCATGGAGAACTCAAAACATTGGCATGGTAAGTCTCTGCATCAGAGTTGTCATTATAGATAACTCTGGTCTGCACAATGAAACACTTGGTAGTCATTCATAAGCTATTCACGGTATCTGGAATGGCACCTGAACTAAAGGCAGTGTGACTGCAGTTATTCCCACTGGACAGGATTTCAAGTGAGAGGACGTGAGTTCATCTGATTGCACAAGCAACTGCTGCACTGTCCTTCCTACTGCCTGAGCCTTGGTTTCTCCATCTGTAGAGCAGAAACTGTCCAACTATTTAGCATGGTTAATGTGAGGCTCAAAGGCATTAGTGCAACCACTTAATAAACTTATAAAGCACCATAATTGTTTAAAGTATCTTGAATTAACTACCTCTTTTACATATTTAGTTTATGAAGTTGATGAAAGAGTAATCCTTGCCTTTCTTTTCAATTTCATACTTTCAACTAACCAAAAATATCTTCAAGATATTTCCTACTGCATGCATTATATGATATCATTAGCCATGGTAAGAAATTTTGCTAAAGCATGGAACAATCTGGAAAAAATAAAAATGCCTTTAAAAAATACAAATGCCTATAGTATAATCATTATACTATTCAGTATATTTACATAACGAACTTAAAAAAATTTTAAGGTACTTTGTGGTCTTCAGTCTATTTTTGAAAATCTAAATGAATACACAAGTTTTGGAACTGTGACCTTACAATGGGTGTTATTAATAGCTTTATTGGAATACTTGACTTAGAAGGAAATAGAAGATAGAGGTCATTAAATGGTACACTTAAGATCTATGCATACCTTTCTATGTAATTTTTTAAAATATTTATATATTTATTTGAGAAAGAGAGAAACATCAATTTGTTGTTCCACTTACTTATGCATTCATTGATGGATTCTTGTATGTGCCTTGACTGGGGATCGAACCTGCAACCTTGGTGTATCGGGACTTGGTGTAAATGAACTACCTGGCCAATCTATGCAATTTTTACTTCAAAAGAAAAAGACCTCTAAGCAAATACTGAACTTTAGTCAATGAAGCACATACTGAAATATTTAGGGTTGAAGTGTACTGATATCTGCTGCTTATTTTGAAATGCATCCAAAAAAGTGGAAATAACGGATAGATAAGAGGAATGGATATAGAGTATAGATAGGTGATAAAGTATAATAAAACATTATAGTGGAATCCAGATAGCAGGTACATGCATGTTCACAGAATTCTTTCAACTTTTCTGTGTGTTTGAAAATTTTTATAATAAAGTGTTGGGGGTGGGGTGGGGAAAGGAACTGGATGAGAAGGTAGACAACTAAGTAAACAAGAGGCACAGGATCTGAGAACTGCAATAAAAAATATTTTCTTAATTTCATTCCACAATATTTTTTGGTTTTCAATGAACAAAATAGGACTAAAAATTTATGTTGGTCATCTCTGGTAAAACCATAATTTTCTACCAGATTTAACATTAACCATCACTCTTAGAGACATAATGAAATTCTAAGTAAATGAAAAACACATTGCTAATTTTAAACAGAATAAACACCATTGAATTAAACTTTAAAATTAAAAATCTGACTCAAATCAAAAGGTCAAATTATAACAAAAAAGCAACCACTAATGTCCTCAAAGTTCTGGAAAAAAAACACATCAATTTTTAAGACTACATGTTTTTATTATCAGAGAAAAATTATTTGAAAATTTCAGGTTTCCCTGAAGACCTCTATGATTCCTTCCACCCCCTGTAGCTCACTCACTGGAAAAAAAATAATAGCGACCCAAGATATTTTTATATGAGAAAGTAATCCTATATAATAAAACCCTAATATGCAAATCAACCGAATGGTGGAATGACTGGTCACCATGACATGCACTGACCATCAGGGAGCCGACGCTCAATGCAGGAACTGCCCTCTGATGGACAGTGTGCTCCCACAGGGGGAGCGCCGCTCAGCCAGAAGCCGGTAAGGAGCAAGGGGTCCCGGACTGCAAGAACCCCGGACTGCGAGAGGGATGTCCGCCTGCAGGCTTAGGCCCGATCCCCCTGGGCCTAAGCCAGCAGGCGGACATCCCCCAAGGGGTCCCAGACTGTGAATGTCGTACACCAAGCCTCTAGTTTTTATATGAGAAAGGAAAATGTTAACATTTTCCCTCTTTGGAGCCATGTTTATTGGTCAGCTTTGCTTAGCTTAAACCTGCCATAGATAGAAAGGGCAAATGAATATCCTGAATGGTAGGCAAGATACCAGAAGGCAACAAGGAGACATAATGCAATATAAGTATAATGTTCATGGGGAATGATTGCAGAGAAGAGCAGAGCTAACAAACAGCACAGCTGTGAGAGTAGCTAATCCAAGTACCACTCCAATCCAGAGATACATGCAATGAGTTCCCCGTAATTTGCATTTACTTCTACTCATAAAAGTCCTAATACCAACACTTGGCTCCTTTTTATAAGAATAAAGAGAAAATGCCTGGTCAGTGTGGCTCAGTGGTTGAGCATCGACCTATGAACCAGGAGGTCAGTTAGATCTCCAGTCAGAGCACATGGCCGGGTTGCGGGATCGATCCTCAGTGTAGGGTGTACAGGAGGCAGCCAATCAATGATTCTCTCTCATCACTGATGTTTCTATCTCTCTCTCCCTCTCCCTTCCTCTCTGAAATCAATAAAAAAGAATACTTTTTAAAAATGGTTTAAATGGAGGGAGGAACCAAGATGGCGGCAAAGTTAAACAACTAAACTGCCGCCTCGCACAACAATTTCAAAAATACAACTAAAAAGCAAAACGTCTACCACCCAGAACCACGGGAAAGCTGGCTGAGTGGTAGATTTACAACTAAGAAGAGAAGGGAGCGCAAACGCTGGAGAGCTGAGGTACGGAGGTGTGCGCGAAGCGGGCTGGCAGCGGGCAACTGGGCGCGCGGCTTTTCTTCAAACCGAAGGGAGACAAACTCCCGATCACTCTGAACTCCAGTTTCTGGGGACATGCGGGGGACCCAGACGCCTACGGGAGAAGCTGGATTCTCGGCCATCAGGTCGGAGAGTGAGAGTGACTTTTCTGCAGAGGTGCGCCCAACAATCAGGGTTTGCTGCACTGGAGCGCGGGACACGGGGACTTGGAAACGCGGAAAGGCAGAGACGGCTGAAGGCAGCCATGGCCGTTGGCCACGCCCCAGCCTAGTGACACCCTGAGACCCCGCCCCACCCTGAGACCCCGCCCCGCACATTCTACAAACCCGCCCAGGCTCCACACAGCGGCTTTTACATATAAATGGCCTGTTCTGTGGCAGCTCAACCAAATTAACTGCAGCTCCAGTCAGACTGCTCCAAAACCGCCCAAGCAAAGAGGAGAAAACTGTAGCTCTTGCTGTAGCTCCTGCTGGGAGGCCTCAGACCTGCACCCCATTGGAGATCCAGACACTAGGGTATCTAGTGGTCGGTGTGGACGACACCAGATTTCAACCACTCTCACAAGGGACACATTCAAGAGGCAGACTCAGTGAGCAACAAAGCCCTACTGTGTCTCCAGCACAGCAATTCTTCCGTTATAGACACAGCAGGTCCTCACAGCCAATTGGCCTGGAGGTCAATTCCTCCCAGTGTACCAACAGCAATCAAGGCTTTTAACTACACCAAGACTTTCCACTCAGCCCACAAAGGGGTGTACCAAGAGCGACCACCTAGGGTGATTGGGGAAGCTGAGCTACCGGCCCCTATAGGTGACTGACCACACAAAGCCACTCCATCAACACAGGGAGGCAGCCAAAATGCGGAGACACCGAAGTATGTCACGAATAGGAGAGATGGAGGAAAGTAAACTACTGGACGACAGTGTTCAGAACCACATTTATAAGGTTACTCAAGAATCTTCTAAAAACCGCTGAGAAACTTGAAGAGACCTTCAAGGACCTTAATGAGAATACCAAAAAAATGAAAAAGGACCAGTCAGAAATTATGCATACACTGTCTGAAATAAAGAATATACAGACACTCAACTGTAGACCACCGTACCCGAAGAGTCAAACCAAAGATCTGGAATATGAGGAAGCAAAAAACACCCAACCAGAGAGGCAGAAAGAAAGAAGAATCCAAAAGTGTGAAGATAGTGTAAGGAGCCTCTGTGATGGCTTTAAGTGTACTAATATCCAAATTTTTGGGGTGCCAGAAGAAGAGAGAGAGCAAGATACTGAAAACCTATTTGAAGAAATAATGACAGAAAACTTCCCCCACCTGGTGAAAGAAATAGACTTACAAGTTCAGGAAGTGCACAGAACCCCAAACAAGAGGAATCCAAAGAGGACCACACCAAGACACGTCATAATTAAAATGCCAAGGGCAAAAGACAAAGAGAGAATCTTACAAGCAGTTAGAGAAAAACAATTAGTTACCTACAAGGGAGCACCCATACGACTGTCAGCTGATTTCTCAACAGAAACTATGCAGGCCAGTCGGGAATGGCAAGAAATATTCAAAGTGATGAATAGCAAGAACCTACAACCAAGACTACTCTACCCAGCAAAGTTATAAGAAAAAGCTAAAGGAGTTCATCACCACCAAACCAGTATTATATGAAATGCTGAAAGGTATTCTTTAAAAAGAGGAAAAAGAAGAAAAAAGTAAAGATAAAAATTATGAACAACAAATACATATCTATCAACAAGTGATCCTAAAAACCAAGTGAATTAAAAATCTGAGAAACAGAATAAACTGGTGAACATAATAGAATCAGAGGCATAGAATGGGAGTGGATTGATAATTCTCAGGGGGAAAGGGGTGTCTGTGTGGGGGGTATGGGAAGAGACTGGACAAAAATCATACACCTATGGATAAGGACAACGGGGGGGAGGTAAGAGCAGAGGGGGGTGGGAAGTGGGTGGTGGGGAGATATGGGGGGGGAAAAGGAGAAACAATTGTAATAATATGAACAATAAAGATTTATTTAAAAAAATGGTTTAAATGGTAAATTTAGTCATGTATATTTTACCACAATTTAGGGAAGAAAAAAAACAAAAACTTGGGATGGGTAACAAAAGGTGAGTTTGGTAACAGAGGTGAGCAGTGGCTATCTCAATTCCTTGACCATCCTCTTAGATATAGTAATATCCATGACAGGGGAAGAAACATCTACTCCAAAACTGATTCCCCCCCCACCCCCCATTTCTTTCTTTAGTCTTATAATCCTTGGGTCACTTAACTGAAATTTTTTTTTTTAAAGCAACAACATGTATGCTTACTAACTGTACTGTTTGTTATTATTAATGATTTAAACCACTTAACAGGAAAATAAATATTTAAACATCCTAATCCTCTGCATACAGTATACTGTACTCTCTTTAACTTAGAAAAAAGAGAGCCAAAATATTGCTCCTAGCTGGTAAAATGTTTCCACTTAAAAAAGTGGGGGATGTTGAAAGAATAACAAAGTGATCAGAACAAGTAACTTAAAAATTAAACTTGTTGCCCAGCCTATGTGGCTCAGGGGTTGAGCATCCACCCATGCACCAAGAGGTCACCAATTGAATTTCAAGTCAGGGCACATGCCCAGGTTTCGGGCTCAATCCCCAGTAGGGCGTGTGCAGAAGGCAACTCTCTCATAGATATTTCTCTCTCTCTCACTCTCTCTCCCTTCCTCTCTCTCTAAAAATCAATAAAAACATATTTTTTAAAAAATTAAATTTGTTTCCTAAAGCAGATATATTTTATAGCAAAAGTAGTTAAGCCCTGGCCTGTGTGGCTCTATTGGTTGGAGTGTTGTCCCATACACCGAAAGGTCTCAGGTTCAATTCCTGGTCAGGGCACATACCTAGGATTTGTGGCTTTGATTCCATTTGGGGCGTGTAGGGGAAGCAACCAATTAAGATCTCTCTCCCCTCCCCCCCCCCCCTCTTAAAATTCAATGAACATGTCCTTGGGTGAAGAAGAAAAAAAAAAAAACACAACTAGTTAAAATGTTGGCATTCATAATAAGGAAAACCAAGATATACAGAGCTCAAAGTGAAAACAATGGAAGAGATGAACTATGATTCTTTTAAAAAGGTTTTAATATCCCACTTCTGAGAATCAAAACATGCTCATATGCATGTTTTGTATAAGTAAAGCTTGTACTCTGAGGCTTTCCCAACCTCTTTTTCACTGTCTCACCTCTGCTCTGCTCTGCTCTAACCTCACTTTTTTTTTTCTTTCTTTTTTTTTTTTTTTTGGGGGGGGGGGGTAAGAAGGTGGGAGTAAAAGGCTGAAACAGGGAAGGAACATACAGGAATAAACCAGGTGATAGGAACAGAGAAGGAGAAAAAAACAAACAAAAAAAAAAACCCAGAAAAAAACAGTTTATTTTTTCTTCTCACATTGAATACTAAAAACATCTTCATCAAATGCCACCAACCAAATTTCTAAGGGCAAGAAAAAACTAATTTCCTGGAGTCACAACCTAATCTAAAGCAAAAGAAAGGATGCAGGCTTTGCATCTGTAAATTAAGTCTGTATGCCAAACTCCTCAAACAACCTTTACTGCAATACAGGTTACAGCTAAGTGTGGTGAGATGAACCTTGGTCCAAAGGGTGGAGCACTAAGCTCTTTTACAGCTTTCTAGTCTAACAAGTGAGATCAGTTAAAGAACTTTAAACTCAAGCGCTTCATTCTCTAAGTATAGAAAACACCAAGGTTTTTATGAGAAGCACATGGTACAGGCAGCTATGCTGGGAGCTACCATCCTATCTAATAAAGAGGGAATATGCTAATTTACCCTCACGCTGTCACAAAGATGGAGGTGCCCACAGCCAATAAAGAGGGAATATGCTAATCAACTGTACCACCCTCAAAGATGGCAACGCCCACAGCCAATAGAGGGAATATGCTAATTGACTACCCCACCCTCAAAGATGGCGGCACCCATAGCCAATAAGGAGGGAATATGCTAATCGACTGCCACACCCTCAAAGATGGTGGCACTCACAGCCACAAGATGGTGGCGCCCAGTCCCCTCAGCCCCGCTGGGGTGGCAGGTGCGCAGCAAGGCCAGGCCTGCCCTTAGGCGGGCCTGGCCGCTCCACGTGCCTGCCGCCGGAGTCCCCCAGTCCCCTCAACCCCCCAACCCCCCAGGACCGGCCTGAGGTGCAGGCCAACCTCGGATGGCAGCTACCCAGCTGCCCAGGGCTGCCCAAGGCTCAGGTAACCAGGGCTGGCCGAAGCTTGTGCTGCCAGCAGTGGCCGCAGCAGAGGTATGAAGGGGCGTTGCCTTCCCCCATCACCGGGTCGCCTCCCACCCCTGAGGGCTCCCGGACTGTGAGAGGGGGCAGGCCGGGCTAAGGGACCGCACCCCCCCTCCAGTGCATGAATTTTCATGCACCGGGCCTCTAGTCTGATAATAACCAAGTGTTTAAAGAGATAACTTCATGATATTGCACTGTTAACAGCTCTATGGGAAGAAGAGAATGAGATTTGGGCAGAAGCTAATCTCTCTGTATGAACTCAAAATAATCCTGCAAAA
Source organism: Cnephaeus nilssonii (assembly GCF_951640355.1). NCBI lineage: Eukaryota > Metazoa > Chordata > Mammalia > Chiroptera > Vespertilionidae > Cnephaeus > Cnephaeus nilssonii. The sequence continues at coordinate 10,427,366 of NC_137088.1, read as the reverse complement.
CAGCTCATCACTCCCAGTGTCCTTTTGATCCCAATGACAAGTGTGAAGGTCTCTGAATTAGACTACTTCAACTAGGGGCATGGCCTCCCTATGCCAGTAATAGTAATGTTTTTCCCCTGTTGTAAAACATGTGGCTGATTCTTGGCAAACACTCTCAGAACCAGAATGTAATATCAATACTGATACAGTCCTGTGCTCTTGCTTGTGCACATTTTTCTAAAACACTTTCCTCATTAGTTTTCCTTGATCATGCTCTTTCCTTTAAAAAGGAAGGCAAAACCCTGGATCCTAGGGTATGCATGCTAAGCAGATTTTCACCTCAAAATGTAGCCTTAATCTTCTGAAGGCAAATGTCCTTTATAGGCTCCCTCTTCTGTGGATGCCACTTTCCCTAAACCACGGGCCTTCCGGATTCACAGCAGGACCAGGACAGATTACAGTTATGTGGTAGGTTCTGTCAGGCAAGCTTTGACAAGGCCTCAAAATAGACCCTGGGCACCAGCCAGGGAAACTGCCACTCACAAGTTCCAACTTCATCATAACACCTTAGCCCCTTAGCACTTTTTTTTCTCTAGTCTCTCTCATGTTAAAAGGGCAAAGATTCCTGAACCTCCTCTAGTCATGAGTGAGCTACATAACATAGAAATTAAAAAATTTAAACCTCCTTTATCCTGCTCACAACACTGCAAAATAAAGACTGAATCTGTGCCTACCTCCTGCCTTGGGAAATTAACCCATCAATAGCGCTCTGGTTTGCGAAAGGATTTTTAGATCTCAAACTCCACAGAGGTTTATTTTATTATGAATACACTGGGATGAAGAAGATAAAGGAAAAAGAGACTTGGGTTATTTATTTCCCTCATGACTAAAAACATAGTAGCAGACTTCAGCAGGGCAAGAAGTTCAGCAGGGCAAGAACTATATACAATGTTTTTAATCGATATTGGTCATAAAATTCTAAAACAATCAACCTACTACAAAAAGTATTCATTTAACTATTACCAATTATAAATGAAGTGATTTGTCCATAACAGTACCAGTCCTTAAGCTACAGTATATTTACCCTGACAGGGACAAATAAAATTAACCACCTGTCACTCTAAAATGTTTTAAATTGTCTTATAAAATACAGTTGCAATATTTTTTTAAATGGAAAGAAGGATAAGTAATACAAGTAATTAAGAGCTCCTTTCTCCCTCTGCAAGGTTAAGAAATAAGTTAACTTCTATTATAAAATAAAGCCAAATATAGGATTGAAATAAACTTTTAGATTTCACAATACTGCAATCACACTTTCAGAAATACATTCCATATACATACTCATGGACTAGTACAAAGACTTATATATGAGTTGTTCACTATAGCAGCATTTGTATAAAACTACAAACAATCTAAATGCCTATTAATAGGAAATGGCAAAATAAATTATGGAAAATGAATCAATTATGGTTCATCTACATTAGGCAGGACATCCAGTCTTTTTAAACAATCAGATGGGAAAGTTGGTCAGCGGAAGTAGAAGAGGATATAGGAGGGATAAATGGTGATGGAAGGAGACTTGACTTAAGAGTAGTGAACACACAATACAATGTACAGATGTTGCATTATAGAATTGTACACCCAAAACTTATACAATTTTATTAGCCAATATCACCCCAATAAATTCAATAAAAAAGTTTTAAAAAAATCAGATAGACATATGTACTAATATAGAAAGAGCTCTGAGACATATCAAGGGTAAGAATGAAAGGAATAGGACATTTCTCCTAAACATATGTGATTACATATGTAATGGAAAATTTGGAGAAGGGTATACAGGAAACCATTAACAGTGGTTGCTTGGATTAGAGGGTGGGGGAGTGAGAAAAGTTTAGCATAGAAAGTTGTTTTCCTTTTCATTATATAACGTTTTCTTTTTAAATGTCTTATCAATTTTAAAATGTCCTGCAAAAATCTACTGAATCCATGATGAGCATTCTCCTTCCATGTATGCCATTTCCCCCCTCTTCTTAACCATTCCTACTCTTATCTACTGCTGTCCCTACACTAGACCAAAACAAAAGCATGCATATGCAACAAATCTCAGAGTTTCTTCAAGAAATAGAATAGCCTGGCCAGTGTGGCTCAGTAGTTGAGCATCAACCTATGAATTAGGAGGTCACAATTCCCAATCAGGGCACATGCCAGGGTTGTGGGCTTGATCCCAGTAAGGGGCATGCAGTAGGTAGCTGATCAATGATTCTGTTTCATCACTGATGTTTCTCTCTCTCTCTCTTCTTTTCCCTCTCTGAAATCAATACAAATATATGGGGCTTTTTTAAAATTTTTAAAAGAAACAGCTAGAATTCTCTCTGTCCCCCCACCAAAATACAGAAATAATAGAACAAATGAAAAAGTATAACATGATGATAAACCGAATTTTTAGCCCATTGTTTGATCCCTTTTAAATCTGGCCCAATTTATTATAGGCCAGTAAGTTTTAAAAGTGCAATGGGCAACACACACAGAAAATCATTTTGCCCTGCTCAGTGAGTTCAGCCTGTTTGAGCATCATCTGGATATGCCAAGGTTTCAGGTTCAATCCCCAGTCAGGGCACATACAAGAAACAACCAATGACTACATAAATGGGTGGAACAACAAATCAATGTTCCTCCCCTTTTTTTCCCCCCTTCTTCTTTCTCTCTAAAAATCAATAAATTTAAAAAAATGTATATTTTAATCAGTTCCATAGGTGTCCTATCTATCATCTTACAGGGGAAAATGGAGGAAATGGACAGTTATTTTACTCACAGAGTAAATTTGCTCAATTTCTTCCTTCTGAAGTTTAAGAGTTCTGAAATGATGGTCATAAAGTCTATTCGTTATTTGCAAACTAGACAAGGTAGTAGGTTTTCCTGGTTAAAGGACCATCTCTCCACTCAGAGTCTCCAGAGAGAAAGCAACTATCTAAAAGGAAAAGGTTATGAAAGGGCCTTTTGTAGGTGCAGTGATAGGTGAGGACAGAAGAATTTATTTCCTCTTAAGTGACCCTCATCAACATTCCCAGCACACTGCAGGGAATCTATCCATCATCAATTCTGTTTCTTTTTACAGTAAGAGCAGGGGAAGCAATTCACAAAGAGCTTTACAATAAACTGCTCCCTCCCTCTCATTTCTAGTAAAGATCTGTTTTTGTTTTCAGAGAGAAAGAATCTACTTTGTCAAATATATTCTCCCTATCGCTTTTTCTTTCATTACAGAGATGCTTAAATCCTGACCTAAGAAGGCTTCTCTTCAATATCTACCTGTCCAGACCATCAGTGATAGTGACGGTGGTTTCCACAAGGGATTTTCCAAAGGGGAATCTCTGATCACGGGAACTGAAACTCTTATGTCACTATTGGCTAGACAAAAATCAAAAGCAGCATTAGGGAACATTCTGAATTAAGAATCAATAATCTAGGAAACAAGATGCCAAAATTTAGTCAAAGCATTAAAGGAATTTGGTCAGCAAGACCAACAGGGTAAACTTACCATTACTTTATCACAGATAACTAAAGTTCTTTATAAATGAAAATCAAAGTAAAATAAGCTGAATTCCAGAAAGAAGAAAAGGAAAACAGTCTAAGAGTATCAAGAACTCTGTGATTCCAAGTTATTTTGCTTAACAACATTTTAAAAGCCAAAATGATCAAGTTACATTTCAGCATAAAAAGTTATTTCTAGTTTTAAATGAATTCATTCCAATAATAAATGACAACTTCACTACACACTTTCTTCTATACCAGAACTTAAATAAGAAGTCACTATATATAGTCTCATTCCACATTTTTAAGGATAGATTTGCAAAATGGGTGAAACCTTTCACTCAAAAGACTATTTCGTATACTGCAGGTTCTTTCAGTGAACTTGTCCCTACCTTAAGGATGGTAGCTCTCCTTTTCACTGATGTTGTTTCTAGAGCCCTTCATTTCTCTTCCACATTGGGCAAAATATGGGCAAAACTCACAACAATCCACTTAGGAACTAACAAACAATTCTACATCCAAACTTTCTGCAAAAGTTCAATTTTTATTTCTTTACCACACTTCATGACAATAAATATCCAGCAACAAACTTAAAGTGTAATACAACACTTACTATAAAATGAGTGAAGGCACCTAATAAAACAGGCAGCAACAAACTTCTAGCTTTCCTCTACTCCAATTTTAAGATCCAAATCAATGATTCACCAAGTAGTGACCTAACTTCCTATATGAATCACCCTTTCCAAAATTCTTACTCTACATCACTAGAATACCAGATCATCATCTGTGTATTTGCTAAACAGAACATGATGTTGGTAAAACAGGGTTAATTCTGCAAGACTTTCAAACCACAGCAAAGCCTCAAATCCCAGCCAACTCACTCTTATCTGCAACACTGTGCCTCCTCCAAAAACAGATTTATCCCCAAAATAAAATGTTATCTTGAAAAAAAAATGTTATTTTAAACATTACGAAAATCATCCATCCATCCCCTGCGCCTCTCCCTCTCTGATGCCATCACTGTATCCACATTCCCTTCCTACTGTGATTAAAAAAAAGGAATGGCCACTCTGTTATCCTCACACACCTTTCAGTCAATTAACCTACTCTACAGGTTTGGATTTTTTTCTATTTATGGCAGAAATGCTGAGTCATTAAATGGAAACTCAAAAGAAAATGAGCTACAAATTAGTTAAAGTTTAGGATAAAATATTTCTCTAGCCACATCTCAGCAGCCTGACATTTGTATCTCCCACAGTGAAAAAAAGTAGAGCAAACACCTGAACTTTTCCGCTTCCCCAACTCACTCCCTTTTGCGCCCCCCCACCCCCCAATAAGAAAGAAAACAAGGTGGGTTTCCTTAGGTCTTCCTGCTTCCTGCAGGATCTTCACAGGCAGGAGAAGCAGGCCTGACTGGACTATCCTAGTATAACTTAACAATCTGGGTGTGCATAACACCCCCTATTAGTCAAGCATGAAGCCTGACACTCCTAGCAAGCGCCAGTTATGCCTGCACTACAGTTCAGGTCAAGGAGGAAGGGGGGGGGGGGGGGGAGGCCATTAAAAAAAAAAAATGTACGCCCCCCACCGGCCTGACACCGTTCCCAGGGTGGACCGGCTGGGACAGACCCGAGAGGGTGCCGCGTCCGGGAAGGAGGAGAAGGCGCCACGAGCACCCGAGGCGGAGGGACAGCAGCCCAGCTCATCTCTGCTACCACCGAGTAACACCCTCCCCTCGCGAGGACGCAGGGTGCGCGTTAGACCTCAGGCGAGAAGCCGGGGACCGCGGGCGGCGGGGGGCGACCCTGACCCCGGAGCCCGCCCGGAGACGCGGCCAGCTCCAGGGGAGCCCGGCCCCCAGCAGGGGTCAGCGGCGGCGCGGACCCCGGGCTGGAGGGGCCGGGAAGGGGGCCCCCGTCCCCGCTCCCCCCCGGACCGCGGGAAGGGCAGCCCTTACCTGTGCCTGGACGCGGGCAGTGGCTGCGGCGCCGCCCGGGAAGGGCCGGAGCGCGGCCCGCCCGCCCGCCGGGAGCCCGCCGGGGCGAAGAGCGGGGAGCAAAGGGCGAGGGGCGCGGAGGGCGACCTCGGTCCTAGGTCCCCGGCCAGGCGGGCCGGGCTGGACACGGCAGCTCCCGGTGCCGGCGGCCGGTCAGCCAGTCACGCCGGTGTCCCCGGGGCGCCGCGGCTCAGGCAGCGGGAACCAGCCCCCGGGAGGAGCCGCAGCCCGAGCGGCAGGCGGAGGCGGCGGAGGGGCGGGGCCACAGGGTCGGCGACCCGCTCACCCGGAAGTAGTTGTGGTCGCGGCCGCGCGCGCGATGGATGGGCTTGATCCCGGCCAAGCCGTGCTCACCCGGCTGTCCTACGACGAGCGGCGCGCCGCCGGGGAGCGAGGCTCCGGCCTCCCTGCCCCGCCTCGCGAGATGCGAGGACCCCGCCGGACGGAGTGGGCAGAGTGCGACCGCGGGTAGGCGGAGGCCGGGGCGGCCTAGAGCTGGGTCCTCGGGGTCCTCAACCAGGGCCCGGGATGTGAACGGATGCGCGTATCTGTTCAAGGCTGCACCTGTCCTGGTCGCCTCTAAACTGTCCGACCTAATGGGCTCGGGTAAGCGGCCCGGGGTGGCAGTTCCGACTGTAGGAAACGGGGGTGAGAGGGTGAGTGGGTGTGGTTGAAATGCTAGAAGCCTTATTTTCAAAATGAAAACGAGTGATTTTAAAAATTGTTTCCCGAGAAGAATGGTGGGGAGTGGGGAGGAGGAATGCCCATGGGAGTCCATTCGATAGCTGATAGACACAGACCTGTCATTCATTCCAGAAGTACCTCTGCAGACCCACAAGGTCCAAGGCCCTGGAGAAAGCCCGGGACCCTGCTCTTTGTGTGGGAGACTAATTGAAACAAGCAAACAAGGCCACGGCAGGTTGTGTAAGGCCCTGCAGGAAATGACACAACAGTGATGACAGATTATATACCCTTTGGCAGCATAGAATGGCTGGACGAGACCACTAGAGGGAAGTGGCAGTTGAGCAGCCTCCTGAGAAAAAGAAGGAAATACACTTAGACACAACTTTACATACAGGGTTGGTTCTAGAACCCCCCGGATAAAAGCCCACGGATTCTATGTGAAGAACCTGTTCCCTAACGCCTTCTAAGGGCTGTTTCTGTGCTTCTGTAATTTCAGGAGGCTTGCGCGCCCTTTAGACTTCATGGGGCTTTGGACTACATCAATGATAGGAGAGGTTCAAGGCATGCATTAGGGAACTTGGGTCTCCAGACAGTGAGACATCAACACATGCTTCATTGCATGATAGCCTCAGCCTTGAAAGACAATTTCATTAGCCTTTCACTGTTTATCTTTCCATGTCACTATTTTTCTCAGGCCTATGAGCAAAATAACTTTTACCTGGGATCAAGAGGAGCTTAATCTTGCCAAAAGAGCATACTATTTTATGCTCTGAATAAAGGATGAATGACATATTTTGCTAAATCAGTTAAAAGACAAAATTAACCCTTTGCACTCACTTGCTTTTTTTCTCGATTCCTTTATTCTAATGCTAACCGTGTCGAGTCACACTCGACATCCGAGTGCAAAAGTTTAAAAGCCGATTTGCAAAAGAGTACCTATCCAGGTAATGATGCATTACCTGAATAATATCAATAAACTCAATGATCTTTTTCTTTTTTAATATATTTTTTAAATTTATTATTATTATAATATATTTTTATTGATTTCAGAGAGGAAGGGAGAGGGGGAGAGATAGAAACATCAATGATGAGAGAGAAGAGAGAATCATTGATCGCCTGCCTCTTGCACGCCCCCTACTGGGGACCAAGCCTGCAACCCGGACATGTGCCCTGACTGGAATCCAGCCATGACCTCCTGGTTCATAGGATGATGCTCAACCACTGAGCCACAACGATGGGCCTCAATGATGTTTATTAAATATCAGTTTATATAACTGCATTATTAATCCAAAGATTGCTTGGATAATATTACGATGAAACTCTCTTGCCCTTTTTATTTTACTGTTTAACCACTTGTTTTGGCTTAGACCAAACTAACAGAGAAATATTTTGTTGTGTCTTCTGGGAAATCTGGGAGGGAGCTCACACTTAGTGAGTACCTGTGATTTGCACAGCATTGTGACAGCACTTAAATATATTATCCCTTTCAGTGCTGGATCCACCTTCAGATATGGGGATTCCTATCCCCATTTTAGTTACAAAGACATTGAGATTCAGAGAGATTGTGACTTGCCTAAGTTAACAAAACTCTAGTAGATGGAAGAACTAAAATTTGAACTCAGAGCTTCTGGCCCTAATTCCCTTCACACCATGTTGCTGTACTTTAGTATTTATTTAAGAGGGCATTATAAGCAAAGTATCCAGCCAAGCAGATTTCTATGTTGTTTTTAGAATGTTACTATGAAAATATTCTTTTACATAGACTATACATAAGGCAAGTTTGGAACTTCTTTGTGTTTTACTTCCCCCTTTATGGGATACCTGCTTTCTATTTTCATAAAAACTATTCCACTTGTTTTAAGATTTTATACTGTCATGTGTCTTTTGAACATTCCGAACAATGTTATAAGGTCTGATGCTAACATTTTGTCATTGCAAGGGGGTTCTGACTAAATGCATCACTCTGAATTATTTCACAAGCAGTCTTTCCCTGCACATTTAGTGATCTTCCTGCCAAAAATATGTGTTCCATATCTTGGTGGAATATTCTGACATGTGTATGCCCCCAAGTCTGTATGGACTGGCTGCTTTAGGGGAAAATTAATAGGAAAGGGAAAATTCTGGAAGTGTTTATACAGTTCTGAGGAATGAGGTAGTAGGATTTGTACATTTTTGTTCCTTTCATATCAGATCCTTCACATTTTTCTTTGATGATGTCAGGAAACAAAAAATTTTCCTTTTTAAGAGCAAACTCTCATTTTCATGGTTTTCACAAAATTAAGTTGTATTTTGCAAGCATAATACTGTGTTTCCCTCTATAAACATCTCTGAAAAACATTGTTGGTTCAAACACTAAAAATAATTACCACTTTTCAGAGCCTGATATTTTTATTTGTAAAGAGAGTGTGTGTGTGTGTGTGTGTGTGTGTGTGTGTGTGTGTGTGTGTGTTGAAAACATTTTTAAAATTTTGGTTAACTCCTTACAACTGTGTATATTTGTTTTAGATGTAACAAATATTCTCTTTCTAAAAATTCCTTCTTATCTAGACTTACTATTTATTCTTTTACTTTTGATTTGAAAATAACCGTAGACTCACAAGAAGTTGCAAAAATAGTAAAGAGGTCCTGTGTGTCCTTTGTCCAGTTTCCCCCATTGGAAGCCTCTTACATACCTCTAATAATAGATTACTAAAACTAGGAAATTGACATCCGTCTACCTTCTTTCGATTTTTAGTTTGTTTTTGTTTCATTATATCAAAAAATTACCAGTTGCCACAATTCATTTCTGTTGTACTTGATTTGGCTCTTCTCCCTCTCCTAGATAGTAAATGACCGTCAGTAAGCTTGCTATGGTGCTCATCTGGAATTGCAAATTTACTAAAGAATTCTGGAGGTCAACATGCTTAAAAATTGTTCATTTGCAAGATTTTTGCTTTTTTTCTGCTTACACTATTCCATGTCATCCTGCCCTAATAAACCTACCAATTTAGACAGCCTGTGTCTGTGTGTGTTTTATACAGCCTCTGGCCACTGAAGCAGGTTTGGAAACCAGGTGAGTTTGCCATACCCGTTGGACATCTAAGCAGAGATATCAAAGAGGCAACTGAATATGAAAGTCAGTACTGCAGAGAAAATATCCAGGTAGGAAAGGTATGAATCCATATAAAGAATAGGAATACAAGTAACCATACCTTGAGAATCAATTAGAAATACTCAGAGTTTAGCCTAAACCCTCTTACTCATGCTTTTGTTCTAGGCTGGCTTTGTTTGTAGATAGTTATCAGTTACTTTATATTGCCTTTCAGAATGTTTATATGCATTTCCGGCTGCAATTCACTTGTATTCTAAAGAGTTTAGACTGTTAATGTTGGGTCTTCCCAAACAGATTACACATTTCTTAAGAAAAGATCTTACAGCCCTAACCGGTTTGGCCTGCGGACTGAAGGGTCCCAGGTTAGATTCAGGTCAAGGGCATATACCTTGGTTGCAGGCACATCCCCAGTGGAGGGTATGCAGGAGGCAGCTGATCAATGTTTTCTAACTCTATCCCTCTGTAAAAAAAAAAAAAAAATCTTACAATGCCATATCCCTGAAAGGTATTTTATAATGCTCATATGATAAACTAGTCTAATGTAGAGTTGTTGGTTTTTTGTTTTTGTTTTTTTTTTCATTTCTTTTGTGTTATAAAGCATCAATTTTCTTACAAATTTTTAATTTAGACACTTCTAGTTGTCCTGTGAAAATAAGGATAGAGTTAGAATTTTTTATCTTTTGCTACTCGTGCCCATTTCAGGTCAGACAAAGAGACTTTCTTATTAAAAAAAAAAAAGGCTCAGCTCTCCTCCATTTTGGCAGTAGACTCAGACTTCATGCCCAGCAAGATTTCAGTCCAGCATGAAAGAGATCCTTCCCAGTAGTTCCTGGATTCATTAATGGAACCAACAGGATGACCCGCCCATCCATAAAGAAATGAACTGGAGCTGGAAAAATTCTGTGCTGTGATTGGCCAAATATGAGTCATATGCTTCACCTCTGGTTCACCCAAAGAAGAACATAGACTATAGGAGAGGGTGGTTGCCCAGGAAAAAAGTGGAGTATTGTCACCAAAATAAGAAAGTGGATACTGAAGGTCAAAAATCATACTACGCCAAGTAACTCAAAGGCCTAGGCTTTGTTCCTCCTGTAAGCTTTTAAAAGAAGTTCATAATGTCATGGCACTCACTTTGACTGTCTTCCAATTTCATAGACAATACTGCACTTACCCCTGAATCACCAGGTGAAAATATTAACTTGTCATTGATGAGTGAACGTCACAAAAAGTAAATGACGAGTATAGAACTTAACCAGCTGGAAGGGTCAGTATTTCAGCACAGGTATGGCAGGTAGTTTCTTGTCCTACAATTCTTTCCTACTGTCAGTCACCTGAAACGTTTATTTGCACTCAATACCCTGGGGCCAGGGTGGCTGCTAGCTAAGATGCCTGGGAAACCACTACAGAAGCCTGTGAGATCAGCTCAAGTTTATCTTCTAGAAGGACATTTACACACTGTGGAATCTTAAAAGCAAAACATATCTATAGATAATATGTTTTCTCTTAAGCTTCGTTTCAGCTTCACCATTTTCATTCCTTTCTATAGTAATAGGTTACTTTCCCTACAAGATGTCTGATCAGAATTGTATGGCATTTTTAACATTTTAGTTCAAATTTTGCTGCAGAAAATGGATAACTTTGGTGAAAAGAGAATGTTGGCTCTATTCTGGAATTTGGGGTGGCTCCTCTAGTTTGCTGCTTCCCTGGACACCAAACATTACATTCTCTGTTGTAGAACCTGCTTCAAGTTGGTGATGAGACTGGCAGAAAATCAAACCACGCTACATGGGTAGTTGTTGAAGTTAATCTCACCCCGCAGAGCTGTGCATGCCCTGGAGCAGGGGTCCTCAAACTTTTTAAACGGGGGGCCAGTTCACTGTCCCTCAGACCGTTGGAGGGCCGGACTATAGTTTAAAAAAAAACTATGAACAAATTCCTATGCACGCTGCACATATCTTATTTTGAAGTAAAAAACAAAACGGCAAAAACACCCACATGTGGCCCGTGGGCCATAGTTTGAGGACGCCTGCCCTGGAATAGCCGGCTTTTATTAACAAACACAATTCTGATCATAATCACTGTCCTGTGGTCCTGTTCACCAAAATTTGGGGTTTGGAACTTGGACTTGGGTCTGGTTACCTTAAATATAATGAACCCTGGTCAGGTAGTTCAGTTGGTGGGAGTATCGTCCTGATACATCGAGATTGTGGGTTCAAGTCTCAGTTAGGGCACACACAAGAATCAACCAATGAATGCATAAATAAGTTGAACAACAAATCATTATTTCTCTATCTCTCTCTGCTTTCCTCTCTCTAAAAACCAATCAATGAATTTTTAACATTATAAAAAAAAATAAGTAAATATAATGGCATATAACCATTAAAATTTCTATTGTAGGAGAAGGTAGCATAAGATAGTGTCAACTATGCATATAAATAAAAAGTATATTACTAAACAGTATGTTCTAGATGATGCTAATATTGATTAATATTATACAGACATAGGCAAATAATGGAGAAAACACCCAAATGTTAACCTTAAGAAATGGAATGATCAGTGATTTGATTTGATTGTTTACTTTTCAAAATATTCCTAGATGAAATGTATTCCATCTGCACTCAGATAAATTAATTTTTAAAGAAAAGTAGCTTATGATACCAATACCTCACTCAAAATATACAAAAGATATAACTACAAAGTAGATCTATTATGATTCTCACTGCTCAAAACCATTGTAGATTTTTCTCTTACCTTGCATACATCATTTGTTCTTTCATTTAAAAAAACAACCAAACTATGTACTGGATGCTGAGAGTAAATGAACAATACAGGTGTGGCTCCTGCTCTCCTAAAACTGTCTAGTGGAGATGTAAAAACAATCCAGCATGTCACAGCTGATAACAGTTTTGTGCATTCTGCATCAAAACACCTAACCCTCCTTTTACACATCAGATCTGGCTTTGATTTATCAGCTGACGAGAACATTGAGCTTTCACACAGTGGTGCTCGCTCTTAATGCTACAGTTTGAGCCACATCCCATCCTTGTTCACATAATAGTGTTCAATTATTAGTGTTCAGTTATTTGAGTATTTATTTGCTCTTATTTTATAAAAACAAAAGTGCAAATACTAGTCATGGGAAACGTAGGTCTTATCAATGTAATTTGAATGATATAAAGATGGAAACCATTAGGCGTGCCAGAAGCAGTAAATCTTTAGCCTCAATCAGATAACCAGACATTCATGAAATGAGGCCAGTAAATTATGTGAAGGAAAAGAAGAAATCAGAGAACAAAAACATAATCCTGGAAAAATTTACTGTTAAAGGTTGTACCCAAAATTTTAGGTGTGTTTAGAGATTTTGATCATTTCAGTTCTTCAGGAAAATATTTCTCCTAAAACATGTAAGTTTATTGTTTGATTTTTAGATATATTTTAAGATATACTTTATGTTTGAATGTTGGAAACTGCCTGTGGTGGCTCACCACTGCCTACAGAATATGTTCTAAATCATTTATCACACCAATGATGTTAAAATTGACAAGTTTATAGTGATACTGAGAAAATTTACAGGTTACCTATAAAAGTTGCTATGGATAAGTTGCTACATTATATGGTAACTAGAGATCCGGTGCACAAAATTTGTGTACTCGGAGGGTGGGGTCCCTCAGCCTGGCCTACGCCCTCTCACAGTCCAGGAGCCCTCAGGGGATGTCCGACTGAGAGCTTAGGCCTGCTCTTTGTGGGGAGCGGGCCTAAGCTGGCAGTTGAATATCCTTAGAGCTGCCACGGAAGCGGCCACTGCCGCTGTGTTTGCCAGCCATGAGCCCAACTTCTGGCTGAGCGGCACTCCCCTTGTGTTGAGCGTCTGCCCCCTGGTGGTCAGTGCACATTATAGCAAGTGGTCATTCCACCGTTTGGTCAATTTGCATATTAGCCTTTTATTATATGGTAAAGGTAATTGGTAAATGAAGAGGAAGAATAAGATATTTAATCTGCCCTTTTTGTACATATTGTATTTTAGAGTAGCCAAAGAACTAATAAGGAAAAGTCCTTTTGTATCACGTATTTTCAACTAACAAATGTAAACAGAATGATAAAATTTTAAAATCGCAATTTTGGAAACATCTAATAAAATAATAGATTTTAAATAACAATCCTCAATGGCTAATAAAACCATTAGGTGAAAGATTGATGGATAGAATTTATAATGGGTGGTTGGGGTTGGCAACACTTGGACCCACTGATTAATTTTAACATCGCTAAAAGTCGAACAGCCGTACATCATATGCATCATATGTAGTGCAATAAAAAATATATCAAATCACCTGTGAAGTATTTTTGCCCACCCCAAAATACTTTGAATTTGAATCCAGTCAAGCCTGTAAATGTAAATATCCATTTTTGAGAAGGAAGGAGAATGAACAATAGAGGAAAGTGTCAACACCAAGAAGATGTAATTAATTAACTAAACCCATAATATGCGAAGTTCTCCAGGACAAATGACAGGATTTCTTTAACATATGATTACCTTCATATACCAAATATAGCACATGAATCCTGATTTGACTAACCAGTTTTAAACACGTTTTTGAGACAATGGGGAAATTTGACCATAGACTGGATATTAAATGATAGAAAGGATTTATTATTAAATAAGGGTTAATCATTTTGTCTGTCATACTGTAGCTGTGTTTTTGAAAACAGTCTTTTGTCTATTAGACACATACACTATGAAATTCTGTGACCTCCAGAATTTCCTGCAAAATGCTTCATAGGGCATGGGGGAAGTGTTAGGTCAGATGAAACAAGATTAGGTGAAATGGTCTGATAAGTTTTAAAGCTGAGTAATAGGCACATGACAGGATAGGCATAATCTATTTTTGTGTGTGTGTTTTTAATATTCCAGAATGGGAAGTTAAAAATTAAAATCAATGAATAAATCTATACATACATACATAAAGGCTTTAGGGCAGCTTATATCTATACCTGTCTTGGGCCCTGGGGAAGAAACTGAGTGAATGAATATGAACTCTAACATTGGGACTCCTGAGCCAGTAGGTCTAACTGTGTAAACCTCTTCTACTTTGTGGAACCACTGAGGGGAAGTGCACTAGTTAACAGGTGATCAAAGAAGAGGTGGCTTGAAGCTCTCCCTGACACGTCAGCTGGAGGTTGGGTGTGATAATTATCTCAGCTGAGGCTTCAGTAGGTATAAGGACACTCCCATGGACAGCAGTGGAAGTTGACAAGGGCCTTGCTTTCCAAGGGCATAGCTTTGGGATGTTTCAGAGTCAGCAATGACACCCGGCTCCCAGATTCCACAGCAGCTAGGGCGACACCTTCCAGAGCAGTCAGCCTTGACTGTGATCACTGTGGCTCCTCACGTGGGATAAGGGGGTGGAGCCAAGCGAGAAGAGGAGGTCTAGATTTCCCACTGATCTAGACCTGTGGGCTTGTGCTGACAAACCAGAGACATCCCTATGGTGAGAGGTTGTGCGTTCTTCGGTCAGTGAAGCAGGATTTACTCATTACCCAGTTCTTGAATTACACAATTGTATCATTACAGTTTATGGGAACTACTAACTCGGATTATGATTCAGAGGTGTGCCCCAGAGTATTCTTCCTACTCCCTGTCCCTTGTGTAATCTTGGGCAGGTTGCTCTTCTCTAAATTAGGTTAATAAATACCTTGCCTTTCTGCCTCCGGGGTTGTTGTGATGATCTTAAGAGAGAAAATATGGAACTATAATTTTTGTGAATTATCACACGCTATACAAATGTTAGGCATCCTTATTACTCTAAGGGACTAGGTGATTTATATCTAAAAGCCCCTTATTTCCTGTTATTCTATGTTAACAATGAATGTGTAATTAGTACATTATAAAATTAGATAGTAAGAAGCAAATACAGAGAAGTTTAGCATATAGTGTGATCTTCCTGAATTCTATGTTACATAGGAATTCCTGCAAATTACAACAATCTTATCCAGTTAATATTTAACAGTTATATCCTTGAATACATTCTCATCAATTGAGGAGACAAATAAGTTACTATATATTCCATAAATAATGCCTATTACTATCTTATAATCTCAATTTCATAAGTCAATATTTCCTCTCTATTTCAATTGGGAACTTCTAGAGCACAAGTTGCCAAACTGTTCTATTGCCCATGGAACAAATCTGGCCACCACCTACTTTGGTATGGCCTGCAAACTAAGAATTATTTTTGACATTTTGAACTAGTTTTGTTTTAAATCAAAAGAACAATATTTCAGGACACAAGAAAATTATATGAAATTTAAACTTCAGTGTCTATTTATTGCAACTCAGCCACACCCATTTTGTTTATGTACCGACTACCGCTGCTACGGCAGTTGAGGAGTTGTGAGAGGAACCATATGGTCCACAAAGCCTGAAGTATTTACTTTCTGGTCCTTCGCAGAAGAGCTTGCCTATCCCTAGAATAGAGGCTTCAAAGGAACAGAAATTTTTTAAAAAGTAGGTTGCTAGCTATCTCTTAGGATAAATAAACCTGGATTATATGGACTCAACTTATGCATAGGCAATAACAGAAAATAACAGTTATGGTTTAATATGCAATGACTAGATTTGAGTCAAGTGAGTCCATTAAAAATTGACTCAACCATTCTGGGAAGCTCTTTGGTAATGTCTACTAAAGCTGAACACACTCATACCCTATGACCTATAGATTCCACTTCCAGGTGCTTACTTGGCACCTAACTTTTCTTTAATGGGTGTAGACCTGGAGTCACAAGTTCAAATACATACAGAGAGAGG
The DNA here is from genome assembly GCF_951640355.1 of Cnephaeus nilssonii. Classification (NCBI taxonomy): domain Eukaryota; kingdom Metazoa; phylum Chordata; class Mammalia; order Chiroptera; family Vespertilionidae; genus Cnephaeus; species Cnephaeus nilssonii. Next base: position 10,411,286 of record NC_137088.1, on the reverse strand, counting down.
GATCAGGCAAGTAGTGGTAATTGCTGGCCAGAAGGGCATTTTTAGTGGCAGTGGTTTAAGTGTATACACTGGACACCCTTTGGCATAGCCGCCCTTCACTCTTCTGTTCTGGCACCATGTCTAGACTTCAAGGTTCTGCCTCCCCCTCTCAGTGGCTGATTGCTCTTGGATAGACACCTTACCCATGTCAAGTGCCAATGATACAGTTGGTACTCTGTCCAGGTCTCCTTGAAGGGGAGTGCACCATCTCCCAGCTGCTGTGAGTGTTGACTGCTAGCAGCTCACCGCTGCTCCCTTCTCTTTAATCGCCTTGCCCCAATATGTTTGAGAAACTAAGCCCTCAGCCAATAACTGATGGTCAGGGGGGGTACAAAGGGCAGGCTCGTTGCTTCAAGATGCGATAACTGCAATGTCCTTCATTCTCCAGATCTCACCGTGGGATCAGGCTGAGGCTACACTTGCTTCGTTCTATTTTCTTCTGCATCCTGTTTCCGTCACTGAGAGCACTCCCCCATAAATCACTTGCGCCAGAATCTATCTGCTTCTAGGGAACCTAAGCAAAGTCAAAGGGACCATAGGATCCTTTTTTCCCCAACGGGCCAGAGAGCCTGGACATGCTGAAAGCATCATGTCCATTGCAACACAACCATGAATTCCCTGAGCTCCGTTTCTTCGCTTGCCAGCTTTCCTTTGATTTCATAAAAGCCCCCGGGAGCTTTCCAATAATCCCCCTTGTTTTGGTTTAGGTCAGCCCAAGTCCATTTTCTTCCCTGCAACCAATATAACCTTCGCTAATATGATGGGTGATTCGGGCCTGACTTAACATAGCTTTGGAGATATGACCCAATACTTGGTGGGATAACATCAGTTGGAATCCTCAGGGAAAAGCGAATTGATTACTCTCCTATTTCCTTGGCATAAGTAACTAGAAGTGTTGCTGGGAATGCTTCCCATCCTTTAATCCTTCAGGAATTCGCCTTGCTGAGGAGCTCATTTGTTACCCAGGGTTCTGTTTCCCTGAGACCTTTCTGGCTCCCTGGAGGCAAGGAGAGCTAAATTCCTTCCACTGGTCATCATCCTCTGGTGTATCTCTTTGTTTCCAGTCCTGTTCAGGAAGGCTCCAGAATCTCTCTGGGGCTTCTTATCACTAAAATCTACTTTTCTACATCTTGTTCTCTTTGTGAGCATGTGTGTGCACACATATGCAGGGAGTTTGTGTACACGTTACAAAAGCAGAAGGAGGAGGTGGTGGGGAAGTCACAGGAGGGTGGCCAGATTTCACATCACTGAAGTATGGGTTGTGAAGAAAGGGCGACACCACACAAGCCTGATGAGTTCCACTCAGAATTATTCACTGATCCGTCAGAAAATAGATCCTTCTGACCCAGACTCTGCCCTCTCAATAGTCAAAGGCAGCTTTTGTCAGAGCCAGTAATTGTGCCTCTACGCCAGTTTCATGTCGTTTAGCCCAAGACAAGTTTCAACCCGAGCCAAAGGTAGCTATAGCCAGGTAACATTTTAAGATATGAGCCTACATTCTGATTTCCCGTGGGCATGTCCTCCTCTCCCCTCCGTCCACTCAAGTAGCCAGTCTCAGGGCAGACATGCTACCGAGTGAAGAATAAAAAGTTGACAAGTCTTTCTGGCTTGTTCCTAATAGCGGGTAGTTGCCAAAGGTTCCTAATAACTGATGGTCCACTGTTTGTAGAGCACCCACCGATGAGGTTCAATTGACCCACACACTATTTTTTTTAAGTATAATTTTGGCCACATAAGGGCTCAGCTTGCCAGTTTACCACAGTCCCCAGCACTCCTTATTGTCTATCACAACTGGCATTACCTGCCTGGCTTCTTTCTGTGTGCACCAGGTCTAAACCCATCATGGAAGGTTGTGTTACTCTCCTCTCTGAGAAAGAAACAGGAAGACTAAGAGGGGAAGGAAGGTTTCCTCCAGGGGAGGGAGAGGCCAATTAGAGTCAATAATAAGCCAGGGCTATTCTTAGCATCCTGGAGAGCAGGAAGAAGCAGATCCACAGTCCTGTTCTGGCCTTTCAGACCTGGACCCTACTTGGATCCAAATGCCTGAGAAGGTAGGGGACTTACAGAAGGGGCTATGTTGAAGGAGCAGTATTCCCAAGATAGGAGAGAGAAAGAGGTGTATGTGAGGGCCTCAAGTCAGTGAGGAAATTCTTTCTCCTAATCACTCTTTAACTCTCCTTCCCCTTTCCCTGTGATTCATCCACCCAGTTACTGGGTGTTTTCATTATGTGTCAGGCATTGCTGCTTTCCCTCTTAAGGTACATTGATACCCCTTTGCCTTGAACAAGATATAGACAATTTTTTCCCTTATTGTTTCTTTATATATTCTTCTAGAATGTTAGCTCTGAAAAAGCCACGAGAGCTGTTGAAGGCTTCTTACCTTCAAGAAAGAGGCTGGAAATGGCCAAGGGGTATGTGTGACTGAGTAACCCAAACCAAGCCCTTCACGTTCTTTCTTCTAGAAATCTGAGTCTTGAGCACAGGTACATAAAGGTAGAAAATCTATCCCGATGTAGGCTTCTTAAAGGGACTGCCTGCTCACTCCTATTACCTAGACTACCCTTATTTCTCTTCTTTGAGGGGCCAGACAGGTCAAATTCTCTAAATTCTGTGAGCTTTCCCATATCATTCCAGTGAGGTCTGTTAAAGGTCAGCTTCTATTGCTGGCAACCTGAGAATCCTGCCTTGTACAAAAAGTCCCTGGAATATGTGAGATGTGAGTGAGCCTTACACGAATAGCTGGGAAGGACGAGTAGCTTGTTCCAGGTGAGAAGGACATTATTTTTTTAAAAAAATTTTTTATTGATTTCAGAGAGGAAGGGAGAGGGGAAAGAGAGAGAGAAACATCAATGATGAGAGGGAATCATCCATCGGCTGCCTCCTGCACACCCCCGACTGGGGATCGAGCCCACAACCCAGATACGTGCCCCCGACTGGAATCGAACCCGGGACCCTTCAGTCCACAGGCCGATGCTCTACCCACTGAGCCAACCCAGCTAGGGCAGAGAAGGACATTATTAGCAAAACCTTTCAAGAACTCTGCTTGGCCTGGTTCAAGAGGAGTCTTCAAAGAAGTGTGAGAAATCAGGTAGAAGATGGGAAAGTCCCTTTTTACTTGTCTGGAGGTGTATGGCCTTTCTCTGAGAGTGATGTTGTTGGACACACTTCTGGGCCATAACCAGAGCTGCAGATGGGCTTGGAGCCAGCCACCAGAGAAGTGTGCAGGGCACTTGAGAAACTGGGGATGGGCTTGGAAGTATCACCCCTCTGGTAACAAGAGCTATGGAAGGGGGAGAATATGAGGATGCAAGATTGTAAAGAACAGAATGGACTCTTGAGTCAGTCTGCTGGGGTTTGAATCCTGCCTCCATCACTAACTTTGTGTGATTGGTTTCCTTACCCTTGCATGCTCCTTACCTCAATTTAATTTAGTGGCTTGCAAAAAACAAGCACTCAATAATGATACCTTAGTGTTATTATTTTGATCAATAAATTGTGACGATATTAATCCAAATTGTTTATTAACAATTATTATTACTACCAGTTAAACTTCAGATTCAAAGCCACAGACCATCCCTGCATGCACACCCACCCACCCACCCACAAACCACACTATTATACTTCAGAAATACCCTTAGGGCCCAGCCTGAAATTACAGAACAACATACCTGAGACAAAGCCAATGAGATGTCATAAAAGGAAAGATCCAACAGGCATAAACTTCTCCCTTTATGTTGAAAGGGAAATGGTGGTCTGCAACACTGAGCTGTAGAATGGACAGGGACCCAGATGACTGGTAGAGTTGGGACAATAACATGGGCTACTTTCTGTTTTGATAAGATTCTTGGAGACTAGATACAGATACAGCCCATGCTGCTTAAACAGGAGTGTGATGGTCCATGAAGTATTTGGTGCTTTCAAAGAACTAGATCTGAAAATGGGTCACTCCTTCAAGCATGTGGAGTGATGGAGGAAGTGCTAATCTGGGAGTTAGAAGTCCTGGAGTCCACAGAGAGTCTACTGGTACATATGAAAAGTGAATACAGACCACTCTGTCTGAATCACCCTAATCTCACTTACCCACCTCATCCAGATGTTCCCAGGATTTCTCAGTTTTGTTTTGTGTGTGTGTGGTTTTTTTAAAAATATTTTTATTGATTTCAGAGAAGAAGGGAGAGGGAGAGAGAGATAGAAACATCCATGATGAGAGAGAATCATTAATCGGCTGCCTCCTGCATGCCCCCTACTGGGGGTAGAGCGGGCCATCCGGACATGTGCCCTGACTGAGAATTGAACCATGACCTCCTGGCTCATGGGTTGAAGCTCAACCATGGAGCCACACCAGCCGGGCAAGGGTTGCAATTGTAAATGGAGATGTCAGGGAAGTCTCACTGAGAAAGTGACATTTGGGCAAAGACTCCAAGATCAGCAACTGACCCATGGGTTATGTGGGCAAAGAGGATTCTTGGCAGACAGAGGAGCCGGAGCAAAGGCCCTGAGGCAGAAGTATTCCTAATGTGTGCAAGGAAAGGGAAGGAGGACAGGGGCCTGTAGCACGGAAGGCAGAAGCATCTGGTTGAACAGCTATGTGCTAATCCAAGGCGGTGGTCATCTGGCGCATTAACTGGCCCTTGACAAAGCCCTGACCGGTAGCATTTATTGAATGCCATGGTGTAAATACTCCTACCGTCCTGGCTGATTTCAGCCTACCAACGTGACATTGCTAAATATCGAGTTGAGAAGAGATGTTGTACAGTTGGCTCTTGAGAGTCGCTATGAGCGGGCTCCAGCGCACCTCTGCCAGCAGGCTGCTGGATGGGAGGGTATTAAGCTCACAGTGGGATGTGGGCTGGAGAAATGGGTTTGATGGTCCTCTGCAGAGTGCTAGTCGTCGGAGCCAGGGGAGCCGCAAGATGACCCACAGCGTTGGTTCAGGGTCAAAGGAAGGGCACCAAGGATAGACTCGAAGGCAACACCAGCATTTACTGGTACGTGTCACGTGAGAAAGAAGCCTCTGTGAAGGGGACAGAAGACTCCAAAGAGAACATCGGTAGCACCAAGGCGTACGCTATGGTGTCCTGGACGCCAGGGAGTAGGAATTCTCAGGAAGATCCCCGCTGCCAGATAAAGCAGAGTTTCAGTGATGCAAGGCTTGGAAAGTGTCTGCTGCATTTCCAAGTTAGCAGGTTATTGTTACTTAGCCTGAGTGGGGAGAACAGCAGCCAGAGTACAGAGAGGAAGCTGGCATTTGGGGAGTTCTATTCGTTTATCTACATAACTAATTACTGCAAAACTAGTGGCTTAAAACAACTGTAAACAGTCATTAAAACGACAACAACATTATTATCTCCTAGCTTCTGTGGGTCAGGAATTCAGGAGCAGCCCAGCTGGGTCATTCAGACCTGGAGCCTCTCATGAGGTGCAGTGAAGATGTTGGCCAGGCTCTGGTCATCTGTGGCATTAAGGCTAAAAGACCTAGCGAGCAAGGCGGCTCGCTGTTGTCAGTGCTGGCTGTTGGCAGGAGGCCTAAGCCCACTCCAGGAGGAGCTCGCCACAAATATTCTAGCATATTCTAACAATAGGCCAGCTGGTTTCCTCCAGAGTGGGTGATCCAGTAAGAGTACAATAGGAGATGCAGTGTCTTTTATGACCTGGTCTCAGAAGACACACACCATCACTTCCACAGTGTCCTGTTATTCACACAGACCAGCTATGATTCAGTGTGGATGGCAGCGCATAGATGCCAGGAGAAAACGATCACTGCGGGGGGGGGGGGGGGGGGGGAGGTGGGTGCGTCTTGGAGGCTGGCAACCACAATTGGAATCAGACATGGCAGGGTTGTAGGCCTGGTGGGATTAATTGGCCTCAGGGTTGCAAACAGGACTCTGATATGCTTCATGAAATCCCAGGTATATTTGGGCTCCCCACAGAGTTGTTAGCCAGGCCCTCTGTGCCAGTACGCCCTCCTGTAGACTTTGAGTCACATGGAGATGTTTTTCTGAGGACCATAGACCAGCACAGGTTGAGGTCTAACATGGAGCCCGATTGTGAAGCGTATTTCAAACACAGACGCCTTGGGAAGTACACAATGGCTGGACCTAGAAACCCGTGGAACAAGATAGAAGTAGCATCATTCTCAGAATAAAAAAAGTGTATTTACCCTGATTCAGGGTAGCCTGAATGATCAGGGTTTACCTCTTTCTACCTTTACGATTCCATTTTTTCCAATAAGTAAAATAGAAGACTTTGGGGAAAAGTTATTACTTTGCAGGTTTGTGTGTCATAATTTTGATGGTATACACGACACCGCCTATAACGTCTGAAGATGTGAGTCAAATCTGTGCAAATAACTAGTTTCCTATGGAATCACCTCTCGGTGAATTCTGTTGCTGCCATCTCGTGGCCACTTAGAGTAATGACAACTAGAGTGATGCCTTTGGTCCAATGAAATCCTCCACCAGGCAATCCCACAGTGCCTCCTCCTGCACCATCCTGAAAGGTTAACATGGTGGTGCGCGGGCAGGCTAAATAGCCATCTCAGATGGTGGATAACGAAAAATTGAATTTATTTAAGGAAAGGGGATGGAGGATGGAATATCCAAAGGAAAGGCATCCAGGAGCTGGAGTTTCATCCTTATATGCAGTCACTGGTGGAAAACTCTTATCTTCAGTGGGACTGGGGGCTTGGAATGCGGATGGAATGCGGGTGTGCGATCAGGTGTCTGTAAGACAGTTTCAGTTCCTTATATGGTCTGATTCCTGGTGTCCAACACGTTTTCCCTGGTCTTTGTCCTCCTGTGACAGAAAGCTTACAAATGGCCATTAAGAATCTTACTGTCCTATAGTCCTCTACTACCCAATGGTCATCTGGATTCTGGGTGACTACTTCCCATGCAAGTTGCCAGTTTGTAAGGCAGTCTATACCTATGTTGTAAAGCTTTGATTATAAAGGAGTTCTTTCTGATACTGAGCCAAATTCTGCCTTGGTCTAATTTCTATCCAACCTGTCCTTTTTCTATTGTCTGATTTTTATTTTTTTAATATATTTTTATTGATTTCAGAGAGCAAGGGAGAGGGAGAGATAGAAACATAAATGATGACATTAATTGGCTGCCTCCTGCATGCCCCCTACTGGGAATCGATCCCGCAACCCAGGCATGTGCCCTTAGCTGGAATCGAACCTGGGACTCTTCAGTCTGAAGGCTGATGCTCTATCTACTGAACCAAACCAGCTAGGGCTATTTTATTTTATTTTTATATTTGAGAGTAGCTGTTTACTAGTATCATATTTCCACTTTTTTTTTCTTGACTAAATATTTTAGCTCCTTTCCCTCTCTTTACATGATATGATTTTCAGAGCCCTCATTCTGTGCTTCTCTCTCAGGTCAGAGTCCCTAGAAGCAGAGTCTGAGATCAGGATTCTAGTGCAAGTGATTTCCAGGAGTGTGTGTGTGTGTGTATGCCCTCAGCGGACACCTGTAGGGGCATAAGGGATGCAGGATGGGGCAGGGAACAGAGCAGAGCAAGGATGTGGTTTCAGCTGTTGATGAGCCTCATGCTGATCCCCGGGTCAGCTCTGAAGCCTGCCAGGTACCCCAGAGTTATCCCATCTTGAGACGTGTGGCTCAGCCTTTTGTACTGTGTGCCACTCAGCCATTGGCTCTGGGAGTTTGGGGGTCGGGGTAACCTTCCTGAGCAAAGTGCTTCCCGTTTGGGCAAGGGGCTTCTTTTTTAAAAAATATATTTTTTTTATTGATTTCAGAGAGGAAGGGAGAGAGAGAGAGATAGGAACATCAACGATGAGGGAGAATTATTGATTGGCTGGCTCCTGCATGCCCCATACTGGGGATCGAGCCTGAAATCCGGGTATGTGCCCTCCTGATTCATAGGTCAACCACTGAGCCCCACTGGCCGGGCTGAGCAAGGGACTTCTAGGAGCAGGGTACAGCTGTGAGTTGTCATACACCCAGACCGGGACCCACATATCTCAGATGTGTTCTGACGTGTGGAATTCAAGGAGACCATTAAATCTCAGTCTCCTTAGCTCAGCATTAACAGTGTAGGCTCGCCTTGAGGCTGGGCTAATCTAAACCCCGAGATGTTTTTCACATAAAATTGTTCCCCACCCAAGAGTCTTCCATCATTGCTTCCGGCATGGTGACACCAAAAGCAAAAGCACTTTTACGACGTTAACATGCCATGGTGCTGTTTTGAGTTCACATTCTAGCCACCCGAGTGCTCCTTGAATCTGGATTTTGTTGTCTAACCCAGCACTCTCTGCTTGTTACCTGCAGACTTTTAAGTGTCTCTCTTTGGTGACTTTCAATTTTCTTGTCTGTTCTTGACATCTAATGGCTGCTCATCTGTTAACATCTAGCTCTTCTGAGGTCTGGCTCATTGCTCCCGCAACACGGTTTTTCTGTTGCTGCGGTCCATTTAGCATCCCCTTTGAACTCTGGTTCAAATGCCTGAGGCCAAAGTCAGCCAAGGTCTAACAGAAACCCCAGTCTGAGATAAGAAGACAGACAGCCTGGGGGAGAATCAAGATGGCAATGCAGGTAAACGCCTCCCACAACCACATCAAAATTACAACTGAAACACAACAACCATCATTCAGAACCGCCTGAAAGCTGGCTGGCTGGAAGTCCTTACCACTGGAGAAGTAAAGAAGGAAGCACACAGGGCTGGAAGGAGGGGCGGAGGTGCAGACCGGGCTGTTCTGACACCCACGTGTAGGGTGTTCTTAATCGGGAGGGATATCTCCACTGCGGAGGCCTCCTTTGAGAAGCAAGAGGTCCCAGCCCCACACCAGACCCCTAGTCCAGGGTTCCAGAGCGGGGAAGAGAAGTCCCTGTAACTTCGGGCTGTAAAAACCAGGGGTATTGTGGCTGAGGGTGGTGAAGGCCTAGCGTGGGACAGGAACCAGGTAGAGGGGGGCAATGGAGGAAAAAAGGGGGACATCTGTAATACTCTCAACAATAAAGATTAAAAAAAGAAGAAGAAGAAGAAAAGACAGCCCAGAACCCAGGGAGTTAAGGCAACAATGCTGGGTGACCAATACTAAAAACTCGAGAATACCAGCATAGGAGTCTTGGCCTTCTGGTAGCTTGACAGAAGGTGGGGGAGGTGTCTGAGAATGATGCAGGAATGTATTTAACTAAGATCCAGAGTGGACTATGATTGCTTTGAACTTTATAATTTGTAGAGACTTATCCTTGATAGTTATCCTCCATCCTCTGGGGTAATGTTTTCTGTGTACCCAACTACGGCACCACTTTCAGTATGAGACCAGAGAAAGTAGATGCATGATGCTCTCTCCCTGCCTCCATCCGGTAGCTGGGATGGACAAGGTCACCCCTCTTCCCGGAACCTGATCGAGGTGATGGGCACAGCCTTCTCTCCCCAGGCCTTCATCGGCAGAAGGAGCCAGGTCACCCATATTTCCCTCTGCCAGCCTAGTCTAGCACTGGCAAGCCCTCTCTCCCAAAGGGCATGGGTAAGGGTCAGGACCACCTAATGTCACCTCCTGGACTCCAGAGATATGTGTGCCCTGCCCACCCTTTGGGAAACGCTGGCTTGTAGCATATATTCTAAAGTGGAGAATCATCTGATTATTCCATGGAGATTCCGTCCTCCCACCCTCTCAGTCACTTCCAGACTGAACACCTCAAAACCTTGAGGGTAATGAGACTGCATATGGGTTGGGAGCCACAGTAGCAGCCTATTCCATGAACTACCTATGGGCTGTGAAATGCACTTTGCCCCCTAGTTAGAGCCACAGAGCTTGATTTACATAAGCTAAGTCCTCTTTTCTTTGTTACTCTGTCCACCAAGTTCAGTAGGTCTTTTCCGCAGTTGGGCTCCTTTACAAGGCAATTGAAATTGTGGTTCTGACATCAAGCAGATCCCAGGGCTAAGGAAAGCATGCCCCCAATGTAGGCAGGCACCAGGCAACTTCCCTGCTGAGATGGCTCAAACTGGGTTTCAGAGTCACTGTGTCTGTCTACATTTAAAATAGGTAAGTCTCGCTAACTAGGCAAAAGCATTCAAGTTAGAAAAGGTCACCGTGAAGAGTAAGTTCCCTTATTACACCCTCCCTGTGACCAGTGTCTGTGCCTCTTGAATCATATCTGTCCTTCCAAGTTGTGCTATGTGCATACTACATTCATCATTCCCTTGAAACAGTGTTCTAGCCCTAGTTGGTTTGGCTCAGTGGATAGGACGTCGGCCTGCAAACTGAAGGGACTCGGGTTCGATTCTGGTCAAGGGCATGTACCTCGGTTGCAGGCTCAATCCCCGGCCCTGTTTGGGGTGTGGGCAGGAGGCAACCGATTGATGTGTCTCTCTCACATTGATGTTTCTCTCTCTTTGTCTCTCCTCTTCCTTTCCACTCTCCCTCAAAATCAATGGAAAAATATCCTTAGGTGAGAATTTTAATATACTATTTTAAAAAAGAAAGAAATAGTGTTATAGTAATATTTAAAGAAATCCTCGCTCCTTTCCGATCACCTTTTTGGATTTCCTCAAAACCCATGAGCTCTTTTATGGCATTAAGAAAATGGTCCCAGGTGCTGTTTTTCACAAACCTCATACTTAATTCTTCTTAGGTGTTTCTCAATATATTAGTCCACAAAGTGGAAGCCGTTATCACACTCATTTATGTTTCATGAAGTGTAACAGGAATCGTGGATTCAGCGAGCGAAGCTGAAAGCCGTATTAATAATGCATGTTCAGTACAACTGATAGGCACTCTTGTCATTGCAACATCACTGAACGTGTTAGAGCAAAGAGGCACCAGGTGGCAACATGGTTCGCAATCTGCCTCCCTTCTGCCGGGAGGTTGGCAATGAAGAAGGGCCCAGAGGGGAAGCTTTCGTTTTCGGCTTAGGGTCGTGTGCCTCCAGGGTTAGTGAGCAGAAAAGCCACCTGAGGATGATTCTTACCCAATCGGCCTCTGTCTCTCCCTCCCTCCCTCCCTTCCAACAAATGTCTCTTAAGCGTCTGCCCTGTATCAGACACTGCCTTGGGCCCAGGAATCTGCATATTAACAAGCCCTCTAAGTGCTTTTCATGTAGTTGGTTCACAGAACACATTGTAGGAGGAGCTGGCTTCAGGAAACCTGTAATGGAGACAGAGGTCCTGGAACATCCGTTTTGTCCGGCTCCTAACCCGTACACGCAGATGCTGTGTTGTATTTAGGTATTCACCCTTCCCTGCTCAGCCCTGTGCTTCGGGAAAGGCTGGCCACAGACCCACAGGGCAGGTCCTGATTGCTCTGTGGCAGTCATGGCTTTCCCATTCCCCTTTGCAAGGACTGGTTTAGATGTGGCCATGTGATGCGGTTCTGACTAGAGAAACTGAGGGGAAATCTGTAGGAGGCTTCCGGGAAAGATCGTCTTGCTCCCAAAAAGAGACACACTGGAAAAGATGGTCTTTCCCTGACCCCCCGCTCCCTGCCCTGACAAGGATGTATCCAGATATGAAGGCTGGCACTGGAGCAGCCACCTTGTGACAGCAAGGGGGAGACTAGTCCAAAAATGAAGGCTGTCCACCAGGGTGACCGGGCGACCAGACGGAAAGAATGTTGAGGATGTTGTTGAGCCACCTAATTATCCAGCCCTGGAGCTGTCCTTCCCTTGAACTTCCAGGTGCGGGGCAATCCATTTCCTGGTTGTTTAACCCAATGAACTTGAGATTGTTTTATACCTTCTGCTAAAATATTCTGGCTGGTACTGAATTTGTTTGTGCACTTAAAAAAACATATATATTTAAATCCTCAACCAATATTGATTTTAGAGAAAGGAAGGGAGAGAGACAGAGAGAGAGAGAGAGAGAGAGAGAGAGAGAGAGAGAGAGAGAGAGAGAAAGAAACATTGATATGAGAGAGAAACAGTTGCCTCTCGTATGCAACCCAACTGGGGACCAAACCTGCAACCTAGGTATGTGCCCTGACGGGGTATCAAACCTAAGACCTTTTGGTATATGGGACGATGCTCCAACCAACTGAGCCACACCAGCCAGGGCTGTGTGTGCACATTTGATTCAGGGTTTAAGCTTTCTGTGATTTGCTATTTAAAAAATGTAACATAACATCTCAGGTGGATTCCCTAGAAGGAGATACTGAAATAGGGATTCAAGTGTACATGATTGGTTGAGGTTGTGCTCTCATGAGAAGCCAGTAAAAGGGGCAGGGGGGTGAAATAGGATAGGAAAAGGGGAAGAGATGAATAAGGAAGTGGTCTCAGGCAAAATCTGTCCTTAGCCTGGTACATGGGAGGTTCCTGATCTGCATTGTCTAATATGGTAGCCACGAACCACCTGTAGCTATTTAAATTAAAATTAAGATGAATAGCCCGAACCGGTTTGGCTCAGTGGATAGAGCATTGGCCTGCGGGACTGAAGGGTCCCAGGTTCGATTCCAGTCAAGGGCATGTACCTTGGTTGTGGGCACATCCCCAGTAGGGTGTGTACAAGAGGCAGCTGATCGATGTTTCTAACTCTCTATTCCTCTCCTTTCCTCTCTGTAAAAAAATCAATAAAATATATTTGAAAAAAAATTTTTTTAAATAAAATTAAGATGAATAAAAATTCAAAATTCATTTCTTTAGTCTCATGTTAAGTACTTGATAGCCACATAGAGCCAGTGGCTACCATATTGAACAGAGCAGACATAAGCGTTTCCATCAGCACAGAAAAGTATACTGGACAGCGTTGTGAAGTGCAAATCATAACACGGAGATGCCCTGCCCTGATGCGTTTGCATTCCAGTGATGGTCAATCATTGGCTGCCCTGTGGGGAGTGGGAATAACCTTGCAGGGAGATCCAGAGAGGTGGGTTCTATCAGTCAAGGGCCATTCCCCAGGGCAGAGCACAGAACCCACAAAGCTCCAAATTCAGCACGGGGTGAAAATATCTGGGTGGAGTACCCACAGCGACTACTATCGTGGTGTCACCAGGCATGAGCTGGGATGCAATGCCTTTGGCAGAGTGATTAGGCAGCACCCCTTCCCACTGATCCACATTCAAATTCAGAATCTCTCTGGGAGCATCTTGGATCCCTATCCATCCTTATGGTTCAGACACTTATCAACTGGATAAACATATCTGATGGGTGGGTTACTCCAAAGATACTGGGATTTCAGGGGGAACAATGGAGAAAGGGAAATGGCCCAGTGAGTAAGATCTAGATAAAGTGCCTGAATGCCAAAGAGCGGTGGTGACACTGGACAGAGCGTGGAGCGGCTGCCAGGGCTGTCTCATCCAGCCTCTGTGTCCTATTAGAAAGAACCTGAGAATATAAATGATTGTTAGCTACTATAATGTCAGTATGCTACTATAAGTACATTTTTCTGTTTCATGATGGTCTATTCTTTGGTTACCTCTTCCTATGACACCAATTTTGTAACACCATCTATATAAATAAAAGCCTACGCGACTGTCTGACCGTCCGACTGGTAGCTGTGATGTGCACTGACCACCATGGGGCAGATGCTCTTACTAGTAGCTATGATGGGCACTGACCATCAGGGGTCAGACGCTCAACGCAGGAGCTATTGAGCTGCGGTGACTTGGCAGCTGCGGTTCTCAGGTGATGTACCCGGAACCAGAGAGGAGGGAGCTTGATTCTGGGGTGTGTTATCCAAGAACTGCCCTCTTGCAATCCGGGATTCCTTGGGGGATGTTGGAGAGCTGGTTTCAGCTTGATCCCCGCAGGCCAGGCTGAAGGATCCCACTGGTGCACAAATCCATGCACTGGGCCTCTAGTCTTTTATAAAGAGAATAGAAGTAATTCAGTCTTTCCTCTTGCATGGTTAATCAAAATTAGTGTTTTGTTTTTTTCTAATTATTGCTATTTAGAAACATTTCTTTTTGCTTCAGAGCTTGTATGGGAAATGACACATCTCTACTTCCTCCTCAGCTTCTCAATTATGGGTTACTTCTCATCTGGGGGAAAGTTCTCTGTTATCTGCCATGTGATTGCACTCTCATTGGCCTTCCAATAGCTGCTGCCAAAGGGGCTGGTCCTGCTCCAGTCAGGTGCTCACTGCCCTGGGGGTGGGGTGGGGAGGTGCTGCCAGTGCTGGTGGTGCAGGAGGAGGCGGCATGAGTCTGAGTCATAGTCATGCCCGAGCAGAGGAGTTTCTCATTCAGATTCTTCTCCTTGGGGTCAGAGATAGAATCCAGAGGCCAAAGACAGAGCGGGTGTTTTATCCATTTCCCCTCAGTGCACAGCAGCCCAACTTTCAGCTGCCAGCTCCTGCCACTCTGTCTGAGGGCGGTTCTCTGGCCACTGAAGCCCACTTCGCTCACCTGTGTGGCAGGCTGCCGGTGTCCAAGAATTACTGTCCCTCCCCTTGCTTCATCCCCACTCCCCACTTGCCTTCAACTAATGACGAATGGAAGTTAGTGTATAAATACCAAAGCTCCTCTCCCTTGGGTGGGATACCGGAGTGTGAGTCTACACTGGCTCGCAGAATCACAACGGAGCTCCAGTCGTCCCCAAGGTAGATGGCTGGATAATGTCCCCATTTCTGTCTGCCTTTCCCATACTGTTTCACTTCCCCTCCCCCTGGTGTTTCTTTAGTTCCCAAATGAATGACTTGCATTGAGTCATTGTCTCAGCATCGGCTTCTGGGGGAACCCAATGAAGACACCAGGTAAAGCCCACCAGGGCAGTTGTCACTGGGAACTGGGTGATATGGACATAGTACTGGCAAGCTGCCCAGCCCAAGCCCTAGCACCATCATCGGGGCACAGAGGCTGGAGTAAAATGCCATGCCTCCTCCTCTGCTGAAGAGTTCATTTAGTTCTGGAGTGAAGCTTATTAACAAGGGCATAAGGCATACTACATGCCTCTTACTCCTGATCACTCTCATCAGTTATAAAGCTGATACTTTGTCCTCCATCTGCCTGACTCCCGTGTTTATCTCTCAGTTGGCTCAGAACCTGAAAGGAGAGTAGCAGGTTATTAATCGAGCCTCCTGAGATCATTACAATGAGTATGGTAGAAGGTAGGAACTCAGAATGAGCTAAATCCAGGGAGATGAGTCAGAGGGTGGCAAAATGCTGGTCACTGGCCTTAGGAAAGGAGCAAGTCTACGGTCCACAGAGGAGGAGGAGGGAGAATGAGATGCTAGGTGACATACTAGAATAGAATTCAGGAACGGACAAAAGCCAAAGCCAAATGAATAATCAGAACATTGGGGATGTGATCCTGTTGATGAGACCAGAGCTCAGTTATCAGACCTGGGTCACTGCAGCCAGAATGAGGTAACACCATCTGAGCTGATGCATAGCCTGGGGGGCGGAGCTGGTCAGATACCTCCTTTCACAGGCTGTGAGTGAACCTGGGCTGCAGCTGTGGACAAGAGAGAACCAATGGCTAAGGCAGCAGGCTGGTATTGATGAATTCTGTGACCAAATATTTAAAAGACTAGCTCAATTGAAATACTAATGTTTATTGCATGTAATATTTTATATTTAAAATCGTTTTTCTTGAAATATTAATGTTTATTGCATGTAACATTATTATATTTTAAATCGTTTTACTTGAAAATAAAAAAATTATAAAAAAATAAAATAAAATACTAGCTCAAGTCTTCCCTTCTTGTTTGTAAAGAGGCAACACTATCTTTTGTCAAGCCACAGAGAGGAAAATGCCATTCTGTAGTCTTCTTCCTCAGATCTTGCAGATGTTAGCCTTAAAAGCCCTCCTGCCTGGCTTGTGTCTTTCATCTTCTCTGTTAAGGTTCATGAATCATGAGGGAACACCAGTTGCTCCAAATGACTTCAAATGTAGCCGATCCAGTCAAGTTACATTCCCGGTGTACAGATCAGGATTCTGTCCGTTACAGCGGGACCTGACTAAAACCAGCTTACCCAGAGAGAATTTATCAGTTTGAGGGTGAACTTAGAAGGTGGGAGGAAAACCAAAGAACCAAGAGTCTCAGGGACCCGAACTATGGCCTCACTGCCAACAGGACTCTCTCTCCATCCAGTTCTCAACATAGTTTGCCCTCACTTCTCATTGCATGTTCATCTCATTCTCTCTGCAGGCAGGCCTTTACAACACCTTTAATCCCCCGGCAGCCCGAGAGCCACGGCCTCTCAAGCTTCTCATGTCATTGGAAAGAGATCTGTCTGTCACTTCCCACGAAGGACACTGATTTACGCTGCTGAGATCTTATGCCATTTCAAAGCCCAGCATACAACAGGCAATTAATAAATACTCTTGCCCAGCCAGTGTGGCTCAGTGATTGAGTGTACACTCATGAACCAGGAGGTCACTGGTTCAATTCCTGGCCAGGACACATGACCAGGTTGTAGGGGGCGTGCAGGAGGCAGCCGATCAATGATTCTCTCTCATTATTGATGTTTCTATCTTTCTCTCCCTCTCCCTTCCTCTCTCTGAAATAAATAAAAATAAATACTCTTGAATGAATGAATGAATGAATGAATAAGGTTATAAAGGCCCATGTGACAGAGATAGCCTTCATTGTTGTAGATTAATAAACTTTATGTCTCTATTTTGAGATACTAGCTTATGTGTACTAGCTTCTGAGAGCTGTCTCCTTTCAGTGTGTTGAGTTGAGGAAACAGTCTATGAGCCTGCAAGATGGAGAGCTTTGGTGAATTCAGTAAGGTAATTTTTAAAAAATATATATATTTTATTGATTTTTTACAGAGAGGAAGGGAGAGGGATAGAGAATTAGAAACATCGATCAGTTGCCTCCTGCACACCTCCCACTGGGGACGTGCCCGAAACCAAGGTACATGCCCTTGACTGGAATCGAACCTGGGACCCTTCAGTCCGCAGGCCGACGCTCTATCCACTGAGCCAAACTGGTTAGGGGTCAGTAAGGTAATTAATGACCTCCTGGACCACAGCCAGCTCTGCTTCCTCAAATGATCACCTGGAATATACTATTGATGAAATATGTCTTCTCTACTTGACTCTCTACACTGAGACCTTAACTATGAAATCTATGTGTTTCAAACTTACCTACACAATATTGTTATGAAGTAATCCTATATAATAAAGAGGTAATATGCAAATTGACCATCACTCTAACACACAAGATGGCTGCCCCCATGTGGCCAAAGATGGCCACCACAAGATGGCCCGCAGGGGAGGGAAGTTGTGGGCGATCAGGCCAGGAGGGGAGGGCAGTTGGGAGGGACCAGGCCTGCAAGGGAGGGCAGTTGGGGGCAATCAGGCCTGCAGGGGAGGGCAGTTGGGGGCAATCAGGCCTGCAGGGGAGGGCAGTTGGGGGGACCAGACCTGCAAAAGAGGACAGTTGGGGGGGACCAGCCCTGCAGGGGAGGGCAGTTAGGGGTGACCAAGTCGGCAGGGGAAGGCAGTTGGGGGTGACCAGGCTGGCAGGGGAGGGCAGTTAGGGGTGACCAGGCCTGCAGGGGAGGGCAGTTAGGGGCAATCGGGCCGGCAGGGGAGGGCTTTTAGGGGCAATCGAGCCAGCAGAGGAGGGCAGTTGGGGGCGACCAGGCAAGCAAGGGAGGACAGTTAGGGGCAAACGGGCCAGCAGGGGAGCAGTTATGCGTTGATCAGGCTGGCAGGGGAGTGGTTAGGGGGTGATCAGGGTGGTGGGCAGAAGTGGTTAGGGGCAATCAGGCAGGCAGGCAGGCGAGCAGTTGGGAGCCAGCAGTCCTGGATTGTGAGAGGGATGTCTGACTGCCCGTTTAGGCCCAATCCCAGTGGGACATCCCTCGAGGGTTCCCAGATTGGAGAGGGTGCAGGCTGGGCTGAGGGACACAGCCCCCCTCGTGCACGAATTTCATGCACCGGGCCTCTAGTCTATAATAATAAAAGAGTAATATGCTAATTAGACTGGATGTCCTTCAGGAAGACCTTCTGGATGAAGCCGGGGCTGCGAGGGAAGCCCGGGTCCTGGGTGCTAGAGGGAAGCCGGTGCTGACAGCCAGGGGAAGGAAGGCCTACTCTTGCACAAATTTCAAGCATTGAGCCTCTAGTCCTATATAATAAAAGGGTAATATCCAAATTGACCCTAATGGTGGAACAACTGGTCGCTTTGACGCACACTGACCACACTGATGCTCAACACAGGAGCTGCCCCCTGGTGGTCAGTGCACTTCCACAGGGGGAATGCCACTCAGCCAGAAGCCAGTTCATGGCTGGTCAGCACAGTGGCGGGGGCGGGAGCCTCTCTCACCTCTGTGGCAGCATTAAGGATGTCCGACTGACAGTTTAGGCCTGTGGGGAGTGGGCCTAAGCCGTCAGTCAGACATCCTCCGAGGGCTCCTGGGCTGCCAGAGGGATGTCTGACTTCCAGCTTAGGCCTGATCCCCCAGGGAGCAGGCCTAAGCTGGTAGGTGGACATCCCCTGAGGGGTCCCGGACTGCAAGAGGGCGCAGGCTGGGCTGAGGGACCACCTCTCCCCCCCCCCCGCCCCCCCGCCCAGGGCACGAATTTTCGTGCACTGGGCCTCTGATTGTCAGATAAGATCTTACTGTCTCCATTTAATGGCTAGGAAAGTTCAGGCATACATTAGGCAGGTCAGGGTTTTCCAAGGTATGTTTTTCAGAGCATAAGTCCCCTTGATAATCCATGAAAAGGGGTTCTGCTGTCAATTATGATTAGGAAACCTCTGATTGATTCATAATACACCTTAATATAGTAAAGGTTCTGAAAGGAACCTTAGTTAAGAAACCTACATGATCTGAAATCTGCTTAACATTGATCAACCTCCTGCTAAACCTCCTGCTTCTACACACATCTCTGTTCCCTCCTGTTTTCATAGATGATCTGTTTCTTTCCACCCAAGGCCAATCCCCTCATTTACACCCAGCATCATATTCCCTCCCCCATTCTCAGGAATCTTTCATTCTTATCTCTTTCTGCATCAACACTTTCCCCCTCCTGGACCTTTCCAATCTGCATTTACACAAACTCAAGAGTCTCTCTAAATCCTTGCTTTCAGTGTGGTCAATGGACCAGCAGTATCGACTTCACCTAGGAGCCTGATAGAGATGCAGAATCTCAGGCTCCAGCCCCACCTGCTGTTTGTTACCTGCAGTTTAACAAGATCCCAGGTGATGCATGCACATTAAAGCTTTAGAAGACTTGATCTAAATCACAACCAGGTTTCTCTTATAAAAATGCAAATCAGGTTTTATCTAATCTCTGCTAAAAACTCCCGGTTTTCTCAGATTCTTTCCCTTTCTCCCTCCCTCTTGCAACTGCTAACATTTCCCCAAACTAGTTTTCCAAGAATCTCCTTGGTTAACAATGGGGCAAGTCATTTGTTCCACCTTGGTGCCTGACTCACTTGCTCAGTGAATTAAAAAAGAAATTATATATATACACACACATATATATATATAATTTTTTATTTCAGAGAGGAAGGGAGAGGAAGGGAGAGGGAGAGATAGAAACATCACTGATGAGAATCATTGATCTGCTGCCTCCGGAACACCTCCTACTGGGAATTGAGCCTGCAACCCTGGTGTGTGCCCTGACTGGGAATCGAACTGTGACCTCCTGGTTCATAGGTCGATGCTCAACCACCGAGCCACACCAGCTGGTCTGCTCTATGAATTTTGCACTAATCTAAGAGTGCAGAATCCACTTGTAGAAGATGTTGAGCTTTTATCTGTTGTAGAAATGACATTTTCAGAGAGTGACAGTCATTTTCTGTTTGTTCGAAGCACTCATGGAATTGAAAGGGGCTGACCCTACAACTACAGTTCCCAGGCTCCTTTGCCAACTGGGTGCTGCCAGTGGAAAACTCCGGGAAGACTGAGGGTGGGAGGAGCCGGAGTGTCTATATTGAGGTGGCTCCACCTCTGTGGTTCTGGTCCGGTCCTGGACTCTGTTAACACCGCCCCCTGCCCTAGGGATGGGAGCAGCTCCCTGCTCTTACTAAGCTCTAGGTTGCCTCACTGTCCTTTGTTTGGCTTTTTGGTTTTTCCAATACCTATGTAACTAGGTCCCCATACCTGGTATGTGTTACATGGAGGTATCCAAAAACGGGAGTTGGCGGAGAGAGAACATTTGAGAACTAGGCCAACACTACTTGACTTGGTAGACTACCTTGAAGTCAAGGAACATCAGGGAAAGTAATGGAGACCAGGAGGCATCTAATAGCACTTTCCTTTGTGCTAATGTCCTCCATCCTGGGGGTGGAGGCTGGGGTGAGAAAGTTGTATAAATAGAGAAAAGGGCAGGTTACTGAGGACAATCCAGCTCCCTGCACGGCAGCGTTTGATTCTCTCTGGTTGTTGTCAGTAAGTCACAAACAAGTCAGTGTTATTGCGCAGTTGCCTACGATGGAAGTCAGAGGAGTTGTCCCACAACAGAAACCTCTTCTTTTGGGAACAACTTATTTTGGCTGCATCCATAACCTGTCTGGGGTGGGGCAGTTACTGAATTGTCACAGTTGGTGGTTGGGGCCTATTGTCAAATGTCAATATTTTCACAGTCATCCCACACCGTTGAGCTATAGCTCGCCCTGGCATCTGTCCCTTAGCCCGGGAGGACAGGCAATTCTTTCATACACAATGGGAAAAGACAAGAGAGACTGTCTTTTCCCCTCAAAGACTGTTCACGAAGCGGGCCAGTGCACTCTGAATAATGCCCTTTCAAATGGAGCAAGAACAGAATTCTAGAATCACACTTCTGGGACAGTTTACCAAGCATGATTTTTGCGGGCTGGTCCTGTAATGAGATGTAAGCCTTAACATCCAAAAATAAAGAAAATGTACTTTTTCAGAAAATCGCATGAGTGCTTGTTAAAATCCATCACCTTTCAGCTGTCCGAGGATCAGGAGGTGAGAATTGTACTGGGCCTCCCCTGTAGACAATCCTTAGGCTGAGTGCAGGGCAGGTGTCTCTGGTTTCTCTGGAGGCTGAATCTAGAACTGGGGTGTGCCCGTCGGGGAGCTGTGGAATTGGTGTTGGGGAGTTGACTAAGGTGAAAGCACTCTCCAGAAAGGAATGCTTCTCTACCTTTCACAAGCTGCTGGAGGCGGGGTGGGTGGGGCTTTTGGCTGAGACTAGAGGCCCCATTTGCCTGCCTGGAGTGAGGAGAGAGTGACCCAACACTCTTCTGGCTGCCATGGCAACCAAGGAGGGCAACCGGTGGGTAATTGCTCCTAGTACAAGGTGGGCACACACGCTCATTCTCTGAGGGTCTAAAAGGGGCAGCCACAAGCATCCCAGACCCTTACAAATGTGGAACACGTGTCCTCTTGTTCCTGGGTTGAAAAGTGAAGCCTGATTCTTTTAGTATGCCTCATCCACTTTTATTGTCTTCATCTATTCCTTTAGGAACTAGTGCCTGGAAACCTTTGTTCAGTAAAGATGCTTAGCTCATGTGTTAAAAACAAATTTCTATGGTTAGGAAAAGGTCAGGAAAAGGCTTTATTTTTAGCTCTAATTTTTTAAAATTACAAGTGGGATTCTTTAAATAATGATTGATGCTAGAAAAAGACTTATTGTTTACAATTCCTTTCCTTCCTTCTAAGGAGGCAGTGCCTAGTAACCAGAGGATCCTTGGTTTGCTGAGTGCAAACGCAGCTTCCTTGTAACAATGGCCTTTCCTGCCCAGGAGGACGGAGTGAAGAGATAGATATGAGACGGCAAGATTGGAGAGGCGTGCAGAGGAGGCTGTGATTCAGGGGAGGAGACACAGAGATGCCAGAGGCCCTGGACCACCCTGGACCAGGTGGAAAAGGCTGAGCCAAGCAAGGCTGATATCTGCATGGGGAGACTGATGGCGACCCTAAGTCAGTGAGTAGGTGGTTTGGTAGAAAAGGTAGGTTCAGTAAGACGAGTTGGAGTAAAGTACTGCGCACTAGACAATGTAAATCATGGCTTTTGTTCCCCCTAAAAAATCTAGACTCTAGAAATTCTAGACTCCGGAGTAAAATACCCACATTTCTCGATTGCACAAGGGAGTCTGTTTTCCTTTGGAAAGTCCAAGTACTATCCTGTCCTGAGATGGAGGTGGGAGGGGGCAGCACCTACCTCTGGGGTTCAGGCACATCTTGGTTATATAAAAGTGTTATATACAGACTAGAGGCCCGGTGCACGAATTTGTGCATGGGTGGGGTCCCTCGGGGTGGCCTGTGTGGATTGGACTTCAGCTCGCGCCCCCAGGCTCGCAGCCTCAGCTCACACCCCCAGCCTTAGCCCCGCAGCCCTGCCTGGCATCCCACAGTGGCCTGGCGCTGTCCCCTCACCCCCTCCACCATCCTGCCTGCAGGGCGATCGATCAGGGAGGGCCCTCCCCTCCCCACCCGGCTCCCTCAGAACCTGGGAGCCGGGCAGCAGCCTCTCTCCCCATCGCTGCTGCTGGTTGCTGTCTGTGGGGTGATCGGCAGAGCGATTGGCCCCGCTCACACCCGCCTTGGCCTGGCGCTGCCTGCGACGCCTGCCATGTTCCATGCCGCCCCCTGGTGGTCAGAGCACATCATAGTGAATGGTCCAACTCTCGGTCAAACAGTTTGCATATTAGGCTTTTACTATATAGGATTTCAAATATTCAAAACATAAAGAAACACACAAAATGAAAAGTGAAATTTGTACTCCCCCAGTTTAATGAAACTATTCAAGGTTGACCTATCCACAACTAATTGTTTGGTGTGTCTCCTTTGAAATTTTCCTAAGTACTTATGGACACATACAAGATTGATTTTTTTGGCTCAAAAAGAATTTGAGGTGGAAAACAATTTTTCTATAACATTTTGAAGGTAATCTCCATTGCCTACTTCTTCTTCAACATGTTAACATTTTTAGGATAGTTAATACATGCTTGGGATATGACTTTGTTGGAGCCCAAGACAGGCCACCTGGAATAGCCCACAATGGCATATTGATGACTTTGGATTCAAGTTACCTGACAAGCAGCTGGTGCCAGAAAAGCACCTTGACCCTCCCTTGTCTCTTTGAGTACAGGAAATAAATCTTTCATGTGACAGTTGTCCTCCCTGCACCTGGAGGACAACTCTTATTGCTGGAGTTAAACAACTCAGAGCCAAACAGTCTGTATAAACAAGACTTGTTGCCTCTTTTCTAATCTACTACTTTGTTTAAATTCCTCATTAACAAATACCCAAACCTTGCTCACAGTCCTTTCTAATGAGCACTAACCTCCCCCCCCGCCCACACACACTTTGTCCAGTCAATTCTTCACAAATTTATTGTTTCTTTGCCTAAAAAGTATAAAAAGATGCCCGCTTCTATCATTGAGCCTCATATTAGGATTTGAGCAACCTATGGTGATTCTCCCATGCACACGTATTGAATTGTTTTGTTTCCCCTGTTAATGTAGTCTTGTGTCAGTCTTATTGTTTTATTATTAGTCCAGCTGTAAGAACTAAAGCAGGGTAGAGAGGGGGGAATTCTCCTCCACAACAAATTAAAAAGATAAAAGAGACATAAAAGTAAATCTCAATGCTGATACTTCAAGTGGCCTAGTGTCCTTCACTGATGCAACCAATTCACTGGTTTCTTACATGTTTTTCTAGATATATTCTGTAATATCTGTGTGTTTACAAATCTACATACATACATTTTTTTATTTTTAAAAATCTTTATTGTTGAAAGCATTATATAGGTACATTTATTGAACCATATGAAATTGCCATTTTTAAAGTTTAAAAAAATCAGCATTTTCATTTTTAATCACACTAATGGTAGCATGCTACATACACTGCATTTGATTTCTCTCTTAACAAAAAATCTTGAGATTTTCCCATATTTGTATGCATGGAGCTATCTCCTTCTTTTTTGTATTTTGTGCCTATTTATTTGTTTTCATGGCAAACCATTATTTTACAATTTATACTAGTGGCCCGGTGCATGAAATTTGTGCACGGGGGGGCGGGGCGGGTCCCTCAGCCCGGCCTGCACCCTCTCCAATCTGGGACCCCTCAGGGGATGTCTGACTGCTGGTTTAGGCCCGATCCCTGTGGGCTCGGGCCTAAACCGGCAGTCGGATATCCCTCTCCCAATCTGGGACTGCTGGCTCTTTTTTTTTTTTTTTTTAAATTTATTTTATTGATTTTTACAGAGAGGAAGAGAGAGGGATAGAGAGTTAGAAACATCGATGAGAGAGAATCTTCCATCAGGTGCCTCCTGCACACCCCCTACTGGGGATGTGCCCACAACCAAGGTACATGCCCTTGACCGGAATCGAACCTGGGACCTTTCAGTCCGCAGGCCGACGCTCCATCCACTGAGCCAAACCGGTTTTGGCGACTGCTGGCTCTTAACCGCTCACCTGCCTGCCTGCCTGATTGCTCCTAACCACTCTGCCTGTAGGTCTGCTCACCCCCAACTGCCCTCCCTGTGGCCTGCTCGCCCCCAACTGCCCCCCCCACCAGCCTGATCACTCCCAACTGCCTCCCCTGACAGCCTACTCACCCCCACTGCCCCCCCCCCCCGCTGGCCTGATCACCCCCAGCTAACCCCCACTGATGGCCTGCTTGCCCCCTACTGGCCCCCCCTGCTGGCCTGCTCACCCCCAACTGCCCCTCCCCCCCCCGCCACACCGGCCTGATCACCCCCAATGGCCCTCCCCCACCGGCCTGATCACCCACAACTGCCCTCCCCTCTTGGCCCCTAACCGCCTCTACCTCAGCCCCACCACCATGGCTTTGTCCAGAAGAACGTCTGGAAGGTCTCCTAGAAGGTCTCCCAGTCTAATTAGCATATTACCCTTTTATTAGTATAGATACAGTAAAAATGAATCTTACTTCCTAGATACAGATCTGTGAGTTTTAACACATGTTTGGATCTGTATACCTACCACCACAATCAGGAAACAAATATTTCGAACATATCTTTGTAATCACCACCAATGACAAAGACAGAATACTATTGGCAGTAAGACACAATACTACCTACTGGCAGGTACCCTCAATCCCCATCCCCATTTTTATGCCTTCCCTACACCTCAAGATAATATTTTCCTTGACTTCTAACACTTCCATTAATTTTGCCTACATGAAATCATGTAGTATACTTTCTTTTGCTTGCCATCTTTTGCTCCCACATTTATTCCTGTTGTCATGTGATTACAATAAAGCAATGAATTGCACAATATTTCATTATATTTATAGCATTTTTGATATGCATAATTAAAAAAACCATTTAGATAGATAATGAATTGAACTATGTTCTTTTTAATGGTTTCTGGACTTTGTATTATACGTAGAAGGGCCTTGAGCACCTAAGATTATAAAGTAAATCCTCCCATGTGTTCTTCTAGTGCTTTAAATTTTTAGGTATGAGAAATTAATGCAACTTTATTTTTTCATGATACCAACTTATTAACCAAATGCTCCTTTAATCCTCACAGGAACTTTACGATGGATACAATGACATGTTTTCTTTTTGCAGATGAAGAAACTGAAATATGCTGAAGTTAACTAATTTTCCCCATCTCAGAACTAATAAATGGCAAAACCGGGATATGAACCCAGCCCGTTAAGTTTAATGTCTATGTCAGTGGTCGGCAAACTGCGGCTCGCGAGCCACATGCGGCTCTTTGGCCCCTTGAGTGTGGCTCTTCCACAAAATACCACGGCCTGGGCGAGTCTATTTTGAAGAAGTGGCGTTAGAAGAAGTTTAAGTTTAAAAAATTTGGCTCTCAAAAGAAATTTCAATCGTTGTCCTGTTGATATTTGGCTCTGTGGACTAATGAGTTTGCTGACCACTGGTCTATGTGGTTATTCATTCCACTACCCAGCCTTTCCACTTTGGGGGAACCCACCCATACAGCTTGAATATGAGGCAAGTGCTGTTTTGTTTTATTTTTTAACAACACAAACACTCTATTCAAGTGTTTGTTTACTCAGGAATCTGATTATCAAGTCCTTACTTAGTAAGGAGCAAGGAATTTGACACCTTCTCCCTCCATTTCATCAACCCTCTAGTTTCCAAGAAGCCTCATTCTTGAAATAAGAATTTTTTTTCTCAGCCCAGTGTTGGGTTTTCCCTTCCAATGATTTTTCTCATTAAACTGTTGTCATCAGCTGTGTAAACAGACCGAGGCTTGTCATGTAAACAATTATAAAACTGTTAAAAATTGAGCAGGGCGTGTCTCAGAAGAGAAGGGAGTGTTAAACATATTTCAGTTGGAGGCCAGGAAAAGGGCAAGAAGGCTTGAGGTCGGCTTCCAGTTCTGCCACAGATCAGATGACTCTGGGAAAGTCATTTTTTGCTCTTTTTTCTCTGTGCGTAACATGGGCAAAAGCAATAATAATGCAGCCCCCCTCACTTTCCCCTAGTTTGCTTACTTTCTGCCTACAAGGGGAATTCAATAGAAAACAAAGATAGAGCTCTAGCTGGTTTGGCTCAGTGGATAGAGCGTGGGCCTGCGGAATGAAGGGTTCCAGGTTTGATTCCAATCAAGAGCACATGCCTGGGATGTGGGCTCCATTCACAGTGGGAGGCATGCAGGAGGCAGCCGATCAATGATTCTCTGCCATCATTGATGTTTCTCTCTCTCCCTCTCTCTTCCTCTCTGAAATAATTTTTAAAAATTAAAAAAATATATAAAACAAAGATAGAAAAAAATTATTTAAAGGAAAAGCTTCAGGCTGGAAAGTTGGCTAAATTCCTGGGAGAGTCATCATCTAAGTTTAGGCACTGATGTGCAGATCTTTCTTTCATGGGAGGTTTCCAACGGTTTTATAACTTTAATTTATATGCCATATAGTGTGTTCTTTTGCAAAAGTAAATACAAAAACATAATATGTTTTAAAGTGTTCTAATGAAGTACATTAACACAGTGTATGTAGTAATACAAATATTTCTATCTATTCTGGATCTCTGGTACTTGCTACAGCCCAAGTGTGTGTGTGTGTGTGTGTGTGTGTGTGTGTGTGTGTGTCCCATCCCATTCAAATGTTGGCAAATCTGGCATATGAACAACACAGCTGTAGCACTTTCACATTTGAGGATAACCCTCTGATAATATAGGTAGAAAATAAAATACTTATTTTTTTTTGCAATCAAGAAAGAATCGGTAGATCGTTTGGGAACAGAGTGAACACAGAGAAACAGTGTTAATGGTAGTCTCCGCCTCTGCAGTAAGGGACCCAGAAGCAGTGTGGTGGTGGTGTGGCTATGGGCTTTAAAGCCAGGAAGGTTCTGGGTTCAAATGCTGCCTCTACTATGTCCAAGCTGTGCTCCTTTCAGTGAGATTCTTAACTTCTCTGAACCTCAGGTTTTAAGTTTTCATTTAAAACTTCCTTACACAGTGAAATTCAGTGTTTGTAGAGTATAGTTTTCTGGGGAACAGTCGGAGTACTGGGCCCTGAAGAGACAAATTCCTAACCATGAACAGGGAACACAAGTACACTGTCCTTCAGAGCCCGTAGCAGGTTCCCCGATCGCCCCTCTCCCACCTGAACGCTCACACACGTGCTTCGCAGCAGCGGGCCCGCCCGCCCGCCCGGTTCAAGGACAGAAGTAGCGCCCTCTCCGCCCAGCCCGGTGCGCGCGGAGCCGTGCTCAGATGGGCCCTGGCTCCGCTCTGAGCGCCTCTCCGCGCGCCATGGCTGTGGCGGCACAGAACCCAGGTTCTCCCGGGAATACGCTCCCGCGTTCGCAGCGACACTCGAGCGCGCCTGTGCTTGTCCCCTACGGCGCTCCGTACACGCTCCCGGGGCGAGCTCCACGTCGGCCGCGCAGGCGCCTTGGGCACCCAGTTCACCTGCTGCCGTTTTCGCCGCCGCCGCCGCCGCTGTCGGGGCTGGATGGGGGGCCGAGGCCAGCCAGGGGCACCCAGAAGAAAGACACGCGGCGGCGGCGACGCCAACACCCGCAGGACGAGAGTCCGAACCGTCTCCGAGCCCAGAGAGTAGGCGGCCGGGCCCGGCCCCCGCGGTCCCGGGTGTAGAGAAACCGGCGTCGCTGCCGCGGCTGGGTCTTCCCGGGCACTCGCCCCTCAGGTCTCATTCACACTCAGGACCTCCCCCCACCCCGCGCTGCGCCATGTTCAAGAAACTGAAGCAAAAGGTCAGCGAGGAGCAGCAGCAGTTCCAGCAGGCGCTGGCCTCCTCTCAGGTACTGTGGCTGCCTCGGTTCCCCCCGTGCCCAGATCCCTCCACACCGGCTCCGGGCTGACAGGAGGCGAGGTTCTTCTGTGACCCTTGACCTCTAACCCGAGGATGCCCCCCACACTCGGGACTGGGAATGATTCCTGACCCGGGTCTCCCCTCCCGGCCCCCGCAGAACTCCGTTCAGGAGAGTGGGTGGGGGTGGCCGGATCCGTCCCGATCGCTGACCTCTGTTAGGAGTTCCTCTCAACCCCGCCACCACCCCCCCACCCCCCATGCCCGACCCCGGCCTGAGAATATGCGAGAGGGGCTCTGGACTTGCAGGATTTTGGACCCATCTCGAAGGTTCCCCCACCCAGCTGAGACCCGTCGCAGGGATGAGGGCGGCGTGGGAAAACCTGGTCCCTTGCAAATAGCTGACCTCTTGGCTGAAGTCCCCTCTCCGAGGGGCCAGGGTCCCGTAGGACTCCTGACCCGAGATGGAAGTCGAATTCCCAACCCTGGGCCCGGGGTGAGGGCCAGGGGTCGAGCCATTCCAGGCCAGGCTGCTTGCAGGAGCGTCGGGACCGGGAGCGAGGCGGCGGCGTGGCCGGGGTCCAGCGCCCGAGGCGGTCACGAGTTAGTCACTTCGCTTAACTTGGTTGATCCCGGGCGGGTGGAGGGGCTGACACGGAGGCCCGGCCGGGCTGGTGCCTGTCCACGACCTGGCTGCTGCTGCTGCTTCAAGAGTCTCGATACGTTTATTTTTCACGAATGCTGTTGCTTCAGGAAATGACAGCTTCCCGGAGAAGGGGGGCGTGTTAATTTAAAGGAACCATCATCTCCTTAGCACCAATGAAAGTGTGTTTCGGTGGCGGCAGAACGTGGTCTCTACAATGAAGATGAGCGCTCCTGCTAAAATTTCTTCCCTGCCTTTCTGAATCTCAACAGATTGAGCAAATGTCTCTCTTAATTTTAATTTTGACAAGGAAGACTGAGTTTTGACTAGTTTGGCATTTATAATGCACTTAAAACATGTATCTTATGTAACTAAAGCTATTAAACAACTACGTAGAACTACATAGTGCATTGAGTTTGTTCTGAACTGCGAAATTGAAGTTCTCTTAAACTTAAAGCTTGTGTAGAGTAAAACAGTGCTTGAAATACATTGGAACAGGCGTGCAGGACAGTGACGGCTTGTTCATTCTCATGTAAAATGTAAATAGTGACTAAAATTTAAATAGTAAAATATTTTACTTTTCATACCATGTACTTTTCTGACTTTACAAAACACAGCTACTTAAGAAACAATGAAGAATGTAGGGAAGTGGTCATGTTAGTGAATGTCACGAGATGTTTACATTTGGGAAAGTGTAAAATATCATTGTTCCAAGATTCCATCTCTAGAAATTTAGTCTTAAGAAAATTTAGGATGTGCTAAAGATTTATCCACATGGATTTTCATTTCAATTTTTTTAATAGGTAAAAATTGGCTAAAACTGTTCAATAGAAATAGAAAGTTGTATCAGTTGGTCAATTTATGCAGCCTTTAAAAATACCAGAATTTATTGTGTTCTTACTGTGTGCCAAGCATTTTGTTTATTATTTTACACGGATTATTTTATTTAATTGTTTATAAACCTATGAGGAAGATAATCTTTTATAGATGAAGGAGTGAGACCCAAAGAGGTAAGTTGCCCAATATCACACAGCTAGTGTGAGAGCCTACAGAAAAGTATTATTAACATGCAGAGATACTTGTTTTAAGAGACAGATTAAAGAGCAACATATGGCCATAGCTGGTTTGGCTCAGTGGATAGAGTGTCTGCCTGTGGACCAAAGGGTCCTGGGTTCAATTTCGATCCAGGCCACCATCAAGGGCACATACTTGGTTACAGGCTCCTCCCAGCCCAAGCCCTGGTCGGGGATCCTGCAGGAAGCATCCAATCGATGTGTCTCTCTCATATCGGTATTTCTCTCTGTCTTTACCTCTCTCTTATACTCTCTCTAAAAATCAATGAAAAAATATCCTCGGGTGAGGATTTAAAAAAAAAAAAAAAGCAACATATGATCCCAGTTTTGTGGGAAAAATATGTATATAAGCATATTTATATACAAACAGTGACAGTAGTTTAGGAAGGATATGCCCAAAGGTGCTGGTGAGATAAGTATTCTTTTTCTTATTTGTAATGTTAGTTTTTCTTCATGAAAATTAATTGCTTTTATGCTTTAGTAAAAAGAGGTCGTTTTTAGAATAGAAGTAAAAAAGCTAGTTACAAGCTAACATGTTAGAGTTTCCAGTTTCCATAGGTTGCTGCCTCTGATGAGACGGTGCATCTGGATTAAATAAAATCATTTTGTGTACAAAAGATTTAAAACATTCCCATTTGATATATATATTTATTTATCCAGAATGCAAAAGGAAATCATTACTGATCAACTACTGATAGAAATTGGATTCTGTTCTGGCCTCAGATTTTTATCTATTCAGAACCCTTCAGGATGAGTAGTTCTGGATTATTGTTTTTAGAGTTAAGGATTTATTGCATGCATGAATTGAAAAAGAAAACAAAACACCTTTTTTTGATGACAATCCTTTTGCAACAGATTACACAAATTCTTGTTTTCTTAAGCAGAGGCTCTTGAATTTGTATATTATCATTTCTTCAGTTTTGGCTATAAATTATTTTGTGTTGAAGGCACCATGCCCTCAAGAATTTAATAGGGCGTGAAAGGCCTTTTTTTTTTTTCCCCCCCACTCAAGAGGATTTATTTGTTATTGGTCTAGGTTAAAAATTTTCCCTCGGGTGGTGTTGAATATATTTCTCCCTAATCTGTGTCTAATTCCAAACCTGTTCTTTATTCATTGTTAGTTAAACAGATCTTTGAATATTCTTTCTCCCTTGATTTTATAAAATTTCTAGTTTTTCCATTTTTATTCTTTTACTTAAAAAAACTTTTTAAATTGATTTCAGAGAGGAAGAGAGAGATAGAAACATTAGTGATGAGAGAGAATCGTTGATTGGCTGCCTCCTGCTGGGGACTGCTTGCAACCCAGGCATGTGCCCTGAACTAATGGAACTGTGACCTCCTGGTTCATAGGTCGATGCTCAACCACTGAGGCATGCTGGCCGGGCTGAATCTTAGTCTTTCTGGAGAAATTTTTTGATATATCTTTTTTTTTTTAAAGGTAAAAGCAGTTCAAGTGGGTTGGGATTAGCTTTTTTCTATTTTAATGAAGAACTAAATTAGGTCAGAAAATATGGCATCTTATGTCATAAAGATTAAGGTTCTATAAAACTTTTGTTTTAGAGGTGCCTGTGTGGAATGGTTTCTTTTTAATTTGTTAAAAATTTTAACTGTGAGTCCCAGTGGGGAAAAAATTGAGAAACAGTGATCTAAAGAATACTGGGAAAGTGGATAAGGGTATCAGAAGACCTGTGTGCTAACCCATATCTTGCAGTATGCACTCTGGACAAGCCACATAATCATTCTGACTTCTTATTTTCTCATCAGGAATTGGGGATGAGATACTATCTGCCCTGCTTACCTTTCAGATTGGTTGTGAGGATCAAAAGAGATAAGAGATGTAATTATAGAGCACTTATTTATTTAATAGAGCCTGCTAAGGTGCTATGCTGGGTGTTACATTTGCCTTGAAGGGTAGATGTAGTTTCTCTACCATGGGGTTGAGAGACATGTACTCCTAGCATGGTGGTAGTGTTCACAGGCTGTTGTGGCAGCATATCCTAGTAAGAAGGCATTTCTGGAAAGGGTCAGTCATGGTGACATCTGAGTAGAGTCTTGGTGGATAATGAAAAGTCATGGTATATACCGACAAGGCATTTAAGCCTTATTATTTCTAAAGGTGACTATTAGTTTTCTAATGTTGCCCAACAAATTACCACAACCTTAGTGTCTAATAACCCAGTTATTATTTCACATTCTGTATGTCAGAAGTCTGG
The DNA here is from genome assembly GCF_951640355.1 of Cnephaeus nilssonii. Taxonomy (NCBI): domain Eukaryota; kingdom Metazoa; phylum Chordata; class Mammalia; order Chiroptera; family Vespertilionidae; genus Cnephaeus; species Cnephaeus nilssonii. Next base: position 10,379,255 of record NC_137088.1, on the reverse strand, counting down.
CGTAGTCTGACCTGGTCTCTGCTCAGGATCTCACAAGGCTAAGATCAGGGTGTCGTCCAGACTGTGTTCTCATCTGGAGTTTTGGGTCCTCTTCCATACTCAGATGGTTGTGGTAGCATTTAATTTTTTGTGGTTGTAGGACTGAGGTTCTTATTTCTTGCTGACTGTTGAAGGGGACCACCTTCAGTTCCTAAGAGCTGCCCAGAGTTCCTTGCCACTTGGCCCCCATAGGCATTCGCTTTCTTCAGGACAGCAGGAGTGCATCTCTGCTTTCTGCCTCTGCCTTTGCACTCTGGACTCATATTTGAAGGGTGTGTGATTAGGTTGGACCCATCAAGATAATCTTCTTCTAATTAATTCAAAGTCAACTGATTAATAACCTTAAATATACCTACAAAATCCCTTTTGCTATGTAGGGTCAGACAATCAGGGGAATGATATCTCATCAGACTCACAAGGCAAGGGTCATTTGGGATCATCTTAGAATTCTATGTACTGCAGACTAAAATGGTTTTTCTTATACTGAAGTTGGGGTCTTTGTTATAATAATAATAATCAGTCAGTTGGCAATAAAAATATTGTGAGCTTGTATATAACCATCAGGCTTCTTGACAGATAGCCTAGAAATCTGTTGTCAAATTTCTCATTAGTTTTCTATGAAAACTAATTAGACCAAATTTATTTTGAATGAATCTAAATCCTTTTATATTTTGAAGTGAGGATAACACATTAAGGATCCAGGACCTTGGGATAAATGCTCAAGTACAGTTTTATACTTTGTAGTCACATCCATTCCTTCATGTGATCTGTACTCTTGCAATTCCAGAGGAAGACTTACAAGTTATCAGGCCAAATTTTGCCAGGTGGTACCACTTTTCTGAGGATAGTGTATTTTAGAGCCTTGTCTTCAAATTTATAAATCCCAACATTTGATTTTGCCAGTTTATCCAGAGCTGAAGAGGCTCTCAGTTACTGATTAGGCTCACATGTGGCCATGGTAAAAAGACATAGTGCCAATTTTTTAAAAATACATTTTTATTGATTTCAGAGAGGAAGGAAGAGGGAGAGAGAGATAGAAGCACCAATGATGAGAGAGAATCATTGATTGGCTGCCTCCTGCACGCCCCCCGCTGGGGATGGAGCCCACAACCTGGGCATATGCCCTGACCGGGAATCGAACTGGTGACCTCTTGGTTCCTGGGTCGACGCTCAACTGCTGAGCTACACCCGGCTGGGCATAGTGCCAATTTTTAAAACTCACAGTGGTGGTGTACTTTCCAAGTGATTGGAAGGTCACTGTCTGGAGTAGCCCTTTCTGGCATCTGGGCAATTGGAAAGCTGAATTATCAAGGCAAAGATTACTTGGAGATGATGGAATCACAGCAGAGAGGTCAAGAGCTATTCCTTCTAGTCTTGTAGTACTTTCCTAGTTACTCTCCTATCTTTTTGTCTCCCCCCTCAGTGGTCCTTTTATTAAAGGAGATATTATATATGACCATTTAAAAGTAGATAGAAATGGAGCTCCTCCCTCTCATCGTGTCAGCCTTTGAAGTATCTGCAGCCTTTGAAGCGGGCATGATTTGAAATTTATGGTTCTGGGTGTAGGAAGGATTTATTGAATTTCTCTCATTTTCAGTGAAAACTATTTCTGAAGTGCTCTGAACATTTGCATTTTAGTCTCAGTCCTGGATAAACACTATCCAGTCACTGCTTTCCATTCCCATTTTCTAAGCACAATATTGACTTTTAGTAATACATTTTCTAGACATTTTAGACATTGGTTAGGCTTATGCTTCATTTCACATTCAAACATTTTCTTGTTTAAAATGTTAAGATGTTACTGTTTCAGTTTTTATCCTGGGAGAGGTTATCTTATTCCTTAAGGTAACTTCTGCATATAGTTAATTTCATCTATCACTTGTTGATTTTGTTGTTGTTCATCTTTTAGAAGGTGTGTGCATGTTGGATTTTTAGTTGTAAGCTAGTTAAGCAGAAAAGGAATTTATTAAAGAATATTTGGTAGCTTACAGATTTCCAGGACGGCCTGAAAGTCTGGGCTGATTGCTATGTCCAGCCATACATGGGGGCTGCACTAAGAAGAATGTTGCAGCTGCCTCAGCTGGGCAGCAGCATTGAGTCTCCCCCTGCACAGCTCCTGTGTACAACTACATGAAGCCGTCTCCATACTCTTCAGCTGGTGAACTTTAGTTTTCAATGTTTATTTCCTCACATCACTCACTTTTGACTCATGTGAGTGTGTTCTTTGGTCACCTGCCCTCTGTGCAAAGAAGACTGGGTCAGTGGTTTTCTGAGTTTTAACTTAGGGAGTTAAAAGAACTGTTTAGGGAAAAAAAAAAAGATATTAAATTTCTGTCATATTTTTTTGATAATTTCCTACTCCTCCCAATTAAACTGTTCCTTTTGATTTCTGCTTTTGACATAAAAATCTTTGTCCTATTCAGAGATTATAGAAATATACTCTCATATATTCTTTTATATTTTAATTTTTAAAGATCATTTAAAGCTGTAATATAGCTTAATATTTTATAGAGGAGGACACATAGCCCTCAAAAATATAGTGAGGGTCTGATTGGTGTCTCTCTCCCGCCATATAGATGGTCATTTGTCCCAACACCATTTATTGGACACCTGTCTTTAAAAAAAAAATTAATTATTTTAAAATTTTATTTTGCAATCACTACATTCAATATTATTTTGTACTAGAGGCCCAATGCATGAAATTTGTGCAAGGGGCTCAGCCCCCACCGTGGCAGCAGCTGCCTCTGCCTCTCCCCGCCATGGTGGCTTCTTCTGGAAGGTTGTCTGGAAGGACGTATGGTCTAATTAGCATATTAAGCTTTTATTATAGATTAATTTGGAGTTGCAATAGTACCCTCTTGTGGACATTCTGAGCAGAGACATAGAAGCACGGAACAGACTGTGGAACCTCAGAAGGAAGGCAGGGGAGGGTGGGTAGGTGGGAAGAGATCAACCAAAGAACTTGTATGTGTATACAAGCACTTAGGGACACTGACAATAGGGTGGTGAAGGCCTGGGGTGGGGTGGCGGAGTAGAAGAGGTCAATTGGGGAAATAGAGGGCATGTAATCATTTCAACAATAATGATAAAAAAATAAAAAAATAACTTTTTAGTTAGTGAAAAAAAAAATAGACTGGCTTCTCACTATCAAGCTGTAGTGTGTAAGGTAGGCTCAAAGCAAGGCCCTTTACTAGAGAGATGCTTACCTGTGCATTTCATAGTATTGCGTATTAGATCTGGAAGGCACTTTAAAGATGGAATTGACAATCGCATTTTTTAAATGAACTTTTTTTTTTTTTTTAAAGAATAGTTTTATTGATTTTTAAAGAAAGAGAGGAAGGGAGAGGGAGAGAGTGAAATATGGGCTGCCTCCTGTATGCCCCCGACCCAGCACCGGCACCAGCACCGGCACCGGGGATGGAGCCCACAACAGGGCATGTACCCTGACTGGAGGTCTAACTGACAACCTTCTGGTTCACTGGACAACTGCCAACCAGCTGAGCCACATGGGCCAGGGCTAAATGAACTTTTTGTTTTGGAATAATTTTAACTTACAGGAAAGTTGCAAAGGTAATACAGAGAGTTTTCATATACTCCTCAACTGGTTTTAGTTTCCTCTAATACTACCATCTTATTTTACCATCACAACCTTATTTTACAGATGAAGACACAGCCCTCTAAAAGTTAATTTAGCTAACATCATAATTCTGGTTGCTAGCAGAGTCAGACCAAGGACCCAGTAGGTAGCCTGGGTTTCCTAGTTGATTATGTGTTAGTTATCCTTTCCTGTTTTCATGTATTTGCTCTTTTCCTTTTCCTGGGTTCTTTGATCATGGATTGAGAGAATGACTATTCAGCACATAGTGTACTAGTCAATGTCTTTCTAATTTGTGCAATAATTTTTAAATCTAGGCTTCCTCCAATTCTTCAACACCAACAGGAACCAGGAGCAGGACATCTTCATTTACAGAGCAATTTGATGAAGGTACACCCAATAGAGAGGTAAGTCTTAAGTTTCTTCTTTAATAAACCTCTCACAAGAAACTTATTAATTTAAAATGTAATGCTACTGTTGATAACAAAATGGAAAAGTATTTTGACAGGTCAATTTTTAATTCTGAGGCGTATTCTTTTTATTTTTTAAAAAACTTTTTTATTGATTTTTAGAGAGAGAGGAAGGGAGATGGATAGAGAGATAGAAACATTGATGAGAGAGGAAGTCACTGATTGGCTGCCTCCTGCATGGCCCCCACTGGAGATCAAGCCTGCAACTGGAGCATGTGCTCTGACCGGGAATCGAACCGGTGACCTCTTGGTTCCTGGGTCAATGCTCAACCACTGACCCACATCAGCTGGGTGGTATTGTATTCTTTTTTGCAAATAGTAGTTAGGTTTTTGTAAAGTGTGTTTTCTTTGAGAATCTTAATTGGAGAGTATAATATGCTCTACATTTAATATTTGAAGTTTTTAGAATAATTTGATAACAATTTGTTCAGTTGCATTATATGGGGAAGAGTCCTATAGTTTCAAGCTAGTGATTGGAAACTGTGAAGTAACTTTACTCATTCCATGTGACTTGCACCTGGCACCATATCTCAGCTTAGATTTTTTTCAACCTTTTAACTTTTTGTGAAGTTTGACACAAATAACAGAAAAGAAGGTAAATGATAAATGCACAAATCAATGAATTATTACAAAGTAAATCCCCATGTAACCACCCCTCAGGTCTAGAAAAGGACAGTATCAGCTAAAGTGCTGCCTCTCCTTTCCCCCAAAAGATTACTGACTTTTTGGTATTTTCTTCTTTCCTTCTCTTTATAGTACCACTGAAGTGGTACTATAGAGGAGGACACATAGCCCTCAAAAATATATGTATTTTTGTTTGTTTTTGTTTTTGTTGTTCATCCTTTCATGAGGATATTTTTTCCATTGCTTTTCAGAGAGAGTGGAAGGAAGGGAGGAAGGGGAGAGAGAAAGAGAGAGAAACATTGATGTGAGAGAGACACATTGATTGGTTGTCTCCCACATGTGCCCCTGGGAAGTCCCAAGATCAAGGTGTCAGCAGATTCTGTGGTGAAGGCCCTCTTTCTGGTTTGCAGACAGCTATCTTACATTATATCCTAGCATGACCTTTCCTTGGTGCATCTACCTAGGGAAAGGTGGAGGTGTGCGAGAATTGGGAGAGGGGCAGCTTTATGTCTCTTTCTTTCTTTTCTATTTTTTTAAAAATATATTTTATTGATTTTTTACAGAGAGGAAGGGAGAGGGATAGAGAGTCAGAAACATCGATGAGAGAGAAACATCCATCAGCTGCCTCCTGCACACCCCCTACTGGGGATGTGCCCGCAACCAAGGTACATGCCCTTGACCGGAATCGAACCTGGGACCCTTCAGTCCGCAGGCCGACGCTCTATCCACTGAGCCAAACCGGCTTCGGCTCTTTTCTATTTTTTTTTTAAATTGATTTCAGAGAGGAAGGGAGAGGGAGAGAGAGATAGAAATATCAATGATGAGAGAAAATCATTGATCAGGTGCCTCCTGCACTTCCCTTACTGGGGATCGAGCCTACAACCTGGGCATGTGTCCTTGACCAGAATCGAACTTGGGACCCTTCAGTCCGCAGGTGGACACTCCATCAACTGAGCCAAACTGGCGAGGGCATTTTTCTTTTTTTATAAGGGGCAAAAATTCCATCATGAGGACCCCATCCTCATGACTGCATCTATCCCTACCTCCCAAAGGCTCTACCATCACATTGAGGATTAGGGCTTCAACTATCGATTTTGTGGGGAATAAACATTCAGTCCATAGTGCTCACTTTGTTCTCTTGAATATCTTAGTTATTAGAGGTAGTACTGTACTGAGCATTTTACACACACATTTATAATGCTATTATTCTGTAGGATGGATTTCTAAGAATGGGATGGCTAATTTAAAAATTGGAAAGATATTTCTAAATTGTCTTGAAGGTTACTTTAAACAATTTTAAAACTTTTATTTAGTAATGTTGATAGCAAAATAAACACTTGATAGTATAGTTTTTGCATTAAAACTTAATGGCATATATACTGTGATACTATGTCCTTGGTGCATATATTGACATGATCTGACAAAGATGTATAAAAGTATAAAGTATGGCCCAGTCAGTGTGGCTCAGTGGTTGAGCATTACCCATGAACCAAGAGGTCACCAGATCGATTCCCAGTCAGGGCACATGTCCGGGTTGCAGGCTGGAATCCCAGTAGGGGGCATGCAGGAGGCAGCTGATTGATGTTTCTATCTCTCTATCCCACTCCCTTCCTCTCATTCTATATTAATAAAAACATATTTTTTAAAAGTATAAAGAATGTGCATACTTTTCTTTTGAGATCTCATTTTTTGTGCATTATTTGCAGTATTGCATTTCTTTAACGTTATGATTTTAAGTTTAATGGTATTGAACTTAGTTTAAGTTTATAGATGTAACCAATTTGAATGAAATTTGCAGTACCAATACTGTTTTTACAATCACTGTTAATGGTATCATTCTTATACCCAGGATATTGGTTGATACTATAGTATTTTATTGATTTACATACAGTACAGTTGAAACCCTGAAAATAACTTGATTACTATTTTAAAAAAGGATTTATCTAGAATGCTTTAAAATGTTTTAAGTGAATATATCTTTATAAAATAATCCTTTCTGAAAGGGATATTTGATCATTCTTTACAATAGGTTATGTTTTTGTTTGCTTTAAAGTTTAAAAAAAATTTATCTCTAATTTCTAAATTTTAATACTAAAAATTCTGTGCTTATAAAGTCTAACTCAAGAAATAGCATCTGGCCCAGCTCGCATGGCTCAATGGTTGAGTGTCAACTTGTGAACCAGGAGGTCGCACACAATTCGATTCCTGGTCAGGGCACATGCCTGGGTTGGGGGCTCCATCAAGGGGCGTTCAGAAGGCAGCCAATTGATGATGCTCTCTCATCATTGATGTTTCTATCTCTCTCTCCTTCTCCCTTCCTCTCTGAAATCAATAAAAATATATTTTAAAAATAAAAAGTGCTGATACTAGCGGCTATATATAACAGTGTTTGGAAGATAGAAACAGAACCTCCTCTTTAAGGCAGAGAGACATATATTTCCTGAGCTACTAAATTTTTTAGGGTCCCTTCCCTAATAGGAGACATTAATTCATAGGAGACACATTAATTCATTATATACAGTGGATCCTGGCAGATGACTTAGAACAGGCATTAGGACTTAATTTTCTCTTTGAACTCTGGTTAAGAAGGATGGAAGGTACTACCCAAAGCAATCTATAGATTCAGTGCACTCCCCATTAAAATACCAACGGCATATTTTGCAGACCTAGAACGAACTTTCCAAAAATTCATCTGGAATAAAAAAAGACCCCGAATAGCTGCAGCAATCCTGAGAAAGAAGAACAAAGTAGGTGGGATCTCAATACCAGATATCAAGCTGTATTACAAAGCCACTGTTCTCAAAACAGCCTGGTACAGGCACAAGAACAGACATATAGATCAATGAATAGAATAGAGAACTCAGAAATCGACCTAAGCCACTATGCTCAATTAATATTCGACAAAGGAGGCATGAACATACAATGGAATCAAGACAGTCTCTTCAATAAGTGGTGTTGGGAAAATTGGACAGACACATGCAAAAAAATGAAACTAGACCACCAACTTACACCATACACAAAAATAAACTCAAAATGGATAAAGGACTTAAACATAAGACAGGAAACCATAAAAATACTAGAGGAATCCACAGGCAGCAAAATCTCAGACATGCCGAAGCAGTTTCTTCACTGATACTGCTCCTAGGGCAATGGAAACTAAAGAGAAAATAAACAAATGGGACTACATAAAAAATAAAAAGCTTTTTCACAGCATAAGAAACCATAAACAAAACAAGAAAGCCCACTGCATGGGAGAACATATTTACCAATGTTATCACCGATAAGGGTTTAATCTCCAACATTTACAGGGAATTCATACAACTTAACAAAAGGAAGATAACCCAATTAAAAAAATGGGCAACGGACCTAAATAGATACTTTTCTAAAGATGACGGAAGGAAGGCCAAGAGCCATATGAAAACATGCTCAAAGTCACTAATCATCCGAGAGATGCAAATCAAAACTACAATGAGATACCATCTCACACCTGTCAGAATGGCTATCATCAACAAATCAACAAAGGAAAAGTGCTGGTGAGGATGCTTGTGCACTGCTGGTGGGAATGCAGCCACTGTGGAGAACAGTATGGAGTTTCCTCAAAAAACTAAAAATGGAACTCCCATTTGACCCAGTGATCCCACTTCTAGGAATATATCCCAAGAAACTAGAAACACCAATTAGAAAGGATATATGCACCCCTATGTTCATAGCAGCACAATTTACAATAGCTAAGATTTGGAAACAGCCTAAGTGCCCATCAGCAGATGAGTGGATTAAAAAACTGTGGTACATCTACACAATGGAATACTATGCTGTGATAAAAAAGGAGCTCTTACCATTTGCAACTGGAGAGCATTATGCTAAGTGAAATAAGCCAGTCAGAGAAAGATAAATATCACATGATCTCACTCATTTATGGAATATAATGAACAACATAAACTGATGAACAAAAACAGATCCAGAGACAGAGAAACATCAATCAGACCCATCAAACCTCAGAGGGAAGGTAGGGGAGGGTGGGTGTAAGGGGGAGAGATCAACCAAAGGACTTGTATGCATGCATATAAGCCTAACCAATAGACACAGACAACAGGGGGGTGAGGGCATGAAGGGGGGATAGGAGGGTAATGGGGGAATAAGGACACATATGTAACACTTTAATCAATAAATTAAAAAAAATACATTCCAAAAAAAGAAAAAGAAAAAAAAGAAGGATGGAAGGGTTCTATGCTGCCAGAGTTAGATTTAGGGCTACATGCTAGAGGCTAAAGTGGGGCTTCCAGCACTGGTGAAAGGAGGTTGAAAAAAGCTTTTGCTGACTGCTGCCTAGAGCTCTCTGTGGCCTCTTATAAGAAGCTTCTGTCCATAGGGAGGCCTCATGATTAAGAACTGGACCAAACCTCATAATGGTTTAGTGATTGCGTCTGTGATAACCTGAGTATTGTCATAGGTTAGGAAACCCAAAGTGGGACCTGGGGAATAAGATTGAGGAATAGGAAGGATGAGCACTGAAGGAAGGAGAAAAATAATACTTTCTCAAAATGAGCCTGTAAATGAAAATTCTAAAACAAATGCTAAAAAGACAGCCAATAAAAACAAGAATTGGGATATAAATTTACTCCAGGGGAAATTAAAATGATAGAGCAATTTGACCCTAGCTGGTTTAGCTCAGTGGATAGAGCGTTGGCCTGCGGACTGAAGAGTTCCAAGTTCGATTCTAGTCAAGGGCACATGCCTGGGTTTCGGGCTTGATCCCTAGTGGGGGGTGTGCAGGAGGCAACCAATCAATGATTCTCTCTCATCGTTGATGTTTCTATCTCTCCCTCTTCCTTCCTCTCTGAATTCAATAAAAATATATTTTAAAAAATAGAGCAATTTGGAAAAGACTTTAAAACAAGTATCTTTAATAAGATAGATGAATTAATACTTTTCTTAAGAACAGAAAATTGTGGGGGGAAAATAGAACTGGACTATGTAGATGTGAAAAAGAACTAAGTAGAAATGCTACTAATGAAAGAAAAATCATATAAAAATATAAGTAAAAATAAAACTCACACTAGTCCCAGTTCAAGAGAAAATTAGGGAATTCTAAAAGAATACCAAGTAGTCCCACTCAAAACACACAGAGATAGAGATTAAGAAAAAAAAATTTTTTTTTCTAAGAGCAAGAGACATGGAGGATAGATTAAAAGCTTTCAACACACATGTAATATGAGTTTTTAGGTAGCTTCATGAATGTTTAGGCACGTACAACTTCAGTCAGTAAGTTCAACTGATGGCCTCAGTGAGGAAGAGCCAAATTAAATTCTTAGCACAATTAGATCAGAATTTGAACAATTTGAAAGAGATTGAGTTGAGGTTGAATTTTATTGGGAGGAATATTTGAGAATTAATGCTAGTGGGACTTTCATGAACATAAGAAGCAATTGACAAGGACAAGTGGAGGGAGGTAGCTGTCAGTGGGAACTAATTTTAATGTAATTTGCTTTGTTATGGGGCCAGAATGTAAATTGTTGTTTGGCAGCACCTTTTGAATGTTTGTCAACATGTTTTTCTCTACTGGGTATTAATTAGCTTCTGTGTTTTTCTCTTAAAGTTTCAAATGTACTCTTAAATTTGCAATTTTAAGTTACTTCCTTGTGTGGGCAAGAGTGACTTCATTTCAAAAATTAATTTTGGAAGCTTAAAAAATTGAATTTGTATAGCCTTTAACTTAAAATAACATTCATTCAAAGCTTGCTGAGTTCCCAGGGCAGTAGACTTGCAGCAAGAGTAGAAACTTGGATTGATGATTCTCAAGAGCCAAACAGGCATAATAGTATATTTTAGTACTAATACTAAATTTTAGGATTTAGTATAAAGTTAGTTCTTGAATCCTACCCAAGGATACCAGTTAACATAAACACACAAATAATGACTTAAAAAACGTTTGCCTTATCTATTAGATGGCCTCTATTATAGGACCAGATGAAGAGTTGGTAAAGGCTATAGTTAGTACCCATAACTCTATAGTACTGAGATGAAAAGTGTAAGCTCTTAAGCTTTTGCAGATATTTATATTTTTCCTTTTGTATATTTTATTTTTTAAAGAATTTATCTTTATTGTTGAAAGTATTATAGATGTCTCCCTGTTTTCCCCCATTGACCCCCTCCATCCCGCTGTAGATATTTATTTTCTGATATAAGTTCTTTATTATATATCACATAATAGATAATATAACTCACATTAGCTGCTAAATTAATGTTTCAAAGGACTTTTTAAACTGTATTTTGAAATAATCATAGATTCACAGGAGGTTACAAAAATTTTTTTAGGTATGCCCTGTGTACCCTTCACCCAGTTTCTCCCAAAGGTAACACCTTGTAAAACTATGGTACACTGTGAAAACAAGGAAATTGACATTGGTAAATTATGTGACATCCACAGAGCTTATTCAGATTTCACCAGTTTTATATGTATCACTGGAGGCCTGGTGCATGGATTTGTGCATCGGTGGGGTCCCTCAGCCTGACATGCGTCTTCTTGCAATCTGGGACCCCTCAGGGAATGTCAGATTGCCGGTTTTGGCCTGACCCCCGCAGGCCAGGCTGAGGGACCCCACAGGTGCACAAATATGTGCACTGGGCCTCTAGTATGCATATAAGATCTTTGGTTAATCTCTTCCCACCCTCCCCCGCTTCCCTCTGAGATTCATCAGTCTGTTCCATGTTTCCATGCCTGTGCATTGAGCATCTGCCCCCTGGTGGTCAGTGCGCATCGTAGCTACTGGTCGAATGGTCGCTTAAGCTTTTCTATATATAGATTGCGTGTGTGTGTTTCTATGCAGTTTTATCATGTATATTTGTATAATCTCCATCATCAAGAAGTTCATTTTAATTATAATCTATTATACATTTAATTTATGATTATTAGTATTTTGGTGTGTATTGTACTGTTTCTGAAAGAAAACTGAAGCACAGAAGAGAATCAAAAGAACTAATATTATAGAATTTATCCTTAAAACTTATAAATTTCAGTTTCAAAATTTCTTCTGTGTGTATTAGAGAATACTTTTAATTGATTTTGGAGAGAGGGGGAGAGAGAGGTGGGAAGGGAGAGAGAGAAAAAGAGGAGGGAGAGAGGGGAGAGGGAGAAAGATGTCAATTTGTTGTTTCACTTATTTATGCGTTCATTGGTTGATTCTTATATGTGCCTCAGACAGAGAATTGAACCCACAACATTTGGTGTATCGGGATGATGCTCTAACCAACTGACCTACTTGGCCAAGACTTGGAGAAAACTTTTTGAATATAAGTACAGATAAATGATTATTTAAAGTGTTATATGTCTTGGCCCTGGCTGGGTAGCTCAGCTGGTTTGAACATTGTCTCAATATACCAAGATTGCAGTTTTGATCCTGGGTCAGGGCACATATAAGAATCAACCAGTATTAACCAATGAATGCATGGATGAGTAGAACAAGAAATCAGTGTTTCTCTCTCTCTCTCTCAAAAAAAAAAATCAAAGTTTTATGTGTCTTATCCTCCCATGCTCTGTTTTTTTTTTTTTTTTAAATATATTTTATTGATTTTTTACAGAGAGGAAGGGAGAGGGATAGAGAGTTAGAAACATCGATCAGCTGCCTCTTGCACACCCCCTACTGGGGATGTGCCCGCAACCAAGGTACATGCCCTTGACCGGAATCGAACCCGGGACCCTTCAGTCCACAAGCTGACGCTCTATCCACTGAGCCAAACCGGTTTCGGCCATGCTCTGTTTTTGAATGTATAAAAATGAATGGCACAGTATTTGTTTTATGCTAAAGCTTTGTGTTCTTTATCATGTATTGTTCTAATTGGTATAGACTCTTATACCAAATGACATGTTTTGTGCTGTGGTGCCTGTTGTATATATTATTTATATGCCAATAAGCAAATTGTTTAAAGTTGGGCTTTGAGATCCTAAATAGTTCAACTCCTCTCCATTCCTGACCTTTCCCAGCCACTTATTATTTTGGGGGTGGAACGACGGTGGTAGTCGTGGTGCTGCAAGGCCATTATAGCGTTGTGCATGCTGTGTGGTGAGAAAACTTTGCAACATGCCCTTATGATTTGTTTTTCATCATTTGTTTTATTTTTATACATCTGCTTGTTACACTGAATGAGACAGCTACTAGCCGGGATGATAGCAGAGCCTGCTTTTCTCTCTGAGTATACTATCTTTGCTTTGGATTCCTCCAAACAGCCTAAAACACAGACTGACAGTGTGGTGAGTCCTTCCACCGCTTTCTGCATTCCCTTTGTGGGGAAGCTAAGTAATTCGGTAATTCTAGAAGCAAATCTCATGTTGCTTGTCACTTACCATCTCTCAAAGCATCTTCAGTGCCCTGTTGCTAACCCTGCTTTAAAAAATAAGAGTAAATTGCTGAATTCTGATGGCTGGTGTGTTTTCTGGTAACTCTTTAACAGCAACAAAATAACACTTTTCATTAATGTAGTGAAGATTACCTTCATTTAATCTAAACTCTTTTAAGTTTTCTTCCTAGGGAATGTTTGTTCATTGACTAAAAAGGTATGCATTGTTAGAAAACTGTGGTGGAGGCCAAGAATATTTTGAAATGTGACTCACATTTTTAGGGGAAAAATGCATTTGTGTAAATCCATAATTAAATAACATTTAGTAGGTAAGTTGATTTTACGGTAACAAATAATTGCATCTTATTTTGGGAGAGGACAAGTTTTCTGTGTATTAAATATCTGAAAAGAAATAATGATCTCATTATTTTTCAACTGACTGAATTCATATAATTTTGAGTCTTGTATATAATTTTGGGAAAGTGGACTTGTTTCTTCAAGTATCTAATTTCTTAATTTAGCAAGTTAAAATTTAGAGGTGTTTGCTCAGTAAGGTAGCTTTTGGTGTTAAATTGGACATTGAACTAGGATTGATTTTTTTGTTTTTGTTTTTTAAACAATGAGAATTGGTTGAATTTATTAAGCTGGTGATGAAATTGGAACATTTCTGTACTAATCCCTGCAGCCAGGAAAGACTTGGTCTGCTAGCCACTAGCAATCCTAAACTACATTCTAACCTTGGTTTTAGAAAAGAAAGCAGCTTAGAGTTCTGGTGATGCCTTCACTTGGAACTTAGGGAAAGTGGTCTCCTTGGTTCTGGCTACAAGTAACACCTCACTATTTTCAAAACTGGTTTGAGAGGGACACAGGAATCCCAGTTAAAGATAAATTACCAACTTATTTAAAAACAAAATGATACTGTTTTACACTTCATGTAGTAGTAATAGAGACTTTTTTTAAAAAAGAAGAGCTTCTCCTAGGCCCACTTCCATCTATATATATAAAAGCCTAAGTGACTGAACAACTGAATGACCAAATGACCCGTTGACTGGTAGCTATGATGCACACTGACCACCAGGGGGCAGATGCTCAACGCAGGAGCTGCCCCCTGGTGGTCAGTGTGCTCCCACAGCCAACCTCCCACGGGCCCTCTCCCCGCAGGCCAACTACTTGCATCCCCGATTGCCCCATTTGCTGCCCAGGCCGAGGGACCCCACCTGTGCACGAATTCGTGCACTGGGCCTCTAGTAAGTACATAAAAGTAATTTGTATGGAGTCCTAGCCTATCATGAAAGAAATGCTAAAAAATTTTAAGTGAAGGCATTAGAAGTAGTTTAGACTAAAAGTCTTTAGAATATTATTTAAATTGAGTTTTATTCAGATAAAAACTTATTTTTCCCCACATAACAAAGGGAAACTATATCATAACCTAGGTTATCGAATTTAGTGAGGGCCTAATTCATTACATTAGGAGTTCACCAGCTGCTGACTTTTCCTTAATTTAGTTTTTTTAAAAAAATACATATCTTTACCTGTAAATCTAAAAATTATTGTATCCTTAGTGCTCAGCAACCAATAAATATTGAACAAAACATAATTGAACACAAATCTGGCAGGGAACCTGTGTGTGCTTTTAAATTAAATGCACTTTAGAAGAGTTTTCCTGTATCTAGGAATTGCCTCCAGGAGAAAGTATTGATGACTGTTGAGTATTGACTTGTATTGAGCTAGTTCTTTAGGCTTTTGTGTGGGAGAAAGCCTTCACAAGTCTTCTTTCACTGAAGGAAGTAATTGTATAGGATTTAACAAGCATTTACTGAGCCTGTACTACCAATCCTCAAGATGTTAACGGTCCTGGGACCAAGACGAAAATGCAAGGTTTTCTGCTCTCCAAGATTTTATAAGTTAATATGGAGATAAAAATATCAACATACTAGTACACTTACAACACACAGGAATTAAGGCTTAATAGAAGAAAATACAGATGTAGGGAATGTGTTAGTCCTTCAGGCAAATCATATGAAACTTTATTAAAAAAGGGCATTTGTTGGACAGAAATAGAGAAGGCATTACAGGTAGTGACAAAATCTCTAATTTTGCTTCTAGAGATTCCTAATTTAAATTTCAGGGAAACATAGGCCAATACTTCCCTTAGTTGTCTTCCTTATATTTAGATATATGGTATAACATATAAACTGAAATATTACACAGGGAGGAAAGGTTTTTAAATGTTATGCTGTGTTTGATAGGGTGATATTTCAAGCAATCGTAGAATAGCTTTTTTTTTTTTTGTATGGACTACAATCATGTGTCAAGTAATTTACCTAAAATAGAATATGGACTCTCTTGCCACTATTTCTTCTAACCTATATATGCAGTTCTTTTACTAGTCCAAGACATTTTCTTAAAGTTAGATAGGATAGAAAGTTTGGAAGAACTTAGTAATTAACTTTTATCTTCCTGTTCTCTGCCATTTCAAAGAATTAAAAGTTGTATACATGGCATATATTTGTATAACATCATAAGTAATGTTTTCTAGCCCTAAAAATATACTACAAACTATAAAATAAAAAAACATTTTATAGGGATCAACAAATCTCTCAGCCAATCAGTACAGTGAAAAGCAATAGTTAAGTTATGCAGAAAGGAAATGAAAGAACTCCATAAGAGTTCTTTCATTTCCTTTCTGTATAACTTTTGTATAACATCAGTGAAAGAAGACTTGTGAAGGCTTTCTCCCACACAAAAGCCTAAAACTCCATCTTATGGAGTTCTTTCATTTCCTTTCTGCATAACTTAACTATTGCTTTTCACTGTACTGATTGGCTGAGAGATTTGTTGATCCCTATAAAATGTTTTTTTATTTTATAGTTTGTAGTATATTTTTAGGGCTAGAAAACATTACTTATGATGTTATACAAATATATGCCATGTATACAACTTTTAATTCTTTGAAATGGCAGAGAACAGGAAGATAAAAGTTAATTACTAAGTTCTTCCAACCTTTCTCTCCTGTCTAACTTTAAGAAAATGTCTTGGACTAGTAAAATTTGATAACTTTTTACATTAGAGGGAGAAGGTATTTACATTTTTATTAGGGAAAAATTTAAACATATTACAAAAGTGGAAATAGTAGCAATAGTGGTATAAGAATTCTTTTCCTCCTATAGTGTCTATTATCAGTGTTAACAATTAACTCATGCCCATCTTATTAGGATCCCTTCCCACTTCCCTAACTATACCATTACCAGCCTCTCCATACATGCAGCTTATCCCCACCTCATCCCCACTGGATTATTTGAAGCAAATTTCAGAACTATTATTGCATCTAAATATTTTGGTATATATTTCTAAAAGATAAAGACAAAATATAGACCCACTATACATTCATCATACCTAAAAATTAACAATTTCTTAGTATCAAATACCTAATGAGAGCTCAAAAATTTGAGAACACTTTTGCAAAGCTGAGTGCCTTCACTTGTATTTTAGAATAAGTAAGATCAGATATTTGACCTTTTATTGGTCAGCTGTAGAATTGTAGGGGAAATGTGCTATTTAAAGACCAAGTTATTGAAACATACTGGTAGTGGCTAGTATTTGGTCAAATGCTTTTGTTGAAAGAATTGAAGTTATTTTATCACGAGCTACTTCTAAAGCTGTAATTTCAGTTAGCTACTTAGTGTATTATGAATGCAATATAGAATTTTGAATATAAAAGAATATCATCCATTATCATAGAACCTAGGCCACTATGATGTAATCAGCAGAATGTTGCTTAATTTGGAGCATTTGTCATATGAACAGGATAAAATTAAAACATTCACATGTGGAATAAGATTATTTGTAATTATAAGTTTTTCTGAAAATTGTCACAACAATGTCATTTATACTGTTGGCTTCAAATGAATGAGGCATTTGTATTTCTTGTTACCAAGATAATTTTCAGAGCTTAGCCCAAATAACTTTAATTTGAATATTCTTTTATTGTAGGGAACTATTGATATTATTTCTTTTTCTGGATAGATTTCTGTTTGAATGAGTTTAGCTAATTGAAACCCTTATGTTAATTTTGTTGTGGGGGAAAAACTGGGGACATTATAATGGGAAAGATATGCGATTAGCTTGAAATAAGTTTTGCTACATACTAATCTTTGCTATTTAGTTATTTATATTGCAGCAAAATGAATTTTCTAAAATACTTACCATACTAGTTTTGCCTTGCATGAAGACATTCTAATAAATGAAGAATTACTAATTTTGTTTGATAAATGTACCTAATAGGGCTTGGTACTTGGCCTTTGTTCCTAACAGTTTTAAAACTTTAGTCTTTTTTTCCTTTTCTTTACAATGTTTCTTTGTTCTTTTTAGAATATATCTCTCCAAGCCACAAAATCTCCGGACAGTATTAATGGAAGTGAACTGGTGACTCCTCAGGTGTGTTATTCATTTTATTTAAAAAAATGGCAAGTCCTTTCAGAGTGTTGGTCAATCTATTTTAGTAGCATTTGACTTTACATTGGAACAGTGATGTCCAAACATTTGATACAACATGTGTGGTAAATCCAGGTTTGTTGATGGTTTCTTGGGAAAAAATGTGATTTTTATATATACACCAGTCATATAAGATTCTGTTATTACTCATTTAAAAAATTAATTGTGGTAAAGAGTAAACGTTTTGAAAATAGGAATCTGACTTTATAGTTGTAAAGAAAATAGAGGAAGTCATATTGAAAGATAGGTCACGTTACATAATTTGAAAGGGGATTATGAAAAATGAAATTTATTTTAAAGTTTGCTCTTAAATGTGCTAATGCAGAGAATTTAGGTTATCTTTGATACTCAAAAGTTATTTGGAGATTGGGGCTAAGTGACATTCTTTTGACTCCTTCCAAAAAAAGAAAGAAAAAATTCATGAAAAACATAATAATGATGGCAGTATCTGAAATGAACATTTGTTTAGTACTTTGGCTTTAGTGATGATTATTATCATTGACCTGGCTATTCTCAGGAGTCTCTTTTGTAGGGAAATAACATTTCTAATTTTGTGAATCTGGAGCATGAATGTATACAATTTATGACCTAAGTGATTTATTAACTAAATTATGTAGACTAAACATTCTAAAGTATTGTCTAGCAAATGTATAAATTACAGCTCCCCAAACTCCATGAAAAGGTCACCTGTGGCCGAAACCGGTTTGGCTCAGTGGATAGAGCGTTGGTCTGTGGACTGAAGGGTCCCACGTTTGATTCCGGTCAAGGGCATGTACATTGGTTGTGGGCACATCCCCGGTAGGGGGTGTGCAGGAGGCAGCTGTTCGATGTTTCTCTCTCATCGATGTTTCTAGCTTTCTATCCATCTCCCTTCCTCTCTGTAAAAAAAATCAATAAAATATATTAGAAAAAAAAAAAAAAAGGTCACTTGTGAGCTGAGATCCTTTGGAGAGGCTGATAAGGTTCTGGCCATAATCTGAGTCCCTGGGCCTGTGGACTCTGGCCTTGAGCAGCATCCCCACTAAATCCCAAGTCTTCTACAAATACATCATTTTCTTTAGGTGCCATGAGGTAAGGGTAAAAATTGAGAGGCACGAATCTACATATTTCAGGTGTATAATATGGTACTGGACAGATCCAAAGATCTTTAAGGAATATTATTAAAGAATATTTTTTGGAATACTTTTTTCCTTCTCTTAAATAGAATAGTCTAAAAAGACTAAATACAGTTACAAATGCAAAAAGTAAAATGAAAGATAACCATTTGGGAGAGACGTAAGTTTTAATTAAGTTAAATAATGAACATGGGTGATATTCAGAAAGTAAGGCTCACTAAAGGCTTTGAACTTTCTTTAAAAAAACAACAACAAATATTTCCCTAAAAAAAATAAGATAGCATTACTGAGTATTTACTCTGTCAGGCATTATTAACATATATATATATATATATATATATATATATATATATATATATATATATATGTATATATATACACACACACACACGTATACACATACACACACACACATATACACACATACACACACACACACACACACACACATGATCTCATTTAATTCTCATAACAAGGAGATGTTTTCACTTAAAGTCTATTTACCTTTAAACAGATTTCTGACAAATTGGGTATTGGTTGTTAGCAAATTAGGAACAGTGTATGTGGATGAAGGGGGTAGAATGCTTATTGTGGTTGGGCATCTTGACTGCAGCAGGAAATCAGAATTTATACCAAGCTAGAAGAGATGGTAAAAACAAGCCCAGGAGTTCATAAGGCATAGCTGTCTATGACCCTCTTAATACTGGGTAGGACATCTTGTGTAAATTAATAATTTTGGCACACAATATAATAATTGTGGCATGGACATCGTTTTAAAGGTTTACTCATTGTCCTTATTTAAGAAGGCAGAAAAGTGTGTATTTTAGAAAAATTTCTATTAAATACCATTAAATTTTAAATTGTTTAATGCAGTTTATAATACTCAGCTAAAGAAATTGATTCTTCATTTATCTCCAAAAGAGAACGCGGAGAGCTGACCTTTTACTTCAAACAGACTTACAAAACTCAGATCTTTGAAAATAATTAGTACATGCCACCACACAATAGAGAAAAATACATTTTTATAAAACCATAGGTAATATGTGAGCATTTATCTGAGAAGCTATAAAATGGTTTTATTGAACCATAGTGTTAGTATTTTAGCAGTTTAGGAGGAATCTAGTCCAATAAAGGAATCTCTATTCCGATCTTCTTCAAAAGAGTCTTTGGTACGAACGTCTTCCAGAGAATCCCTGGATTTAGCATTACTCACTTATTATATAGATGAGATATCAGGCATGAAATTTTGAATTATTTTCCCAACGACCAGTGGCTAGTTACTGATAATACTATGGAATTATCATCGCTAGACACAAAACATCACTCTAGCTATATATTTTTTTTACCATGTATTGCCTCATTTGAATTTGTATGCTATTAAAACAGAATGAGAACTGAATTGATTACATTCAGTAGAGCAAAATACAGGGATTTAAATGTCAGTTTTTATGTTACTTTTTTTAATTATTAGGAAAATTCTTTTGATAACCATGTATGAATTTTTAAATATAAAATAAATTACAGTATTAAAGTTGCATTTTAAATTATTTGTTGCTGTTTTTTGAATACTGCCCTTTTATTTTTCAATAGTTAATTACAAAAATTTTCAAACATATATGAGTTGGAAGAACTTTAAAGTGAACAGCTATATACCCTCCACCTAGATTTTTTTTATTTTTTTGTTTTGTTCCTCCACCTAGATTTTATCATTGATACTTCACTGTACTTATTTTATCACAAACCTATCTATGTATACTTGCCTCTATCTGTCTCTCAATATTTACTTTTTGTTTTTTGTTTTTAAGAGGTGGGGTGCTTTTTATTTATTTGTAGTTGGTATATATTTCAGGTGTATAATATGGTGATTCAACATTTATATACTTTATAATGTGATCACCACACTAAGTCTAATAATCATCTGTCACAATGCAAACTTATTACAATATTATTATTTTTTAAATTTATTTTTAGTAAGAGAAAATGACCAAATGTAATACATACATGTGTATGAGAACCCACATACATGAGAGAGCCCAAGACCTCTCATGCAGGTTCAGAGATAGAAAGGAAACATGGGCATATAAGACATCCTGAGCTAGGAATGAGGTAGGGGGCCATGGGGGGCTTCACAGGGTCATTGCAGGATGAGAAGAAGAGAAAATGCTTGGTAAACAGGAGTTTGTCCTGCCCTATGGATAGGTCAAAAGAGGTTATCTGCTAGTCTTTTATGGGCAAGACCCCTAATTCAAGTTCTAGGTAGTTAAGGGAGAGGTAGAATTTTCTCTTGGGCCTGCTGTTAAACTTGCCTTTACCTCAAAACAGTCGGCATACCACAGAGGCACAGAGGCATATCTTGGGGTGACTCATTCTGAATCCCCATAGTTCCCTCTTCTGAAACTTCCCTGGAGTTGGGTTGGTAAATTGTTATATATCTCGTTCAACCAGTCTCAGTCTTGAGAAAAATTCAGTTAAACTGTTGTGTACAATATTATTGACTATATTCCCCTTCACCTTTTTCACCCATATTCCCACCCCCTCCCTTCTTGCAACTCTCATACTGGTGACAGTGTAACGGGCAGATTTGTAGGTAAGAGATTTGAGACAAGAGAACAGAAGGCTTCCTTCTTTTTTACAGATGTGCAGACTGAAAGGAAGTGACTTAGTGAAGGTCATTCCACTGCTCGGTGACAGACCTGGGACCTACACCCCAGTCCTCTGATTCCAGGTCCAGCACTTTTTCAGAAATAACCAGGTGTCTCTTATTTTTCAGAAAACAATGTATTATGTTAAATGTCAGGGATATTAATTGAATATGTTAGAGCTTTTAATAGGTTATTGCTGGTGATAGGGAATAATAGAAGTCTAAATGTGTATTTTTAACCCACATATTCTGTGGTTTTTGGTTACAGTCAGGTGACACACAGACTTTTGCACAGAAACTCCAGCTCCGGGTGCCTTCCATGGAGTCTTTGTTTCGAAGTCCAATAAAGGAATCTCTATTCCGATCTTCTTCAAAAGAGTCTTTGGTACGAACGTCTTCCAGAGAATCCCTGAATCGACTTGACCTGGACCTCTCTGCTGCCACCTTTGATCCACCCTCTGATATGGAGAGCGAGGCTGAAGATTCGCTAGGGAACTTCGACAGCCTCAACAAAGAACAGTTGATTCAGTGGTTGCGAAGAATGGAACGAAGGTTGAATAGCTACAAAGGGAAATATTCTGAGGTAGGAGCATGCCTTTTCTGCCTACAGGAAAATTTCTTCCCCTTGTTCTCTAATTCATGTTATTGTGTGGCTTTTATACCTGTGGTTGGCAAAACTCAGTTCCTTAGATATGCTGGCTACTAATGCTGGTTAATCTCTGGCAGTATCTAGTTAAAGACTTTCAGTGTTTCAGGTCTTTTGTGGCAAGACTTTTAGTAAAGTTTTGGAGCTTATTGTCTGTAGCCTTCTAGTTCTCACATTCTGCCTTTCTGCTTGGACGCCCAGTGCAGAGTTCATCATCTTTCCTCCTCACATCCTCTCCCTTGTTCATCTAAGTGCTGTGGCTGCAACATGACCTCTTCTGCTAACCAGATTTTCATTATTATAGACCCCAATTATGTTTTAAGTAGTTTGATTTTCTGACACATTTGTTTCACTCTCATTGTATCTACATTTAAATTTTGCCTCAAATGAATCTTTTAACTTCTATCCCCCTGAGGATGACACTCTTTGGTCTAAGTGAGGAAGTAGTGTTGCCCATCTCTCTTTTCAGTATCTTTCCTTCTGGTTGAATTGTATTAGTTCTCCCCATCTTGTGCAGTTGAAACAGTGTTTCCTAAGGAAAAACCTTTCTACAGCAAGTTGCCTATGGCTTATTATATTTTTTTACAATGCCTAACAGTTTATTGTCTTAGCAGTTTGTAAATCAGCATTGTAGTTAATTTTAACTAATCCTAATATATAAAAACCCTGGGTCGTAACGTCTGGTAATGACTGAGGCTCAACCAACCAGAAGTCAGTCCTGCAGTCTGCTTCCACTGCAGGCGCGGTGCCCCAAAACTGACTGCTGAGGGCGCTGCGAATCAGGGCCAGAGAGAGGCCTGAAGAGAGAAGCAGGGACAGCTTTTGATCAGGACTTGCCTCTCTCTTTCTCTCCCAGTCTGGCCAGCAGCTGCACCTCCATTTCTCTCTAGGCCTCCACCAGGGCTGCTGATCAGCCCCACCTTTCTGATCAGGCCCCATTGATAGACCCAGAGACACTGACTGGCATAGAAACCGACCAATCAGAACCAAATCTGGGTGAAGTGTGAGGAGCCAATGGCTGCCTAGGAGGCGGAGCTTTTGACACTGACTGGCATAGAAACTGACCAATCAGAACCAAATTGGCTGGCAGAGGAGGGCAGTTGGAGGCGAGATCAAGCCGGCAGGGGAGGGCAGTTAGGGGCAATCAGGCAGGCAGAGGCAGTTAGGGGCAGGCAGGCAGGCAGAGGGGGTAGGAGTAATCAGGCAGGCAAGCAGAGGCAGTTAGGGGTGATCAGGTAGGCAGGCAGGTGAGTGGTTAGGAGCCAGCGGTCCCAGATTGTGAGAGGGATGTCCTCCAAGGGGTCCCCAATTGGAGAGGTTGCAGGCTGGGCTGAGGGAACCCCCCCCCCCCCCTCTGTGCACGAATTTCGTGCTCCGGGCCACTAGTGAATAATAAAATTCAAAGTTAGTATGTAAAGTTAGCCATAACTTCTATTTCCAATTATGGCTACAATATGGGTAGTTTTACCCTGCAGCCAAAAAGAACAAAAACCCCTAGGTGAAATATATAAAGTATTTTTAAAAAACTATACAATACTGGCAAACTAGGAAGGAATTATAAGGCTAAAAGCTATAGGCTGGCTGGAACCCAGAGATATAAACAGGGCACGAAAGCCATGTATCTCAGGAGGCACTTATGAAATCAGGCAACTTTTTCCTTTAAAACTTATTTTTTATTTCTATCAAACTTAATAATGGTCTTGATTTTTGTTTGTTTAAATTTATATTATTTCCACTAGCTTATTTATGGCTTTTAAGTTTGAAGCTGGGGCAACAGTAAATTAATATTTAAGTGTGTAAGACACTATGCATTTTATATTTATGGTGCCATTTAATTTTGCATCATCTCTGTGAAGTAGGTATCAATTAACTCTCGTTTGTAGAATAGGGGTTAGAGACTCATAGAGACTTAATCATAGAGATTAAGTAACTTGCTTAAGGTCACATAGGTAGCAGTTGACAGAGTCCTATTTGATTATATGTCTTTCTGGTTGTTCTGATATTTGTGCTACCTCAGAGTTATACAGCTCATTAGGGAAAAGAGCCCATAGACTTTGTCTTTACCTTTCCTCCCCTATCTGGTCTTAAGGTAACAAGAAAGGGAGGGTCCTAGTCTTAGATAGAATTTTGTGTGTTCTTTTGTATTCATAACCTCTGTTGCCGATGCTATCTGCCTCTTCACTCAGTATTTCTGTAGAGGCATTTAGGGGCACAGAGCAGCCTTCCAAGGAAAATGGCAAGGCTCAGAATAGGGGAGTTCTTTCTCATAAAGCTGCAGCCTATCTCTTCACAGGCCACTAGCACTTCTAAAGTAAGATCTAAATTGAGGCCATGTGCTTAGCTTTCAGATGAGTAGTGCTATATAATTTATAGTGAGCATGTCAAACTTAACCCTTTGCACTCGCTTGCTTTTTTCTCGATTCCTTTATTCTAATGCTAACCGTGTCGAGTCACACTCGACATCCGACTGCAAAAGGTTAAAGGCTAACAGGCCAAATAAACGAGGCATGCAGCCTGTGGGCTGTGAGTTTGACATGCTTTGTTTACAGGTTTAAAAGATTTGTTAATATATAATTTCACCAAGTTGTGCTAGAATGTTTAAATATCATAGTTCGATTACGTGGTTAAACATTTCTTTAGGAACCAGTTTTCAACGGTTGGTTATGAGTTCTTTCCATCAGATTTTTACACAGCCATGGTCACAGGTCCTATAACCAAAAGGAACTTTTAGAGATCCATGGTCAAGCAAAAAATCACCTGGAGAGCTTGTTAAAACACACATTCCTGTGTTTCTCTGCTCTTCCTCCCCCAATTCCCATTCAGTTAGTTTGGGGTAGGGCCCAATAATTTCAGTTTTTAGCAAGCTCCCAGGAGATGCTGTTGCTGATGGTACTGGTCTATGACTATTGTTTGAGCTGTCTTCAGCCTTTAGGCAAGTAGGCTCTAATTCCCACCGATGTATTAGGTCCTGATATTTAAAGAAGTATGTGTCTAAGGTAAAATCAAAAGGAGATTTATTATCTTTATAGAGTTGAGTTCTCCTTTTATTTTTTAGAACTATATTTCCTATGTTATTTAGTTTGGCTATCTACGCATCTAACTAGGTTGAATTGTTATGTAAAAGAATTATTATGATTTATTTATTTTTGACTTTTGTAACAAGATGCTTTAGTGGAGTTTAGAATAATTAATTGCATTTATTTAGGAATGACATGTTATTGATGACTTTTTCTTTATTTTAGCTTGTAACAGCTTATCAGACTGTTCAGAGAGAGAAGAAAAAGCTACAAGTAAGTGATTTGTTGGCTATGATATCGATTCATACATAATGTTAAAATTAGAAAGGATCTCATAGTAAAATAGCTCAATCCTCAATTGTAATAATCATATGATTAAAGTATTTAATCTGCTTTACTATTATTGGAGATTTGATAAAGAGAAAGAGGGAGGAATCCCAGAGATCTTACATGGTAGGGATGGGTGTCTTCCAGTTTCTGATCCCTAAAGTGCTTCAGAGGTTTCGCTTTATGGCATGTTTTGCTCTTTTAGACATGTTTCCTAGTGTCTTAGTTTGCAGGTTGCATCATTTTTAATTTTTGTTTTAGATACGTTTTTATTGATTTTAGAGTAAGAAGAAAAGAGAGGGGGAGAGAGAAACAGATTGGCTGCCTCCTTCATGCCCCCCTACTAGGAATCATGTGCCTTGACTGGGAATTGAACTGTGATCTCCTAGTTCATAGATTGACACTCAACCACTGAGTCACACCAGCTGGGGGGGAGTGGTTCTGATTTAATTCATTGTATTATTAATATTACATACATTCGTTCTCAAAAGGTCATCTTATTCTCAAATTCTGTGAGTTCCTTGCTTGTGTTTCTATGAATTGTCTATAGATTTTTATTTTTAGGTGTATGTATTTCTACCACTAAGTGGCGGTAGAGAATTGTGGTTGCATAGTCTCAAATATAAAGAGTGTTAGAGATAAAACGCAGTAACTTTTGCCTTTTTTCTACATCTCTATACATGCCCGTATTGGCATTCCTAGAAACCTCTTTATTAAATTGACAAACATCCTTTCAGTACACCCAATGAAATGAAAATTATAAGTACTGCCAACACTATTATCAGTACTGTTCATACTACCTAACATTTATTTAGCTCTTACTGGGTGCCAGGCATTATGGTGTATTTAGTCCTTAAACCTCTCCTGTGAGGAAATTGAGGAATAACGACTTGTTTATTGTTGCACAACTTGTAAGAAATAGGGAGGAGAGCTGGGATCCCTTCCTGGTTGTTAGATGGCAGAGCGGGTGCTTGTAAATAACACACTGCAATTTTTCATCTCTCTCAGCACTGCATTTAAAAATTTTATATTATACCAAATAAAACCTGTGTTTATGGCTTTATGGGAAAAAGCCTTTGGTTTTTGTTTTATTCACTTACCAGGCCCCACAAATACAACCCAGTCATACTCTTCTGGACCATAAAGCAAACCATTTGCCTACCTGTATCTCTGTTTTTTATTGTTATTAATCTACACAGATCAGTGAAGCTCCAAATTACCCTATTTCTTTACCTCTCTATATATTGTGCAAGAATATACAGTTACTTTGTTTCCATAGATCATAACTTTTCAGGTTTAATTTTCAATTTAGTGAAAAGCTCCTGTCTCCTGTCCTCTCCCTTTCCCCCCTTGCAGGAAAGGATGAATCACTTCATCTTTCATTATTACTCTTTTAGCTTCTTGAGTTTTAGATATGATTACTAATTTAGCAATCTGTAGTTCTCTTTGTGGTTTTCTCCTGGACTTTTCTTTTTTAATGTTTTTAAAATTGATTTTTAGAGAGAGGGGAAGTGAGAGGAGTAGATGGATGGAAACATAGATGAGAGAGAAACATCATTGATCAGCTGCCTCCTGCATGCCCTCTACTAGGGATCGAGTCTGCAACCTAGGCATGTGCCATGACTGGGAATTGAACTGGTTACCTCTTGGTTCATGCATCAATGCTCAACTGCTGAGCCACACTGGCTAGGCTTTTCTTTTTTCTTTTTTAATACGGTTTTTAAATTACAAAAAACCCCTTTTAAACAGATTGGTAATTGACCAATTGTTGTACCACTATAGGGTACAATGAAATAAATTAAATTGCATTTGGAATTTGATTTAACTTAAACAACTTTTTTTATTTTTAAAATTAACATATAGTAGAATTGACTTTTGTGGTTTGCATGTGATTTGTGTAATCACTACCATAGCCAGATGCAGAACAGTTCTGTCGCATCATGATTTAACTTTTTAACAGATTTTCAACATGGTTACATCCTTAAGATTTTCAGTCCTGTTCTCCATTCTCAGGTTATTTTTGGATAAACAGTTGTAATATTGTAAAAATAATTATTTGCCTTGACCGGTTTGGCTCAGTGGATAGAGCATCGCCCTGCGGACTCAAGGGTCCCAGGTTCGATTCTGGTCAAAGCCATGTACCTTTGTTTGAGGGCACATCCCCAGTAGTGGGTGTGCAGGAGGCAGCTGATAGATATTTCTCTCTCATCTATGTTTCTAACTCTCTATCCCTCTCCCTTCCTCTCTGTAAAAAATCAATAAAATATATATAAAAAATAATTCTTTTGTACTTGCTTTGTATTACTATGTCATGCAGTTGTTTGACCCAACTTTATTTTTTTTTATTTTTAATTAAAGGGTATATTAAGTCAGAGCCAGGATAAAGCACTTCGGAGAATTTCTGAATTAAGAGAGGTAAGTTGTAGTGATTAGTACTTTGAGAATAGTAATTAAATCTCTTGTTTTTATCAGAACTATTGTACATGCTGGGATAGTTTCATATGTACTTCAGTAGCTATAGCAATAACTAACCAACCCAAGCTACAAAACCAGGGGCCAGTTCTTACAGTTTTTATTTGCATGGTTTTCCTCAGCTATATAGGGTATCCCCCCAAAATGTATACACACTTTGAATTATTACACTGAGTGACCAGATTATTATGATCTCTGAACGCATAATAATCTGGCCACTCAGTGTATGTATGTATGTATGTGTATATATATATATATATATATATATATATATATATGCACTGTTTATGAAAATATATTTCATTTTCAAAATTGGGCTATCAGCTGTTAAAGTGTGTATACATTTTTTGTTACAGCCTGTATATTGTTGGTGGAATTGGTGAAATAGGAGTCTTAGCAATAGAATATCATTTACCTGCATGAATAGTCAGTGGCAACTTTCAAGGCTAAACTGTCCCTTCTATTAGGTGTTTTTGGCTTCTTTTTGTTTTTCCTGGCCACTCAGTGTATGTATGTATGTATGTATGTGTATAACCAACAGTCTTTTTGATAAAATAAAATAAACATTTTGTTTATTGTAATTTTGGGGGATAATTTTTACAGTGCCATATTAGAATTCAGGCAAATATTTATTATTTGAAATAATGCTTTACTAATTTCTGCTTCTGTCCTGTCTTGAAAAGGATGGACAATAATGGC
This sequence comes from Cnephaeus nilssonii, assembly GCF_951640355.1. Taxonomy (NCBI): domain Eukaryota; kingdom Metazoa; phylum Chordata; class Mammalia; order Chiroptera; family Vespertilionidae; genus Cnephaeus; species Cnephaeus nilssonii. Next base: position 10,350,782 of record NC_137088.1, on the reverse strand, counting down.
TTATATTGGTTGGAGAATAGCATTCTGTATCTCTGCTACATCACTTAAGAACATTTTAAAATCTTTTAATTATAAAATAAAACAGATATAGAAAATCATGCTAAAAATATATATAGCTTACGTGTACAGTATATGGTGAACACTATTATAATCACCAGCAAGGTCAAGAAATAGAATGTTGCCAGTTACTTCAAAACACCTCACTGTTTCCTAACCCAATCACAGTTTCCTTTCTTTCTTCAAAAGTAACTATTATCCTGTCTTTTATTGTACTTTGTTGTGTCTCTTTGTTTTATCACCATGTGTCTCTCAGACACTATAGTCTTGTCCAGGTAAAAATATTACATATATATATTTTAATCTTCAACTGATGAGTGAGGATATGTTTTCCATTGATTTTTACAGAGAGTGGAAGGGAGGGGGAGAGACAAAGAAAGAGAGAGAGAGAGAGAGAGAGAGAGAGAGAGAGAAACATCTATGTGAGAGAGAGATATTGATTGGTTGCCTCCCATACATGCCCTGACAGGGGCCCGGGGATTGAGACTGCAACTGAGGTAAATGCCCTTGACTGAAACTGAATCTGAGATCCTTCAGTTTGAGGGCCAACACTTTAACCACTGAGCGAAACCGGCTAGGGCCAGGCCATATTTTTGATATATTTTTAAAGTCTCTAAATGTACACATTCCTGCATCCCTTTGTTTTTTTTATTGTTCATCTATTGAAGAATCTGCTGATAAATTAGAACATCCAGAACTACTCATTTGTCTTACTCTAATGTTATAAACCAACAGTCTTGGAATAGCAATACTAATATACCAAAATGAATTATGATTACTGAAATTAGTTAAATACATTTTTATATGCTATTCCCATTCCACCATTTAAAAAACTTTTTCCATATCTATCTATATTGTTAGATCATAAGCCATTATGTATATATTCTTTCCTTATTAACCCTTGTGGTATCTATACTAATAAAAGCCTTGGGGGTGATCAGGTCAGCAGGGGAGGACAGTTGGGGGCAATCAGGCTGGCAAGGGAGCAGTTAGGGGGCAATCAGGCTGGTAGGCAGAAGCGGTTAGAGGCAATCAGGCAGGCAGGCAGGTGAGTGGTTAGGAGCCAGCGGTTCCGGATTGTGAGAGGGATGTCCGACTGCCAGTTTAGACCCAATCCTATAGGGATCGGGCCTAAATCGGCAGTCGGACATCCACCAAGGGGTCCCAGATTGGAGAGGGTGCAGACCTGGCTGAGGGACACCCCTCCCCGTGCACAAATTTTGTGCACCGGGCCACTAGTATTTAATATTTGCCAAAGAAAGAGGCTATCCTATGTTCTCTTCCTCCAACCTCTCCACTGCATGCCCTAATCCTCATGCATGCTTTTCTGTAGTACTTTACTGATTTAGACAGACTAAAATTGAGTACAATACTTTTATTTTGCTTTATTAAGGTATTCTGAAAGTATTTTTTAGTGTTTTATTTCTTCCCCTTGTGGTTATGAGTATATATATAAATAGAGTTCATGAACATCTCTCCTAGTATTTTCTGGAGGACAAACAAAACAAAACAACTGATCTATATAGGCAAATATTATGTTAGTACCTAGCATGTTAGGTGTTTTTAATGAATAAGATAAAGAAGTGAAAAGGTAAGTAGAAACAGTTTAAGGCCAGTTAAATGAGGAATAAATGAAGACATTGTCTTAGATGTCTCCTCCTTTCTCTGTCCTTCTCTCTGTGTATGGCATGTACTTTTTCCAGGCTCATCCGAATGCTATTTGTTGTAAGCAGTTGCTTTTCTCAAAGCTGACTTCAGGAAGGGAGGGTTCATTTTTTTCCAGCTGAAATCACCTTGGAACATAATGGATAACATAGGACTGAGATAAATATAGTGAAACAATTAAGGTATTTGATACATCCACTCATCAAAATTTCTCTGTAAGAAGCTAATCAGAAAAGACTTTGCAAAACTTAACGCATATAAATGTTAATCCCAGGGTATGCCAAAATGGTCAATAGTAGGAGAATTATTGAATTAGTTGTCATATTTAGTAACATTATAGCCATTTTTTATTTTGTTAAAAAGTTTAATTAAACTTCAGTATCTTATTCTTGTGACTTGGACAGGGTTAGTTTAAGCAGTTCACTGAAGGGAACATTATTGACTTTATTCAATGGCAGATAAACTAAGTGGAAAATAGTTTTAAAATCATTACTGATTTAAACTTTAACTGGAAATACAGTTTATTTAGATTTCTGAAAGAGTTACTTTTCTTCTATAGGCTTACATTTTAACAAAATAGTTTGGGTGATTAAGGTTGATATATAAACTGTCAGATGATAGTAAATCTTGAACATATTTTTTCATCTCTAAGTGGCTAACATGCAGATCCCCCCCACCCCTTCTCGTAAGATACTGAATTTTAAGATTGGACTTTAGAATCAGTACTTAGCATCACTTTTTTTTTTTTAAAGGATATAGTCAAGTTGTTAGAATGTTTTAAAAAAAAACAACAACATTCAAAATCTGAAAACCGTAGCATAAATTGAGGCATTTTTATGGGTTGTTAGGGATGCCAGGTAACAGAGTCTGGTATCGTAGTGCAGATGTTCCAGACTAAAGGATTGGCCTGTGCAAAATCATGGAAGACAGCTCTTTCCAGACTTGTGGGTTTCATGGGTTGGAAAATGATCTCCAGTTCTTTCCAGAAATGGGGGACAGGAGAATTGTCATAGGGCTGCTTTTATTTCTTCAAGTGTGGACATTAAGAATAAGGAACCAGATTCTTCTGTTTTCATTATTTCATAAAGGTTGTTTTTTTTTTAAATAAAAAGTTAGGAAGGACATATTTTTAGAATAAAGTACAGCTGTTTAAATAAAAGATTTGGATCTAAGAAAAACTCTCTACATTGACCTTTATTCTAAAAATGGATTCATGAAAACTTCATTCTGGACATGTTCTGGAAGACCATCATTAGGAAACTACTACTGTGAGGGAAGGTCAAGCTTGGAGTCTTTAGTGAAAAAACCAGTAAATGAACTTAGAGATTTTGGGCGTTGTGGGCGTGATGGGGAATAGAGGACAGTTCGTGCTTCAGTGTTTTGAGAATTAGTACATTTGAAACAGTGTAAGAAGAGGGCGTTGCTTGTAAGTCCTTGAAAATATCGTTTGAGGAAAATTTTCTAGCAAACGTGTGAGGGATGGATCGAGTCAGAGGAAGACTTGAGGTAAGAAAAGTAGGAATCCCAGAAAAATAGAGGTGTTTTGATGGGATATCTAAATTGTTCTAGAAGTTAGTTTCTAGCATGCCAGTGGAATAAGTGTAAGGGAAAAGCACCGAGGACACAGGACTGAGCCCAGAGGGATAGCGGCCAATGGACTCGGAAGGGCAGAGAGGAAACTGGAAGAGACAGGAATACAGACAAGAGCCCTGAAGCCATGGAAAGCAGGTACGTTGAGGAGATCATTATGGTGACTGCTATAGCACAGAGGTAAAGATCATTGGATTCAGTTAGGAAGGCTCTTTAAGGACCTAAAGAAAGCAGCATTTTGAGTAGTAGTTTCAGGATTTTTTTTATTCTCAGTATTTTTTTTAATCCTCAATTCAGCAGTCATTACAACTACAAAATATTATTCTTGGATCTTGATATTCTTGAAGGATCAAAATTTATTTGCTGGTGTAAATATTAGTTTTTTTAAATACTAATGTTTTAAATGCTGATTATATTTTAATTATTGTTGTTGATACCTTATCTTAAGAGGAATGCAAATCCAGATTATGTTTTTAAATTTTGAAAACTTCAAGTCTGTATTTTTTGTTTTATGCTAAAAACTACCTATAAAATCCTTTATGTTTTAGGAGCTCCAAATGGACCAGCAAGCAAAGAAACACCTCCAAGAGGAGTTTGATGCATCTTTAGAGGAAAAAGATCAGTATATCAGTGTTCTCCAGACTCAGGCAAGAGATTAAAAGTGTGAAATTTTTGGATAAAGAAAAATATAAGGAGTTTTGATGGGATATGTAATAGGTTCCAGATGTTTTTAAAAATGGGGTATTTTTAAAACTCTTGCTTTTTCTCAGTTAATTTTAAGGATAATTGTTGATTTATTATCCTTTGGCTAACTGTGATATAATTGAAAGTAACAAAAAATAAACTGCATTGGGAGTAAACCTTTTATTTTAATTGTTTCCCTTGGTATAGCAAAAAGAGTATCTTTTACTCTATTCTCTCTGTTGTAAAGAAAGTACTACTGCTATATTTTCTTTTGAATCATTTATTTTTTCTAATGAAGCACATTTTTCTTAGGTTTCTCTGCTGAAACAACGGCTACGAAATGGCCCAATGAATATTGATTTAACAAAACCACTCCCTCAAATGGAACCACAGGCTGAAGGCGTCACTGAAGAAAACACAGAGAATGATGTAGCGGCAGTAGGTGAGCTTCATCTTGTCAAAAATGTTAATTTAAAAATCAGAGGAGGGTGTTGCGAGACTCTAGGATATGAGCTATTAGACATGAGCCAAGATAGAAGTAAAGTATTTTTGATCTTAACATTTCCAGGAAGATGCAAGAGTTTTTGTTGCTTTTTTCTGTTCTTTGTTGTTATTCAGGAGAAAGTAATTGTTTTAAGACTTGACAATCTGTGAGTAGTAGCACCTCATTTTCATTATAATTGAAATAAATTTATTAGCTTATACTTGATTTTATTTTTTATACTGTTTTATTGTTAGCAATAGTTTTCATATAAACAGGATAGTTCCACTCAAGATTAATGAATATGTACTTGTTTATAATTTTAAAAATAATATTACTTACATATTTCTGTATTCAAACATGTCTGTTCTTGCCTTATTATTTGCTATCTAACTGGAAAAGAGTATTTAATTTTTTTCTTAAAATCCATGTATAGTCCTCCCTACTCTTTGAGGCTTTGAGGTGCATATTCAATGAAATTTCTACTTTTTATTTACCAGCTCTTTGTCTCCAAGAGATTTATGATAAACTTTTGGTCTAGCCAGAGCCACAGTGGCTGTCTGTCTGAGCAACCATCCTGTAAGGGGCTCTGAAATTCCCCTGAAGTGTGAAAACTTCACTCATAAATGTAAGGAAATGGAAAAAGGTGTACTTACCAGAACTCTTTTCTGGAAGAGATTAGAATACATTGGAAGGAATACTTAATTAATCCTTTTGGGATGGGAGCTAAGACAAAGGAAGGGTGCCTTTCTCTGTTGATCTGGTTTAGAAGTATAGCAGAGTGTTGGGACAGTCCCGTGTACTAACAGAATTAACTCTTCTGAGAAAGCCCTTGTATTTCTTACTCACTGCCCCGGCTGTGCTGCTTTATTGTTACTAGTTGGAGATGGAGCTTCTGCTAACACACTGGAAATACTTCAGCAAAGAGTTAAGCGTCAAGAGAACCTACTGCAGCGTTGTAAGGAAACAATTCAGTCACGTAAGGAACAATGTACACTGTTAACCAGTGAAAAAGAAGCACTGCAGGAACAACTAGATGAAAGACTTCAAGAGCTAGAAAAGATTAAGGTAAAGAGCAAATGAGTTTTGTTTCACGTAGCCCCATCAAGCTAGATGCACAGGCCCCAGCGTGGCCTGCACCTCCTCTGCAAAGCCTTCTCCCTTCCCCTGTAGACAGCATGGAGAGGGCACCCAAGTGCTCTGGGCTTCATAGCAGTTACAATACTTTTGAGACATCCTGTGTACTTTTCTTCTAGACTATGAGAAGTATCCAAATTAGATAAAATGTTTAGAGTTCTCATATGAGGAGAAGCTTTATTAGAGATGGAAATGAATTTTTAAAATTTTTAAAATTTTTAGGAGCTTCATATGGCTGAGAAGACTAAACTTATCACTCAGTTACGTGATGCAAAGAACTTAATTGAACAGCTTGAACAAGATAAGGTAAAACAATACTTACGATACTAAATTCACTTTTGGAAGCAATTGGAAGCATTCAGACCTTGGCTTTCCAAAATTATTGCAGCTGCTTCCATGAAAAATATTTTTGTTTTAATTTCTAGATTTATATAACTGTTAGCATTAGTTTTGTGTCATGTGAAGCTGATTCTCTGATTTCTGGGTCTCAGTATTTTGATTTATAGATTAGAATAACTGTTGCAAAAGAAATTTATTTATAGTATATAACATGTTTCAGAGAAAAGTTATTTATAATTAAGGCATTGCTAAATGTGGATGATAAAAGTATTGTCTTTCAAATAAAATGGAAACAGAATAATCTTTTAGATAAATTGCCTAAAAAATAGAGAAGTTGTAATGTATAATTAGCATAAATAGAAAGAGATTGGTAGTGTAGAGTTGGAGCTGCAGCTGTAGCTATGGCAGCAATGACAACTGAAAAATTCATGGGCAAATAGTTTTGACTTAACTCTTTTAGTCCCAAGTTCTTGGGTCCTTTTTAAAAAGCTGCTCCCAGTTGGTTATACACCATCCACCATTTTCTTTAATATGCTGCTTTATAGCTACAGGAGCTATGCAATTAAGAACATGTCAGAGCCATTCTATTGAAATGTATTGGCAATCTTTTCATTCTATAATATCATTTTGCTAGATTCTACTCTATAGAATGTATGAAGTCCCACTTTAAAAAAAGCCTTTTTATTATGAAAAACTTAAAACACTTACAAAAGTAGAAAGATTAATGTTATGAATTCCTATGAACCCACCACCCAGCTTCAACAGTTAACATTGCATGGCTGATCTATTTGTACATTCCCAACCCCCATTATCCTCAACCATTTGGAACAAATCCAAGAAATCTTATCATTTCTTCCACAAGTATTTTAATGTATCTTTAAAGTAAAGGACTCTGTTTTTTTATAAAAATATAACCACATAATCATGATCACATTAAAAATTTAATTTTTTAATATGATTAACTAGTTAGTTTCAGATTTCCCTTTTGTCTCATACATTATTTTTCCATTTTTATGAATCAGGATTCAAATAAGATTCTTTCATTGCAAGTGATTGATATGACTGTTAAAACTTCTTTTAATATATAGGTTACACTGCCCTCTTTCTCTCTTTCTTTTTTCTTTTGTGATTTGGTATTTTGAAGAAACTGAAGGCCATGATTTTGTTTTGAAATTTTATATAATAATGCCTCACTTACCTGGTTTTTATCTGTCCCTTTAATTAGCCATCTGGAAGAGTCATACAATAATAGGGGTTTACAAACCCTGGAAGTAAAGTAATAATCTTCTTAAGGTAATAGCTGTCACAAAATCTTACTTTTCAAGGACAAGTTAAACCATCCCATTTTTTGTTAGTCATGACTGACTGACTTGGTGACCTTCATTTCTTGTGTAGGTTACCCAAGAGTGGGAAGACAGTAGCAATTAGCAAATTGGAGGAATGGAGGTTCCTCACTGACATAAGAATTAGTGGTGGATACATAGACTTTCACAAGGGTAAAGAGAAAAACCAGGTAGATCTGCACTACGGTTTTGGTCCACTCAGTGTGGCAGCAGTAACCTTACTCTCTCAGCAGCCTCTGAGGCTTTCTCCACATTACAGCGCAGATTCATAATTATAGTTCATGATGACTCTGAGCCAAATACAAAAGGCTGTATTTGTTCATTATAAATTGTTTGCTAAGATGGGGGAAATTTGCAAACATTCATAGGAAGATTATAAAATAAGTTTTTAAACTAAAATATGTTTTTAATACTTAAAAGATTAATCTTACTATTCTGATATCAGTAAATAAAAAATACACTGATAAGTCAGGTAACCAAGGTTATTACAGTAGACAGTGTAGTATATAGTGAAAAACACAAACTTCAGTTTATAAAATAATGAAAAAATTCTTATGCTGTATTTACTAAGAAGTACTTTGTTTTCTGCCTTTTAAAATAAGTTTGATACATGCTATTGATGATGCAGTTTTGTTATGCAAACACTTTAGAGTCTGCCCTTCTGTTTAGGGAATGGTAATAGCAGAGACAAAACGGCAGATGCATGAAACCCTGGAGATGAAAGAAGAAGAAATTGCTCAACTTCGCAGTCGCATCAAACAGATGACTACCCAGGGAGAGGAATTACGGGAGCAGAAAGAAAAGTCTGAAAGAGCTGGTAAGAACTCAGGGGTTACTCATTTTATGTTAGAGCTCGAAAGTCATATAAAGTGCGACTTCCAATCAACATTTAGAAAAATTAAAGATTGATAGAAATGCTTAACTGTAGAGACTCTGTATAAGACACTGGGCTGTTCCTTGGAGGAGGCAGGGGATGGTAAACTATGGACTATTTATGTAGGGTTCTCAGCTAGTAATGATTTTTACATTTTCAAGTAGTTGGATAAAAGCAGAAGAAGAATATGTAACAGAGACCGTATGTGTCCTAAAAAGCCTAAAGTATTTACTATCTTGCTCTTTATATAGAAAATGTTTGCTGATCACTACCTTAAATAATTGCTACCTTATAGATGCTTTAGAGTAAACGAAGTATAAGATATAGTTTGCTTTTTATTTTTTCATCCTCACCCAAAGATATTTTTCCCATTTATTTTATTTTATATTTCTTTGGAGAGAGTAGAAGGGAAGGAGGGAGAGAGAAACATTAAAGTGAGAGAGACACATCAATTGCTTGCCTCCTGCACATGCCCTGACAGGGCCGGGATTGAACCTGAAACCCAGCTATGTGCTCCTAAACTGGCCAGGCTGACACTGTAACCACTGAACAATACTGGCCAAGGCTATTGTCTGCTTTTTTTTTTTTTTATAGTCTGCTTTTTAAAGGAATAATGATTAATTCAGTGTTACACATAATAGCATTATGTTTTGACATAATAAATGCTAGGCTGTAAAGTGTAGGGACCAGCATAGTTATTTTTGACCCAACCAGCCCTCTCATACAATACTGAGTAATGCTAGGAAAGAAGGGAGAGGCATTAGAAAGTGGAGATGGCAGAATGAACTGGTGCCTTTAGGTTAGTGAGGATGTGAGTTTTGAGTTGGGTCTCAAATGAATAGGATGGGCATAAAGAGTGAGGTGGGGCAGCACACATTTCAGAGGCTACAAGACCATAAACAGGCACAGTGACCTCAGTGGGTGTGTAAATCAACTGGAAACTATTCCTGCTGAAGTGGGGAATAAAGTTGGATTATGAAGGAACTATTAAAATCTTAAAGGTGAGTAGCTTAGTTTAGATTTGTTGTACAAGGCAAAAAGAAACCAGTAGTAGGAAAGTATAATGTATGGAAGCTAGTGTTTTATGGAGAAAAGAAATGAAGGGGAAGTTAAACTTACAAGCAAAGGTAGAAATCCAGGTTTGAGGGACTGAGTGCTTTAGGCCACCTCAACTAGGATTGTGGCCTGGGGAGGAGGAAGTGTACAGTCTGCAGAATTTGGTATTTCATAAACTCAGAGAGGCAGAAGAAAAGGAGGGATCTAGGATGACTCCAAATTTTCAGCTTAGGAAACTGAATTAATAGTGTGAAGTCAGAATAGGGAATCTAAATGGGAAAATTGAGGAATGGGGTGAAATGATGAGTTTGCTTATTAAATGCTTTGAATTTGAGCCAATCATGAGCTTTTCAAATGGAATTGACTTGTAGGAATCCTACCTAATAAAAGGGTAATATGCAAATAACCATCACTCTGCTACGCCCACGATTGGGCCAGCGGGAGGCTGGGGGGCGGGACTCGGGGTGGCCTATCTGGCCGTTGAGAGGCGCCGGAGGCTTTTAGCCTGGTGCACGAGCGGACACCCAGCTCCCCTGCCATCGAAAGCCGGGAGCTGGGTGTCTCTCTGTGCATACGGAGAGACTATAAGATGCCAAGAAAGAAACCGCTACTAAGGAAAGGACTCAAAACTAAAACTATGGAACTTACAGGTAAAGAAATAGGAGAAAATCTTTACTACTTTGGAGGTAGCTAGATAGCTTAGAAGGACATAGGAAACACTGACCATAAAAAGTAATTATTAGATTTGTTAAAATTAACATCTTCTCTTGAAAAAAGACATCATTATGAAAATAAAAAAGCAAGTCATAGGGAGAAATTATTCACAATACGTATGTCTGAAACAGACTTTTATGGAGAATATCTATGAAGAAGTCTTACAATTCAATGGTAAGAATACAGACAACCCAATGTTCAAAATGTGCAAAAGATTTGAACAGACACATCACAAAAATAAGATCTATACCATCATGTGATGATTAATATCATTAGTCATAAGGGAAATGTGGATTAAGCCTCAGTGATTTTCTACAAAACACACTAGAAAGGCTAAAATTAAAAAGACTGACAATAAGTATTGGCAAGTATGAGGAGCCACTACAACTCTCATGTAGGTGGGAGTATAAACTGTTGCACCCACTTTGGAAAATGTATTTACAGTTTCTTAGAAAGGTAAACATTCCCTTACCATAGACCCAGCAATGTTACCTCTTGGTATTTAAAATAAATCAATAAATCATAACATTTGTTCACACAAGGATTTGTACACAGATGTCCATTGTAATCCTCCTATATAATAAAGAGCTAATATGCTAATTAGACCAGATGGCAGAACAACCTTCCAGAACCATCAGTGGGCGGGGCTGTGAGGTAGCTGGGGCCACAAGGCAGCCGGGGCTTCGAGGGCTGAGTTCCTTGCACAAATTTTGTGCATCGGGCCTCTAGTCTATAATAATAAAAGTGTAATTAGACTGGACAGACAAACGACCTTCTGGGTGTCATTCTGGACGTCTTTCTGGACTAAGCTGTGATAGCAGGGGCTGAGGAAAGGTGGTTAGGGGTGATCAGGCAGGCAGGCGAGCAGTTAGGGGTGATTAGGCAGGCAGGCAGAGGGGTTAGGAGCGATCTGGCAGGCAGGCAGAGGGGTTAGGGGCGATCAGGCAGGCAGGCAGGTGAGCAGTTAGGAGCCAGGGGTCCTGGATTGTGAGAGGGTGCAGGCTGGCCTGAGAGACCTCCCCCTCCAGGCCCCCCCGAGCACGAATTTCGTGCACTAGACCTCTAGTCTATATAATAAAAGCCTAAGCGACCGTTAAGGTGGAACTATCGGAATGACCAGTCGCTATGATACACACTGATCACCAGGGGGCAGATGCTCAATGTAGGAGCTGCCCACTGGTGGTCAGTGCACTCCCACAAGGGGAGCGCTGCTCAGCCAGAAGCCTGGCTCATGGCTGGCGAGCGCAGCTGCCATGGCAGGAGCCTCTCCCGACTCTGCGGCAGCACTACTGAGCAGTAGCAGCAGGCGCAGTGGGCTGGGATGAGCTTGTGCAGTGCGGCACCCATCCCTGATTCAGGCTCTTCCCTGGCTGCCTGCCACTTGGCGCACTGCTACATCCCTTGAGGGGTCCCAGACTGCAAGAGGGATGTCCCGGACTGAGGGGACCCTCCCCCCCCCCCCAGTGCACACATTTTGTGCACCGGGCCTCTAGTTTAGAAATTTAGAAATAAGAAAATGGAGCAACTTTCAGGAGTCATTAGCTTAAGGTTGAAGCCTATGATTCAATCTGTAGGAGAGGCTGATTTCTCTAAAAGATGAGATTTTACAATTGTAGTAAAGGCAGTGGCAGTAGTAAAACCAGTGGCAGAATGATTTTCAGTTGATTAATATACCCACTTTGTATACACTGCTGCTCCTACTGATAGCTAACAGTTATTTTATGCAAGGCTCTATTATAAATGCCTCACTGGTATTTACCTGTGTGTGCACTTATATTTAATCATCACAATTCCTACGGAGTAGGTATTATTATTATTCTCATTTTACAAATAAGAAAACGCAAGAACATAGAAGGTAAGTAACTTGCTTACATTCATGCACAGAGAGTAAGTGTATAGTCAGATTTTGATTCCAGGCATTTTGAGTTCAGAGTCTGCTCTTAACCAGAGAGATGAGTTTAGCGGAGAGAAATCAGTTAAAAAGGCACCAAGAAGTCATAGGAATTATGGAAAATTATACTTTTTTTTTGGGAATATCAGAATCATTTCCAGAAGTGGGGGAGATAGGATGAAAACTTAAAAAAAGGGTCTTTGAATTTGGTGAGGGTTTGATTCCCAGGATGCAGTTTCAGAAATGTAGAAACTGGATTATAGGTAATTCACATGTGGGGTAAAAATTACCTAGATAACTATTCTACTCACCTTTTTAATAATACAGTCTTCCTCCTCTTGCTTCTTCAAAATTCAGATGTATTTTGTCTTTAAATATGAATTACATAAGACTATTCTTGTAAATAATTGATAGCCTGTAAATTGAGAAAATTTTCTGTTAATAGTACTGTCAAAATATTAAAAATTAATTAATAAAGATAGGGTTAAGACTTAAAGTTATTTAATATACATTCCCTTTGGAAAGTCTTTGGACCACAGTTATAAGTGCTTTTATAGATATTTAAAATTTTATTTTGGGTCATAATTATTGAGGGCTGTGATAGAAAGTTATAACAGACTTATTTCACACTGAAGATACTGTCTTTTAAGTCTATTATGGTAACTAGTTTTGGACACCAACTGCATTTCATCTAATGGTCATAATTGAGTCTGAACTGAATTGTTCATATATAAAGTGATTCTTAGGCAGTTCACATATAAAGTGGATATGCCAACTGACAAAAAATTCCAACTTAGTACTAAACGTAAGAAAAGGTCTTTGAAAGGGAGTAGAGTTTCTATAAATAGTCTGTGAACATCATCTGATTCTTGGAGAATTCAATTGCTCTTTTAAATATTTTTCTTTTTTTTAGAGTTAAAATTCAAAGGCTAAATACATAAGAGCTGACCATGAGAAGGAAACATTAACAATATTAAAGCTTGCAGTTAAGGTTTTTAGAAGTAAATTGTCCTATATAATAAAAGGCTAATATGCAAATTGTCCCCTCCACTAGGAGTTCAACTGGAAGTTCAACCAGGGGATGGGGCTGGCTGGCCAACCCCCCGTGGCCCCTCTCCTCAACTGGTCCCGCCTCTGGCCCCCCTTGACCCCCCCTCAATTGGGGAGGGCTGACTGGACCCCACCCATGCACAAATTCGTGCACTGGGCCTTTAATATCTACATAAAATAATTACCAAAGAATACAAACTCTCCTAATGTATTTTCAACTGTAAAAAGTTAAACTCTGATATATTTAATAATTTTTGACATGTAGATATTAGTAGACAACTAATTTCTTTGGCTTGCTTATTCTGGAGGTCAAAATTGGTTCAACTACATTCCCCATACTTTTAATGGAAAACAGTCTATTGCACTGCTCTTCTTAGTTTTTCTAGATGAACTGTAGTGCCTTCCATATGTTGGAGGACAAAGGAAATTGGAATGCTTATTATTTTTCAAAAGGACAATTTTATAAAATATTGAGACTATGTGAACATGGTGACATGCCTAATTTAGGATGCTATATCAACCTATGGTACTTATTCTACTTTCTAGTGGAATTGTTAGGCATGTTTTTAAAGTATCATACTATATCATTCTTGTCCTGTTAAAATTATTTACTTTATTTGGTAAAAAAAGCCAAATAAATCCACTTGTTATAAGCATTTTACTACAACTGTTGATAGTATTTCTTTCAAGACGCCATTTAAGAACAGATAGTCATATCTTTAAGTAAACAGGTTTTTAAACTTAGAGAAGTCTGGTGATTTAGCTTTAGTGCATAATGCTGTATTTTATGGGTGCTAGGTATTATTACTAATTGTCTAGATTATCTCTTCAATACAGTACCAGTACAGAATGTTAATGCTACTAATATTCACACTAGGTCTTTTGTGTGTGGTGTGTGTGGTGTGTGTGGTGGTGGTGGTGGTGGTGGTGGTGGTGGTGGTGGTGGTGGTGGTGTGTGTGTGTGTGTGTTTCAACCAGGATATGAGGTGAGGGTAGCTGGCTAGTTACTAATACAGGATATTACAAAAAACACTGGAAAAAAGAAAAAATGAAAGTATATCACTGTTGTTTCAGTACACTTACATTAAGTATTTTTTCTAATACTTATTTTTATATTATTGTAAATAATATTTTATCATATTGTATATACTAATTTGCATGCTCCTTTTTTCTCCACTTAATGTTATATTAGGAGTACTTTTACACGTTGCTAAAGTACTAACATTTTAGTGGCTGTGTCAGAATGCATGCACATCATTTACTTAACCATTTCCCTACTGATTAATGTCTAGATTATTTTATATTTCTGCTATTATGAATAATACTATAACAACCCTGTGATACAGCCCATTTCATATTTCATTTTTTTCTCAGGGTTAATTCTTTCCTATAGACTTTTAGTCTTTTTTTTTTTGTTAGTTACCTTTAAGTGATTTAAATAAAGCCAATATAAAAAGAGAACTCATGTCAGAATGTTAACTCCTACCCTTCCTTTAAAATGTCCTTGCCTACAAGTATGCAAGATGAATAAAATATTCTGCTTGGATTAGGAAAGTTTCCAGAATGCACTATCTTTGTAAGTTCTGTTTCCCTTTCATGCACCCTGTCTTTGCTAAAGTTATGTGTTTTATATGATTGGCTGCATTTAAAAACTTAGGTTAGCTTATGACATTCTTTGCTTTTTTATTGCCATGTTGTGTTTGTGTAGAAAATAAGTTTTTAAAATTAATTTGTATAATATAGGTTTGATACACCAAAGACATTCAGTAGAACGTATTTATTTGATGTTTGAAAGACCCTTTAAAATAGAGCTTATATGTTTAAGTAATGTATAAGATTTATGCATATTTATATAATAAACAAAAATCACAGGTGTATTTAAGTGCTTTGTTAGTTGTTGATAATTTATGTAACAGAGTTTTCTTGGAGTCTTAAGTCTCACAAAACATCTTATTTTTGTACATCCACACATGCCAATAAGTGAATCATGCTGCCTTTCCCAAGCCTTGTATGAACAGGATTGGGGTAAGGGCTATTTGTTTTCTTATCATGGTGCTTAGGATAAGCCTTACAAAGAAAATTCCATGTTTCTCAGGCAAAAAGAAAAAAAAAATTATGTTTTAAAGTACAGTTAAGTCTGCCATGTTAGGTAAGTTACATATTTTGGCACTAAATGAATATCTGATGGAAAGTGTATTATTTTAAATGGAATTAGAGTTTTATTCATTATAGATTGTTTATTTAATAGTCATGTATTTGTAGGTGCTCAACACATTTCTACAGTAGTAGCTATGCACCCATATATCTAGGTAGTCATGGTTACCCTGCATTTGTTTATGGCACTGTCACTGTTCTGGAAAGCATCAGCAAGCAGAACAACACATTTCTTTGCTATAGAATCGTATCTTCATTTACTCAGCTTTAGCCTAATGTTTTCTAAGATCAGACTGATGTTTTTAAGGTTTATTGATAGATAAATCTATATGGTTAATATAAAGTACATGAAACTTTGTATAGATCTATACATTTTAAAAAGTCAAAGTATAATTGATCTACAGAATGAATCTTCTTATGCAGTTTGGAAAGTGGTTTAAAAAGTAGATCTCCATTGTACATGTGATGTTTATTAAATATCCGAAGGCCCCAATTTGTATATAAATATTGCAGTGTCTGATTTGTGCCACTGGGTGGTAATATTACTTTATTTTCAGTTAAATTCTAGAGGAGTGGTTTTCAAATTTTTTTCGTTTTATGGACTTCTCTATACTCTTACAACTTACTGAGGATTCCAAAGAGCTTTTGTTTATGTGGGTTATATGTAGTGATATTTATTGTATTAGAAATTTAAAAATGTTTGTTTAGTTCATTTAAAAATAACAGCTATAAGCCTATATTACATATTAGTTAAATACTTTTATGAAAATCACCTGTATTTTCCAAAACAAAATTTTGTGTGAAGAGTGGCCTTGTTTTATATTTTTGCTAATCTCTTTGTTTAGCTTAATAGAAGATAGCTGGATTTTATATCTGTTTTTGCATTTAATCTGTTGTGATATGTTGTTTTGTTGGAAATATATGAAGAAAATCTCCTCTCATGTAGATATGTTTTGGAAAAGGGAGGACCTGATAGGCCCTCTGAAAGGGTCTCAGGACCCATGGATCTTTGGATCACACTTTGGAAACTGCCACTAGATTGGCTTTTATTCACAAGTCTTGATGATTAGATGGGAATTCTGATAAAAATTCTTTTGGTTGCTTTTTCTGTTAATTTGCATTTTATTCATTTTGTAGTATAACCTGTGTTTTTTTAGTTTAATATCACATGCATTTTGTAGCTTTTTTTTTTTTTTTTTTAAACTGGGATAAAGACTTAGGCGCTAGCTTACTTACTCATTTTTTGATGTTCTCAATCAGCGTCTTAGGATCAACATTCCATTGAGGGATTGGCAACCTTTCCTCATTTCTGCATGTTTGTTTATTCCCTATAGTGGGAGTAGAAGTGGGTCTTGTTATTCTTATAGTAACGTCCTCTGGAACAGTGCAACAAACCCGTAATGCAACCTGGAATCTCAGAATTCTGGCTTTTGTTATACGGTTAGTAAGGGCATTAAGGATGAGGACAGGAAAAGGTGGTGAAGTGGCAAAAGCAAATGCCACATTCTTCCTGCCTTTTCCTAAGGATTTATTCTTTTATTTCACTCCCCTTCTTACTACTTCAACTTTTGTGTGTGTGTGAAAAATTTTTCTTTATGTCACCCAGTGCCTTGCATATGGTTGGCAGATGGCAAAGATCCAAAATATATGATGAATGAATGGTTGGATTATTGAGCTGTTGCCAACAATTCTCATTTAACTCTTGCAGTGAGCATTTGTCCCTTTTATAATTCCCATAGATGTGAATGAACCTCATTCAAAGTGGAAAGTGAGGAGCTAGCAATAAAAGGCCTCCATATTTTTCTTTTGGCGGGGGACCATTAAATTTTTGCCAGAAATACTTTCAAAGTTTGTTTTTTTTTTAAATAAAAATTGCCTGAGATACATTGAATTTTGCTTTGGAAGAACACAGTGTGTTCTTGCAACATCCGGTGGCAGTTTGTGCTTAGCGTCCCGTTGGTGTGTGTTGTGACCGTGGTTTTCCTGAGCACTCTTGCATGTTGGCAGAGACTTGTCAGCTGTGCTGATGTATGCTTTCATTCTCTCCACTCACTTGTCCTTTGTTGGTAATTGCAAGATAAACTATGTAGATGTTCAGAACATACTTCTTTAGTACTCACATTAAAGTCCTAGCATAGTTTCATTTGGGACACCAATTTATTGTACCTGGTTTTTGCAACATCAGAAAGTGAGATGTTTCTGGTTAGTAAGTAAACTCTCAGTGTATCCTCCTTCAGCATTGAAATGGGACTCATTATTGAAGACAGACTTCCTGTAAGGAGGTGGCTTCATTTGTGATACAGTGTAGAATCCTGACTGGGTTTGAAATATGTTTCCTATATGTGGATATATGCAATGTGTTTTAATGCTTTTTTTGTATTTAACATTTTTGTAAAGGAGGATGAGAATGGAAAGCAGTTGAGTTTTTTTTGTATCTGTCTGAGGTATAACATGATATATTTTGTTGAGTTAGAAGCCATCAGTAATTGCATGGTCCAAAAATTCTGGTTTAGTAAGATATATTATTGCTCATCTGAACTTGATCAGTATTCTTAGTTTTTAAAAATAATGCAAGGTAAGGGTTGTTTCTTAAATACAACTTTAAAGTTTTACCATCAAGCCTATATATTCAAGTTTATTTATCATCTGAGGAAAAAATTGGGTGCCTCATCTCTTGCATTTGAATGAGGACATTGAATTAAAAGATCTCTAGGTAGCCTGGCTGGTATGGCTCAGTGGTTGAGTGTTGTCCCTTGCATCAAGAGGTTGCTGGTTCAATTCCCAGTCAGGGCACATGCTTGGGTTGCAGGCTCAATCCCCAGTAGGGGACGTACAGGAGGCAGCCAATCAGTGTTTCTATTTCTCTCTCTCCCTTCCTCTCTCTGAAATAAATAAAAACTTAAAAAAAAAAGAACTCTAGGTATCTATAATAATAAAAACATAATATGCCAATTAGATCTGCTGTCCTTCCGGATGACCTTCCGGACGAAGTGGGGGATGTGAGGGAAGCCCGGGTCCCAGTTGCCTGCTGGCAGCTGGAGGGAAGCCCAGGTCCTGGGTGCCAGAGGGAAGCCGGTGCTGGCAGCAGGGGGAAGGAAGGCCTACCCTTGCATGAATTTTGTGCCTCAGGCCTCTAGTAAAATTATATGGTTCTCTGACATGGTAGCAGAAGATGGGAGAGAAGATTACATTTAGATGGAAAGAACTGTGGAACCAGATCTATCCTATTTTAATTATTCTGATGGATAATCAAATGACTTAAGAAAACCTTTGCAGTGGATTAAACACTAAAATTAGAATTTAATGCAGGGGAATATTATAAAATTTTCTGGTTGTGATTAGAAAACTTCATTATTGGAAGATTATATCTAAACTTGTGGCATGGATTTTTTTGTTTGAAAAAGTGAGAGCACTACATCTATTTTTATACTGTACTGGATTCTGGAATTTTAAAAACAAAAACAAAGAAAATTCACTTGGAATTGACTATATACAGTTTTGTTGTATTTTGCTTAATTGGCAAAAGTTTTTCATTTAAAACTCTACTTTGCTGAAAGAATATAAAAACTATCTTCGAGTTCTCCAGAGCCTGATTTAAAATACTTCTGAGAAGTGCTTTGAAATGCTAAGTTATAATTTTACATGCTGAATAATGACAGTAATGCAAAGATGCTGATGACATCCAAGCATTCAAAAATGTTATCATTCCTTTTTACATGTTTTCCTTTTCCACATTTAAACCTTCAGCACAAACTAAGCAGTGAGCACTCTTACAGATTCTTTCCCATAATTGATCACTTAACTTGATTTATAAGAAATTAGGAAATGAAATTTCTTAGTAGGAATAGACTTTTTTTATGTTTGACATGAGAATTTGAAAAAGAAATTTCTCAGGGGAGGATATGTTTGTTGAATTTTAAAGAGAGGAAGGCAGAGAGAGAGGGGGGAAGGAGGGAGAAACATCGATTGTGAGAGAGAAACATGCCCAACCAGGGATTGAACCGGCAATCTACGTATGTGCCCTGACCAGGAATCAAACCCACAACCTTGTGGTGTACAGGACAATGCTCTAACTGAGCCACACTGGCCAGGATTTATAGTAAAGAATTTATAGTAAAGGAATATCTAAATTAAACAAAGACAACGTTGTCTTTTAAATACTTTATTTTCTAATATATTTATATCTTAAGAATTATCATCTTGCTGTTGGCAGACAAATACCAGTAAAACTAGTATAGGAATCTTTAAAAACAATTTCAGCTAATTAATGTTTCTTTGAAATTTAGAGTGTCAGCATTAGTTTTATGCTTTGGACATATAAAATGAATAAATCAGATAGATTTGCTTTTTATATCAAAGATACATGGTTGTCCAGAGAAGTTTTTGTTTAAATGTTAAGCAATGTAAATTATGTTTCCCAGTTGTTAGTTGAATTCAGCCTTTTTCTTGCCTTTTTCTGTACTAATGCAATTTGCTATTAAGAAAATGCTTTAGAACAGATTCTACCTTTAGGTATGAACTTGGCTGTGCTTAAACCACTCTCTATTAAGCCACGGTGTGGTTAATAAAAGGGCTTTTCCCCGGAGATGCCATAGGTTAAAGTTCCACATTTCTTATACCACCAGAAGTAAAAATGCCCTACATATGTCAATGAACTATCACCCCTGACATACATTTCTTGATAGGATTAAAACCTGTCTTAATAATTGATGTTTTATTTATAGTCCATCTCAGTGGCAAAGAGAAGTCTGATGTCTTCTGTTCTATGAGGGCTAGAGAAAATAATCTAGAATGATAAAAGCAGTAGGTTTTTACAGGGTATCATTATGCCAGTAGAGAGTGTGTGTGCATGTACATATACATACGTATACATTGCACATGGGCATGCACATACACAAACACACATATACATATACACACAAATATACATAAACATACATACATACATACATATTGTTGGTGCCAAGTTACCCAGCTGTTGCACCCAGCACATCTAATTTTGTTTGATCTGGGTGAGCTGTTTGGCTTCCTTGAAGATCATAATACTCTAGGCTAGATGTTTGTTTTTTGCAGGCCCTGAATTTTTACTTATTTCACCTAAGAATTCCCTGCTGGTAGTACTTTTCTATACACCGATGAATTAGGTAAAGTTTTCTAGTTAACCTTCCTAGTTTAAAATTTATATAGGAAGTAGTTTTCATTTTAAAATACATTGTTTAATTATGTGATTCAGCCAGTATATGTTAAAAACAACAACATTCTGTTCCTTTACTATATTGTTAACAGGTTTTTAAAAGTAAGAGTCATCAAAGAATAACTTTTACATTAAAAATGTGCTAGTGAATAAATAATATTAACTAATTATTGATAATAGATAACTGCATATCAAACAAAAGAAGCAATTAAAATTACATAGTACAGAAGTAGGTATAAGCCTTTGAGTTTCTTATCCATAAGGGCAATTGTGGGTAGAGTGGGGAACCATTAGTAATTAAATATTTGGTTCAGACTTCTGAGCTTCAGTTCATATACACAGTTGTACGATCCTAATCCAGAACTCGATAACAAATTGGATTCAGTGACTGAACATTTCTTGTGGCTTTGTTGAACCACTCAGAAGTATCTCCTGGCTTAAACACTGATGAGTTTTTTTTAACCTGTCCTGCTTCTGCTGCTCTTAGTTCTTTAAATTGAATGTAAAACACTTTAGCTCAATGATAGTATTTCTTGAGATACTTGTTTTCTGCTGTTTTCATTATAGCTTTTGAGGAACTTGAAAAAGCTTTGAGTACAGCCCAAAAAACAGAAGAATCACGGAGAAAAATGAAGGCAGAAATGGATGAACAAATAAAAGCTCTTGAAAAAACAAGTGAGGAGGAACGCACCAGTCTTCAACAGGAATTAAGTCGGGTGAAACAGGAGGTTGTGGATGTAATGAAAGTAAGAATAATCCTAGATTGAAATGGGCTACAGTAATTTGAAAACTTGAGTCTTATGCTTTTCTGATAATCTTTGCATATAAAGAAGAGTTATTTTGTATTTTAGAACTTGACCATTTCATGATGTTCAGGATATAGGAAAAAAGCACTTTGATAGAGAAATGCTTATATCTTTTTGGATATACGTCCCAGAGGTAGTCTCTGCATATAATTTCTCTTTTATGTTTTAAAATCTTCTCTTTAATTTTTAAATACAAAAGATAGCATGTTATATATGCTGTTCTATATTTTGCTTTTTCACTTAATAATCTGCCTTGGAGATTATTCTTTATCATTGGTAATTGATAATGATGCCCATTTGTTTTATTTTTATTTATTTATTTATTTTTGTTTTTTGTTAATCCTCACCTGAGGATATTTTTCCATCAATTTTTAGGCAGAGTGGAAGGAAAGGGAAAGACAGAGAGAAACATTGATGTGAGAGAAACACATCAATTGGTTGCCTCCGACTAGGGCCAGGGCCTGAGGAGCCTGCAACCAAGATATGTGCCTTTGACCGAATCGAACCCGGGACCCTTTGGTCCGCAGGCCAACGCTCTATCCACTGAGCCAAACCGGCTAGGGCAATGATGCCCATTTGTTCTAAAGACTGCTCTGGATTTTTTTTTTAATTTAAATAAATCTTTATTGTTCAGATTATTACAATTGTTTCTCCTTTTTTCCCCCCAGATCTCCCCATCACCCGGTTCCCTCCGCGCCCCCCCCCCCCCCCCCCCCGTTGTCCTTATCCATAGGTGTATGATTTTTGTCGAGTCTCTTCCCATACCCCACACACAGACACCCCTTTCCCCCTGAGAGTTATCAATCCACTCCCATTCTATACCTCTGATTCTATTATGTTCACCAGTTTATTCTGTTCCTCAGATTTTGAATTCACTTGATTTTTAGAATCACTTGTTGATAGATATTTGTTGTTCATAATTTTTATCTTTACTTTTTTCTTCTTTTTCCTCTTTTTAAAGAATACCTTTCAGCATTTCATATAATACTGGTTTGGTGGTGATGAACTCCGTTAGCTTTTTCTTATCTGTGAAGCTCTTTATCTGCCCTTCAATTCTGAATGATAACTTTGCTGGGTAGAGTAGTCTTGGTTGTAGGTTCTTGCTATTCATCACTTTGAATATTTCTTGCCATTCCCGTCTGGCCTGCATAGTTTCTGTTGAGAAATCAGCTGACAGTCGTATGGGTGCTCCCTTGTAGGTAACTAACTGTTTTTCTCTTGCTGCTTGTAAGATTCTCTCTTTGTCTTTTGCCCTTGGCATTTTAATTATGATGTGTCTTGGTGTGGTCCTCTTTGGATTCCTCTTGTTTGGGGTTCTGTGCACTTCCTGAACTTGTATGTCTATTTCTTTCACCAGGTGGAGGAAGTTTTCTGTCATTATTTCTTCAAATAGGTTTTCAGTATCTTGCTCTCTCTCTTCTGGGACCCCAAAAATTCGGATATTGGTACGCTTAAAGCCATCCTGGAGGCTCCTTATGCTATCCTCATACTTTTGGATTCTTCTTTCTTTCCGCCTCTCTGGTTGGGTGTTATTTTCTTCCTCATATTCCAGATCTTTGGTTTGACTCTTCGGGTGCGGTGGTCTACTCTGTATATTCTTTATTTCAGACAGTGTATGCATAATTTCTGACTGGTCCTTTTCCATTTTTTTGGTATTCTCATTAAGGTCCTTGAAGGTCTCTTCAAGTTTCTCAGCGGTTTTTAGAAGATTCTTGAGTAACCTTATAAATACGGTTCTGAACACTGTGTCGTCCATTAGTTTGCTTTCATCTATCTCTCCTACTTGTGACATACTGCGATGTCTCCACATTTTGGCTGCCTCCCTGTGTTGATGGAGTGGCTTTGTGTGGTCGGTGACCTATAGGGGCCGGTAGCTCAGCTTCCCCTATCACCCTAGGTGGTCGCTCTTGGTACTCCCCTTTGTGGGCTGAGTGGAAAGTCTTGGTGTAGTTAAAAGCCCTGATTGCTGTTGGTTCACTGGGAGGAATTGACCTCCAGTCCAATTGGTTGTGAGGGCCTGCTGTGTCTATAACAGAAGAATTGCTGTGCTGGAGACACAGTAGGGCTTTGGTGCTCACTGAGT
This sequence comes from Cnephaeus nilssonii, assembly GCF_951640355.1. Lineage (NCBI taxonomy): Eukaryota > Metazoa > Chordata > Mammalia > Chiroptera > Vespertilionidae > Cnephaeus > Cnephaeus nilssonii. The sequence continues at coordinate 10,327,664 of NC_137088.1, read as the reverse complement.
CTGCCTCTTGAATGTGTCCCTTATGAGAGTGGTTGAAGTCTGGTGTCGTCCACACCGACAGAAAAGTCACTCTCACTCTCCGACCGGCCGAGAGTCCCGTAGGCGTCTGGGTCCCCCGCGTGTCCCCAGAAACTGGAGTTCAGAGTGGTTGGGATTGTTGGTATCACTGGCGGGAATTGATCTCCAAGCCAGTTGGCTGTGAGGATCAGCAGTGTCTCCACTGGGAGAGCTTCTGTGCTCAGCTTGGATGGGGCGGAGTCTCAGGGTGGCGCAGACAAGCTTTGGTTTCCCGTCTGCTCCGCCCTAAGAGGGGCAGGTTCTCCGTGCCCGAATTAATGGCTGCGCGCCTCAGAGAGAAGGCAGCTTTCGAGCCTCTCCCGCTGCCTAACAGACCAGTTTCTCCCCAGCTGGGGCTGGATTTCAGTGTAGACTGGAGGTTTTGTTTTTCTCCCGAACCAGAAATCCAGCCACTGGGAGGGCTGTGCTCAGCTTGGATAAGGCGGAGTCTCAGAATGGTGCAGACAAACTTGGTTTCCGTCCGCGCGGGCAGGTTTCTTCGTGCCCTAATCAATGGCTGCGCGCCTCTGAGAGAAGGCAGCTTTCGAGCCTCGTCCGCTGCCAAACAGACCAGTTTCTCCCCGACCGCAGCTGGATTTCAGTGCGGTCGGGAGGTTTTGTTTTTCTCCCAAACGAGAAAGCTAGCCACGCAGCGTCTGCTGCCCTCCTTCTCCGCGCGCGCTGCGAGCAAGCCTGCCTCGTATTCAGCCGCCCGCCCTTTCCGCGCTCATGGATCTCCGCACCTCCATAGCTCCTGAGGCTCAGCGTCCCCCTCTCTGTTTTTCTCTAGTTGTAGGTTTTCCACTCTGCCAGCTTTCTGGTGGTTCTGGACGGTGTGCGCTCTGTTTTCCAGTTGTAGTTTCAAAATTGTGGTAGGCAACAGTTAGGTGTTTACCTTATGCCGCCATCTTGGTTTCTCCTGGATTTTATTATATGAATGTATCATAATTTAATCAGTCTTCTACTAATAGATGTTTAGTATATTTTTCACTATTGCAGATGAGTATTCTTATCTGATCACATATGTATTTTTTCAGGGTAGATTCCCTAGAAGTGGAATATTAGGCAGAGATTTATGTTATTTTTAAATTATTGCATAGTTGCTACAAACTCCATGAAGGACAGTTTATATTCTCACAAGTAATGTGTTAGAGTATGTTCCCCCTACACAAAGATGGTATTGCCTAACTTTGTTATCTTTCCAAGCTCATTAGTTAAAAAAAAAGATATCATTGTAGTGTTAATGTTCATATCTCTTACCAGTATGATAAACACATTTTTATATATTTAAAAAGAATTTATAGTTTTTCTTTTAGAGCTACCTGTTCAAGTCCTTGACTCATTTTCCTATTGGGTTCTTAGAATTTTTCTTACTGATTTTTACATATGGTAGGGATTATCTGTTCAGATATAAGATGCTTTTATCCAAATAATTTCCCTGTTTTACTTGTTGACTTTGTTTATGTTGTTAGTTGTTTTTGGCCATGTGGAAAATTTTCTTTTTTTAAAATGCTATTGGAACCCCCTGGCAATGGGCAAGGAGACACCTGATTGGTGGTGTTGCTCTTATATCAATCAGGGGCAAAGCAGATGTACAGTCCTTAGTTCATCCTAGCTTGATGCTTGTGTCGGTGGCCAGAGCTGTTTCATGCCTAAGGCACATAAAAAAAAATGCTATTGTATTATTGTCCTTTAAAAATATGTTCTTACTTGAGATCATTTTTGAAAATTCTGTGTTTTCTTCTGGCACTTATATGCTTTTATTTTTTATGGTTAAATTTTTGATCCAACTGGAATTTATTTAGTATAAAGGGTGAGGTAGGGAGCCAATTTTAATTTTTTCCAAATGACTACTAAATAGTCTCCAAATCACTTTTTAAAAGAATCCATGTTACTACCTCTGACATGACATGCTATTTTGATTACATACTGAATTATTATAATGCTACATATGGGTTTTTTTCCTCCCTGGATTCCTTACTATCCCACTGATTTTCCTGACCCTGTGTTGTATTACATGGTTATAATTATTCTAGTTTATAATATGTTCTACGATTTGATAACTTCCTCTTATTGCTCTTATTTTTCAGAAGAGTATTGGCTTTTCTTACATTTTTATTTTGTCTAGTGGACCCCTCACCCTAGTTTGTTGGTAATTTTATTTGATTATATTAAAATATTTATTTAGGGGAGGTTTCACATTTGTATAAGATTAAGTCTTCTGTTAGAGAAAGAACAAGGTCAGTGGCTTGTAAAAAAATTGATTTCAGTGAGAGGAAGAGAGAGAGAGAGAGAGAGAGAGAGAGAGAGAGAGAGAGAGAGAGAGAGAGAGACATGGATATGAGAGAGAAACATTGATTGGTTGCCCCCAACCAGGGATCAGACCTGCAACCTGGGTATGTGCCCTGACCAGGAATCGAACCCACCACCTTTTGGTGTATGGGACCATGCTCCAACCAACTGAACCACAACAGCCAGGGCAAGGTCAATCGTTTTTGATAAATAGTGCATGTCTGGAAAGCTAGACATAATTAGATTGGTGCAGACTGGGCAGCTTGACTATAGTGGAGCGCCCTCTCTGGGAACATCCTTATTTCCTCTACTGTACTTCCCAATTGGTGAGGGAATCCCTGCAAGATGTGGAAAAGGGGCATTGACCCCACAGGACTGACTACTGCAACAGTAATATTAAATGAGCAATACTTTACTGATTTCTCTTTGAACTTGTGACTTTGGTGACTTGATTTATATGGGAAGTATTTTCTGTTTTTTCCTCTTAAAAAGCTGTAGCTTGAAAATTGAACTGTAACAAAGTATTATTTGGTTGTAGAGTAACATTTTATTCTGGATGTTTCATTTTAACTCTCTGGCTGATTTTTAGAAATCCTCAGAACAAATTGCTAAACTACAGAAACTTCATGAAGAAGAGTTGGCCAACAAAGAGCAGGAGATGACCAAGAAGTTTCAGACCCAAGAAAGGGAATTTCAGGAGCAAATGAAAGCAGCTCTTGTAAGTATTTTGTTTTTGCTATAGGTCAACTTCACAGCATTATAAGTTGTCGTCTCCTTACCCCTGGCTTCCAGGGTCAGACTGCTGGCAGCATTGACTTTTGAGTCAAGAAGAGATAGGATAGAGGCAGAAAAGGGGCTGTCAGAGCTTATCAAATGGTGAATGTTTATAAATAATAAGGTCAATCAAAGAAGAAGCTTTTCAGGATTGATGAGACAGTAAAAGAGCCCAGATCATCGAAAATAATTATGTAGGCTTTTATAGGAATTGTATGGTTCAAATTTATGTATTCTTTTTTTAAATTATTAAATATATTTTTATTGACTTCAGAGAGGAATGGGGAGGGAGATAGAAACATCAATTATAGAGAGAATCATTGATCAGCTGTCTCCTGCGTGCCCCCTACTGGGGATAGAGCCTGTAACCCGGGCATGTGCCCTTGATTGGAATAGAAGCCAGGACCCTTCAGTTTGTAGGCCAACGCTATATCCACTGAGCCAAACCAGCTAGGGAAAATTCATCTATTCTTACGTAATCCTCTGATTTTGACTGGTTTTTCATGTTGGACTTTCTATTATAAAGAGTTGTTTCTCACAAATTACATACATTTATAATCTAGTTTCTCTGCCTAGAGTTTAAAAAGGAAACTCTGGAGTGCAGAGAAGAGGTAGTGGCGATTGTGTGATGTTTCACATTCAGCAGTGTTTTCCACAACATTTTAAGTAGTGGAAAACTAGTAGATGTAGTGGGGTTACTGGAATAAGATTTTTCATATCAATAGTAATTGTGGCAAAGACTGGCCAGACCACATTGTAAAAGGCACAGTGTCTTGTTCTTGTAGACTAGAACATGGGAAGAGAGAGGTGATGATACTGCCTACGTCACAGGGCTGCTGTGCAGATCAAATGAAATGTATGATTCCTATAGAAGTACTTTGGGAATGCTGAAGATTTATGTGAGTCTAAGGTGGTATTGCTTTTGGCACAGGAAAAGTGTCAATCAGAATATTTGAAGATCACCCATGAAAAAGAACAGCAAGAATCTCTGGCCCTGGAAGAGTTAGAGTTGCAGAAAAAAGCAATCCTCACAGAGAGTGAAAATAAACTTCAGGACATTCAGCAAGAAGCAGAGACTTACAGAACTGTAAGTTTATATAATATTCAGGTTCCAGAGCTCAAATTGGTTGAATATGAGAACTATGTTCTCTCTCCAGTTGTAGAGAAGCTTTGTTTTACTGAGTTAGATTTGCATATACATGCACTTGAGTTTTGATAGTAATAGTTATTAATGGGAGAGGTTTGATGTTTGCTGCAGGGTGCTCCTGACGCTGCCTATAGCTGGCTGCAGTACTGTCAGCCACTCAGGCTGATTCTTTGCACTAACACTCTGTTAACATCTCCACTCCATTGCTTACTCACCCTGGTCCTTAGGAATTGGCCTCACTTTGTAGGGACCTTCCTGCCTGTCCAGCTTTATCTCAGTCATGTCCTGGACATAATTTATTCTTTGTATCACAGTTTAGTTATCCCAATGCCCCACTTTGACATTTAAGTTTTCCCCATATTAAACATGGCCTTATAATAAACATATTTGTATACATGTCTCAATGTGCACAATTTTAAGGCCCTTGGGCCCACCCCTCAGGAGTATATGAAATGTACACCTTGTTTTGAATAAGTTGATGTCATTTATTTAGACTTTTTATTCTGATTTAGATAGTGAAACAGTCATACTTACCTGTAATTCTGAACTGCTTTATTTTCCCATTTCCAACATTTATGTAAGACTAGAAGCCCAGCACACGAACTCATGCACGGATGAGGTCCGGCCAGCCCGCCACGATCAGGCTTAACAATGGTACTGGTGGTGGCCCCTGTGGCCAGCGCATCATAGTGACTGGTCGTTCCGCCATAAAGGTCACTGGGCTTTTATTATATAGATGGCATGATGGAGGGGAATGGGTACTCAAGCCTAGATCTTCCAATTGCTAGGTTTGTAAATTAATTTTACCTTAATTTTATTTTTTTAAAAATATATTTTTATTGATTTTTTACAGAGAGGAAGGGAGAGGGATAGAGAGTTAGAAACATTGATGAGAGAGAAACATCGATCAGCTGCCTCCTGCACACTCCCCACTGGGGATGTGCCCGCAACCAAGGTACATGCCCTTGACTGGAATCGAACCCGGGACCCTTCAGTCACAGGCAGACGCTTATCCACTGAGCCAAACCAGTTAGGGCTACCTTAATTTTCTTACCTGTTACATGAAGAGATTGGATTTGATAATTCCTAAAGACCTGCTTTGACATTCTGTGGCTCTGCCTTATTTAGCTCCTTTTCTTTCAGAGTCAGGATTGATATTTTTATGAGATAATAGTAATCTTTGATAAAATTTGTATAAGTTTCTTCTTTTTTCAAGTTATCTCCTGAATAATAATTTTTGGGGTTGAAAAATAATATGTTATTTATCTTCCAAAATTAAATTATGTAAGCAGTAGAATATTATAGGCCTTAAAAAAACACAGAAAAAATACCCATCTTTCTACCAACGGTTATTGTTATCTACTTTATAATTTATTTCTTATTGACTATCCATTCAAAATATTCTTGAAATATAGGTAGTTTAAATAGTTATCCATGTAGGTAGAAAGAATCTGGAATTATGGGTTGTGCTTAAAATAGAATATTTTCTTTGTTATGTAATTCATTTAGGAATTGAGCACAGATTGTTTGTTCTTTCTTGTGTTTGGTGTGATATGTAGAGTTATTTATCTAAATTTTAATCTTTAAATAGGTGTAGACATCAGGTCATGTGTATTTTTACTAATAAACAAGACTGTACTTAATAAAAATACATTTGTTTTTATTAACAGAGAATTCTTGAATTGGAAAGTTGTTTGGAAAAAAGCTTACAAGAAAGCAAAATTCAATCAAAAGATTTGGCTACTCATTTGGAAGCTGAAAAAAATAAGCACAATAAAGAAATTACAATCATGGTTGAAAAACACAAGACAGAATTGGAAAGCCTGCAGCATCAGCAGGATAACCTTTGGACTGAAAAACTCCAAGACTTAAGGCAACAGCATCAGACTGAAATGGAAAAACTTAGAGAAAAGTATGAACAAGAAAAAGAAACATTGTTGAAAGACAAAGAGAGTCTCTTCCAGGCCCACATAGAAGAGATGAATGAAAGGACATTAGAAAAGCTAGATGTGAAGCAAACAGAATTGGAGTCATTATCTTCTGAACTGTCAGAAGTATTAAAAGTCCGTGACAAGCTAGAAGAGGAACTTTCTATACTAAAGAATCAAGCAAATAAAGTGAAGCAGGAATTGGAGGCCAAGTTGGATGAACAGAAAAATCATCACCAGCAACAAGTTGTCAATATTATTAAAGAGCAAGAGATGTCTATCCAGATAACTGAGAAGGCATTGAAAGATGAAATTAATCAACTTGGGCTTCTTCTGAAGGAAAAGGATAAGCATTTGAAAGAGCATCAGGCTCATGTGGAAAGTTTAGAGGCAGATATTAAAAAGTCAGAAAAGGAACTCCAGCAGGCCTCTGCTAAGCTGGATCTTTTTCAGTCACACCAGAGCACCACACATGAGCAGGCAAAAGCATATGAGGAGCAGTTGGCCCAGTTGCAGCAGAAGTTGTTGAATTTGGAAGCAGAAAGAATTCTTCTTACAAAACAGGTAGCTGAAGTTGAAACACAAAAGAAAGATGTTTGTACTGAGTTAGACACTCACAAAATCCAGGTGCAAGATTTAAGGCAGCAACTTGAAAAACAGAATAGTGAAATGGAGGAAAAAATAAAATCTTTAACCCAACTCTATGAGTCCCAACTTAAAGATAGTAATATAGAGCAGGAACAGACAAAGCAAATCTTGATGGAAAAAGAAAATGTAATTTTACAAATGAGAGAAGGACAGAGCAAAGAAATTGAAACACTCAAACAGAAATTATTGGCCAAGGAGGACAGTATTAGTGTTTTGCATGAGGAATATGAAACCAAATTTAAAAATCAAGAAAAAAAGATGGAAAAAATTAAGCAGAAAGCAAAGGAGATGCAAGAAACGTTAAAGAAGAAATTGTTGGATCAGGAAGCCAAGCTTAAAAAAGAGCTTGAAAATACTGCTCTAGAGCTTAGTCAGAAAGAAAAACAGTTCAATGCCAAAATTTTGGAAATGGCACAGGCTAACTCAGCTGGAATCAATGATGCAGTGTCAAGACTAGAAACAAACCAAAGGGAGCAAATAGAAAGTCTTACTGAGGTGCATAGGCGAGAACTCAATGATGTGATCTCAGTCTGGGAGAAGAAACTTCATCAGCAAGCTGAAGAACTTCAGGAAAAACATGAAATCCAGTTACAGGAAAAAGAACAAGAGGTAGCAGAACTGAAGCAAAAGATCCTCATAATTGGGTGTGAAAAGGAAGAGATGAGCAAGGAGATAGCATGGCTGAAGGAGGAAGGTGGTAAGCAAGATACAGTAATAAAGGAGTTACAAGAACAAGTCCACCAGAAGTCTGCTCACACAAATTCTCTCTCACAAAATGAAACGAAACTGAGAGCGCAACTTGAAAAGCTGGAAGGTGACTTGAAGCATTCTCTGAAGGAAAATACTTTTCTTCAGGAGCATGTAGTTGAACTGAAGAAACTGTCAGAAGAAGATAAGCTTAAGGTTTCTGAGTTGACTGACAAATTGAAAGCCACAGATGAAGAATTTCAGAGTTTAAAATCTTTACATGAAAGAAGTAAGAAAAACCTAGAAGACAAAAGCTTGGAATTCAAAAACCTGTCTGAGGAACTAGCAGTTCAGCTGGATATTTATGCTAAGAAAACTGAAGCCTTACTACAAGCTAAAACAAATGAACTAATCAACCTCAGTAATAGTAAGATTAATGCGGTTCTCTCTAGAATTTCCCATTGTCAACATCACACAACTAAAGTTAAGGAGGCACTAAGAATTAAAACTTGCAAAGTTTCTGAATTAGAAGCACAGCTTAGACAGCTAACAGAAGAGCAAAATACACTCAACAGTTCTTTTCAACAGGCTACCCACCAGTTAGAAGAAAAAGAAAATCAAATTAAGAGCATGAAGGCCGATATCCAAGGTCTTGTAACAGAAAAAGAAGCCTTACAGAGGGAGGGCGGCAGTCAGCAGCAGGCTGCCTCTGAAAAAGAGTCTTGTATTACACAGTTGAAGAAAGAGTTATCAGAAAACATCAATGCTGTCACATTGATGAAGGAAGAGCTTAAAGAAAAAAAATCTGAGATCTGTAGTCTTAATAAACAATTAACTGATTTGAATGCTCAACTTCAGAACAGTATCAGTCTAACTGAGAAAGATGCAGCCATTTCATCACTAAGTGAGCGACATGATAAGGAGCAGCGTGAATTGCTGGATCAAGTGCAAGATTTATCTTTGAAAGTTGAAACTCTGAGTAAAGAGAAAATTTCTGCTCTTGAACAGGTAGATCACTTATCTAACAAATTCTCAGAATGGAAGAAAAAAGCACAGTCAAAATTTACACAGTATCAAAATACTATTAAAGAATTACAGATGCAGATTGAGTTAAAAACAAAGGAAGCCAGTGAAAAGGATGAACAGATAACTTTATTGAAGGAAGACCTTGATCAGCAAAATAAAAGATTTGAATGTTTAAAGGGTGAAATGGAAGATAAGAATAACAAGATGGAGAAAAAGGAGTGTAATTTAGAGACTGAGTTAAAAATTCAAACAGCAAGAATTGTGGAATTAGAGGAGCATATTACTCAGAAAACAAATGAAATTGAGTCCTTAAATGAAGTTCTTAAAACTTATAATCAACAAAAGGATGTTGAACAGAACGAAATGGTTCAGAAACTTCAGCACATTCAAGAGCTAGGAGAAGAAAAAGACAACAGGGTCAAAGAAGCTGAAGAAAAGGTCTTTAGACTTGAAAAGCAAGTGGCTTTCATGAAATCTGAACTTGAAGATAAGAAGAAAGAATTGGAACATGTGAATTCAAGTGTGAAAAGCAAAGAAGAGGCGTTAAAGGCATTGGAAGATAGACTTGAGGTAGAGAGTGCTGCAAAATTAGCAGAACTGAAGAAGAAAGCTGAACAAAAAATTGCTTCCATCAAGAAGCAGTTATTATCTCAAATGGAAGAGAAAGAACAGCAATATAAAAAAGATATGGAAAGCCATTTGAGTGAGCTAAATACAAAATTGCAGGAAAGAGAAAAAGAAATTCACATATTGGAAGAAAAACTTAAATCAGTGGAAAGTTCACCACAGTCAGAAACACCAGTTGTACCCAGATCAGCAAAAAACGTGGCAGCATGTACTGAGCAAGAAGAAGCTGATTCCCAAGGCTGTGTGCAGAAGGCATGTGAGGAAAAAATCAGTGTTTTACAAAGCAATTTAATCGAAAAAGGAAAGCTATTGCAGAGGCTAGAGCAGGAAAAAAAAGAGACCATTTCTTCTCATTCTGAAATGCAGTGCAAATACCAGGAGCTCTTAATAAAGCTAGAGCATGCTGAAGCAAAGCAACACGAGGATCAAGTTATGATTAATCATCTTCAAGAAGAACTTGAAGGAAAAAGCAAATATTCCTTGATAGTATCCCAGCACATGGAAGAAGAAGGAGGTAAACATAACATAGGGGCAAAGCAAAACTTGGAAAACGTGCTTGACAATGTCCAGAAAACCCTCCAGGAGAAGGAACTAACCTGTCAGGTTTTGGAGCAAAAGATAAAAGAGCTGGATTCCTACTTATTAAGAGAGAAGGAAGAACATAGAGTTGAAATGGAAGCGTTGACCTCAAAATATGAAAAACTACAGGCTTTGCAACAACAGAGGGATGGAAAAAATAAAGCCACAGAAAATTCGGAGGAAAGTGCTGAAGAAAAGTCCAAATCTCATGTGGTCCAACCCAAATCGCTTAGTAACATGGAGACTGAGCACAGTGACCTGCAGTTTAAATTAGCAGCGGCAGAGCAGGAGAAGCAGAAGCTGAGCAAGGAGATTGTGAAGTTGCAGAAAGATCTTCGAATGTTGCGGAAGGAGCATCAGCAAGAATTGGATATAACAAGGAAAGAATATGAACAAGAAATGGAAGAGAAAATCAAGTAAGTTTTTTTTTTTAAAACATGGATATTTTGAAGGCAGTCCTTCTTAATTAAGCCCCCTTTTTGTGCCTAATACAGTTAAGTTTCACCTACCTGAAGTATTAGTAAATCAAATAAGTTAAATACTGAGGAGAAATAAGAACAATTCCAGGCAGAGGCAGTGTTTCTCCATGTCCATTTAGGGGGAAAAACTTTATTTTTCCTGTAAAATCAAGGAATTTTAAGTGGAACAGAAAAAATTTCATATTTCCACAACCATTTTGTAGAGATAATCATAGTTTACATATCCTTCCAAAGTTTACTGTGTCAGACACACACGCACATTCATACACACACTTGCACTCATATACTGACATACATACTGACACATGCATACACAGATTCACATACTCATGTGTGCCCTACTGAGATCAGATTGTATGCACTATTATGAAGACTGGATAACTCTTTACAGCTTATTTTTTTTGCATGGCATTAGTTAACCTTCTATTTTTGTTGTCCAGGCAGGAGCAGGAAGATCTTGAATTGAAGCACAATTCCACATTGAAACAACTGATGAGGGAGTTCCATACACAGCTGGCACAAAAGGAACAGGAGCTGGAAACAACTCTAAAAGAAACCATCGGTAAGGAAAAATTTAAATTCAATAAAGAACAAATCAGTATCCGCAGAGACTATTTGTAATTTAAGCTCAGTCTTTTCATATTGTGCTAAGTGCTTTAAGTAATTAAATTGGAGAAAAATTATTCTTGCCCAAGATAGTTCTGTAATGGGAACTTTCATTGCCTGGCCGTGGCTTGCCTTACTGAGAGGAGGAGCAGGTAAATGAACCTGAAAGCATTAGCAAATTAATTGCCTTGTAAAGACACATCTGCTCTGTGAGAAGGGCACATTGATCAGTTGATTTTTTTTAAAAAATTTTATTGATTTTTACAGGGAGGAAGGGAGAGGGATAGAGAGCTAGAAACGTCGATCAGAGAGAAACATCAACCAGCTGCCTCCTGCACACCCCCTACTGGGGATGTGCCCGCAACCAAGGTACATGTCCTTTACCGGAATCGAACCCGGGACCTTCCAGTCCACAGGCCGACGCTCTATCCACTGAGCCAAACCGGTTTCGGCTGATCAGTTGATTTTTATAAAATTTTATTTGGAACATGGATTCTTACTAAATTGGGACATAGATATTAATTCCTACCTAATGTGTTTTCTTGTGTGTGTCCATTTTTTATTTATTAGATAAAGCCCAGGAAGTGGAGGCTGAACTTTTGGAAAACCATCAAGAAGAGACAAATCAGTTATATAAAAAAATTGCAGACAAAGAAGATGATCTAAAAAGAACAGCTAAAAGATACGAAGAAATCCTTGATGTACCTTATTTTCTCTATTTTGAAATTTAGCTGTAAGATATTTCATGGTAGTGCTAAAGAAGATTGGGCTTGGGCTGTCGGATTTCCTGTTGTGTGTGTATGTGTTTAATGTAGAGGTTTGTTACTTGTTTTCTTGTTTGTTTGTTTTTTAATATATTTTTATTGATTTCAGAGAGGAAGGAAGAGGGAGAGAGAGATAGAAACATCCATGATGAGAGAGAATCATGGATCGGCTGCCTCCTGTAAGTCCCCCACTGGGGATCAAGCCCACAACCCGGGCATGTGCCCTTGACTGGAATCGAACCTGGGACCTTTCAGTTCGCAGGCTGACACTCTATCTACTGAGCCAAACGAGCTAGGGCTGTTTTCTTGGTTTAATATTATCCAAATTTGTGTTTCTACACTGTATGCAGATTTATAAGGAGTCTAATTGATTTCTGCCAAGACTGTAGTTCCTGATCAGATTCTGGTAACTAGAAAGTACAGCCCCGTTGGCAGGCATTGGAGCAATAGAGTTACTAAAGGAAAGAATTTATTCTCTTAGTTGTCTTTCTCCCAAAGTTAGGTTAAATTGTGAGAGAACTAGACTAAGCAATGAGAGCTTGTGCTTGAATAAAGTGTAAATGTATGTTTTAGTGTGGCTACTTAGCTAGGCTGGGATCTTTCCAGAGGAGCCAGTTAGCTTTATTTCATCCCTACCCAATTTGCATGTTGTTTTTTTTTTTGTTTAGTTTTGTTTTGTTGGTTTCAAGGGATGAAAAAGATGGGGGGAAAATGGAATGCATCAGCCAGATTTTTTATATTTAGTGAAAGAATACTTCAATGTACTTATTCCACTAATGGTGGATTATCATTGTTATTTTTGTGTGTGAAGATAAGCTATGAATGCTAGTGAGGGACTCCAGAACATTTTAAAATGTAAAACAATGTAAATTATTATTCTTTGGGTTGCAGATTATTTAGTTACTCCAAGCCTTATTTGATGAACCATTTGATGATTAAGAATGCATAAATCAGAGAATCATGCCTCAACGGATTATGGCAGCAATAGAAGTCTCAGCCAGGAATAGATTCTAATAATTTTAAATGTAATTGAAAAGGCTGGAATTCCAGGGTATGACACATGCATATAAATGACACCTTTTTATACTTTTTGAGCTTTAGATCTCATTATGAAAAGATTGGAATAATTTCACATTTTCTTATACTTTCATAGAGCACTTTGCAGGGGGTAAACTGTACCACAGCTATAGAGTTCCCTTTTGTGAACTTCTCTGTTTCTGGATGTGTGGGGTAGCAGAAGGTAGATTTTCCTAGGTCATAACAAATGTGTAGGTAGAGGGATGGATGAGGGAGCAGGGAGAGAAGTTAGCCTTTCGTATGGTTAATCCTTGAAAATCTGCTGTTTACTACAGAAAATTAAGGGAATGGTCCTTCAAGCTTTGGGCTTAGAGTAGCAAAGCAATTGGGCAGGAAGTGGAGGGTGGCAAAGGAATTGGGTTTGCTCTCCCCCAAGTCCCTTCCTGTGTCTTAGACCAGCACTCTCCATTGGAAATATAATGCAAGCCACAAATATGAGCCACATATGTAATTAGACGTTTTAGTAGCCACATTAAAGAAATAAGTAGATGAATTTAATTTTAATATTTTAACTAATTATATAAAAACGTTATCTTGTCAATGTAATCAGTATAAAAATTACATATGAATTAAATTTTGATATCAATAGTTTTCACATTTACCATCCACCTCAGTTTGGACTAGGCACATTTCAGGTGCTTTTGGCCACAGTTCTAAGGTATCTAGTAGCTACTGTATTGGACAGTGTGGCCCCAGATTTCAACTGCAAGGTCTACTAGGGTTGACTTTGAGATTAAACAGATAGTCCTCATCTAAACGCCCCAACTACATACTCTGTCTTGAAGAATTTCTTTGTAAAAATATAAACATTCCAAAAGAGGATATTAATAATTCTCAGCAAACCCCATATTACTTAAATTTGATCAGTATTGCAATTCCAAATGTTCTTTTAGCACAGATGTGATTCAAAAAATGTTTAGGTGTTTGTTTGTTTTTTCTTACAGAGGTAGTTTTCTTTATACCGTATTGTTTCTCTGTGTTCTTTTTAATGTTTATTAACACATTTTTTAATTCTGAAGGCTCGTGAAGAAGAAATGACTGCAAAAGTAATGGACCTGCAGACTCAACTTGAGGAGCTGCAGAAGAAATACCAGCAAAGGCTGCAGCAGGAAGAAAACCCTGGCAATGATAAAGTGAGAGGAACAAGACTTGGCGTCACACATTTCTTGAAAATGTCATTTCCAGTTTTTGACTCCCTTACTAACACACATACCTACCTCATTTAATCCTAACAAAAACCTGGCCTTTATTTTATAGACAGTGAAACTAAGGCTCAAGGAGGTTAAATAAAATGTTCAAGCTCACACAATCAATGTTGTATTGGGAATTTAAACTCAACCTGCCAGACTTTAAAGCCTAGCCATTTTGGTTATACTAGTACTTCTCAGCCTGTTCTGTGGAAAAAACAGCAGAGGAAAATGAACCCCACAGTCCAGAGGCATAGCTAAAATGCTCTATAGAAAGTGTGATAATTTTAAGTGTTTATATTTTTGTGTTAAAAATTCATGTGAATTTTAATGCTACTCTATAATATAGCTTTGTAGTCACTTAGAAATTTTTTAAATTATATACCACTAAGAAAAACAGTTCCTGCCCTGGCTGAATGGCTCAGTTGTTTGGAGTATCTTCTGGTACACCAAAAAGATGTCAGGTTCAATTCCCGGTCAGGACACATACCCGTTGGGTTGTGTATGGGAGGCAGCTGATTGCTGTTTCTTTCTCACATTGATGTTTCCATTTCTCTCTCTAAATATCAATAAAAATATATCCTTGGGTGAGTTCTACCAAAAAAAAAAAAAAAAGCAAAACACTTCCTATTTTTCTTCTTGGTTATTGGGTCAGATACAAATGTAATAAGATTATTTTGAAATATTGGACTGAATTCAAAGAGATCTGGTACTGTGTATCAAGGCATTTTTATAATTCCAATCTTTTTTTTTTTTAAACCTCTCCTGAGGACATGCTTAGAGAGAGGAAGGGAGAGGGAAAGAGAGAAACATCGATCTGCTGCCTCATGCACATGCCCTGACCGTGAGATTGAGCCTACAACCCAGGCATGTGCCCTTACCAGGAATTGAACCTGCAACCTTTTGGTTTACTGGACAATGGTCAACCAACTGAGCCACTCTGGCTGGGCAATACCTGTCTTTAAGTTAAGTTGATTCTATGAAAGATGAGCCATATTTACCCTGTGGCTTCCTGTCCCATTGTGCACCCCAATAAGTGTACACTCACAGGGCATGTAGGCTTGAGTTTGAGAATCCTGTCAGTGTACCATTCTACTTCCGAAAATATTCTCACTCATCCAGTGTGGTCTTTTCATAGCACTGTCATGAGGGCCTTGAGAAAGTAGGTAGGCGCTATTCATGTCTTCATTGTTGAGAGTTACAGATAATTCATTACAGAATGTTAGTTACCAGGTAACAATTTTCCAGACACCATTTACATGGATAACCTTCCCAAACTGGAGAGAAGAAGCCTGGATAAAGTGCTTTGCTATTTTGAGCCATTTGGTACCTATATCTTATTTATTAGCACTGAGCAAGCTAAATGGGCTTTTCTCTGTTTCTTTAATAGCTACTAAGTTGTAGTTTTTTTTTTTCCTATTTGATCATGATGTGAATAAACCAGGTGCTATAAAATATTACTTCTTATGAGAAGAATACATGTTCTTTTCTTTGGTATCAAAATAAGTATTCATGTTACATATAATGACAGTTTGATTTGTGTTGGGATGCCATAGAATATGGAAAGATTATGAGATTAATATTCAGATTTTCTGAGTCCTTTACCTTGTGTCATAAGAAAGGAGATAAAATAGCCTTCATTTTTATTCCTACTTTAAGAAATACCTTTTTAATTTATTCTTCATAAATTTTTATCCTCTTCTTTCTCAAGCATCTTTTGTTGTTTCTGTGATATCTTGAATTGCATATCAGTACTGAGTTCAATGAAAAATAATTTGTGATTATAGCTCAGAGTGGATTCCCATAAGTAGTTGTTTAGATGTTTCCTTAAAGGGCCTATATGCTTCAGATAGATGTTAATATGTTTAATTTTTACAAATTATATAAACAAATACATGAATATATTCTTGTTGTTAAAGAGTCAGATAACACACCTCCCCTGCTAAGTAGTAATCATTGTTAGAAGTTCCATGAGTGGCCTTTCAGGTTTTTTTCTTGTGTTTACCAATGTTTATGTATATTCACAATATAATAATTTGTATAGCAAAATAGACCAGATTTAAAAGCAAATAATCAGGTAATCTCATTTCAAATCTGACCACTCTCTTAAGCCTATAACACTGAATTCTTTTTTCCTTGTAATTTCATATTACTCTATTTTATTGTTTCTTAAAAATGTCATTGTATACACTCATTTTTTCTTTTCCATTTTCAGGCAACAATATTGGAACTACAGGTAAGACTAAATCTTCATTGAATTTTACTGAAGGTAGTGCATTTTCAGGAGCATTCTGTGTTTTAAGTTAAAACATGAAGAGACTATTTTTAATTTTTTAAAATTCCCAAGCAGTACAGAAAAGTGTCTGGACAGTGATGAAACCCATATGCATTTCACATGTGATTTTTTTGTTCTTTCAGACACAACTAGCACAGAAGACTAGTCTGATCAGTGACTCAAAGTTGAAAGAGCAGGAGTTCAGAGAACAGGTACATGTCTAATTGGTGCCTTTTATTTGAACTACCTTCCTTAATTTATGTTAGTATGTACTTGGATCTCTTTTAATTAATTAAAAAAGAACTGATTTAATAGTTGGCTTTGCAATTTTGTTTTACATTTATAGAGGATATCTCTCTAAATTCATGATTATATATACCTAAACAAGAACATTTGCATCTTATTTCTAATGCTTAACATTTCGGATACAAATTTGTGTTTAATTTGTAATAACAAGTTCTGAAAGTCATTTTTGCTTTTATCAGAGGGAAAAAAACACATCAATCTTTATTACTTTTTTCTAGTAGCTAGATTATCTTGACTTACTATGATTTGTCCACATGTTATCCAGTAATTTGAGTTAAATAGGACCATGTGTGTACACCTAGAAGGATGCACAGAACATAGAAACACCACTATATGTGTATCTGTGGTGCATGATCTTTAGTGGTCTTTTTCCAAATTGGAGGAATAGTGAGTCAGGTCAGCAGGCTAAGTTTGAAGGCTAAATCTCTAAGGATATTCCAGTTTTCTTAAAATTCGAACATAAAAATCTTGATAATTATTGGAACTAGGTGATGGATGGATATATGGGCATTAATTGTACTATGCTTCCTGAATTGAATATGTTTGAAAATTTTCATAATATACATTTTTTAAATTTATAAAGATAGGTATAATAAGTCATCACTTAACATTTTCAATGGGTTCTTGTGCAACTTTAAGCAAAATGACATTTAGTGAAATCAGTTTTACCATAGGCTGGTTAAATAAGAGTTAAGTTGCTGTGGCATATTTCTGATCACAAAAATATTACCAAACTTCTAAAGACCCAAAATACTTCGAATAGTGAAAATTGAAATAAATGTGAGATATATATATATATATATATATATATATATATATATATATATATATTTAAGATAGATTAATAAAAACAAGTAAAATTCTTTTCCAACCCTCTTATTCCAGTTCACGGTTGTGGGTGGCCGGAGCCTGTCCTTGCAGTTCAGGGCCCAATGTGGGAACCAACCTGAGTCTTTGCCTTTCCATCGCAGGACACACTCACACCCACACCCATCCTTACTCAGACTGGGACAATGTAGACAGTCCTACTGTGCACATCTTTGGGATGTGGGAGGGAACCTAAGTACCTGTAGAAAACCCACACAGACATGGAGAGAATATATAAATTCCACACAGACAGTGGGCCCTGCTGGGAATTGAATTTTTTTCCTCATCAATGCTATAACAAGTTGAATGAAACAACGCTATTTGAGGACTAAGTTTCAGTTTTACTTTATTTTTTTCTAGTTCTTAGCGCTGTAACTTTTCTCATCTATTCTCAAGGTTATTGCTTTAAACGTCTCTTCTTTACCATCCTCAAATCTTCAAACTGTCCTAACATAACAGTTTTTATATTAGTTATTTTTATAGTGATAAAATACATATAACAGAATTGACTATTTGAACCATTTAAAAAAAAATCCTGACCTGAGGATATTTTTTCCATTGACTTCTAGAGAGTGGAAAGGAAGAAGGAGGGGAAAAGAGAGGTGGGAGGATAAGAGTGGGGTAGAAAGACAAACATCAATGTGAGAGAGATACATCAATTGGTTGCCTCCCGCACTTCCCCAACAAGGGGTAGGGAATCTGTGTCGGAGATACATGCCCTTGGCCGGATAGTGAATCCACAACCCTTTGGTCCAAGGGCTGACGCTCCAAACACTGAGAAAAACTGACCAGGGCCATTTGAACCATTTTTAAAAGCACACGATTCATTGACATTTAGTTCATTCACAACACCATATATTTCATCACCCCAAAAAGAAGACTCTTATCCATTGAGCAGTCACTCTTCAGTACCTTCTCCCTCACCCCCGGCAACCTCTAATCTGCTTTCTGGGTCTATGGGTTTGCCTGTTCTATTTACTATAAATAAAATCATATAATACATGGTCTTTTTTATTAGGCTTCTTTCAGTTAGCGTGATGTTTTTAAGATTCATTCATGTTGTAGCATGTATCAGTACTACATTCCTTTTTATGGCTGAGTAATATTCTGTTGTATGAATATTCTACATTTTCTTTATCTGTTCATCAGCTAATGGATATTTGGGTGGTTTTACCTTTTGGCTGTTGTGAATATTGCTACTAGGAATATTGTGTACAATTTTTATTTGAACACCTGTTCCCAATTCTTTGGGGTATATTCTCAGGAGTGGAATTGCTAGATCATATGGTAATTATATGTTTAACTTTTGAGGAACCACCAAACTATTTTACTTTCCCACCAATGAAGTATAAGGACTCTAATTTCTCCACATTCTCACCAACCAGTTTTTTTAATTTTTTTATTATAGCCCTCCTAGTATGAATTGGTATCTCATTATGGTTTTAATTGGCATTTTCCTGCCCAGGCTGGTGTGCTTAATGGTTAGAGTGTCAGCCCATGCACTGAAGGGTTGCAGATTCCATCCCTGAGCCCCCACTAGGGCTCCTGCGGGAGGCAGTCAGTCGATGTTTCTCTCTCTATCGATGTTTCTCTCTCCTTCTCTCTCTCCTTATCCCTCCCTCTCTAAAAATCAATGGAAAAATTATCTTCAAGTGAGGCTTAACAACAACAAAAAATTGGCATTTTTCTAATAGTGTTGAGTATCTTATCATCTGTTGTGTATCTTCTTTAGAGCAAAGTCTCTTCAAGTCCTTAGCTCATTTTTTAGTTGGGTTATTTGTTTTTGTTGTTGTTGAGTTTTAAGTGTTCTTTATATATTCTGGATACAAGTCCCTTATCAGGTACATGATTTACAAATATTTTCTCCCATTCTGTAGAATGTCTTTTCACTTTCTTGATGAGGTTCTTTGAGGCACAAAAGTTTTACTTTTGTTCAAGTCCAATATATATATGTTAATATAATAATTATATCTTTAACTTTTGAGGAACCACCAAACTATTTTACTTTCCCACCAATGAAGTATAAGGACTCTATAATTTCTCCACATTCTCACCAACCAGTTTTTTTTTTTTTATTATAGCCCTCCTAGTATGAATTGGTATCTCATTATGGTTTTAATTGGCATTTTCCTGGCCAGGCTGGTGTGCTCAATGGTTAGAGTGTCAGCCAGACACTCTATATGCATATATATATATATATATATATATATATATATATATATATATATGCATATATATGTGTGTGTGTGTATATACTAGGGGCCCAGTGCACAAATTCGTGCACCTTGAAAGAACTGTGGGCCACGAGGCTGCAGTAGGCTAAGGGGCGGGTCTCGGCCCATCCTCTGTGCCCCCATCTGCCGGCAGCCCCACACCTGCCGCCAACGCTTCCACACGCTGACAGCGCTGGCCCTGCTCGCACCCACTGACAGCACGGAGTGATTGGGGCCGGTGCCAGCAGTGGGTGCGAGTGGGACCGGCAGTGTCAGTGGGTGTGAGCGGCGGCTGCTGCCCTGATCGCCCCTCAGGAGCAGGGGGAGGTGGAGAAGCCCTCCGGTGATCAGGGCCGGCAGCTGCTGCTCGCACCCACTGATGGCGCCTAGTGATCGGGACCAGTGCCGGGCACCGGCAGCAGGTGCAAGCAGCGACTCTGGCACTGGCTGCGGGTGCAAGCGGGGCCAGCGCCAGCAGTAGGTGTGAGTGCCAGGTGGGACTGCGGCACACGGGAGCAAAGAATTTTCAGTAACCACTAGAGGCTCGCCCCAATGACAGCAGCCAGCACCCCGCCTTGGTCTGGCACCCCTGTTCACCTGCTCCACCATCCCACCGCGGTCAACACCTGCCTTGTTCCGTACATGCCCCCTGGTGGTCAGCGCATGTCATAGCGACCGGTTGTTCAGTTGTTCCAGTTTTTCCATCATTCAGTCTATTTGCATATTAGCCTTTTATTATATAGGATACACACACACACACACACACACACACACACACACACACACTAGTGGCCCGGTGCACAAAATTCATGCATGGGGGCGGGGCGGGGAGGGTTCCCTCAACCCAGCCTGCATCCTCTCCAATCGGGGACCCCTTGGGGGATGTCCGACTGCCGGTTTAGGCCCAATCCCCCAGTGATCAGGCCTAAACCGGCAGTCGGACATCCCTCTCGCAATCTGGGACCGCTGGCTCCTAACTGCTCACCTGCCTGCCGGCCTGATCTCCCTAACTGCTCTCCCCTGTTGGCCTGATCCCCCTAACTGCTCTCCCCTGCCAGCCTGACCATCCTAACTGCTCTCCCCTGCCGGCCTGATCACCCCTACCTGCCTCTGCCTCAGCCCCACCACCATGGCTTTGTCCGAAAGGACATCCAGAAAGTCATCCAAAAGTTGTTTGGTCTAATTAGCATATTACCCTTTTATTAGTATAGGTGTGTGTGTGTGTGTGTGTGTGTGTGTGTGTATACATATATATATATTTGTTGTCTGTGCTTTTGGTGTCATATCTAAGAAACCATTTGTATTTTATCTCTATTCTGTTTTTGGGATAAAAAATCTAGTGGATACAGCAGTCTTTTTTTTTACATATGGTCTCCATGTGAATTTTATGATGTGATTAAAATATTTGTTATTTTTAGATTCACAATTTAGAAGACCGTTTGAAGAAATATGAAAAGAACGTATATGCAACAACTGTGGGGACACCTTACAAAGGTAAGAATGATCTCTCTCATATGATATTACCATGTTGTTGGTAGATTTATGGATGATTTTTTTTTTTAAAATATATTTTATTGATTTTTTTACAGAGAGGAAGAGAGAGGGATAGAGAGTTAGAAACATCGATGAGAGAGAAACATCGATCAGCTGCCTCTTGCACACCCCCTACTGGGGATGTGCCCACAACCAAGGTACATGCCCTTGACCGGAATCGAACCTGGGACCTTTCAGTCCGAAGGCCGACGCTCTATCCACTGAGCCAAACCGGTTTTGGCTATGGATGATTTTTATTTTTGTCTTTGCCAATCTAATTTTTTATAATGAATATATTTACTTTTGTGATTCACCAATAATAGCTGGTTTTAAGGAAAGAATAGCAGAGTCTAAAACAAAATTAATGCATATTTGTTGTTTAAAAATTCAAATTTAGTGTATAAGTAAAACTGCAAGTTCCTACTTTAGTCTCCATTCTCCAAATGGACCTAGTTGACAACTTATGTATATTTTTCCAGACTTCTGTATATGTGCAAACATTTATCTAATCCACTACATGCAGGCATACACAGTTATATATTTTACATGCTTCTGTTTTTTACTATTACAATAAAGATTTAATTACTAAATTTTAAACTAGGATTTAAGGAGATACAACACAATTTTTAATTAAATTAAATAAGGACTTGCTTTGGATTCTTTCCAAAATGCTTTTTAAAAACAAGGAAAAACCAGTTTGGAAGTTTCCTATAGCTCATTGCAGAGATTAATGATTAATTATTAATCTCTTTGCTGCAGAGATTAATTAATCTGCTACAAAGATTAGTTGCTACAGTTCTGTCAACATATGTGATTTTCAGCATAGATTTGTTGAGTCAGTGCTCAGCAGTGCAGAGAAACAGGACTGCTTCTCTTTGGTAGTTTCAACTTAAGAATTTCATACATAATTTTTTTTCTCAGTTAAAGTTATAAAATGATCATACGTAGTTTATTTAATAAGCAACACATATAGGTATAACACTAAGTGCCAAGCACTGTTATAAAATAGGTTTTGTGTATCAACTCATTTAATCCTCTCAACAACCCAGGTGGTTTGGTTGAATATGCACAGTCATCTCTCTTCACCATGCTGGGTCTTTGAAGAGTAAGAGCAAAATGAGCACCCACCATGCAGGAAAAAGTATTAATTGCTTCTCCAGGAAAATAGATATAAATAAGTAATCTAACGTTTAAAACAATAAAATCAGTTATTTTCTGAAAAGTGAAAAACATTATGAACTCTTGCATTTTGTTGATCTAGAGCAGCAATTTTCAACCCATGTGCTGCAAGAATTTTTAAAACATGCAGTACCTGACTATTTAGTCAGGAGCACTTACCTCTTTTCCCTTAGTCTGTTGAATAAAAAAATGACAAGAATAGCTGTCCAGTGTGAATGAATCAAAATTATACCCCCTTTTTTGGGTCAGATCGGCAAAAATTCTGTGCTGCAGAATTTTAGGAATTCGTTTATATATACCATGATATAAAAAAGGTTGAAAATCACTGATCTAGAAGGATGAAACACATTATTTTTTGAAGAGAAAATACTGTATTATCGTTATTTGGTTCTTGGGTAAAGCGTGGTTTGAGTGAATTGGGTCTTCTAAAAATATATACTTTTAAAAAATGAAGGGGTGGTGGGTAGGTGAGGGGCCTAATATATAGTAACGGAAGATGGTTTGACTTTGGGTGGTTGGCACACAGTGCAATATACAGATCTTGTGTCATAGAAATGTACACTTGAATCCTATATGATCCTGTTAACCAATGTCACCCCAATAAATTTAATTTAAAAAATGAAGTATTCCAAACATACACATACATGCGACGTAAATATCAAGTAGGAAGACTAGTTAACACCTAGGAATCTGCCATCTAGAACATTGTTGTACCTCTGAAGTGCCCTGTGCTGCTCTTTAATCTCCTATCTCGCTGTTCTTTTCCAAGGGTACCACTGTTATATATTAAAGCATCAGAACATTTTCCCTAGTCTTCGGCTTCTTGATAAAACTCTTAAACATGGGCTTTTACTGTCCAGGCATCCCCAGATTCCCATTTGCCTTCCCATTGATTCTGTGGTTTTATTTTCCTGTGTTCCTCTATCCCTGTAGGGCTTTCCTATGATCTTAGAATGTTTTCATACAGCATTTAGATGTTCCTTGTAGCAGAGTGCTTTTCAGACTATCTAGTGTGCCATACTACTGGAAGTTGATGCAAGTATAGACTTCACATAATGTATAATTATGAATTTATTAGATTAAAGTTTGTCTGAACTGTATCTATTCTTTACTTTTAGGTTGAAATAGAGCTTAACAAACGAACTATAACTTTTTATGGCAGTCTTTTTAAGATGTTGCATCAAAATATTTGAAAATCTTTATAATGACATTAATGTTTCATGCATTTTCAAGTTATTTTATTTATCCTGTGTTTCAAAAACAGTTTTGAAAACTTGATTTAAACTTAGTGCTTTTTGGTTTGGGATACTAGGAAAACTAGAATACTATTCTGAGATACTAAACTCTTAATAAAATAAAAGTGATTGTTAATTTTAAATTTTAATCATCATTGTAGAATAGCTAAAGCCAACACATAATACTTCAGATTTAAGGAATCTTTGTATAGTCTTAAAATTGTCATACCAAAAGAAAGAGGAGGAGGAGATGGAAGAGGAAAAATGTGAGAAATAAGGTTGCTATATTAATTTTTGTTTTCTCTTACAAGGGAAGAATACCAATTGGAATGCTTTATGTATACACAATACAATACCATGCAATACAATATAATTAATACAAGAATGTGCATCTCTTTGTTCAATTGTGTGTTGTTGTTTTTTTAGTTTGCCTGTTTTCTAAGTTTATCTAGTTTTGTCTTTACAATTTGACCTGTTTTTTATTTGACAGGTGGCAATTTGTACCGTACTGATGTCTCACTCTTTGGAGAACCTACTGAGTTTGAGTATTTGCGAAAAGTGCTTTTTGAGTATATGATGGGTCGAGAGACTAAGGTATAAATCATATCTAGTGATTTGACATGTGGTTTAATTTAAAAGGAAATACATTTTTAATATGCATATTAATTCCATATGTTTACTATTAACAGAACATACATGCTAATAGTAGGTGACAGGTACCTGTGTTATTGCTCTTAATTCACATAAGTTAATTGGCAGATTTTGCTTATATTTCTTACGTTTATAAGATATTAATATAAAAAATACTGTTGGATGATGTTAAATACTAAAACTTAAGATTTCATTAACTTAATACTTTGTGAAACATGTGGCTATTTTTATTTTTGACTTAGGATCTTAAAGTTAGAATAAGGGTAACTTAAGGATAGTGTGGAAGTATTGGAAATGATCATAATTAAGACTGACTGCTTAGGGATATTTACAAATATTTTACATTAGTCACTGTAAAAAAATCATTCCTTCATATAAGGAATATTGATCATTTAAAAATTACCACATCATATGAGTAATAATGCTTGGCTAATTTGTTTTTTAGAATGTTAAATTTATTGTAAGGTCTTTGAGCGTATTTATTTCCTCTATAATGCATTTAAAATAACCTTATATTGGACTTTTGGTAAATATATCTTGAATTGAATTGAATGCATTTAGGAAAATTATGAGTCTTTTCTCAAACAAAATTTTCCATTTAAAGCAATTTCTTTTTCTGATATTGTTTCAAGTTTTTACTTACATGAACTTTTACACTGTCTATATACCTTGGCCGAGAATGGAACAATGAGTTTTCTATTCTTTGAAGCAATCAGTGTTTTAATTTATAGGTCTGTGGGGTTTACTGAGTCATAGGTTGTTAAGCCAGTTCAGGGATTGATTTGAAATATATTTAAAAACCTGAAATGTAAGGGCATAAGAAAAACTCTTAAAATAATATTATGAATTTATGGATTTTAGATTCAGCTAAACACTAGGAGTTATATAGGGCTGGAAGTCCTTTGAGTCCTTGATACCTATAGAAATCTCATTTCATTGTATCAAATAGTTTCAAAGTAAAATAGTAACTATTGTGAGTCTGAAATGTATCACAGGAGGTATATATTAATTCATAGTGATTCAGTGTCTTTGTTTCCTAAGGAGTCTTTTTTAATTCAAAGGGTAGCTAATACCAATTTTCTCCTAAACTTATTAAAACAAAGCTAATGAAATATAAGTTTCTCTTATTAAGTCTTTATTGGATAGTAGCCTGTGTTTGAGGTGAGGTAGACAGTTTATGTTGTCTTGTTATTATTGCAGGAAAAGGGGAAAGGCATGTCTTTAAAAAAAAGTTTCTCAGAACTTTAGCAACTTTGGTTCATTTGTGAATTTAAAACTATGATCCCAGTGTTGTGGCTAAGTAAATTATTTAACCTTTTCTTGGTCTGTGGAATGAAGAGACTGACGGCCCCAGCCTGTTTCTTTTGGAGGTTGAGAATATATGTGGGATAAAATCTCTACAGCGTTTAAGTCCTTCTGAAGAAAGACCCAGCACAGACATAAGGCATATTCTGGGGCAGGGCCAGTTCAGCCATGTGTAAGCTTGTGTTTTCAAGGCTTTGCAGGTAGTTTTAGATTGTGACTTGGGAGACAGCTGAGAGGGATGTCCTCAAGGGATAGGCTGCCCCAACTAGTACCTGGCTGGGAATCCTTGTCCAGGAGTACTCTCTCTACTCTTCATCTTCAGCATGCAGGGCATTTTTCTAGTCACTAAAAGTGCTGAGTAGTTTATCATTCTGCATTCACATTTTAGAGGTAAATATTGAAAATTGGTAGTAGATTTTCGACTTAATTTACTGCATATTTATTCAGCACTTACTACCTGTGGCCCTTTGTTTATCGCCAGGATGGATAGGGAGGTGAAATTTGACGACATCCCTAACTTTAAGGAGATTACCATATACAGATGCTCCTTGACTTATGGTTACTTCCTGATAAACTGTCACAAGTCCAAAATATCATGTCTAAAATGCATTTAAGACACCTAACCTACTGAATGTCATAGCAACATGCTCAGAGCATTTACCTTAGCCTACAGTTGGGCAAAATCATCTAACACAAAGTCTATCCTACCTAATAAAGTAGTAATATGCAAATTGACCGTACCCTCGCTACGCCCGAGCCACCCCCACCAGCCAAAGCCACGCCCACCAGCCAATCAGGGTGAGTATGCAAATTACCCAACAAAGATGGCGGTTAATTTGCATACGCTGAGGGAGGGAGGAGTGAAGACTGAAGACAATTTAGAAGGAAGAGGGAGGAAAAGTGGAAAGCAAGGTGGCTGCCAGAGGGAAAGCCCGGGTGGGGCGGAGCGGGGCGGGCGGCAGTGGCGCACGGGTGCAGGCGCGGCGGCCACAACGGCAGCAGCGGTGGCAGCGGCAGCACATGCGGCCGCAGCGGCCACTTGCAGGATTCTTCCTGCAAATGGGCTACTAGTTTTATAATAAAGTGTTGAATGTTTGATGTTATTTATTATGCGTGTTGCTTTTGCACCATCATAAGGTTGAAAAATTTAGGTCGAATCATTATAAGTCAGGGACCTTCAGTCGTAGGAAAGGGGAACTGTTCTCAGTGAAGCATATGTGATGCAGAATGAGATAAGCACAGGGTGGGAAGGCCAAGGAAAATGTCATGGAGAAGCAGGTGTGCCTACTGGGCTTTAAACGGGGCTTAGATTTTGATAGATGAGCTCAGATAGGAGGGAAAGCCTAGACAGGATGTCCAAGGCAGGAAATTGAAGGTGGGTTTTGGAAAACGTAGTCTGGTCCAACTAAAACACTGGATCTGTGAGGTGGAAGTGATCTGCTTAAGGCTGCCCAGTGTGGAGGGCCTACAATGCTTTCAGATTTTACCTGGAGATATTGGAGGGTGGTGGTGGTGGGGGGGAGGTAGCCCTGGAAATTTTTGAGTAGGGGTTAAAAGATCAAAGTTGTTTTAGACATCTTTTTGGCAGATTTTTCTATTTTTTACACATTATTAAAGAATTTGAAATGGAGACCAGATTATGGCTTTAGAATAAACCAGAATCCTATTGGCCTCTGCAATTTGATTCTCATTTGTAGTTGTTTCTTGTCTAGCAGGATCTGTCTGTCACCCCATGTATTTCTTCATTTGCCTTTGCACACAGTGTCTCTAGTTAGTTTCATGAGGCAGATGATTTTTTTAAGACCACATGTAAGACACACTTTCTTATAGTATGAAGTTAAGTATGCTCCCTTTCTTCTGTTGTTGCACTTTCATTTTCTTGGGTTTGATCCTTTGTGCTACTACTGATACTAAAATTCAACCTGTTCTCCTTTTCAATAGAAATTGTTTCTCATCCTAACTTTTATTGAAGTCTCTCCCTAAAGCAAATCTGACTAGAGGCCACTTCCAAACCAGGTGGCTCATTTGAACTTTATTCCCAGTGCCTGAGGATACTGTACAGAGAGTAGACAGTCTGGCTTCTTTCCCAAGGTATGACAGAGAGGTGGGCTTCTCCATTAGTGTTTTCTGGCTTGAAGGGAGGAGCTTGAAGCCTTTACTGGATGATCAGCTGCAAATTCTGAGGAAATTGCTGACAAATTTAGAGGTGGATTTCCCATTTCCCATTACTTAGAAATGTGAAGAGATACTAGCCAAAGCTTTTTTATTGTTTTGACAGACATGCTTGTGTATCCTTGTATATGTGGTTTCATAATAAATATAAATGGACTTTTGGGTACTTTGAACTTCATAAGCTATTTAAATTAAAGAAATTCTTGTAACTGTAAATTCCTGAATTTTAAATTTTTATTATTTCTTAAAAACAGCCTTCATAGTTAATATACCAGAAAACATTTAAAATTGCTTCAGAGTGTTAATAAAAAGAATATTGAAATAGTTACTACTTAATATTTCTCTTGCCATTTCCTGCCACATTTATGCTTCATTTCTAGACTTCAGTTTACCAATATAATTTAAAGGATGAGGGTTTTTGTAAAACGCCTTTGGAATTCTCCAAAAACTAAGTTGTTTAAGTGGTATTTTTTTGATCATCAAAATGGCAGAGGCAAAAAATAAAAAGAAAGAAGGAGGCTGAAACTAAAATCTTGCTGTGTTGGGGTTTGTGTTATTAGCTGATCTCTTAGTTGAAATTAAGTATGAGAAATATGTAAAGTGCCTTGCCTAGGCTTTATCACATAATAGGAAGTTTTAAAATGTTATTTCTTTCCTTCCTGGAAATAATTATACTTTTTTTTGTAATGATGTGAGTTCCCAAAATTTTTGGTTAACTCTATTACATCATCTTTTCCTCTGAAATCTAGTCTATCTCCTCCACCCCCAACTACCCTCCTGCGCCCCCCCCCCCACACACACAATTAGTCTGTGTAGCAATAAACAAGGAATGTTAGAGTCAGTTCTCTGTGTGATCCTCCCCTTCTCTGTAGGAATCCTCAGGAGAGCACTAGCACCTGAATCTGTATGTAAGGTCTAAACTTGTTGTCCTACTTATTTCATAAGTGGTATCTTCTTTCCTCTCTGTCTCCCTCAAAACATCTCATCTTGATACAAAATAGGGAATTTCAACCTTTGAGGAGAATTTTCCACGAGCTTATGGGTGACAGTCTGACTTACGGTATATTTATTTAGATCTGCACAATTTATTATCTTGTTTTGCAAGCCACCATGTGTACTGTTTGATTCGTCATGTTTTCTACCAAACAAAACATCTTGTGTTTATTTAAAATGTAATTTGTATTTCTATTAGGTTGATGTGCTGCATGTTTTAAAATACCTACTAAGCATGTTCATGTTCATGCAGTAGCCCATTTTTATGAGATATATGATGTGATTTAGTTAAAGCTGAACTTGGGAGTATCTAATTCTGATTATTTAGAGCATATGTATTGGCAATACATCACTTAATAGATAGATTTCTACAAATAAAAAGCCTCATAAAATGAATGAGTAATAAAGTTGTATATTAATAAGACAAAGGGCCAAGAGCATTAGAACTTTATATAGCTTAATGCTATTGTAATTGTATCTTCTTAAAATAATGTCAGCCAGACATTGTGAGGAGTCCTTTTAAATTGAAGTTCTAGTGTTGGCTGTTATTTCCTTGATTGATACCTTCACATCATACTTCTTTGGTCGTGGCTTCCATTGAGAGCACTTAAGAATCTCACCAGCAGACATGTCAGAATGGGTCAAGACTTCTGCTCTAACGTCTATTAGTCATCATCTCTTGCTTTTCTTGTAGACCATGGCAAAAGTTATAACCACTGTACTGAAGTTCCCTGATGATCAGACTCAGAAAATTTTGGAAAGAGAAGATGCTCGACTAATGGTAAGCTTTAAAAATAGGTTACTAATAGAAGATGACTTTGTCTTATCCTATATAATAAAAGCCTAATATGCAAATTGACTGAATGGCAGAACAACTGGCAGAATGACTGGTCGCTATGATGTACACTGACCACCAGGGCAGATGCTCAACACAGGAGCTGCCCCAAGCCTGCAGGCCCCAGGCCAGCCAAGGCGGGTGCCAGCAGGGGCCCCCGATCTTCCCGCCGGTTGCCCCACAGATCGGCCCTGATTTCTGGCCAGGTCTAGGGACCCTACCTGTGTATGAATTTCGTGCACCGGGCCTCTAGTCTACTTCTATTCTGTCTTATTTACAAAGACTTTGAGTTGGTAAAAGAAATAAAATTTTTTTATTATTATACTATAGTCTGAAAAATGAGAGTGAATCCACAATAAGAAAGTTTAATTTAGGGCAGATATGTGAATGGGTGTCTTCAAGGAAAGAACTGTCTTATTTAATAGCAAATATGAGGTTGATGCCCATATATGCTATATTGGATTTCCAGAATTTGGGCTATTTATAGGAAGGATAGAAAAGGCATTTTTCTGGTATAACCATTAAGTATATAATGATGTTTTACAGATTGCAGTTCTTTATTCTATTTTAGTTGATTTTCAAATATACAGTAATTCTGAGTGAAAGAATTTAAGCATTAAAAAAATATGTTTTAATTGATTTCAGAGAGGAAGGGAGAGGAAGAGGGAAGGAAAATATCAGTGATGAGAGAGAATCATCACTCGGCTGCCTCCTGCACACCCCATACTGGGGATCGAGCCCAAAACTGGGAATCGAACCATGACCTCATGGTTCATAGGTCGACACTCAACTACTGAACCACACTGGCTGCGTGAATTTAAGCATTTTTGAGCTTGTGACATATCCTACCAGAGAAATGTAGATAACGAAATTATTAGAAACCTTTGTGTGAAGTCAGCTGTGATTAAATTGGAACAAACACACACTTCATAAGTTATGCAAAATTCTCCATGCCTAACTTCTTTTGCCCTGTTTCATGATCTCAGTACTGCACTTCTCTTTTCTTCTCTCCTCACTGAAGCAAGAAAAGATCTTCTCCTTAGTGATGGGTTAGCCCCGTGGTTGGCAAACTGCGGCTCGCGAGCCACATGTGGCTCTTTGGCCCCTTGAGTGTGGCTCTTCCACAAAAGACCACGGCCTGGGCGAGTCTATTTTGAAGAAGTGGCGTTAGAAGAAGTTTAAGTTTAAAAAATTTGGCTCTCAAAAGAAATTTCAATCATTGTACTGTTGATATTTGGCTCTGTTGACTAATGAGTTTGCCGACCACTGGGTTAGCCTATATTTGAGTATCTCCAGAAAGAAGGACTAAACCAATAAGTAATTATCTCCCAAAGCATTCCACCTTATCTAGACAGATTGTGTGTGTCTTAGAAAAGTTCTTGCTTATCTTGAGCCCAAATCTCCCTTTCAGTAGTGGTCAGCAATTTGTTCTGGTTCTAACCCATAAAACTGATGCATAGTGAAAGAGATTGCACGTGTAAAATATTGATTTATAATCTTAAAAGTTGTTTTGACTCTTGATTTTTAAAATAATTATGTAGTAAGTTATCATTGTCAAAACACATTGTAAACAATTCAGAAGCATTACACAGAAGGGGAGGCCTTCATGATCTTCAGCCCCCCAGCTGTTTCACCATGCCAAGACCATCGTTGTTTATAGTGTGGTGACTGTCCCAGATTTTCTAAGCTTTATTAATATGTTAATAATTATTCCTTCATCACTTAATTATTTCATAAAAATGAGAGTAGGCAGCAGCTTGCTTTTTTCACTTACCCTATTTTTATATTATGCCACCTCATTACAAATAGTTCTACCTCGTTCTTTTTAATGGCTGGTTTTATGATTATATGGATGTCCTTCAATTTAATTCACCAGTTTCCTATTCATGGACACTTAGGTGGTGTCCAGTTTTTCAATACTTACGAGCATAGACACAGGGGAGCATCCATATACATATATTTTGCAAGTTTTCCAATAGTATATTAACCTTATTGTGTTGTGTGTGTTGCAAATATTTTCTAGTTTGCCTTTTGATTTTGCTACTTTTTACTAACTTCACATTAAATATAAATAAATAAGTAAAGTGGTACTTCTAAGGTTGGTCACATTATCCAAGAATAGACTCAGATTTTATAAACAACACCTGTTTTTTCCTGATGCTCTTTTAAAGCAGATCAGGAAGCTAGTTAATAATCTTGGATTATGACCATCTTAAAACAGGACATAGAATTTACTGCAGAAGGTTGCTGTATTAAAACTATGTTTGAAATTGGGTCCCTTTTTTTTAGTTTTTTTTAAAAATATATTTTTATTGATTTCACAGAGGAATGGAGAGGGAGAGAGAGATAGAAACATCAGTGATGAGAGAGAATCATTGATCAGCTGCCTCCTGCATGCCCTCCCACTAGGGATTGAGCCCCCAACCCAGGCATGTGCCCTTTACCAGAATCGAACCTGGGACCCTTCAGTCCACAGGCCGACGCTCTATCCACTGAGCAATACCAGCAAGGGCTGAAATTGGGTCCCTTTAAATGGAAATTTGGGATGGGTCATCTTTCCTAAAACTATTCCTGATGTACTGTTGAATTACAAGAGAACTACTCAGTGATAAAATTGACATACATTTGAAATGACAATTTGACATAGATATACTGTAGTCATATTCATCAACATTTTCCCATAACCTTTTGATGGTCAATTGAGATTATGTAAATCAAATTTGAATGTGTACTTTAATGAAATTATGAAATACATCTTTTTATAAAACAAGTAATTATACTCTAATTAATGTAGCATATCAATACGTACTTAAAAGTGGGAAGTACATTTTTAATTATGTTGTTTAAATTTTTAAACTAAAGTTACAAGTAAAAATCTCAGCTACATAGTGTTATATTTAGAATAGGAGGGAGGTATTACAGATTCCTTATACTTTGCCTATACTTCCTTGATTTGAGGAGATTTGAGAAAAATTTAAGTAGAATCTGTTTAATCATTTGAAGCTCATATACACATATAACCTATGTTTTATATTAAGTCTTAAAACTAACCCAATAAGCTTTTTTTCTCCCTGGCTTTGTAGTATACTTCACCTCGCAGTGGTATCTTCTGAGTAAACCATCAGTCTGTGCTTAGTTAGCATGTGGTGAGTGAAGAATAATGTCTTGTGTCTTCTGTGTTGCATGATACTAACCATTTCTCTGGAATTCTTTTGCTTTTTTGTTTAATGAATATATATGATTTTGCTATGGGTTAATATAGGTGTTTTCCATTAATTCTGTTTAATAGATTAACAATCACCTCCACCAGTAAGGTTATATAATTTTAGGGAGTTTTAGTTCTTTAAATAGTACTTGAAAGTTTCAGAATTGCTCTTTTGAAATTTTGTTAAAGAATCCAAAAAAGTACTTAGGCATTCTATATTCATTTTAGTTTTTTAATTCCCAAGAATGTTCTTTGAAGTCAATAAAGATTGTAAGAAAGAAATGAAAAATCATTTTCTAGGTAAAAGTGAAGTGATATATTTCACAAATCCAGAATTTAAAATATTGTAAAGCTTACTTAGCGTCAAGGCTAGTCCGAAATAATGAAAATTAGTAAAGTTGATTTAAAAATAAATGCAGTTTTATTACTTCCTGGGATCAACAAAATAACACATTTGTCCTGTGGAGACCCTTAGGCAGCCTGCTTTAATTGAAGATGGCTATTTCTAACTAGAGGCCCAGTGCATGCAATTTGTGCACTGGGAGGGGGGTGGGTCTCTCAGCCCGGCCTGTGCCCTCTCGCAGACTGTGACCCCTCGCTCCTTACTGCTCGCTGCTCCTTAGCGCTGCTGTGGAGGTAGGAGAGGCTCCTGTCACCGTTGCTGTGCTTGCTAGCCATGAGCCCAGTTTCTGGCTGAGCGGCGCTCTCACCGTGGGAGCGCACTGACCGCTAGGGAGCAGCTCCTGTGTGGAGCATCTGCCCCCTTGTGGTCAGTGAGCATCATAGCGACCGGTCATTCTGATCTTTCCACTGTAATGGTCGCTTAGGCTTTTATTATATAGATTTCATGTTGTTATAGTGAAGTGGAGGCATCTAAAATATTTCAAAGCAGTTAACCGTCTTCACTATTTCAACACCCCTTCAATTACCTCCACATATTATTCATGCAATTAGCTTGACTTAGCAGCCCCTGAAAATTTAGAGAACATTTTTACCTCAAACTTAGCTAGAATTTTCACAAATCACAAATAACCTGATCACAATTAATAAACTTAATTACAATTAAAGACTTCCTATGATTGTTAATTTGGCTAGTATTCAGCTAACAGTATCAAGGTTTAAAATTCCAATATACAACATTTTAAAAAAACTTTAGCTTTAAAAATTCTTTTTGCCTACATTTGAGGCTCATTTTGATTTTAATATATATCAATTAATTCGCCTTAGTGATTACCTAGAATTATCTTGGTCATGTAAATCCCATATCAAACTCAGTAAGTCTTAAATTTTCCTTAATATATATATGTGTATGTGTATATATGTATATATATATATATATATATATATACACACATATATATATATATATATATATATATATATATGTATATGTATATATATATTGATTTCAGAGAGGAATGGAGAGGGAGAGAGAGAGGTAGAAACATCAATGATGAGATAGAATCCTTGATCGGCTGCCTCCTGCACGCCCCCCACTGGGGTTTAAGCCCGCAACCCGGGCATGTGCCCTTGACCGGAATCAAACCCTGGGCCCTTCAGTCCACAGGCTGACACTCTATCCACTGAGCCAAACCTGCTAGGGCAAATTTTCCTTTTTTAATATAAGTATCTCATCATGCTTATTACATTATTGCATTTAAGTACTGTCATTAATCACTGGAAATGATTACTGTGTAGCATTTCTATTGATTGATTAATTGACTGTCTCCTCAACTGTTAGTTTGATGTGCAAAATGGTATAATAAACACTTATATACCCTCACCTGTATTCACCAATTACAAACATTTTGCCAAACTTTTTCACTTGCTCTCATTCTCACTCTTTCTCTCCATGTGTATTTCCCCTCTGTAACATTTGACAGTTGCTTGCAAACATAAACTAAACATTTTAGCAAATATCTTTAAGAACAAAGGCTTTTCTTACATACTCATAATACAATAATCACTCTCAGGAAATTTAATATTAACATAATACTGTTATCTAGTATATAGTAATACTTACATTTTTCCAGTGTCTGAAAGAATGTCTTCCATAATTTCTTAAATTTCAGGATCCATTCAGAGATTGCATATTGCTGTTTATTGTCATGTTTTTCTAGTTTCTCCTTTAAATTAGAGAACTCCTCACAGCCATTTTGTCTTTCATGATATTGACATTCATTTTTGGGTCATGCATGAATTTTTTCCTGCAACAGCTCAAGTGAGGTTTTGAAATA
Organism: Cnephaeus nilssonii; assembly: GCF_951640355.1. Classification (NCBI taxonomy): domain Eukaryota; kingdom Metazoa; phylum Chordata; class Mammalia; order Chiroptera; family Vespertilionidae; genus Cnephaeus; species Cnephaeus nilssonii. The sequence continues at coordinate 10,292,780 of NC_137088.1, read as the reverse complement.
ATAACTGACATGGGAATTTAAATAGAAGGTTTTTTTTATCTTGTCTAGATATCTAGGGCCAACATGATAATTGAGCTAGTTTTATAAAGAATATGATGCTATTTGAAGTACATCATAAGTAGTGGATTATATTGTTCATTTATAAATTGAGAAGACTTTAAAAGTTTCTCTTTTCAGTAAATATATATGAAAGTTTGTCTCATTAGTCTTATTCAGTAATTTATTTTCATGGCTTTTTTAAAACCTCATATTTGATCTGACTATGAGACTTTAGCATTTTAAGACAACTTATTAGGAAGGTTTGGCATTATTTCTCATAACATTTTACATTTTTAAAGTTAAGTTTGTTAATTTCAGGTGAGGCATAGCTTTTACACCAAAATGCTATTTGTCCTTTGCTGCCACGCATGCCACCCCTGAGAACTGCAGTATCTAGGAAAACCACACATTGGGGCAAGGGAGGGACTCTCTCCTCTGTACTGCAGTCTGAATTGCTGCATCCCAGAGAGACTGCTGAGTCAGCATGGTGACTCTTGGCTTTCTCTATCTATGACCTGGTAGCATTCAATATATGGTGAAAGGCTACAGCTTCAGTGTCACTTACAAACACTGTTTGTCAGGATTGCTGACTCTAGGTCAGATCATTCCAAGGACATTGATTTTTAGAAGATTTCTGTAGGTCTTAATTCTTAGAAAATTTCTACTTCAATCCCAGGCCATAGAATATAATTGAAGTTTAACTTGAAACAACTAATCTCCCAAAGGGTTGGCTTTAAAGATGTGTTTTTCTTTATCCTTGTCTCCTTTTCCTTTTCCAGTCATGGCTTCGGTCTTCATCTTGAAGAAATGAGGAGAATCGTGTTGGGCAAGGTTGGAAGGGTGCACATTGCTGCTCTTTGAGAAAAGCTCTTGTTCAGGGCTCTTCCTGCAGCCAAAAGACCAAGAAAAATCTGACATTGGCCCACATTTAGCCTTTAAAATAGGTTGTATCAGTGGGAAATGGTGGTAGTTTTTTCTTTCTTCTTTTTTCTCCTGGGAAGAGTTTTGTGTTGTTTAAAAATTTAAAAATAACTTAACCTGATTTATGGACTCACTAAATGTTTCTTTCTTCCATTCTTTTTGTCTCTCTTTTAGAAGAACTGCTTGCCTTTTCTATTTATTTTTAAAGTGATTTTTAAAAAAGACTTGTGCAATACATTTTGAGGTGAAACTTAGTGGGGGTTTTTTTTCTGATAAATTAGAGCATTTAATTTACTATTTTATCCAGATTGATTTGTTGAAATTTACTGAAGACTAGTTCTTTAAGTTATGACATATGAGAAATCCAAACTGCAGTACCTCATTGTTTACTTAGCTTTTGTACTTATATTTTTCAGAGGAAAAAATACTACTGTAAATTGTAAATAGTCAACACATAACTATTGTATGCAAACCTGTGACTGTTGGCAATGTCATCTCGGAAGAACAGATAAATAAAGTTTATTTACTATATAAAATGTTCTGATTATGCTTTTTTTTTTCTATGTTGAAATCTACTTCAAAATAGTTAAGAACTTATTTTCTATCTGGGTGAATATAATGAACTGTTTGTCAAGATGAGTATTTGGAAAGTTATTTTTATTTTTATTTTTAAAAATATATATTTTATTGATTTTTTACAGAGAGAAGGGAGAGGGATAGAGAGTTAGAAACATCGATGAGAGAGAAACATTGATCAGCCTTCCGCACACTCCCCACTGGGGATGTGTCCGCAACCAAGGTACATACATGCCCTTGACCGGAACCAAACCTGGGACCCTTGAGTTCGCAGGCCGACGCTCTATCCACTGAGCCAAACCAATTAGGGCTGGAAAAGTTTTTTTATGTTCAAAATTAGCGTGGCCACGGATGGTATATGCTAGATGGTATGCGTCTGCCAACCTGGAGACACTTTCTCTTCCTGGACTAGGCCATACTCTGAGTTTTTTAAAACTTAGTGAGAGACATTTCTGGATACCAAGAGATGGAACTGTTCAGAGGGTTTCACACACTCTTTATATTCTAGCAAATACAGTGTTCAGTTTCTAGGTATTATCTAACCTCTGCCTTAGGGTGGAATCTCATTTCCAGACATTTTGGACCTTAGCCTTGCTGTGTATTGTATTGTGATAGAGTGGGGGGCTTGAGCGGGTGGATGACCAGGGGTCTTCCCATAGCCCACAGCTGACTGCTTGGAGGGCTATTGTTCCAGCAAGGGAAGAAGAGGGTCTTTTCCATCCCTCCCTCTCTCCCTCCCTCCCTCCTTCCTTTGCTCCTTCCCTCTTTTTCTTTCTTCTTTCCTTTCTTTTTAAATCAAGATTTTCTCAAGAGTGAAATTTTGTCCCACTGAAGAATTTCTGACAACAGACATAATGTCTTTCCCTAGGGTGGATTGTCGATTCTTAGTGAAATTCATTTACAACTTCCAACAATTTCTCCCTAGCTCATTTCTTGAGATGAGCATATCAAAGAGTGCAGAGGTCAGCAAACTTTTCTTTGTCAAGGGCCAGATTGTAAATGGTTTCAGCTTTATAGGCCATACAGTTTCTGTGACAACCTCTCACCTCTGTCACTGCAGTACAGAAGCAGTCACAGATAATACATAAATGAATGAACATTATCTGTATTCCAATAAAACTATTTACAAAAACAGGTGGCAGGCTGGATTTGCCTTGCGGGCTGTGGTTTGCCAACCCTGGAGAAAGCACACAAGCTGGATTTTAGACACGGAGCGGGGGAAGGAGTGAACAGGAGTTGCTCATTTTCCTCAGTGCAGGCATGACTAAGAATAATGGTGATACTCTCCTGTTACTTTTCCAGCAAAAAGGACAAAGCCTTACATTGTGCTTAGTGCTGGGGTCTCATCTGTCTGGAACTTTTTTTTTTTTTATTGTCTAAAGTTTTACATTTGTCTTCTTTTTCCCAATCTCCCCCCCGCACCCCCGCCAGCCATTCCCACCCCAGGCAAGCCCCGTGTCTGGGACATTTAAAAAAATACTTTTAATTGATTTTTAGAGAGAGAGGAAGAAATTTGGGCTCATTGTAGATGATTTGGAGGATATATATTTAAAAAACAATCCTCCAGAATCCCCCACCAAAATATTACTCACTGTGTTATAGAATTGTACACCTATGTACTTTTATTAACCAATGTCACTCCAATAAATTCAATAAAAATTTTTGAAAGATTTAAAAACTATTACCTCTGTTACTTTGGTGCATTTAATAATGGAGTATTTTTTCTAAGAATGAATAGCTATATGGAAGACATATATGTGTGTGTGTGTGCATACATGCCTACATTTATATGTCTGTTATATTGTTGGCCATCAAAATTTCCTTTAAACTTTTTAATTGCTGCGTAATACTTTATCCTATGCATATGCTATCATTTAACCCCTTTCTCCATTGTTGAACATTTAGGTCATGTGTAATTAGTCCCTTTATTCAGTACTCCATGTTGCTTTTACTGTCCACATTGTTGACACTCTTGAAAATACATTTCAGGACCAACCTTTCTCTCAACTGCCTTTGGGGCCAAACACATGGACACATTTCAGATTGCTGTGTGCCTAGCTTGCCTGGCATCGTTTCCTCTAACATTCCAGAGATGTGATGCCTGGATGAACACTCTCAGCCAGTACACTCTGAGGACACTACATTTCAAAACTGGGTTTCACCCAAATGTGAAATGTCAAAGGCAAATGGAATAGCTGTGCCTAACACATACTTTCCACGGAGGGTGGGTGGGTGCAGCCGCAGCCGCATTCCTCCCGTCCCCCTTTTATAACAGTTTCCTCCTGCCTTCATTTGGGATCCTCTTTAGTTAGGTTTTGTGGATGTTGTTACATTCTTTAGAAGTGTTCAAACACCATACATGTGAACATCACCTTATGGTGACGGTACAGATGCCAGGGCAGAAATGGCAACCTGCAAGCATTCTGCTGCTGTCAGAACCTGGGCCAAACCCGGAACTCAGGGCTGGGGAGATTCACACCATCTCTTGTATAACAGTTCCCTCCTGCCTTCATTTGGGACCCTCTTTAGTTAGGTTTTGTGGATGTTGTTACATTCTTTAGAAGTGTTCAAACATCACATGTGAATTCACCGAGGGGGTGAACATGTGAGGCCCTTCAATGCAAACAACTTACCGAAACACTTCGCAATTCAGTACTCTGCAGCCACTGACAATCAGCTGAGTTCACACATGACATCAAACCTGTTTGCCATCACAACTCTGAATGTCTCTGATCCAGGGTCTCATCTCCAGGTGTTCTGGATTTTACTCTCCAGTCTCTGATCACCAGCATCCAGGCTCCTCATCCTCTCCAGGCAGGAGGCCAGGTAGTCATTCAGGCCTTGCCTAGTCTCCTTGCTCTGGATGCCCCTTATGCCTGCTAGACCCTGGGCCACCCCCACAGCCAAGCCTGGGGACTCCCAGCCGCTCTGAAGTGGGACACGGAGATCCTGGAGCCCGAGTCCCTGGCGCCTGCGTAGGTGTTGGCCACGCTGCTGGCCATCGGGGCCGGGCCAGTGGCTGTGTGACTGCAGGGAGCCCAGGCCTGGGAGTTGGGTGCTGGAGAAGCTGGAGTGAGTGCTGAAGCTCATGTTCGGGGAGGAAGGTGAGAGGCCAAAGCTGCCCAGGTTCAGGCAGCTCAACCTTTGAGTCTTTGTGTTTTTTTTGGTGGATTCATTTTAAAAGTTATGATTGAAGAATTTATTTAGATTTGTCATCTTAAACTGAACGTTTATTGTTTATAAACAATATTGGAATATTTACCATACGTGTTATATATAAGTTTAATTGGTTAAATTTATCAACCTTCAGTAAATAAGGAGTTACATAAGTAATTGGAAGGTTTTTTTGAGTCTGGTAAATACATGAATACTTATAAAGAAAATCAATATAGATACATTTATTTTTTTATTTTATTTTTTATAGATACATTTATTAATGCAAAAATTTCAAATATTTTAAAGGGAGTTTTGTGAAGTTATAAAAAATCTTTAAAATAATTTCTTGAAATTTGGTACATTTATAATTAGAATAATGAGATTTTTAAGCTGAACTTACTCATGGTTCTACATCTGATCAATTCAATATTAACCTTTTAACCAAAATAGTCTTTGAATGAAACTTACTCTTAAATCTCTCTGAAGATACTAATTACGATGTTAAAAACAATTTTCTTCTTTATCCTACAGCTCTGCTTTCTCTGGAGGTGGTATTCTGTTAATATTTTTCTTTATGTTACTGATGTTTCCCGGTGCCTGGCAATCCTTGCTTGACCAGTGAAGCACAAGGTAGGCTGCTCTCATGGCTGGAATGAGTTTCCCTTTGCATTTGTCTGTATCTGTTTGCCTCACAGGTCTGTCCCCAAATGCACGGGGCTACCTCTGCATCCCATGTCTATTCTGGCTTTTAAGACCTGACTTTCTTTTTTTCAAAAATGTTTCATGCAACATACAGACAGAATAGTGGATAAAACACATATGCTCAGCATAATGAATAGTTATAAATCAAATACCACCAAATTAAAAAATAGAATATTGTCATTATTCTAGAAGGCCACCTCCCAAGTGTCCTTTCCTATCAAACTCTCTCCTCTGGAAGAAGTAGCCACTCTACTAACTCTACTGTAATAATTACCACCTGTGTAAGCAACTCTAACCTACATTTTAATTTTGTCTTTAAAAACTATTCCATGAATAGAATCAAACTATATGTATTTTTTTTCCAGTCTTCTGTTGAGGTAATTAAAGAGGCAAGTAGCAGAGGGGCTCCAACGCCTTGGTAGTCTAGCCAAGCCAAGCTAAGCCAGAGTTCACGTGTGGAACTGAGAAAATGAAACTCATGAGCAGCCAATCAAACAGCCCACTGGGCTTTCCTAAATAAGGCAACTGCTGCAGCCACAGCCAATGAAATGATTTCCTTGCTCAGCTTCCCTGTCTTCACTACAAAAACCCAACTGCTTTTGGTTCAGGGAGATGTGAGCCCAGCACATGGGCTGGAGCCCACGTCACACATTTGCACAAAGGGCCACAGCACACACCCCAACTCCATCGGAGGCCTTGGCCCCAGTGACAACGGTCCTGACTAGTCGTTGGTTGCTACGCATAGCGAACGGTAGCGACTCTTTGTGTGATGGCCAATGTCTGGAGGAAGCAGAGGAGCTAGTCAGCAGGAGAGGGCTGTGCTGAGTGAGGGCTGCGCCCAGGGGACCGAGCATATGGCTGCAGGGCCTTCTAGGTGACAGGCACCTCCTGCAAACTCTTCTCTTAGAGGAGGCCCATACTCTTTCTAGGAGTCAAGTGTCCTCAGAGTCACAACCTCTGCCAGCCTTGGCCTGTGACCTCAGCATCCCCAGGATTGACATTAAGCAAGCACACGGTTCGCCATTGCCACCAGCAGCTGTCACGGGACCTGGGAGTGGGCATCCTGCACCACAATTTGCTTCTTTGTCCCAGAACCCCCGTTCCTGCCCACCGTTACTCCCTAGCAGGGAGCTCTGCTTCCCCTCCGTGGGGGCAGTATTGCCCTCAGGGCTGGTCTGAGCCCAGAGCACAGCAGACCTCACACCACCTTTAGGCCACTTGCTCTGGTTCAGCCAGGTTGCACCCTGAACTTTCTGATGCCAGCTTCCCTGATCCCTTGTTTTCAGCTGGACCCTGGACTGAGGTCTGACCCGATCCAGAATTTAATCAACAAAAGCAAAGGGAGAAGGCTTGCGCCCCTGGGAGTTGGCAGAGGCTTGGGAGAGCTGGAGGCGGGCCAGGGAGGAAGCGGCCTCAGGGGCCGGGCCCACAGGGCATGAGCTCCAGTCTGAGCTCACTCCACAGACCCCAGGGTGTGGAGAATTGGCCTCTCTGCCCCAGGGTGGCGGGCTCTTGCCCTGCCTGGCTCGGGGTGGGCGGGGTGGGGATGCGACACGCAACAGATAGCACGGCTTAGGTATCAGCACTGGCTGAGAACTCAATTTTTCATTTGTTTCCTTATCCCTCCTGCGGCTCCTTTGTTGTCCCTGCTCCATTGACCACAGCTAATTCTGATGGGCAGCCATGTGGTGGGGCCCCCAGGACGCAGGGCGTGGTGCAAGTGTGGGAACATGGGCAGGACATTGGCAGGACATTCTGGGGCAGAACATTCCAGGCCCTCTGGGCACTGCCTTCCAAGCAGGGACACCACAGTCCCTTCCTTTTCTAAGGGGGCAGTGGTGGGGTGTGGCCAGGAGAGAACAGCTCCTGGGGCCTACTGTCGACCGGGGTACCATAACTTTTGTCTGTTTACAAATACTCATCTTCCTCTCTCCTCCCTTCTCTCTTCAGCCACTGACAAAGGTTGGTGTTTGAGGGGGGTTGTTTTTCCAGAAAAGCTTTGTTCTGCAGGTTGCAGGGGGTCCCCCAGAGAAGCATTTCTGATACCTCCCAAGCAAGAACAGCATGTTGGGGTGCTGAGGAGACTACCCAGAGAGCTGCAGTCATATGCAGGCCTCCATGACGGTGCCTTTTAAAACAAACTTTTTACTGGAGTGTAACATACATGCAGAAAGTGGGTTAAGATTTGCAGGGCTAGGTGAGTCATCACAAAATGAACCTTTATTCAGTCACCACCCGAGTCAAGAAAAACCCTATGTTGCCCGGCTGGCATGGCTCAGTGGTTGAGCGTTGATCTATGAACCAGGAGGTCATGGTTCGTTTCCCGGTCAGGGTATATGCTTGGGTTGCTGGCTCAATCCCAGTAGGGGACGTGCAGGAGGCAGCTGGTCAATAATTCTTTCTCATCATTGATGTTTCTATCTCTCGCTTCCTCTTTCTTCCTCTCTGAAATCAATTTAAAAAAAAAGAAAGAAAGAAAAACGCCGTGTTACCAGCTCCCTGAAGCGCCACTTTTGCCCTAACACTTTCCTACCCCCATCCCCAAAGTTACCTCTCTCCTATCTGGTGACATCAGAGGCTCATTGGACCTGCTCTTGAGCTCCCTATAAATGCAGTCAGGTGGTCGGGTCAGGTCAGGTGGGAGGTGCTCCTTGCGTCCATCCTCTTCTGTTCAGGAATCTATCTGTGGGATGATCCAGCCAGTCGGAGCAGGTAGTAGCACTTGGTGCATTCTCATTGGTTAGTTTATAGACGATGCCCACGGGTCTCGAAGAACCCTTGCAAGCAAAAGTGGATAGTAAATGAAGGCTTGACTCGGAGGAACATCTGAGCTAAAGCCAGCCCCCCACGAGGATGGTTTCAACTGAAGCGACACCCCCTCCCCCAACTTGACAAGGAGGCTGATTCTGTGTAGCCCTTCCAGGGCAGGTCTGAGTAGGCCACCTGCCCCCTTTGGGCTTGGAGACCCCCCTTGTAAAATGGCATCAAAGGAAACATTCAGCTCTGAGACCGTCTGATTTTGGGGGTCAAATTATTTCATAGGAGCAACCTCAAGCCAGAGTATTTCTAAATATCCTGGAAATTGCTCACTTCCCTGACACTTTCCTTCATTTCCAAATAGCCATCGGGTTCTGCTTCATCTACCAGGTCCCCAGGCTTTGCCGACCAGTTCCTCATCCTACGAGTCATCTTCTGCTTTCACAGCCTCCACTTGGTCCCCCCAGCAGCCACGCTGCACCTGCTGCTTCCCTGTCAAGCTGCACCTTCCCCGATAGCCAGGGGATCATGGCCAAGAACCAGCTTGATCTCTCGCAGGTTTGATTGTCACATCTTACATGGCACTGCTCAGATCCAATCTCAATGAATTATTTGGTGCGCTGACATTTGTGGGCAACAGAGTGATCTGTAAAATAATAAATATTGTGCAAAATGCACACAAACCCTTCTGAGGTTTATGAACGTGCCCATTGTTCTCCCTGCAGCCAGGGTAAACATTTCCTGCTCCTTTTCTCACCGAGAGGCCACGGTGTGGCCAATAACCAACTACAAATAAGTCTGAGCTGTGAAACGCACAGAGGCAGGCTCTGCAGTAGACATGACTGAACAGAGCAAAGCTTCAGCCTCCGTTGGAGTTCATGTGCACGCTCCATGGCCCCTGTCAATGCCTGCTGATAGGCAAAGCCCATCACCTGTCCTTAGTCACCAACACTGTGACCTTCAGCTCTCGGGGAAGTGACCAAGTGGCCACATGGGTTCTGGGAAGGCTTCCCCTGCAGCCCAGAGAACCTTAGAGGTGGGAGAGAGATGTTGTGGAGTAGAGGAAGGACCTGAGAGTCGGGTGGCAAAAAACCTTAAACACTCAAAACGAACACATTGTGTGCTATGTTAGGATAGTGGTCACGCCTTGGGGTAGTGACTGGAAAGAGGCCTGTGTAGGGCTTCTGGGGGCTGGTGCTATTCTGTCCCTTGAATTGAGAGCTGTTCTTTAGAGAGGTGTTCAGATTTTTAAAATTCATCAAACTCTACTTATGATGTGTGCATTTGTTATACTATGTAAGTTTCATTTCAACAAAAAGCTTACTTTTAAAAGCTGAATATTACCAGACTGGGATATATATATATATATCCCAGTCTGGTAATATTCAGCTTTTAAAAGTATATATATATATATATATATATATACACACACACACACACACCGAGTGGCCATATTATTATGATCTCTGAACGCATAATAATCTGGCCACTCAGTGTATATCCTATATAATAAAAGGCTAATATGCAAATTGTCCCCTTGACTAGGAGTTTGACCAGCAGGCAGGCCGGCCAACCGCCCATGTCCCCTCCCCTGGCCAGGCTGGCCGGACCCCACCCATGCATGAATTCATGCACCGGGACTCTAATATATATATACACTGAGTGGCTAGATTATTATGATCTCTGAACGCATAATAATCTAGCCACTCAGTGTATATATATATTAGAGTATATATATATTAGTGTATATATATATATATATATATATATATATATATATATTAGAGTATATATATATATTAGTGTATATACACACACACACATACATACATATATATATATATATACTATATGTATATATTAGTATGTATATATATATTAGTATATATAGTATCTATCTAATATATATATATATATATATATATATATATATATATATATATAGAGAGAGAGAGAGAGAGAGAGAGAGAGAGAGAGAGAGAGTTGGTTTGGCATTCAGAACTAAATCAGTGCAATTCATCACAAAAGAGAAAAATCAAATGACTAGCTCAATGCTGAAATTCAGCATTCATTTATGTTAAAAACTAGAATCGAAGGGAAATGCCTTAATTTACAAATATTTAGTGGGGGAAATGTTGAAAGCTTTCCAACCTGGATGCTATTGTCTCCATATCTATTCAACATTGTACTCAAAGTCTCTTCCATACAAAATGATGGGGAGGGGTGGAAGTAATGAAGCTCTCATTACTGTTTGTGGAAATTCCCAATTAATTAGAATTAATAAGTGAATTTAATGAGGTTGCCAGATATAAGGATAATATACACAAATAGATTGTATTTCTAATACTATAAATCATTAGAAAATGAAATAGAAGTCAGAAGATGAAAAAAGATGATCCGACAAACATGTTGAATGAAAGAAATCAGATACAAAGAATACATATTGTTTAATTCCCTTTATATGAAGTCCAAATATAGGCAAGAATAAACTATAGCTTTAGAAATTAGGATAGTAGTTAATTTTGGGGATGGGAGAGGGTGCTGGTTTGAGCAGAGGCTTTCTGGACATTGGCAATGTTTCCTTTTGTAACCTGGTGGTGGTTACATGAGTGCTTTATTTGAGATAACTTATTGAATTGTACGTGAATGTTTTTACACTTTTCTGTATGAGAGTCATTTAGAAATTTTTTGAAAAAATATTGTTTGGGCAGCTTGAGTTAGGTGGTCCATAATGGTCAGTTGTCTGTAGCCAGATCAAAAGAGCCATGTGGTTCAGGACAGCAGGGGTGAGAAGACAAGGAGAGATGTGGGAGGGAGAGCAAGAAGAAAGTGATCTTTTCTCACAGGGAGTTTACCCAAAGAACAATGGGTCTTCTCCCACTCCCCGCCAAACACACACACTTAAGTCTGCATTTCTCAAATAAGTTGGCCTGGCCTAGCTGGGTGCTTATTCAAAGTCATGGTTTTAGAGTCTTGGGAGGAACTCATGCTCCTCTTTTCTTTTCTTTTCTTTTCTTTTCTTTTCTTTTCTTTTCTTTTCTTTTCTTTTCTTTTCTTTTCTTTTCTTTTCTTTTCTTTTTCAATAGGCAATATTCTAATTGAATAGTAATTCTACTGAATAAACACAGTCTATAATAAAATCAAACAGAAACCAGACTAGAGTGAATGGTGGTCGATGTGTGGATCTGGCTTATTGGGAAAGCCTTAGTTTATTCCAGAGGAGGGAGGAGGATGAAATTCCTCAAGGACAGAGTGTAGGAGAAGAGAGGAGGGGCACGGAGCAGTGCCTTGGAGCCACTGTTAGCTTGTGGTCTTGAAAGATTCCCCGAGGGATGGTCTGCAGTGGGGGAGACAAGAGGCAGAGAGAGTGATCAGGGGCCCAAGGCCATCTCATGACCATGGGAAGAAAAGGGATGCGTGGACACAAGAGGCAGGATGAAGGAAGATAGTACTAGTATGTTTGGGCCCTAGATTTCATGTCGTGAGTGAAGAGGCAATTGGAAAGGACACAAAGATATTGACCTATAGCGACTGAGAGCCTGGGCCTACCCTTGCCAGACAGGGGTGAGGAGAGGACCATAATGAGGATCAGCGGTTCAGAGAGGGAAGAGGAAGACATGAAGAAGGGGCAGGAAGGGGCAGGAAGGATAAGCAGAGAAAAGCTCTTTGATTGCTGAGTTTCCCTTACAAATGGGGCAACATTGGGCAACAGCACTATTGATTCAGAGCCATTGCCCCCACCCCCTCAGCTTCCTCCTAATCCCCTACAAACACCAAATGCTCCGGGGACTTCAAGTCTCTGTTCAAGAGGGTCAACCAGGTGGCCAAACTTTTAGAGTTTCTTCCCAAATGGATTTTTCTTGAAATTAATACCCTTTGGAGAAAGACTTTGCTCAGGATCAAGATCTGCTCGGTGGATCAAGAAAAGGGGGCACCTGCTCCCCTTCTTTGCCCCTCCTCTCACTTTCTTTTTAAAAAAAATTTAAATTCTTTATTGTTGAAAGTATCACACATGTCTTCTCCTGCCCCCCCCCCCCCGCCATCGACCTCTCCCCACCTGCTCCCACCCCCCAGCACAGGCCCTCACCCACCTAGTCACTTTCTTTAAAAAAATTTTTTTAAAATTCATTTTTAGAGAGAGAGGAAGGGAGGGAGGGAGGGAGGGAGAGAGAGAGAGAGAGAGAGAGAGAGAGAGAGAGAGAGAGAGAGAAACATTGATGTGAAAGTGAAACATCAATCAGCTGCCTCCTACACACACCCTCCCAGGGATCAAACTGGCAACCTTTTGGTGTGTGGGACGATACCCAGACAACTGAGCAACACCGGCCAGTGAACACACGGGAACTTAAAGATAAGTGGACAGGATGCCCTGGGTCAGTGTACCAGCCTCATCCATGGAAATAGAGGAAGAGGATGCCTCCTTGTCCCTCTGAGGACCCAGCTCAAGCTCCTTCTCATTGAAGGCCACTGACCTTCCCCCATAGGGAGCAGGCAGGGATGCTGAAGGCAGCAGAGCAGGCCCCCTCCCTGCCAGAATGCAGCCGCAGGGGAGGGGGAGCTAAAGGGGCCCAGGGCCAGTGCTTCCACCTGGGGATTTCCCTGGATAGGGACCTCATTCCTTCTGGGAAGAAATTTGCATGGCTGGCCCTGTGCCAGACACACCACCATGCAGGGTGCCTTTGGCTGGCACCATCCCGGAAGCCCCCCTGGGCCATGCCTGCTGCACATTCTCATCTCAGTGGCTGTGGTGATTAGATGCCCATGGAGATCAGATTTCTGCCAGGGGTGTGGAGTGCTACCCTGGCCCAGAGAACTGAAGTCTGGCAAATGGGAAACCTGGGATATGATTAGGAGGGGTAGGTGAAGAGGGGGAGGAGGAGGAAGAGAGCTGTCCAAGGAGATAGAAGCTCTTTGTCTCTATGGGTTCTTTGTAAATGAGGCAACATTTGGCAACTAGACATATTAGTTAAGAAAACCACCATTTTCCTTCCTGCTGCCCGTCAGCTGAGCTCTCTCCTAATGCCACCCACTCCCCCTACCCACAGACACACCCAAATACTCTCCAGCACCTTTGCTCTATGCATGGGAGCCAATGTGAAGGCCTTGCTCTGGAACTCATGGTTATCACATTGGCCAAGAAGCAGGGAGCTCTCTGTCCATCTCTTCCTTATTCTTTTTCACTCTCTGCAATCTCTCCAGGGTGGTCAGCAAAGGAATGATCAGTAACAATAGGGATCACTGGATAGGGGTCAGGGGTCAGTGGCAGATCTACTTTGTTCTACTTGGAGCTGGTTCTGCCCAGATCCCACACTTCCTTCCCAACTCCTCCTGGGGTTGGAAGCTAGAGGCCTCCATATCAGGCAAGTTGCGGGGCTTACTGCCCATCGGTTGGGACGGCTTAACGTGGGCCAGTCCTTGAGGAGATAGAGGGTCACTGGGTGAATTTCAGGGGTGGAGAGGGAGTGGGGGAGAGAGTGAGCATTCCTCACCTGCCTGTTAACCAATGGAAAGAAAAGGGATGTGTGGGCACAAGAGGCAGGATGTAGGAAGATAGTACTAGTCGCTATAGGTCAATATCTTTGTGTCCTTTCCAATTGCCCCTTCTCCTTCACTCATGACATGCTATCTAGTGCCCAATCCTATCATTATGTGGTTGTTTGTACCATGACCACCTTCTCTGTACTGTATATTTACACTATACCACTATCTCAGCACTTGGAAACCTGTATCCTACCCCCCTAAAGGCTCTTCAAGATCTAGTCCAGCTCCTGCTTGTACACAGGCTCTGGGAAGCCTGGCCTAGCCAGCCCTGGCCTCACTGTTTTTCAAACTTGACATGTAGCAAGCAGGAGCCTTTGCCTACTTCCTGTCCCTCTTCCTCCTCACTCATTCATTTGTTCTTCCAATGTTGACCATCAAGTGCCCATCACACACACAGCACTAGCTGGCCAGAGGACTTGAGGATGACCCTGAGGCTCTTCATTTGATGGGTCTGGTGGAAAATGGTAGGAATATGAGAGAAGATACAGGGCTGGAGGAAGTGGATGAGTCCTATTTTAGATACATTGCATTTAGGTGCCCGTAGGATCTGCATGAGGAGCCGTCCAGGATAGAGGAGATGGAGCTCAGAGTAGTAGAGGAGATGATGTTAATCTTTCCAGCAAGAGTTCTGGGCCAGAGAGCTTAGCGTGACCTTCGGTTGTCCCTCATGCCCAGGTAATGGGTCACTGGTCACTGAGTCTGTGCTCTGAGCCTTTGCTTGGCTATTTCCTCTGCCTGAACACTCTTTCTGTAGAAACCCTACTCCTTCCTTCAGGCACCCAGGTCAAAGGCTCTTCTTCAAACTCTTCTGGAACCCTCATGATGGGAACTGCCTGGTCTTTCTTCCTCTGGGTCCCACCTGCCTTGCTTTTCCCAGGTGGCCTGATAGGGGTGTCTACCTGTGTCCCCTTGTGCCATGTGCTCCTGATGGCAAAGATGGACCCCTCTTCTGTGTCCCTCATGGCCCCCACCAATTCTGGCATGAATGAATGAATGAATGAATGTTAATAATAGATGGTTTGAACTTCATTTTCTGGGCATACCTACCCCTACGTCTGCTTCCTCTGCCGATGGGCCTGGAGGGCTGTTCTGCGTGTGTCTAGCTGAGCACATCCCTGGCCTGGGGCCGGCCCATCTCCTGCAGACACAGCAGAAAGAGTCTGTTCTGTTGCCAATCCCAGTCCTGCCTCCAGGGCACACCTTGAGTTCAGCCTCTTGGTTGTGGCCCCAGGTGATCTGTGTTCCTGCCAACGCTGTGCCAGACATAAGAGGGTCTGGAAGGCTCTGACCTCCCAAATAATCTTTTTCCTAATTTGCACTCAGAGATAGAGACACAGGTTGCAACATTTCTTAATTCTTCTATGATCATGGATTGGTAGAGTGGAGCTGCTAATTTAGGTAGAAAAATGCTTCAGCGCTCCTGAGAATTAGTCAATTTCATATTTCTTCACTATTTTTGAAAGAGTTATTGCAATTATTGATGAAAGCCACCCTTAGTGTTGCGATACTGTGTTTCCAAACAGTGAGAGACCCTGGACCTGTCACCCCAAACTCAGCGGGTGATTCCAGTGCCAAACCCTGGCCCCCCTCTGTGCCCGGAGAGCAGGATCCCTGATCAGACCCACTCTCTGTGGCAGGCTCCCCACCAGGGCGGAGACCTCAGAGCTTCCTGGAGAGCCTCAAAGA
This sequence comes from Cnephaeus nilssonii, assembly GCF_951640355.1. Classification (NCBI taxonomy): domain Eukaryota; kingdom Metazoa; phylum Chordata; class Mammalia; order Chiroptera; family Vespertilionidae; genus Cnephaeus; species Cnephaeus nilssonii. Next base: position 10,277,402 of record NC_137088.1, on the reverse strand, counting down.
CTTGGGTGGGTCTGTGTCACTGTCAAGATGATCCAACAATATTCACCTTGGGACCCCGGCTCTGTGTCCCACCCTCTAGGAGGCACTGAGACCAGAGGGAGGCCCAAACTCAGGGGCTGCGCGACTCCCCAGGGGAGGAAAGAACATCAACGGGAGGCAGCACCAGGGCACACTTGCCAGGTGGCAGCGGGCTGGGCTTCCTCCCTCTCCTGGTGCCAAGCCCTGCCCAGGCATCTTTCCTTCTCCCTTGCCCCCCTTTGTCCCCTCCCCTCCTGTGTTTCTCAGCCTCCAGGAACTTGGTGGAGGGTGGGGCGGCCAGGGGGCACCTATTGGGCCACGGGGCAAACCCATGATGTCAGCAAGCCCTACATAAAGGGCTGCAGAGCAGGTGCAGGTGGCAGAGCCTTTGCTGGAGTCGCCTCAGGATCCAGCATGAAGCTCATCTTCTCCGCCCTGCTGTCCCTCCTGGCCCTTGGTGAGTGCAGGGTCCTGGGGGCGAGCCCCACCGAGTGGGCATCCTGGTCTCTGTACCCCGTGAGGTGGGTGCCTCTGTCACTGTGCACCCCCAGGTGGGTGTCCTGGTCCCTGTGTCCTGCGGGGTTGGGGAGGAGCTGGAGCCAGCACTTCTAAACAGAGCTTCCCCAGTTCCACTCCAGCCTAGTGCAGCCTCCTCCAGGAAGTCTGCTGGGAGGGGTCTTCCCGGACCCCGTCCCATTTTGTCCTGCCAGGACCTTTGGTGAAACCCTACTCCTTCCTTCAGGCACCCAGGTCAAAGACTCTTCTTCAAACTCTTTTCCAAGGTGGCCTGATAGGAGGTACCATTACAGGCAGTTTACGTGGGAGGCAAAGGAGACTCAGAGAGGAGGAGTGACTTGCCCAAGACACACAGCAGACCTGGGGCTCAAGATCCCAGCTCCTGCAAGGGCTGTGCTGACTTGGGCAAGGCAGAGCCTTTCTGAGCATCAGTTTCTTCCTGTGAAGAATGGGCCAAACATCTTCCCACACAGCTGTGAGGGGCAGCAGCAGGGTGCCGCCTGCTCAGTGGCAGGCAACTCCCCGCATCGGGGGCAGGGGTGGTGGCCCAGACCTCCCGAGGAGACCTTTCTCAGAGGGCAGAGAGAGAGATTTCTGGTTTCAGAGGTGCCCAGACATGAAGGGACGGGACATAGAAGGGATGAAACAATTGTTAGTTCTGTACCCAAACATCTGAAGCAATTTCTGGGGTGCTCTGAGGGCACAGGCCAGTGATGGACGTTAGTAATGTTGTGTCTGAGGGGCGGGGCTTCCTCAGTGAAGGGGAGGCTCCAGGCAGCAGCAGGAAGGACTGTGATGGGCAGCACCGAGGCTGTGAGTGGGGGGTCGGGGGGGTCAGGGGGGAAGTCCCCCAGTTCCACGCCAGCCCAGTGCAGCCTCCTCTGGGACATCTGCTGGGAGGGGGTAGTTAGAGAGCAGCAGTGAACTTATGTCCCCAACCTAGGGAGCACGGTGCCCCATGTCCCTGCCTTCTGGTCCCCTTCTCCACACTCCTTCCCATGAGTGCTAGGCATCCCTCTCTTCTCTCAGGCAGGAGTGGGCCGGGCCAGGACCAACTGCTCAGGGCCAACTTCCTTCTGCTCCCTGACCTGGGCCTGCTGGGGGCAGACAGGGCGGGGCCCCCTGGAGAGGCCGAGAGGCAGGAGGCCTTGCTTTCCCGGATGTGGCCCTGGGCCACAGGCCAGGCTTTGGCTCAGAGTCGCACCCACTGTCACTGGAATCTTCGGTTGTCTTGGCCCCTGAGCCCTGGGAGCCACAAGTCTCATACACACCCTCCCGGTGCCTCAAACACCTCGGGGCTGACTGTGCAGGGTTGGCTCACGAGTGGAGGAGGCAGAGGGCACATCCAAAGGGGAAGGGGCTTATGCAACCGGGTGTTTTGGTTTCTAACAGCTTTACTGGGTACATTTTACATCGCACGGAATTCTCCTGTCAGTGACTTTCAGCAGTGCTGCCAAGTGGGGGAACCATCACTGTAAACCCGATGAGAACACTTCCATCCCCTTCCTCATGACCATCCATCCTCATCCCCACCCCGGCATCAGGCGGCCACTAGTCTGCTTTCTGTTTCTATGCATTTGCCTTTTATCGACGGTTCATACGCGTGACATCATACAATATGTGGTCTCCTGTGTCTGACCTTCCACATAGCATAAAGGAGGCGCATTGATATCGTGCCCATCAGTCATTCCTTTAAAATATATATATATATATTATTGATTTTTTTTATAGAGAGGAGAGGAGAGGAGAGGAGAGGGATAGAGAGTTAGAAACATCGATCAGCTGCCTCCTGCACACTCCCTACTGGGGACGTGCCCGCAACCAAGGTACATGCCCTTGAGGTACATGCCCTTGGTTGCGGAATTGAACCTGGGACCCTTCAGTCTGCAGGCCAACGCTCTATCCACTGAGCCAAACTGGCTCAGGCTCAGCATTTCTTTTAATTGCCAATTCTGTTGTATGGATGTGGACGTCCATGTTGTTTTCACTTTTTGGCTCTTCTGATTAATGCTGCTTTGAATATTCATGCAGGAGTCTTTTTGTGGACACCTGTTTTCATTTCTCTGGGGAATGTATTGGGCCAACGCTCTAACCAACTGAGCTACCCGGCCAGGGACCTGTGTGGCTTGTCAGGGCTGTGAGCAAACCTGGTGCAGCCTTCTCCCCAGTTGCCTAGATGGTAGCCACAGAGGCAGGCTGGGCAGGAGGAGCAGTCTCAGTGGGGGCACCCCGACCCATTTGGTCCACCACTTACTGCAGCTACTCCCCAGGAGTCAGGTGTCTTGTCCTTGGCTCCCTTGGCATCCCCTGGGGAGATGCTTATAGACGCGACACTCGAGGGACCTGGATTCTAGGCTGGACTTGGCCGCTGCTGAGCAGCCGGCCACTCAGCCTCCTCAGGAGCCAGTTTCCTCACGAGGAGCAGGAATCCCTTCCGGCCCACCTCACAAGTGCAGGTGGGGCCAGGCAGGTGGGAGAACCCCATCAACGGACGCAAGGGATCATCATCACTTTTCTAGGGTGGGAAACGCGTCAGTCACAGGAAGGAAAGACCCCAGAGCTGCTGAAGGTCCCCTTGGGTTCATTGAGCACCAGCCCTCTGGCCAGCACGGCGCACTTACTAGGCCAGGGAGACACCTCCACCCGAGGGGAGGCGAGAGGCCTGCCTTAGAGGCGGAGTGGAGAGGGAAGGGGCGGAGCGGGGAGAGGTGGCGGAGTCTGGAAAAGTCCCTGGGAGGGTAAGGCAGTCTCTGAACCCTTCCTCCTTGGCCTTTCTCCCAGGACTGTGTCTGGCCGCCCCTAGGAGGGGCGTTCGATGGTGCACCATCTCACCAGCCGAGGCAAGAAAATGCTCCGAATTCCAGCGGAGTCTGAGAAAAGTGGGTGGGCCCTTCGTCTCCTGCGTAAGGAAAACCTCCTACACGGAATGTATCCAGGCCATCGCGGTAAGTCAGCGCCATATGCTGGGCAAGACCAAATCGATGGAAGGGAAGGGGAGGAGAGGGAAATGGGAGGGAAGGGGAGGGGAATGGGAGAGGAGGGGAGGGGAGGGGACGGGAGGGGAAAGCATGGAATAAAATGAAAAACTGTGCTCTCCCCTCCTCCCTCTGCTCTTCTTCCTGGGCGCTTGTCAGTGCGGTGCGGGCCTCTCTCATAGGACACGACACTATTTTGAATGCAGAGATCAACATTCTAAAGTGGAGAGACCATGTGTGTGGGGAACCTGGGATCTCAACATAAACTGTTTTTGTGTCTCTTTTTTTAATTAAAATTTATAAACCACTGTGAGGGGCGTGCTCACCAGAGTTCTGCAGGGTGTGGCAAACGTAGGTGTACAGTTGTTCATATGGGAAAGAATCCAATAATTAAGAAATAATAACACAAGAACAAACTCTGTGTCTCGCGTACTCACAACTGTAAACTTGCGTTGGCCCCGCCCTGTACAGGGGGGTGGGCACCTGAGAGAGAGGCAGCGTGCCAGCCTCAAGGGTTAAAGCAGTTGGGCTGGTGCCCGTTTGTCCCAAAAGAGGGCCCCTCGGCTCGTGCCGCCTGTCCCAGGACGTGAGTGGACATGGTCAAAACTGACCCTTCGGAAGATCCTTCCAGCCCCAGAACCTTCTGACGTCCTGCGACCCACTTGCCTGCGTTAGGGCGGGTTCGTTCCTGAAGCCGGCCTGGCTGCTTTGTTTTCAGGCAAACAGGGCGGATGCTGTGACCCTGGATGGCGGGCTGGTGTTTGAGGCCAGCCTGGAGCCCTACAAACTGCGGCCTGTAGCAGCCGAGGTCTACGGGACGGAAGAGAGTGAGTTCCCCCTGGAACCCAGAGCTGGGGTGGCCGTGGCCTTGGCCCTGGGCTCTGTGGAGTCAGAGCCGATGAGCTGCCTAGGTGGGGTCTCGGACAGCATCACACTGGAAGGCACAGAGTCCCCGGGTGCTTGGGGCCGGAGGTGACCCACTGCGGGAGGACACCGGTTGCTCCCTGGGGGTCAGGACAGGCTCTGGGCAGCTCTGCACCCGGAGAAACTGCAGCTGCCGGCCCCTCTCACCAGGGGCTCCTCTCCCTTGGGTCCTGGCCATGAGCATTCCATTCTCCCTGGCCCTTCGCAGAGCCCCAGACCCACTATTACGCCGTGGCCGTAGCGAAGAAGGACAGCAACTTCCAGCTGAACCAGACGCGAGGCGTGAAGTCCTGCCACACCGGCCTGAACAGGTCCGCCGGCTGGAACATCCCCATGGGCACGCTTCGTCCGTTCCTGAACTGGGCAGGGCCCCCCACGCCCCTTCAGGAAGGTGAGCGGGCTGGGGGCTGGGGGTGATTGCAGGCAGGGAGGGGTCTCTATGCGGTTCACACACGGCCACTTTGGGACCACACGGGGGGAGTGTGCAGGTGACTCCAAGGTTAACCTGGAGGGTTCGCTGCCCCAGCTGCCCTGGGGAGCTGGTGTCTGAACTTGAACCTCACAACAGAGGCGACAGGTCCGCGGGGGTGGAGGGAGGGGCTGCCCACGGGGAACACGCGGGAGGGAGGCTGGCTGTGGCCAGGGCTGCCTCACACACTGGTCCGTTTCTCTGTGTCCACAGCCGCGGCCAACTTCTTCTCGGCCAGCTGTGTGCCCTGCGCGGACGGGACACAGTACCCCAACCTGTGTCGCCTGTGCGCGGGGACAGGGGAGAACAAATGTGCCTGCTCCTCCCAGGAGCCCTACTTTGGCTACTCCGGTGCCTTCAAGTGAGTGAGACTGTCCTCTTCTCCCCAGTGGCCCGAGTGCCACAGGTCCTCAGGCCAGGAGCCCTTTTCTGAGGCCCCAGGTAGAGCTCAGCCTGCCCATGGGGGCCGGGGAGGAGGTGCGGGACAGGCTGAAGGAGAGTTATCACGAGACAGCGGCCAGTCCCAGGCTCCCGGCTGATGCTAGTCTATCCTACATGGCCCCCCCTCCCCCTCCCCCCACAAGCTTGGAGACAGCGAGCACTGCCCAATGGACCCCCTGGGCCTTTCTGCCCCCATGCTGAGGCTGACATTGTCCCCCTCCCCTTGCCTCTGGGACTCAGGCAGTTTTGCAGAGGGAGGCCTCCCTGCCTCCCTACCGGCCAGGGCTCACTTGCCCACTCAGTCTTGGGAGAAAGAACCACATGGCCAAGGATACTGAGACTTTGCCCTCTGGTGTAAGAGACTTTGTCCTCTTTTACGTAGAAAGACAAGGTTTTGCCCTTTCAGTTCTTAAGGCGAATGGTGGGGGCCTCCGGCCAGCACCTGAGTCCTTCCTCCTCCGATTCTACCTGGAGGGGGCCCCTCCTGCCTTCTCAGTCGGGGTGTCCCAAAGCCCCCGAGCCCTGCCCTCCGAGGAGCAGCACCCATGGAGAAAGCCCTGGTCCAGGCTGACGCCCCTGCGCCTTCTCATTTCACAGGTGTCTGAAAGATGGGGTTGGAGACGTGGCTTTTGTCAAAGACAGTACACTGTTCGGTAAGAGCAGAGAGAGGAGCTACAGGGCTGCCTCCTTTTCTTTTATCTTATCACTAGAGGCCCGGTGCATGAAATTTGTGCATGGGTAGGGTCCCTAGGCTTGGCCCGCGATCAGGGCTGATCAGGTTCCCTGCCTCCTGCCCTCCCCCCCTCGCCTCTTCCTTTCCTTGCTCCCTCGGCGCCCCGCAGCTGCTGGTTGCCTGCCATGTTCCGTGTCACCCCCTGGTGGTCAGTGCACGTCATAGCAAGCAATTGAACTCACGGTCTCCCGTTTGAACTCCCGAGGGGACACTTTGTCTAATACTGCATATTAGCCTTTTATATATATAGATAATTCTAAACACTGAGCTAATTAGATTCCTCAATTCCTGGAACACTGTTTTTAAATATATGTATTTTAGAGGAAGGGAGAGGGAGAAAGAGAAACATCAATGATGGGAGAGAATCATTGATCGGCTGCCTCCTGCACACCCCACACTGGGGATTGAATCCACAATCTGGGCATGTGTCCTGAGTGGGAATTGACTGTGACCTCCTGGTTCATAGGTCCATGCTCAACCACTGAGCCACACTGGCTGGGCTCATGGCGCACTCTTATCAAGGTTCCCCACAGGGCACAGTTCTTATTTTATGTAATTTCATAGTTTATACAATCAGTTCTCTTTAGATCGGTGTCTACTGCCTTTCTCTTCCCCTCACAGACTCCATGCCAAGGAGCTTGATACGTGCCCTCCCAGAGATGTACGTGGTCTTGTTAATGTCCAGGGCCCGTTTGGGTTCCTGGGTTCTAAGCCCATAGACGTTTTAATTGAGCACAGGAACCCTCATCACTGAGCATTAGAAGTCATGCTGCTGCCACGGATTCCCACCTAGCACTTCGGTCCTGACATTTCTCTATGCTGTTGTACAAATGCCTAGTTTAGTGGTTCTAACTGCTGATGGATGCTCCATGGAACCCGTCCACCAGGGTTTCTTATCTATCACCTTAGTGATGGCCTGGGCCATCCTGTCCTTCCCTTCACCACAGAGAGCTCCACGACTCATGCCTTTATGTGTGCCCTCTTCTGTCTTGTTAGAGAGTGTCCTGAGGGAGCACACTCTGAAGCACAGTAGCTGGGTATGCACAAATGACACATTTTACCCAGAACCACTGGGGACAGACCCATGACATTCTCTGCAAGCTCTCCTGAGACAGACCCACCACAGTCACCCAAGACCTCAGGAGACAGGCCCATCACACTCACCCAGGACCTCCAGAGACAGGCCCACCACATTCCATCCATTTTTATTCTTTCTAGAGATGTGGGTAAGGCAGCAACCCCTGGCTGGTCCCTTGGTTTGTCTCCATCACGTGACCCTTTTCTAGGTGGGGTTGCCATGGAAACAGATGATGTCTGGCTCAGCTTCCTTGGCTCACCAGCACCAGCACAGCCCATATGATCCCATCAGAGCATCACTGGGCTGGGCCCTAAGGCTCGCTGGGCACTGTCTTTACCTTTCTGAGTATTCCAGACTCTAGAATCTAGAGCAACCCACTGTCTTTCTTTCAGAACCCCTAATTTTGTCAACCGTGTAAGATATTTCTTCCAGCTCAAATTCCATGGGGGGGAGAGGAATCTGAGCTCATGATTCTGCCTGGAGCAGGCTCCTCTGGGTCCTCCAACCCCCTCCTCTCCTCTTTCCCCCAGAGAACCTGCCAGACAAGGCTGAGAGAGACCAGTATGAGCTGCTCTGCCCAGACAACACTCGCAAGTCAGTGGATGACTTCAAGGAGTGCTCCCTGGCCCAGGTTCCTTCTCATGCTGTTGTGGCCCGGAGTGAGAATGGCAAGGAGGACTTGATCTGGAAGCTTCTCAACAAGGCACAGGTATCCACACTCCTAGCCCTCCCGCCTGCGGGGATTTGATGCCAGAGGTTCCTTCCTCCCCTAACTTCCTGCCCTTCTAGAAGCTTCTCTGTAGCCTCACTGGCCAGGCATGTCCTGATCCAGTGGGCTGCTTGCCTAAGGCTGTCCTCTGGACAGAAGCATCTACGGAGCCCCCAACAATGTCTCATGGGCTGGGGCGAAGCTGGGAGGACAATGCAGCATTCTCAGGACCCCAAGGTGCTTGGACCCCAGCAACACCCTAAAGAATAAGCCGTGACTGAGCTACGTCTCAGAAATGACCTGAGCCCCTTATAGGAGGAAGGAAACCAAGCTTCCCGCTCTCAGAACCACCCTAAGTCCCAGATGCTCTTTTTCACCATTGTGGTTTTGTTTCTTTCTTATTTACCACGACACCATCAATTCTATTTCGTCCTTAATTAGGAGAAGTTTGGAAAAGGCAAGTCGTCGGCATTCCAGCTCTTCAGCTCCCCTCCCGGGAAGAAGGACCTGCTGTTCAAAGATAACGCGCTAGGGTTTTTGAGGATCCCCTCGAAGATAGACGCTGGGCTGTACCTCGGTTCCAACTACGTCACTGCCATCAAGGGCCTGAAGGAAAGTGAGTGAGGGCTGGCTGGTGCGGGTGGGGAGCCACAGCTGAGTCCCCGGGGAGAGCCCCTCACACCCCCTGGAGCGCAGGCAGCGGGCCCCGCCCTGGAGTGGCCACTTCCCCAGGTCCCAGCCACTGGGGTCTCCGCCGTGGGGGGTTGGATGCAGGTGCGAGTGCCTTCTGCCAAGCGAATGAGAGCATTTCAAGGTGTGGGAGTGACTCGGACAGAACGTGTCAGCCGTGATTAATGCTGCCACGTGTCCCTGTGCACGTCACCCTCCCCAGCCCTGACAGAAAAGTCAGTCTGCCTCCTTTGGGGTGAGCACACGGAACATGGGCCAAGAGAGCCGGGGCCCCCCTGGGGTGAAGCCGGAGGCCTGGTGCACACTGCCCTGCACCTGGGCTCTGGGCCTGGCTGGGGAGACCACAGCGGGCCCGCTCAGTCGTGGTTCTTCCTCCAGTGGGGGGCTTGGCGTGGAGTCTGGGTGAACCCAGAGGCGACTGCCAGCCTTAGGGGAGGTCAGAGCTGGGTTCAGGGTCCCCCAGGCCATCTCTGGGGAGCTGTCACTGTCTCTGAGTTCTGGAGCTTTGATCATGTGGACTGAGATATGAGGCAAGTCGTTACACCAAGGAGTGCAGGGTGGATTAGAGGCCAGGAGAGGACCGGGACTGAGAAACCAGGTGAGGAGGGTACCCGCCCCGGAAGGGGCTGGGCGCTGACAGTGGAGGGGGCGGGGCCGATGCCCGAAGTCTCTGCCATCTGGAAGCAGGGTTGGCCCACACCCACGGGAAGGCCCAGCAGGAAGGGTGCTCAGAGTGGAGCCCGGGCCCCAGGGAGGTCGGCAGCGTGGGGTGTCCTTGGCCAGGCTCCGTGCCCCTGTTGATGCTGTGTCCCTCTGGGCAGCGGCCGCTGAGGTGGAGGCGCGGCGCACGCGGGTCGTGTGGTGTGCCGTGGGCCCCGAGGAGCAGCGCAAGTGCCAGCAGTGGAGCAGCCAGAGCTCGGGGGCAGTGGCCTGTGCCGCCGCCGCCACCACCGAGGACTGCATCGCCCTGGTCCTGGTAGGTAGGCGCTGCCGCTGCGGGAGCCTGCGTGGCCTGCGGGTGGGGCAGCGGGCTCCGGGGGGATTCCCCAGTCCTGGGCATCTGCTTCGAAGTGGTTGGGTGCTAAGAGGCACTGTGGTGAGGGTAGGCAGAGGGGCCTGGGGGTGTGTGTGTCTCCTCTGGCCCAGCGCACAGAGTGCAAACAGGCACAGCTTTCTATCAGAAAACTGTATATTGTGGGGTTGCCACTCTGCTGATGATAAGAACAACGCACGATCATTGCAGGTAGTTTGGAAAAGAAAGGAAGGTGTGATGTAAAGTAATTAAAGAAAAACCAGCTGTGACTCACACAGAGAGACACCACCGCTGAGGTTGGGGTACTTCCCCACCCAGGACTTCCGGGGGCCTCGATGCCTAGGCTGGCCACAGCACCGGCTCCTACCTGTCAGGTGCTACTTGCGTCCTTTCACTTAATGGTATATCACGGCCAGGGCACGTGACTACATAGTCTTTGAAGACACTTCTGAAAAATGATTTCAGGGTCTCTCTTATGGGGATGTGGCTTGGTCGTGACCCTATTCCTCTTTGTCCCCTTATTTTGTCATTACCAATAACCCCGTGATGCCTTTCCTTGAATAGAAATCTTCATACACATCTCCAGTTACTTTTAATGTTGTCGTAAGCAAATTATTACTGAGCCAAAGAGAGTGCCTGGGACCCCGGTGACTCCCCGCTCCCGCGCACATTCTCCTGCCGGGAGCCAATGCCATTAGAAATCGCAGCTCATTTGTCCATCAGCTTCGGTGCAGCCCTTGGAGTGTAGTCACTGGTCCCGTCTGTCTCCCGAGGGAGTGGGGCTGTGCAGGAGGGTGTCCCAAGGGCACTCCAGGGCCCAGAGGGTTTGTTCAGGGGGCGGAGGGTGAGTGCGGCCTGTGCTGGCTCTTTCCAGTGGAAGTGACAGCAGGAAAGGCCCAGAACCTTTCCTGCTGTCACTTCAAACACTCCCGCCTCTTCCTGCTGCTTTCCTGGGACAGCTGACATCAAGCCGTTCTCTCAGAGAGCGGTCAATCCAGGCGGGACGCGAGTGGCCTCGCCCTGATGCCGCAGAGTCGCTTGTCTTTGCAGAAAGGAGACGCTGACGCCATGAGCTTGGATGGAGGGTTCATCTATATCGCGGGCAAATGCGGTTTGGTGCCTGTACTGGCAGAGAGTCAAAGTAAGTGTGTGTGTGGGGGTGTCCTCTCCGGTTTATTCCCCCTGGGCCATGGGCTGGGGGCATGGAGGAGCCACCCCACTCGGTGGGTCCAGGTGGAGACACTGAGAAGGATGGATACATTCAAACAGGAGAATGAGGGAAAGAGTAAACACCAGGACTGAGCTCTCCACAGAGCCAAGGTTCCTCTTCGTAATTTAAAAAATTATGATGTGGCCCAGTAATTCCCCCGTGGGGTCAAAAGGCGCCTAAGTATAAGTTGAGTGTTGACCTATGAACCAGGAGGTCATGGTTCAATTCCCGGTCAGGGCACATGCCTGGGTTTTGGGCTGGATCCCCAGTAAGGGGAGTGCAGGAGGCAGCCAATCCACGATTCTCTCATCATTAATGTTTCTATCTCTCTCTCCCTCTCCCTTCCTCTCTGAAATATACTTAAAAAGTTAGTTTAATGTATTTTAATAGCAAACTTACAGGAACATCACAGAAAAGAGACAACATTAAGAGCATGTACTTGCATGTAGGGCAGTCAGTCAGAAAGTATAGTGAATGGATGGGATCTATTGTGTGAATCCATTAGTTGCCATCAGTAAGAAATGTACTTGTTTAAAAAAATCCAAATTCTGGCATTGTCCAGAAAAATTTAACAGGTTTATTTATATTGTTATGAAGTTGAACTGCTGAAACTTGTTTACTGAAGCATTTTTACATGCATTAATGCTTCATGTCCCCACATTTATATTTAAGAAATTTGCACACAAATGAAAGTAGAAAAACTGCAATACCTAATTTCTGTCCCCTGTTTTCCACTTGCAGTATTATACTTAGGTACCTTTTGACCCCATGGGGGAATGGCAGAGAATGTAACAGAGAACTACCAATAACAGGAAAAAGAGAAAAATTTTTTAAAGAGTGAAATGTATTTCATCATAGCATATTCTTTTGTTTTGTTAATCCTCACCCAAGGATATTTTTCCATTTACTTTTAGAGAGAGTGGAAGGGAGAGAGAGACAGAGAGAAACATCAATGTGACAAAGACACATCGATTGGTTGTCTCCTGTACCCTCCGGGGCCAGGGAACCTGCAACCAAGGTACTTGCCCTTGACCGGAATTGAACCTGGGACCCTTCAGTCCGTGGGCTGACACTCTATCCACTGAGCAACACCGGCTAGGGCCATAGTATATCCTCCTCGTATGCGGCGTGCTAGCTGGATGTCTTTTGGCACATGGATAGCACACAGGTTGGTGTCTTCTAAAAGCCCAACCAGGTAGGCCTCCTGCCTCCTGCAGAGCACCAACAGCTGCACCCTGGGAGCACAGACCTGGTTTGAAGTCCTGAGCAATTTCTCGCACCAGATGCTGGAAGGGAAGTTTGTGAATCAGAAGTTCCGTGGACTTCTGACAACGTCCAACTGCCCTCAGTGCTGGGGGACCAGGCCTGTAACGATGCAGTTTCTCCACCACACCAGTAGAGGGCGCACTCTCACCAGCAGCTTTGGTAGCCAGTTGCCTCCTAGGTGCTTCACCACCCGTGGATTTGCAGGCCGCCTGCTTTTTACTGTATGAGCTGGGGTATAGAGACCTCTTTACTTACCCCCTTCTCCTTCGGCTGGAGCTGGCACTGGCGCTGTGGTGGCTACGAACACAATTGCTCCTCTTCTCAATTTTTGGAAATATTTCAGGAAAGTGTAACATGCGTACAGGAAAGTGCACATAAGTGTACAACCCCATGGCATTTCACACTGGTGCATCTCCCGGCACTAGTGCCAGATCAAGACACAGCACGTTTCACAAGTCCCTGTGTGTCCTCCCGTCACCAGCCCCCTTACCCCCACGAGGGTATCGACTCCTGACCTCCAAGGGCACAGATCGGTTCCGTTTATTTTTGAACTTCATGTAGCTGTTTTATCCCTCGCTCAGTGTTATACTTGCGCGATTCCTCCTTGTGGTGCGTGGTGTGGACTATTCAGCCTTGCACAGTAGTCTATTGTGTGGCTCTCCTGCTGTTATGTATCCCTCTGGGTCATTCCCAGGTGGTGGTGCCTGTGAACAGCGCTGCTTGGGAGCATCGAGTCTGTGTCTGTGGTGGACACATGGGTGCAGCTCTGCTGCCTGGAGCTGCTGGGACAGTCTCTTCGCATTCGAGTCTGCACTGTTGAGATTGAAAAGTTGGCGACTTCTCAATAAATCGGAGCGTTTCATGACGTTTTGCTTGTCTTTCTTCTTTCAGAATCCGAAGAGAGCGGTAACCCGGATTGTGTGAATAGACCAGTGGAAGGTGAGTTGGAATCGGTCATTTTCAGGGTCAAGGGTAAGTTCTTGGTGCTGGAGGGAGAGGTGGCAGGAACTTTAAAAAACTCACAGAAAGAGATGCAGCCAAAGTTCTTGTGAAGATGCAAGGAATCCGTAGACAATTACAATGGATGTTAGATTGGCCTTTGCACTTGGCGGAGAACTTGCAGAGTTTCTCATTGCGTCCTGGCCACGTGGAAGGAGCGGTGCTCCATCCCCATCTCCTATGGATGAGGAAACAGTGGCTCAGAGAGTCTCCTGATCTCACTAACAGGCCTAGACACTGATGCTGTGGCAGCTCCCGTCCCTTGTGCTAATGCCCTGCTCTGCGCACCAGCCCCACCTGCCCGCCGGAGCTGGTGCTGGCTCAGCTTCGGAAGAGCTGTGCGCTGCCCACAGTGGGAGTCTGTCAGGTGCACCCTGGCAGGAGGACCGACAGCACAGGACTCAGCACAGGGCGGTCCAGACAGCACTTAGCCTGGTGGCCACCATCGCTCTGGCCCAGTGTGCATTGCAGTTGGTGATTTATGCACCATTGGGGTCACGCTAGACGTTCATTGTTTGTTGCTTTAGTAGCTCACATTTAAAGGTGAATTTCTGGTTTATAACTCGGGGACAGGGTGTGGCTGGTCTAGGATGGTCCCCAGCAATCACTGAAAGAATCAACTTTTCTTACTATCTCATTTCATAGCCCAAAGGCCAGTAGCGTAAGCTTTTGTGGTCCACCTAACAATTTGGTACCTGGGGGAGGGGAGGAGGAAGCATTGCTGATGATGCTTCTTGACCAGCTTTGGTCTGAGGTGCAGACAGCTGCACCAGCATCCATCTGCCAGGCCCCTGGAGATTAAGACTTGCTCTTCTGTCACCCAAGGGTATCAAGCCGTGGCGGTTGTCAGGAAATCAAATACTGGCTTTACCTGGAATTCTCTGAAAGGCAAGAAGTCCTGCCACACCGCTGTGGGCAGGACTGCAGGCTGGAACATCCCCGTGGGTCTGCTCTTCAACCAGACAGGCTCCTGCAAATTTGGTAAGGAGTCTGGAGGGAGGAGGCAGGCCACCCTGGGGTGGGCGTGGAAGGTTCCACAGGAACCTCAGGGAAGGAGGGGGAGGGGATTTGCAGGCCCACAGCCTCTATGGGTGTTAGCAAGTTCTCCGCGCGGCTGCCTCGCAGTCCTGATGCGTTGAATGGTTCTCTGCACATCTGCCCCGCCCACCCCACTCTGGCCTCTCAGTCCGTTTCTCTGCACATGGCCAAGTTCATCAGTGCAGTCCCCAGCTCGACGCTGTGGCCATGGGACCCTGTGGGTCCCATCATAGGCTCGTCCCCAGCCCCAGGCGGATTTCCTGCCAATGCCTGCAGTCTGAAGGCTTTCCCGATTTCTGGTGGGCCCCGGATTGGTGGTAACACGTCACTGCTTGTGACAGTGGCTGTGTTCTCTCTGTCCTGGGCAATAGAATGAGGCTGACCCAGGCTGCATCCCCTGCTAGGTGAAGGCGTGGGTGTGAAGTCAGGTAGGAAGAGCTGACTTCCCATGTGCCTTCCCCACAGATGAGTTCTTCAGTCAGAGCTGTGCCCCCGGGTCCGACCCGAACTCCAACCTCTGCGCGCTGTGTATTGGCAACGACAGGGGCCAGAACAAGTGTGCCCCCAATAGCAACGAGAGATACTACGGCTATGCTGGGGCTTTCCGGTGAGTGCCCCCAGGAGAGGGCCTGTGCCTCGTCCTCCAGCGTCTTGGCACTGCGTTCTGAGGGCCCAGGCGTGGCCTGTCACAGCAGAGACAGGGGCTACCTTGGGGGTCTGCTGATGGGCTTCCCCCCACACTCACCACCCCGGAAGTGGAGGCTGGCACTGGGCTGTGTGACCTCAGCTCTGCTGGGCTCCTCCCTGTGGCCTGGAGCCAAAGTCAACCTCAGTGGCCCTCAATGGCCTCATCCTCAAAGCCAAATGGGTAGAGCCCGTGGGATCTTACGTCCTATCTACAGTTCGGATTTATGGGGAAGAATCATTTTTCATAGCCACCACTGTCTCCCCAATGCTAGGTCCTCATGTTTCCCATTTCACTTTTCTCTTTGATTTCGGCCTGCGAGATGGCAAAGAGAAAAAGCAGTACTAGTGACGTGGAAAATAACAAAGAATAGGTTTTCAGAATGATAACCACTTAGTTATTTACAGTGATGATCCACAACCCACCCTTTGTAATCCCATTCATGAGGATTCTCGGTGGCACTTACTACATTATGGGTTTGGAGGGCGCAGAGTCCTTCTCTCCATTCTCCAATAATATATTTCACCAGCAGGTGGCATCATGCATCTGCGAGCCACACGGGTCAAAGGGTGGTCTTGGAACTTTTTAGTATCAATTCAGTAGCCTTCTCTCCAGGGATGGGAGGATATAAAAGTAGCGTTTCCTATACTGTCTCCGTACCCTCCGGGTGTCATTGCATTGGTCTCCATATCGTCTGACATCTCTCCAAATCGGCAGTGCTCTCTGGCTGCTCGTCCGTATTTAAGAGAGAAGCACCAGAGCTGACTGTTAGCTCTGCATCAGCTGCCACGTCTTGGCAAGTATGGGCAGGCGTCCTCAAACTACGGCCCGCGGGCCACATGCGGG
Source organism: Cnephaeus nilssonii (assembly GCF_951640355.1). Classification (NCBI taxonomy): domain Eukaryota; kingdom Metazoa; phylum Chordata; class Mammalia; order Chiroptera; family Vespertilionidae; genus Cnephaeus; species Cnephaeus nilssonii. The sequence goes on along the minus strand of NC_137088.1, from coordinate 10,261,772 downwards.
TGTTTTTGCCATTTTGTTTTTTTACTTCAAAATAAGATATGTGCAGTGTGCATAGGAATTTGTTCATAGTTTTTTTTAAACTATAGTCTGGCCCTCCAATGGTCTGAGGGACAGTGAACTGGCCCCCTGTTAAAAAGTTTGAGGACCGCTGAGTATGGGCCTCACTGTAGGGCAGTGCACTGTGGGACATCTAAGGATCAGATCCTATAGGCATCTTCTTTGAGTTGATCAGATTTTCCTTGGAGCCTGGGAGAGGTAAGGGGCTACGAATGAACCTTCCAAGACATAGTTTTCACTCCATTCCTTGATTTCAGCGTTGGGCCTCTGCCCTCAACTGGGTTTGGTTCTCTAGTCCATAGTGTTGTTCAGGTCCAATCTCCCTGTGAACAAACCTTCAGTCTCCTGCCAGGGTGAGGAGGAGCTGCCTGGGCGAGGAGGGCGCCTACCCTGCACCTATGTCAGCTCTCTCTGCTCCTGTTCTCAGTCGCGTTCAATGGTGTTTCTAGTTGTTGAGCCTTTCTGGAGTTTGCCATGTACATCAGCTTTTTTTCTGGGCTTCCCCCATTTCCAACTTAAGTTACAGCTGTTTATTGCTCTGCTGGGTCCATTACTGCTCACCCGCTTGCTCTCTGACTTCCAAATGTTCTCATTATCTTCTCTCTCTCTCCTTGTGCTCCTCTCTCCTGCCGGCTTAAAACTTTTTAAAAACTCTCACAAATATCATTTTCTTGGAACTTTAGGAGGTGGGAAGCTACACATATGTGTTCAGTCTTCTGTTTTAAACCCAAAGTTCCTGAAAATATTTGTCTTTATCTTTTCTGTGTTTACTTCAGTGTTTCAGATTTTGAAATGTATATTGCAAATACTTATGAAAACTGATAGTTTCTCTTCCCCGGCAATGAGTTTCTTTTCTGGACCCTGGTAGGTGCCTGGCGGAGAATGCTGGGGACGTTGCATTTGTGAAAGATGCCACTGTCCTGGAGAACACTAACGGTAAGCGGAGTTTCCCTTTCCCCTTCGGAGCAGAGTCTCTGGCATCACAGCGCCTCCTACTGGTCACATTTGCAGCTGGGAAGATGTACAGGTTTCCAGACTTTTGATTAAGTTAACTTTGAAATTTTTTACTTTGGTATGCAACATGGTAATGTCTATAGGTGTTACCCTGATTTTTAACCCCCCACTTCTCTCTCTCTCTCTCTCTCTCTCTCTCTCTCTCTCTCTCTCTCTCTCTCTCTTTCTCACACACACACACACACACACACACACACACACACACACACACCAGCAGTGCTCAGTAATAAATGTCTCCTGGCTTTGTCTAGACATCCACAGAAACTCACCATCTGCCTGTTCCAGCCTATGGGAGACTGAATGTGAATGATACTACAAAAAAAAGAAAATCCAACATATGCAAATAAAACTTCCCTTCATACAAGGGAAGCAGGGACCTTCATTCAACCCCATATGAGTCACTGTCTGGAAACTCCTTGGGAGTAAATGGGGACAAAATCATAGGCAGATGCAGAGGCCAGAAGAGACTCTATCAGATGACGTTGAATAATCACTCTCTCTTCTGATCTCTAGATGAAAAGCATAATGACCAAATTCCAGACTCCAAACTGCACCCCTCTCCTCAGTCCCACTCAGCTTCCCCACCCCTCCTGCTCAGCAGGTGCCTCGCCATTTCGTCCCCTGAGAAAGAACTGCCCCGGCTTTCTGCCCTCCTCCTTCCCAGACATCAACAGTCACAGCCGCTCCTTCCTCCTCACATCCCTTGGGAGGGGGGTCAAGGTCAGACATGTAAACTTGGAATGACCCAATATCAATTGGACCAAGACAAGAGAATATATGGAGTGTTTTCTCAAGGGGGATGGCAGGAGAGTAGCAGAGGCCTGAACAATGAACCCACATTTGCATGTACACAGACATGCATGCGATTCTATTTAGAATTTATGAACCATTCATCTAAGTGGTCTCCAGGGATCAGATGTCAGATTTAATTTTAAATTGTAGGGTTTTACAACTGTATTTTATTGGAACTGACTAAAGGTATTTGAGAAACCCTTAGACGTTCCTTCTTTTCTCGTGCTACACTAAGAGCATTTGAATATGAAAGGAAAAAGGAAACAATTTGTTCTTGAACATAAACCAGCTATTCTTTTTCTGGAACTCACTGGAAAATATGGCACAGATAGAGGGTTTTCTTCTTAGAAACTAAAAAATATAAAATAAAAAATTTAACAGCTTTGCCCGGCCAGCATGGCTCAGTGGTTGAGTGTTGACCTATGAACCAGCAGATCACAGTTCGATTCCCAGTCAGGGCATATGCCCGGTTGCAGGCTCGATCCCCAGTAGGGGACATGCAGGAGGCAGCCAATTGATAATTCTCTGTCATCATTGATGTTTCTATCTCTCCCTTCCTCTCTGAAATCAATCAACAATACTTTAAAACATTTAACAGCTTCATTGACATACAATTCACATACTATAAACCCATCCGTCCAGAGTGGACAGGTCAGTGGTCTCCAGTGCAGTCACTTCTCCCCTCTCTCTCAGAGCTGGCAGCACCCATCCACGTTCTGGCTCCCTAGATTGGCCATTTCACATAAATCTCATCCTACAATATGTGGCCTTTTGTGACCGGCTACTTTCAAGGTTCATCCATGTTGTGATGTGTACCCGTACGTCACTCCATTTCATGGCTGACTTCGATTGCATTGTATGGACACAGCATTAATACATGTTTGACAACGCTTTCCTCTCTCCCCTTCACATCACCACAACCCCAGTGGGTGCATTTCAAGAGGCCAGTGGATGGTGACACCCACCCAGAAGGCCCCTTGGACTGATGCCACCTTCTTCTTTCCCCAGGAAAGGGCACTGAAGATTGGGCTAAGGATTTGAGGCTGGAGGACTTCGAGCTCTTGTGCCTTGATGGCACCCGCAAGCCTGTGACTGAGGCCAAGAGCTGCTACCTGGCCAAGGCCCCCAATCATGCTGTGGTATCTCGGAGAGATAAGGTGGAACATCTGGAGCAGGTGCTGCTCGACCAGCAGGTATGCACCACTCTGCCCTCTCCCAGCTGCAGGGGCTCTGTCAGGTGGGGCAACCGCAGAGCTGGGTCAACCAGCCCATGCCAAGCCTTTCTCTCCAGTCCCCCTGCCCAAAGCTGGTGGGGAGAGTATTTGCTTCGGGCCACGGGGCTGCCCAGAGTCTCAGTGAGAACTGTCCCGGGATTTCTGGGACCGACCTAACTTCTGCCCTCAGTCTCCTGCCCCTGACCTTGAGCTCACTGCCCACCCGGCTCAGTCCCTTCTTTAGTTCTTCAGGCAAAGCGGGTGGCTACTGAGCCTTCTTCTCACAACTAGGTAGAGTGGCTTACTCAACGCTCCCCGAGTCTGGGCCAGCTGAGCAATGTCTAGACCAGGCCGCTGCATTTGTCATCTCCAAAAACAGCTCACCCAGAACTTGGGTAGCTTTGAGGCCATCTCTGAGAGTGGCGTGAAGGAAATCCTACCACGTCCTTACAGTCTGCCATCTCTATTAGAACTCCTAGTTTTGTATTAAAACATGGCGCCCAGCCGGTGTGGCTCAGTGGTTGAGTGTCAACCTATGAACCAGGAGGTCATGGTTTGATTCCAGGTCAGGGCGCATGGCCAGGTTGCAGGCTCGATCCCCAGTGGGAGGTGTGCAGGAGGCAGCCAATCAATGATTCTCTCTCATCGTTGATGCTTCTATCTCTCTCTCCCTCTCCCTTTCTCTCTGAAATCAATAAAAATACAAAAACAAACAAATAAACAACAACAACAAAAAACCCATCGCATCTCCAGGTGCGCTTTAAAGATAGGGGCCCTAAAATGGTACCCATAGGCACAATAAGAGGCATTATGGAGCCCTCATGGTGGCTCACACACCGGTGCTGGTAAGAGGTCTGCTGTGGATGAGGTGCTCGGTGTCCCAGCTCAGCCCTGCGGGGGGTCTGGGCCTGGAGGAGGAACTGTGGCCCAGGGAGGCCAAGTGCCCTGCCACGGCAATGCCCTGTGGGGGCAGATGATGTCCAGTGCAGACTGCCTCTCTGGGAGAGCTGGCCGGTTAGAAGGCTGCCGGGGACCGACACGTGGGGCAGATCCCCCAAGCCCTCAGCTGTCACTTAGTCACCCCTAACAAGTTCTAGGGGAAGAGGCCACAGATTAGGAAGGAAGGAGAGATGGCGGGAGGCGAGATCAGAGAGGTCGAAGGCCTGGGAGCTGCCCTGGGTGGGTCTGGGGCCTGGGCAGCAGGAGGACGTGGGGCAGGGGACACTTCGGCCAAGGCAGTGGACGAGTCCAGAACTCAGCTCCTTTTGGCCGTGTTTGTCCCAGGGCTGATCCTGCCGGGAAGGGTGTCCTTGGTCTCCCTAATGCAGATACTCGCCCGCTGTCCTCGGCTCCTCACGTGCTGTCTGCCCTTTGACACAGGCTAAGTTTGGAAGAAATGGACGTGACTGTCCAGGCACGTTTTGCTTGTTCCAGTCGGAAACCAAAAACCTTCTGTTCAATGACAACACCGAGTGTCTGGCCAAACTCCAAGGCAAAACGACGTATGAGAAATATTTGGGAGCGGAGTATGTCATGGCTGTTGGGAATCTGAGACAATGCTCCACCTCCCGTAAGTGGACCATCGAGGGCGTCTCCCAGAAACCACCATGGGGGAAGGTCAAGGTTGGCGGGCCAAGCAGGATCCTTGGAGGGAAGATTGGTATAAAAATGTTAAGGCAATGGAATGTCTCTGTGCGTCAGGAATTACAATCTCATCAATGAGGTGAAAGAAATGGAGACTAAAATAAAGCAGGAGATAATATGCTAAATTTTATCATTCTGATAGTGACTGCCATGCAGTTTTTAGAAACTGAGCATTTTATTCAGTAAAATGAAATGTGTGTGTATGTGTGTATATATGTATGGATATAGACACATATGTATTAAGAAAGGACAAATTCTGGTGTCTAGACAGTTACCACAAATACCAACTATAGAGAATACAAATGCTCAAAATAACAGTTAGCCAGAAATATGTACTGACAATAATTCAATCCTTTAAAAACATTAAGAAGACACTGCAGAGCACTGTGAGGCTCCAGGCGATGATTCTGAGATTCTGTGGCCCCAGGTCATCCAGAATCAGAGGCATCTGATGGGGGTAGGGGTGGGGGTCCACGGGTGGGGATAGGACCAAGAATCTCTGTATCATTGACTCTCAACTGGAGAGATTTTGCCCTTGAGGGGACACTTGGCGATGCCTGGAGGTATTTTTGATTCTCATAACTTAGGGGGCGCTGCTGGTACCTGTGGGTAGAAGCCAGGGATGCTAAGAGCATAGGACAACCCTCACACCAGAAGTCCCGGCTGCAAATCTGGTGCCAAGGAGGAGACCCTGCTCTCTATCAGCCGAGGTCTCGGGGAACTGTGCTGCAGGTGTTTCTGGGCAACATTCGGAGAAACGCAGCGGGAGGGCCATTCATGCAAGCAGCCAGCTCACGGTGGCATAGACTGCACCCCCCGCGGGCAGGGCCTGTCTGTCCAGGCTGAAGCCTCGGCACTGAGCACAGTGACTCCTGTGTGACTGAATGAGTGACTGAGTTGTGCACACTATTGCGAACGTCTGCATACAGAGGATGCACATCCCTGCAGTCAGGGAGCCGTCCGTGTCGGTTAGAGACAAGTTGGGTGGGGGTCATGTCACTCAGGCCAGAGCAGGGAATGGCCCAGCCTGGTGAGGCCACAGCTGCCACGTGCTGCCTTGGGCCGTGGGGAAATGTGAGCAGAGCAAGCATGACTGGGAAAAGGGCGGAAGAAAGCCTCTGTTTTAGTACCTGCCTTGATGGATGTCTTGCTTATAAAAGAAATCAGTGTCTGAATCTCCTGCTTTGTTGTGTCCACAGCACTTCTGGAAGCCTGTGCCTTCCTGAGGAGGTAAACCCAAGACGATGGCCCAGTCCCGCAGAGAGCCTCAGCCCTCGCTGCCCCCGCTGCCCCCGCCCTCTCCCCCCCCTCCACCGCTGCCCCTGCCCATCCCCAGGCCCCGGGGCCTCTCCTCCCTTCCCCAGGGGCAGTGTGCTAGTCACACCTGTCTCCGCAATTCGCTGTTGTCATCTTCGCAAAAAATAAAACCAGAAATGCTGTTGATTTCCATTCCTTATTAAGCATCGTTCATCTTTTTTAGGATTTTATGCTGAAATCTTGTGTCTGACCCAATACCTGCATGGTTGGGCCTCGGGTCCCGAGCCTCCTCTCTCCTGCAGTTTTGGGTGTGATGCCAGATGGCCTGGAATCTCAGGACAGGCCAGAAGCTGTTCTCCCCACGGACGTGTGGCTGGTCATTGACTCGGCCATCTCAGTGTGTGTGTGCACGTGTGTGTGCGTGTGAGTGGAGTGAGTACATGTGTATGTTTCTAGGGCAGGGGGAGAGAGTAGAGAATAGGAATCCAGGGATCAGTGGAAGAAACTGGATATCAAGAAGACTGGTGAGAATCTGGTGTTTTAAGGAAATAGCAGCAGGTATAGTAAATGTACAAGTATAGGCATCATGGGAAGAGTGAGATACTTCTAACCCTTGGCCTTGCTGGCCCTCCTTCTCGGGTTAACCTCTAGTCACTAATCCTCCCACCCCTTCCCCCAGCCAACCTCTTCAAACTGGTCTGAGCGGCCGCCTTCACTGTCCTCAGTGGGGTGGGTGGGCCGCTCCTGCCTTCTCTCTCCACCTCGCTGTGCTTCTGTTTTAACCTGTTCACTCTCCTGCCTGGTTCTGGGAAAGGACTCCCCTGCCCCCAGCCCAGCCCAGCCCAGCCCAGCCCAGCAGCCTTTCCATCTCCCCTCTGAGCGCTTCTCTGTTTCTGATCCTGTTGACCACCCGCTCCTTCTTCTTTCTTTTTAAAGAACATGTTTATTGATTTCAGAGAGGAAGGGAGAGGGAGAGGGAGAGGGAGAGGGAGAGAGAAACATCAATGATGAGAGAATCATTTGATTGGCTGCTTTCTGCACACCCCCTACTGGGGATCGAGCCCGAAACCTGGGCATGTGCCCTGCTGGGAATTGAACTGTGATCTCATGGTTCATAGGTCAACGATCCACTCTGAGCCACGCTGGCTGGGCCACCCGCTCCTTCTTGAAACCCTGTTCCCTCGGCTTCCATGCCTCCTCCTATCTCACCTCCTTTTCTGCATTTTGGGGGGTCCTGCAAGTGTATCCTCCATGATTTTCTTCTCCAGAGTTTTGTTTCTGACCCACTGTCTTGATGCCACAGAAGGGAATGAGGGGGAGAACCAAATGTTTGGGTTTTGGCTACAAATGCCGAGTCCCCTCACTGGGGGCGTGGGGTCCAGTGGGGTCCAGGAAGCTGCTCCCTCAGGTTAGTTACCAGGTCAGCCACCCTCAGACAGGTGCCCAGGGCATCGTTTGCATGGTGGGAGGCGGATGTGGAGAGGAAGGAAAGGGAGGTAGTGATCAGTACGGGGCAGCAGCTGGGAGGTGGTTGTGAGCCGTTCTGGGGGAGGGGAGGCTGAGCCCATGGGGTTCCAAGGAGGACCCTGAGCTGTGGGCAGCACAGGAGATCCGTGCTGGGGCATGCTATTTGAATTTTAAAGGAGAAAGTTAGAGGACATGGAGACTCTTGGGTAAGACAGGGAGAGATGGAGGAGAAGGGGAAAGTGCATTTCCTCAGCTTTAGCTTCCCCAGGGCAACAGGGAAAGTTTCCAGTCATTGGAGGGCCCAGCCTGTGGATTTGGTCTTAGCAGGAGAAGGGTTGCTCTGAAAGGCTGCTGAGATCTATGTCATAGCCCGGGGTTTGGGGGGAGGAGGGGGGTACTAGACACCACATCCACAGTGACAGCTCTCAGTCGAGTTCATGCTCCTGCGGAGGTTGGAAATGTGGGTGCAGAGCCCTCAAGCCACTCAGATGCTTCTTTCTCCGGCTCCTCCCTGTCCAGGCCTCGCAGTTCAAAGCCCTGACCCCCCACCAGACCTTCGACCCCGCAGTCTTTCCTTCTCACGCTGAGCTGAGTGCAGGCTGCGCTCTCGCATCTGCAACCCCAAGTTCCTTACCGACTGCAAGGGGAGCTCGTGCCTGCATTCCACGCAGTCCGCTCCCGTCTCCTCTCCTCCTCTGCCCAGGCAGGGCCATAGGATGCAGCAGACCACCCACGCCTTCCCCCCTGCAACTCCCCTGCCAGGAGTGGTTCTGGGAGATTCTGCCTCCTCCCACTGTCCCTGTGGGGAGGGACCTCCGACAGACCCAGGGATGTAATCTGACCTTCTGGTTGTTGGCCCTTTGGCCTCCGAATCCCAGAATGAAATGCGCTCTGGGCCGATGTTCTGCTCCAGGCCCTTTGTCTAAGATGTTGAATTTTCTAGGGCCTGGTTGTGCTACTTGAACTGCAAAGTACAGAAACAAACAAAACCAAAATCCAATAAACAGCCTTAGCTTTCTGTTCCCTCCTCTCTGAGTCGGGAGAGAGCCGGAGGGGGTCATTTCCTGGTCACACCCCAGTGTTGTCTCCTCCATCCCCTACTACCAGAGCGAGGCGGGAGGAAGACCAGGCAAAGCGAATATGACCTGCAGGGCGAGACCACTCTTGTCCCAGCAGGCTTTGCTCCAAGGGACACGGACAAGCAGAAGCAAACACAGGGCAGGGCCAGCTTCTCCCGCGCTGCCCTTCTCGCCACCTCCGCCTCCAGGGCTGGGGGCCTAGCCCTGCTGTACAGAACCGAGAAGACAGCCTCAGATGGTTTAGAGGCACCTCCTCTTTTCTGAGTCTGACCTGGTCGGAGGAAGTCACACCTTCCTCATCCTCCCTGAGGTGGAATTGACCTTCCATATAGGTCAAGAGACTTCAGACAAACCGGCCCACTGAGACGCCCACACAGGACGCCCACACAGGACGGGGCAGGGCCGCGGAGCTGGGGAAAGGTCTTAGGAGAAGCGGCTGCAAAGCCCTTCGTGGTGGCTGGTCCGAGAGCAGTCAGAGGGCGGCCCTGCCAGCCCATAGAGGGCCTCTGGGCAAAGTCCAAGGGAGGTGCCCCTTTCCCGGGGTATGTACAGCCCCTTCCAGGGATGGCGGCCTGGTGAGCCCCTGGGTGCCCCTCATCTGGATGACGTAGACAGGGCTCGACCTGCACAGCTGCACGGCCACCACAGAGACACACACTGACCAGCGACAGGGTAGCCCCGGCCCCTCCTTTCCTCTCCCAATGACTTCTGCACATTTCACAACTTCTCTCGCATTGATGCCACTTCCCCATCCAGAGAACCACGCAGCAGCTTCCACCACAGGGCTCCCCGGGGAGTCATTCACGTTCATCTCAGACACCCTCCCGTCAGGCCACAGCTTGATATTTAAAAGAGGAAGGGAGAGGGAGAGAGAAATAGAAACATCAATGATGAGAGAGAATCATGGACCGGCTGCCTCTGGCACGCCCCACAGTGGGAATCAAGCCCTCAACCCAGGCATGTGTCATAGGTCAACACTCAACCACTGAGCCACACCGGCTGGGCCATGACTTTACCTTGAATCACCAGTAACTCTCCCTGGCCCAGCAATGACTTCATGCCTCGGCTCCAGGCCATGTCTCTAGGACTGGTTTAGGTACATGTCCTTAATCATTCTTCTATCTGTCTAATGGGAACTCCAAGTGGTATGGGCATAACAATGCTGAAACCTCTGATGTGTGTGTAGAATCGAGAGCATGAGTAAATGTGTTGATGTTGCAGAAAAATCTGGGACCTAGAGTAACTGAGAGAAGGAAGGAGGATGGAAGTATGTAATGGGGAAAGCAAGGCAGAACCTATGGGCTGAACTGCCGTGGGAAGTATTAGTGTAGACCAGTGATCGGCAAACTCATGAGTCAACAGAGCCAAATATCAACAGTACAACGATTGAAATTTCTTTTGAGAGCCAAATTTTTTATGTAAAATTTTTATTTAATGCAGTCTTGATAACCTTTTATTTTTAATTTTTGCACAGAAATATGACTGCTTTGGATTCATTGCATGGTAAGCAATTTTACTATGAGATGAACCATGAATAACCTTTTGTTAATACTTCAGGAACAGTTTTTTGTCCAGTACAATTAAGTTTTTATGAACATTCACTTATTTCCATTAGCCAATTTAAATTAACCTGAAATAAGGTTAATTTTTTAAACTTCACTTGTCCTAGATTATGGACAATAAATGACATTAAGTTTCTGCTATTAATCTTTAATTTTACATAAAACTTACCAGAGAGGAAAACACACAAATTATTTACCTTAGTTTAAGAGGCCAAATATATAGGCTTTCAATTACAATCCTTACAGCATTTGAAGGAAACCTTTTTATTTCCTTCCAGAATAATTTTCAGGCTACGGAGTTTCATTTAAGAATCTTTGTCTTTCTTTTTACAACAAGCAACCTGTAGGGCTGCCGAGAGGCAAATTTTTTAAACTTAAACTTCTTCTAATGCCACTTCTTCAAAATAGACTCGCCCAGGCCATGGTATTTTGTGGAAGAGCCACACTCAAGGGGCCAAAGAGCCGCATGTGGCTTGTGAGCCGCAGTTTGCTGACCACGGGTGTGTAGACTCATGCTCTGGGTACAATTTTTTTTTTTTGTAATGCAGGTCAACTAATGAGAAGAATGAAATTCTTCTTTGGAGGGTAAAATTTTGCTTAATTGGGGTTCAAAATAAGTATTCTTTATTATTAAAATTGATTGCAAATGTCCATCAGTTAATACTGATCTGTGGTGAAATTGTACATATTTCATTCTTGACGATGATTTTTTCTGATAGGTGCTGCCCAATACTGATATCCGTCTGCAAGCATATGATTTGAATTGTGCATGCTTATCGCCTGGAAGAAATTTACTGCATTGCATTAGACCCCTCTCTCGCGATGTTTACCTTTGAGCTGCCATGCCATTTGATGGCACACGACTTTCAACTGGAGACTAGCTGGATGTGCTTCAGGTGCACAAACTGACTGAGTTATGGCAATCTCTATAGGCCTTGCACCGAGGTCTGCAAAACACCGGGCCAGTAGTGTGAGCTCTGAACTTTTATTGAACCGGAAGTGTGGCCTGACATTTCTTGTGATTCAAGCATTAGCTGTCAAGTCGCTTTAATGCCGCATCTGTTTCACACGTAGGTGCGATTTTGCCTTGTTATCCTGGGTTGAGTTGATTAAGAAACATAATACGTTTTGCAGAAAAATCTAATTTTCAGAGCCATTCAGTGTCCTGCAAGGTAGATAAGGACAGTCCTTCTTGTTCAAAAAATGTCAATCCTGGCCCTGACCTCTAAATATCATAATAAAATAGTTTCCCAGTGCTAAGCCACTTAACTGCTGTATGGTGGGGTGAGTTAGGACATTAAATTTTATTTCTGGATAAAAAAATTCCACAGAACTGATGGTGGTTAAATCCATGAGAGCCAATGAAGTTCATGTTGGTACTAGTGGTTTAATGCACACCATGAACTGACATACTTACCACCAAGTACCACTAATGAAAAATCACAGACTTTAAACACCTTCCATTTTCAAAAGCTTTGTAAATGTGCCCACCTAAGCCTTTTTCTGCTTAACACATATTTTAACCACCATCAGTTGTAACAACATCTTTGCAGACTTCACTTCAGATTGTTCTGAATTTATATTTTCTCAATTTCTTTGAAAATATTTTTGCCTGTAGTTACTGCATGCAGGCTGTTTATGGGGGCCAATTCTTCAGTCACTTCAAACTCACCATTGACTCAATTGACAGCATCTGTAACATCTGTCGACCCATCAAAAGCCAAGGAAAACCCCTCAAAATCATTTGCATCATTTTTTAAAAAATGACTATTGGTATTGTTCTCAATGTCCTCAACTCTTCAAGCAACTGTCATCAGTGGAAAGCTTAACAGACTTAAAGGAGGTTTTCTTCTCTGGACACATTTTTAAAAATTGCTTCAGTCAAACACAATTCCATCAGTTCAGCAGAGTTACAGGCTTTCCTTGCTCGGCCGTTCAGAAACGTACTTTGCTTGTAGCCTGGTGCCATGCAAAAGGAGCTGGTAACAGAAGTACTCACAGTATGAGAAAGAGGCTATTTATATAACCTCTAAAACCATCGAAAACAACACCATGTTTTACTTATGAGTACCTGTGGTAAAAACAAAACACCGTGTGGAGAGGGCGCGCGCAGGTCTGTGAGGTGCTGGCTAGTTGTTTCTTCAGCTCAGAGACACAGCATGTGGGCCGCTCCTAAAGCAACTGCTGGGCTGGGCCTTGCCCTGGTCCGGGAGGGGCCTGCCCTCCCATCTGCAGGCATTTGGTGGGGTCTGAGGCGAAGAGTGCTCTCCTTTGCCAGCTGAAAACAAACAGCTTCTGATGGTCTTTACTGACAGGATTAGGGAAGGAAAAGAAAAAAAAAAGAGGAAAAATAAGTCAACTGCACACCAGGTCCAGGGGCGAAATGCTGATTTGGCCCAGCAATGAAACCACAGCTGAAAGGGTCCTGCAACTAAGGCCCCACCTGGTGAAGTTCACAGCGGTCCCTGGGCATTCTCCAGGATCCACCCGGCTCTGCACAAACCAACTCAGCCATCAGGATGGGGATGCCCTCCTGCATCTCCCCGGTCCTTGCGGGAATTCCTCTGCATGTGCAGTCTTGTTGGATCGCATTTTGTCAGGAAGAGGCAGTTCCAATGGCTTCCAGTTGGCCTTTCCCCCCCATGGCTGCCCTCACTCCACAGAGAATCAGTGCAGGGATTCTGTCCACTGCTGAGTGTGTTTGTTCTGCAACTGGGGGCATAGCTATTAGATGGGTTCAGGGACCCTCTGGACCCACCGTGAGACAGACCTGAGCTAAAACTCCAACGGCCATCCGATCGCCAGCAGCCTTGAGAGGGCAGGGCCTTCCCCCGGTTGTCTGAGGCTCGGGGCGGCCAGATGGCTCCTGTTAAGTCCCACAGGAAGACACCCACACCCTTTCCCAGCTCCTCCTGAGCATGGCCTCCAGGGAAGTGGCTCAAGGCCAAACCCCAGGGCAACATCAAGGGGCTCAGAGCCTAAAATTTGGATCAAAGATTTTCTTCTGTTAGATGTGCCAGAGATAGTTCTTTGGAGAAGTTTGTTTTTCTCAGTGTCTATAAATGGGCAGCCGAGGGGAGCAGGGGCCAGAGGCCCCGCCTTCCCCCCATCCTTTGGACGGTCATAAAAGATCCAGTGCGGTGACATTCAGGAGCTCTCGGGGCCCTGCAGACACGCGAGGAAGTCCTGGGTGGGGGCAATGGGCAGGAGAGGAAAGAGCACTGATGTCAGGGAGTGACAAGCCCGGACTGTGACGCGGCCGCTGTGCCACTTAAGCCTCAGTTTCCCCTTTTCTAAAATGAGGCCGACGACGCTCGGTTTCCTCTGAAAGACTGGTCTGTGGTGCCGATGAGATGTCTGAGAAGGCCCTTTGCAGAGGCGAAGCTCTACTGAAATTCAGGGGCGGGGTGGGAGCCTCAGGCCAGGAAAGGGTGAGCCGTTCCTAGGATGGGAGATAACGTGGGCTCAGGTGGCTGCGTCACATTTGAAAAAAAAAGAAAAGGAAAAGGAAAAGACAGATTAGTTGTTGTGTAATGAAAATTAAAATTTAACTGGGAATCCCGTATTTTTTCCCCCTGCTTTTTCGTTCACAATATTAATCCTGTTTCCCGTTTTCAAATGTGTTCCATTTGTGCCCACGAATGAATAGAATTGAGGTGAATAGAGGGTTGTTCAGGAGATTTCAATTATCCTCCCAAATCAGAATGGCCTGGACCTGGTAGGAACTTTTTTTGCATTAGGAAATAATTTATCGTCGGAACGGAAACACTGCCAGCTTATCCTGAATACATCAGCCACCTTCTCTTTTCACTGGTTGCTAGTTCTCTAATGTGGTAGCTTGTAGAGAAGCATGTGTTACTGTTTTATTTTTATCTGTTTGGGCTACTCCTCACCCGAGGATATTTTTCCACTGATTTTTGGAGAGAGTGGAAGAGAGAGGGAAAGACAGAGAGAAACATCAATGTGAGAGAAACACATCGGTTGATTGCCTCCTGCATCTGCCCTGACCAGGGCCGGGGCCAGGGAGGAGCCTGCAACCAAGGTACATGCCCTTGACCAGCATCAAACCGGGGACCCTTTGGTCCCCAGTCCAGCGCTCTGTCCACTGAGCCAAACCGGCTAGGGCCCTGTGTTATTTTTACCTTTAGGATAACTGCCTGACGTGGGAGGAAGCGCTCACTGAATTATTAACATTCTCACTACTTAGGTGTGTGGGCTGTTGCCAGTGAATCATCCATCACGAAGTTTTGATTTTTAGTAACCATTTCACCCTCAGTCACTGTAAGAGTGTAGATCCCCCTTATTCTCTGTACACTTTATGTTTTCATTCTGGAAATTCCAACAGGATTTGTTCTTTGAGTTCATTGCTGCCTCTGTAAACATCTGCAAATGATGTCATTTTCTCCGAATTCTGTCCTGCATGTGGTAGAAGTGGGTGGAGAGGCCAGACCCTCTTGTCTGAATTTGTGGAACTGTCTCTGTCCCTTTCCTTCTCCTCTTCTTCAGCATCATAACCCTCTTTTATGTCTGCTGGGACACTTCCTTCCGAGGTCTCCCTTTGGACATCTCATGGTGTTTTTATTTGCGAGTTAATGTCATTCTGGAGGAACCTTGTCCTCGTCTGCTTGGCCTGCCATATAGAATACCGTGGACTGGGTGTGTTAAACAATAGAAATTGATTTCTCACAGGCCTCGAGGCTGGGAAGTCCAAGGTCAGGGTGCCAGAACGGCCAGGTTCTGGTGCCAGTACTCTTCCTGGCTTGCAGATATCCACCTTCTCACTGTCACCTCACATGGTGGACAGAGTATTAGGCAGCCTTCTGGTGTCTCTTCCTATGAGGGCACTAATCCTATCTCAAGGGCCCCACCCTCATAAACTCATCTAACCCTTATGACCTCTTAAAGTCCCTACTCCCAAATAACATCACATTGGGGGTTAGGGCTTTAACATATAAATGGGGGGGGCAAAGTTCATCCATAGCCCCCCACTAAGATATGGAAGAGCCAGTGCTTGCTATCAACGGTGTTCCTATGGGGTCTCCCCAAGGGTCACCTCCTCTTCCTCCCTCCTCAGTGATGGAGGTGAAAGGTTGTGGTCCATGGGCATCTGCATTTCCTCTGTCATCGCTACTTGGGCCATGTAACAGAAACACAGGCACTGGATTTCCCCAGGCAAACACTCCTGATGTTTTAGTCACAGGCTGCTGAGGCCTGAGGTGTACGTTTCACTGAAAAGGACAAAACACACACCGTGTTAAATATTTCTAAACCTAACCGTACACTTACTATTGTGAAAGTAGAAAGAAGCAGTGGAAATACAGGAGGCTCACAGGTTGGCGATGTCTGGGGGCCTGGTGGGGGAGCAGCCAAGAAAACCTAGGGAATTCCCACAGAACATGTCCCTTCACCTCTATCCAGAGCCTCCAGCGAGCCATTCTTTCAATGATCTGCAAGGAAACGTGTGTAAAAAATGGCTTCTATAGAAATGGGTTGCTTCTCATTTGAAATGCGGTCCAATTGGTTTTAAAAGTAACATATTCACTTCATGTGTTTTCTTGCCCAGTATTTGGAAGTTTGGCACGCTGGACATGGCACGGGCTCTGGAGCAAATGACACCGAGGTTTGTGTCCCAGCCCTGCCACTCCGTAGCTGTGTGATCTGAGAGATGTTTCGGAGCCTCCGTTTCCTCCTCAGAGAAATGAGACTAATTCCACCCACACCATGGCTGGGAAGTGAGGTGTGAAGGAGCTCACGCTTATAAAGAGCCTTGCCCAGCACCTGAGACAAATCCAATACTCACTTCCCCCCTTTCTCCCTGTACGGATTTCATAGACACATGTGTAAAACAATGAGGAAGCTCTCTGGTGTCTCTTCCTCTGAGGGCACTAATCCCATCTCGAGGGCCCCACCCTCATAACCTCATCTAACCCTAATGACCTCCCAATGCCCCTATGCCCAGATAACAGGGTTAGGGCTTCAACATATAAATTGGGGTGGGGAGATGGGGAGCACACAGTTCATCCATAGCCAAAACATATACAAAACCAGGCATCCAGGAAACAAAAGCGATGTTTATTTGTCCAGCTTGATGGAAGCCGGTTTACAGTTGCGTGGAGTGGTCACACTCTTCCCAGGGCGTATCCTGTGCAGGGTCCTCGGTGGGTGGAAGTGGACAGCAGCAAGGGCAGAGGCGCCTCTGAAACGCCTTGTCGAGGAGCACGTAGAGGAGCGGGTTCACGCAGCAGTGGGTGCTGGCGATGATGCCCGTCACCTGGACGCTCCTGTCCAGGTGGTAGCGGCTCCCGCAGTCCCGCAGGGAGAAGGAGTCCTTGAACGTAGACAGGAACAGCGCCACATTGTAGGGTCCCCACATCAGCAGGAAAACAACCATGATGGCGAAAACCAGCCGGAAAAGGCCAGACTTCCTTAATGTTTTTCCCAGACGCACAAGGCAAACGATGAAAACCAGCAGTGGGACCAGAAGGCCCGCCAGGTTCACCTTCAAGGTCAGAACGGGCTCCCAGGCCGTCCCCTGGCCCGGCAGGAAGTGAGGCCCGCTGCAGGGGCACCTGGACCCCCGGCTGTCCCCCTGAGCCGCGCACAACAGGACCTCGGGCAGCGCCAGCAGAGCGGCCGCCAGCCAGGCCAGGCCACTGGCGAGGGCGCCACAGGCCCCCCTCCTGGCCGCTGGGGACAAGCGTCTCGCGCGGGAACACACCAGGTAGCTCTGCAGGGTCAGGAGGGCGTTGAACAACGCCCCGCTGTGCAGGCCCACGGAGGACAGTGCCACGAGAACGGTGCACATGGGATGGCCCAGGGGCCCCCCGTGGGAGGCAGCGTGAGCCTGGATCGGCAAGGTGAGCAAGAAGCACAGATTAGACACGGCCAAGTTCAGGAAGTAGGTGTGTTCCACCTGGCGGAGTCTGTGGCATTTGACCAGGATGCACATCATCAAGATGTTGCCCAGGAGGCCCAGCAGGGACGCGGCGGTGTAGAGCTGGGGCAGCAGCTGGGCCGAGAGGACGGCGGGGTCGTACGGGGGGCATTGCTGGGCGCCGTCCTTTCCGAGCGTCTCATTGTCAGGCAGAGGGTCGTAGATGATGACGTCATAATCATCATCGTCGGTGTAGTTAGCCATGGCCGGCTGCCCTGCGCAGAGAAAGGAGATGGTGTTATCGCAGACAGCTGCAGGGCCCCCGAGGAAACAGCAAACAGGTGAGTGGCCACGCCGCACGCTCTGAGCCAGAGGACGTCTGCGGCCCAGGAGAGGGAAAACAGACATTTCTCCACCCCGTCCCTCCGTCCCGCGTGATGCTGACACCCCCGGGCAAACGCAGGTAAGCGGGACACGTCTTCTAAGAACGTCATTCATTCTCTGGGCAGAAACAGGAGCCCGCGGGCAGGCAATATGTAGGAGAGAGAGAGGAGCTCCCATGCAGGAGAACCCAGAACCAGTGCCGCAGAGTCGGCGTGGGTCATCATCTCTCCCCGTCTGAGAAGCTGGCTCACCCCCAGGCAGCTTCCTGTGACAGGCTGGGAGCTCCGAGTTCTTCTCTCGAAGGACAGGAGCAAATGTCTGCAAAAGCGAAAGCATCCTACGCCCCACATGGCCTCGCTGGTGAAATACACAGATGACTTACCCTTGGCAGAGCGGCTGGGCTGGGCCTGGGCCTGCAGACAGCGGCTTCCTCCCAGCCCAGCAGGCGGTCCTGACCCCTAGGGGTGAGTGAGAGAAGCCAAGGCGTGTCCCTGATAGCTCTGCCTCCAGTCGGGGCTCCGGGATGAACTGAAGTAAAGCCCCGTGAAAGCTCCCCCGGACCCCCAGGCTACGTCTCAGCCTTCGAGGGAAACCAGGAAGTTGTTGAGTCCTCCACCTCCCTCTGGACCCGCCTCTGATTCCCCGGGGCCTCCTGGCTGCCCCAGATAAGGGAACTGGGTTTGGCTGCTCTTGGGCGATACGGAGGGAGGGCTAGGAAGGCCCGTCTGACATGTGTCACTGAGCAGGGACCAGCTGCAGCTAATTGTCACAGCGGCGCCTACAGAGCCAGGGGCCCGACGCCCACCTGCAGCGGCTCCTTAGCATCTGCAGAGCCCACACCTGGCATCCATCTGGGGCTTCCAGAACTTGTAGTGAGAGCCCCAGGGACCGTGCTGGGTGTTTCTTGTCACTTTTGACTGAGGTGGTGGGGGTCTCAAGAGAGGATTTCCCCGGCAGTGGCAGCCACAGGGATATCCCTTGGGAAGGGGGTGCAGACGTGGGGTGTCAGTGCAGGGAGCGTGCGCTGCCGTGAGCACCGACAGCCCCACTCCATGGGAACCGAGGGGTTAGGCGAGCTGTGAGGAGCTGACCCTGCGCCTCGAGGGAGAACCCAGCGCAGGAACATTCCACGGTGAGGACTCAGGGAGGCAGATAACGTGGTGGTGACAAGTTCAACCCCAGACAAGGCAGGGGCGAGGCGAGGTTTGAGGCCGGAGAGAGGAAGCTGAGACAAGAGGCCACATTTGGAGTGGTGGGCGAAGGTGGTGGGCGGTTGGGGTGGAGGGAGGGCGGGGAGGGTTGGGAATAAAACTGAACTGGGAAGAGGAACTTGATTGAAAGAGCTGAGCAGTCTGTCTGAACTCCCAGATCCAGTCTTTGTACCTGTGATCGGCCTCCGCGGATTGGTTTAGCATTTATGTTGCTTATGTTGCTGGTCAGATGACATCCTGTTAACGCCACAGAGGTGTTCGGGGTAGCATTCCGCCCAGAACGTGGGCCTGTTAAAATAGAAATAAGGAAAGCATTAAAAGAAAGGAAAAACAAACACAAGAAGGACCCAGACGAACATGTGATCGAGCATTAAATTTAACTCAAAGGGCGACTCAGGGTGCTCCTCCCTAAGCAAGGGTTGGTGCTGGTGGGAACCGGGGCTGTGACTGTTTCCCAGCCAGTCCTCCCTCTGCCCCCCCCCCAAACCTCCCCCCCCCCCATGGGCTCCTGTGAGTGAGGGTCACTGTGCCCTGGGAAGCTCTGGCCAGTGGTGGCAGCTGTGGCCCTGGGACCAGCAAAGGTCACTCTTCCTTCAGGGGCTCTACCTCCTGTGGCCAGGCTATTTGGAGGCACACCAGCCCCCCCCCCCCACCTGCCCCCCACCTCCCCAGAACCTGGAGTGAGTAGGTGATGGCAGCTCTTGATACTCTATTGCCGGATGCTCACTGGTCGATCGCAGGCCAGGAGATGAGGGTCAAGTCCAATGTTGAGACTTGAAAAACCCCATGAATACACACTCTGAACGTGATGTGGTTAAGTGGAGGGAAATTGCAGGCAGGCACCTCGAATGTGTCACGGGATTATGTGAAATTGGAAGTTTCCCAAGAAAAACCACTGTTTGTACATTCAGGATCACCCTAACTTCCTGGAATTAGCATGGCCTTCGCTTTCAGTATTGTTTTATTTTGGCTTGATTTCTAGCATTCTGCTTATCCACTGGTCCGTTCCCTAACCTCCCTGGAAGCCCCAGTAAAACCAACCCACCAACCCACTTCTCCTCTCCATTCTTTCTTTGAGTAAGTGTTTCTGAGACTAGCTAGTTAACACTACTTAGCCACGAAGACAAAATCCATCACTAACTTACGGTCTCCTGTCTCAACTAGCTTCCAGAGACTTTTCTAGGGGAAAAAAGGAAAAACACCTCCTGAGTAAAAACTCCCATATCCAGAAGGGTTTCTAGGACTTTTCGTATTCTAAGACGAAGTGCTGACTTAGGGCAATACGACAAACCCACAAGAATGGAATAGACCCTTGTCTACAATGAGTGGGTTCTGCTTATAATATTTTGCTCCCTTTTTTAAGGATCTTGATTCCTTATAAGATGTTTAATCAAGTCATGATTTAATCAAACCAGTCAGGGTTTAATTGTGGTTTGTGAAGCCTACCAACTGTCTCTCACAGTGATCCATTTCCTTGGATATTTGCAGTCTCCATGTGAGTTCAAATTTATTGGGGATTATTTTCTCTGCATCAGCTTTGCGTGGCCTGAAGGGGGAGCACTCTCTTCTGGGGGGGGGGGGAGGGGAGTTTTGCAGAAAAGTAAAAACTTTTCCCCTAGAAAAGTCTCTGGAAGCTAGTTGTTTCAGCCAGCAGCACCAGGGGCATCAATGGCCTGAGATGAGTTTTCTTGGTCTGCAGTTGTGGTCTCCTGGGTTGAGAGTGTTGTAGCATGGAACCTCATATTTGCATGAGGCACAGATTTTGGATTCCCAGAGGAGTCTCTTCCCTCTACTGCTTAGAGCCTAGGCAAGGACTGGTGCGCTGTCTCATTGTCTTCTGCCCGTGGGTGCATTTCTTCTAGTCCACCTTTTCCTAGCTTTATGCCAGGACATCTCGGTTCCAGCTCCCCATCTCACGTAGCCCCAGGCTTTGCTGTCTTCCCCATGGTGGAGTCACAGTTCGTGGCCTTTTAATGCATGTGGACTTTGATTTGTCTACACCAGTGGTGATCAACAGGATAAGTATCCACTGAGTAGTGTTTCCATGAGCATTTGTTGAAAAGTGACATTCGTTTATTCATTTCACAGGTATTTCGTGCCTACTGTCCTGTAAACCTTCCTTTCCCCCTCTCTGTCCACTCTCCTCTACCCTGCTTTATGTCCAGAGAGACTGAGCTTATTACTAGTAATAGCAGACCCCCCTTAGCCTATGATTTTCCGCTGGGTTGGGCCAATGGGGAGTTTCAGGTAGGAGATTGGAGGCTCTTTCCTGGTTGGGTCTCCTTCTTGGTGGGGCAGCTCTTGCCAGACAGCACCCTCCTCTTGGCCTGTGGTGGGAAAGGCGGACCACTCTCACCAGCACTGAGTCCTGCACTGTGTGCTGAGTTCCCCATCCCCTGTCTCAATCTTTTTTAAAAAAAATATATTTTATTGATTTTTCACAGAGAGGAAGGGAGAGGGATAGAGAGCCAGAAACATCGATGAGAGAGAAACATCGACCAGCTGCCTCCTGCACACCCCCCACCGGGGATGTGCCCGCAACCACGGTACATGCCCTTGACCGGAATCTTACCTGGGACCCTCCAGTCCGCAGGCCGACGCTCTATCCACTGAGCCAAACCGGTTTCGGCCCCTGTCTCAATCTTTGTAAAGAGCCCCCTCACCAGACGCCTCTCAGTTGCCCTACTGGAGTGTGCCACATGTTTCCTAGCAAGACAGTAGGACACATCTCCCGAGTGCCAGGAGCTTTGCCCTGGGAGAAAATGATGAGCAAACTAGACCCATTCCCTGTCCTCATGGCATTGACATGACCATCTAGAGCAGTGGTTCTCAACCTTCCTAATGCCGCGACCCTTTAATACAGTTCCTCATGTTGTGGTGACCCCCAACCATAAAATTATTTTCGTTGCTACTTCATAACTGTAATTTTGCTAGTGTTAATGAATCGTAATGTAAATATCTGTGTTTTCCGATGGTCTTAGGCTCTACAGTAGTGGTTCTCAACCTGTGGGTCACAACCTGTGGTAGCAAAATTACAGTTATGAAGTAGCAACGAAAATAATTTTATGGTTGGGGGTCACCACAACATGAGGAACTGTATTAAAGGGTCGCGGCATTAGAAAGGTTGAGAACCACTGATCTAGAGGGATATGGTCAGATACATAACTGATTATAACCCAGGGAGTCACGTGATGGGCTGGGAAGCACATGGGAGCTGTGGGGCAGTCAGCAGGGGCACCTGCCCAGCCCAGAGGGCCCAGGGGAGGTGTCCCAGGATAGCTGTCATCTAAGCTGAAAGCCCGAGTGGGAGTTAGCCAGGCGAGGAGTGCATAGGCCTCTTCTCCTCCCTTTTCCTCCCAATGTCTTCTTTTTTCAGATCCTTGAGGGACCATTTACTTGTATCGCAGAGATGGGACAAGGGAAGTGAAAGGAACACAACCCAGGGTGGAGGTATTTTTAGTCACTGGCGCCTGTGACTGAGTTTTGGTGGAAGAGAAAGTTGGAGCCAAGAACTTGGCTATTTGAGAGCTCACTCCCAGGAATGCAGAGCTCTCAGCGAGGGCGTTGCAGACAGAGGTCTTGTTGATCTAAAGGGCTCCCAGGAAACAACCTGGAAGGGACCCAACTGAGGCGGGACCCAGCAGGGGGAGAAGCTGACGGCAAGGGAGTTCCAACTGAGGCCTCAGCTGATCTGTGAGGAGCTCTGGCGCTGGGCTGGCCCTGCAGCGCTGTCCCACACTGAGGGAAGGGGGCCAGGCCTCAGCCCTCCCCTGGGAGGGGGCATAGCCTGGCAGGCAGGTCCCAGCAGCTGAGGGTGGTTCCCCGTGAGGCGTGCAGCTGCCCCAGCCCTAGCTGCTGGGAGAGTGGGTGCATTGACCCTGAAGAGGGCATCAGGGCAGAACCCACAGTGCCTACTGCACATGCTGAGAGTTCTCGGTTTCCTGCACATTTTATTTACCCTAAGATAAGAAACAGAAACTGAAGTGTACAAAACTGCCATGTCGTAAGACCATGCTGTGGTCGTGGAGGAGGAGTCACGTGACCGTTGGCCACTTATCCCTCTCTCTCTCTCTCTTTTTTTTAAAATATATTTTATTGATTTTTTTCAGAGAGGAAGAGAGAGGGATAGAGAGTTAGAAACATTGATCAGCTGCCTCCTGCACACCTCCTCCTGGGGATGTGCCCGCAACCAAGGTACATGCCCTTGACCAGAATCGAATCTGGGACCTTTCAGTCCGCAGGCTGACGCTCTATCCGCTGAGCCAAACCGGTTAGGGCTCCACTTATCCCTCCTGATGACTCACTGTGGTCATCAGGGCTCGCAGAGTGGGAGTAGAACTGAAACGTCCCCACCCCCGTGCCACCCTCCAGTTTTCCTTTTTCCTCTTTCTCCTGCCTTATTTCATTGGCCACACTCTAGCCTTTGGAGCAAGCATGTCAAACTCAAAGGCTAACACGGGCCAAATAAACAAGGTTTAAGTTCATGTGGGCCACAAAATAACAAAAGCTTCCATTTTCACAGAAACGTAGGTTTATTTCGATAGAGACATGCTGAATGCAAAGGGCTGAAATAAATGAGCGATCGTTAACATAAAATAATAGAACATTTTAATAAAAATTAATATTTTTTTCTTGAACTTTAACTTACCAGACACTGAATAACTGCACAAATTAATAAGCGTAACACAAATAAACCTATTTCTTTTTGTTCTCCAAAAGCGAAATATTTCCTGTTGTGCACGCCAAACAAGTCAGTCCAAGACTAAGGACGTGGCAATTGGCTGCTAAAATATTCACTGCTGGTATTAGTGGAGAGAAATGGTGCGCCTGCGCATAAGGCGTATAAAGGAAATGAATGGAACACGATTATAGTAATCAGTCATTAGCGAATGTTGTAGTTTGTTATTAATAATTATGTACAACAGGATATTGTAAAAATTAAGTTATGAAAAATTAAGTTACGAGAAATTAAGTTACGAAATGTTATTAAAGCATTTCTTACATACCGTTATATTGGCTGGGCCACAAAAATATTTGTTGTGGGCCACAAGTTTGACATGCTTGCTTTGGAGGGTCGGGAAGATTGAACAATCTCTGGTTCAATATGAACCATATTTTGAAGAGATAAGAAATCTTTTCTTATAAACAGAGGTAAAAGGTAATCAACCAAGTAGGAGCCTCACTTAAAAAATATTCCCTTTAACAAAATTAAATTGTGACAGATTTTAACTGTGCAAGACGGGGCTGGGCCCTGGTCCTCAGCCTGGGTGGGTACTGTGGGCCCTCCTGGGGTCAAGGCCCATAGGACTGAAAGCTGTGCTCCTTCCCTGCCTAGTGCTCCCCCAGGGAGGGTCCCTGAGGCCCCCCGGAGCCTTTCCTATGGACTCCAAGGATGTGGTTTGAGCTGGCTGCTATCTGTGCACCAGAGTCTGAGGTACCCACCTCTTTCCCATCTCAAAAGATTCAGCCATACCCTCTGGAAAGGGTCCTTGGAAAGGGTCCCTCCTTCTCTCAGCAACCAGGGCCTTCGAACCACAAAGGCAGGTCCTGTCCCCTCCCGAGAGCCCAGAACTTCGGGACAAAGTTGTGCTTTTTTAGGGGCAACGGGGAAATACGGTTGTCTGTCCCTTTGCTGTGAGTCAGGGCAGGAGGAGACCAGGCAGGCGCTGGAAGGTTGTCTTGCTTTTCGGATTGCATCACAGGCCCCGTGGATGTTTTTTCCGCTCTTATCTTGTTTGGCGTCCCGGGACACTGACACTTCCTCTTCCTCCCTGAGCTCTCGCCTCGGCAGGGCTCTGCCTGTCCCACACACCTTCTTCTTCTGCTCGGGGGTTCCTCCTTGTCTGCACTCCTTAGGGTTCTGTCCTGAGCCATGTGTCCACTGCTGGGGCCCCCAGATGTGCCTCTCCACCCATGTGCTCTGCTGGGTCCAAGGCCAGCCCATCCAGCTTCTCCCAACACTGCCAGCTGCATGGAGTTCTAACTCAACTCTCAACCCATCATCTCATATCCGGGGCCCCAGCCATCACCTCCCTCCCTCCCTAAATCCAAGTCCTGATGAGTCATTCCCCTGGTAGCTTTCTTTCTTTCTTTTTAAAAATACTATAGTATGTGTATTTTTTTTTTTTATTGATTTCAGAGAGGAAAGGAGAGGGAGAGAGAGAGGTAGAAATATCAATGATGAGAAAGTCTCATTGATCAACTGCCTCCTGCACGCCCCACACTGGGGATGGAGCCCGCAACCCAGGCATGTGCCTGACCAGGAATCAAACTATGACCACCTGGTCCATACGTCGACACTCAACCACTGAGCCACGCCGGCTGGGCTCCCCTGGAAGCTTTGGAATTTGTTAGCTGCTCGCCACTCAGAGCTCTTAACCTTGGCAGAGGCCTCCGTTGTGTCCCCAGAGGAGCACCGCCAAAACTCTGCCTGGGGTCTCTGCCTCCCTCCACTCTTGCCTCCTCCTGTACATTCTCCACATGCTGGGGTCGATCAGATGGCCAAGGTACAGATTCCTCCCTGCCCTTTGGGCCCACCACACTCCTTAGCACAATGAGCAAGGCCATCCCTAGTTGCCCTCTACTCACCAGCTTCCGGTCCCATCTGTTTCTTCTCCCTTCTCAGTGTCTCATGAAACTACTCACCATTCTCTGAAGTTGCCTCCTCCTGTGCCTGCTTGTTTCTGTTAGGGTCCCCGAAGAAGGTACGCATGAGGCCAACAGCGATAAAGAATTAAAATTTATTAGGTCATCTGGAAACCAGATGGGCCGAGCTCCCAGGGACGGGGAATCAGAGATTTTAACAGACTCTGGGCAACGTTTTCGGTGTGGAATTCTCTGGGCTGGTCCGGATCCTGGGCAAGTCCTGAAAGGAAAGTTAATGGTCTTTGCAAATACAATGTGGTTTAAGCGAAAGGGAATGTCACTTGTGAAATGATCTAAATGTCAGTTTCCCAGGGGAGGGGGTGCCGATTCGATTATTTGATCAGGCCTACTATTCCAGCCTTTTTGTTTTATGGAATAGGGACGGAGGTCATTTCTTCCATAGTTATTTCCTGCTGAGAGGGGACATCGAGATAATAAGGGGATGAACTTTGATTGTAGTTGGCTGGAACACTGTATAGATGCCTCCTGGTTGGAGCGAGAGGTTGCAACAGCATGATTTCCCCGAGAGACTGGTTGGTGAAGGCATGAAGACGGTCCTGAAGGAAAGATGAAAAATGGTGCAGAATACATGGGCCAAAAATGAGGATGAGGAATAGGAATGTTAATGGTCCTATGAAAGAAGGTAAATACCAATTTATATTTTTTAGCAAGTAGTCCCATGAATTTGCAAAATATGATGAAGCACTGGTTAAGTCCCTTATGCCAGTCCTAACACCTGCTGAGATACTGAGGGTTATGAGGAGATGGATTATCTGGAGACATGTAAAGACTAGTTATTGGGGGGCTATGTCTACGTTGGGTGAGAGAGACTCTATAGTACAGGTTTCTGTCTAGTTGATCATCCCTGTTTTGAGTAGAACTCTGACTCCTGCTAAGAAGGGATATAGAAAAAAATTTCTAGCACATGCCAAATCATTCATTATAGTCAGTATTTGAGTAGGATGCCGGGTGGAGTTTTATGTGATACCCAAGGTTGAGGAAACCTATTGAGTGACTTGGGAGGTAAAAGCTGGTCCTGAGGCAGCCATGACTGAGGGTACAGTCATGGAGGAGATTAGGCATTGATGGGCTAAGGTAATGACTCAGCTGTGCAGAGTGAGAATGAAACCCAGCTCGGTGACTGTGGTTTGGGACAACTGAGCTTTATGAGGGGATGCGTGGTGGCCCCAGTTGGACACAGAGGTAGAATGAGAAAAGAGTGATAAAGGGGTGTCTACTAAGATGCTGTGTAGAGGTGAAGTGGCTAATGGCTGCGAGACTAATGTCTCAAGCCCCATAATAGAGACTTAGGAGGGGACAAGGGTCCCAGCAAACTTGGGGAGGGCAGAATAAGTGGCCCCAGTGTCAGTTAAAATGGCGATCGGCTTACCTGCCACCACAATCATTCCCCGAGACTCTGTCCTGCTGATGTAAGTCTGTGGGCCTTGTCAGGACCTGGGCAGCTTTAGTCTTCGGTGGCCAGTCCCAGGAGGTCTGGGAGCTGCACACCGGGTCCAGAGGGTGGCCTCTTGGACTGGCTGAGGTCTGACCTGGAGGGGCCAGACTGCAGTCTGATTTCCAGTGGCCTTCCCTTCCGCACCTTGGGCAGAGCCCAGGAGGGGTCTCAGGTTTGGGCAGGACTTGGCCCAGTGTCCTTCCTTGTTGCATTTGAAGCACGGGCCCGGAGGAGGCTTAGCCCTGACTTACCCTTGTTGGAGGACCGGCACTTCATTTGGGGTATGTGAGAGTGGTGGCTAGGAGCTGAAAGTCCTCCTTCTGGGCCTCAGCCTTGGCCTGATCTTGCCTTTGTTTTTGGGTCTTATTGTCTCTATTATTAAAAACCTCAAAGGCCAGGTTAACGAGGTCTTTTTTTGGGGTGTGTGTGTGTGGACCTGTGTCTATTGTTTGAAGTTTGTGGTGTATGTTGGGAGCTAATTGGGCTATAACATGGGTATTCAGAAGAAGGGGTCCCTCAGGGAAGGTGGGGTCCAAGGTGGTAAATTTCTGTTAGGCCTCTGTGAGGTGGGAGAGGAAGGGAGCTGGGTTTTCGCCAGAGCCCTGAGTGATTTCATTGAGTTTGTCATAGTTGACCGCCTTATGGGCAGCCTTTCTGAGTTTGGCAATGAGACAGGTGATTATATGGCTATGGAGCCAGTGCCCTGGAGGATTAACCTGATAGTCCCATCTCAGGTCAGTTTGGGGGACTATGTAAGTGCCAACCAGGTTGGCTGTCACGTCCTGTCTATGGAGGACATGGGCATGGTCCTGAGCTGCTCCTTCTCCTCTGGGGTGAGAGAGGAAGACAGGATGACATAGATGTCGTGCCAGGTCAGTCATAGGACTAGGTCAGGTACTCAAATTCCTTAGTAAAGGTGGTGGGGTCGGTGGAAAAGACCCAAGACGCCTCTCAGTCTGTGTGAGGTAGGACATGGGAAATGGGATGTGTACCTGGACTATGCCCTCGGTTCCCACTCCCTCTCTCAGAGGTAGAACGGACCTGGGAATAGAAGTGGCTATTCAGGAAGGCAGTCTTTGGTGGCCCAAGAGCAAGTATTAGGTGGGAAAAGACTATTGGAACTGGCATTCTCAGGATTTGGCCTCTCAGGGACCTGGGGAGAAGGTGGTTGCTGGTAAGGAGGGTCTGGGTTTTGGGACTCTACTGCAGGTGAGGGAGGGGGCACGTAAGGGGGTGGAGGTCGGTGGTCTGCTGGGTCAAAAGTAGATTCAGAATCCGAAGTGTTAGGGGGTGATGTTTTGTGGGAAGGAGAAGGATCTGATGGGAAGAACAGGACTGACAGAGGGTCGAGACCAAAGTGGTGGAGTGAGATGATGGGTGGATGATGATAGAGTGCCCGGGGACAGTCACGTCTCCTGTGGCCATGCCAAGAATCCAGAACGTTCTATGAATCTGGAGGAAGCTGCAGCAATCTTGCCAGAGATCCCAAACAGCCCGTCACAGGCCTGTGTCCTCCTGGATGAGGCTGGGGCAGGGTTTCTCAACCACGGCACTGCTGACTTGTGGGACTGGACACGTTTTTCTTGTGGGGGAGTACCCTGTGCGTTGAGGGTATTGAGCAGCATCCCTAGCCTCTTCCCCAAGTCGTGACAACCAAAATGTCTCCAGATGTGGCCAGGTGGCTCCCGGAGGATAATCGTCCTCTGGTTGAGATCCACTACCCCAGAAGAATCAACTGTGGGCATGGGAGAAAAGGGAAAATATTTCGGCAAGGGCATGCCCAACAGAAAATGAATTCTATGCATCTTGAAATTGACTGAGCAATCCCGGGGTTGCATTGAACAGGCGGGCACAGATGAAATGGGACCGGCTTCCAAGCAGATGTGGCTCCGAATGAGGAAGCGTGTGTTTGGTTATAACATGGTCTCATTTGTGCTTCTGAGTCGGGGCCTGATATAAACATGCGACGCCAGAAGGCTGCCCCTTGGTCTCAGGCTCCAGCCGAGCCTTTGTCCCTGCCAGGAAGCCAGTCTCACTGCCCAGCGCTGACGCCCTCCACGGTGTTGGGAGCGGGCCTCACCCCAGGCACGTTGTGGTTGTTTGTTTACCTCTGGGCTCTGTGTTTAGACTCTTACATCATTCCTTGACCACAGGAACTGGGGCCTGTGGTAACCCTAGCACCAGCTCAGTAACTTCTCAGTAGATAGTGGGTGAATACGGATGTATTTAAAATGCAACTCCCCTGAATTCATGACACTTTCCACTGCACTCTGTTATTTACTCTGTCCCGGTGAAAGACGGGAGAGGAGGTTTGATGGGGGAGGAAGACGAGGGGGAGGGAAGCAAAGCGACGTTTGTTGTTGTTGTTGTAATTAATAGAAGACCATTTCTGAAAGGATAGGCAAACACGTTGTAAAAGAAATGCCTGGTGTCTTTGTCAGGTTGGTCTGCTATCACTAATTACGATAGACTGGGTGGCAAACAACAGGCATTTGTCTCTCTCAGTCCTGGAGCCTGGGAGTCCCAAGATCTAGGTGCCAGCAGATCTGGTGTCTGGTGAGAGCCCGCTTGCTGGTTTGCAGATGGCCGTCTTCTCTATGTCCTCACATGCGAAGGGCAGAGAGAGAGAGCAAGCCCTGTGTCTCGTTCATAAAGGGCGCTCATCCCACTGGTGAGGGCTCCATCCTTAGGACCGAATCACCTCCCAAAGGCCCACCTCCTAATACCATCACCTTGGGAGGTTAGGGCTTCAACATAGGGACTTAGGGGTCACACACATTTAGTCCACAACAGTTGGTGAGCAAATACCTGCCTATCTGTGTGGGAAAACCTGTCCACTCAGTGGACAAAGAAAGGGCTGTTAAAGGTGCGGGGTGGAGAAATGCTCCTGGCTGCGTGGGTGGGAGCCGTGGGGGCTTCTCTGTGCACTAGTGGAGGTGCTCTAGGTGCTGGGCAGGGAGGCACTCACCTAGCTAAGAAGGGGAGCTCTGGGGGATTCTTGCTGCTGATCACAGGAGAGAAGGAATGGCCGAGCATCTGGTCTCGGGAAAGACATGACCCGGGACAGCTGTGTGTTGGGTCATCTCTCCCAGGTGGTCATGAGCCTTCTCTCCAGGGCACTGCAAGCCACTGTGGGACTTGGTCATGGACATGATTTCCGGGAGCCAGAAGCTGACTGGCTTACCTGGATTTCATGGTAGGCAGGTGGCCTCTCTAATTTGTGTCACTGCAGTGGCCCTTGAATGATCATCAGAGGCTGATGGGGACTCTGTACCTGATCTGACCGACAGCCCCAGAACCCACTGATCAATGTTCCCATCACAGTGATGGTGACAGTGCGTGCCCCCCCGGCCCCCGCCCAGGTGATGTGGAGCAATGGCAGGTCCTCGCCCACAGAGGGGTCTTGCCAAGGAATCATTCCTGCAGCTGATGAACTGCAAGTTCACAGGAAATGCTCTGGAGCACAGAGATTGTTCTCTGTATCTATGAGTTTGTTTCTATCTTGTTTGTTCGTTTGTTTTGTTTTTTGGATCCTACCTGTAAGTGAAATTATATGGTATTAGAGGCCTGGTGCATGAAATTCATGCACGGGGAGGGCCCCTAGGCCTGGCTGGCCAATTTGTGGGGCAACTGGCGGGGTGATTGGGGCCCCCCCACTGGCACCCACCTTGGCTGACGTGGGGCCTGTGGGCTGGGGGCAGCTCCTACATTGAGCGTCTGCCCCCTGGTGGTCAGTGCACATCATAGAGACCGGTCGTTCCACCGGTTGTTCTGCTGTTTGGTCAATTTGCATATTAGGCTTTTATTATATAGGATTTGTCTTTCTCTTTCCAACCTACTTCACTTAGCTCAATGCCCTCTACATCCACCCATGTTGTCACAAACGGTAAGACTTCATTCTTTTTAATGGCTGAGTAATATTCCATATCACTTCTTTATCCATTCAGGGGGGTTGGAGGGCTGGGTGAAAAAGGGCAAGGGATTAAGAAGTACAAATTGGCAGTTACAAAATAGTCAAGGGGATATAAAATACAACTTAGGGAATATAATCAATAATATTGTAACAACCATGTGTGGTCTCAGAGGGGTACTGGACTTAGAAGCAGGATCAACTCATACGTTATTTAAATGTCGAACCCTCTCTGTTGTATACCCGAAACTCATATAATATTGCATATCAACTGTAAGTGAAAAGTTAACTGCAGAATTATCATTGCCTTCTCCAGGCTGACACGGACTTCGGAGTTTTGCAGCTCTGTAGGGATAATGTGTTACTGGAGAGTTAAAGGAATGGTCCCCAGGAGGGAGGGCGGGGGGAGTTCTTTCACCAACATAAGTGCAATCTGTTCTCACCTGTGGAACATCTCACACAGCAGCCCCCTTTCTGCACGAGAGACAGTCTCTCTGGAAGTTGAAGCTGCAAGCTCAGCATTGGTGCCACTTTTACTCACTTTTCACTTGGAAGGGATGAGTCAAAGCATAATCCCAAACCAGCAATGGCCGCGGAATACTCAGGGCCTCCTGTAGATGTTTTATGTTGCCACTTAAGTCTAGGTTCCTATGCTTTAAAAACCAGCTTGCTGAAGACAGTGCTAATGTTCTGTTATGAAAACCTGGAGCCGAATCCAGACTCTCCCTGGTCTTTGTGTCCCCCACTTGCAGCCATGGGGGCGGGGGCTGGGGGTGTCTTTCTGGGACCGCAGCCCTGGCTCCAGCATGCTCAACAGGACAGGCTTTAGGCAGAGGTTTTCAAACTTGGCCATACTTAGAATCATCAGGAACTTCTAAAAGTCAAAAAACCACAGGCCGCATTGTAGACCCCTCCAATCAGAATCCCTGGGGGTGGAGTCAGCTGTCACTATTTGTAAAACTCCCCAGGTGACTACCATGTGCAGCCTTGATTAAGCACTTGGCCCCCCTGAATCCCAGACCCACCTCCCCTGCTCCCACCCGCCCTACTCAGTGGCTTCCTGCTGGCTGCCCATGCGCGTTGGGGAAGCACCATGACTGAAAACACACCACTGCGCTGGCCGGCCCAGATCTGCTATGTCAGAATCTCTGGGGCTGGGGGTGGGCTCGGCTCTTCCTCTCTAAAGTGAGGGGGTTGGACTGGCTGATCTTCGCAACCTTTCTGGTTTCAAATTCTATGACACCGTAAGTGATCAAATTGAGGTGATATCAATAAGGGAGACAGGAGGGTGTGGATGTAAAAGAAACCCACCTACAAACACTTGGTACCTGCAAGAGAAATGTGGGAGGGGCTCGTGGCGTTTTATGGGCTATGAGAAAGCTTTGTCACAAGACATTTTTGGACCTTGTTGCAAGATCGTGAGTTCAGAGGTCTGCAGAGATTGGCAGGGGCAGTTGGGACTTTTATCTCACCGCAGGCATCAACCTGCGTCCTCCATCCACACTCCTCTTGTTCTTCAGAAACAAGAGTGCCAGCAGACAAGCTTTGAACCGCTGAAGGGAAGGAAAAAGGCTCCATCTTCATTCTCTGTGGCCCAGGTGGTGGGGGGATGCCCTTGTTGATTGCTAAAATGGCCACAAGGGGGCAGTATAGCACGGCGTTCTTAATGAAGGCCTTTCCATTGAATCACGTTTGAAAAAGACTTCTTTCTACACATACACTTAACGAACCTAGTTACCACCTTCAGAAAAAGAAGCAAAAATAAATTCCTGAAACATGACAGAATTGCAATGACACAGAACTTATAATCAAATTAAAGAGTAAGAAGATGGAGCCAAACGTAAATAAGAGTTGTAAAAGTGCTTGAAGGAAATGATGAAGGAAAATCTGGCACAATTATGACCTATATAACTTAACGTATTAACGTTTGGCGATGTTTCGGAAAAATACAAGCAAGATTTCTGCCGTGGATTTTATTCAAATGTGAAGGAGCTATGGAAATGCGTTTCGGTTTTGCCTTTTCTGTCCCCCTCCCCCCCCCCCCCCCCAGCCCCCCTGGCCAGGATGGTTAGGGAAGCTCGTGCATTGCCACTGTAAGCCCACAGGTTAGACCAGTGGTCGGCAAACTCATTAGTCAACAGAGCCAAATATCAACAGTACAACGATTGAAATTTCTTTTGAGAGCCAAATTTTTTAAACTTAAACTTCTTCTAACGCCACTTCTTCAAAATAGACTCGCCCAGGCTGTGGTATTTTGTGGAAGAGCCACACTCAAGGGGCCAAAGAGCTGCATGTGGCTCGCGAACCGCAGTTTGCTGACCACTGGGTTAGACTAGTAGGGAGGGCAGTTAAATAGCCCAGGATATGCTCCGCTTTCATCTTCACTTCTAGCCTCTGGGGAAGCTGGTGGCAAGTCGAATACCTTCATCAGAAAGGTTACCCCTTGGAAGTTGATGTTCATGTTTGGGAGTCTGTTGTTCCCTCCGGTAGAAAATAAATGACTTGTAAATGTAATCGTAGCAGTGGAAATGCCAGTGCATTTTAAGTTAGAGCTGTTTAAACTTGAGAACCCTTGGAATACAAATGTAAACAGAATTGCAATTTATGAATTTGTACCTTATTCCTCCCCGGACTTTATGCACGACATGTACGCAGTGCCCTCCTTGGCAGGGGCCCCTGGGTGGGGGAGCAGGGTCCCTTCCCCCAGGGGATGGTGAATGGAGTCAGAACTCCCGAGAAGAGTGGGCAGTGGAGAGTCCAGGCCAAGGAGAAGTGAGAAAATGGGCGGAAGGAGCTCATGGGGGCGGGCCCTGGTAATGCTGCAGACACCCCCGGCAGCTACTTCTTCATGTTCATTCTGGAGTCCCTTATTAAGATGGAAAGGAGATAAGAAGTGATGTATATCGGCCCTAAAAGTTAACACCTTCCAACCTGCCCAAACAGCTGCCTTTGTCGTCTGGGACAGGTCCCCCTTGTCCCTGACCCCGTCCCTCTACGCTAACTTCAGCCCCCTGCCGGCCTTCCTGGGCTCATGCCTCCTCTAGGCCTAGGAGATGGAAGGCGGCCCTTCAATGCTGTTTGGGAGAAGTTGTCTTAAGAGCCAGCTCCAGCTGTCCTTGTCTTCTGCGCGGTTCACCCGCGCCCAAGTAGGATGGCTGCTGGCTCTGCTGCCACCTGCTGGAAGGTGACAGCACAGCAGGCTGCAAACCTGGACACCAGCATGTTCCCAACCGTGAATGTGCGCAGAGGTCACCTCTACCTGGCGCACCATCCTTGCCATCACCACAGCCAGGTGCTTGAGAGAGATTGTAAATGAACGAAAAGCAACCTTTACAGCAACCAACCTCCTCCTCCCGCATCCCACTGCCTTCAACTCAGGACTGCAGGCCCATGCGGCCATGGTGTTATCTACCGCCCTCGTTGGCAAACACACACAGCTGCCGAGTGCTTCAACACTCACGGGGTGCTTTTTTAAAACAACAACAGCAACGTGTCAACTCTTTTATTTGCGTCATGGAATTAAATTGGAAATGGAACGATTTCCAAGGTCTGTTGCTGAGAAACTCCACCCTGGAGGCGGCATCTTTAAATACAAATTATTCTGAAAATTTGATCCAGGTACCAGGTCAACTTTTTAAACTATCTTTACAAAACACAATTCTCAATACATGTGTGAAATTCTCCCAGTTACTTACAAAATGCGATCACAGTTTAAGTGCTAGTCTCTAAAGGAACTCTGCACTGAAAGAACAAGAATATAATTTATTATTTTAGAGGGTGGCTTTATTAGACACATATTTTCTTCCAAGCAATTGGTAACTTGCTATATACATACAAAGACCATATATCTCTATCTATATATCAATATCTATATCTATCTATATTCTATCTATCTATCTTTCTAGATGATAGATAGATATAGATAGATGATAGATAGGTAGATAGATACAAAGATATCAGAATTTCTGAATCAAGCCAGAGGCTGGGGTCATATGCTACTTATGCCCCCTTAACCGCCTTAAGAGGGAAAGATCAGGCACTTCGGTCACTTCCTGCCCACAACCACAACCCACAAGGTTCAGGTTTCGGAGTTTGAGAAAAATCATTAACACCTCCTATTTTTCTGACACCTTTATCTCCCGGGTGATTCTCGCTCCTGTATGTTTCCTCACCTAATGTTTACTACCATGGTCCTAGCTACCTCAATTCAAAACATTCTCAGGCATATGCTAGGTAAGAAAAGTAGCAACTGCAGAGAGGAAAAAAACAACCCCATAGTTCTCCCTTCCAAATGGGCAACTTCCTTAGTGTTTGGGTAGGATTTGTCTGGAGGAGGCATCATTGAAGAGTATCTAAAGGCCCCACACTCAGCCCAAAACACAGAGGTTGGTCAATTGTACTTTTTGTGGCTTATAGAGCTGGGGGCAGCCTGTTCCCAAACGGGTGTGTGTCTTCTCCGCTCCGCCGATTGATAGGGTTAAATCCGGAAGACGATGCTTAGACAGTGGGGGGAGGGAAGACGCGGCGGGGTGTGGCAGGCAGACTCTTAGTCATTTGGGCTTCCCTCACCTCTTGGCTCAATGCTTATAAAGCTCTGGGTTTTCATGAACTATGTAGGTCGCCTATCTGAGCTGGCAGTGTTCCTGGGCCTCAGGCACATGCATTCACACACCTGTTGCTTCAAAGCCTCCGGGAGATGCCTGGTGACTGAGCTGGGGCAGGAAGGATGCTCTGAGAACTGCTACATCAATGAGAGACAGCCAGAGTCTGTCCGCACCAGGCTGCATACAAGCTCACAACACCCACCCTTCCTCTCCCACCTCCCGCTCCTGCTTTTCACCTAAACCTCCCTAGAAGTCTCTTTTAGGGTATCTCCAGTCTGCATGTTGAGCTCTGCTGACTCTTACCCTAAATGCTGTGCATATACTCCCCGCCACCCCATCCCTTCCTGTGCCGTGACCTAAGCGGAGGCCTCCTCACCCTGACCTGCGGGTTGCTGGTCTCCCTGCCCTAAATGCTCATCTCCCCAGGTCCTCCTCAGGGCACGGGATGAACCTCTGCAACGCTGGTCAAGGCCCCTGTTCTGCTGTCAGGTTCCTCACACTCCAGCCCACACCTTCCTCCCAACCAGTCGCGCAGCTTTCCTCTCTTCCACCAGCAGTGGGTCCCCCTCCCTTCCTCTCAGCTCCACCAGGCCACCGGCTCTCACCTGGTCCCGAGTGCCCGGGGAACTTACTGCCCACCTTGGAGGGGAGGTCACAGGAGGAGACGGCCTTTCATAACTGACCACGTCCAAGTCTCTCCTCCCCACGGCGAGACAAGGACTGTTCTACACACATTTACAACCTGTACGTTGCCTTGTGCAGGCAAGAAACTATGTCTTGATTCGTTTTGTTGTTCCTGGCCAGGTAACCAAACTCAAGCATCAGCAATTCTCGGGGGACAGTTTTTACAATGAACTTTTGCAGGGAGGGGAGCATTCGTCGATTGCTGAGGTCCGTGGAGGGCAGATGACAAGGCGGCCATTTCACCCACTTGTTTGGGTTCTAGAATGGAAGGGCAGATGCCAAATAGATGGGTGGATCTTAGGCCTTCGATGACAGCCGCTTCCTTTCTGAAATAACAGCCCCCACCCCCAGCCCGGGGCTAAAAACCGAGTGCAGGTCACAAGCCAACAGAGATGTCCTGCTCCCCCGTGGAGCGCGTGTAGACGGAGCCCCCGCGCTCGGGGGCCTCTCCCTGGAAGATCGGGCAGCGTTTGCAGAGGCGGCGGGCGATGTGCTTTCGGAAGAAGGCCGACAGGTGGCTTCTGAACTTCTCCCCGACGAAGGCGTAGATGATGGGGTTGATGCAGCAGTGCGTCATGCCCAGGGTCTCCGTCACCTGCATGGCCTGGTCCAGCCGATTGGAGCTAGTGCAGTTGTTCAGGCCGAAGAACTCCTGGAAGGTGTTCAGGAGCAGGACGAGGTTGTAGGGAGCCCAGAAAAGGAAGTAGACGATCATGATCACGAAGATGAGCCTCACAGCCTTGTGCCTCTTCTTCTCGTTGCGACACCGAAGCAGGGTCTTCAGGATTCCCGAGTAGCAGATGACCATGACCAGCAGGGGCAGGACCAGGCCCAAGAGGACCATCTTCAAGGTCTGGAAGTTCTTCCAGAAATGATACTGGCTGGTGGGGTAGTGAGGGCTGCAGGTGCAACGAGAACCCTCTTGTTGGGATTTGGTGAAGATGATTCCTGGGAGAGAGGCGAACACGGCCACCACCCAGGTGACCCCACTTGTCACCACCCCAAACGTGACCGTCCTGGCTTTTAAAGCAAACACAGCGTGGACGATCGCCAGGTACCTATCAATGGTCAAGAGGATGATGAAGAAGATGCCGGAGAAGAAGCCGATGAAATAGAGGCCCGTCAGAAGCCGGCACATGGTGTTCCCGAAGACCCATTGGCCGGCTGCGTAGTGAGCCCAGAAGGGGATGGTGAGAAGGAAGAGCAGGTCGGAGATGGCCAGGTTGAGCAGGTAGATGTCAGTCATGCTCTTCAGCTTTTTGCATTTGATCAGGATGAGGACGACCAGCAGGTTGCCCACAAACCCGAAGATGAATACCAGCGAGTACAGCGGAGGCAGCAGCCCGGCGGCCACATGCCTCACGTTGGTTTTCTGGCAGGGCTCTGACATGCTGTAGTCGATGTAATCGGGTGTGGCTGACACTTGCTCCATCGTGCTCAGCCCTGTGAATACAGAAGCAGTGATCTCTGATAAAGCCCCAGAAGGTACCGAGGGGCCCACCATGACTGCGAACGTTTTTACACATGAATGGGTCCCTGAAATTGATACATAGATTTCTACATTTAATTGAGCTCCTTCCCCCCCCCTCACCCCCCCCCCCCCACACACAGAATGAACTCTTAAAATAAAGGGAAGGCTTGCTGCTTACTTGCTCTGTTGGGGAAACTCAGGAAAGGACCATGTTGCCAAATAAAATCTGGTGGTTCCACAACCCCGTGGAGTGGGTAAAACTTGAATAACGGTTTCAGGAAACGGAGTCAGGCACCCTCAGTCCAGCACTGCCTTGCAGTCTATGGCGAAGCTGCCATTACCTGGAGCGGGCTTCCGTGAGCGTCACCTTGGGCATGCTCTGATAATTAAATTTCCCAGGGTACCATTCATGCCAACCACTAAGCTTCACGTAGGCAACTAATCCTCAAGGTGACCCAATGAGGCAGGTCACATTACTGCTCCCATGTTGCAGATGAGACTATTAAAGTTCAGAGAGGATGCGTAACTTACCCAAAGACACACAGCTGGGGAGCAACTGATTCTGAACACAGGCAACCTACACTCATCCACCATGTCATCCTGTCTCTCACTCCTTGGTGAGAGACCCAACAGGCAGGGCCATTGGTTCCCCTCTTTCTCTATGGTCAGAACAAAATGGGCTTGCAGATGCCGGGTCCCCAAGAGGGTCCTAAGGCCAACGGCCAATTGTAACATCCAGACCACTGTCCCCTTTCCTCTGAAGTTTGTGTTTATAGTTCCCGAGTTGCGATGAGTAAGAG
The DNA here is from genome assembly GCF_951640355.1 of Cnephaeus nilssonii. Taxonomy (NCBI): domain Eukaryota; kingdom Metazoa; phylum Chordata; class Mammalia; order Chiroptera; family Vespertilionidae; genus Cnephaeus; species Cnephaeus nilssonii. Next base: position 10,223,647 of record NC_137088.1, on the reverse strand, counting down.
ATCGCCACATCCACATGGAATGGCCAAGTGGACAATGTCCCATCTGCCACCACCCTTCCTGGGTGAGCTCAGTTCCTTCGCAACCCTCCGGCTTGCCCCAGCTACCCAAGTTCCACTCCTGGCCTGAGAATTCTCTCTAATCCTGGGCAGCTGGGGAAGACCATCTCCCCTTGAAGTTCTGAGCCAGAAAAAGGAGCACACACGAGCATGTGCTGTGAGACTCATATGTTAAAGGGAGACTTTGATATTTGTGATGATATTAATTTGAGCACTTCTCAGCCTCCCTCTTTTCTGGGGGGGGGGAAACACACACCCAAAGAACCAGACTGAGATGCAACTTCTGGTGGGGCGCATGTTCGGAGGGCATCCTGCCGGGAGCTTTTGTCCTGATCAGAAGAAAAATCTCTACCCAGACTCTGCCAAGAACCCCCTCTCTGACAAAGCTTTCTTTCGAAAGGTCGGGGCTTTCAAAGAAATAATACTGTTTCCTTTAGAATTTTTCATTCATAATCGTGTTTTGTATCTTCGATGTTATCACCGTCTGAAACTCATTCTAAATTCTAAGCCTTTCCTGATCATCGAGGTGATCGTTTAAGATAGTCCTTTGAGCACCTGGTGCTTGTCTAATGTCTCCTCTGGGTTTCCTGTAAAGGCTTGCGCTCATCACAGAAGCCGAGCTAACTCATAGGCAAAGTGACTGAGAGGTGACTTACCGGGAAGTTTCTGGTGGGGACGGATGTCTTAGCTCTTCTGACCAGCTGAGCTGTGCAAATCAAGCATATAGCAGCAGACGCGCAGGAAGCTTAAGCAGTTTCTACTTAAACGGGGGGGTGGAGTTGTGATGCATACGTATGTTGCAGGGCAAAAAAAAATCAGTAAACAGTTCTCCTTTTTCTTTTCCTTTTTTAATTGAGCTTTAAATAGGCTGGAGAGTAGATTTCGGGCCTGTCACGTGGGCTTCCCTAGTTACACTATTTTCTTTAGGTTCTCTGCTCATCCAGCTACACAGAGGCTGTTAGGAAGCAGAAAGAACGGGAGGATCTCGGAACTAGAGTATTCACACGTATCTAGTGAAAAGCCCTCGCTTTCTGGAAAAACAAAACCAAAAACCCCTGCTGTCCAAGGGGCAAATGATGTGTGCAAGGCCTCAGGGCTGATCAGCGTGAGGCCCAAAGGCCCAGAGATCCCCATCCTCTTCCTGTTTGTTGTCCATGAAGCCAACTCAAAAGGACTTGAAATTGAGAGGGGAATCCTTCGTAGTAACCCCGTGCTCCCCTTTACCCATCCTTCTCCCCACCGCCTGCCTACGGCAACTGACACATTCACTCAGCACCCTACACGATTTTTCTCTGTAAACTCAAACAACTGGTTACCTAAAGCATTTGAACTGCAGGCTCACCTGCGAGCGAACCACGCTGCCCGCCTTTCTCTCGGGAATCTGGTGGGGCTCGTCAGTACAGAGTTTTCACTCTCCCTCTTCACTGCTTGGCAGCCCTCCAGCCCCGCGGGCATTGGTGGGTGTGGGCACCGTGCCAGGTATAGCGGCGGCAGAGTTCCCACTCCCAGGATACGGTCTGTCTGGAGTTGTGAGAACTTTTCAACATGAAATGGGCAACAAATGCCAGAAGAACAGGGTCGAATTCAGGACTAGATGACAAGACTAGGCAGTCACATCAAGCTTTCTTGGTGGTGGGTGACTTAGCTAAAAACCTCAGTTGTTGCCTGCCTGGCTTGACTCAGTGATTGAGCATCGACCTATGAACCAGGAGATTACGGTTCGATTCCCAGTCATGCCGGGTTGCGGGCTCGATCCCCAATGGCGGGGTGTGCAGGAGGCAGCCAATCGATGATTCTCTCTCATCATTGATGTTTCTATCTATCTCTCCCTCTTCCTTCCTCTCTGAAATCAATAAAGGTAGGTAGATAGATGATAGATAGATAGATGATAGATAGATAGATAGATAGATAGATAGATAGATAGATAAATGGCTCCCTGGGGTCCTTGTATAGAGCTGCTTAGTATCAGCAAATGAGAAGCTGAAAGAATGAAGCTGACGCCTGGTGCCTGGAGACCAGGGGAAGCAGGAAAGCACAGGGATAGCCCCGCAATCCAGAACCGCCACACGAGGGCACATATGTTTGTGTGACCACAGAGCCTGGTCACCCTAACCAGGACAGGGAGCCATAAAGAAAATGTCCCCGTTCGTCCTGTGTGTCATTCAAGAGGCAACGACTCGGAACCGCACCCTGCAGTCCTGTTGCTGGATTTCAGCCCCAGCGTCGCTATTTACTATGTGACCTGAGCAAGTTACGGAAACGCTCCAGGCCTCAGTTTCCTTATCTGGGAAATGGGGCAACACATCCAACACACAAACCTACTCGTTAGGTCTGTGGTCAAGATCGAGTGATACACAGACCCACTGACACAGAGAAGGAGCTACCGGCTGCCAAAGGGGCGGGGTGGAGGACGCGAATTAAAAAAGGGAGGGAAAATTCTAGGCGGCCTGTCGTTTTGTCAGCAGGGCTTAGGACAGTGATGGGCAACCTTTTGAGCTTGGTGTGTCAAACTTCGCCAAAAAACTGAGCATAACTCGGGTAGTGTGTCACTTTGAGGAAAAAACATTATTTTGCAAATGTTTCATCCTCAGGAGCAGCAAATGTTTCATCCTCGCCATGCGGCCGCCTCAGTGGCCGCGTGTCATCAGAAATGGCTACGCGTGTCAGTGCTGACACGCGTGTCATAGGTTCGCCATCACTGGCTTAGGAAAATTATGTTAATGTCTATTCCTTATATTGTGCTTATTCTGTGCCGGCGCAGGGTGGGGTGGGGTATCAAATGATGTGACGAGTGTATAGTAGATGCTTTTGCAGATGCCTGTCCTCTGTGGGTTAGTTAAGCAGTGAACTATGAAGCGTGCTTTAGAAAGAGTTCACAAAACCGGGAGCAAATACACGGATGTAAAATGGCACAGAAAGCAGGTGCGGCTTTGGTTCTGGTGTTTCCGGTAAGACATGGTGAGGGACTCTCAGATGCTGCTGGACAAACCTTACGTTTCTGTAGGAGACAGTGGTTGTTTCGGACTTTCCCACGTGGAGCTGGGGCTTTGCCCTGGGGTGGCTGAGTCCCTGACGGCGTGCTCACCACCAGAGGGCAGTGTGGAGCAAGGAGCAGGCTCCCTCGCCCACACGGTGGTGCCCACTCACCCTGTGCTCTCGGCCAAGACACTTCCTCTCTGGGCTTCCACTTCCTCATCTGTCCAGTGATGGCTTAGGCCTGGGGGTCCGGAAGGCAGCTCCCCACTTAAATAGTGAATGACTCCTGGCCAGGTTGGTTTGGAAAATACACATTAGATGGGAATAAGGCGGAGACAAGGAACCACAGCTTAGCAGGGTGCCTGACCCCCTCTCACTTCTTTTTAAAAAAATATATATTTTATTGATTTTTTTTACAGAGAGGAAAGGAGAGGGATAGAGAGTTAGAAACATCGATGAGAGAGAAACATCGATCAGCTGCCTCCTGCACACTCCCTACTGGGGATGTGCCCGCAACCAAGGTACGGATCCCTTGGCTGGAATCGGATCCCTTGGCTGGAATCGAACCTGGGACCCTTGAGTCTGCAGGCCGATGCTCTATCCATTGAGCCAAACCAGCCAGGGCCCCTTCTCACTTCTGGGTCCAGAGGTGAGTTCAGGTCAGCTCCCGCGATAGGGTCCATCCCAAGGATGCACCAGGGAGTGAGAACCAGTGGGAAGGAACTTCTTCAGCATTTCCTCAATGAAACGCTGTTCTGGATACAACAAGGACAACAAATGAGCAGTGTGTCCTGTGCCTTCGCTTCCCGGTCTCTGCTTCCCTTTTCACTCGGTCCCTCCCACTCTCCAGGGCTCCCGTCCTCAGAGGCGTGGCATTCAGACCTCCTCAATGTCCGTATTGGAGGGTGTCTCAGCCCAGGCCTTAAACAGCTGCTCTACATCTGGTCATTGCCCCCAAGTTCCAAGGGTTGCTTCACGCTCCGTACCCTGGCCCTCTCTGGACCATGTACTCAGAGCATCGCCCACAGGTTGGGGAGAACATCGGATGGTCTTCTCCTGGGGTTAGAAGGGCCACCTGCTTGAGCACAGGCAGCTCAAACCTGCCACACAGGAGCTCACATGAACATACCTGGGGCTCGAATGGACTGTAGTCAATGTCAGTCAACACTGAGACCGGCTGTAAAAACAGCGAACGCATCCTTTAGTTTTTTAAACAAATGCCTAATTATAAAGCCAACATGTGCTCATGGTATGAAGTTGGGAAAAACAGAAAAATAGAAAGTGGGGGGAAATTAGGCATATTCTCACAATCTCAAAACAGTCCCTCTCAACATACGATGTGTTTTAATCCAGACCTTTGCTTACGTGTGCTTTTTGGTTAATTGCCCTCCCATGTATACCAGTTCCGGGGGCTGCTCTTTTTCTTATCAGACTGAAGACGACTTGGTAGGCATTTGCTCACATTATTAAATGTCTCGTATTGTTCTTCAACTGTTATTTGTATTGGGGTGGAGCTTCCATGCGGCCTAGCACACTAGCCCTAGGTGGACAGCTTGGAGAGGCACCATGCAACCACCACCCGGGTCGAGATGACCCGGAATGGCCCTGTCACCCCGAAGGCGCCCTTGTGCCCTGCCCGGAGACCAGGGCACTCTGACTTCTGTCGTCAGGGATTCGATGTGCCTGTCCTTTAACCTCCTGTAACTAGACTCTGGCGTCCTTCCTGTCGGCTTCTTTTGTCCAACAGAGCCCTGTGATTAGACAGCTGGGCGTTTCCACTGGTCACGGGTGTGGACAGCTTGTTTTGATGTTGCTGTCAGTCTCTGATCTCCCCACCAAGGAAGACGCTCCCGGGGTCCCCGAAGCCACCTTCACCAGGAGAGCCAGAGTCCCTGTGGCCCTCGAAGAAAAAGGGAGAACCCCTCCTCCCCCCAATACGTACAGACACCCCCTCATCCCCGGCCAGGGCCACACTTTGTCACCCATGTGCCTCAGCAATGATGCTGGCGTCCTGTGACTCCCACTGCCTTTTACCCTCTGTCTCAGACACCCGTCCTGAAGCGTAGTTGGGAGGTCACCATGCCGTCCTCTATTCCCGCTGTCTCTAGCCCAGTGGTCGGCAAACTCATTAGTCAACAGAGCCAAATATCAACAGTACAACGATTGAAATTTCTTTGGAGAGCCAAATTTTTTAAACTTAAACTTCTTCTAACGCCACTTCTTCAAAATAGACTCGCCCAGGCCGTGGTATTTTGTGGAAGAGCCACACTCAAGGGGCCAAAGAGCCGCATGTGGCTCGTGAGCCGCAGTTTGCTGACCACTGCTCTAGAACCTTCCCAGGATAACCCCATCCTCTAGCCCACGCACCACATCCCCGATGCCCTGTTAAACCATCAAGCCACCTAGGCACGTGCGGACTGTCCACCTCACCCCTTGGTTTAGACAAGGTGGAAACCCCTTAACTCCCCGGAAATGTCTGCTCTTGCATTTTGGGTTTGTTGTTTTTTTTAAATCACTGCCCAGACATGGGGCGGATGCGACCTTAGGTGCAGTGATAGAAGTCTAATGTACCGATTAAGGAGCACAGTAGGCTCACTGTGCTCTGCTCTATATTCAACTCTGTGCATAACAGGATAGTAGGTGGGACTTTGCCCATTGCCCCAGAACTGGCAGCTGTACCCTGAGGCTGAGGGCGAGGAGGTGTTAAGTACTCTGCAGTTCTAAGAAAACCACTGACACCTGGTCACACACCTTCCCCAGGGCTGAGCGACAGAACCAGCCCTGGGCACCGCCCCCCCCACCCCCACCCCCATGTCTACCCTCTCACTCCTGTCCCTGTAAGGAGAAAACTGGTGGCAGAAAAGGGTCATAGAAGTGGGTGGGATTGATGGGGAGGTGTGAGGGGAACCAAGGAGCAGGCTGCCAGAGAATCGTATGAGGAATGGGGGTGGTCAGAAGGGGAGGCCAGTCCCACATTTTTAGGGTTTTTTTTTGAGTGACAACAATGTTTATTAACTGGCTCCTACATAAAGCCCCAGTCCTGGAAGCCATCAACAGACTCCACAGCCTTCACTCACCCTAAGGCCACTGACACTTTTCCTTCTATCGAAGCGATGGGCCCCACATTCTTCAAGGGGCATCCGCTAGGCAGCAGACCAGCTGAGCATGGGAAGAGGGCGCTGGAGAGAGGTGGCGGGGAAGACAGGGCGTGGCATCTGGGCAGCAAGGACATCCCCAGGATGTGAGAGCTCCCGGGTCAAGGTCAAACCTGCTGCCAACGCAGCAGCGTCTGAAGAAGTTTCCAACCTCAGTCCCTCACCACACCCAGGGCCGCCCCCCGAGTTCCGGGCGGCCTTGCAGAGGTCAGGCACCAGCCCGGACCCTCTTCTCTCCCGCAAGGTGCCCCTGGGCGTCCTTGGCTGCTGGGGAAGCTCACCGAGGCCACGGCGATGTGTGAGGGAAGCTTTAGTAATGGGAGGAAGCCAAGGGGCCAGATGGGGTCTGCATGGCTTCTTCCCAGGAGGCTGCAGGCCCTCCCTGAGGCGTGCTCAAAGGCCTCCAACTGCCCACACCGGGAGGGCGGCGTGGGGCGGGCTGTGTCAAGCCCCCGACGCCACTAAAAGTCTCAAGGTGCCCATCCCGAGGAATGCTGACCTTCCCTGGCATCCGCTGAACTCAAACAGCCCCCTCACATGCTCTTCCCGGGAGAGAGGAGGCTGGAGGTGCCCACGTCTAGAAATGGCATTTTCCTTGGCGCTGATAAATCCCGCTGTAGCTGTTGTTACTGCGACGCAGGCCTATCGTTGTCCGTCACTTTCTCCTCTGGGCTCGCAGAAAACTTTCACATCTCCGTGTTTCTGCGCTCTGCAGTGGGCATTGTGATTTCTAAATCACCCCACTCTCTACCCCTCACCCCATCGGCAGTGAGGTCCAAGGGCACAGACATTGCCTGGCCGGTGTGGCTCAGTGGATTGAGTGTCGTCCTAGGCACCATTCCCAGTCAGGGCACATGCCCAGGTTGTGGGCTCCATCCCCAGTGTGGGAGGCAGCCAATCGATGTTTCTGTCTCATCAATGTTTCTCTCTCTCTCTCCATCTCCCTTCCTCTCTTTCTAAAATCAATAAAAACCTATTTTAAAAAGTAAAATCAAAAGGGCACAGGCATTAATACCTGACCTAGTCTGGCACCTCGTTGATCGTCGGGTGTGTTTGTCACATTGGATCTTACTTAGGAAGCTTCTATGTATTATACGTATTCATTAGCTTCTGTGCTGCTTGGCAAACAACCCCCACAACTCAGGGGCTTGACACAGACCTCTTGCTGCGGGGACGTGTGGCCGCCGTGTGGCCGCCGTGTGGCTGGGGACCGGGCTCTGCTCTCTGTGTCTTCTCGCTTGGCCCCCAGGACGCCTGGGTGGAAGGAGTGCTGGTCTGGGGCGGCCGGTCAGTGGCTGAGCAGGGACAGCTGGAGGCTCAGCCCAACCACTGTTAACAACGGCTCACTTCCCACCTGTGGGTGTGGTGGGGGTGTCCCGCCTGCAGGTCACACAGCAAGGACAGGCTTGTGTAATCACCCGGGGAAGGAGGGAAACGTTGCGATCACCACACCACAGTACAACAAAACAGGCAGTTTTTTAAAAAAAAAACACCTTTTTTTTTTTTTATTGTGGTAAGAACCCTTAACACGAGACCTACCCTCTTAACAGATTTTTTAGTGTACAATACAGTATTGTTATTTATAGGCGCGATGTTGCAAAGCAGACATTTGGAGCTTACTCATCTTGTATAACTGAAATTTTACACATGTTGCTAAATGGATAAAGAAAATGTGATATATACAGAGTGGAATATTATTCAGCCTCAGAAAAGAAGAAAACCCTGTAACACGGGCGAACCGGAGGATGTTATATTAAGTGAAATATGCCAGGCACAGAAGGACGGGTACTGCCTGACGCCACTTACAGGAGATATTTAAAGCAGTCAAACTCATAGGTGAAATGGAGGGAGCAGTGGTTGCCAGAGTTGGGGGCGGGGGAGAAGGAAATGAGTTTTTAACCAACAGGTGTTTTTTTTTAAAACAATATAGTTAGAGCATTGACTCATTTTCAGAGTCATAACAAGACTTACATTTCATCACCAAAACAGAACTGAATGCATTCATTGGGATAATACAAATACCGGAGGGAGAAAGACACCCCCCCCCCCCCCGGCCCCGCCCCGGCCACTTCTTTGTGATCCTTCTCTAGTCAGGAAACAAGAAAGTAAAACCACAGTAGCTTCCAGGTCCCGAGAGCCAGGTTCCGAAAGCCCGTGTTTCTGGCATCAGATCAGAGGTGCACTGGGTACCGCGGATGCACATGCTTAACCGGGCTCACCTTTCTGACTTAGGTGAACTAATCCCCTTCTTTACAAAGAAGGTCTAAGCAGGCGTCCTCAAACTACGGCCCTCGGGCCACATGCGGGTGTTTTTGCCGTTTTTTTTTTTTTACTTCAAAATAAGATATGTGCAGTGTGCATAGGAATTTGTTCATAGTTTTTTTTTAAACTATAGTCCGGCCCTCCAACGGTCTGAGGGACAGTGAACTGGCCCCCTGTTTAAAAAGTTTGAGGACCCCTGGAAAGCTTTGCCTAGGGGTCAGCTTGATTTAGGAATTCCCACCGGCCAAAGGGGACAGTCCAAGCATCAATACGGACATTGACAAAGGCCGGAAGCATTCAAATGTGATTAAATCTACGCCTTCCTAGACTAACTGATGCAAAACAAGATGCCTGGCAGCACGTCAGAGAATGAACACAGGGCTGGGCTGGGCTGCCGGCTTCAGGGAGCGCTGGGATCAATCAGCTGCTGCTATTTAGGTCGGAGATCGCAGACCGCCAACCCCTGACCTACAGCTGTGTCTGCTGAGCTGCAGTCCAAGACGTTAAGCTCAAAAGCAGAATTGTCTCCATGACGAATATAGCACTTTCAGGCTTGGCACAATAACAATTCTTAAAATGTAGGCTAGCACATTCACAAGTTGCAGTTTTCATCTTTAACTTTTTTTTAAAAATCTGAACTCTGCCCCTGTATCCAGAAAGGAAGCTCTGGAAGGTAGTTTGGAAAACTTTTCTTTTCTTTTTTTTTTTTGTTTTGTTCATGTCTTTATTTTTTTTAAAATTTATCTTTATTGTTGAAAATATTACAGATGTCTGCTTTGTTGTTGTTTTTTCCCCCATTGACCCCCTCCTCCCTGCACCCGTTCCTCCCAAGCCTTTGCCACACTATTGTCTGGGTCCATGGGTTATGCATAGACATATAAATTCCCCAGTTAATCCCCCCCCAACTCCACCTCCATCCCCATCCCCACCCCCATGCAAAACATTTGTATCTCCCCCCACCTCACCCCCTCTCCATCCCGCAATCCAAAGTCATCTTCATTGAGGCCGCCCTGCCTGCTGGTCTGGAGACACAGACACATGGCTGATGTGTGATTGGCAGTGTGGGGCCCCTTCCCCGTCCTGAGGACACAGCCCAGGGCTCCCACCCACTGTCTTCCCTCTTCCCGGCCCACTGGGGGGTCCTTGCTGCACAGTTGCCTTCAGGCTCTCCCCAGGTTTACTCTCCTGGACCCTCTACAAACTGGCCTCTGGAGGAGGCTCACCCCACAGGCAGGGGAGGTGAGAAAGGCTTTGGGGAAACAGGGCCAGGGCGGCCGGAAGGCCTGGAGAGGCAGAGGCAGCAGAAGCCGCACTGTCAGGTCTGCGACAGGAGCGAGGCCTTGGGAGGTGCTGAGGGTCCTTCCTGGCCTCCCCCTCAGCTGATGCTGGAAACATTCCTGGGGTGGTCTCACTCTTGCTACGGCCCTGCACCCCTGATGGGGGAACTCACTGGTCCCAGCCTTTCTCCTAATCATTGCCTCCCACCCTCCCTTTTCCCTGGCAAGACCAAGCGAGGGCTTTATTTTTCATCTCATTAGAGAAGGTGCATATTTCACAAACAAACATTTGTATACATTTTTATATAGGGCGATGTGGCCCAAGAAACATGGGGGCAGTGGGGCAAAAGATTTAACAGATTTCAAAGGTAGGGTGCATGGCTGGTATAGGCAAAACAGAATAAAGTGAGGATGTGTCATGCACTTACGCAGAAGAGGATCATGGGACCCAAGCAAAGCTGTCAGAAAGTGAGTACAGTCCCCAAGCTCAGGACCTGGGAAGCCTTCAAAGTCAAATACAGGTGGGAGGTGAGGCTCAGGGCCGCTCCTTGCCTGGTTGAACGAGCAAACCCCTTCCCTGCATCCCCACCCTTGCCTGGTTGAATGAGCCATTCTCACGCCTCCCTCCCCCTGCACGTGGCCGAGCCCACTCACCCGTTTCCTTCACCCACAGTTGTCTCACTGGGCACTTGATTAAAGAGACTGATAGAATCAGAGCGGGTGAAGAAAATGGTGAAGGCGGGGGCAAGAGCATAAGCATCGGCAATGAGGCATTTTCCAGGAACTGAGACGAGCTGGCTGCAGTCAATCTCTACCCACAGCGCTTCTGAAATATGCCCTGAGTACACATTGGCTGTACAAGGAGTGACATAGGTCTGTCTCGGTACACGCAACCCTGAGGTTCCTGGGCACTGACTTTAGAGGTCTGCAGGTCTATATAGTTCAACACCCTTGAGGCTTATTATCATAGATAGATGGCTATCTCCCTTTAACAAGCAAATTGCTGCTCATTTACAAACCCACTGAGACTTCCTGCTCTCCCGTGGAAGGGGTGTAGGCGGAGCTCACCCGATCGGTGGTCTCCCGGTAGAAAACCGGGCATTGTTTGCAGAGGTGTTTGGCGACGTGCTTTCGGAAGAACACGGAGAGGTACCGTCTGAACTTCTCCCCGACGAAGGCGTAGATGATGGGGTTGATGCAGCAGTGCGTCATGCCCAGGGTCTCCGTCACCTGCATGGCCTGGTCCAGCTGGCTGGTGCTCTTGCAGGTACTCAGGTCAAAGAACTCCTGGAAGGTGTCCAGGAGCAGGACGACGTTGTAGGGAGCCCAGAAAAGGAAGTAGACGATCATGATCACGAAGATGAGCCTCACGGCCTTGTGCCTCTTCTTCTCGTTGCGACACCGAAGCAGGGTCTTCAGGATTCCCGAGTAGCAGACGACCATGACCAGCAGGGGCAGGACCAGGCCCAGGAGGGTCCTCATTATCGTATGGAAATTCTTCCAGCCGACTGGGAAGTAAGGGCCGCAGGAATAAACAGACTCGTCAGCTTGGGATTTGGTGAAGACGATTCCTGGGAGAGAGGCGAATACGGCCACCACCCAGGTGACCCCACTTGTTACCACCCCAAACGTGACCGTCCTGGCTTTTAAAGCAAACACAGCGTGGACGATCGCCAGGTACCTATCAATGGTCAAGAGGATGATGAAGAAGATGCCTCCAAAATAACCAACGTGGTACATCCCTGTGAAGATTTTACACATCACGTTCCCCAGGGCCCACCAATTCACAGCAGAATGAATCCACACGGGGAACGTCAGAAGGAAGAGCAGGTCGGAGATGGCCAGGTTGAGCAGGTAGATGTCAGTCATGCTCTTCAGCTTTTTGCAGTTGATCAGGATGAGGACGACCAGCAGGTTGCCCACAAACCCGAAGATGAACACCAGCGAGTAGAGCGGAGGCAGGAGCCTGCCTGCGATTTGTTTCACGTCGTCTTTTACGCAGGGTGCACTGTCCTCCCCATAGTCAAAGACGGTGGTGGGGTCGGCACCGTCCACCCGGATGTTTGTTGCAAACAGAGAATGAGATGTGGACAGTATGTTGTGGCTCAACTGGATCAACGTGTCGTTGCCTCCCATCCTCCTCCGTCCTGCAAGCAGAGAACAAGATGATAACATACAACATAACTGCTCCAATTCTCCGTCTTAAAAGTATTCTTGCCCCTTAAGCAGCATCCAGTCTTTGTCTTTGCTTCAAAACCATCTCCTGGAAAGCATGCGTGCTAGTGTACCACTTCCCTTTATTCCCAGTAGAGAAGCTAGTCATCTTCCCCATCCGCCCTTTGCCAGCACCGTTGGCCACCCGACTCTCATTATAAGGCGAATGTGCTGCACACTTGCTTTCCCTCCCTCCTCTGCAGATGGCCCATTCCTGGATGATGATCTAGGACAGTGGTCGGCAAACTCATTAGCCCACAGAGCCAAATATCAACAGTACAACGATTGAAGTTTCTTTGGAGAGCCAAATTTTTTAAACTTAAACTTCTTCTAACTCCACTTCTTCAAAATAGACTCGCCCAGGCCATGGTATTTTGTGGAAGAGCCACACTCAAGGGGCCAAAGAGCCGCATGTGGCTCGCAAGCCGCAGTTTGCCGACCACAGATCTAGGAGACTCTGTTTGAAGGCTCCTGCAAACACTATTCCTTGATAAGAGAGGTGCAAGAGAAACCTCAGCCTGACCTTCCGCTCTTGTAGCTTGTGCTTGAGACCAAGACTGAAGGACCCCAGAGAATTGGAGCAAATCTAAGCAGAGTCCGAACATCCCCAAGTCCCAAACCCGCCCTTGTTACCTGAGAAAAGTGAGGCCCTGTGTGTAAGCCGTGATGAGTTGCCTTTTCTGTGACTTGCAGCCAAAAGTATTCTAACTGATAATCTTCTCAACTTTCTGCCTTCATCATTTTGCCAAAATGACTCTTGCTAAGGTTGCCATGACAACCCAATATATAAATGCCCTGGCTTCATTTCAGATTCATCTTCATTGAGCCGTCCATCCTTCTGATAACTCCTTCCAAGTAAAACAGGTTAGCTCCTCTCTCACCACTTCCTATGAATTTTCTTCGTTGGTGTCTCCTCCCCCTGCCCACACTGTAAGAGTCCCCGGGCACCATTCTTGGCTCTCACCTCTTTACCTTTTTCCTCTTCATTCTCGCTCCTGAGTTCTTCCTGAATCGTGTCATCTAATCTCAGGGTGCTAAGTCCCCTGAAGGCTAATGCTTCCCGAAGCTCTGTCTTCCAGTCTCATCTTTCAACTTCTATACTTCGGAGGGGAATTTTCCACTGTCTACTGCGTATCTCCCCTTGGACTTACTCATTTATCTATTGAGCGCCTCTTAGGAGCCATGCTCTGTCTTAGGCATTAGAGCTACAACAGTGGGCAAAGTGGGTGTCATACAGGCACCTCAAATTCCACTTCGCCCACACTGCACAGCCCTGGAAACTTGCTTCCACCTGTGGATTCTTCTTTGGCTATTGTCCTTCACTACACTCCCCAAGAAGCAGAATTGGACATTCTTAGGAACCGGGTCTTGGGTGTCAAACAGACCTAGATTAGAATCCTGCCTCCAACTAACATGTTGTGTAACTTGGGGCTAATTACTTCTTCAACTATCAGTTTCTTTATATAAAATATTAACTAGGCTGGGCTGCCGTGGAGATGACTGCAGACAAGGACTTAGTGCAGCACCTGGTGTGGAGGCATGCTCTGTATTGTTATTATGATGCCACATGACTTCTCCCTCATAAACACCTCTGAGATTCATCCCTCTGAGCTTCTTTCCAGGGCCACTTCTTTGCCTCGGATGCTTCTCACTCTTGGCTTTGTTGTGGTCTCTCGTTTGCTCAAGGTTATTCCTGGCCACGCTCCCTTCACTCTGTCTTCTCTCAAACTGAAACTGGATCGTGCCCTTCTTGGCTTCAAACCCCCAGTGGCCCCATGATGTGTATGTGATGGGACTTCAAAGGTAATGCCCAGACTACTCATCATGCCTTTTCCAAACTCACTTCTCAGCGTCACCTCTACTCCCTCATCAAATTCCAGGCCCTCTGCTCCAGGCATAGCCCTCTTCTCTTCATGTCCCCAAACGTGTCATTTCCTTCAGGCTTCCCTGGTTTTGCAAATTCTTGCCCTTCTGCCTAAAATGGCTGGTGAGCTCCCTCATCCTCCACTACCTCCTGCTCAAAGTCCCCTTCTCTGTGAAGCCTCCTCCTTTTTTTTTTTTTTTAAATCATCTCATAACACAGTGCATGCCTCTAAGTAAGCATGTATCACCTTATCTTCTACACACTGTGAGCTCCTTGAGGTCAAGAACTAGATCATGTTTCTATCTCCAGCTCTGATGATGGCACCTGGCTAACGGAGGCACCAATAAAAAGTATGACATTAAATATCATTAGGCTTGATTCTCAAGAATATTCTTTTTTTTCTGGCAGTGACTTTGAATTTGTTTGTATCAACATACACATCTTTTTATATGTTTATGCATTCCTTAATTCCTCCTGTGATTGGTACATTTCACAGATCTTGCATTTCATATCACTGAGCCAGATTCTTGAAATCTGCAGCACCTAACCAACATCTCTGATCACGTGCATCCATCCAAAGAGTTAAAACTGGACAGCCTGCTAGTCCTCTGTTAAGCTCCAGGTTCTATGCTAAATACTTTGCATGCATTAATTAATTTATTCATTGCAACAAATGTGTGAGATAACTATGCATTTTACAAGTGAAGAAATGCAAGCATGCATGGATTAGATGACTTTCCCAAACCCACAAAGCAAGCAGTGGCTGAGCTGGAATTGGGACCCTCAGGGGCTGTCACCTCATCTCCAGGCTCTGAGAGCAGAGATGGGTGTAGAAGAACAGGTAACAGATTTTCTAGGTATTTTCCCATGCCTTAGAATCCACATGCACCCACACGAAAATGTCCACCCCATGCATGTACAAGCATACCCTACCCCCTCACCCCGCACCCCCCCCACACACACACTCCCAACAGAACACAAGCTCCATGAGAGTAGAGATCTTTGGCTTTGCAATGAAGTATAAGTGTCCCAGAACCCAACCCAGCACATAGTTGCTACTAAATAAATATCCGTGGAATAAGTGATTAACAGAACTAGCAGGCTGCAAGTGACTGAGAAACAGAATGCTCCACGGAGGACAAGATGCCCAGGTAATCCAGTGTGAGACCTTATAAAAATGAGTATTCTGGGGATCCAAGCCCCTAAGTACAGCAAGCTCTTGGGCGGTTCTGTATTTAATCAGGGTTTAATTTCCTCTTTTGTATGGGAAAGTGTGGACTGAAGCAGTGGTACTCAATGCCGGGCTCCAGTATCACACAGGAAGTCTGGCAGTTAGAAATATCTAGCCCAGACCCTCGCTCTGATGATCCAGATCAGGGTGAGGGAGTACGAGGGGGTGACTTGCCTCAACCCCTTCCACCGTGTGTTCTCTGCACTTTGCTGTTTACCTGCACTGGCCTCTCAAAGGCCAGCTGCCTGTCACCTTTCTCCTGTCACTCCAGCACACTTAGCTCCTACCACAGCAGACACTTAGGGAGGTGGCTGAAATGCACTGGCCTAAGTGTCACCGTCAAGTGTCAGGACACGTCACCCAGAGCCAATGAAAAGCTGCCTCTCAGAAAAGTAAGCCCCTCACTTCGGCCTCCTGGTTTAAGGCAAGAGGCACATTTTGATTTGGAGCCTGGACTAGATGGGTAGAAAATTCTGGGTAGAAAGTTCCAGCTCTTCAAAGCCCTTGGGAGTTGGGAGGGACAGAGTGAGAGGAGCAGTAGTTGAAATGCCTGACTGTCCTCACTCTCTTGATTGTTCCTTTTCAGCACACTCTCCGAATCACCTGGGCCCTGAGGGGTGGTCTCACCCTGCTTTGCACTTCCTCATTGTCACCATGGTCTCTCTCAACATTTCTGGGGCAGACACCACCCTCCACCCTCTCTTTCCACCTTTCTCACACCCAAGTTCCTGGGCTGTGCAGCCCCTCAGAGTGCTCCCAGTCCCTGCATCTCCAGAGCTGAGACACTCTGAGCCTATGATCCACAAAGTGATGGAAAAATGCACGACTCACCAGGCGATGGCTTCTTCCAAGTGGCACTGGGTTGTCAGGTTTCTCAGCAACTGAACCGAGCAGATCTGGAGGTAGGAACTTGGTGTGCAGAAGTAGGAAATAAAGTTTCCTGCAGAAGGAGAAGGCGGGGATACAAGAGTAAGGGTAAAGATTTGAAGAAGAAAAAGAAGAGTCATGAGGTTCTTCTTTACCAGCCAGGAACACTGTCCGCTAGGTTGAGGTCTCCAGAGTAGGATTGATTTTGAAATCTTTGCTTATGCAACCTTGAGAGTAAGTCAGACACACCCTGTACATCTGCTCCTGTGTCTAACGACTCAGGGCTTCTTTATCTTGTGGGTCTCTATATCTAGAAATCTTTTACTCTCTCCTGCCAGTGATAATTTGCATGACACGAGCAAAAGAGAACTTCATGAGGATACATGCTAGCCGGGGCTGTTGGTGATGGTGGAGGAAATATAATGAGGTTTTATGTGACAAAGTGCCCTGGTTTCAGTGGCATCATGGATTTAAGATCAGGTTAGAAATTTCATTAAAGAGAGCCTTTTGATGAAAGGAAATGCTCGGTGGTCTTTTGTGTCAGAGATGTCCTTAGTAAGAAGAGTCTCAGTGATAGGTTTGACTACTCAGAGAGAAGTTGTGTTAAAAGAAAACATCATTGAGATTCTGGGGAAATGGTGGAGGAGGAAGCGCCAGGAATCGTTCTCCTCACCTAGACAACAATTTTCCTGGGAGAATCAGTCTGATTTAACTATTTGGGACCCTTTGAGTCTGTTGATAACTTTCAGGAGTAGACTTGAATGGTTAATCGCAGTTAGCTTTGGTCCATTTCAGCTCCTAACACAATAGCAGCTGCTCATCTCCCGCACCCAGGCTCCAGGTGGCCTTGCACATGTTCCAGGTGGCCTTGGCACACACTTGCAGGAGCCAGGGTGGGCAAAAATTGGACTCTGCTCTCCAGATAGGAGGGAATCTGTGCTCAGATCACTGGCTGCTGATTCTGATCTCAGAGGTGCAAAGAGGCAGACAGTCATTGCCCTTGCATTTCCCCCCATTGCTGCAAGCCCATCCTCCTCAGGCTGAAGTGACTTTTAGGAGATTTAAAGGGCCAGTGCCCTTTATTTTTCTCTCCATTTTCTCTTTTTCCTCTTTTGGAAGCTAGACATTAAAGACCAGGACATTTAATAGCAACTGCATTTCTGGGAAAAATTAGAAAGTGACCATACATACCCAAGGAAAGGCACAGGCTCAGAAAAGACCCAAGAAGACCTTAATTTCACACGTCAGGCTGATCCTTGGCACAGACACAACTTACAACAATTTAAAAATATAACAAAAACCATCAAACCCTGGAGAAGAGTTATCACATTATTAGAATCAAATGCCCAGTTTTCAACAACAATAGCAAAATCATAAGGCATGCAAGAAACATGAAAGTATGATCCATTCAAAGGAAAAAAATCAACAGAAACTGTTCCTGAAAAAGATCTGATGGCAAATTTACTAGATAAAGACTTTAAAACAGTGTCTTAAAGATGCTCAAAGAACTAAAGGAAGATGTGTAGGAAGTCAAGAAAACTATTCATGAACAAAATGTAAATATAAAGAGAGAAAACCCTAAAAAAAAAAAAAAGACCAAAAAATAATCTGGAGCTGAAAAATATAATAACTGAAATAAAAAATTAACTACAGGGATTCAAAAACAGATTTGAGCAGGCAGAAGAATCAACAAACTTGTAGATAGGACAATGGAAACAGAAAATGTTGGAGAAAAGTGAACAGAGGTTAAGGAACCTGTGGGAGTTCCAGGAGAAAAGAGAGAAAGAGGCAGAGAGAATATTTGAATAAATAATGGCTGAAATTTTCCCAAACTGAAGAAAAACATGAATATAAACATTCAAGAAGCTCATAAGCTCCAAATAAGATAAATTTAAAGAGACTCACACCATGACACATTATAATCAAACTTTTAAGAGACAAAGACACACAGATAATCTTGAAGCAGCAAGGAGAAACAGCTCATCACATACAGGGGATCCTCATTACGATTAGCAGCAGATTCCTCATCAGAAATGTAGGGCTATATCTGGAAAAATTGTCCAAGAGTGAGGGAGAAATTAGGGCATTCCAAAATACATAAAAACTGATAGAACTTGTTACCAATAGACCTTCCCTGCAAGAAATGCTCAGGGTAGTGAGGTGCCCAGTGACTAGCAGCAGTGGAGCTTTTAGGCCTATACTTGAAGGGTTATAGAATAAAAAATATTCTGGAGTTGAGTTGAAAGTCAAAGGATGCAGCCATTACTATGACATTGGCAACTCAGGAGAAGATCAGGAGCAGAAAGTACTCTAACCTTTGGTTTCTACTCTAATCTCCTGCCAGTCCTACAAGTGACTGAACCCACCAGGCAGAGGGATAAATGGGGAATCTAAGTGATGTAGCCCATAAATGTTGCTTCCTGGGGCTCAGCGTGGATCTGGGGGAGAATAGTAAATAACCACACAACTATCAGGCCAAACGTATTTTTTTGTGTCTTGTTTTTGTTTTGTTTTGTCTATTTGTTCTCACCTGGTCCAGGTAGCTAGTCAGAAAATTGGGAACCTGGGTAAGTATACCTTAGAATTCTTCATACACATGGAAGGAGTTAGGAAAGATGCTTTTCCCTAAGTTTGAGACTCCCATACCTACCTGTGGCACATGGTTTCTGAAATTCTCAGTCTGGAAGAGGAGGGTAACCCTTTGAGCAGACTTTGGGGAAAGCATGTCACTAGCCTCCTATTTCTGGTTTGCCTGCTGACCAAGCAGGATCACATGGCCGTGGTCAACTCAGGATGACCTGGGACAGGGATGAGGAGACACTCAATTCTTCCATAAACTAATGAAATAAAAATAGTTCTTGCTTCTCCAAAGAAGAGGGAAGAACCAGACCCACACTGGCCATGGGAAGTTTAAAATTCTTATTTATTTGTAGCAGCTGAGTTGAGGGTTAGATCACTGAAGCTGAAAGTTAGGTTTGTTCTAAGAATCTTCTGCCCTTCCATGAATGATAGCACTCAATCAAATAAAAACACGGGAAAGAGCATGGTTGGAGAGAATTGCTGTCCCAGCAAGAAGACAGGCAAGGTTTACAACGGCCTGAGGGTACTTCTATGCCCCCTTGTAACTTTTTTACTGTGATGGATTTGTTTGTTGACACCTTTAGAAGATAAATTCTTACTTTTTTTTTTTTTCAATACAGATGCTTTTGATGACTGTGGTTTCTATGGTTTGCATGCTTCCTGTGACCTACTAAAATAGATTAGTGAGTTCTAGGATTTTACATCTTCAATTTTGGTTTAAAACAATGATCTGGACTAATATAATGCCCATAGAAAAAGCACAGTTATAAAAAATAATACTACAAAAATAATACAAATTGTTACCACTATTATTATTGCATGTGATAAAGTAACATAACAGGGCATATAGTCACAGCAAGAAAACCCAGAAAATGCAAACGATTTTTGCAAAGGAAGTGTTAAGTAACAGAGATCAGGTATGAATGTCTCCAAGTTCATCACCATCTCCAAGTGAACCCCAAATAGACAAGAATATGTAATGAAAAATAAAAATAAAAATGTTATCAACAATGGTTATTTATATCTTTATTAACTTAGAGTGTAGTGGTAACAGATTGACTGTTTCTATACTTTCAGGCCCAATGAACTTTGGGGAAATAGAGGTGAAGTCAGGATTTTTAATACATTCACTTGCTGAAAAGCCTTCTCAAGTGACTTAGGGGATGCCATTGGAACCCTGTACTAGGAAGATAATCTTGTGTTCTTCTATAGCCCAGATGTTTGAAACTGTTCTGTAACTACACTTAGATCTTAGTTTAGATGCCTCAGACATGATAACAGGGGGCTGGGGCTGTTTTGGGGAATGAGAAGCTAGGATTCATTCTTACCACCATTACATACTATTCCTTTCCCTTCCCCCACCCAAGGCATGGTGGGTAGGAGGAGGATGGTGTGAGTGCCTGCAGGATGCGGTTTCATACATGGCATAGGGGCCATAGATACTGACATCATCTACCATTTGAATGTGGTTTCTGAGCTGTCCCAGGAAGGGGCACAATGCTGTAGCCAACTGCAAGCAACCCAAATAGTGCTCTTTATTTGGGTACAGCTGCATGAGAAGAAACCCACAAAGCTAGATGTGGCAGAGATTGTAGTTGGAGGACATGACTGCGGCCTTGCACTTGGTGGGCAGTGGGTGATGGAAAATGGTGGAAGAGACCTTAACTAAGTGTGGCTAGTTGGAGATGTACCCAACTGCTGCTGGCTTTGCAGAAACCATAAATATTTGGTGGTGGGGAAAGGGCAAATTTAGGAAGAACAATTCCCTTGTAATGCAATTGGGGGGTGGGGGGTGGGGGAAGGAAAGGTTTAGAAAGAAAAATTCCTTTGTAATGCAACTCAGGTTTATCATAACGCAAATTAATGTATCTGTTCTAAAGTAGTATATGCTAAAAGCCAAAGATCGGTTTATTTATTTTTTTACAAAAATCAACCAAGTTGACAAACCTCTACCTGCACTAAGAAAAAAGAAAAGATATAAATAACTAAACTTGGATATAAGTGGGGATATTACTACTGACTTTACAGAAATAAAAAAGATAAGAGAATACTACAAATAATTAAGTAACGTAAATGAAATGGCAAATTCCTAGAAACAAATAAATTACCAAAAATGGACTCAAGAAGAAATAGAAAATCTGAAAAATAATCTGTAAAAGAAAAAGAGATTGAATCAGAAATTAAAAACTTCCCAACAGGAAAACATCCAGGACTAGATGGCTTTATTGATGAGTTCTACCAAACATTTAAAGAAAAGTTAACATCAGCCCTTCTCAAACTCATCCTAAAAATAGAAGAGAAGGGAACATTTTCTAACTCATTCTATGAAACCATCATCAGCATGATAGGAAATCTAGACAAAGACACCGTAAGAGAACTGCAGACCAATATTTGCTTATAAATACAGATGCAAAACTCTCAATAAAATGCTAGCAAACCGAATCAAACAGCATATAAAAGGATTATACACTATGGCCAAGTGGAATTTATCTAAAGAATTCAAGGGTGGTTCAATATACAAAAATCAACCAATGTAATTATGCAACAGTAACAGAATATTATCATTTCAATTGACATAGAAGCATTTAACAAAATCCAACACCCTTTCATAACAAAAGCACTTAAAAAAGTAGAAATGTGAGAAAACTTCCTCAAAATGATAAAGGACATTTGTGAAACCCTATAGGAAGCATCAGATTCAATGGTAAAAGATGAAAACCTTTTCAGGATTCTAAGATCAGGAACAAGATAAAGATGCCCACTTTCACCACACTAGTCAGCACTGTACTGGAAGTTTTAGCCAGAGCAATCAGGCAAGGGAAGGAAATACAAGGCATCCAAATGGGAAAGGAAGAAGTAAAACCATTTCTATTCACAGATGATAGGGTCCTATATGTAGAAAACCCCAAGAATCCACAAAAACTTACTAAAACTAATAAATTCAGCAAAGTTGCAGATAACAAAAGCAATACACAAAAATCAGTTGTGGTTTTGTGCACAACTGATTGGAAACAATTGGAACAAACAACCGGAAAAGGAAATTAAGAAAATAATTCCATTCACAATAACATCTAAAAGAATTAAATACTAGGACTAAATTTAATCAAGGAGGTGAAAGACTTATATACTAAAACTATAAAACATTGCTGAAAGAATAGCACATGTTCATATACTGGAAGACTTAAAATGGTTGAGATGGCAATATTGCCCAAACCTATCTAAAGATTTAATGCAATCCCTATAAAAATTCCAATGATCTTTTGCAGAAATAGAAAAGCTGATCCTTGAATTCATATAAAGTTTCAAGGGAACCTGAATAGCCAAAACAGTCTTAAAAATAATAACAACAAAAAACAACTTCAGAGTACTTGAACTTCCTGATTTTAAAACTTACTACAAATCTACAGTAAGAATGGACATATAGATCAATGAAATAGAATTGGGAGGCCAGAAATAAGCTCATACATCTATTGCCAGTTGATTTTCAACAAGGAAGTCAAGACCATTGAATGGGGAAAGAATATTCTCTTGAACAAATGGTTCTGGGACAACTGGGTATCCACATGCTGGACCCATTATTCACATCTTTACAAAAATTAACTCAAAATGAATCAATGATGGAAATATAAGAGCTAAAACAATAAAATTCTTAGAAAAAAACATAGAGGTAAATCTTTAAGACTTTTGATTTGAAATAAATTCTTAGGTATGACATCAAAAGCATGATTAACAAAAGGAAAAGAAATAAACTGGACTGCATTAAAATCAGAAACCTTTGTGCATCAAAAGATGTTACCAATAAAGTGAGAAGAAAATATTTTTAAATCATGTAATTGCTAAGGGTTTAGTATCCAGACAATATAAAGAATATCCCAACAACAAAAGGGCAAACAACCCAATTTAAAAATGGGCAAAGCACTTGAAGACCCATTTCTCCACAGAGGAGATACAAATGACCAACAAGCACACGAAAAGATACTCAACCTCATTAGTCATTAGGGGAAACACAAATCAAAACCACAATGAGATACTACTTCCTACCTAGAATGTTTTAATAATAAGTGTTGACAAGGATGTAGAGAAATTGGAACTCTCTATGTTGCTGGTGGGGATGTGAAATGGTGCATCAGATTTAGAAAACAGTTTGACAGTTCCTTAAAAAAAAAAAAAAAGAAACATAGGATTATCATATGACTTTGAAATTCCAGTCCTAGATATGTACCCCCC
This sequence comes from Cnephaeus nilssonii, assembly GCF_951640355.1. Taxonomy (NCBI): domain Eukaryota; kingdom Metazoa; phylum Chordata; class Mammalia; order Chiroptera; family Vespertilionidae; genus Cnephaeus; species Cnephaeus nilssonii. Next base: position 10,200,937 of record NC_137088.1, on the reverse strand, counting down.
AAAACTGAAAACAATCAAATACAGCTACACCAATGTTCATAACAACACTATTTACAATAGCCCAAAGATGGAAACAACCAAAATGTTCGTCAGCGGATGAATAGATAAGGAAATTTTGGTCTGTATATACAGGTATCCATAAAATGAAATGTACTGATACATGATGCAATGTGTGAGCCTCAGAAACATCATGCTAAGTGAAGGAAACCAGACATAAGAGTTGCATATTGTGTGACTCTATTTCTATGGAGTATCCAGAATAGGTAGAGTCAGAAAGCAAACTGGTGGTTGCTGGGGCTGGGGGCGGAGAGAAAGGGGAGTAACAGCTTAATGGGTACAGGGTTTTATTCTGGGGTGATGAAAATGGTTTGCAAGTTGATAGAGTGGTGGTTGCACAACATTGTGAATGCACATCTCCCCTATAGTCCCTTGATTTATAGGTTTGTTTTTTGTTATTATTATTTATATGGCATTGAAGTCATGTCCATATATGTATATATCGTTTTGTACCTTTTAGTTTTTCCACTAAACAAGCCAATTTTTTTCCATGTTGCAAATTCTTTATAAACATAATTGTAATGGCTGCATACTGATAAAATGGTTTATGTATTTATTTATTCATTCAACAAATGAATATTCAGAGTCTGTACCAGTTTAGGCTGGATAATGGATATAAAAAAATAAAATATACCCATCTTTGGCCCTTAAGAAACTTCTGCATTCAAATGTAGTAGAAGGATGTTAAGCAACAACAACAACAAAAAACACAATATATAGCTACAAATTCGTATACATACAGGGACAAAAAAGGACAGGATCCTATGAAATCTAGCTTATATCGAAGAGTCAGGGTAGACTTATTTGAAAAGTAATATTTTAACTGATATTTAAAATATGAAGAACAAATAGGAGTTTAATATACAAGGTGATATAATAATGATGGTGGTGATGATGGAGATATTGATGGTGATGTTGATAGTGATAATGGTGTTGGTAGGGATACTGATGGTGATGATGGTGATGGTGAGGATACTGATGGTGATGATGGTATGGCAGACATTTCTTAAATGCTTACTGGCACTGTTTTGTGCTTCACATATAGTGGCCACATCTAATCCTTATCACAATTCTATGAGCTCAATATTATTATTATACTCAATTTTTGCAAGAGAAATTGAAGCACTAAGAGATTCAGAATCTCTCCTGAGGTCAACTTGGTGCTGAGACAATCTGTCTGACTCTACACCTCCTCTCTTACGATGGCATAAAGAATCCAGGCAGCCCTAACCAGTTTGGCTCAGTGGATAGAGCATCGGCCTGCGGACTGAAGGGTCCCAGATTCGATTCCAGTCAAGGGCATGTACCTTGGTTGTGGGCACATCCCCAGTAGGGGGTGTGCAGGAGGCAGCTGATCTATGTTTCTCTCTCATCGATGTTTCTAACTCTCTATTCCTCTCCCTTCCTCTCTGTAAAAAAAAAATCAATAAAATATATTATATATATTAAAAAAAAGAATCCAGGCTGAGGGAGACACAGGTGAAGGCCAGGACGTAGAAAGGAGCTAGCTAGAAAAAGTATGCATGTGTGACTTTTATTTTTTAAATGGACTATTTGAATATACAGAAATGTTCAAAGAATAATGACAGAATGTTGTGTACCTACTGCCCAACTTTAACAATCTTATTTTGCCATATTCACTCTATTTTTAAGAAGCAAAAATTTAGAGCTACAACTGAAATTAACCTGTGTACCTCCCCCTATCCCCCATTATCTTTCTCAATTTTCCTTTCCAGTGTCAACTTTATCATTCTTATGCACGATCTATTTATTTTACTACATTTGTAGTATTGTTTTATATGTTTTATTTATTTTTTAAATTTATGTATGTGTTGATTGATTTCAGAGAGGGGGGGAGAGAGAGAGAGAAAGAAAGAGATAGAGAGAAAGAAATCGCTTTGTTATTCCACTTATTTATGCCTTCATTGGCTGTTTCTAGTATGTGCCCTGACCAGGGATCAAACCTGAAACCTTGGCATATCAGGACAATGCTATAACCAACTTAGCTAGCCCGCCAGGGCCTTTTTTATGTGTTTTAAAATAAAAAGTGATATACAATCTGTAACTTCATGATTTTTAAGATTTATCTCACTTGTATTATTGCCTCTTTGGGGAAAATTGCTAAAAGTAGGAGTACCGTATCGAAGAATATGTTCACCGTAAACTTTCATGCACAATAGAGAAAAGCCCAGGAATCCGATCCTGGTTGTAATGGTTCTGGTGCAAAAGGTTTCCATCTGGTGAAATGAAAACCCAGTTACTTCATGAAAATTTTCATTGCATGAATAAACCACAATTTAAAAAAAAATTTTCTCCTGCTGATGGATATATTAATTGATTTCAGTTTTTCACTATTTAAATAATGCAACAACAAGCCCTCTTTAGATACTTAGCAGAATTTCTCTAGGCTATATGCCAAAGCCAGTGTGGTTATTGGGGGTAAGGCTAAAAGGCTAGGTTGGGTCATGGAAGTCATGGATGACCTTGAGTGATAAGTTCAAGAGTCTTAGGCAATGAGGAGGAAAAGAAGGTTTTGAATTCCAAACCTGCCTTAAATGAATTGGTGCTTTGATAGGGTAAATCTGATGGAGAGGGCAGTATAGACTGAGACCAAAGAAACCTACTAGATGGGTGAGCTAGGAGGCCATTACAAGAATTACCTGGTGTGAGGTAACTGAAAGGAAGGCAATGGAGGGGAAAGGATGGGTGGGTATAGATGAGAGAGCCAAAGGGAAAATGAATGGGATTGTGTGTGTGACTAATTAGGAGCAGAAGTGAAGACATTAGGTTCTTATTCCACATCACCTTGAGCAGTCTTCAAATTAGGGATTTTAGAGCCTCACTACGCAAACACCCGGGAGCTTGTTAGAAAACCATTGGTCGAGAGAAAGAGGTTTTCTGTAGGAGAAAGCGCACTAGATCTGCAGTGAACATTGAGTACGGGTTCAGTGCTGCCCCCTAATGATCTGGATGACAATTCATGCAGCCTTCCTGGGTAGGCAGGCTCTGGAGACAGATAGCATACACTTTGATTGCAGCTCTTCCAGGCCCACCTGGTGAGATCATACGTAAGGCCTCAAAAAATGGGAGCTCCTAGTATTATTTCCTTGTCTGCACAATGACACAATGGACCCAGCATTCCATGCTTCTAAGAATGCTCTCCAAGGTTGCCCTAGCTGACACTATTTTATCTGCAAGTGACAAGTGCTAAGTCTGATCTAGGAGTTCCTTGGGGTAACTATGCTGATTTTCAAGGCAGAAGACTCAGTTGCAGTGTTCGCCCTTTCTCTCTAGACCTACCATCCCAGCACTTGGTTACCCTCCTTGGACCTCACCTTGGAGGTCATAAAACAGGTATATCAGTACCTGACTTTCTACTCTCAGAGGTATTAAGAGAACTCCGCCCTTCCCTCACCAATAAAAAATGCGGAGTAAGAGCTCTTTTGTAAATCCTAATGTACATGTTCATCATTATTCTACTAATATAATGCATACCAGGGATATTCTTGCATTAGCAATCCTCCAACCTCAGTGCATCAGATCTCTCTGGTAGGGCCCTGACCGGTTTGGCTCAGTGGATAGAGTGTTGGCCTGCAGACTCAAGGGTCCCAGGTTCGATTCCAGTCAAGGGCATGTGCCTTGGTTGCGGGCACATCCCCAGTGGGGGGTGTGCAGGAGACAGCTGATTGATGTTTCTCTCTCATCAATGTTTCTAACTCTCTCTCCCTCTCCCTTCCTCTCTGTAAAAACATCAATAAAATATATTTAAAAAAAAAAAACAAACAAAAAAGAACTCTCTGGTAGGCTTGTTAAGACTGGCTTCTGCCGCCTGGGGTTTCTGATTCCGTAGGCCTGGGGTTGGGCAGAGAATGTGAATTTCTGACAAGTTCCCAGGTGCTGCTGCTGTCTGGGGACCTCGCTCTGAGAACCACGGACTTGGATGTGAACCTTGTACTGAGAAAACCTCCAAGGAGAGATGCCAATTCAGTGCAATGAATACACCTTATTGATATGGGAGTCCACTGCAAAGAGCACAGGACAGATGCCAGGAAATGACTTCCTGGCCTGTCTCTGACCCTCGATAGCTCTGTGACCCCTAGAGAGCTTCGGTGGCCTCTCAGCCTCAGTGTTCCTCTCTGAGGTGGGACTTTTTTGAGAAAAACTCTTTTCAGCTTCAACATATCTTTAGTCAAGAAATTACCCAACTCTTCAGATTGTTTGAATTCTCAGCCGTAACGGTGCAGACACTTATTTTTCTCAGAGCTGTTTCCCATTGACTATTTTTCCCTTTTTTGATGGAGTAGTCAAGGGAAGAGGGGGAAGCTTCTGGAGTTTCTTTGTAAAAAAATTCAATTTCCATTCCTCTTTTTTTTTGTAACTAAAATTTTATCTTCCTCTTTTTGTTTCTTGGTGCCGAGCCCTGCCTTTTCTGAAATGTTTCAGTTCCTTCTCTTGTATTTTTAGACCAACTTTCCATCTTTCAACAGATGTCCTTTTTGCATAGCTCTTTAGGGGCCAGGACCCCTGAGGAAGACCCTTTCTGGAAGAGACATGAAGTGGGTCCTCAAATTCTTTCTCCGTTTCTTCAAGGCATGTGGCTTTAAGTGTTTTTGGTTGTTTGAAGCTTGCACTCCAAGCTGGAGGGCTGGAGTCTTCCTGGGAAGTCGCTAATGAGAGTAAAGGCAAAGCCATTTCATTCAGAGATGCTCAGTCAACTCCGATCAAGAATTTTTGCCTATCCTGGTACCTTCTTTTTTCCTTCTTTTGTGATCTATTGAACACCTTTGGGAAAATAGAAGTATATACAGCACAATACATTATGCTCACAAGATACTTCTCTCTCCCTCTTTTTCTTTTCTGATCTCTCAGTATTATTGGCCATGAGGTTAATAAAATGGTCTCTTACTTAGCAAATGTCTGAATTTCATTAACCCCGAGAATAGATTAAAAAGTCTTTCAGACCATGAAAAACTGAAGATTAGGAAAAGATAAGGGTGCCTGATTTTACTACTTCTATTCAACATAGTACTGGAAGTCATAGCCAGAGCAATTAGGCAAGGAAAAGAAAAAGAAGACATCAAAACCGGAAAGAAAGAAGTAAAATGATCTCTGTTGCAGATGACATGATATTGTATGTAGAAAACCCTAAACATTTCACACACACACACAAAAAAACACCTGTTAGAACTACTAAATGAATTCAGCAGAAGGGCATAATGCAAAATAACACACAAAAATTAATTAAATTTCTATACAGTAAATGAGCAAAGCAAAAAGAAAGTTAAGAAAACAATTTTATTTACAAAAGCACACAAAAAAGTAAAATACTTAGGAATAAACTTAACCAAAGAGGTACACTGGAACTATAAAACACTTAAAGAGGACAGAAATAAATGGAAACACAAACGATGTTCATGTATTGAAAGACTTAATATTGTGTTAAGATGCTAATACTAACCAAAGTGATATACAGATTCTATGCAATCCTCATAAAAATCCCAATATTTTTTTTGTAGAAATAGAAAAATCCACCCTAAAATTCATATGGAATTTCAAAGGACCCTAACTAGCCAAAATAACCTTGACAGAGAACAAAATTGGAGGTCTCACATTTCTTAATTTCGCTTAGCATAATGCTCTCCAATTCTATTCATGCTGTTCAAATGGTAAGATTCTTTTATACTGCAGCGTAGTATTCCATTGTGTATATATACCACAGTTTTTTAATCCACTCATCTGCTGATGGGCACTTAGGCTGTTTCCAAATCTTAGCTATGGTAAATTGTGCTGCTATGAACATAGGGGTGCATATATCCTTTCTGATTAGTGTTTCTGGTTTCTTGGGATATTTTCCTAGAAGTGGGATCACTGGGTCAAATGGGAGTTCCATTTTTAGTTTTTTGAGGAAACCCCATACTGTTCTCCACAAGTGGCTGCACCAGTCTGCATTCCCACCAGCAGTACATGAGGGTTCCTTTTTCTCTGCATCCTCACCAGCACTTGTCGTTTGTTGATTTGTTGATGATAGCCATTCTGACAGGTGTGAGACGGTACCTCATTGTAGTTTTGATTTGCATCTCTCGGATGATTAGTGACTTTGAGCATGTTTTCATATGTCCCTTGGCCTTCCTTCTGTCTTCTTTCGAAAAGTATCTATGTTTCTCTCTGTCTTTTCCTCTCTCTTCTACTCTCTCTCTCTCTAAAATCAATGGAAAAATATCCTCAGGTGAGGATTTAAAAAAATAAAAAATCAAACTATAAAAATATTAGAAGAAAACATAGGGGAAAAACTTTATGACATTGGATTGGGCAGTGACTTCTTGGATCTCACACCAATGCGCAGGCCACAAAAGAAAAAAAATTGATTAATTGTATTTCATCAAAATTAAAACTTTTCTTCATCAAAGGATACTATCAACAGAATGAAAAGGCAATCCACTGAACTGAAAAAAAATTATAAATCATATATCAGATAAGAATTTAGTATCCAAAATCTATAAAGAACTCCTACAGTTCAACAACAAAACCCCAAACAATCCAATTTAAAAATGGGCAAAGGACTCAAATAGCTCTATCTCCGAAGAAGAAAATGCAAAGCCCATGCAAAGCTGTCGTACATCACTTATCTTTAGAGAAAAGCAAATCAAAATGCAGATGCCACTCCCCACCCATTTGAATGATATTTTTAAAAACTCAGAAAATAACAAGTGTTGATGAAGTGTGGAGAAATTGGAAAACTTTGCTGATGGGAATGTAAAGTGCTGCAGTCATTGTGGAAAACAGTCTGGCAGTTCCTCAAAGAGTTAAATATAAATTACCTTATGATCCAGCAATTCTACTTCAAGAATCGAAAGCAGGACTCCCTCCCAAGCAGGTGTTTGTACATCTATGGTTATAGCAGCATTATGCACAATAGCCAAAGGTAGAAGTAACCCAAGTGCTCATCAGCAGATGGACAGATCAGCACAATGTGGTATATCCACACTGGAATATTATCCAGTCTTAAAAAGGAAGGAAATTCTGACACCTGCTACCCCATGGATGAACCTTAAAGACATGCTAAGTGAAAAAAACAGTCACAAAAGGACAAATATGTGATTCCACTTACATGAGGTTCCTAGAGTAGTCAAATTCATAGATACAGAAAGTGGCATAGTAGTTGCCAGGGGCTGGGGGAAGGGGGAATGGGGAGTTCGTGTTTAATGGATATAGAGTTTCAGTTGAGCAAGATAAAAACAGAGGTAGATGGTGGTGATGGTTGCACAACTGAAATGTACACTTAAAATGGTTAAAATGATAAGTGTTATGTTCTGTATATTTTACCACAATAAAAAAACACACATCTCTTTGACTGAATTTCATCATATCATGGGCTTGTAGAGCTGGGAGTGATCTTTCTGGTTATTGGGGCAAACCACCCATGTTACAGCTGCAGAGACTGAGCCCTGAGCAATGGCATGACTTGATCGAGGCTGCATAACCACGAGTGGCACAGCCACGATGTGTTATTGCCCTGCACTAAACTCCCACGTGGCTTCCGCAACTGGCCATCTTGCCCTTGACTCTCCTGCCCCCAGTCCCACCCCAAACTTATCACACATCCCCTGCAAAACCTCCAGACTGCTCATTTGAGATTGAAGTTCAGATGTGTGTTCCCCTGATTAAAATCTTCCATGTCACTCCCCGTGACCCGTGATGTAATGAAGATTAAATTCTCTAGTGGGGCATAGCAGACCTTCTGAGATCTGGCCCTCTGCCTCCCCACCCTCTCCTCCTGCTGCTACCCAACGTGAGCTCCAACCCCAGCACACTCTCTCTAGTTCTCCGAAGGTATCACCCAGCGTCACACTGTCTCCTGCCTGAATACCTTTCCTTCTCTCGGCTGTCTGCAAGGCACCATTTCAAGTGCCCTCTCCTCCAGGCAGCCTCATGGATGCCCTGTCCAGGATCAGCCCCGCCCATGTTGATGGCAACATTGTACGGAGTAACACTGCTCCCACCTCCCACTATTATTGCCTTTGTACCCTGCATTGCTGGACCATAGAGGACGGGGGCCAAGTCTCTGATCTTGTTCATAAGCAATTCTCAGTCATGGTCGTGTACCAGCCCCAGTCAAGGGACTTTACAGCAATGCAGATGTCCAGGCCTCCCCCTATACCTGCTGAATCAGATTCCAGCAGCAAAGTGTGTGGCACATCTGGGGGATAGTGAAGGACCAACCTCAGGTATTGGTGGGTTTATGTAGGAAAATGGGAGATAAGCCAGAAAATAAGAAGGTTGGCACCATGGCAGGATCTGGTCCAAAGAAGTGCCACGTGAAATACGCATTCTAAGAAGGTAAGGTTATACGAATTGGGAGGAGAAGAGGCTGTGGGCAGAGGGTTGAGTGAGGGTTGTAAGAGCTGTTTCATATTTGCATTTCTGGTGCCTAATGTGGTGCCTGGTACAAAATAGATACTCAGTAAATGAATAAGTGCATCAACGAACTAGGTAGCAGAAATAGAGCGGAAAACTTTGTCCTGGATTTCAGCTCAACCGCAGACAGTGAGCTCAAGGGTCAGTGCAAAATTTTTCTTTGGCATCTTTTAGAATTTTAATGTGTGTTTTTGTTTGTTTTTCTAACATCTGAGACCGTGCTCATTACACTCTGGCCCCGTGGTGCTGGCAGGAGCGGAACATGTACTAGTACACAGACACACACACACACACCCTGAACAGTGATTGTAGCTGAGCTCAGCAGATTTCTGCCCCACTTCCCCTGCTTCTCTGAGTCATGCCTTTTCCTGGACACACACAGACTTTCTGTAGGTCAGAGAGGAGTTGGCGTTTCAAGGTTAGGGGTGTTGAAACCAGTGCTTCTCAATCTTCGATGTGCACACGAGTCCTCTGGAGACCTTGTTAGGATGTGGATCCTGCTTCCTCAGGCCTGGGGAGGGCCTGCGATTTGCATTTATAAAAAGCTCTTGGTTGATGCTGAAGCTGCCGGGCCCCAGACCATTGTGTGAGGATCAAGGTTCTGCAGAGCTTTCCAAGTGGTGCTGCCAGTGAATGAAAGGATCTCAGGGGGGCCAACAGGTTAAGTCCCCAGCTGCCAGTAGCTTCATCTTGTTTAGGCCAATATACTGAATGTGGCATTTTCTATGATGGTACAATATGAGAATGATTGAGACGTACTGCACAAAAGCATTGGTTCTCTGGTCTGGGTAGGTATCAGAATCACCTGGGAAACTTGGTAAATCTACAAAGGGCCATGCCCCATCCTACATTAAAAAAAAACCCTGTCTTCTAGATGATTCTAATACACACCAAGGTTTGAAAACCACTGCACTAATAGATAACTTTAGATGCCCTAGGTAGTAAGGTCTAGGCTGCAGGAGAAGAGCAAAGCAACTGATCTACTGGTCAGAAATAGGGAGACTCGCTTCCCCCTCCCCCAGTTCTATTGAGGTATGATTGACAAAAGTTAGGGAGGCTCATTTTTGTTCATACATTCACTTATGTATCCGGTCACTCAACAAATGTATGGAGTTAGGCATGGTTTGAATGCAGAGATCATGGGAGCACAGAGATAAGTCAGACATGAATTCCGCCCTCAAGAAGTTTACAGTTTAGTGGGGAGACAGATGCTAAATAGGTCACTGGATTACAGTTATCAGTACCTGGTGTTCATACTCTGGAAGAAACAGAGTAAAACATGAATTCATGACCCATAAAACAGCTATTCTGGGCCAGTTGCTAGGTTACAAAGATGGAATGAAACAGAGTTATGTCCACTAGAAACTCTTAGGCTAGTCACAAAGAAGGAATCTGAAAAGGTTAGCGTGTTGGGGTTCCTTGGAGTCCTGGATAGTAACTCAGAGAAGACAAGGACTCTTCTGACTCACAGATTCTTGAAATTGATGCCTAGTGGGTCACCATGGAAATCGGGTGGGTTCTCATTTGAGGAAGCTAGTGCTCACAAATATTTTTAAGTGCCTAATTGATAGTATTTTTCTTCTGCTCCATCCCAATTACGTCCCACCCATGATCATAATCCATATCACAGGAAACTGGAGGAAGGTAGGGTTTTTGACATTTAATCTTTACAGGGTTTCATCCTTGTTTGACATTCCATGGCCAATGATACCACCATTGTCTGCAAACAGCTCCAGTGCTTGATATTTCAAATCCATATAGGAGACGTAGACTTTGAACACCAGAGAAGAGAGACGTGCCTCTTGCTTTTCCTCATTAGAAGCCTGCAACTCACTTTGAACAGAAATGGGTCACTTCCTCTGGCCCCTCTCTGCTTTGATGTTAAGATTCAGAACTACGTGGCTCAAGTCAGGACTGTGAGAAAAGTTCGGCTGGTAGGACTCATGTGTCTACAGCTGCAATTGTTCTTGTAACAAGCTCAGTAGTAAGGTCATGGACCTGAAATAGAATGTGTTTGTCATGTTCACCATAAACTTACAAACATTAACTATTATCATCATTTGACATTTTTAAGATGTATTTTTATGCATATAAAAACAAGACTTGATATTTATTTCTATTAGATTTTATCCTCTTAGTTTTAACTAGTTATTTTAGGCTGTCAAGATGATTTGTAAATCTGATTCTCTTACTAACCTTATTAGCTGTCACTCTCAATTTTTTTTGCCGGTTCACATAACAGTGAGGCATAGCTATCGTCCTCATTTAAATTAGTGAAAGAAAAGAGTTCAATGTGGTGCATGTTAGCTTTCTCCTAACATGAACCCATGAATCAATTATTCTTAGTACCATTGTTGAACCAGTCTTCATTCTCCTTTAACTATCATTCAATCCAATGCAATCATATTTATTTCTCATTATTTGAGTTCCAAATGCCAAGATATATACTAGGCAGCAGAGAGTCTGCCAATTTCTTGTTATTAATGAGCTTCATCAGCCATTCCTGGATTTACCAATTGGGTAACTTAGTTAAAAAAGGGAAATGTGGTTGGTATGGCATACATTGTCATGAGTGGATTTATGTTGTCCTGTAGTGGAAGAGTTAGTTGCTCTGTGAGGGGAGTTGGGTGGCACAAGGCCAAGGGATTAAGCAACAACAAAACTGGGGGTGGACAAGTGAGGTGGAACTGAGAAGTTGCTTAAGCAGCATGAGAAGGGATAAACCAGAAGTTCCTAAGCGTAGTCAACTAATTGCAGGGAAATTTAGGTCAGAGATTGGGGGGTGGAAATAAAAGACTGATATTCAATAAGTTCATGAACTTTAGACATTGAATATACCAGAATTAATGAGTAAGCATTTGTTTCATAAATCCCCCACCACTTTCTATCCCTACCCTCCATCCTTATCATGTCTGAGGCCCACCTTACTACTTGCCCCTGGGCAGGGCTGACCCTTTATGATTATGTCTTTTTAAACAATATATATAGTTATTGATTTCAGAGAGGAAGGGAGAGGGAGAAAGAGATAGAAACATCCATGAGAGAGAATCACTGATTGGCTGCCTCCTGCATGCCCCCCCATTCGGGATCGAGCCCAAAGCCCAGGCATGTGCCCTGACTGGGAATTGAACCTTGACCTCCTGGTTCATAGGTTGATGCTCAACCACTGAGCCATGCTGGCTGAGCTATGATTATGTCTTTTAATATTCATAAGCTAGCATTTCATTATTCTGCCCAGCCTTTGTGAAAGTTCAGTGCCAATTTCTAGCATAAGTTAATATGCCAGAACTGAACAAAGATATTTTTACCTAATTCCAGTCTTTTGCCTTCTCTTTTATTCTCCAAATATTATTGGAAACAATTTTCCAGTCATACCTGCAAATTCTTCTATAACTCTAATATGATTTATTTGAATAAAGCTCTTTTGGGCCATAGCCAGTTTGGCTCAGTGGATAGAGCATCGGCCTGCAGATTGAAGGTTCCGGGGTTCAATTCCGGTCAAGGGCACATGCCAGGTTGCAGGCTTGATCTCCAGTAGGGGTGCACAGGAGGCAGCTGATCAATAATTCTCTCTCATCATTAATGTTTCACTCTCTCTCCCCTCTCCCTTCCTCTCTGAAATCAATAAAAATATATTTTAAATAAATAAATAAAAAGAATAAAGCTCTTTTTTTGGGGGGAAAAATGGGTGCTTTCAATATATTTCATCTATCTTGGGCTTTAATTTCTTCTATTAAAAAGTTTATTTCTTTCATTGTAAAGGTGATACATTTTGGAAAAATTGATTACCATATATAGAGGAGAGTATATCTATAGTTCTACCATCAAAAGTCTATGTGCATTATGGAGATTTAGTTATATTTCTTTTCAGTATTTTTTTCTTCATGTGTTTATTACTGAATGGCACAATCACCTGGGCATTGGACCAGTTCCTGAAATTGTTGTGATAAACAAATCAGATATGGCTCTTATATTCTAGCTGTGGAAAAAGGGCATAAAAATAAACAAATAGAAACTTTCAGGAAGATGGAGTAAAAGTAATGTTTTTTATTCCTCCCACTGGCATGATTAAAACCCCTGATCATCATATGTAAAACAAACATAAAAATACTACATATGCTGATGAAAGAAATCAAAGATCTTTGCAAATGAAGAGACTTACTGTGCTCATGGATTAGAAAGCTCAACATAGTAATGGTATCATTTATCCCCCAACTGATATACAGGTTTAATGCAATTCCTTTAAAAAATCCCAGCAAGGGACTATATATATATTTGTAGACATAAACAAGATTATTGTATAATTTATATGAGAAGGCAAAGGAACTAGATAGCTATAACAATTTTGGAAATGAAGAATAAAGTGAGAGAAACTAGTCTACTATATTTCAAGACTTGTTATATAGCTACTAGAGGCCCGGTGCACGAATTCGTGCATGAGTGGGGTCTCTCGGCCTGGCTGGTGATCGGGGCTAATCAGGGTCATGGGAGGTTGGCTGGGGGGAGGGGCCATGGGAGGTTGGCCATTAGAGGTTTTGATTGGGGTCATCGGGACCAGCTAGCCAGGGCGGGGGCTGCAGGAGGTTCCGATCGGGACTGGCTGGGGGGAGGTTGGCTGTAGGAGCGCACTGACCACCAGGGGGCAGCTCCTGCATTGAGCATCTGCCCCCTGGTGGTCAGTGTGTGTCATAGCGACTGGTCGACCAGTCGTTTGGTTGCTTAGGCTTTTATATCTACACTAATAAAAGAGAACCATGCAAATTGACCGTACCTCTGCTATGCCCACCAGCCAATCAGAGCAAGTTTGCAAATTAACAAAGATGGTGGCGTCCACGGAGCTGGAGTGAGCAGGAGGCTTGGGTTTCCCCCAGCGATGGAGGAAGCCAAGCTTCCTGCCCGCCCTGGCTGGCCCTGGCCTCCGTTCAAGGCTACAAAGTTTCAATTATAGAAGATAAATAAATCCCAAAAAGATGGTGGCAGCCACGGAGCTGGAGCAAGCAGGAGGCTTTGGTTGCTCCCGGCAATGGAGGAAGCCAAGCTTCTAGCCGGCCCTGGCCTCTGCTCAAGGAGGCACTAAAAAAAAAAAAGAAAAAAAAGAGGGGCTGGGAGCTTGGGTCGCCGGGGGGCGTGGCCAGCCTGCAAACAGCCATCAGCCCCTCACCCAGGCTAGCCAGGCACCCCAGTGGGGACCCCCACCCTGAAGGGGGTGTGGCCAGTTTGAAAACAGCCCTCAGCCCCTCACCCAGGCTGGCTACGCCCCCCCCAACGGGGATCCTCACCCCATGGGGGTGTGGCAGGCCTGCAAACCACCACAGGCCCCTCGCCCAGGCTGCCCCATGCCCCAAGGGAACCCCCACCCTGATCTGGGACACCCTTCAGGGAAAATCAGCCGGCCCCCACCCATGCACCAGGCCTTTATCTATACTAATAAAAGGGTAATATGCTAATTAGACTGGGAAACCTTTCAAGAGACCTTCCGAATGTTCTTCTGGACAAAGCCATGGTGGCAGGGCCAAGGTAGAGGTGGTTAGAGGCCAAGAGGGGAGGGCAGTTGTGGGTGATCAGGCCAGGATGGGACGGTAGTTGTGGGTGATCAGGCTGGTGGGGGGCGGGGCTGTTGGGGGTAAGCAGACCAGCAGGGGGGCCAGTTGGGGGTGAGCAGGCTGGCAGGGGAAGCAGTTGGGGATGATCAGGCTGGTGGGGGGGGGGGGCGGGCATTTGGGGACGAGCAGGCCAGCAGGCAGAGTGGTTAGGGGCAATCAGACAGGCAGGCAGGCAGGTGAGCGGTTAGGAGCCAGCAGTCTTGGATTGTGAAAGGGTTGTCCGACTGCCGGTTTAGGCCCAATCCCTGTAAACCAGCGGTAGGACATCCTTCGAGGGGTCCCAGATTGGAGAGGGTGCAGGCCGGGCTGAGGGACGACCCCCCCCCCGCCCCCCGTGCATGAATTTCATGCACCGGGCTACTAGTATATAGATAGTAATCAATATTGTATGAAATTAGTGGAAATATACTCACATAGATAAATAGAACAGAATAGAGAATCCAGAAACAGACCCACACAAACATGGCCAACTGATTGTTGACAAAGGCACAAAAGCTACTCAATGGAAGAAGAATAAGCTTTTCAATAAATAGAAAGCAAAGCCCTAATGGGTTTGGCTAAGTGGATAGAGTGTCGGCCTGCGGACTCAGTGTCCCAGATTCAATTCCGGTCAAGGGCATGTACCTTGGTTGTGGGCACATCCCCAGTAGGGGGTGTGCAGGAGGCAGCTGATTGATGTTTCTCTCTCACCAAAGTTTCTAACTCTCTCTCCCTCTCCCTTCCTCTCTGTAAAAAAAAATCAATAAAATATATATATATTTTAAAAGAAAGCAAATAACCCTCCCAGGCAAACAAACAAACAAACATATAAACAAATAAAAAAAAACCAAACCAAACCAAAAACCCCCTTTATACCTTATACAAAACTCAACTCAAAATGGATCATGAACTTCAATGTTAAATATAAACAATATAACTTTTATTTAAAAAAAAACAAAACCTTTTGTGATCTAGGGTTAGGCAGAGAGAGCTCTTAGGTTTGACAACAAAAGCTTTATTCATAAAAGGAAAAAATTAATAAATTAAACTTTTTCTAAATTAAAATTTTTTGGTCTGCAAAAGATTCTCACATGAGGGTGAAAAGACAAGATACAGTGGAGAAAATATTTTCAATAATATTCAAACTGGGTTTTTTTTCTGATTTCTGAAGGTATAAATACTTGTAATAAAAAGGGCCTGTATGATTTCCTTATTAGCTATAAAAAAGTATAAGGTAATATAAACTAATGACACGGTAGAGCTTACCTTAAAACATTGTGTGTGGTTGATTATTGTCATGTCATTATCTTACTCCTGGGCTTCTTGTTATATGATACTAGAGGCCTGGTGCACAAATTCGTGCACAGGTGGGGTCCATATGGCCTGCCCCGACCGAGGCTGATTGGGCTGGGCCAGCTGGAGGGAGGGGCCATGGGTGATTGGGGGGCCAGCCCTGCCCCCTATCAGGGTGGGGGTGGCCGATCAAGGGTGGGAATGGCCAGGGCAAGGGGCAGTGGGCAGTTGGCCAGCCACCCCTCCCCCCCCCCCCCCCCCCCCCGTTGAACTCCTGGTCAAGGGGACAATTTGCATATTAGCCTTTCATTATATAGGACAACTCTTATTGTTTTAGTCATTTTTAGTTGTCTTTTCTGTTGGTTGTGTCTAAAATCATAATGATTCAAATTTACTCTAAGTGAAATTAATTATTAATTAATTGATAAAAGACTTTATGGTGCCCTAGCCAGTTGCTCAGTGGTTAGAGCGTTGAACCCCCAGACTGAAGGGTCTCGGTTTGATTCTGGTCAAGAGCACATAGCTTGGTTGCAGGCTTGATCCTTGGCTCCAGTCAGGATGCATTCAGGAGGCAATCAATCAATGTGTCTCTCTTACATTGCTGTTTCTCTCTGTCTCTCCCCCTCCTTCCACTCTCTCTAAAAATTAATGGAAAAAATATCCTTGGGTGAGGATTAACAACAACAACAAAAAGGACTTTATGGTAACTGTATTTAGTAATTCACAATAATATGTGTAAGCATATCTTAAATGGATCCAAGCTATATCTAAACATATATCTAAACTGTAGTACATCAGCCATATAGACACTTCAAAATTGTCAGAGAGAAATGATTAGTTTTATGCTAGATGACAAAGAAGCATTTAAAGAAAATGACTGCCAACCTGGAGAATTTATACCCTGCTAATTTATCATTCAAGAGTGAAGACAAGTTAGAGATCATAAGACAGACACAGATTAGGGAATATTACTGTCTATTGGCACTCAATAATAGAATGATTAAAAAATGTGCCTCAACAAGAAGAAAAAGAAACCTAGAAGGAAATCATGGGATACATAAACAACAACAACAACAACAAAACAGCTGTAAGGCTAAAACCTGATAAAGTGTCTTGGTAAATTTAACTTCTAATGGAAGAAAACTTTGTTGTTGTTGTTGAAAATGTAAAAACAAAACCAAAACAAACTACAAAGCAGTGATGACTACATGGTAGGGAAGTGATATTCAATGGGTAAAGTATGAAAAAAATCAGTTTGTGTTTAGAAGGAAAATATAAATAGTAAAACAAACTTCAGAATCTGTTAGAAAAATGTGTTATTAAATATGCTAAAAAGTAAGAATAACTGCAAAGAGAATTGACTGTAATCTTTAGCTTCCAAAACAGCAGGGTGAGGGTAGGGAGAACCAAAGACAGGAAAAGAGATTTAAGAAAGAAAAAAAGATGATAAACAGAAAAAAACCCACAAGATGGCTAAAGTAAGTCTGATTATATCAGTAACCACAAAAAAAAAAAAAAAGATAAAATGTAAATGGATTAACATCATCTGTTAAAAGACAAATTACCATTTACTGCTTTCACAAGAACTCCTATAAGAAAGCCACATAGATTGAAAATAAAGAGATGGAAAGAGCTATTCTAGAAAAAATATTAACCCAAAGAATGCTGAGTTATACAGTAATATCAAAGTAGAATTTAAGGCAAAACCATTAATTTAGGAATAAGAAAAATGACATAATAGTAAAGGAATGATCTATTAAGAAAGTAATTTTCATTTTGTTAATATTATAGTTAAAATAAGAAATGTAAAATTCACATTATAAAATATCACACACTGACTTTTAAATAAATTTCACAAATAAAATATTTTCCCATTTTTTAAGATGATAAATGAGGTTGCACCCACAGACATAAACCTTTGTCATATATAATGCTGGAAATTGCTGGATACATTTCAGATCAAGATTTTTAATGATAATAATGTCAAGTTTTTGATAATCACCACTAGTGAGAAACTTTAGTCACATAAATAGGTGGTAAAAATTAAAGCAAAATATGTGCAGCTGTACAAAATGTTGCAATAGTTGCAATTATACTGGAGAATCTAATAGTTCTTCTTTCTCTTTCATTAACCAATGTGATGTTGACATTTCTTATATCAAAATACAAAAGCATATCAAAGGCAATCAAATGTTTTATATTAAGTTTTAAAAACGATGCAGCTCTGCTTTACAAATCACACATCATCGTTAGCACAGTCACCCCTGTAGCTGATTTGAATGCCACTAACACGGCACATCAGCCACACGTGGACAGAAGTGGCTGAAATATACAAAGCAGAGAGCGGGCGCTGCTGCCTGGAGCTATGTCTTCCAGGAGCTCCCACTGAGCCTCCCTAGCCCCCAACTTCTACCTGACGCCTTGGCCTTGCAGCATTCCGTGGGCACCTGGAGCATGAACGAACTCCTTCTACAAGGCCACGGACCCCTTGTCTTTGACAGGCAGCGTGAGCTCTGCCGCTGGCTGGTGACATTGGTGTCCACCAAGAGATGCCTCCTTGGCTGGCTTTAGCTCTTTAGTACAGACACAAGGGCTGGATGCAGATCCAGTGGTCGCTGCCTATGGGGGATACCAGGTGAGCTTCCTGAGTGAGGGGCCGCCCTCTAGGAGTGCAAATGAGGTTGCTCATGGTAAGGCCCTGCCAGGCCCAGCTGACCTGAGGGCTGAACAAATCAACGTGTTACCACACACCTAAATGCATTCATGGCTCGCCTGCCAACTGAGAAATTCTGAAACCAAGAATATACAGAGACCTTTGATAAAAGCTGACTGTGTCCAAGTACGTAATAGAGTTATTAGCAAATATGAAAGAAATGGTATCACACAGACCACATTCTCTGACCATCATTTATCAAATTAAAGATAATTTTTATTTCCGTTAGAAAAAACAAAAAAATGGTTTTGAGACTGAAAAGTAGATTTCTAAATGCCTTATGAGTTAAAGGGAAAGCAGAACAAAAATCACAAAGCAATTGGAGTGAATGAAAGTGAAAACCGAGATCCATCACCCATAGTCCACAATTCTGAAACCTCAAAGGCTCTGAAAACGGAAACCTTTGTCCATAACTCCTTCGGTGGCAAAGCCTGAGGTGAGGCTACATACAGTCTTCATTATTCCACCTCTAGCCAGACGGATGAAGGAAAAACAAGAGAAAAGGCACAAATTAGCACTACTAGCAAACCAGCTGTGTGACCCTGCCCTTCGGCCTTGTGCGGTTAGGAGCAGGCCCCACCCTGGCTGGGCTGAGCAGGGCTGTGTGAGCTGCCACCAGGTGGATTGCAGTCACCAAAGGTCACCTGCCCCGTGGGCAGGGGCAGCACCCTTGTTCAGGGCACGACCTGCACAGCTGTCCTTGCCCACCTTCCTCCAATCCACATGTTGGTAAAACCCAGAGCTAGGAGCAAAGATGGCTTTGTTTTGGTTCGGTCTGGTTCCTCTTTTTAAAACAAATCCATATTAACTTTTTTTTTTGCTGTCTGTTCACCTCTTTCTGCATCCCCCACAGGCCACATCCATCCACCCAGCTCAGCCTGGACTCGCCACTTCCTTTTCTTAGGAGTGACACATTAACCACCATGAGCATCTTTCTTTTTGTAGTTCTACAAAGTTCAGGCTCTTAACGTTGATGCTTTTCATAATTCTCTATGCAATGTTTTAGCGATTTCCCCCTGTTGGATACTTCCCAGATCCATTTAAATACTAGAGGCCCATTGCACGAAGATTTGTGCAATAGGTCTCCCTTCCCCTGGCTGCTGGCACTGTTTTTCCTCCAGCACCCGGGACTCAGGCCTTCGCTCCGGCTACAATGGAGAAGCCAAGCCTCTCCACTCTTCAGTTTTCAGTCTTCAGTCTTCAGTCTTTAGTCTTCACTCAGGCCGGAGCCTTCAGTCTTCGTTCCGTGCCTACGTATGCAAATTAACCCGCCATCTTTGTTGGATTAATTTGCATACTCACTCCTGATTGTCTGGTGGACATCATGGAGACACAGTCAATTTGCATATTTCTCTTTTATTTGTGTAGATGAGAACTTAGGGGCTGTGGCTTTCTTTTGCTGTGGCTCTATAAAATGTCCTGTCTTCTTCCTCTCCTTTTCCTCCTTCCCTTTCTTGGTAGAGCTGTATGAATATGCTAATTGTAAAGTCGTGGTGGTTTTAGGCTTACCTGGTTTGGTGCACGTGAACAGCTCTTACTAATGATAATGGTGGGATGTCGGGTTTGATGATTTGACTGGGGATTCAACAAAAAGATGCAACTCTTATGTTCCCTAACTCCACTGGCTGGTTCCAAGTTGGTCTTAATTACTCACACAGCTGTCACATGGCTTCATTTTGCTGTATGTTCTGACTTTTCTCTTTGACCTACAAAAGTTCCATTTAAAAAATATGCTTTTATTTATTTTTTTAGAGAGAGAGGAAGGGAGAGGAAGAGAGATAGAAACATCAATGAGAGAGAAACATCCATCAGCTGCCTCTTGCATGCCCCCCACTGGGGATTGAGCCCGTAAACCGAGCATGTGCCCTGAGTGGGAATCGAACCGGTGACCTCTTGGTGCATGGGACAATGCTCATTCCTCTGAGCCATACCAGCTGGGCAAAAGTTCCATTTTTTATCATGATAG
The DNA here is from genome assembly GCF_951640355.1 of Cnephaeus nilssonii. Lineage (NCBI taxonomy): Eukaryota > Metazoa > Chordata > Mammalia > Chiroptera > Vespertilionidae > Cnephaeus > Cnephaeus nilssonii. The sequence continues at coordinate 10,180,911 of NC_137088.1, read as the reverse complement.
CTTGACACTGAGAGGCCTCAGCTTCAATCCTGACTCTTCTAATGAATGGGAGACAATGGCCAGGGCTTGTTACCCTGCAGGGCCTCAGTTTCCCCAAAAGTGAAGAGGGATGATCAGACTCTCTCCCAGCTCCAACAGCCCATGGAATTGAGAAGTTGTCTCTTGCTATGCATCCTGCGTTAAAGAAAGAAAAGCAGACAGGAGCCACCACCCTGCATGCTTTTTCTTCTGACGTCTCTTTTGCTTATTTCATTATGACTCAACGGAAGCGGAGTGAAAGACAGGCAGGGTTACAAAAATGATTGTCTCCCTGGTTAAATGGGGGGTTTTTGCACTGCTTCTGAGCCCTCCCTAAGGGTGGTCTCCAACTCGTCCTGACTGATGCCCAGATTGACAAGCCCACCTAGAGAGCTTCTGGCTCAGTAGGTCTGGGTGGGTGGGGCCCAAGACAGCTTTTCTATCCACATGTCGCTGGTACTGCTGGTCTGGGCATCACGCTTTGAGAACCAAGGCTCTATAGGACCAGGCTCAAAGCTTGTGACTCCTAGATGTCATAGTCTCACCATGACCTCTTTCCCATGTGCCTGATTGGCTTTCCAAGCGCAGGAGACCCCATTCAATCAGCACCTCACTTCCATCCACTTGGGATAGGGGAAGGGCACCTGTGATCAGACTGGGAGCCTCAGCCCCCAAAGCACAATTAGTGGGTGCAGGTGTGGGTTGCCTGAAACTAGCGGGGCCAATGAGCCTCTTCCAGGGGAACCTGGAGTTGAAACTGCGAGAGTTCAGCGTCTGGGTCTGGCAGCTCTCTATGGCAGACACCCTCAGCCTGTGGAAGTAGAAACAAAGAAAGCTCATTTGCAGCCCAGGAAGAGAAAGGCAGAGGTGAGAGAGGAGAGGTGAGTGAAGGAGCACACAGACTCCCATTTCCCCGGCGCCCATCTCTGTCGGCTGCCCATCTTCCAGGCCCTGCGGCACCTCTGTCTTCAGATTCCCCGAAGAGCCTTGTGTCCTTGAAATAAAGTCCTCTCTTGGCGTCCACCAGCAGCTTCCCCGGGAATGGGTTGTGAAAATACATGGCTGGGTGTCGTTCAGAATTTCTGATTCGGCAGGTCTGCCTTTTTATCGAGTTCCCAGTTGATTGGATGCTGCTGGGAACCTGACTTTGAGAACCACTGGCTCACCCATGTCTCTGTTTGTGTGCTAACAGCTAGAGAGTATCGGTTCAGCCTGGTGCTCTTCCAGGTATCTCTGTCATGGCCTACGGAGTTTAACTCCTCAATCCCCACATGCCCCTTGGGGAGAGGGATGTACAATTACCAGTTTAAAGATGAGAAAGCCTTGGTTGTGGGAAGTAACATGACTGATGTCCCTCTCAGAGGGCCCGTCTGACTTGGAAGCATATGTTCTTAACTAGTACTTCAATTTCACTTCCCATTCTGGCCAAATTGGTCTGTTGCCACCCTCTGGACACAGCCCACACCCCAGCCCTCTGTGCCTTTGCTTACACTGGCCCTGTCTGGTGTGCTTCTCTGCCATGGGCTCTGCTCCGTCATCCTCAGAGGCCATTTCAAAGGCTTCCTCTCCTGTGAAGCCCCTCTGGATTTCCTGCTGTCTCCCTACTCCCAGTCCAGGCTGTTGATAATGCCTTCCTCCTTAGAGCATTCTTTGCACTTTGTCTTGCGTCTTAATTGTTCCTTTCCCCAGCTCCATTGCATGAGGCTGTGAGCTCCTGGAAGGCTGGCACTGGTGCTGGTTTGGGTTTGCATTCACTCGCCCCTCCCCCCAGCACCTGCCCAGGGCTCAGGCACACAGGCATTCAGCAGAAGTCCGTTAGGTTAAACTTGGTGCGGGCTGTGCCCCTGGGAAATGAGTCTGCGGTGACTATTGGGAGTGTTTAGGGAGAGTGTCGGTGGGAGGGATGGACAGGAAGTAGGACCAGGAGGTGGGAGGAGCTGGGCAGCCCTGCAGTCTCAACCAAGTCCATGGGGAGCCATGGATGAAGGCTGCCCTGGGAAGGGGATGTGACTTTGGGCAAAGTGATTGTTTTTAGTCAAAGCGCTTCCAAAAATAAAAGGCTGGCAGCTGAGGCTGTGCTGGCCGCACTCCCTGACCCAAGGGGAATGGACCTGTCGACTCTGAAGGGGACCTTGGGTGCAGCATACTGACCACTGCACCCTCTGAGATGCCGCTGTCCTGGCGCTTCCCTTCCAGTCCCTGCAGCTTGCTTTCTGCATCTTGTACTCAACTCAGGCATTTGGGGTGGTCCTGCCTGGCAGATCACACCGGCCGATCGCCCACACCCACACCCCTGCCTTTGCTACTAACTGTGATTATGTTGAGGACAGCCTCCCTTGCAGCTAGAGGTGGCCATGCGGCACCGTACTGGCCAATGAGACCGACGTGAATATGTACTGGAGATTCCTGGGAAATTTTTCTTTCCTCGTATTGTCACTGCTCCTTCCTCCTCCTCTTAGCTGATTTCTTCTTTTTTTCTTCCTGCTTAGAATGCAAATAAGAAGCTGGCGGTGGACCAGCCACCTGGAGCTCGTGTGGCAACCAGGGGGACGAAAGCTTTACTCTAGGATGCCAGAAAGAGAGCCGGATGAAGCAGCTGGGGCATCAGTGTGGGTAAGACAAGGCCATAATTAGTCAAGCCCCTCACCCCCTGTGGCTGAGTTTCCGTCGTGTGCAGTGTGGGGGAGACTCAGCTGGAAGGCACTGGAATGGCCACTCGTGGGTACGATGGCCGCTGTCTGTGCTGAGGCCTCAGTGCATTGTTCTGGTACGCGTGGCCGTCTAGAAATGCATGGGCTGGAGCTGGCTTTTTCTCTGCTGTGAAGAAGCCTCCTCGTTATGGCTTCATGCCTGGTAAGCAGAGCCGTGTCCTGGGTTGGATCATCCCAGGGAAGTTTGATGGGCAGAGGGCAGGCGGGATGCTAGATGCTCCTGACTTCCTGTGTGTGAAGTATTTGAAATGGGCCTTGAGGGCTTCGCCTGTTCTTCCATCCCCGCACTCCTAAATCCACTCCACATCCACATTCAAGATTTGTCCAAGACCCAGCTTGTCCATGAAGCTTCCAGTAGCAACCCGACTCCAGGCAGTGTCTCCCTTCTGCCCCATTGCCTTTACCAGTGTTCCTCAAACTGTCATGTGCCTGCATGTTTTCTGGGGATCTCCCTTCTCCCCATTGCCTTTACCAGTGTTCCTCAAACTGTCATGTGCCTGCATGTTTTCTGGGGATCTTGCTAACAGTGCAGATTCTGATTCAGTCCGTCTGGGGTGAGGCTTGATATTTGGCCTGTCTGATTAGTAACCAGGTGATGTGGATGTTGCAGGTCCACCAACCTCACGTTGACCAGGGGGCCCACATCAGAGCAGTTAGTGCTGTGGCTTCATGTGGAAACTAGGTCTTACATTTCCCCTGCACGTCCCATCATGCTTTCTTTGCTCAGTGCGGCTTCCATGGCATTGCTTTCTAAATGTTTGGTGGGCACCATGGGAGCGATCAGAAAGCCACACACACAAAAAAAACAACCCAAAAAACACAACCTAATTCCTCAGACCTTCATGGATTGGAGTTAAGATCATGGGCACTTGGAGAGAAGAAAATGTCTTCGCCTGTCTCTCAGCCTCCCACCCCCACCTCAGTTTTGATTCCTGTGTTGAAATCCCCTCTCCTCACCTGTCCTTTTGCCTTTTCGTCTCAGCTTCCGCAGAAGGACCGAAACTAGCAACCTTTGAGTTTAAGTCCTTAGAGTAATTCCCTTCTTGCAGGTTTTGAATTATCGGCATGACTCATCTCTCCCCTGCCTTTTGACAGCCTGCATTTCCTGACCCCTTCTCACCCCAAGCCCACCCACTCCTGCGACGTGTCAGTTGCTTCATCCAGTTTCCCCGAGAGACTCCCCACCTTGCTCTGTCACATTGGCCTTCTCTCTGGGGCAGAGAGACTGGTTGATGCCTCCCCCCCCGCCCCCCCCCCCCCGCCCCCGCCCGGTCCGCACCTTCCTAGCTGCTTCTTGGTGTTTCCACGCACAGCTGCAGCTGCCGCTCTTGGGCTGCTGTGCTTTCTGCAGGAGACCCACACATCCTCCAGGAGAAACGGGATGGCTCCCGGGTCATGGAGGCTGCACACACACGGGCTGGGACCATGACCTAGCTCAGAAACTGGTGGACTCATCACTTTAGGATCGTCTCACCTTACCCCACGTCCCCAGGCAATGTCCAAGCCATTGTAAGGAACACATGCAGATCGGCTGGCAGCGGGAGAAACTGGGCCTGGCCTGGACTCGGGGCAGGAAAGTGGCTGGGCTGTAGACTTGCACCTGGAGGAGTAGGGGCATATGTAGCATCTTACCTTGGGCCCAATGGGGTGTCCTGACCCAGGGTCCTGATTCCATTCAAACCGCTCAGTACATGGGGTGGGGCCTGGTGGTAAAAGGACAGATGTCATCTAAACTGGCATCCAAAACCCAGCGGCTCTGTCCTCCAGGGCCACACTGCAGATTGGGAAGGCTGAGGACAGCCAGGGCAGGGGGACAGCACCTTCCACAGCTCGGCAGGATCTCAGGGCCCCGCAGAGATGAACTAGAATCCGTAGGGGCTACTCTCAAACCTGAGTTGGAAATCACTGCCCCAGAGCCTAAGAGGGGGCGGAGTTGCTCTTTCCTCCCCCACGAAGGCAGCCTGGCACGAGGTACGAGCTAGACTCTGGGGACATGCTCTTTTAGGTGGTGGGTTTGAAAGGAGGTACACATGCTTTCACCTTTACATGATTACTTTTGAACGTGTGCTGAAAGCAGCCTTGTAATCTGGTTGTTAATCTAGAACGGTTTGCTTTGCTAGAAGCGAGCCTTTGGAGGGGAAACCTGCTATCTGCGGTATGAAGTCTATTCCTTATCTCATCAAGGTGTGCCTTTCAACATGTTATATTGGGTTTATTTTTTTTATCTATTTTGTTCTGTAAAATTTTGAAGAAGTTATATAAGCAAATATGTTTGTCTTTTCTTGCCTCTGGATTCCTGTGTCACTGTTGTTAGTCTAAGGAAAGCCATCGGTATTTGTGTGTTCCAGAAGTTTCTTCCTCTTGGGGTTTCAAGACATAGGAACATGCAAAGTTGTACTGATTTTTTCCTTGTTGTACTCACTGTGGCTGTTAGACCCTCTAAGATGATATTTGATATTAAGTTATAATGGTGATGGCCAGCATCTATATATGGTTCCTGAAATGAATTGGCTTAGTTTTAATATTTTATCATTTGGGGTGATACTTTTAGAGGATTTTCGCAATTGATCTCATTGCATATTGTTCTACAATTTCCCCTCTTTTAGAAATCATTGCTGCTATTTTATCAAATAATTTTTCAGTAGCTCTTAATGCAATCCTTTGACTTTTGTTCTTTAATTGGTTAATCTAATACAGAGATTTTCAACCTTTTTCATCTCATGGCACATATAAACTAATTACTATAATTCTGTGGCATAACAAAAAGTTTTATATTTTTTCCCATCTGACAAAAAAATTGGTATAATTTTTATTCATTCACATCTTGTAACTATTGTTGTGTTGGCTGTTGTCATTTTTTAAATTTGACAAACTGAGGGAAAAGAGGTCAGTGCCCCTGACTAAAGTCAGGGATTGCATGTTTTAAAATTTCCATGGCACATTGGTTGAAAATCAGTGGTCTAATGCATTAAGGGAACAGCGCTCCTAATTTGGGTCGCTTTTCATATTCAGATGACATGAATTGACCATAGAATAGTATTCTTTTTCTTTACTGTTGGCTTTTATTCACTAATGCTTTGACTTTGACTTATGAACCCATAAGCAACATTGATATGTAGTTGAATTCTATCTTTAAAATAGACTGGCCTCACAAAATAAGATGGGAAGTCTTCCATCTTTTTCTATGAGCTGCAATAACTTAAATATCATAGAAACTACCTATTCTTTAAACGTAAGGTGGAACTTAGCTGTGAAAACATTTGGTTCTGGTATCTTTTTTTAAAGGTAGGAACTAGTTTGCCTTCCTAATTTTTCTATGTGAATTAATCCATTCGTAGTTCCACTTCTTCTTGGATGAATTTTGATCATTTAAAATTTTCTAGGAGATCTTCCATTTCCTCAGGGTTTCCAAATGTGTCACCATAGTGATGGATGCAGAATTCATCTATGCTTATTTACCCCTTCCACGTTTGTGAATATGTCCCCTGTCTTATCCCTAATGAATGGGCAGTTCACAGAAGAACAAATCCAAATGTTTACAAAAGTAATACAAATGTGCACCAGCACACAAAGTCCACTAAAAGTGGACCGTCACCCTGAGCGCATCACAGGCACCACACTGGAGGAGTGGAACGCCTGGCGTGATGAGTTGGTGCTGGGCAGGAGAAGCGAGAGCTTTCCTCAGACACTGTCTGTGAACAAGAAGTGGTTGGTGTTGTTTCAGAAGCTAAACTGGCAGGGTCTTTCAGACCCAAAGTACATGCCTTGCGCCCCACCAATCCCACTCCTGGGAACCAATGCCATTGAAGTAACAGTACCAGAGTGAGGGGCAGTTATGTAAGAAGTCCGGCTGCCCAGCTGGAGACACCATGTGAGGAGCCCTGAGACCACCTGGGGAGAGAAAGATTTGGCTTCTCAGCCATGCCTATGACGGGGCCAAACTGTGAGTGGAGCTGTCTGCATTCTCTGTCTCGGCAGCCCTGGAATACAGCGCTCTCTCTCTCTCTCTCTCTCTCTCTCTCTCTCTCTCACACACACACACACACTCTCTCTCTCCTCTCTCTCTCTCTCTCTCTCTCTCTCTCTCTCTCTCTCTCACACACACACACACACACACACACACACACACACACACACACCATTCAACACTTGTTCCTTAGGAAGTTTTAAATCTTGAACGAACTCTTGTCTGTGCAGCATACTTGACCAAATCCTGGTTGCCTATCTCAGAATAGTTCTTAACTAGCTTCTCTGAGTCTCCTTTCTCCAGTCCCATCCACGGTATCCTGTGATACCAAATCAAACTCCCTAAAGTAGCCCTACATTTATGTCCACATCAGTTAGTTTCTTCAGAAAGCTACTAAAACTGATGCTTAAGTTCTAAATGGATTTGTTGCAAGGATGCACAGGAAGCTTATGGAATGGAAGGATAAGCAGGACCATCTGGTGTCTGGAAGGACAGGGACTGTGGAAACTTGGGCACCTCAGCAGTAGGGCTCCCGGGACCTGCTCCCTGGAAACCTACCTTAAGATAACTCAGTTCTGTCTACCTTTGGTTCCAGACTGTTTTCATTGAGAGGTTCAAAACTATTTTATTGGAAATCTTTAAATCTGATCATGCAGTGTGGGTCATCCCCAAAGCCAGGCAGCAGAGTGGGTGAGCATGGTCACTGTGGGAATTTCTGTGGACAGCTCTCTGGGTGTTTATCACAGTCCACCCCTTGGCTACATGCAAACATACACTTGATCTTTTTTTCCTGATTATCCAAAGGTGACCCAGGATACCAGGATAAATGTGAAAGCACTCAGACCTTCCATGGGGACCTGGGGGTGGTGGTGGTGGGTGGAGAGCAGTTCAAAGTCAACACCCACTGCTGCACCTAGAAATGAGTTCTCGAGTTCACTGTCATCCAAGTCCATGTGTTCCCAGTGAGGTCAATTTCTACTGGACTTTCACTATGAGCTCATATTGATCATCTGCAGCCTATGAACCAATGTTAAAGTTAACTGCAACCAGCATAACTTATACACAATAACAGGAGGAGTAAAGGAGAAAGAGAATTACAAACAGAAATAATCATACTTATTTTGCAACCGGGATGTAAGAACCACCCTCCACTCCTGTTTCCTGTTTCCTTTCTTTTGGCCACCACCTCCAGGGGTGGAGTCCTTTGAGGTGGCCCAGTCTGTCATTCCTCAATCATTTGAGACCTGCCTGCATAGGATGGTGGTAGTTTCTGTTAACTCCTACTTTGGGGTGGAATAGTACAAGGAGATGCCTAAAATGTTTTCCTACATTTCACACATATGGTATATGCGCTTCTGAAATATATATATATATATTTTCTTTTCTTCCCGCCCCCCTTTTTCTCATTGAGTAAGGAAATGGCAGTTGGTCAGGTGGCATTCTCAGTTTCCAGTTGAGAACTTTTGGGGGTACCTTGGGCACTAAAACTTTAAAACAGTGGAACTTAGTGGTGTGAGGACAGGAAGCAATATTGTGATCATTAGGTAAGAATGTGAGGTGTCACTACCTCCTGCCTCTCCCCACGCATCTCCACCTGCGGCCCCTGGACCTGTGCACTCAGGCTGTGGTTCAGAGGCTAGATCATCGCCATCGTCCAGAATATCTCCGTTGGTAGCTTAGCTAAATGTTTACATAATTTAAAATATTGATTGACTTTTCAGTCATTAAGAAAAAGAAAAGCATTCTACCAATGCATCTTTAGGCTTCTTCTAAGGTTTCCTGAAACATCTATAGTTCATGAAAGAACCACACTAATGTTGCTCTCTTCTTTTCTTTTTTAACCCCTATGAGTCATGAGACTAAATAGTACATGGATTTTTTGACAAGCACCCAGTAGAGATATAACTTATGTAAGAATTCACTGCTGCACAAAGTGGGTTGAGGTAATAGGAGATAGGGGAAAATATGATTAAAAGAATCTAATGTTGGTTTTAACTTTAGAAGGGCAAAAAAGCTAGATGCCTGCATCATCATCATTTTGGGGATTTCTGAGCTTATGCATGATCAGTGGTCATGTGATCATGTAGGTTTTCATCATTTCAGTGCATGTAACACAAGCACACGTTTATTGTAAATAACTGAATATTCAGTTCCAAATGTAACTAAGCATTTGGATATAACTTAGAGTGAAAAATCTCCTTATGTGTTTTATATGTTGAAATTCTGTCAGCCAATTGAAACACAAATGTACATTAAATATTGCAAGAGTATGATGCTGCAAACTAATGACAATATAAGCTGTCAATATTATGTGCAAAAATTAAGATGCTTCAAGTGGTTAAATAAATAAAAAAGATAGAGTGGAGTTAAAACAAGTAATAAGATGCCTGGCAGGCATGGCTCAGTGGTTGAGTGTCGACCTGTGAGTCAGGAGGTCATGGTTCAATTCCTGGTCAGAGCACATGCCCAGGTTGCAGGCTCGGTCCCTGTGGGGGGTGTGCAGGAGACAGCCAATCAATGGTCTTCTCTCATCATTGATGTTTCTATCTTGCTCTTCCTCTCCATTCTTCTCAGAAATCTATAAAAATATATACTTTTTAAAAAGACAAGTAATAAGAGACAGTACATGTTATCTGAATGCTATAGGAAGCATATTGTGTCAGTGTTGGGCTGAGAGATGTTTATAAACATAAATAACATTAAAAGGTAGGATAGAGATTATGGCGATTCAATTATATAATTTTCATATTTGCAGTTATTTGACCTGCTAGAATTATTCATAAAATTAAACAAAATGACCTTTAAGAACTGTAGTTAATTTTTAGGTTAGTCAATTCAATTTCAGCCAGAATCTTTCCAGGAGATTTTCTAAGTGAGAATTCTTCTCATCTTAAAAGCAGAATGACAAGAGTCCCACCTAAAAATTTCCCAAAAGGACTCCAGAAGAATGTGCAAAAATATCCATGATAAACCTTCTTTGATCCAGGCATAAAGAGAATATAAGGCATCAAGAAGAAAAAAAATGTTGAGGAAAGAAAGAAACCACAAAGCATATTTTAATTCACTAGTCAAACTTCGAAACAATCAACTTCACAAGAATGTTTTACTTTTAAAGACACAGCCTTCATCTTCCTAAGACAACTTAAAGCATAGAGGTTAAAATTTAACCAAAAACCTTATCAAAATGATCGCTAGAGATTGCCAACCCTTTTCAGAAATAGAAAGATTTTGAGATTTGTCCAGGCTGTGAATTCTAGATGCAAAGATCCTTCTAGAAGACATTTGACTGTTGGGGTTCTGTGCACAAAAGGGTTCCTGACAATACTGACCATGCCGGTCCTGCTGATCTTGTGCCCTGTGCACCTGGTGTTGGGACATGCAGAGACAACCAGATATCCCTTCCTAAAAATATGTTTTATTGATTTTTAGAGAGAGAGGAAGGGAGAGGGAGATGGGGGTGGGGGGAGAGAGAGAAACATCGATGAGAGAGAAACATTGATTGTCTGCCTCCTGCACGCCCCCTACTGGGGATTGAGCTGGCAACCCAGGCATGTGTCCTGACTGGGAAAAGAACCAGTGACCTCTTGGTGCATGGGATGAAGCTCACACTGGCTTGGCAGGTATCTCTTTTTGTAAAAGTTTGCGATCACAGAGGAATCACACTGAAACACAATAGGCTTTTACTTATCTGCTTGTCAAGAGATTGCTGCGTCTCAAACAGATAGCAACACAGTGAACCTGAAAGAAAAAAGCTCTATCGGATGGAAAATCAATAGAGCGAAACTGTTCTGTAGTTGTCATTGAAAATGGAAAATGATGGTGGAGCGATAAGTGACTTGTGGATCACGAGCCTGAGGTGTTGGCACCTTTCAGTGGGGCTTTCTGAAAGTCCCTGCCACAGGGCATCCCGTCGCAGAGATGCTGGCCGCACACAAAAGGGGTGGAAGGCCAGGTGTGGCTCTCGGGCTTCAGCAGACGGTAAACCGTGCGACACATGGAGATAGTGAGACTGTTCCACACACACTTACCCCAGGGGCACAGCATCCACGCTGCGCTGGAAAGGCTGTTTGGCGAAAAGAAGGTGTAATGCACGTTACAGGTGACAAGGTGTAATGCACGTTACAGATGACAAGGTGTAATGCACATTACAGATGACAAGACTGGGTAGTAGAACTTGCTAGCAACCAATAGTTGTGGAAAAAATAGCTGGTTTACTGGAACCCACTGAAGAAGTCATCTTGAAAGCACCGTCCTGCTGACTCGGCACGGCTGAGAGGACCCTGCCATCCTTCCTCTCCAGAGGCGGGTGTGTGACAGCTGAGCTGCAACCTGGGGCCGTTTATTAAAACACCGAATGCCCGTCACATTTGCTCCACGGCCCGTTCTTAGATTCAAGGTTTCAGAACCAGCTTTTCTCAGGTGCTTGTATGGAACCCCAAGTGCATGGAAAACTAGGAGAGATGGATAAAAGGAAAGTGAAGGCAGTAATCAGGAGCTGTGTCTTGGCTTGCGGTCCCCAGAAGGCAGAGTCCCAGATCCAGGCTCAGGTGCTGGAGTTTTATCTGGGAATGTGATCATCCGGTATTGTGATCTCAGGCTGCAGGGGTGAGGGACAGGGTAGAAAGCAGGGAAAGAGGAAGGACCAGGACAAGGATGCCTGGCGGCCACCACCCCGGGTGCTGGCAGCTATGAGACGCTTCTCCAGACTGTCCATCTTGGGGATGGAGCTGGACACATTTCTCCATCAGCCCCAGTTTCTCACTAATCAAAGCTTTGCCCCAGTGGATGTCAAGTCCCCTGCACGTCCAGTTTGCATGAGTGGGTGCTGAGTGTCAATGGAGGAGTCCTGGGACCAGTGAGAGGGTGACCCAGCCCGGACCAGGTGCCATCAGGCTGCACCTGTGCAAGGCAACTGGTGCCCACGGCAGAAAAGGGGGATGGGAAGTGGCTCCCAAGAGGTGTCCATATAGTCAGCTTCTGAGAACACAGTCATAAGGTGTCTTCTTCAAGCAGCGCACAATGAAATTGCATTATCACCAGCGATGATATCTTTAATTCCAAGAGTTGGGGAGGAGACCAACTGTCACCTTAGTGGATTACCATGAGATAAAGAAAGGAAAGCGGAATAATTCAGTGCTAACATGGCTGTGAGCACTTTCCCATACTGGCAGTGAAACCCCAAACCGCTCCTCCATCAACCTCGGTTGGACGCCAGGGACTATATCGTATCTCACAGGTGCTACATGGTGACCACAGGAGCCACTGAACGCTGACAGTCCTGAGAAGCAATGCCACACTTTAAAATGAGAGCGCTCACTTTTAATATTACATTGCAGTTATCATAGCATGTTGAAACGAGATCTCAGATTGTTCTTAAATCCCAGCTTTTTTTTTTTCCCTGTGATGGTGACCAACAGTCTTGGCCTTAGATGTGGCCAGGTACTGAGTTTTAGCTAACACTGGGCCACTCAGCATTTACCTAAAACGTGCAGTCTGTTGGCCTCTAATTTAATATTGTTCTAATCATTGTTTAGTGACTGTATTAGACAGTGTTTGCTCTTTGTTTGGGTTACTAAGAAGTGCAGGGTCAAGTGCGTGTTTACAGCTTTCAATGGTCAGGGCCTTAGTGTATGCAATAGGAATTAATTCTGTTATGGCTTAATCTGACTCCACTGTTCTTGTTTTCTATTTGCTCTTATTTCCTTATCTAATAACATCACATTTTTAAAGTTACTTTTTATGACAGTTATCATGGAGCATAATAAGCAATTAGAAATAGCATCTCCTGCTCCATCCCTGCCCACTCATCCGAGGCAACCACTTTCATTTCTTTTGGCCATTTCTCCTGGTGCTGACCGCCGCATTGTTAAGTAATATGCTTATACTGCAGCCTCACAGTGTATCAGTTTTTGACATTACTTGCTGATTTCCTGTTCTTGTTTTCCTACTCATTGTTCTCTTTCAAACCTTGTGTTAACTTTTCTTTTAAAATTTCTGATATTATATTTTTAATTTCCAAGAGTGTTTTCCTCTTTTCTAATTGTTCCCATTGTGCCCTGACTGAATTCCTGACCCGGAAATTATATAGGGCTGTAATGACTTGTTTCAGCAAGGGAACCAAATTTAGAAGAACACACACGATTGAATCACTCTCAGATTTAGTTGCAATACTCTACTGTTATTCTCCATTACCCATCCGTTTTTTTATGTCAGTCAACGGGAGAATTAAAAAGAGATATGAACCCTACCCAGTGTGGATCAGTTGGTTTAGTGTCATCCCATGCACCACGAGGGCGCCGGTTCGATTCCCAGTGAGGGCACATGCTGGGTTGTGGGCTTGATCTCCAGTAGGGGGCGCACAGGAGGTCTCTCTCTCTCTCTCTCTCTCTCTCTCTCTCTCTCTCTCTCTCTCTCATTGATATTTTTTTCTCTCTCTCCCTCTCCCTTCCTTCTCTCTAAAATCAATAGAAACATAGTTAAAAGCGAGGTTTGATAAGAGCTTCTAGGTCTGCCTCTTTCTCATCTGTGAGGGGACACTAATCTGCTATTTTTCCCTGGGGGATAGTGTGTTTGTTTTGATTGACAGGACAGGAAGTCTCCAATGGCTTCTACATGGATGAGCCTCTCAGAGTAACCTTTTTCTACTGTCTGAAAGCCAGTGTGGGAATCCCACCCTTTGCTGACCTCAACGATTTCCTGGGTTATTTATTTATTTATTTTTAACACTATACTATTTACAAAGATTTTCTCTCTCTCTCTCTCTCTTTAGAATTACTGTAATTTACAACTGGCATCCAATGATGCCTAACAAGTTTGAATATCATTTTCCCCAGTACATGTGATTCCAGCAAAGTGGCTGCAGGCCCACTTGGGAAAGGCTAGAGTGAGGGTTCCCATGAGTGGCGATAGCGTAAAGCTCTTCCTCAAAGATGTGTGGTTTCCTTATCAGCAAGAAGTGTGGTTTGTGAAATGACCCACTTCTGAGAATTTGGAGAGAGGCCACATTCTCTTTAAATCAACTCAAGACAGGCCTGGTTTTGGCCAGACCTAACATTTTCTTGAGTAAGTCGTGATAGAATTCCTGGGATGGCCATGGTGAATGAACACACTCAGGGGTCTCTGGATGCCAGATGACTCCTCCCGCCCTGATCGCTACCCTTTTTCTGTTGGCTTTTATAATGGCCACACCTGTGTTGTTTCTGGCAGGTCAAACATCCACACTTAGTATATTCCCTAATATACTAAGGTCAAGGATTTGAGGTCAAGGATTGTATTTGAATTACAGCTTCTCCCACTGCCATTCTAGATGACCTTCCTCTCCAATCTTGTCTTCATGACAAAGGACAGGAGGGTCTTCTCCACTACATAGAGAGAGTGAGGTAGAGTGATCAGAGCTCACCTACTATGGACCAGTATTTGGTCCAAATCTGTAGTAGCCCAATCAGAAACCTCTTAGACCTTAGCCATTGAGTTCAGTGTTTCTGGTGAGTGCACATACCAATAAATTCAGCCCAATCCAAAATTCTGTCCTGCCCTCTTTTATGAAGCACTCTCAAAAGCCAAACTCAGCTTTTTGATACGACATAGGAAACAAGTCCTGTAATTCCTTAGGAAATCGTCTTCCCTGCTCTGATTCTGCATGTTATCTTCTGGGCCATGTTAAATTCAAATCCTATTTACTAAGTGGACGTGAAGAGTGGTACATGGGATGAGCTGGGAACTTTCTCATGCTCAGGAAAACGGCTTCGTTAGGAATGAGGGGTGTAGAAGACAGCGTGTCTGAGGGCACAGGAGGCTCAGGGCTTCCCAGCTCCTCTGCGTCCTTCCACATATTCCCAGCCCCATGGATTCTCCCTCTATCTCAATGCTTTCCATTCATACATGGTTTTCTCTTGACTACCTAGGGCCTGCTGTGGCTCGGCATTAGCGAGGGCCCCCTAGTGTTCCCATTTCGCACTGCAACTGTAACTGAAGCTGCTGTTAGCAAGCAAGGGACCATTTGAGGCCAATTTGCCAGGACAAACTGAACCAGGAAGAACCTTGTCCTACCTGAAAATTGAGAGGCTTTCCTCAGTTCAGAAAGTCTAGACTGCATCTGTTTATATCTCTCTGTATATTTGATATAATTGCTTTCCCCCCTCTGCCTTATTTCTCAGCCAGGATCTGGGTCTCTCACAACTTTTTAAACCCTGCAGGCTTGTCCTGAAAATTCATGTGAGCTCCAGTGCACACGAGAGGGCTGAAATTTTGGGGTTTTGAATTCGCCACCAGTATGTTGAACCAACAGGATCCACATGGTATAAACAGAAAGATTATTTATCATTGGGTCTCATGTCCCTTTCAATTGAATTAGAGGGTGAAGTTCTAGCCCCAGGAAAAACTTGGGCAGTCCCATGACCTTTGTCATCACACTTAGGTCCTAAACGTCCCCTAACCACTTGAGGTCACAGAAGGACAGAGCTTTAATTCAGAAATAGAAGAGTTGATCCCCATAGGGATATCAAAATTCAAATTGATTTGACATTTATATCTTACTCTCCATCCCTGCTCCAAGCTGGCTAAGGGATGAACCCATTGCAGGAGAGAGAAATGGGGGTGCCATCCTTGGTTCCACTCTCCCTCCCTGGCATTCCTCCCATCCCCCCAGCTTGCTAAGCATGGTTTCCAGACCTCCGACTGGGTGGGCACTGGGATGGGGAGGAAAGTCGGGGTTAGGAAAGTTTCTGGCCCCAGCATAAGAAGATGTGACCCTTGGGACAGGCTGGTGTTAAAAAGTTGATTCTTTCTCCCACAGACTGCCTTGTAGACATTGGGCACATCCCTGGGAATATTTAACATAAGCTCTGGGATTTTAAAGAAATGCATTTTCCCTGGCTGACAGCGTCCCACTAGCTTCTGTTGTCTGGCGTCCCCTGTACACACATTTGCTCATGGGGTCCCACAGACAGGCTCCATCTGGGCAGTCTTTGGGGGCAAGATTAGAAATCCTCCAGTCAGCACTCTCTCATCTGGTCCATGGAAAAGAAACCCCACAAAATCAACTCTGATGACCCTCGTTAGGTGACCCTAACTATCTGAAAGTAGATCCATCCTAAAGCAGTGGCAGTTTTTCTCTACTTCACCCCCAAAGCAGCCAACTGGCCAGTCTCTTGTCCTCTGATTTCCTGGGCGAGAGTCAGATCCCAATGCACAATGCTTCCTTAACCGTGATGACCTGTCTCAGGCGTACATGACCACTGTATATCAGTGACATTGGCATCGCTCTTACTAAGGCTTGAGAGACTAGCACCCATCATGCCTTCCCCTCCCCCATCCAGGGTAGGTGGCACCAGCAGCCCTTAACAAGGAAATATCTCCCTAACTGTCATCAGTCTCATCTCTTTGTCCCCAGTACAGGTGAGGGGTCTCAAGGGTCAGGACACCTGTTTCTACAATGCCTTTGTCAATTCTGCACATCCAAGATCTCTGGGCTCCTGCTTCCATGGAAACTTCCAATCTGCTACTTTGGCACAGCATTATTTTACTTCACAATTTAACCCTATTTAGTTTGCTTTGAACTGCACCCAAGGTCAAGGTAGAACTATCCAAGGGATCTAAGCAGCTTGTCTACAGACCTCACATCCTGACTCCCCCCCACCCACCCACCCCCCCACACACACACACCCAACCTGGTCTCCCTGGTTAAGGTGTGACTATCCAAGCCCCAAACCCTGCGGGAGGTGGATTGTCAGGGTTAAGAAATTTCTCTAAAGGACAAAAAAGTGAATATTTTAGAACGTGTGGGCCATGCAATCTTTGTCATAATGACTCAACTCTGTCATGGGGCAAAAGCCACTCAGCCAATTGGTGAACAATTGAGCGTGGCCATGTTCCAGCGAATTCATGGTGCAGGCACGGGCCGGATGTGGCCTGTGGCTCACATTACACCCACCCCTGGATCAGATCGGTGCACAGAGAAAGAGAGTGGTGACCTGCCTGTACTGGGGTTTTACCCAGGGGCAGAAATGGAAGAAAACCCAGCGAAGTTATTGGTGGCCCAAAGGCTAGGAAAGAGAGGAACCTGCTTTGTTCAGGAGATGTCATGACTAAAATTTTAGTTCTGGAATTTGAAGAAAACCCAGAAATTCAAACTGGGGAAGGATCATCTTTTTTTTTTTTTTTTAATAGCAGAGTATGATGCTCAACACAAAGGAGGAGGAACAGAAAGTCCACGCTGCCGTGTGTTCATGATCCCCTGCCATTGTCAAGGTCAGATGGTTCCACCATCTGTGTAGTGCCTTTTCGGTCACTATGCCTTCCAACCAATGGACCCCCCTGCCTGGGCACCACCCTCACTTCCACCCTTTGCTTCATGAAAAAGTGGTTCACAAACCAGTTTGAATATGTTGCAGATGCTCCAGCCTTAACTGAGTATTTCCCACACCCAGCTTCCCGGGAGCTTTCCCCAAACTAGGCAGGGCCCTGGGCCAGAGTGCTGGGAAATCAACATCCCCCGGGAGCAGCCCTCAGGAGTGCAAAGTAAATACCCCAATCCCCTTACCCCTGGAGTGGGATAACTGAGGTGTGACCCACACTGTTTCTCAGAGTTTTCTAGCAGTTTTGAGCTCCAGGTGCCCCCCCTGGAAGGAGCTTGGTGATGTGCCCTTTGCTGGCATCTTCCTTTTCCTTCCCCACTCCCTGCTGGAGTTTCTTGTACTTTCCATATAAACCCTTGGCTCTCCTATCCTTGCCCAGGCACTGCTCTTGGGGGAACCCAACCTAAGCAGAATGTCACTCTCTCTGTGTCCGTTGTGAAATGTCTTCATTCTGCTTTCTGCAACAGGGTCCCTGGGTCACCTGTCACATTTCATTACGGTCATTTGAGTCAGATGGGTCTCCTCCACTGAACAATGAGTGAGTTTTCTAGAAATGGGTCTTGTTTGATTTTGTTTGCATCACCGGCATTTCCCCCGGTCTGTGGCACAGTGTTCAAGGCATGTGTGTGCTGACTACAGGAAGCTGGTTGCGTAGGTAGAGTAGAGGTGAAGGGGCGAGTTTGAAGGAAATGACTGCACTACTTAACACATGAAGAAGCCACTAGCTTCACGTGACTATTAAAATTGAATAGAAACTGCCCTGGCTGGTGTGGCTCAGTTGGTCAGTTGGTCGGGCGTTGTCCTGTGCACCAAAAGGTTGCCAGTTCCATTTCTGGTCAAGGCACATGCTTGGATTGTGGGCTCAATCCCCAGTGGGGGTGTGCCGGAGGCAACTGATTGATGTTTCGCTCTCACACCGATGTTTCTCTCTCTCTCTTTCTCTCTCTCTCTCTCTCTCTCTCTCTCTCTCTCTCTCTCTCTCTCTCTCTCCCTCCCTCCCTCCCCCTCCCTCCCTCCCTTCCTCCCTCCCTCCCTCCCTCCCTCTCTCCCTCTTTCCCTTCCTCTGCCTAAAAAACTCAATTAAAATTGAATAAAAATTAAAATTTCAGTTCCTCAGTCACACTAGCCATATTTCAAGTGCTCATAGCTGCACGTGCTGGTAATGAGCACACTGGATGGTACAGATGTGCTGGGCTGGGGAGCACAGTGGAGCACCCTGAAGTCATGATGTGATTGTGGGCAGTTTGTGTGGGTCACAAAGCTCCTAAAAGCCTTCAGGGACCAGGGGAGCATCTAAACAAGCACCTCTATCGGGCACTGTAATTACCTAAGGGCAGACACTACTTCTCAATGAAAGTCTCTCTCTCTCTCTCTCTCTCTCTCTCTCTCTCTCTCTCTCTCATATGATCTTGGCCTTTGATTTTTTTTCAATCAACCATATATCACTCCTGGTGCTTTGACGTCATGCTGTCTCTTGGCCAAGTTCTTCTCTGGGTGGTCCTGCCACCTGTCTTCCCAGCTGTTGCTCTTTCGTTGCCTCCACACTTGCACTTGTCCCCTAACTTATCTCCTGCATGGTTCTGGGACCTCCCCTCCATCTTCGGCGTGTGACCTGATTTATCTTCCTCAGGCACCATGTTGTTAATTTGCTCAGAACATTTTACTAGCTCCCCTTGCCTTCCCAACAAAGCCCAAGATGCTTTGCCTGAAATTCATGACCCTTCCTGGCCCACCAGGCCCACCCTTCCCTCCACACATGTTCGTGCTCTCCCCTCTCACCTTTGTACTGGGCATTTTTGGCTTAAGGTGCCTCCCAAATCCCCTCCTTTGCCAATCCTCTTCCTCCTTCATAAACCTGCTCAAAAGCCACTTCCTCCATGAAGTCTTCCTCTCTCAGACTCCCCCTTCCTGGACCAGGTATAGCATTGAGTATGTTCCTCTTTGCACTGGTGTTATTTGTTTCTGTCTTACACCCCTACTCAGTGAAAGGTTTCCTGGAGGCAAAGATTGTGTTTGTCTTATATATTTTGCAAACTTCCCTTAGCTATGGTTGTGCATCCTGTCTATATCACCTCACACACAGTCGTTGAATGAGTGGTGAGCCAGGCATTTAGGAGTACAGTGTCTGTACATTTCAGTGCTAAGAAATGTCTATGAGCAGGCCTTTATTCTCTATATTGAAAATGCCAAATTGCTCTTCTGTTGAGTCACTCATGGGAAATGTGGTCATTTGGTGTGAATAGAAAATCAACTCAATATTAGAAATGATCAGAGCAGGTGTGGCATATCATTATATTGCTTGAAAATACATAGCCATAAACTGTAAAAAAGAAATAAACAAAAAAAACCCAAACAAGCTCTAGCCGGTTTGGCTCAGTGGATAGAGCGGTGGCCTGCAGACTGAAGGGTCCCAGGTTTGATTCTGGTCAAGGGCATGTACCTTGGTTTTGGGCACATCCCCAGTAGGGGGTGTTGCAGGAGGCAGCTGATCGATGTTTCTCTCTCATCGATGTTTCTAACTCTCTATCCCTCTCCCTTCCTCTCTGTAAAAAATCAATAAAATATATTAAAAACAAACAAACAGAACCTTTTTATCAAGCAAGGAAAGAGGTAGGCACCTTAAGAAGTAACATAATTGATTTATTGTATTTTGTGAAATATGTTTCATTCATATCAATAGCTGGCTGAAGTGAAGATTTAAAATATACAAAGCTTTGCCTGTTTGTAGCTGCATATACTAACTCTCTAACACGTGCGTTAAAATGTATGATAACTCTTCACAAGCAAGGCTCTGCTTTTCAGCATTGACAATAAGTAAATTGGCCAGCCATTGGCCTCTGGTAATGACTTCATGGTGCAAAGATGTACCACAACCATTGTGTCTATATTTTTAATGTCTTCAAGAGCTTTTTCAGTCAGTGTTCAAAGCACGGATGTCATTGGCTCAATGCATTTGCTTCATGTGCCCAGCGCATTTTCTGGAGGCAGCTTCCTGCATCCGACCTAAAATACAGCAGAGAATTCCTGCTCCCCTGTTGACGGGGACACAGAGCTGGTTCTTTCCAGTTTCTCACTGGGAAGGAATAGGTGGCATTTGCCCAGGCGCACCACCACCTGCCTGTGGAAGAAGTGGCGCAGGTGCTGCCGGAACCTCTCCCCGACGAAGGCGTAGATGACGGGGTTGACGCAGCAGTGCGTGTAGGAGATCACCTCCGTCACCTGCAAGGCCATGTCCAGCTGGTTGCTCCGCGCACAGCTGATGTCAAAGATCTCTTGAAAGGCAGAGAGAAGGACCACCAGGTTATAGGGCGCCCAGAAAATGAAAAAGACCACCATGATGACAAAAATGAGCCGGATGGCCTTGTGCTTTTTCCTGCTGGGGCATCTCATCAGCGTCTTGATGATTCCGGAGTAGCAGACAACCATAACGAGCAGGGGCAGAGCCAGGCTCAAGAGGTTCATTCTCAGAGCATAAAACCGCTTCCAGGCGTCCTCCTCGTCCTCGGGGTACAGGGAACTACAGAACAGCATTCCGGACTGCTCCTGGGCCTTATGGAAGATAAATTCCGGGAGGGCCACCAGCCCCGCCAGGGCCCACGTGAGGACACTGCTTACGATGCCAATAGTGACGGTCCGGGTTCGCAGGGCAAACACGGCGTGGACGATGGCCAGGTACCGGTCTAAGGTCAGCAGGATGATGAAAAAGATCTCCCCGTACAAGCCGATGCAGTAAAGCCCCGAGAGCAACTTGCACATCCAATGGCCAAAAATCCACTCATTCCACTTCAGGTAGTGGATCCAGAAGGGCAGCGTGAAGAGGAAGAGCAAGTCACAGATGGCCAGGTTGAGCAGGTAGATGTTGGTGAGAATGCAGAGGCGCCTGTATTTTGTGAGGATCACCACCACCATCACGTTGCCCAGCAGCCCCACCCCGAACACCAGGGCGTAGAGTGGGGGCAGCAGCTGGGTCCCCAGCACTTGGACATCGAGTTTGACACATGGTGTGGAGAGCCCATACTCGTAGAAGGTGGTCTCTTCCTCGATCTCAGGCCAGACTTCAATTGTGGTTGCCATGTCTCTGGTCCCTGCGGTAGAAGAAGCAGAAACAACCCCACAATTACTCGTGGGCACGACCACTGTTTCTGAATCCCAACAAAACTAAGAGCGATAAGCAGCCCGTACGTGCCAAGGTTCTTCAGTGTGTCCATCAGAGCTGCTGTGAGGGAGGAGTCAGAAATGCCAGATGGAAGATTGGAAAGCCGCGATGAGAAAGGAGACAGAAAGGCTGTGGGTGGCGGTGAAGATGGGGGACATTGATTTCTGAAAGTATTTGAAAGAAGTACAAAACAGGAAACCACAGGCTGGACAACAATGACAATAACAATAATATAATCGTTATTCCTATTACTGTAACTTTTAAGATAGTTTGCATTTTATGTTTTGCGGTTTATATATGACTTTCAAAATCATCTTACCTATTTAAAAACTAAATGCTTTTACTAATAATAGTGATTATTATTATTACAAAAAATGGCCTCTCTCCCTGGCCTCATGATAATGTGCTGTTCACCAGAGCTAATGGGGAAATTGAACCTTGAAGAAATTTCGTCATTTACCCCAAACTCTCTAACAAGTGAATACAAAAGTTCAGGTTAGCTCTGGCTGGTGTGGCTCAGTTGGCTGGAATGTCATCTCATTCAGGTTATGGGTTCGATTCCCGGACAGGGCACTTACCCAGGTTTCCTCCTGTTGGGGTGCATACAGGAGGAAATCAATTGATGTTTCTCTCTCACATGGATGTTTCACGCCCCCTTCCTCTCTCTCTGAAAATCAATGAAAGTGTGTCCTAGAGTGAGGATTAAAAAAAAATATTTTTGCCCAGCCAGTGTGGCTCAGTGGTTGAGCGTTGACCTATGAACCAGGAGGTCACAGTTCGATTCCCAGTCCAGGCACATGCCCAGATTTCAGGCTCAATTCCCAGCAGGGGTTGTGCAGAAGGCAGCCAATCAATGACTCTCATCATTGATGTGTCTTTCTCTCTCTCCCTCTCCCTTCCTCTCTGAAATCAATAAAAATCTATTAAGATATATATATATATATATATATATATATATATATATATATATATTTAAGTTCAGGCTAGATCTTCAGTATCTATGACCAATTTTCTCATCACTAGAGTCAAATGCAGTGATTTTTAAGTTTAACTTTTGATGATGTAGCTATGAGATTTATTACTAACAATTACAGCTATAAGCAGTATTAACCTAGGTTAATTAACCCCCTTTCTGCTTCTCATAATACTGAGACGAGCCTGTCATGTAGGCCAATGGGATGGATTCCTTATCAAATTTGATATTTTTAAGATCAGGATCCCCAGGATCAGTGCCTGCTTTTCTTACAATTACACACTTCACCGGAGAAAAAGGAAAACTAGACAAGGAGGGAGTCCTGCACTACTGCCTCGGAAGAAATTCTTCTGACTTAATCCTCTCCATGCGGAGGATGGGGAAGGACATGAATGTTTAAGTCAATGCGTGTGTCTCAAGGCAAGTCATAGAAAAGCCACAACTGGAGCCAATGGCCAGGACTTGTCTTTGCTCCCTAACAGAGCACTGAGCCCCCAAAGATCTGCCCTGCCAGGGTTCTGTGTGGGTGGGAGGCACAGCAGCCGGTCCTGGCCCTTCCTCTCACCAGCTGCAGGCCTGGGACAAGCCCTCACCTCTGAGCCTCATTAGCTCACCTCGAAAATAAGGATCATGATACCACTCGAGGTTGTGGTAAGGACCAGATGAGACAGTGCACATGAGACCACATGTGAAACTCAGAACAGCTGTAACATGGGAAAGAAGCAGAAGTGAAAGAAAGGCAATGAGAAGCCATTTGCAGATGAAATTAGGAAAAATGGGGTCTCTGTGGATCTGTTTTCATGGCTCTGTCCCAGTACATCAGTGACACAGGCAGGTTTTCCAGGTGGAACACGGAGGAATGGCTGATTGATCTGATCTTATCAGCATTCTTATTCCTAATGGCATAATCCACAGCAGCTGAGAAAAAACCCACATCGTTCTATATGTTATGCATTTACAACCACAGAGAGCGTCGCTCTCTGCTTTAATGTCAAAGGAGTAGAGCTGCCTGCTCCAGACAGCAAAGGTGTAGTAGCCTCTATTCAGCATTAATTCTTTGTATTTTCTTTCCTTCTCTCCCAGACTGATCTAAAAACAAGTCCATTTAAAAATTTTTCCTGAAGTTTTGTTCAACTTGATGACTGTGCCTTTAAATCATGTGTCACTTCCATAAAATCAACATGATCGGTGAGCTAACATTGGAGAACCTTTAGGGGGCGCTAGAGTGCAACGCATAGGGGAGCACACAAGCAGATTCTATAGAGTCAAGAGCCAAGTCCAGGATTACTAGTCACATGGGGTCAGAAGTATGAAAACTGACCTCATGTAGTTAGATGCGCTTTTCATCTGTCTACACAGTCCTAAAGAAAATGAATGCTTAAATCTGAAATAGTTAGGAGGTTTGAATTAGGCTTTTAAAAATGGCTATTTACATTTTGGAAAAATAAGACAATAATAGTAAAGAAACAAACATCAACAATAAAGAAAAGCAAAAAACAAATGTTGAAAAGCACCCCAAATCTCGCCATGCTGAGTTTAGCACTAATATTAACATTTCTCCCTGTGATGTGTACACATGGGTATACACTATACCAAAAAGCGACAGAGAGAGAGAGAGAGAGAGAGAGAGAGAGAGATGATACTCTTTAGCTGGTTCGCTAAAATTGCTCATCGTACAGCTCCACTATGCAATGCAAATAAAGCCTCTTTAGTGTCCAAATTATTTGGATCTCTGTTATCAGCTTTGCACCCGCTGGGGAGCCAAAAAAAGAATTCACAAATTTGAGTCAAAGTGGTTTAAACTTAGCCTGGCAACATATAGAGAAATTAGTAAAACCTAAAGTTGTTGCCAGCTCATAATTTTAGTTTCTTGTCTTCTCTCATTGGTCCTTTCTAAAATGGCAGTGGTGCCTGGCTGACATGGCTCAGTGGATGAGCATCAACCTATGAACCAGGAGGTCACAGTTCATTTCCCAGTCAGGGCACATGCTTGGTTTGCAGGCTTGATCCCCAGTGTGGGGTGTGCAGGAAGCAGCCGATCAATGATTCTCTCTCATCGATGTTCCTATCTCTCTCTCCCTCTCCCTTCCTCTCTGAAATCAATAAAAAATATATTTTTAAAATACAGGGCTGAGGAGACCTAGTCCCAACCCTGAGCCTTTTGCTGGCATGTGCTGCAATGGTTTGTAGCTAATGGCATCATGACCCGTGGGTTCTTGGTCTTCCCTGGGCACTGTGATCTCTCCCAGGGGAAAGTGTTCCCTTAGCTCTGGCTGGAACCGAGACCCCTCTGTCAATGCCACATCCCATCAGGGTCCTGGCTCAGGACCTGTGCCCCTTCTCAATGGACAGGCACCCAGGCCTCATACAAACCAGGAACTCTCAAGAGGGCAAACTAGATTTTTTTGCCGCCTGACCACCTACTTAACTGCTATCCCATGTGGGTAAAGAGGTGAGTTGCAAGGAGACATCCTCTTAGGGTTCCCCCCAATTTATTAAAGAGTCCTCTGTACACACAAACTCTAAAGCAAAGCCTGGATGGGAAAGATAGGGAACCACAGGTGTGATGGCTTCACCCATGACCATTGTCTCTTTCCTCTTGATTCCTGGAGGCAGAAGGAGAGGAGCCTCCTCCCCACATTCCTGTCCAGCCAGGTCCAAAGAAATATATATGTTAGGTCCGTGCCCACAGGAGCCAGGTGAAGAGACCTCATTATCATGTTGGGACCAAGCCATGTTGCAGTAGAAAATGAGCCCCTTGGGACTCATGTTGGCTGTGAAGTAAACACATTGCGGACGGATCACGAGAATTCTCGTGTTTTCTGTTCTAAGGCTTGTGGCCAATCATCCTTTAAAAAGATATTAGCTTGTAAGAACATGTAATAAATAACTTCAAAATGCAATGGGTATTTAATTTTAAAGCGTGCCTTTAACGTTTATGTAAAATGTTTTTTGTACTCATTCAATAGAAACTTATCTGGCCACTGGGTAAAGCTAGCAATAAAACTACTGGTCTGCAACGTGCTAAGATCCCATAAGAGGCAACCCAAAGGGTTCCTGGTTCCCCATAATGGGTTGGTGTGGTGGAGAAGGGGATAGGTGAGTAAGAAGTTTATACCGGAGGTGAGAAGTCCAAAGGGGAGGTGACCCAACCGGAGAGAAGAGGAAGGCTGACTGCTAGGTTAAGGCGTCCCACTAACACAGGGTAGCCAGGGGGTCTGGCCCTGGAAGAGTGGACCCTCCTGCCTCACATTCGAGGACTTTAGTGAGGCAAAAGCTGGCAAATCAGAGGGTCAAGGGAAGGGATGCTTTTCAGAAATTTGAGTGGACGGTGTGGTCTGGAGAAGCCTGAAGCCAGGAGTGGAGGTTCCCACAGGCCCGTGGTTTGGGCACCAAAATGTTAGGTCTGCAGGGACAGAAGCCAAGTAAGGGATGTTGTGAGAGTATTTTTGCATTCTCTCACAATAAACCATTGTGTGTGGATGTCAGCCCCACGGGGTGGTTAGGTTCTCTTATGTAGGGTAGAAGTATGCAATATAGGGAGGGTCAGGGTGTCTAGCAGAGGGAATGGAGGGGAGGGGAGAGCAGGAGTCATACAGGAAGCAAGGGAGGAGAGTGCACAGGTCAGTCAGGCGGAGAGGAGTTCTTATCTTGCAGACACCATCTGTCTGCCCCAAGCTACGGAAAAGGCTTATAACAATGTATATTTCAGAAACATGTCTGAGCAGAAGAGATTAGGGGTAGTTCATCCTAACAATATACAGGCAACCTCCCTTGTTAGTGTGGAATATTTAGCAATTACCTCTCCATATTGACAAGCATCATCTTGTATACATAGGTTTAAATTTTAATGAATTTTGCAAAGCTGAATTGAGTATAATCATCTAGGATTTGGAGACACTTCTTTAGAAAATATATTTAGGTTTAGAATGCCATTTTAATGATCACAAAAAAAACAAATTTTAATGATAACACTCAGTGCTGGTGAGGTTGCTCCCAGGAACCTGGAGCACCGAGTCATTGTTTAATAAGTTTTAGAAATCTTATATATAACAAAAACCATCAAGAGACAACGGGCTTTCTTTGATTGAGTAGTTCATCTCCTAGGAATTTACCCTAAAGGGGAAAACACAATTGTGCACAAAGGTGTCCATTGTGGCATCATTTTCATTATAGAAAGAGACAAAGAAATGGAAACTGTCTAAATGTTGGATACATGAAGGATATTCTGAACAAACTGTAGTCCATTTACACAATGGAGTATTTATTATGCAGTCATTGTAGGCAGTTCTGGAGACCAGGTAGAAACACAGACAAATGTTCATGGAAAATGGAGAGAAAGGACGGTGCCTAAATTGAGATCACAACATGAAACTATATGTACATATAAAAGGCAATGGACAAAAAGTACAAATAGTGGTGGCAGGAAAGTGGATTACCATTTTTAAAGTTGTAAAATTTGAAATTTTTCTATATTTTCTTACAATTAAATTGTAACAGAAGGCAAGTGCTTAGAAGCAGTGACCACTGGAAGACTTAGCCAATACCTAAAGGTAATTGGGTTGAAAACCTAGGCAAATTACAAGACAAAGGGCTTACTCATCAGAACTAGAAACCACAGCAGAAACCTAAGAAACCTGAGGTGGAGGCTATGTTAGGTGAAGCATTTGATTTTTGCTTAGAAATGTTAGTGGCTTGCTTCTCCTTTTTGATCTTGTGGGGAGCTGATGTACACAACCACCCAGACTGGGGACTTACTTTTGACCAATTTAGGATGCTGTGTAAATGGTCACTTTCCATGATTTGCATACAACATTTCTGTTAATGTGATCTAAGTTCACATGGAGGGAGTTTTTTTCAAAAACCTCATCACAAGCTAACCTTATGGTCACCTAGAATTACAGATTAGCATGTGATGGGTTTTTTAAAGTGGTCCAAGACTGTCTCCAGAGCACTGTGCTAGGTCCCAGGCAAGACATTTAATGCAAATATTGCCCAACTGAAATGCAGTCAAGAGGAAACCCTAGTGAAGATGAGTGAAGGAGCTAGGGGCAACCACCCTGCAGAAATGACACTTGGGGAGGAGAGGGAGCAAGGTGCTGGCTGTGGCTGGGGGTGTTCAGCATGATCACAGGGTTCAGCTTCCTGGCCCCTGGTCCTTCCACCCCCACCTGTGCCACGGAGAGAGAACCACTGTCTCTTTTCTAGGTAACATGTGTGTTATCATTGATATCACCCTTGTGAATTATTTTATATTCTGACAGTTTAAATTTTATATCCTGTACCTAGTCCCATGTGGTTAAAAATTATCAGAAAATATAATTCGTAATGATTCCAACATATTGTATAGATAGATATTGGTGATTATTTAATCATTGTCTTATTGATAAATAATTGTTTCCAATTTGAACTTTTATAAATAATGCCGCAATAAAAAAACATATTTGTCTGCATTTTTTGTTATTTCCTTAAAGTAGATTTCCCAAAGCACCATTTCTACTTGTAGTCATATTGCTAAGGCTCTTGATGCATTTTGCCAAATTGCTCCCAGAAAGTGTGTAACAATATATTTACTCTAGGTACTAGTAGGTGATGATACCCTTCTCAGCAAGCATCCATCAACACAGAGAAGATTTAAAAGAATGTAATTCTTTTGCCAATTATATGGCCAAAGGGATGTCATTATTGTCATAACTAACATTTATTTAATTTCTTTTTAAACTGTAATTATTAGTCATGTGTATTTCCTTTTCTATGAATTATCTGTTTGTGCCCTTTACCCTTTTTATTCTACTGGCTATGTCTGTTTTTTTTTTTTTCTTACTGAGTCATACAGTGCTTTCTTTCCCTCAGCAGAAGTAACTCAGCCTGCAATGTTATCATCACCACCTTCTGACAAGAGCTGCAAATGTGTTCCAACTCCTATTGCTTCCATATGCTAAAGACCCCATATTCCCACCTTCCTCCCCCAAAACACTCATCAAATAACACCTCATTGCCATCTCCAGCCAATCCAAGGTTTCCTAGATTAGAAAGGATTTCTATCCCTACCTACACTCTAACACAGATCCATGCAAAGCAGTCAACCCAGGCAAAAAGATACCAAATCAGTCCACTGATTCATCTAATAGTCTGACTCAGAAAACAAGTTTTCTTACAAGTCAGTATCAATAAACACAAAACTACTAAGTGTAACCCTCATGAAGTGGTCATCTTCTCAATTAGTTGAGAATTTATGAAAGCCTTAGGGAAGGCAACATGGGCACAGTTATGGGCTATTGACCGAACAGGCATAAAAGGTTGAGTTAGGATGAGTGGAAGAGGCAAACGTATCATGGTATGAGTGGGAGAAAGACAGGGAAATGGGAGAAAGCAAGAAGACAATGGACATATTATACAACACACTCTCCCACTTTGGCCCCATGTTACTTATTAATTGGGGTGGATCTCCCTCCCCTCTGCCTCCTTTACTCAAGAGCACTCCTGGGAGGTATTGCTTCCGCCCACCAAAACCCCTTGCTCCATCTCCTCTTTCCTAGAAACCTGACATTCTACCTGGAAGTCTCTTCTAAAAAAAAAACCCAGCTTCTTTTGCAATTAGTAAATCCTCCCCCAGCTGAAAATAAAAAGAAGACAAATGGTACCTGCTAATTTAGCAAAGTCCTTTAGGCGTCCAGTGACAGCTTAGGTCTCGCCACTGATGAAGCGGAGGTACCATCTGTTCTGAGACATTAGAAAGGTAAGAGACAACCTGACTTCCTCTTCTGAACAGGCTACTGTCTCAGGTTTTGCAAGTTTTCAGAAAGATATCAAGTTTAGTGCAGTTCTTGTTTTCAGTGATCAATATCGCACACTCCGTTGAGTAACCCCTTACAAGAACGCTGCTGATGTTGAGCAGTTCCTAAGGGGTTCTTAAGGGTTCTGCATTCGCTTGGCATTGCTCATTTTTGAGAAAGGGGTGATAATTCTTTTTTTAAAAAAAAATATATTTGTATTGATTTCGGAGAGGAAGGGAGAGGGAGAGAGAGAGAGAGAGAGAGAAACATCAATGATGACAGAGAATCATTAATCGGCTGCCTCCTGCATGCCCCACATTGGGGATCAAGCCTGCAACCCAGACATGCGCCCTAACCGGGAACCAAACCATGACCTTCTGGCTTATAAGGTTGATGCTCAACCACTGAGCCACGCCGGCTAGGCAGGGGTGATGATTCTTGAATAATTATTGCTTTAACCCACGGAGAAGCAGGATAATAAAACAAGACTGGAATTTCCCGGTGCAGGAAGAATGTTGACTAGAGGATAACTTAATTGTTCTGCAGAGCTCAATAGGATATTTCAATGAGGCAGGTTGTAGCACAAGTTTACACAACCCAAGAAAACTGGAGGTTGAGTTTCAGTTGTAGTACCTATAGCTGCATGACCTTGGGTTAATCGTATAGTCTATCTGGACCTCAGCTGTCTCGCCTATAAATTGGGAATAATAACCACATCACAGGGGTGTCATGGAGCCAACTGGATACATGTGCAAAAGGGCTAAGCAAACATGATGTGTGTAGAGTAACATATGGCATAAGCTTCACAGGGCAGAGCCAAGTGCCTGCTGCTGTGCTGATGTGTGCAGGGGGCTTAGCATGGTGCTGGGCACAGAGCAGGTGCTCACCCTACATTTGTGGGAAGAGCTCTGACCATGTTTGGTGCCATCTTTGATGAAATGGCGAAGTGGACAAGTCAGGGAAATTCACCACGTGTTTACGAACCTCTGCTATGTATGTAGGACTGTGCTATATGCTTCAAATGATGCAGAAAAGATAGGAAGAAAGGACAGGCATTCTACCAGGAGGGCATCTGGGCATCCTGGGGCTGCAGCTGGAGGGAACTTAACAGCCAGCACTCAGCCAGCTGGGTCAGCGGAACCCCTGTCAGAGAAGAGGTAGAGGAACTGGAAGCTTCTGGTCTGAAAAAGAGAAGCTAAGAAGTTCTTAGTTGTTTTATGTTATTAGAAAATTGTCCTTTGCCATGGGTTATGTGAGGCATCCCTGGGTGGAGAGGCTACCAGGGCCTGATTTCTAGCCGCTTGAACAAGAACGGTGTTAGGAGGGTCTCCCAGAAGGGGGGCCGTCCTGGGAGCCCACTTCATCCAGAAATTCAGCTTGAGAAAAAGTTAAAATGGGGGTCAATTCACGTGAGGATAAACACAACCACATACGATTCCTGATAGAAATATGACTCAGGAGTCTGTAGACTCTGGCAGGCCATGAGGTGACTCTGGGGATCTTGTTCAGGTTCTTCCCAGGTGGCCTAAAGCTCTCTCCTGGGCCATTTTTGGTATCAAGAGCCTCCGTGTCTTTCAGGTTGTGGCTCCTCTTTGGCTATCACTGGTTAAACTAACTAATCTATCCAATGTATTTGATGTCTCTTATGATCCGAGCATTAACATGATAACTGTCAAGATGATGCCTGTGTCCTCCATTGAAGGACTGTTGTGTTCTCTAATCTGCCATTGCTCAAAAGGGTGTTGTGTGGAACCTCCCGTTTTCTACATAATGCTTCTCTCATACACTGTTTGGAAAACACTCACGGAGATTCAGAGTACACACAAGTCTCTGAGAAGTCCTGCAGTGAGGAACCGATTTATATTCTGTTAACCCAGAACTTCCCAAACCTATTCTTAACATTGAAAGTTCTTTTCCAGATAACACCCATTAACATCCCTCAGAACTAGGGTTCCTTAGGAGAACTCTGGGAGATGCTGGCCTCATGCGTGGCCATCACGGCACAGTTGCCAACTGCTCTTTGGCCCATTCTCTCATTTTGACAGGGGTCTCCCCAGCAGCCCCAGGAGGTCGGCAGGGATGCTCTTGCTACCTTGTGTTATAGACGAGGAAACGGAGATTCAGCCAGGACTTGGCAAAAGCCACCGAGAGAGTGACAGGCAGAGCTGGGCCGACCTCTCAGGTGCTCTTTTCCACCTGCATCATACTGCCATCAGACGGACAGATGCCTGCTGTCCTTCAGCTGAAGATGAGGATGACATCGTGACCAAATGTGAAGGCAGGACCCGTAGCGTTTTCCCTGAGATCTACAGGGGCTTATTCTGTCCTGGCCCTTCCCAAGATGGGCAAGATATTGTTGGTGCTTCTTTCAGGCTACCCATGGTCCTCAGCTCACAGGTAAACTAAGTTATATGTAGCAACCTGACCCCAAAACTATTACCCTCCGATCTTCCAGATTCTCAATGTCACATCAACTAAAGCAGAAATCTTTCAGGAGGAAACAACCAAAACAACAGCTACAACAAAGCAAGCAGCAGTCGGATTAGGACATAGGAGCGTGTGAAAAACAAACAAACAACCTGCAGAAGTTATGAAAGGGCCAGAAGTTTCTTGCAGGAGAGCTCAGGTCAACCCCAGCCTTGAGTGTGTGGAAGGAAGTAATTGCCAGAGCAGCAGGGAGGAGTGCACAGCTTCCTTTCATTAGACCCATCCTGTCCCAGCTCCTGGGGGCAGAGTCTTGGGGCCTACCTGGGACAGGAGGGTTGGGCTCAAGCCAACACCTCCTTCCACTAATCTTTCTCTCAGGAAGTTAATGCAAGGATCTTTGTAGCCAGCAGGGCCAGCCTCTCACACATTGGTGGAGTGTCTGAGTAGGTAAAGGCATATGTATCATTTGACCTACCAGTAGACAGTTTTCCAAGTGGTTGTACCAATTTATACTTCCACCAGCAGCGTATGAGCATTCCAGTTGACCCATGTTAACTTGGCTTCACAGAAGAGGAATGAGACACTTAGGAGCTGAATTAACGTGCCCACAGTCAGTAAAAGGTAGGCTTAGGACAGTGGTCAGCAAACTGCGGCTCTGTTGACTAATGAGTTTGCTGACCACTGCTAGACTAAATGTTACCGTGTAGTTGGAAGCTGTGAGGATGAGGCAATTGTGGCATATTGTGTGCAAAGAGGTAAAGGGTAGTATATGACAGTGGTAGGCAAACTCATTAGTCAACAGAGCGGCAAACCGCAGCTCGCGAGCTGCATGTGGCTCACGAGCCGCAGTTTGCCGACCACTGGCCTAGGATGTAAACAAAAGACTGTCTGATTTCAGAGGCTTGTCACTGGCATGCACCCCTCCACATACACCCTGCTCTCTGCACAAAGGAGGCAAGTTCCAGGCCGATGGCCATCGTTGTCAATCTGTTACCTTTTTACCTCTCTCTTCCACCATCTCTCTGTGGCCAGGCTGTCAAAGAGGGGAGACCCAACCCAGCAGTCTCATGGGATGTTCCCAGGAAGGGGGCACTCGGGCACCTCGTCTGAAGTCTTCATGTTTACAGATGAGGAAACCGAGCCTTGAAAAACTGAGCATTTTCAAAGCACGTTCAGGTTTATGATTTCTGCATGGCACTTTGCGGCAGACTGTGAGAAAGGCTAGCAGAGCCCCTGTTTTACAGGAAAGCAGATGGAAACTGAGATAGACTCAAGCACAGAGCAGGTTTTGGTAGTTGTGGAGAGAATCGTAATAAGCATCACTCATCAGACATTTTCCCTTGTGCCAGATGCTCATGACATTTTTCACACAAGAAGACCTCATACATCCTCCTATGAGCCTAAGCATTCAATAATCTCATTTGATGGAGGGGGAACCAAGACTTAGAAAGGCTAGTGATCTGCCCATGTCTCAAGCGGAGAGCTGGGATTTGAACTTGGCCTGTGTTGGACCATTGCATGAAATAGGAGCCCGGACTCAGAAGAGGTGGCCAAACTCTATCCTACAGACCTGTATTCACTTCAGGCTGGAGGCTCCTCTAAGTAAAATCAACTCTATGGGGTTTGGGGGCTGGGGGTGGGGGAGGGGGCAAACTGGGGAGAAGAGGACAGTGAGCAGTCAGAAGTGAAGAATGTAGAGGGCGCCAAAGAGAAGCTGCTGCCTCTAGTTTATCAGCCAGGTCATTTTGAGGAACAAAGGACTTGATGTTCCGGTTTAAATCCTCCCACTTGCAGTCTTTATTTTTTTAAAAAAAAAGGAAAAAAAAAAAAAAAGGCTACTCACTGACCACAAGAACTCCACGCCCTGCATCTGCCTATCCTTCCATTCCCAGCCCTCAATTGCTCCACAAGTTCTGGGAACACCTCATTGCCACCTCCCTCGCCCAACTCAACTCCACCCCACCCTACCCTATCCAATCCCCTTAAGACAGAGCTCCCCAGAGAGAAGTGCAGTCAAGTGACCAAAAAAAACACACCAAAACCCTTCGAGTGAACTCAGCTCCAGGAAGTGGCCACCGGTGGGCATTGTGGCCATTCATGGACACCCAACTCGACAAAAAGAAGAATTTTTCCCCCTTTCTTATTCTGATCACCTGAGAACCCCCAGAGTCCTATCTCCATCATTACACAGGAAGCTGAGGACTTCCTACTCTATCAGGATCTTGAACCTTGCAAACAGAGACTCTGAAAGCTCTAGAAACAAAGACTTCGTGGACAAAATCCCTTGACGCCAGAGTAAGTGGCACCTGTCTTTTCTGTCTTGTCAGTTTCTGTGTAGGGCACTCTTGGTTTGAATACATGTAGGTAACTAGGCAGGACTGTGGTCCTGCTCACGTTGCAGGGGATCATTGCTTTATCTGTCTATCTCCTCAAACGGAAAGTGGGGGGAGGGATTCTTCGAGGACCAGGCAGATGTCTGAGTAGCCAGTTGATGCACTTGTAAGGCAGTGAACCGTGTAGCCATACCGAGAGTGGGTAGATTTATAAGACTGGGTACTCATGCATAAAATAGGTTTTCATTTTTTGCTAAGTAAGGGAGGCTTTCTTGAATGATAGGTTGTTGGTTACTGATTTAAAAAGTCAGCCCAGTATTAAGGGACAAGAGGCACTTTCTGTGGAAGGCTATTCAAGAGGAAATTACTTGCCAAGTTTCCCCGTGTAAATGAAAGCCATACGTGTTGTATGAAGTCATTGTAGCAAGAGGGAGGTAGGAATTAGAAAAGCCCCTGCAGGTGCAAGGACGCTCTGGTACTGAACCAACTTCTTAAGAAGACTAGAACCAGGGATCCTCAAAGTCAGACGGTGGGCTGAGTTTGAAGGAGGTAGAATTTCACTCCCCTGAAGGCAGGGAGTTGGCCAGATGACTTCTTGGGATGCATCTATTCTGTTTTACTAACAAAGAGGCAGCAGAATTTTGTTCCAAAGATGGAGGGGCACGGAGGCTGCTTGGAGGTATCTACTTCAACTGTTCCTCCGTATCTGGAGGGTCTCAGATTTCCAGAGTTAGAAGTTCCCAGAAGTTTGCAAAACCTGCCACCAGGCTGGGTGCCACTCATTGACTTGTTAGTCCCCGCTCTGACTGGCAGGACAGCTCTTAGGCTATTGAGACTGGGGCTGGGGGGTGGGGGAGGCATTGATGTGCTGCTAAATATTTCATAATAGGTTCTCCTGAAAAGAGCCCTGATTTCTAGTCGTGCCAATTTCCGCGTGTAAATATTCCAACTGTGGTTGATTTCAAGCTACCAAATGCTGAATGTGGAGTTGGGAGGACATGCAAACAGTTGGTTCTTATGAGCCAGGGTAAGCCAGCTGCACACCACCAGGCCCAATGTCTTTACCCTCGCAGACTGCCCTTTCTCTGCTCAGAGACTCTTCAATTCCCAGGCGGGAGGATAATGGCATTGAAAGGTTCCTGGCTCCAGGACCAGAACTGACCACTGTGTAATGACCTGGGGGCAGACTTTTGCAGCTAAAACTACAGCATAGCTGGCAGGTTGGATGGCAACAGGGTCCTTGGTTTCTCCTCTAAGTCCCCTCACCCCCCCAGCCCATCTCCCTTTGGGAGTGAAAGGTTCGGAGTGGGTCAGGATCGAACACCTATGACATGAAGCCATAATGTATCAACAGAGCTTTTATTTCAGACGTCTGGGTGCAGGTGGGCTGAATCCAAAAAAAGGAGTCAGCCTCCACTGAAGGAGGGGAAGGCTTTTTTTCAGCTATTGCTGGCTGCAGGCAGTTTCTGCTGGCGTAAGGGTCCGGTCCTTCTATCTCCCATCACCAGATGTCCTCTGATTATCTAATCTATTCGGTGCTCAAGGCTGCAAGCTTTCTGCAAGATATCTGCTAAGCACAATAAGTTTCCTCTGCCCCGTTTTATTCTCTTTAACCCTTTCAGGGAGCAGTGTGTCCTGGAGTTACTCCATGGTGCCCAACAAGTTGGGAAAACAGGGACTGGAGTTGGAGGTCGGGGGTATGGAGATGGCTCTGCTTAAATGGCATCTGACAATGCTGACTCAATGTGCCTTCACCTTGGCCAAAATTCCCCCCAAAACTGGGCTCATGGGGTCAGTCTTACACTAGTTGTTCTTTGTGCTTCCAAAGTGCTTGTTGCTTCCCTGTAAACCCACTGGGCCCCGAAATGCTGACTGTCGAGCTGATCTGCCAGCACTGGCAATGGCAGCAGAAATCCGAAGTTGTCAACACAGCTTTGTTAGTGACTGCCAGCCTAGGTTTCTCCAGAAAGAGGGCTAATTATTCAATCAAGGGCCAAGTCCAAAGGTGGAGGAGTGAGCCAGAGGAATGGATTTGGCAGGAAATAACAGCCCCCCAGCTGGGGTACCCAACACCCCCCATGTGCATTAATTTCCAATGGCCACTGCAGAAGTGTACATTAATAAGCAGGAAGCGTTCATTAAGCAGTGTAGAAGGAAGAGCACTAGAAACTCCAGATTGAAGATGGGGATTCTGATATTGCTAGGATCACCAAAGGAGGAACGCATGAGGCCGAAAGTGGTAAAGAATTGTAAGTTTATTAGGTCATCTGGAAACCAGATGGGCTGAGCCCCCAAATGGCATCCCTGACCCAGGGACAGGGAGTCAGAGATTTTAAAAGACTCTAGATGTTGTTGTTTTTTTCCGTGTGGAATTCTCTGGGTGGGTCCAGATCCTGGGCAAGTCCGGAGGGGAAAGTTACTGGTCTTAGCAAATAGAATGTGGTCTAAGTGAAAGGGAATGTCGGTTTCGAAATGATCTAAAGGTCGGTTTTGAAATGATCTAAAGGTCAGGAGTATCAATTCGATTATTTGATCAGGCCTAACATTCCAGCCTTTTCGTTTTATGGAATAGGGACAGAGGTCATTTCTTCCATAGTTATTTCCTGCTGAGAGGGGACATCAAGATCAAAAGGGGATGGACTTTGATTACAGTTGGCTAGAACACTGTATAGATGCCTCCTGGTTGGAGCGAGGGGTTGCAGCAGCATAATTTCCCCGAGAGACTGGTTGGCAAAGGCTCAAAGGTGGTCCTAAAGGAAAGATGAAAAATGGCGCAGAATACAGGGGTCAAAAACAATGATGCGGAAT
Source organism: Cnephaeus nilssonii (assembly GCF_951640355.1). Taxonomy (NCBI): domain Eukaryota; kingdom Metazoa; phylum Chordata; class Mammalia; order Chiroptera; family Vespertilionidae; genus Cnephaeus; species Cnephaeus nilssonii. The sequence continues at coordinate 10,144,387 of NC_137088.1, read as the reverse complement.
AGGAATGTTAATGGTCCTATGATGGGAAGTAGGCAGGTATACCAATTTATATTTTTTAGCCAGTAGTCCAATGAAGTTGACTGACCTCTAATCTTTGTGGCCCTTTCTGTTAATTTTTGGATGGCATCCCTGACTAGGCCAGACTGATTGACATAAAAACAATATTCTTCTTCAAGAAAGAGGTGTAGTTAGGATGTGTAGACCTCTCTGATTTTGGAAGGTGACAGCCGCTAATGAATCTATCTGATCCTGGATTTGAACTAAACTTTTGGCAAGGTCATCTAGGCTTTCTTGTAGGTCCTGAGACAGGAGTTCAAAATATGATAGAGCAGTGTTTAAGCCCCTATGCCAGTTCCAGCACCTGCTGAGATACTAAGGGTTATGAGGAGAGGGGTTATCTGGACTCCCCTTTTGTGTTGGATATGATGGGTTACGGGGACAGGTAAGACTAATTATTAGGGGCTACGTCCTCGTTGGGTGAGAGAAAGACTGGAGTACAGGACCCCGTCCAGTTGCTCACCCCTGTTTTGAGTAGAACTCTGTCTCCTGTTAAGAAGGGATGTAGAAAAAAAAAATCTCTAGCACATGCCAAATCATTAATTACAGTCAGTGTTTGATTAGGATGCGGGGTGGAGTTTATATGTGATACCCAAGGCTGAGGAAACCTGTTGAGTGACTTGGGAAGTAAAAGCTTGTCCTGAGGCAGCCACCGTGTCACTTGTCTGGTTTTGCTGCTTTTCTGGGCCTGGAGCTGAAATACAACTGAGGCCTAGATGTTATTTTTAGGAAGGAAAAGGTCAGGGGTCCAAACTGCCTGACTAGTGATAGAAAAGGGGAGGACAGGTTATCCTGGGGGCAAGGTTCTTGTTTTCCCAGTTTTGCCCAGAGCTTTCTGCCCTGGTGAGTCCATCATCCTTGCTCTGGGGGGTCTCTCTAACATTTCCCTCCTCAAGGATTTTTTGGCACTGAATTTTTTCCCTTCAAAGGGACGATGAGGCATTTGTGATGGTGTCTAGGGGTGGTATTTCCTGAGTACAAATAGGGCTTGTAACCTGGTGGAGATAAACTGTGTTGTACATTTTACTATTATTGGGGCCAAAGCTAGAATGACAAGAATTATGACAAATGGTCTGGTGAAAGGAAAGAGACATTAGTTTGGAGCCAAATATTATAAAGTTTATATTTTTAGGTTCAGTATAGAGTTTTAAATATATATAAGAGGTACCTGTTACCCCTGAGAATTTGCTGTTTGAACTCAGCTCTGAATCTTTGTAAGTTCCTTCCTAGAGCAGGCTGAATTTTCTAGAATATTATTTTAAAACATTATACGCCAGTGGTGCCACCGGGAGGCAGAAAACACATATATACAGACAGACAAACATATGTATACAGATAGACAAATACGTGAAGACCATACACATGATTTAAATTATAAATTTTTCCTTTGCTTTTGATGACTTTTAAGAATGTTAGGAAAGGGGAGAGAAATTCCTAAATGCCAAGCAGGAAGACTTGGTGAGGCTTTGAATGGTAGTGTCAAGGACTGTGAACGAGCAGTGGAAATAAAAGTCTAGGCTCCAATCTAAGAGCTTAAGCAACAGGAGAGAGCCTGGATGGGGCTGCTTTAGCTTACTAGGGGTCCCTTCGGACATCAGGGATGATCAGGTCCTGATTCACTGGACAAACTCTTCTACAGCTTTCACAAACCTTTCTACAATTTGCACAAACCTTTTTTTCTCATTCAGAAATAACCAACATTGGAATAACTCCATTTCAATCCTTGTATTAAACTCATACAATTTTTCCAACTTAATTAGAATTCTTAACTCTTAGAAAAGCTAAGAGCAGGCAAATTTAAAACTTGTCTAGCAATCAATGTTTCAGTATTTTATGTTATTTTAAAATATTTAGATGTTGGTCATTTAACCGAACAATGCTCCAAAGCTTTTAAGTTACCAAAATTTTTGGAAAATTACATATAGGCATAGGAGGCTGGAGAAAAGGTGGAGGGGAGAAGGGAGCAGGCCCCTCCAGCCTGTTCTAGGACTGCAGTTTCCAGGCCTCCAGCCACTTGGATTTAAAACTGCCACATTTTTCCTTAGCGACAACACGCTGAGGTTTGGGTGATAATGAGTTCAGCTTCTGGTAGTAGCAGGACCGTTAAGTAATCGTTTGCGGTTTTGCAGTCCAGAAAGTTGTTCTTTGGGAAGGAGGAGGTGAGAAGGCGCTGAGGTGAGTGCAGTTTTCAGAGCATTAAAGGGGGTAAGAATGCTGGCCTTGGGATCTAAAGGCTCAGTGAGGGGTCCCTTTGCCATCATAGAGGGGCTTTTTGAGAAGACTCAAGTTGGGAACTCAGAGGCAAAAGTGCCCAGTGAACCTGAGAAAGGAGAGTATTTCTTGTCCAGAGTAGGGGACAGTCATGGAGGAGATAAGGCATTTATGGTCTAAGGTAATGGCTTGGCTTTATGGGGTGAGAGTGAAACCGAGGTAGGTGATTATGAGGGGATGCACAGTGGCCCCGGTTGGGCACTGAGGTAGGAAGAGAAAAGAGTGGATAAAGGGGGTGTCTAGTAAGATGATGTAAGGTGGCTGTGAGACTAATCCATCAACCCCCATAATAGAGACTAAGGAGGGGATGAGGGTCCTGGTGAACTTGAGGAAGGCAGAATAAGTGGCCCCAGTGTCAATTAAAAAGGAGATCGGCTTACCTGCCACCATAATTGTTCCCCGAGGCTCTGTCCTGGTGATGTAAGTCTGTGGGCTTTGTCAGGGCCTGGGCAGCTTCAGTCTTCGGTGGCCAGTCCCAGGAGGTCTGGGAGCTGCACACCGGGTCCAGAGGGTGGCCTTGCTGGACTGGCTGAGGTCTGACCTGGAGGGGCCAGACTACAGTCTGATTTCCAGTGGCCTTCCCTTCCGCACCTTGGGCAGGGCCCAGGAGGGGTCTCAGGTTTGGGCAGGACTTGGCCCAGTGTCCTTCCTTGTTGCATTTGAAGCACGGGCCCGGAGGAGGCTTAGCCCTTACTTACCCTTGTTGGAGGACCGGCACTTCATTTGGGGTTCGTGAGAGTGGTGGCTAGGAGCTGAAAGGCCTCCTTCTGGGCCTCAGCCTTGGCCTGATCTCACCTTTGTTTTTGGATTTGGGTCTTATTGTCTCTATTATTAAAGACCTTAAAGGCCAGGTTAACCAGGTCTTTTTGAGGGGTGTGTGGGCCTGTGTCTATTTTTTGAAGTTTATGGTGTATGTTGGGGGCTGATTGGGCTGATGGATGTTCAGAAGAAGGATTCCCTCAGGGAAGGTGGGGTCCAAGGTGGTAAATTTCTTTAGGCCTCTGTGAGGCAGGAGAGGAAGAGAGCTGGGTTTTCGCCAGGGCCCTGAGTGATTTCATTGAGTTTGTCATAGTTGACCACCTTATGGGCAGCCTTTTGAGTCTGGCAATGAGACAGGTGATTATATGGCTATGGAGCCAGCGCCCTGGAGGATTAACCTGATAGTCCCATCTCAGGTCAGTTTGGGGACCGCGCCAGAACCAAACAGGTTGGCCGTTGTGTCCTCTCTATGGAGAGCATGGGCATAGTCCTGAGCTGCTAGCCATACGTGCTCCTTCTTCTCTGGGGTGAGCGAGGAGGACAGGATGACTTAGATGTCGTGCCAGGTCAGTCATAGGACTGGGTCGGGTACTCAAATTCCTTAATAAAAATGGTCGGATTGGTGGAAAAATAACCTCATCTTTTTCCAATCTGGGAAAGGTCAGATGTAGAGAATGGGATGTGTACCCGGACTATCCCCTTGGTTCCTGCTCCTCCCCTCAGGGGTAGAATGGGCGCAGGAATAGAAGTGGCTGTTGAGGAAGGCAGTCTTTGGTGGCCCAAGAGCGAGGGTTAGGTGGGGAAAAGCTGTATTGAACTCAAGTTCTCAGGATTTGGGCTCTCAGGGGCCTGGAGAAAAGGTGGTTGCTGGTTAGGGGGGTGGGGTCTGGGTTTGGGGAATCTAGAGCAGGTGAGAGAGGTCGGTGGTCTGCCGTGTCAAAAGAAGATTCAGAATCAGAAGTGTTAGGGGTATGATGTTTTGTATGAAGGAGAAGGATCTGATTAAGGGTAAAAAAGGCCTGGACATAGGGAATGTCTTTTCCATTGCAGTGACAGCAATTACCTAAATCGCACCATGTGTTAAAATCAAAAGTGCCCTTTTCAGGCCCATTGAGACTCATTGTCTAGTTTATATTGTGGGCAAACAGTGTTACAAACGAAAACGAGGCTCTTGGGCCTGATCTCCTCCATGAGTCTAAGGCGGTCAAGATTTTTAAGGAGACAGCCAAGAGAGGTTGTTTTAGGGGGTGCGGAGGGAGTGTTCCTCATGATAAGGAGAATAAGTGTGGCCCATGAGAGAGGAAGGGTGAGTGACAGACCACAAGTCCAAAGGTGACTGTTTAGGGCAGACATCCCTACCACTATACAAATCACCAGGAGAAACGAGGGGTGACGCTCCAGACAGGGCGCCCCCAGTCTAGAAGGACCTGAGGCTGTACAGCCAAGGCGTCTTCTGGCCTAGCGCTAGGACTTTTGAGAAGACAGACTTTTGAGAAGCCAGTGAGAGTAAGTGGACAGAAGACTCACGATAAGGGAAATCATCACTCACCTAGAGAAGATTAGCCGGTGTGGGGTGGAGGGTCAGCAATGGGAAGGAGAGGTTCCCGATCTGGTGGCCTCCTTGGCTGGTTCGGAAGGAGGCCTAATTGAGTCCTATGATCATGTCACTCCAGTAGAATTTGGAAGTAAGCCCAGGACGAGCTGCCGCTGCCTACCTCTCTCTGAGGAGCAAACTTGGGGTGACCGAAGCTGGGGCAATGGCTCCCATCCCCTGGGGAACCCTCCTGGCACCAAATGTTAGGGTCACTGAAGGAGGTACGCACAAGGCCTAAAGTGGTAAATAATTATAAATTTATTAGTTCATCTGGAAACCAGATGGGCTGAGCCCCCAGATGGCATCAGCACCTAGGGATGGGGAGTCAGAGATCTTAAAGGACTCTAGGCAGGCCTTTTTTTGGCAGGGAATTTTCTGTGCAGGTCTGGATCCTGGGCAAGTCCAGAGGGGAAAGTTACTGGTCTTAGCAGATGAAATGTGGTCTAAGTGAACAGGAATGTCAGTTTTGAAATGATCTAAAGGTCAGTTTCCCAGGGAGGGGATATTGATTCGATTATTTGATCAGACCTAACAAATATAGATGCCACCTACTTTACTGACTGGTGTTTAAGTCAAAGCAATTCAGATTGGCAGAAACATATTGAAAATTTCAAAGCACAGTTCACATGGGAAGGGCTGTTGTGTTCATCATTGTCAGGCAGAATTCACTTTCTAGATTTACTACATAGAGATGGGGGGTGGGGCTGGGAGGACTTGGGGGACATCAGCCAGAATAGGATTGCAGCCTGGGACACATCTGGTGGCAACAGGCCTCAGGGAAGGAAGTCCCCTAATACTTACTAAGGTCCTGGTAAGTGTCCGGGGTGGCTTTTCTCATACTTTACCTTACAGTAGCCCTTCAAGGTAACTGTTACTTTCTCACACTACAGGTGAGGAACTGAGGCTCAGAGAGGTAGATTAACTTCTTCAAGGTCACACAGTTGGTCAGTTACACCAAAGCCCATGCTCCCTTTGGGGAGGTGTCTTCAATAGGTGGTCAGAAAGAATTGAAAAGGACGGTTAAAAAGCCGGGGTTGAGGCGTCCTGTAATAGCCATCTATCATTTTGTTTGTGTTTGTTTTTGCTTGTCTCAAGGCAACCTTGGGTAAAAATATTTAAAAGCTTAGGAAGCAGAATTTCAGTGTCCATCTGGTTGTTGTGTAACACCTCATGGCTTGAGGCTGTTCTGAGCTCTTCCTCCTCAGAAGCTCCTCCTCTTCTCACCAGGTTGCCCCACTCCACCCAGCCTGAGCTTTCCTCTGAATCCTTACAGCTCTCACAGGAGGCCCACAGTTACTGTAGACCTGCCTGTGCCCCATCAGGGCCATGTAATGTGGGCCAGGCTGAGCTCACCTTCGTGTCCTTGATGCCTTCTATGAAGAGATGGGGTTGGCCTCCTAGAATTTAACTATGGCAACACTACTGGGGTTTGGGTGGGATAATTTCTGCCCTGTAGCACATCCTTGGCCCTGCCTAACAGATGACAGGAGCATCCCTAGCCTTCGTGGCAACCAAAAAAAGATCTAAAGTCTACACATTTTCACATGCCCCCCCCCCCCCACACCCTGTGTCACTCCAGCTGAGAAACTTTTTAGCCCCAAAAGCCATGAAGACCCATTGGTTAGTTTTTGACTCTCAGCCAGGACTGTTTTCCTTCCCATGTCCTTCTCTGGACTCCAAAGTGCAAGGTCATTGCTCTGTAATTGGAGGCAGTGGTTTCGGGGATGGGCACCGGGTTGGAGCTCCAGCTCTCATTCTCACCAGATATGTGCTCTAACCACTCGGAACTTCCGTGTCATCGCCTCTAAAATGGGGAACAATATTGGTGCCCCTCCAGGCTTGTTTAACACCAAGTCCAATGCCAAGTCCATAGGAAACACGAGGGAAGCATTGGTGATGAAGAATGTGGGGAGGTCTCCCTTTGTCTGGGTTCTCCATCCATCGGACTTTTCCTTCACAATGCTCATCGCCAAAGTAATTGAATTCATGACATGTGCGCTCAGTTGTTTACTGTCCCTGTCCCCTCCATTAATCTCTAGTTTCCATGAGGGCAGAGAGGACCTGGGTCCCCCTTGCTTAGCGTTGGGTCCCAGGGCGTGGTGCACAGGAGGCACTCAGCAAACAGTTGTCAAGTGGATGAGGACATATAATCACTGCCTTGTCTTTGTTGTCCATAGACCACTGCCTTTGACAGCAAAGTAATACAGAAACCATCTTCCTGGACCCATGGGAGAAGCCAGCATGGAAAATTCAACCACTCCACAGGTCTATGATGTGACCACAGAATATGACTATGAGGACTCAACCCCATGCCAGAAAGGAGAGGTGAGGGCTTTAGGGTCTCAGCTGCTGCCCCCCTTGTACTCCCTGGTATTTGTCATTGGCCTGGTTGGCAACATCCTGGTGGTCCTGGTCCTCATGCAATATAAGAGGCTCAAGAGCATGACCAGCATCTACCTCCTCAACCTGGCCGTGTCTGACCTGCTCTTCCTCTTCACGCTGCCCTTCTGGGTTGACTACAATCTGAAGGATACCTGGAGGTTCAGCGAAGGCACGTGTAAGTTGCTGTCGGGGCTTTACTACATAGGCCTGTACAGTGAGATCTTTTTCATGATCCTGCTGACCATCGACAGGTACCTGGCCATTGTCCATGCCGTGTTCGCTCTGCGGGCCCGGACTGTCACCTTTGGTATCATCAACAGCCTCATCACCTGGGTCCTGGCCATCCTGGCTGCCATCCCGGGCTTTTACTTTTCTAAGATCCAGTGGGAGGTCACTCATTACACCTGCAGCCTTCATTTCCCTCACCAACACCTAAAACAGTGGCAACAGTTCCAGGCTCTGAAAATGAACATCTTGGGACTGATTCTGCCCCTGGTGATCATGATCGTCTGCTACACAGGAATTATAAAGATTCTGCTCAGACGTCCCAATGAGAAGAAGGCCAGAGCCGTCCGCCTGATTTTTGTCATCATGATCCTCTTCTTTCTCTTTTGGACCCCCTACAACCTGACTGTGTTTATTTCTGCTTTTCAAAGTGACATTTTGGTTAATGAGTGTGAGCAGAGCAAACAGCTGGACCTGGCCATCCAGGTGACGGAGGTGATCGCCTACACGCACTGCTGCGTCAACCCCATCATCTATGTCTTTGTGGGCGAGAGGTTCCGCAAGTACCTGCGCCAGCTGTTCCACAGGCTCCTGGTCGTGCGCCTGGGCAAATGGCTCCCCTTCCTCCGCACCGAGAGGCTGGAGAGGACCAGCTCCACGTCCCCCTCCACCGCGGAGCAGGAGCTCTCCAATGGGTTCTGACTAAGACCACTGCAAGAGCCGCCTGGCCGGCCCGCTGGCGGAGAGGAGGCAGCTGGGCTGTCCCCGGCAGACCCGGACCATAGGCACGGCGTGGAAAGACGGGCACCCTCTAGGGTTGAGGTGGTCTTAGCCTAAATCACCTCTGGGGCTTGCGTCTTCTCTATGAACTTCTCCCTGGAAATGAATGAGTGAACGGGAGACCATTCCAGAAGACCAGACAAAGGGTGCCCGTGAAGGGCTTGGGCCCAAAAAAGGGTTTCAGACTTGTGAACATTCACATTTGTAAACAAAGCCACTGAGCACCCCCTCTCCTCTATCCCCGCCACCAAGGAACTTGCAAATAGTGACTTCCCACCCGTGACTTGGCTCAGAGCCTGGAGCCAGTCAGGAGCCAGCAGCTGCCTCCCCTGCAACCCCCCACCCCACTGCAGGGTTTGGGCTCCTGGAAACCCTGAGAAACATAGAACTCGTGATGGAAGAACTTGAGTCCTAATGGGAAATAGGACTGGGAAACTGCTGTTGGCAGTGGAACTTCCCTTAAGGAGGATTTTTGTATCTACAAATAGCAAGCAGTTCAGGCAGTGGTCTCCACACAGACCATGTGGGTAATGTGTGTGCTTGTGGAAACAGCCATAGAAGGGAGGGGAGTCATTATTCCCATGACCATTCCTTTCTTCCTGAATATTTCTGGAATCTCCCTTCCCTGTCAGTCAGGTGCTGGGGCAGGAGATTCTGATGGCTTTATGGCAGAAATTACTAACAGGCTAAAGGAGACTGGCTTGCTTTTCTTCCTCTGGATCTCTGGCTCCCACCTTGCGCCCATCATTAGAAAAACGACCAGTGTGTGAGCTGATGGCGTTGAGGCTGGAAGACAAGAGACTGTCTACAGGCAGCACGGGGTGGGGACTCTGTCTTGATGTAGGAGGTTGAGAGGGACCTTAACTCATTTACCCTAAATGTCTCTAACACTTCACCACTCACCAGGCACCTCCCATTTATCATGCTCTGTTCCCTTGTTCCTAAGATTTGTATTTCCTTAAAAACCATTTTCCAATAACAAAAATTGTTTCTAAAAATGCTTTAAAACACAAAGGGGAAAAAACTCGGACATCAAAATCACCCACAAATCCCACTGCCTAAAGGCAACCGCTGTACATTTTTTGTATACTTTCTTTTAGTTTGTTTTTTCTCTGGTGCGTGTTTATGATTATAATGAAGATGGACTTTGGTATTCACCCTTCTGCTCTTGTTGTTCTTAAGTAGTAGTGTGTTCGATTGCTCTTCCAATAAATTATTTCAAAGCTTTGTTTTGGTGTCTGCACTGAATTCTATGAAACAGATACACTTGAACTTGCCTGTTTTCCTTTATTTTTGCTTGCACAAATCAATTCAATCCCATGCGGCAACTGAGGACCTGCTCCAGTCAAAGCAAACCTTGGGAAGCACAGGTACAGGATGGAGGTCTCCTCTCCAAGAGCCCTCTGCTCAGTGAGGTGGACAGACACAAGGACACCAACAGAGCCCAGGTGGGATGGGTGGGGCAGCCATGGAGCCCATGGTGCCAGGACAGCCAAGGGAAGGAAGAAATGCACCCGAAGGGACTGGGCACCCCCCCTACAACACAGTGACACCACTGGGCTGGCCTCTCTCTTTAGACATGCTCTTACCAAGCCACCCTTCCATTCAGGTGGGGACCTACTATGTGTTTTCTTAAATGTTTTTATTGATTTCAGAGAGATGAAGGGAAAGGGAGCGAGGGATAGAAACATCAATGATGAGAGAGAATCATTGATAGGCTGCCTCCTGCATGCCCCACACTGGGAATCGAGCCAGCAACCTAGGCACTGTTTGGGAATTGAACCGTGACCTCCTGGTTCAAGGGTTGATGCTCAATCACTGAGCCACACTGGCTGAGCAGGGGAACTGCTATGTTTGCAGGTAATCTTTTTGCAAAGAAACTCGTACCATGAAGGGTTAGCAAACTTTTGTCTGGGGAGAAGGAGGTCACACTGCCCTAGGGTTTTCTTGACCCAGCAATCCCACTTCCGGATATATATCCAAAGGATCATGATCTCAAACAGAAATCTGTGTCCCCTTGTTTATTACCGAATTATTCACAATAGCCAAGGGCTGGAAATAACCTGTTAGCAGATGAATGGGGGAAATGGAATGACCCAAAGCCAAAGTCCCATTCTGAGGTTTTTAATGTGTATCATTTTCTTTTCTTTTTTCTGTATTTATTTTGTGGTAAGATACACATAAAATATACCATCTTAACCATTTTTAAATGCACAGTTAAGTGATAGTAAATACATTTATAATGTGCAACCATCACCACCATCCAACTCCAGAATTCTTTTTATCTTGTAAAACAAAGTCCATACCATTAAAAAATAACCTCTCACTTCCCACCCCACCCCCGGGCCCTCATGGAATTGTGGGATCACACAGTATTTGTCCTTTTGTGAATGGCTATTTCACTGACCGTAAAGTCCTCAAGGTTCATCCATGTTGTAGCCTACATCAGAATCGCCTTCCTTTTTACAGATGAATAATATTCCATGGTACATATATACTACATTTTGCTTATCCACTTATTCATTGATGGATACTTGACTTGCTTTCATGTTTTAGCTATTGTGAATAATGCTGCTATGAATATGAAGGTACAAATATCTCTTTGAGACCCAGTTCTTGGACATCCCAGGAACTACAAGTTTGAGGTAGTTTACAGTTTCAATATTAGACTGTAGTACATTCCTTTCAAAGTTGCTATATCTTTGCAGAGCAGTTTCCAGTGGTTTGAGAAAAAGCCGTGGGGAGCAGGAACTGAGGGTGACAGTATCCAGGGGATTCCAAGATTCGAGAATGGGGCTGTGCCCAACAGGTATGCATATCCCACTGACACTGATTATTTAAAAATAAAATCAAATATGTTTTCTTCCAATTTGTGTGTATTTGCAAACAGCTATACACAAAAGCACTTAAATTGTTTGAATCTAACCACTTAACCCTTTGCACTCGCTTGCTTTTTTCTCGATTCCTTTATTCTAATGCTAACCGTGTCGAGTCACACTCGACATCCGAGTGCAAAAGGTTAATAGGTGGAACAGTTTGGTGTTTCTTTGGCCTCAGGGCACTGAGGAGAAAGTACTGAAATGGGAGGGACTCTGAACTGAAAACGTTGGCGCTCCTCTGGACCAAGGACTTGCTTAGAAGCTAGAGAGTATGTGATCGTGGGAGCTGGCATGAGTCTGTGCAGGCTACTGCCTGGCATCCAGTACTGGGAGGGAATCTCTGTGGATCAGCCACACAGGCAGTCAGGGAGAAAAGCTAGGTGTGGACAACAGCGAGGACCAAGTGGAACCTGGCAGGACTAACCGCAATGCACGTGGACAATTAGGCCTCACGAGGACAAAGCGTGTGCATAGTGACCTGCATGCCAGGCACCCAGCCCAGGACTCAGCGGGGAAGCAGTGGGACCTGCAGTCGCTGTGAGGCCAGGTGCTCCCCGACTCCCCCAAGAGCAGCCAGCAGGTGGACTACAGTGCGTGGAAGCCACCATGGGCCCGGTGCCTGCTTGCATCTGCAGAGCATGACATTGTTGCTTCACTCTTACAAATGGCTCGCTAATTATCTCTCCTGGAGGACACTCACATGGACCCCTATAGGCCAGGGCTTCTGGGAAATGTCGGTCCAGCTTAACTAGACTGACACTGGACAAAGCCACCAGGAAGGGTGAAGTTCATTTTCATCTGTGCCCTCTTTCAGTGCTATCTTTTTAACCCTTTGCACTCGCTTGCTTTTTTTCTCGATTCCTTTATTCTACTCGGGATTTAATTTTTTAAATACCCCAGATTTTACAAAGCGCGGCCGTAGAATAAAAAACTGGAGTTTCTTTTCATACAAACTTATTTATTTGGATTTTTTTATATTTCAAATTATTGATACATTCAAAGAGTAATTTTAATCTCTATAATTTTTCATGGTGTGATATTTTTTGAAACATTCATCCACATGAAGACCTGGTTTACATTCACATGTTTCGCAAATATAAATCGCCTCTCTTCTTCCTCCTTTGATTTTTCTGTTAGAACAAACAACACAATCTTTGTGTTTTTTGTTAGGGTGAGGTGTGATTATATGGAGCTTTCCATCTAAACATTGCTCAAAGTTAGTGGATAATAATCTACCCCTGGAAGTTAGTGTACCATCTCTGAATTCTCCAACAAGATCATGTACTAGTTTCCTAATAAATTTCACAAGCGTTATCGGTTTTTCATTTTTTCTTTTTTGGCATTCTTTGTACAATATATAGGAATTTACAACACTGACCTCAAGCCCCCAGAAAAACAATTTACACCACCATTTTAGAGTCTTCCTCATAAAACAGTATGTGCCTGTGTAGCTATATCAACACTCCCCATAAACTTTGTATAGTTGGTCACGACCTTGGGTTTGAGAACTATTTCCTTCCCACCACCACGCACTCTCCTTTCCACAGACTCAGTCTCTGAAGTGTCCCATGTACTGAGCATTGTGACTATCCTCTTGTCTTTCCACACAAGAAGCATTACATTTTCATCCCTGAAAGCCACTATCTCTCCTTTCATTAGCTTTGGATGTTTGATAACAGGTGGATTATCTTTCCTATTGGGCATTATTGTCCCTGTCAAGTGTGTTTTTTCCTTGAACAATTCCTTTGCAAGAGTGACACTAGTGTAATACCTGTCAGTGAAGAAATGATAACCTTGAGAACCAGGTACTGAGTTCTTCAGTCTTTCATGAAGCTCTAAAACTATTCTGCTAGTAAAAGGGAGATCAGGTCTCACCAACATTTCAGATGTTATTCCTCCATAATAAGGGACAAATGAATGTACGTAACCACATTTTGAATCTGAGATGACATATAAACGAATACCCCATTTTGTTGGCTTTTTAGGATTATATGTGATGAAGTGTATCTTTCCCTTGAAACCAACAACAGCCTCGTCAACAGCAATCTCTCTTCCAGGACAGAATCTCTCCCTAAATTTCATATCAAGGTATGACAAGAAGCAGTTTACCTTCTCGGTTCTTGTTCTCAAATCTTTACTTGACTTTTGGTCATTTTTCAAGTGTAACATCCAAAATATTTGCAAGAACCTTTCTCTTTTGAAAACAGATTGAAAAAAATGGTATATGAAACTCAAAATCCATGGACCAATAACTCTGCAAGTTGGGTGATTCAATACACCCATATTTAGTATTACACCAAGAAAAGCCTTCATTTCCTCTATCGTCACATCTTTCCAATTATTCCAAGTGGATCGCTGGGATAGTTCTTTCTGGCTAATTTTATGCCTAGCATACTCATTTGTCTCATCCATTATATTTTTTATCAATGTCTCAGTAAAAAACAACTGAAAAAAGTCTATTGGTGTGGCACATCCAGAAGGAACTTGAGGTCCAACATGTAACTGACCAGTGGAGAAAGGGATTCTGCTAGGCTCTTTGTCATTCACAGATGTAGATGCCACTTTTCTTTTTCCTGTTTTCCCCTAGAAATGTAACTTTCACTGGGTCTTATACCCGATTTCTCAATGATATCACCTATATCTCCATCACTCTCACTCAAATAAACAATTGTGCGTCTTCGTTTTGCCTTTATGAATTCAATGTCACCGTCACTGTCAGTACTTTCAGCCAGATCTTTGGGCAAAGCAAGGGACTTTTTCCTTTCTGTAGTTCCACTAGGACCAGCGATTTGTTCATCATCTCCACTCGCATCCTCGGAGAACTCACTTTCGTCACTATTACATTTTTCACTTTTTTCTTCGTTTTCAAAGTAAAATTCATCATCGCTGCTTTCTATGTCTTTGGAAAACTTATCCATCCTGAGGAGGGGAAATTAACTCAGAAGGTGCGACTGCTAGGGGGCAAACCAATCATCCAACTAAACCCTGTGTCATAACAACATCTGTGATATGCTAATAGAAACCTAAACAAACCTAGGAGACGAAAAGATAAGGAAGGTTCTTTACCAAGGGAAGATGATGCAAGCTCAAAAAGGCATGATGCACGACTCATGCCTTGGACCCTCCTACTCAAGATTGCTGCCTATGCAAAAGATAAGCTTAGGTGGTGGCATCAGTTGAGACGGCATTTACATTTTACTTGTCCTTTCATGCTAATGAAAACAAGAAAAGATACTGGAAAAATAGACAAAAATCTCCCTTCCCCCGCGGTGAAACTATGTGTCAAGTGTGGCTCGACATACGAGCTGCTACCGATGCTAACTAACCGTGTCGAGTCATACTCAACATCTGAGTGCAAAAGGTTAAAAAACAAAAACAAAACGCATCATAAGAAAATCTATTCTTTGTGGGGGAAAAAAGTGAAGAAAGAGAGGGATGAGGGGAGGGAAGAGCAAGGGGGAAAGTTGAGGAAAGAGAGACAGAGAAAAGAAGATGAGAAGTTGTTTCTGAAAAGAACAAGTTTGGGATGAGCATGTCAGAATGAGGGTATGGTGTCAGTGGAGACCCTGAAACATGACACCGTCTGGGAACCAAAATGTTGGGTAGGATTTCCACAGTGTGCATGGGGAGCCACCCGGCACCGGGGTGGGAGGGATGAGCTGGCAGATGGTCAAGAGCGAAAGGCCACCAACAAATATTGAAGTTGAGCCTGGCCGGCGTGGCTCAGTGGTTGAGCATTGACCTATGAAGCAGGAGGTCGCGGTTCGATTCCTGGTCAGGGCACATGCCCGGGTTAGGAGCTCCGTCTCTAGTGTGGGGTGTGCAAGAGGCAGCTGATCCATGATTCTCTCTCATCATTGATGTTTCTATCTCTCTTCCTCTCTCTGAAATCAATAAAAATATATTTAAGAAATATATTGAGTTTGAATTTTCTATCAGGAGGTGACTCACACTTTGAGCACAGGCTTTCTAAGATGGTATTCATATACCAGGAGACCCTGGGTAACATCCCTCTGAACTTCACTTTTCATATTAATAGAAAAGTGTAGTTAAAATAGTGGGGGTTATGAAGACTCGAGATAAAGTCCTTGTCCGGTAGTACTAATTGCTCAGAACCCTCCTGTCCCCACAACTCCTACTGCTGAACCTCCTACTGCTCACCCCTCCTGGGTATCCCAGGCCTCTTTCCGCCTGGTAACAGAGTGGAGCACACTGGGTGGATTGCCGCAGAGCTGCAAAAGGGGATTTAATAACTGAACTGTCCATGAGGAGCTGCTGCCCCAGAGTGGCCCCCATATTTTAGTTTTACTTCTAACAAAGTTTTCTGAAAAGGAAGTTTGAGTGTCTTTTCTTTGAAACAGTGTCACACTTCAGTGATTTCCTTGTATTACTTGGATGCCCAAGACACCCTCAGGAAGCTGCTGCTGTGGCCATTCACACCAGGCATCACTGGGGTCTCTCAGGACGACTGCTGAGCCCTGCGGGGCTGCTTAATTCGATACTTGGTTCCCGAGAAGGAGAGAAAAAGGAGAAGTCACCCACATAACTTCGATTCTGAATATGTGTCTTTGCAAAATTGCAGAAGTTCAAGCAGCTTTGTACTTCTGCTTTGTCAAAATTCGGTCTTCTTTATTTTCACCAGGAAGCTAGGCTGGGAGTTGTCCTGAAAGTAAATAGAATGGCATTACTAAATGTGACCACAGAAAGGCTGCAAGGATGTTGCCCACAGCTGTGCCTGTTTTGAGAGAAAATGAGGTACTTCCTGGAGGGCCAGCATTCATTTAAAGCAGTGAATAAAATAGACTGCTGCTTCCTGCTTTCTTGGACACCTTTTATACATTGAAAGTAAAAGGGGGAACAAACAAGAAGCAAACAAAAAAAAAACAGAAAACCCCAGGGGATTGGTCAAATAGATCCAGTAATGATGTTCTGCAGCCCAAGAACCAATTGTGTGATCTCTTTCCCAACTCCTTAATAAGTCATATAACATTGGTGTCTTGCAACTGGACATGGTTAGCATATTTACACCAGGGAAATTGGCAATGCTACAAATCAGGGCTGAGGTTTTTTATTTTTTTTGGTTCATTTTCTGTTCTGTTTTTTGCTTCTTTTGAGAGACAGTGATTAAACATGAGGACCCCACTGTTTGTAGTATATTCATGAAATGGAATATTAAGCTCTTATCAATATTAACATTACAGAAGAATGTTTCATGATAAAATAGTATGTGTAAGGAAAAGATCAACTTAGACCCTCACCTCACACAACACACAAAGATGAACTCAACAAAAGTCAGACTTAGATGTAAGAGCTAAAACAAACCTTTAAAAGAAGACAGGAGAAAATCTTCAGACTTTGAGCTAGGCCAAGATTTGCCCAATGCAATACCAAGAGCATGGATCATAAATGGGGGAAAAGTGAGAAAATGGATTTCATCAAAATTCAAAACGTTTGCACTTTCAAAGATACCATTAAGAAAATGAAAAGACAGGAAATAGACCAGGAGAAAATATTTGCAAAACATATATCTGATAAAAATACTTGTATCCAAAATTCACAAAGAACTCACACAACCTAAATTCCTACAAGTAAGGAAGAGGAAGGTAGAGGGAGATTTGGCTGCTGAAGAAGAAAGGCAATGCAACAACAAAAGCAGAGATTAGAGTGGGGGGTGGGAGGACGGTCACAAGTCAAGGAATATGTCAGCCAAAGATATTGAAAAAGTCAAAGAACAGATTTTCCCCTGGAGCCACGAGGAGGAACAAGGCCTGCCAACACCTTGATTTTAGCCTCATAAGATTCATTTTAGACTTGTGGCCTCCACAACTGCAAAAAAATAAATTTATGTTGTTTTAAGTCACTACATTTATGTTAATTTGTTACAGCAACCATAAGAAACTAATACAGACACCCCGGTCACAATTTCCATCCTTCCTGGAGCTGGTCATCCAATCACCATCCATCACTTTACTCCTTCTCCATCCAGACACTTGATCCCAAGCTGTCCTCGTGGCATCTATTATTTTTAATATTTGAAATTTTATTTCAAGAATTTCTTGACAGCTATTGAATGTTGCAAGACTAGAGTCAAAACTCACTCATGACTTTCAGTTCCACATTTGACCCTTTTGGAGGTTGAAAGACTCTTCAGATGGTCATTTCGATGTGGCAATACCCCCTGCGATAGGCCAACCAAAAGCCATCCGGCCCCTTTTGCATTCTTCTAGTAACTGGGAACTTGCTTTCTTCTAAGAATTTACAAAGAGAGTGTGCCCTTGTTCAGGTCAGCCAATCTCTAACTAGCCTGAGACCCAAGAACCACAACAGATGTTGAGAACAGAGGAGCATCTGAAAAACAAAAAACAAACAAAAAAACAGGATCAGAATTGAGACCTCATTTCTAACCACCCACATCTAGAGCATTTGACCAACTACTTGGTATGAAGGGGCTTCTGAGTTATATGTGTGGCCATTGTTGAATATGTGCCCCAACTGGTTATTATTTTAACCCAGAGGTAATTTATCCACCGTATTCTTTTGATTCTCCCCAAGTGTTGGGAGAGTGGGGAAAGAGGAGTAGAGTTCCTTTGTTTTCTAAGTCTAGAGATATTCAGATCTCTGTAATCAGTTTTCCAGAAAAGTGTCACAGGGTTGGTTATTATTGATCTA
This sequence comes from Cnephaeus nilssonii, assembly GCF_951640355.1. Classification (NCBI taxonomy): domain Eukaryota; kingdom Metazoa; phylum Chordata; class Mammalia; order Chiroptera; family Vespertilionidae; genus Cnephaeus; species Cnephaeus nilssonii. Next base: position 10,126,771 of record NC_137088.1, on the reverse strand, counting down.
GTTGTAGGGTAAGTCTTTTCCACTTTTGACGTAGTTGTTTCCCCTGAACTGCTTTCCATCAGATCTTACCATCTAGTTCTTGTGCATGACTAATGTTTTAAGTATGAGAGCATGAATTTACTTTCTTTCCTAGGAGATCTCATCTTGTTGGTTTCAGTTCGGCAGCCCAGTTAATCAAGATCCATTGGAATCTTCATCTTTGCTGTTCCCCTTTGCATTGCAGTCATAACCCATGTTCTCCCTCTCAAAACTGACAAGCTGTAAATGCTTCATGGGAGGTTATTGTGTGAAGTGTTATCAGCTCTGTAAGAAAACTAAAATTTTGAGCTGTATTCACTTTCTCTCCCTTGAGGAAGTCAAAGGTCAATGCAGTAGAGATAGGAGTAGTACAGAGTTCACTGGGCACTGTGGCTTAGGAGCTGTGATTACAGAGCAGAGGATCCTGGTGTGTACTCACGCATGTGCACAAAGAGCAAAAAAAAAGAGGGCTTCTGTGAAAGAAAGGGATCTGGGAGGGTAGAACCAGCCCATCGAGATGAAGACCAGGAAGAGTGGACACCAAGACTCCTTGAGGTGCCTTGTAACTACTTGCATGACGTTAAAGTTGTTATCTGCTCTGTATTCAGGTCCCGTGGAGTGAAGGAGAGAAGGAACCTCAGCAATTCAAAGGCCTTTTGCAGAGAGATCAACTCATGGAGAAGGGAAGCAGAGGCATATAAGTGAGTGTGGGCAGAATGCAAGGCAATTGAGGGAGGAAGGGGGTGCGTGGATACCCAGCTCAGACCCTTAGGCAGAGCCATCCCTGTCCCCACACAGGTGGGGAGCAGCAAGATAGGATGGAAAGCAAAAATCTCTAAACTTTTTTAAAAAATTATTTTTAATTGATTTCAAAGAGGCAGGAAGAGGGAGAGAGAGATAGAAACATCAATGATGAGAGAGAATCATTGATCAGCTGCCTCCTGCACGCCCCCTAATGAGTATCAAACCCTAACTTCCTGGTTCATAGGTCAACGCTCAAACACTGAACCAGGCCGGTTGGTCAGGTCTCTAACCTTTTGAGGACAGGCTGCTGTCAATAAGTGCTGGGCAAGTCTCTCCAATATGGGAATACTCATTTATTTATTATGACATATGTGTCCCAGCTCCACTTTTCTTAGCTATGTGACTGTGGGCAACACTTCATTTTCTCTCAGCCTTCGTTTCCTCATCTGGGAGGTGGACATTGACCTCAGTATTCACAACAGAGAATGTAGAGCCTCGGGGAGGGTTCAGAGATACTTATACCATCCAAGGGAGTGTGTGACATCTGGGGGTCAATAAAAGCTCATGTCTCTAATTATGACCAAGGAGAAAGGAGGAGGGGATTTGGGAAGTCCTGGTCTTTAGTTTAGTTCAGTCCTCCATGGCCTAAGCAGGTCATTTTCCCTCCCCGGGTTCCAGTTCCTCCATTTACAACAGGAAGCCGTTGGGCCCAGCACTGACATCGCAGAGGAAGCTGTAGACCGGGGTGTTAGGTCTGCACTGAAAGACATTGCGAGAGTTTAAGCAATTGTATTACTCTCTCTCTCACACAGAGAACAGTGTGTTGGTGTCAGCCCCAAGGGGGTGGTTAGGTTCTCTTTTCTAGGTTAGAAGTATGTAACATAGGGTCAGGGTATGGGTGCGCCAGATGGTCAAGTGGAGGGCATGGAGGGGAGGGGAGGGCGTGAGTGGGTCAAGGGAGGCAAGGGAGGAGAGTGCACAGGTCAGTCAGGTGGAGAGGAGTTCTTATCTTGCAGATTCCAGCTGTCTGCCCCAAGCTATGAGAAAAGGCTTATAACAATTTATATTTCAGAAACATGTCCAAGCAGGAGACGTTAGGGGTAGTTCATCCTAACAAGGGGAACAATGATCAGGGATGTCCTGAGTCCTTATGGGGTGAATAACCTGGTTCAGACTCAGTCAGATAAGCCTTAAGCAATGATCACATGATCTAATCAATTAGACTTTATATTCCCTGTCTCATTCACGTGACCAGCTTAGGGTATGTATTGTCATTTGCTACATTAACAAAAGAAACACCTAAAGCTTGCTGTCCTAAAATAACAAAACTACTTATTATCTGGCATAATCCTGTGGGTGCTGAGGGGTTCTTCCGGGTCACGTGGCCTTGGCTGGGTGCCGGGAAGGCTGGAAAGTCCAGATTCACCCAGTGTTAATATTTGGGCCCCCTCTTGTGCTATCATTCTCCTCCCCCTCCATGTGTAATATACCCATTATTTTCCTGGTCAATGAGGAGGAAGTGGTAGATATCATGTCCTGCAAACTTTCTAAATACTTCAGGGTGTATTTCCTAAGAACAAGGACATTCTTTTGTGTAGCCACAGAACAATGATGAAAATCAGGAAACTTAACATCCATCAGATCCACGGTCCATAGTCACATTTTGCCAATTGCCCTGAAACAGCCCTTGGCAAGCTATCTCCCCACAATCCAGATCCAACCTGGGATCCTGCTTTACAGCAAGCTGCCACGTCTCTGTCTTCAGCCAATTTTCACCTGGAAGAGCCCTCGGCCTTTCATGGTCCACACCTGCTCTTTAGGCAAGTGGATTTCTGTGTGAGGGCTGGGGGTGCTTAGAGCCATCTCCTTCCTGCCACACCCGCTGCCTGGCCCATAAGAGTCCATTAGAGTCCATTAGTCTATTTGCTCTTTGTCCCTAATCCTTCTGTGGGGTAGACCAGGAAGCCCCACTGAGCAGCCTCGCCCTGGGGCTGAGAGAAGAGAGAGGGAACGTAAAGTATTCCTCCTGTGTTGTTTTCTTGTGACTTCTTTCCAGCCAGGAAAATGTGATTCTGGTAACCCATGCTTGTTCCCTTTCCTTTTAACCACATTTTGTTACAAAAACAATATGCTGGCCATCATAAAGGGAACTTCGCGACAAGGACTTTCCTCTCTGAACCTGTTTTTTTTTTTTTGACAGGTGCCGGTCTAGCGATGCATTTTGGATTTTTGAGAGAGATAGAAACACCGATGATGAGAGAGAATCATTGATCAGCTGCCTCCTGCACGCCTCTATTGGGGATCGAGCCTACAACCTGGGCATGTGCCCTGACCGGGAATGACGTTCAACCATTGAGCCACGCTGGCAGAGCTAGCAATGCATTTTATACACTTGAAGCCACTATGCTATGCCTGTGTCTTCTGCTTTTTCACATTTTCTAAAATCTGATTGTTCCCTGTCACTCCCCTCCACGTAGGACATGCAGAATAAGGTGGGGACATGACCTCGAGTGGCTTGGGAGACCCCTGCCTGTTCTCACCCCAACACGTGGCTCCTGTGCTCCACACCAGACCACCAGGCTCTCTCTCAGCTGTGCCTTTCCCTGCCACTGATCATAGTGCCACCTGTTAAATGTCCCTCGGGGTGGCCGAAGCATCACCTCCTGCTCTCACCACCCCAGCCGCAACCCCAGACCAGACCAGTCACTCTCGCTGACTCCAAGTAGCTGTTACCACTGTTTTGTAAATGGGCTCACGTGCCTGCCTCCCCGACTGGACTATCATTTCCTTGGGGTTTCAATGTCCCCAGCACCACATGGAGGTACCCCCGAAACTCTGGGGATGAATAAGGCAGATGTGAGGATCAGTATCAGAACCTTTATCCTGATTTCACTTCTAAGCCGTGCTCGTAACACTCCTCTCTTTTAGCATCATGACATTTGCTGTGCCTCCCCCCACCCCCGCATCCCCACCGACTTCACCCCCTGGTCTGACAGCTCCTTTTTGGATTCTAAGTCTGTTTAACTCTAACAAAGTTCTTTGCTTGATCAAACTTGAATCAGGCTCCTGAACCTTCTCCTAGGCCCATACATCAGGGCACTTCTTTGTAAAATTCGTTTTTTTATCAAGAATCCTGCAGAGTGGTTGTAGTAAGAGCTTCCACCCTCGATATCTGATCACCCTTAGCCCCTGACTGGGTTCCTCAGGCTCCACCACCCCATGTGAGGTCCGGCCACCCTGACCAGCCTCAGCAAGAATCCTGTTACCTTGCTTTCGCCAGAAAAACCCCTGCACCCCTAGTGTTTCCTTGAAGTCATTTTCCATGCACTGCCCCCCACCCATTCCTGGGTTATAAATTCCCACTGTTGTCCTCACTGCAGTGGTCCCTGCGCCCATTGTGATAGCTTGAACCAAGTGCTTTCACAGGTGTCAGTGAACTTGATTCCCTCTAACAATTCCATCTCCCCCGGGGACCAGCTGTGTAAAAAGGGACACTACCCTTCTGTCCTTGAGTTTCTTGACCTCAAATCCTTTGTCCTCCCCACCCTTCAGCCACCCACACTACAAACCTTGTCACCTCCAGAATCTGCCTTACCAAGAAATCTTTAACTTAGCATCTCCCTCTCTGACCACAACTTCCTACCGTTCCCATCCCCTCTTACCTTCCTGTTTTCCACGCTGTCAAGATCTCTGGCAACTTGGACCTGCTATTTTTATTATTATTATTATTATTATTATTATTATTACTAGAGGCCCAATGATGCATGAAATTCGTGCATGGGGCTTGGTCCTTGCAGCCCCAGCTTTGTCCAGAAGGTCGTTTGGCTGTCTGGTCTAATTAGCATATTATGCTTTTATTATTATAGATAATTATTATCAGCCCCATGCTGTCTTTTTGTTTTGTTTTGTTTTGTTTTGTTTTGTTTTGTTTTGTTTTGTTAATCCTCACCCAAGGATATTTTTTCCTTTGATTTTTAGAGAGAGTGGAAGGGAGGGGTTGAGAGACAGAGAGAGAAAAACATCGATGTGAGAGAGATACATCAATTGGTTGCTTCCCTCAGGGTGGAGCCTGCAACTGAGGTATGTGCCCTTGACCAGAATTGAACCCACAACCCTTCAGTCCGAGGGCCAACACTCTAACCACTGAGACAAATGAGTCAGGGCCTCATACTGTCTTGACTTAATTCTTCCTCCAACCAGACACATGGTCACTACCTCAGTCCATCTGGTCCCAATACAATCTACACACTGCCCTCTGGCACCTCTGCCTCAAGGAGCCCTGGCTCTATCTAGCAATTCCACTTCTGTATTTATGCTCGGCCTTCTAGAGAACTTCACCCATGTGTGACGACTCCACAGACTCATGGTCTCCAATGTCAAGTCCTGGCTCTGCCACTTCAGGCCATGAAATGCTTGTTACTCCATCTCTGCAAGGCTTGGCTTCCTCACCACCAAGTGGGAATCAAGAGCACATGGCTCTCTGGAGTGCAGGGGAGGATCGGAGCGGGCATGCAGCACACTGTAGTAAATGTTAGTGACAGCAGTTGCCATCATTGCTGATGGCCAACCCTCCACACTAGGGCAAGGGGAGGTTTCTCTGAAACCACTCACAGCTGGTCCAAGCCTCCATCTTAATTCTCCAGCCCCTCATCCCGCCTCTTCCGTGATCGTTCACCACTCAGCTCCTCCTTCCTGGAGGAGACGAAGCCACTGGCGTAGGTCTGGGCATTCTGTCTCATTCTCATTTCACCCTCCGCCCATTCTAGCTCTATATTTAGGATGTGCTCTTACCCTTCCCCTGCCCAGGGCTGATTCCCCTCCTCGGCCTTCAGGTGCCAGCCTTGCCCTCGTGTCAGCTTCCATCAGCGGGTCCCTCACTGTCTCGCACCTTTGACCTCTCCAGTGGCCCCATCCTTCCAGCAACAAAAAGCAAGCACCTACAGAGACGTCCACTTCTGAGAAGATGGAGTCAATATCGTTTTCCTGTTCCCTTTTCTAAGTACAACTAAAAACCCAGGACGTTATATAGAAGACAAACATAGGAAGACTGAAAGGTGGAGAGAGGAAGACAGACTGACTACGGATCCCAGGACTAGAGGAAGTACACGGTGGTGAGTTACCTGGGTTTTCTTTTTCCCTTATCTATCCCAAAATTGGAGCGATAGAAGCCAGCAACCAGGAGACACCAACAGGGAAGGAGGCAAAAAGCCCTGCTAGGGTTGCTGTAATGAAATACCACAGATTGGATGGCTTTGGTATTGGGATAATGCTTGTCTCATAGATGTGAGGTAGGTAGAAACTGTTTCTTCCTCTTCAATTTTTGAGAAGAGTTTAAGAAGGATTGGTGTTAATTCTTCTTTATGTGTTTGGTAAAACTCACCGCTTAAGCCACCGGGTCCAGGACTTTTCTCGGTTCAGAGATTTTTGATTACTCATTCAATCTCTGAACAAGCGTTATCCGAATACCAAAGCCAGATGAAGAGACAAGAACACTACAGACCAATATCCCTTATGAGTATTTATTCAAAAATCCTCAACAAAACACGAGTAAATCAAATTCAGCAGCATATTAAAAGGAATACATACCATGACCACGAGGGGTTTATTCCTGGAACGCAGCTATGGGTCAACACCCACAAAACTCCGTCAACATAATATACCATTCAGGAACTGCAGCTACAGTGTTAATAAATCATCACAGGCTTTTCTGCTTGCTATGTGCTTCTTCCACATTTTGCATTCTCATCAGCATGTGACCTGTTCTGACTAAACGGATCAGCTGAGATTGAATTAATTCATTTATTTCAGCAAAAGCATGAGGATGTGCGTGCGGACGGACGGACCTCTCATTCACAGCTGGCGGAGGTGCGTGGATGCTCGCCCCCTCTCTAGAGGGTGTCTTTCTCTAACTATATTGTAGATCTTAAAATTGTTCATACCTTTTGACCCAGGAACTTCATTTCTAGATATGACCCTAAAGAATTAATCAGGGGTATGTGTGCAAGAATATTCAATGTTCTATCAGCATTCATACTGAAAAGTGAGAGAGAGCTTAACCGCCTAACAGTACGTGTCTGGCTAAATCAATTATGGTATACCCATGTGACGAACTGTATGTGGTTATTACAAATTATTTTAGAGAATTGGAATGATATAGGGAAATACAATGCCATGCTAAGTGAGAAAAATGGAAAACAATTTGATTTCAGTTTCACCTAAATTGAAGCTAGAAGGAAATACTTCAAGTTATAAGTAGTTATTGCTGAGTTGTCTTATTGATTGGGGGGTGAAGTCTTGTTTCTATTTTTGTGGTAGTTCTCTAAGTTTTTGTTAGTAACTCTATATTTCCTTTCTAATGGTTTTCATTTATTATGAAATATTTCAAACATTCAAAAAAATAGAAAGAAATGAGCAGATATAAAGATTTCAGGATACTGCACATTATTTTTTTTTAAACACTGAAGATATACATTAGGTCTCTACCTCATACAATAAAAAAAATTAATTCCAGATTAATTAATTAATTCCAGACTGTGGTACAAAAATATGAAAAGCAAAAGGGAGAGACTCTGAAAAGAGAATATAGAAGAGCCTGTCTGATCTCAAGGTAAGGACCTCTCCTGCTGATCTCTTCAGCAAAACACGTGCTGTTTCAATATTCCCGTCTAACAAGCCAGCCCAAAACTCAGTGGCTTAAAGCAGCAACCAGCTTTCCCTGTTGACAATTCTGCAGTTGGGCAGTTTAGTCTGGGCTCAGTGGGGCAGTCCTTGAAGTCTTTACTGGGGTCATTCATGTCACTGTGGCCGGCTGTCAGGTTAGCTGGGGACTGGCTGTTGGCTGGGTCACAGGGTGTCTGGGCCACACATCCATCATCCAGGAGGCTAGCTTGAGCGCATGTACCTGGCAGCTGGCAGGGTTCCAGGCCTCTGAGCTCAGAGCTCCCACAGCCTCACTCCCACCGCATTCCCTTGGCCAAAGCAGGTGCTGAGAGCCCAGTAGGGTAGCGATAGGTCCACCTCCTGACCGGAGGAGCTGTACAGACATTGCACGGATGCAGGAACACAGGGAGTGGAAAGATGGCGCCATCTGTGCAATCGACCATAAGGAATAAAATGCACAAACCATAAAGGAAAAGATTGATAGTCTGAATACATAAAAATGAAAAACTTCTGTAGGAAAAATGACACCATATATGTATTACTTTTATAATCCTAAAACAAAGTTAAAATAAAGATTTCAGGATTCTGCACATTATTTTTTTAAAAAAGCACTGAAGAAAATATCTGTGTGAAAATCTGAACTTCCAAAGTGGGGAAATAATTGGATCAATGGTTTCATTATAGTTGGATGCTTTCTCCTCAGATAGGCGTATTACAAGACTCAGTCAAATAGTAAAGCCCACCTCCTGCATTTGAAAAGGAATTCCTTCCACAGAAATTCTTATTACATATCTATTATACAGTACATAACAAATTGTGTCTATTTAAAATTGTAAGTGCTGCCTTAGCCAGTTTTGCCCAGTGGATAGAGCATTGGCCTGAGGACTAAAGGATCCCGGGTTCAATTCCGACCAAGGGCACACGCCCGGGTTGCTAGCTCCATCCCCAGTAGGGAGTGTGCGGGAGGCAGCCGATCAATGATTCTCTCTCATCATTGATGTTTCTATCTCTCATTCTCCCTCCCTCTCTAAAATCAATAAAAAAATATTTTTTAAAATAAATAGTAAATAATAAATACATAAATAACAAATAAAAAATAAAATTATAAGTGCTTCATCTTAATTCTTCTAATTCCAGGAAGATTATCGAATCAATCACCAGAATCTTGGAGGTCTCCTGTTAAAGAAGCAGGAACATTGAGGGGATTGAGCTTTCCTGTCTTCAGAGACAGTGAGTAAGAAGGGACTGGGTCTAAGCACAGACTGAGGGACCTACACTTTCTTTTCTTTCTGAATCAGTGCTCAGAAATCCAACCTTTGCCTTTTGTATGACTCTGGAAGTGCCCAAAACACCAGCCCCTGAGGCCCCCTCCAAGGCCAAGCATGAACAGTTTGGGTCAGACCATGAGTTACCCTAGTGGCTCATGGCCCGTCACAGTGTGAACAAGAGGGGGTTGCGGTATCTCAAGGACGTGATCACAAATGCACCCCTGAGCAGCAACAAGCCTGCTGTGTGTATCACATGCTCAGAAAGCAAACTTTCAGCTGAGAGCAGCAGCCCTGGTCCCTTTCTGGCTTGTACCCACAGATGAAAAAAGAAAGGGAGTACCAGAGATCGAGTGAGTGGAGGGGCACAGAATTCTCGGGGTGCCTCCATTCACCTGCCCGCCCTTCATACCCACCGCGCCGGCCGGCATCCTGGAAAGAGCCCCGTTTCGGCTCAGAGACCCTCATGTCAGAACACCTGGGTAGTGAGTCACCTCTGTCTTCGAAGGACCCACCAAGGTGACAGCTGAGAGCTGATGTAATCTCTTCACCCAGCTTCCTGCCCAAGTGGCTAGAACCGCAAACTGCAGCTCGCGAGCCACATGCGGCTCGTTGGCCCCTTGAGTGTGGCTCTTCCACAAAATACCACGGCCTGGGAGAGTCTATTTTGAAGAAATGGCGTTAGAAGAAGTTTAAGTTTAAAAAATTTGGCTCTCAAAAGAAATTTCAATCGTTGTACTGTTGATATTTGGCTCTGTTGACTAATGAGTTTGCCAACCACTGGGCTAGAACACCAATCACACCCCCTTGCTGTCTGCTGGCCCAGCTCCATGAGGGGGAGGGGGCGGCAGCATGGTACCCCATCTACATGTGTCAGGGCCCTGCTTCATGCCTGTGGCGTTGCTTGATGATAAATATGGCAATTTCGCCTTTACCAATATTTACCTGCACCTCCAAGGGCCACAGGGAGGATTCACAAACACTTGGTTTCTCACAGAAACGCTCTGCAAAGGGGAAGGGGAGGGTCTCTTTCCCTTGTAGCCACCAGGAAAGCTCAGCGTTTTAATCTACCTTCACGTGGGTGAGGGTAAGGCTTGGACCTGGAAGCACGGGCCTCCCTTCCCCAGTTCTGCGGGAGATTCCAGCCGGCTACCCGCTACCCTAGGGACGGGCAGAAGGAAGTGACTGAGGACCAGTGGCCAAGAGAAGGGCAGTGTGTTTGTGACCTGGGAGATGGGAACTGTTCTCCTGGGGGTGGGAGTGGGGTTGGGGTGGGTTTGAAGTGGGGGTGTAGGGGAGACAGGTGCCTCTGGTTTGCTTCGAGCTGATGGTTTAGCAAGGAGCGTGGCAGAGGCAGTTCGGGGTCATTTCTGTGAACAGCGCCTCCAGTTGTCCTTGGCGTCCACAGGTGCTGAGATGCTCCTAGCTCAGTGCACAGGAAGTGCTGACCACGTGTGAAACCGACCCTTGTCGCAGGTCTAGTCTCGGAAGGGCCACTGCATGGGCCCCGGGGGTCTCTTCCTGTGGGCTCAGACTCCCCTTGGGGGCCCACTTTTGACACATACGCCATCCCACCTCTGCGTGGAGTGCAGTCATTTCCCGCAACAGAAAATGTCCAGAGTTGCTTCTGCAAACTGCAGATGTTGTCTACAGTACCCCATCCCCCACTCAAATCATGGGTGTCATGGAGACGGTGGTGACCTGAGCGGGAGGAAACATTATCTCTGGAAGAGCAGAGGAGCCCCCAAGGTGACTGTGGAGATCAGTCTGTTGAACCCAGAAACATCTCCCCCAAGAAAAATGATGCTGACTCAGCTGCAGAGAGACTCAGAGACTCCAGGAGGACTGGTATGCTACGGCTGAATAAAAGAGCATGTGGTCAGCCCTGGCCAGTTTGGCTCAGTGGATAGAGTGCTGGTCTGAAGACTAAAGGGTCCCGGGTTCAATTCTGACCAAGGGCATATGCCCAGGTTGTGGGCTCGATCCCCAGTAGGGGGTGTGCAGGCGGCAGCCGATCACTGATTCTCTCTGATCATTGATGTTTCTATCTCTCTCTCTCCCTCTCCCTTCCTCTCTGAAATCAATTATATATATAAAGAGTATGTGTTCAGAACCCATCACTAGGTCCTCGTTTTCTCTCCTTGTGAATTTTGTATGGTTTCAAGGCCCCATGCGAACAGCCCTTGCATGAAGTCTGCCTGCGTTCCTCCATCCCCAGCTGCCTCTGATCTTGCCCTTCTCCCACCACTCCCCAGGCCAGAGCCTGGGTTGGCTTCTTCTGTGGCACCCTCATACCCACTGAAGAACTGAATGATTGCAACACTTTAAAATGTTCTGACTTCAGGAGCAAGAAGTGGTCTTTATAGAACACCCAAGGAAATAACAAAGAAGAAAATTTTTAACAAGAATGAACCAGACTGAACGTATTTCCCTGCCTTCTAGAACACCCTTTTGGTGCTTCTGGACCATGGTTTACTTGAGGGGGCAGAGCACAGTGATGAAAAGTGTGGCTCTGGAGTTGGACTGCCTGAGTTGAAAGGCTCGGTGACCTTCAGCAAATCAGTTAACTTCTCTGAGCCTCAGTTTCTTTATCTGTAGAGTGGGGATATCCCTCACTGGTTTGTTGTGAATACAAATGTATCTAAAGCACTTAAACAGTGTCTGGCCCATGGAAGCACTATATTAGCATCCACCGTGTTCTTGCTTTATTCAGTCTTATGGACTTGAGCATATACTAGTAAAGGTCAATGTTACTACTCTAAGTATCACTGCATTGACCATCATGGGTTTGTATGGGTTGTTTTTTTTTTTTTTTAAGGATAAATGGAACTTCTGCACATTCTTAAGGTTTTTCTGTGTATGTCAAGTTCTATTGACATGGAACCAGTTTTAAAACCACTAGTGCCCGTCGACAAGGAATGATGGAGCATTTTGAGGCAGAGGAAGACCTATCAGGTCATAGAAGGCTCAGCAGTGTCCTACTCATCCACCTATTACTACTCTAGATAGTACTGGACTCTATGTCAAACCAAGACCCCATTCAGGCTAATACATTTGTGCAAAGAGCTATTAAAAGCAAACAAAACCAACAAAATAAAGCCAAAACAAAGAGTTTTGGTTTTTTTTTCCATTGAAAGCGGGAAATGCATGGGAGTTGTCTATGCTTTTAATATTAATTGTATTAGGTGGAAGTCGAAACAGATGTCATATTCTCACTCCCCCACAAATCCAATAAACACCAGAGTTCTGTTGTTTTAAAACAGGCAAAAGTGCTCCAGCGGCTCTCAAACCAACAAAGGAACAAATGTCACAATATGTACTGCTTTGCAAAGTGCTGTCGAAAACAGAACTACAACATTCCTGACGTCAAGTGGCTGCCCCAGAAGCGAGTGATGGCACTGGGGCGGGGAGCAGGAGGAAGTGCCCTGGAAGCTGAGTGGACAGAGTGTGCAAAGTGTGACTTAAACCCCCCAATTTTAAGGAAGTAGATGGAGATGAGCAGTTTCTAGAATAGAAGCCCTTCCTACCAACATGTCAGGGGTAAAACGAAACTCACAACAAGTACAAAGAAGAAAATAAGCATTATTTGCTATCTCTTCCCTCACTGATAACACTATGAATATGTGTTTTACATCATCGAAATTATGTGATACATACAATTTTTTACCCTTTTTTCACTATTACATCAAAAAAGTTATCCCACATAATTAAAAATTGCCCACAAACATCACTTTTAAGAACTATAAAGTATTTGTAGATGATACCATAATTTTCTTATTTCTTTATTGGTAGATATTTGCCCCAATTTTTCTTTCCTTTTTATTGATTTCAGAGAGAGGAAGGGAGAGAGAGAGAGAGAGAGGGAAAGAAACATTAATGATGAGAATCATCCATCGATCAGCTACTTCCCGCACACCCCCCACTGAGGACTGAGCCCGCAACCCAGGCATGTGTCCCAACTGGGAATAGAACTGGTGACCTCCTTGTTCATGGGTTGACTCTCAACTACTAAGCCACACCAGCCAGACCCAAATTTTCAATATTATAAATAATACATCAATAAAACCACTGTGTATCCTACCTATGTTTTCCAGAGATATACTTCTCTCTTAACTTTTCCTTGTAAACACCCAGAAATAACTATGACAAATTTTGGAAAAGAGAAAACACTCATATTGTTATGAAAATAGAGGTTAATGGGCTGGTAAAATGCAAAGATATTATATTATAACATATCACATTATTAGAATATAATTTTACCCACAAACTTGAGGATATTTGGATCATTTAATTATTTCCCAAATTATCTACAATGAATATATATTACTTTATAACCAAGAAAATGACAAAAAGAGGATAATTTGTGAAAAAAAAATACAGAAAGTGTCAATTCAGGTTGGCCAATATATGTGTAATAGGAGTTTCAAAAAAGAAGAGGAGTGAAAATGGAGAACATTATCAAAGAAGTACCAGAAAAAGATTCTCCCAGGGCTGAAGAAAGACAAAAGGATTAGTCTGAAAAATCCTGAGTACCCGGTACAATGAACAAAGAACAATTCATAGAAGCAACCTCATGGAATTTCAGAGTTCCGATAATAAAAAGAGATCCTAAAACACTCAGCGAGAGATAAGAAACAGATAACCAACGAAAGACTAAGTCATTCTTCTCATCAGCAACATTGAGGCTTGAAGATAATGGAGCAACTACCTTCAAAGTCCATAGAAATAATTTTGTACCTAGAATTTGATATCTTGCCAAATGATGGATCCGGTGTCATGCAGGAACTTGGACTCCCATATAGTTTTTGGAAATAAAATTACTTGATGATGTACAACCCAAGCAAGAAAAGACTATGAGAATTAAAACCAATTTAACCAGACTCGAAAGGCAATTTGAAGAAACTCCATTATAAATGCACAGTTATCCTAGCCGAAGGTCTGTATATTTGGAGCAAATAAATGATATTATTAAAGAGCTGGAAGGTATTTGTAATATTATAAAGAAGATACATGCTTCTTTGTCAATCAAGTAAAAATTCCAGAAAGTAGTAAGTTATGAACACACACACACACACACACACACACACACACACATATCATGGCCCAAATATAAAGCCAACCAATATGTATGATTTTGTACAGTTGATGGAGTCTAAGAAAAGAAGACCCACTTGGCCTTGACATTGAAACATTCCCCTCTACAGATCCCAACATAATACCTGCTTCTGTAGAGACTAATATTTACAATATCTGTACTTTAAATACAGCTTGTTCATTGGCTTTCAATGATCAGACTTAACTGACAGAACATGGAGAACAAATTTACAAATTTGCTATAAGCCTTGGCAACCTTACAGAGGTGGTATAGCTGAGAGAGGGTGAGGAGTAGACGGGAGAGAAGCAGTGGACGGAAAAAGGGGGGTATTAATTTTCCATCTTACATAGAGGGGGGAACCAAGAGTTACCACCAACAATTAATGGGTCAATAAACAGAAATTGAATATTCTGTAAAATCATAAGGTTAACCATCAGAAGAAATAAAAATACACAACTATTCATGATTTGCAGGTGAGAGAAGGGGATCGATAAGTGAATAAGTTTCTCACCTATCACAGCTAAAATTCTTTCAATAATGCTTGGAGCTGATAATTGAAGACATAAGTGTAGTATGCTACTTAGCACTATCAAGCTAAATGCCAGAAGAAATAGAAACAGAAAGAATCAAATGAAGAAATCTATTAGGAGGAAACTAGGAAATGAATGGGAAAGAAAACTTACTTTTTATGGTGTTCTATGTGGTTTTAATGTTTATTTCCAGGCAACTATATTTTAATAATTAAAAAGCAAAATAAGAAAAATACCAAAGGATTTTAAAGTAGTAGATATGCATCAGGTCAATAGGTGTTTTTTCCCTCTGTTTTCTAATTATACTGTATGTAATATGGTATTTGTTATTTCCATAATGGAAAAATTCATGAAGAAAAGATAAATAATTAATGCATCATTTTTATCACATCATGGTTAGAAGTTGTAGGAAATGAGGATGACGAGGCAAAGAAATGCATCTAAAATATCCAAGGGAGGATTTTCTACAATGGTCATGAAGGCCAGGCTAGCTGTGCGATCTTGGCTAAGTCACTTAGCTCCTCTGGTCTCAGTTTACACCCCTGAAACACTGAGGAGTTGCCTTTAGAAATTTTCAGGCCAAGTTCGGCTCCCAGAACGTATGAATCTCTGAATTTCCAGCAACTGTGAGCATTGCCATTGAGATCAGTGACCCAGGCAATCTTGACTACAAAATAACTGGCTCCTCTTTTCTGTTGTTGAGGGGCTGTTTCCTCTTGGAAGGTGAAGCTGTGAGGTGCTGCAAACCTCATGTTTTTCTAACAGAATTGCAGTTGTTTGCTCCAACAACAAGTACAAGGTTCACATAGATTATTTGCCCTGGTGTGTGCTCAGAAAAAGGCCAAAGGCCTTGCCGTGAGGACCAAGGATGTACCCCAGGTCCGACTCAAGCCCTCGAAGAAACCTGTCATCATTGGGGCTGTCACTGTTTTACAAGAAACACAGGAAGTGTGTTGAAAGCCATAACCACAATAAAACTGCCACATCAATCCAGGAGGTATCTTTTAAACACGGGAAATCATGCACCACCAGGACCCGGCTAGAACCAGATCCCGCTGCCTGCGGGGTTCACCATCTCTCTAAGTCTTGGCATTTCATCCACATTGAAGTTCTGCCTCTAGTAGGTTATTAACAACAGCAACAAAACAGAAATGAAAATAGAAAGTTTGTGGTGAGATCAAGTAACAGATGACAGTTCATTTGCTTTTAGTAATAGTGTCTGAAATTGTCCGGTCAGGTTTTGAACACTGAGGGGCAGTATCTAAGGAATATCTACAGGTCAGTGGTAGAGTCTATACTCTTGCCATAGGAAGCATGGTCCCCAGAGCAGTGGCATCCTGGGAAGCTTTCACATGTACAGAAGTTTAGGCCCCAAACAGACATGCCCAATCAGACACGGCCTTTTACCAAAATCTCCAGGTGACACTTTTGGGCAATAAAGTTTGAGAGATGCTGGTATACAAGACCTGTGAAGTCCACACACCTACCCACATCAAAAACTGAGGATTTAACTATACACAAGGTCAAGTACCTAAGTCCACAAAGCTCTACAAGGAAGATGATTTTTGTTGTTGTTATTCTTATTATTCCTCCCATGTACAGATGAGGAAACTTGGGTTAACATCAGCAGGACTGGGCTACCAGGAGCTTGCAGAGAAGGCTTAGAGAAGTTAGAAACTTGCCCAAGGTCATAGGTAGCAAAGGGCAGAATTGAGATTTGAAACAAGATCCCTTTAAATCCCAGACTCATGTTCTTAGCCATTACTTTCAGTTGCCTCGCTAGAGTTGAATGTTTTCAAGGGACTCCAGCAGGCTGATATACAGGCTGCCACCATTGAATCCAGTTGGTAGCATGTCAAGAACCGTTTTCCAGAAGATCAACCTTAGGAGACATCCTCGGGAAGCTTCTTTCTCACCCCTCCCCCGACCATCAGGGGTAGATATGGATGTTCTGGGAGGGATCCTGCCAGAGAGTGTGACCCTTCTAGGCAATTGAGTCTGAGTTAGCCAGCCCCAGAATAAAGCCTAAGAAACGCCTGTGTTTAAAAACAGAAGGCAAAGCTTCCGGGAAGGATGACCTATTTTATGATACCTTATGGTTTCAGAATGACTGTGGGTCCCTTCACCTACCTCCTGTGGGCTAAACACCATCATCTACCCTTTGACACTATTGGGTCTAGAGACAGAAGGGTAGGGGGTGGAGGCAATTGCAGCTGACAGGAACCTTGATTTTCAAGAACCTAGGTTCCCGGCCAAGGTTCCCCGAGCCCCTCATGGTATGACTTGGGGACATAAGGGTTTTCTAGAAAGTCATGCATGCTTTTCCTGGGAGGGAAGTGGGAGGACCCAACAGCGACCTTCTCAGCAGTCCATTCTTCAGCCCCACTTACTTGGTGACACCATATGGGGTTCATCTTCTCTATTTGCAAGAACTAGATTCAACTGCAAACAATAGAAATGATGATGATCAGGATGATTGTGATGATGGCTTAAATCAATGCTCTTCGAAGCATCATGTGCTCATGAATCACCTGTGAACCTTGTTGAAGTACAGATTCTGATTCAAAAGGTCCAGGGCCGGCCCTGAAGTTCAGCATTCCTCACAGGCTCCTGGGGTGCCCGTGCTGCTGGACCACAAAACACACTGAGAAGTGAGGGCTTCAGCAAGACAAAAGCTTATTCCTCACTTAGGTCCAGAGTACCTGGAGGCTGACCCTCCAGCTCTAGGGCACCATAGCAGCATCAGAGGCTCTAACTCTGAGCTCTCTGCTCTTCCCTCTTCAGCACGTGGCTTCCATCCTTAAGATCACCTAGCGATCCAAGAAGGATCCTGGAGACCCAGCCCGCCCAGCCGTGCTGCAAACCTGCAGAAGAGTTTCTACTAACCAAACCAGCTCCTCTGAAAGAAGGTATGCGGGCCTTCTGCTTTGTCCCTTGGCCACCCCTAACCCGCAGAGAGTCTGAAAATTGGGTTTCTTTTCCTAAAAGAGGGCAGAATGAGGGCTGATGGGCAATTAGGATGTCTGCCCATCTCTCCATCCCACCCATCTTTCCATCATTTTGAAACTTTAGAGGAATACGACCTTGGCAGCCCCTCTTTTCCAGAAATTACTCTGGGGAAGAAGAAGCTGGGCCCCACTGTGCATTGTCTGGATGACTGTGAGCCATGGGTAGGAGCCAGTGAGAATGAATGAAAACATGCTGACAGCAGGGCAGCAGGGAAGATGAATCCAGCGGAGTGGTCTGAAATCTGCTAGAGTCAGGCAGAAAAGTGAAAGATCATGGGCAGACCTTGTACCCCACATTTGAAAACTGTCTTTGGTCTTGCTTCTGACACTTAAGCTCTACTTTGCACCCCCATGTACCTGACAGTCTCTTTTAGTCTCCTTGGAACACAAGTCCTTTCTTCCATGTCCCAGCTGGGCTCTTCCCAATCTCCCTCCATACCCAGAAGTGCTCCAGCCAAAGCCTGGAGCCTCACTTTTGGCTCATGCCACTAGCACCTGGTCTTAACCCATTCTGAGGTCCCTTATCATGCTTTCACTAGAACCTCTGGTGCTAAAACCTGCCAGAATCATCAGAAGTGGCTGCAGCCAATTCCTTAATGCTTTAGGTGTGTTGTTGTTTTTCTATGCCCAATGCCCCTTTGACTGAAACTGCCTAGCATACAGCCCCCAACCCACCTACCCACCTACCTAGGGAAAGCAGTTATGGGATAACTTTTGGACCGGAGTGACCACAGAAGGGACCAGGAGTGGACACCCTACTATAGATTGCTAGTGGCTTATGACATGGTCTGATGCAAAGGGAGCTGACAAAACTAAAGTGATAACATTCATTGAGCCAATCAGAGTCCCTCACCAGGGAATTTAACATGAAGTTACTGGATAGAAAGAGGCAGTTGTGGTTGCCATGGAGTCAGATTAAGGATACCTCAAACTCCCATTGATGATGTCCCCAGCTCTCAACACCACTGAGCTTGGAATTTCCAACCTGGTGTTGTTCATCCTGCTTGTTATCTAGGAACTCCACAGATATTCAGACAGACACAGTTGACATCCTTTTCTATTCATCTAGTGAAAATGACCTGTGACATCTTGTGATGTATACAGTTAATGCTGTGCGAGTCTCTGGTTTTGATGGCTGCCCTGCCATAGTATATGTCCCTTCCTGGCTGAAACTGCCCTTCCCACAGGTATTCTCTGTGGTAAGATGGTCACTGATTGGGCCAAAGGACCCCAACCATCGGCTTTCCAGTTGAGGCTGCTGACTCGTGTTTTCCTAAAGGTAACAGTGGCTCAGCTGCCATGGTCAAACCCCAGTCACATGGTTAAAACAAATCTATGTTTCCTTTTTTCTCTTGTGGAAGTCTACACTAGTATGGCAGCTCTATTCTGCAAAGGTGTCAGGGACCCAGGCACTCTCTATCTTGTTGCTCTGCCAACTCTATAGTTTTGTCCTCATCTTCACTGTCCAAGATGGCTTGCAGCATCCACATTCCAGTAAGTAGGAAAGGAAAAAGGACCCTGGAGGACATGCCCCTTCCCTTTAAAAGCTTAACCTGAAAGTTGCATAGATAACTTGTACTCGCATCCCATGGACAAAAACATGAGCATATGGCCACACCCAGGTGCAAGGAAGGCTGGGAAATGTTAGTCCTATACTAGTCAGCTATGTGCCTAGTTAAAAAATCGGGGTTCATATAAAGTAGGGTTACAGTTGTGAGTATACAAAACACAGAGTTTATTATTTATTAATTATTGTAATATTTTCCATACAAACAACCATAAACCTACTTTTGCCCCACCCTGTATTCTGTGCCTAGCTAAAAATTAGAAGTCCTATTATTTTGAAAGAGAATGAATAAGAGGGGGCATGTCCAGTCTCTGCTGGTCAGACCAGCTCTGTCTAGAGTCTGGGCCTGAAGAAACCAGAGATGTAAGAGGAGAGTAAGAGGAGATAGATGGTGACAGGCAAAAAGAGTCACAGCCATGAGGCCCATGAAAGCATTCAAGAGCATGGATACACCCCAAACCACCTGTGACACCAGACAGCTCCCACTCCTGCTCTCTGCTCTCCCACAAGGTGTCCTCTTGGAAAACTCCCTTCTCTTAAGGAGCGTGAGACACTCAGAAGTCTTTGCTGCAGGTCCAGGGCAGTCCTGTTGGAGGTGAGGAGCGAACAGTGTTTTAACAATGGTCCCATTCTCCAGATGAGATAGCTAAACCCTAGGTGCTTCATCATCTGTCCTCAGGCAAAGGAGAAAACTGCATGAGAATCTGCTGCTTCAGCCTCTAGGTCAGAGATGAAAACAAGCCATCGGTACACGTACACAATGCTATCTGGCTTCCTCTGTGTGGAAAGTGCTGATAGGAATCGAGAGGGTCCTGTTTGCCGAGACCACAAGCTCCGGGTAAGTCAGTGTAGAAATACATCAATAGATGAGATGTGAAGCTGGGTATGTAAATAAACACTGAACACCTGACACACAGGCCTCACTGAGGCTCCGAATGTGTGAGGCCTTTCTGGAGACCACTGAGCAGTTAGCCACAGTGCACACAGTAGGGCCTGCGGACAGGTGGGAAAGGAGAATGCGGTCAGGACCTGGGCCCCAGCTAGCGCCACGGGGACAAGATTAGTCTCAGGTCCTGGGGCCAGAAGTCCTTCTCAGAAGGCAGAAATAGTTCCTGAAGAGGATGGCCAGTATGATACCTTCCCTGACAATATAACTTTCAAAAGCAAGACACCCAAATCACTTCTCAGGCCTTAATTGATTTGCAATATGCCTGATCTGGCAGTGGGCAAGTCCAGAGGTCATAGGCAACCTGCAGCCCCGAGTGGGGGCGTCTGCCAGACACACTGGCCACAGGCCACCTGCACTGGAATTCTGAGGTCTCTGTTTGGGCCTGGGTAGACCCCGGGTTTGGATTGAGACACACTGGGCAGCATGGGGAGGACACAGTGGGTGACCATAGTCCATATCAGCAAGCACCAGGGACTCCAGCAGCACAGGGCTCCCACAAAGAGTGAAAGTTTGGTCCTGTTCAGCAACTACTGACTACTGTTGACGGTGAAAAAATTAATCAGATACTTAACTTTCACCAGCATGAGCAAAAAAGGGAATCTGTGGGCTGCATAACCAACCCGCGCAAAGTACGGCGGTACAGCTGGACCCAGGGGGGACGGCCAGATTCAGAGATTCAGCTATTATCCAGACTTTCTCCCCAGTTTGGGCTGCTATAAAAAAAAAAATACCACAGATTTGGTGGTTTAAACAGCAGGCATTTCTTTCTCACAGCCCTGGAGGCCAGGAAGCCTAAGATGAAGAAACTAGCATGTTCAGTGCGTGGGGAGAGACAGCTGCCTGGCTTGTAGAAGGCCGCCTTCTTGCTGTGTCCTTGCCTGGTCTCTTCTCTGTGTGAGTGCACATGGGGAGAGAGCGTGAGCTCTGGTGTCTCTTCCTCTTCCTAGAAGTGTGCTAATCCCATCATGGGGGCCCCAGCCTCTTGACCTCATCCAAACCTAATTGCCTCCCAAAGGCCCCACCTCCTAATTTAGTCACATTAGGGTTAGGACTTCAACATATGAATTTGGTGAGGGAGGGGTATGGGATATAACCATTCAGTGCATGACTTAGGTCTCTGATTTTCTTTGCATTTTGAATTCATTCTCACAATGTAGCTTTCCCCCTCAAGGCAAAAGTCATGAATGCATGCAGCTTTGGACCTAAATACTATCGAGGAGAGAGAGTGTCCTCATCAACTCTGGCTTGAAAAATGCCTCCAGGCAGTCTCTTGATTGGCTTTGCAAGCCCCTTGCCTATTCCTGGACAATCACTTTGACCAAAAGGATGTGGCTACTATGATTGGCCCAAGCAGGTCACTGATGGTTGGACTGGGAAGAAGCAGCTTGCCCCCCAAATGAGGAGTGCTGCTGGAGGCCTGCCCAGGATCAGATGCCCATTGCTAAGGGAGCTGAGGGTGAAAGGGATGAAGTGGGAGCTGTGCTGAGCTAGCGAGTGGCACTAATGGGGAATCTGTGAGAGATGCCTGGGGTGCCTAGAAGTAATTCAGGGGATGTAGTTTGTAAAGGGCTGAAAACCATGGAATAATGTCTTGTAAGCCAAAAACATGCAGTTTATTCCTATTAATATAGAGATTGGGGTGTTCTGGTGCTATGATATCTACCATTGACTTTGAAATTCTTTATCACTGGAAGTGCAATCTAAGGGTGAGTGGCTCCTTTTAATCCACACCCTAGAGGACTCCTGTCACCCTAACTATGGTGACTCTAGCAGTGGTCAATAGAATGTAATCAGAAGGCCATTTGTGAGGCAATCCCTCTTCTGGGTATCTACCCCAAAATTTTGAAAACATTTATTCATAGAGATAAATGTACCCCTATGTCCATTTTAGCATTATTCATAGTGGCCAAGACATGGAAATAACCAAAGTGTCCTTCAATAGATGTTTGGATATATATATATATATATATATATATATATATATATATATATATATATATAACAGAATACTACTCAGCCATAGGAAAGATAAAATATTGCCTTTTGCAACAACATGGATGGATCTTGAGAATATCATGCTAAGCAAAATAAATCAGATGGGGAAAGTCAAGAACCATATGATTTCACTCATATTTGGGATATAAAAGCAACAAATGAACAAACAAACAAACAAAAACTTATAGACACAGACAACAATATGGTGATTACCAGAGAGTAAGAGGGATAGGGTAGAAGAGGGTAAAGGGGGTCACATATATGGTGACAGAAGGAGAGTTGACTTTGGGTGGTAGGCACACAATGCAATATACAGATGATGTATCATAGAATTGTACACTTGAAACCTATATAATCTTATTAACTATTGTCACCCCAATAAATTTAATAAAATTTTTAAAAATATTTTTATTGATTTCAAAGAGGAAGGGAGATGGAGGTAGAAACATCAATGATGAGAGAGAATCATTGATCAGCTACCTCCTGCAATCCCCTGGGGACTGAGCCCACAACCCAGGCATATGCCCTGACTGGGAATCGAACCTCCACCTCCTGGTTCATAGGTCTACACTCAACCACTGAGCCATGCTGGCTGGGCTTAATAAAATTTTGAAAAGAAGGCCATAGGCCAGAGGTACTCCCACAAGTGCTTCAGCTATCTTTATCTCTGATCAATACCAGAGGTCTTGTTAATTAGCATAATGCATGGAGAGATGGGCTTTCATTGGTGATACATGAAGAAACTCCACAATACATAGAAACAGGGATTAGACTCTAGTGAGCCTTCCTCCTCCCCTCTTAGGAACGCTGCCCATGGCTATGCCCAGCTGCTGATTCCAGAGAATATGGGCCAGCCTGAGTCTGACTGGGTGGTGCGCCAATCCCACTATGAGAGTCTTGTCACATTTGCCCCAAGTGAAACTTTCTTTCATGCACAGAGCTCCCTACAGAAGAGAGAGTTTGGACTTTGTCAAGCACACAAGGCGGAGTGATTGATTTGTGCCTACTTGCTGTTAAACATCTGTTTGAGGGAAGAACTCAGCCTGAGACTTGCTTGTCTGGGGACCTGGAGCAAGGCTGCAGGGAGGAGCTGGCCCTTGACTCCTGTAACTAGTGGTGGCTGCTGATAGTAACCAAGAGGAACCCCAGGGTTCTATGTGGCCAAAGTGGGGAGTAGGAGGTGCCCTTGCAAGCCCAGGGGCTTATCAGTTTTCCTCAGAAAGATCTGTCACGCATTAGGTCTTAGGGTTCCAGCTGGGGCAGGAGTCCAACCCCCAAAGGTGGGGAAAAGCTGTTAGGTACAAGGCAGGACCTACTCAGAGTGAGACTGAGAAATGAACAGGTGTCCATGAGGCAGAGAGGAGGCGACTCAAGAAATGAGGCAAAAGCCCAGTAGCCAGAACTGGAGGATGACCTTGGGACCCAAGGATGACCTTGAATGTGGGCCTCAGAGTGGGCCGCAGCCTCCTTAGAGACCTGGCAGAGGGGAGCTTGAAGGAAATGTTGGATGGGGCGGGGAGGGGGCTGCAGAGACTGAAACCAGGCCCAGGCTGGCAGCTCTCTACCAACCCAGGGACACCCGGACCACCCCAAGGAAAAGCAAAGAGATTGGAACTCCTGATGCCTCACTCTAGCGACAGCTTTGAATCATGAACCTTTTTCTGCACTGACCACCATGTTAAAGATAATTGCAAAGACTATGGAGAAACATCTCTGTAGCTGCTGGCATGAAAGCTTCTTTGAGAAGAAAGGGTCTTTGAGAAGTCTGCTTTTCAAAGGGTGGAAAGGGAGTTTCCAGCCTCGACTTTGAACCCCTCCTACGTTTTCTGGAGAAGGAAGGGGCTTTTCTGGAACACAAAGGAGGGAGGAGGAAGGGGAGGGCTGGTGTTGAGGTCAAAAAGACAAGGAAGAGAAGAGAGTTGCCTACACAGCCCAGAGGAAGGTCTCAACAAACCTGCTGGACACATATGTGTGAGGTTAACTTGCCCTGCTTCCCCCCTCTCCCCACAAGCCCCTGAAATCTTTAGCAAATTCCCCACTGCTCATTAATGCATGTGTACCTCCTACCCCTCCCCCCACTCTGCCCCTTAACTTCACTCCAGGTCACCAGAAGAGCAAGTCTCAGAATGAATTCTGCCCCCAAATACTGATATTTGTTAGCAAGCAGGAAATCCTTTGAAGTGCAAGGAAATCATTTGGGGCCACAGAGAGGTGGTGAGGATGAAAACAGAGACCTCAAGCGAAGATGAACATATCTTAGTGAGAACTGATGTAGATGCCTTTCTGTATATTTCTTTATATACGCCTAGTACTTCATTCCAAATCTTATTGGAGGCAGGGACTACTTATTTTGCTTTCACAATCGCATGTGACCTCACTCCCCAACCAGCAGGGGAGAAATATGTTAAAACGTGAACAGCATACAAATGAGCCTTCTGCACTGTGAAACATGAAAGGTTTGACTTGAAGGTATAACTATGGGATGTTGTACCTCCCAAACCAAGCATTTCCCCCCAAAGTGTCCAACAGGAAGATCTACATGGAGATGCCCTGGAGGAGACACAAAGGGAGGGGCAGGCTTCATCTGTCCAGCTGCAGGGGAGGGAGGAGGTCCGGTCCAGCTGCAGGAGCAGAGTGTCCGGCATCTGCATGGTACAACACACAGAAACCAGGTGAGCATCCGGTGCTGGGGTCCGGCCAGCCATGCACCAAGAGGTGCAGAACTCAACTCAAGAAAGAGGACCCCAACAACAGAGCCTTCCAAATTCAGGAAGGTGGCAAGTGTGGGTAGAAGGGCATCTGGGACAACAGTAGGTTAAAAGGCTGCAGCCACTGGAGTGAGATTTGGGAAGAGCAGAGGACTCCAGCCCTGAGAAGAAACTGAGGATAACAGGAGCAATAAGAGTGGGTTCTGGAGGGACTGAGCCTGTGACAGGTGGAGGTTAGGGACGGAGAGTGAGAGAAAATCCCAGTTACCGGAAACCACGTCAGGTCAGGGCACACTGCCCATTCCTGAGGCTTAGGCCTGGCATGTGAGTTAAATCTCTTTGAAGGTTCCTTCCTAAAGTCAGGGCTAATGCTAGAAACAGAAGGTTTTTATTTTTTTCATTTTTTAATAGATTTCAGAGAGAAAGGGAGAGGGAGAGAGAGATAGAAACATCAATGATGAGAGAGAATCATTGATCGGCTGCCTCCTGCATGCCCCATACTGGGGATTGAGCCCAAAACCCAGGCCTGTGCCCTGACCAAGAATTGAACCGTGACCTCCTGATTGGTAGGTTGATGCTCAACCATTGAACCATGCTGGCCAGAAGGAGTATTTTAATTAGGAGGCATTTAGCTGCAAGTAACCAGAAGCTGAATTAAAAGTGACTTTAACAAGAAGGAGATCATTGACTCACAAATGAAAGGACAGTAGAGCAGGCCTATGGTTGACCAATACAGTGGCTCCAACTCCACTTTTTGGTGACTTTTTTTTACTCTGCCTGTCATGGGATGGTGGCTTCATCTGCAGGCTTCATCCTGCCATGCTGGTCTTGGGTGTGGACAGAGCGACATTGCAGGCTCAGCTTCCTTTGGGCTATGAACCATGTGGGCAGGATAGACACCTGCACAAAATTATTCTTCTGTTAGGAAGAAGGAAGGAAATGATACCAAGGGCAGGATGAAGTGCAGGTGGGTGGCTGACTTGGGTTCTTCCTACTGATCCTCTGACTAGCTGTGTGAGCTGGGGGAAGCCACTTCCGCTCTCGAGGTCTCATCTGATAACAAAGAGATTGTTCTAGAGAATCTTTAAGTGGTCTTGGACTCTATCCAATGAGATGTTCATGGATTACTCAATGCAGGCCTTCGAGTGTGGGAAACGATTCTAGTCGTTTGTGGAAGATGGTACTTCCCAGAGATGACCCCAGCAACTTCTCCATCCCACACACTCATCTGCAGTGGAACCTTGCCACTCCACCATCAGGAGACGGAGTCTAATTCTCAGCCCCTTGAATCTATGCTAGCCTGATGACTCGCCTGGACCCAGCGGGCCACAGTAGCTTATACCTAATAAACTGTAGGACAAGTGACACTGAAAAGGCCATGCAGTCTCCAGTTGGTTCTCTCAGAACACCAGCTGCAGGAGAATCCAGCGCCATATAAGAAACCCAGCTACTCTGAGATGGCCTTGCTGGAGAGGCCCTGCAAGGCATTCATGTGGACAGCTCAGCTGAGCTTCCAGCCCAGAGCCAGCATCAGCTGCCCACAGTGAGTGTGCGCCACCTTGGACCTCCTGCCCAGGCTGACCTTCAGATGATTGAACCCTCAGCTGACATCAGATCGCAGCTCCATGAGACATCCCACAGGATAGTCCCGCTAAGCCTGTCCAGAATTCCTAACCCAGAATATCAAGAGCAAAAGAAGATGATTGCCGTCTTCACCCTTACGTTTCAGAGTGATTTGTTATGCATCAGTGGTAACCAGGATATCCTTAGAGTGGAGTGGGCATAAGTGAACCAGGAAAGATTTAGACTCAACTTTGAGAAGTTGTTTCTGATAGTTGCAAAGCATTGAAAATATTTTGATTCTTTTTTTATGGCTACTTACGAAATCAGGAGGAGAGATTCTTTGAGGAATGACCTGGGGGAGTCTTGCCAGGAGGTCATAACAATGACCTTCTCATTTAGGCAGCCCTTTGGAGTTTGGGAAGGGCAAATGAACTCATTTGAATGTCAGAACGAAGGGCTAGGGCACAATTCAAGCCCCATCTTTATTCAGTCCCCCTCCTGGAATTCCTGATCCTTGCCCACCTGTTTTTCTTAGAGAAGACTAATGGATGAGCAAAACCTCCCTTCAGTGAGCACCCATATGTAATGGGCCAACTTCCTAATCGTCTCCACATTATACTTTCACATGGGGACAGCAAAGAAGGCTGGAGGCCTCTGAGCTACAAGTTTCCTTGTTGGCCCTCCTGTGTTCCTCTGATGGTCTCAGGGTCCAGCCCCAGCAGCCCCTAGTACAGCTGTTTTTAGCAGCTGCTGCCTTGGCCCTTAGCAGAAGCACCTTTGATTAATGGTTTTTCTTGAAGTTATACAAACAAAACCAATGATGGCTCTGTGAGGCGGGCAGAGCAGATGTTATTAACACTATCGTGGTAGCCAGCCTTTGAGATGGCTCCCGATAGTTTGTACCTCCTGGTATTCTCATCCTTCAACAGGTTGACTTGGGAAACAAATGGGATAGAGTTTAACTTTAGAGGCTATGTCATAATCGAGTGTGGCTTCTGTCTTGCTCTCTCAGATTGCTCACTCTGGGAAAGGCCAGCTACCATGTCAGGAGGACCCTCAAGCAGCCCCATGGAGAGACTCCTGCCAATAGCCATGTGAGTGAGCTGTCAGTAAGCAGATCCTCCAGCCCCAGTCCAGCCTTCAGATGACTGGGGCCCCAGCAGACACCTTGACCCCATCTCATGAAAGATCATGAGCCAAAACCACACAACTGAGTTGCTCCTAAATTCCTGACCTAAGAAAATTGTTTGAGATAATAAATGTTTATTATTTAAGTATTTATTAAATCTTTATTAAATATATTTATTAAATCATATATATGATTTCAGGGAGGAAAGGAGAGGGAGAGAGAGCTAGAAACATCAATGATGAGAGAAAATCATTGCTCAGCTGCCTCCTGCATACCCCCCACTGGGGATTGAGCCCACAACCCGGGCATGTGCCCTGACCAGGAATCTAACTGTGATCTCCTGGTTCATAGGTCGATGCTCAACCACTGAGCCACGCTGGCCAGGTTAAACTACTAAGTTTTAAGGAATTTAAAAAAGAGTAATAAGTAATTACAAGTGAGAAGCTGAGGCTCAGAGTCATACAGTGACTAGCCCAAAGTGGCAGAGCTGGAACTGGGAAGAGTGCCCTCATCTTGTGCTGCTGATTCATTCAGACAGGTTCTGTTAGCCCATGACTCAGCCATTCTGTAATTTAGCCCCAGAAGAGGGGGAGATGAGGCTGCAGGCATAGAGCAGTGGCGGCCCAAGCAACCCTGCCACACTCAGGCCGCAGACCCACACGGCTCCTCCCCAGGAATCCAGGGCTAGGGAGAGTGGCTGAGACCCTTGGCCCCCACTTGCATGGGGTCTCCATGATGAGGAGAAACAAGCCAGCATCCGGACCTTCTCACCTGGTCAGACCCACGCACACGTGTTCTGGGCCTCAGCCCTGTCCACTAAGGACACAATTGCTGAGCCAGGATGCTGCAATCCTGCTGGGCTGTGGCGCAGATGTGTGTGGGGGGACTAGGGCCTAAGATCCCTGACGAGGACTCAGGGTCTGGCCTGGTCTCCAGTGCCCTCACTGCTGACTCAGGTGTCCTCTTTAGAGAAGTCACTCCCGTGAAGGGTGCTTTCAGTTCCCATGTGAATCACTGGCCACATGATGACCGGTCACCCTGCCGCAGGCTGTGCCTGTGGCCTACGTGAGCTCTCAGCGGTGACAGTGTGGGTTGGTCATGCGGTCAGCATGGGGCAAGTCTATCTGGCTGTTTCTTCATCCTTCCAGCTAAATGGGACTTATTCCAGCAAGAGCCACTATGCTCTTTCCACCCCCTGCATAGAACTGGGTTTGGGCAGGTCAAGAGGATGGTTTAAAACAAAGGGTAAGCAGTTGCTGCTTGTCTTCAGGGTCTCAAGTCTGGCTGTCGGCGCTGTGGAGGGAGCACCAGATAGAGGCCTAAAGCAGGGGCTGGGATTGGCAGCAGGAAGTGGAGAAATGCTCACAGGGTGGGCATAGGATGCGGCGGGGAGCAGCCCCTTGGCTGTGCAGACCTGTGGAAGGAAGCAGGGAGAGACCCAAGGTGACGTTTCTTGATAAAGGACCTCAACAGCCCAGCGGAGGGTCTTATGCCCATGACCTTGTGTGGCATTCAAGGACTTCCATGACAGAAGAGGAAAAATCCAGTTATAGGAGACCTGGGTTCTAATCTACTCAAGATTCCATCACTTGGATAACCTTGGAAAAGTTGTTGGCCAATCTGGGCCTCGGTTTCTTCATGAGTCAGGTCAAGCAAATGGTATTCAGACTGGGTTCCCTGGAACCCTAGGGTTCTGCAGACCTACCTTAGAGTTTGCCATTAGGAGGGAGCCTCTAAACCAGTGCTGTCCAATAGAAATATAAAGTGAGTCACATGTACAATTTTAAAAATTTTTAGTAGCCACATTTTAAAAAATCTAAAAACAAATAGGTAGAATTAATATTAATAGTACCTTTCAACATATAACCAATTTATTAAGTTTCTTAAGACATTTTAAATTCCACGCTTTGTACTAATTTTTCAATATTTGGTGTATAATTTGTGCTTAAGCACAACTCAATTCGGACCAGCCACTCTTCCAGTGCTCCTTAGCTGACCTGTGCAAAGGCGGAATCAAGGCTTTAAGAGCAGAAGCCTCCCCCTGGTGGACAAAGCGGAAAGTACAGGAGAGACCAAAGGATTTAAATGAGTAAAACACCTGAAAGCACAGAGAAGACTGATAAGTTGGGGGCGGCGGTGGCTCAGTCCAGCCAGAGCGTAAAGGTAGGGGAAGGAGTGTATCAGAGAGGTCATGAACTCACTTGGCTTCCTCCAGCATCATGGGTTTTCATGACATCGAGTCAAGGTCTCAGTTCCTTGATTGAATGATAATGTATAATGCGGGCATCTGTGAGGGCATCTGGGGAGAGCACGGGCCAATCAGAGATGCAGGTCACGGCCAAACTCCTGAGGGATTTGGGAGCGAGAACTGATGCAGACTCACTGCTGGGAAGCGAGGGAATGTGTCACAGGGGGATGGGGCATGGACGAGGGTGTGTTGAGCAGGAAAAACCTATTTGGACAATAATCCAGGCTGCAGAACAACTGGCGCCATCGAGTCAAAGGAGCCAGAGGCATTCAAGAGGCAAAATAGCAGAGGTGTTAGGAATAGACTCTGGAGCCAGCTTCGCTGCTTGCTGGCTGTGTGACTTTGGATAACTTACCTTCCGGGCCTCAGTGTCCTCATCTGTATAATGGAGGCGATAATAGCACCTGCCCCTTGTGTCTGCAGTGTGATGAGTTGTGTTTGTGACGATAGATTCTTTCTTTCCTAATAGCATATGTCAAATGCGTAGAATAGAGATAAGAAAGTGCCATGGCTTCCCTTTTATAATTACAGGGATTGCTTTAGAAGGACAACGTTTTCTGTGAGTGCTCACGCAGGAGCCAGCCTCGTCCCCAGTGAGTTGACGTTCAAGTGCAATCACAGGACAAGTCTGTTCTCTACTTAGAAATGGCAATATTGTTTCAGTAGAGGGCAGTGGCCAGCCGCGTATTTCTCTAGCGTCTTCAAATGGAAGCTGCCAACAAGGCCAGCTTCCTGACCTGGTGGGGAATCAGGACCACAGAGGTTCAGCCCTTGTGTTAGGTTTCCCTCTTTCCCAGGGAAAATGTGGGTGTATCAGGATTCACAGTTCTCTCTTCTAACTTTGATGAATCCAATGATCTTCTCATTTAAAAAAATAATAATAATAATGGCTTCGGTTCGTGGAGCCACCTCTAAGTGGCAGTCAGTGACCAACATCCCATCTACGCCATTCAAGTCTGCAAGGCCTTTGTCTCCCGTTTCAAAGCTGAGGACCCTGAGGCTCAAGTGTCATCAGAATTTGCCTAAATGACAGGATTCCCTGGAGCAATTGTTTGACGTATAAAATCTGAGCCCTGGGCCGTGGTGCTCAATCTTGCTATACCTGGAATCATTGGGGTGAGAAGGAGATGGGGGGGTGGGGAGTGACCTTGTAAAATCCTGGCAGTGCAGGCCCACCCTCCAAGTCAATCAAACTGAAACTTCCTGCTGTGAGACCCAGACATCAGTGTTTTCAAACTTCCTGAGTGAGTTAGTATGGAGCCCAGATTGAAAGCCACCCATTCGGAAGTGGTTGTTCTGGTTCCCAAACCTGACCAATCAATCCCCAGTATCATGCCTGGAACATTTTTGCAAGTTGCCTAGATGCACGGAATTGAGTGGATGTTCTCCTCACCATGGCCTGCTGCAATCACTGGTGGTCCATGCCAGAGGAATATGTATTTATGTTCTTGAAAACTCCAGTGTGCGTGCATTTAGTTTACGAAAGTGACACTGTGCCATCAAATATCATTTGGGATGTGTTGTTTTTTTTTTAATTCAGCTTGATGTTTTTGTTTTTAAATATATTTTTATTGATTTCAGAGAGGAAGGGAGACGGGGAGAGAGAAACATCAATGATGAAAGAGAAACATTGATCGGCCCCCTACTAGGGATCGAGCCTGCAACCAGGCATGTGCCCTTGACCAGAATCAAACCCGGTACCCTTCAGTCTGCAGACCGACACTCTAGCCACTGAGCCAAACCAGCCAGGGCAGCATGATGCTTTTCTGAGCTAGACCCATGCAGCTGTAGTAAATGTATTTCTGATTTCTGTTTTGTCTTCCTGCGTGTCCACGTATCAACATTTTATGTGTCCGTTCCCTAGGGATAGACACTCCAGACTTTGCCACCAACTACACTGCCCTGAGCATCTTCCCACAGTCTCCTGGTGATCCAGCCACGTTTCTCTGGGTGCGCAGCCTAAGAGTGGAGCTGCCCAATCAGAGGGTATGTGCGCCTTCAGTTGTCCCAGCTTGTCTTCAGGACGCTATACCAATTCACACTCCCACAGGCTTGCCTCGAGGGGCCTCTCTTTCCCCATCCTTGTCAGCCCTTGATATTATCTGTGGTAGGTCCGCAGAAAGCAGCCAGGCCCAGAGATGTTATGAGAGTTTTTAAGAAATTTTATTGCGCTCTCTCACAGCGGGCTGAGACCAGTGTGTGGGTGTCAGCCCCGAGGGGATGGTTGGTTGGGTTCTCTTATCTAGGGTAGAAGTATGCAACATAGGGTCAGGTTGTGGCAGCACCCGTCAGTCAAGTGGAGGGAATGGAGGGGAGGGCACGAGTGGGTCAAGGTCACAGGTCAGTCAGGCGAAGGGGGATTCATCTTATCTTGCTTCTGCAGGCGCCAGCTGTCTGCCCCGAGCTATGGGAAAAGGCTTCTAACAAAATATATTTCAGAAAACATGTCCAAGTAGGAGAGATTAGGAGTGGTTCGTCCTAACAATCTGACTTTCTAATTTTTGCCAAACACATGGGTAAAGAAATGACATCTGACAGCTTTCATTTGCATACACCCGATCCTTCCAGACTTGAATTCACAGCTATTCTATGACTTGCCTCCTGCTACCTCTGTAGTCACACCTGCCCCCACCATCCCTAACCACTGGCAACCACACCTGCCTACCATCTCTATGGTTTTGTCATTTCAAGAATGTTATGTAAATGACATTGCACAGTACGTGACCTTTTGAGAGTGCTTTTTTTTTTTTTTTTAACTAATCATAAAGCATGAGTTGGGAAGTGTTCTCTCTTCTTTAAACATTTGGAGTAGTAGCCCATGATATGGAATTTAGCCATTCATTCATTAAGAGACATTTTGGTTGTTTCCAAGTTGGGGCTATTAAGAATAAACCTTCTATAAACATCATGCATAGTTTTTTGTGAAAACATGAATTTTTGTTTCTTTGTCATAAATGCCTAACAGTGCAATTGTGGGATCATGCAGTGTGTGTTCCAGTTTTTTTAGAGGACGGCCCAGAACAAGGCAAGGATGTCTCTTGTATGTTGACTATGATGAATCTTCCAACCCATGAAAATGATATGTTTCTCCATTTATGTAGATGTCCTTTGGTTTATCAGCATTTTGTGGTTTCAGCATACCTGTTTTGTACACGTTTTGGTGATTTATGCATAAGTGTTTCTTTCTTGGGAGAAATGTTATACATTAATTGTACATTAATTTTGCTTTCCACACTTCTGTTGCTACTGCATAGAAATGCAATTGATTTTTACATGTTGCTCTTGTATCCACAGCTTTGCTTATTATTCTAGGCACCATTTCAGTTTTTTGTTTTTGTTGGTTTTTTTTAATATTCTTTGGTATTTTCTATGTAGACCATCATGTCGTCTCCAAACAGGGACAGTTTTATTTCTTCCTTTCCAATGAGTATTCCTCCCCCACTTATTAAGCTGTCTGGGACTTCCAGCACTAGATTGAATAACAGTATTGATAGCTGACATCCTCACCTTGTTTTCAGTCTTATGGGGAAACACTCAATCTTTCACCTTTAATATGAGGTTAGCCATAGGTTTTTAAATAGATATTCTTTATCAAGTTGAGGAAGTTCCCCCACCCCTGTTTTTTCTGAGAGTTTTATCATAAATGGCTGTTGAATTTTGTCAAGGGTTTTTTCTATATCAGTTGATATGATCATGTGATTTTTCTTCTTTAGCCTTTCAATATAGTGGATTACACCGATTGACTTGAAGTGTTGAACCAGCCCTGCATCTCTGGAATAAACCCCATATGCTACTTGCTAATATTTTGTTAAGGATTT
The DNA here is from genome assembly GCF_951640355.1 of Cnephaeus nilssonii. Taxonomy (NCBI): domain Eukaryota; kingdom Metazoa; phylum Chordata; class Mammalia; order Chiroptera; family Vespertilionidae; genus Cnephaeus; species Cnephaeus nilssonii. Next base: position 10,093,474 of record NC_137088.1, on the reverse strand, counting down.
TATTCATGTACGTGTGTGAGGGATATTAGTCTGTGGTTATATTTATTTTTGTACTGTCTTTGTCTAGTTTTGGTTTTCAGGTTGATACCGGTCTCACAACATGAGTTGGGAAGTGTTCTCTCTTCTTTAAACATTTGGAAGAATTCTCCAGTCAAATTACCTGGATCTGGAGATTTCTGTCTTGAGAGTTTTAAATTATGACGTCAGTTTCCTTAATAATTGTCAGGCTAATCAAGTTATTTCATATTGGTGAGTTGTGGTAGTCTGTGTTAGTTGAAGGATTAGTCCACTTCCCTAAGCTGTAGAGCTGTTCGTAGGATTTGATTAATATTTATTGATGGCTGCAGAGTCTGTAGTGCTATCTTCTATTTCATTCCTGGTATCAGTCATTTGTGTCTTTCTCTTTTTTGTCATTCTTCTAGAGGGTTATCACTTTTATTGATCTTTTCAACCAGCATAAATTTTTTTTATCTCATTTCACTGTTGTTTTCAATTTTATTTCTGCTCTTATCTTTATTTTTCCTTCTTTCTACTTAATTTGGATTTATTTTGCTTTATTTTCTATGTTTTTAAAGTAGGAGTTTAGATACTTATGTGAGACATAATGTGGGCTTCTAGTGCTATAAATTTCCCTCTCAGCACTGCTTTAGCTGTTTCCCACAAAGTATGATGTGCTGTATTTTTATTTCATTCAATGTATTTTTTACTCCCCTAGAGACTTCTTTGATCCTTGGATTATTTAAAAGTATGCTATCTAGTTTTCAATAACGCACTTGGTGAAGATTTTCAGGTACAGTAACTTGGTTTACTATTTTATTTTATGTTTTTTCAGCTGATAATTTCATAGTGAGGATGGGCTACAAAGAGAACCACATCTTTTGTTATCAAAGGAGCCTGGAACATGGTGAGCTAACTTTGTTAACATGGCAACATATATAAAACCACACATACATTCATGCACACATACTCACACATGCATACATACATATATACATACATGGCACTTATACCCACACTTATCCAGCAGAGTTCAAACTCTCATTTTCAAACAAAAAAAAAATGAACAGGAAAAGGAAGAATAAAAATATCAGGTCAGCAATACACCTCTAAAAAATTTAAGCCAAACCAGAAACCTCTGGCAGAAATATCAGATTTGGGGGTGACCGTACACAAGCTGTATTTCTTGTAGGTTAGCAAAACCCACCTCTAAGCCAATGTCCTACCTCACCACTGCCCCCATCATAGCAAGAGCAATCCACCCATTCTGCTTTGAAATTTTGGGGGGAAAAAATGAAGGGCACTCCATTTAACACAACAGTGGAATGGAGATTTCAGGAACTAAAGATGTATCCCATAGAAAGAAAGGTATGTCCTGTATCCCATAGAAAGAAAGGTCTATCAGCATGAATAGATAATAATTCCCAGGTCTGATAGATAATAATTCCCTTCTCCAATGGCATGTGCTGAGGAGCATGGATGTAGTCTATTTATGTGTAGTGTGTGTAAACATATAAGTATCTTTATAAGGCCTTTCCTATCCTATTATAACTCTTTCTGCCTTCCTGGTTTAATGGTTTAATTTCTTACACTTAAACCATACAAAGTGTGGCTTTATAGTACATTACATATCTGGCAGTGTCTAGGGTCACTCAGAAGCTAAGCCAGACAATGGGATCTTCGGACTCTAAGCTCCGAAGAGTGAGGGAGGGAACTCTACCTTCCCCACTTAAGCTAAGGGCACCCAATCAGTTGAGGCCAGGGCTTTGCAACCTCGGTGCTATTGCCATGTCGGTAATTCTCTTTCATGCGAGTTTGTCCTGTTTGGCTCCATCCTTGGCCTCTACCTGCTAGACGTCATGAGCTTCTCCCCAGTTGTAATAACCAAAAATTCCCCCAGACGAGAGCCACTCCTTGAGACAGATGCCTCCTCGCTTCCTGTTCTGGATGTTGTAGAAGCCACATTGGCCGGAGCCATAGCAGCCACCTTGCCATCCTGAGGAGTGAAACCACAGAGAGGCTGCGGCTGGGGTAAGAGATAGATAGGGCCCTGGCTCTTGCTGACAGGGCAGAGCTGCTGCACCAGCCCTGGCATTTTCTTCCTAAGGGAACTCAGCAGCCTCCCACTACGTAGGCCGTTGTAGCCATGTGCTCTGTCCCTTACATCCAAGAGTATCCCGGTGAACCCACTGATCACCCTATTCCTCTGCTGAGACCTTCACTAGGTCTCACTCAGCAGGAATTTCAAACGCCTTAGTTTAACCCAGTTGTCGGCAAACTGCATCTTACAAGCCACAAGCGGCTCTTTGGCCCCTTGAGTGTGGCTCTCCCACAAAATACCACGTGTGGGCGCGCACGTACAGTGCGATTGTAACTTCGTAGCCCACGCGCAGAAGTCGGTTTTCGGCTCTCCAAAGAAATTTCAATCGTTGTACTGTTGATATTTGGCTCTGTTGACTAATGAGTTTGCCGACCACTGGTTTAACCCAAAGGCCTTTGCCTCCCTCTCCTCGTGTCTCACCGGTCCTCTCCTTTAGAGCCATAACTGGAGTCCTTCGAGCCAGCCCTGATTCTCACACTGGCTGACCTTCTCCACCCCACGTCCTTCCTCCTTTTGTCTTCCTCTTCATTTCTACTCACCTTCCAAGAGTTAGCCCCCGTCATCTTCCCCTGGGAGTTTTCCCTGAACCTCCATGAGGTGGTCCGGAAGCATGGACCCACCATTATTTAACACTTTTCTCATTGAGAGTGCTCACGTGTTTCCGTGGGCGGGGAGTCGGGCCTCTGTGGCTTCTTGTACCAAGGCAGAGTGCTGGCTGACTGGTCCAGGGCGAGTGCTGTTGTTTGGTACACCAGGTGGCCTTCGTGGTAAGGATGTGCCGTGTGTGAGATGAGCTGGCCAGAGCCGAAGGCATCGGGGACCCAATTCAACCCAGAGAGGTTGCGCATCTTTCCAGCCTCAAACCCTGACAGTCCTGCCTCTCACGCTACAGACCTCATCCGCTCTGACTCAGCAGGCGGCCCAGAACGTGCACTACAGCGTGTGTTCCCCAGCACGTGGCGTTCAGCCCCTGGATGACTCCTACTCATCCTTCAGAACTTCCTTTGACGTCACCTCCTCTAGGAGGCCTTCCTTGCTCTCCAAGGCTGGTGTGCTCAGAGCCAGCCGCTCACATCGCACTTACCACCCTGCATCCCGATCGCCCATTTCCACACCTGTAAGCCTCGAGCATCTTAGGGGCAAGGAACACGATATAGTCCTTCTCGAGCCCTCTGCACCTACAATAATGCCAGGCCTGACATGGCACAGTCAGTGAGGTGGGTGCTGTAATTCTCTGCAATTCATCTAGGGAAACCGAGGCACCAAAACTACACGGGCACTGCATCTTGAAGTCCGAGTTGAAACCCTAGCAGCCTACTTCCAGCGCCCCTGATGTTACGCTCACTGCTTGGCTTCCTCCTCCTGAGCCGCCTGGACACCTGTTACAAAGGCAGAGGCCGGCCTGGGTCAGGGAGGGCCTGGGAAACCGCGTTCATCATGAGCCCCAGACAGCACTGTGTCCACACCAGCTTCCTGCTGAGAAAGGATGGCTGTGACCAGGAGCAGAAGGAGAGTCCAGGGCTCTTCAAGGCCCCGCCTTCACATGCTTGTCTCGCTAAATCACAAACACATCCTCCCTCTTCCCCAAACTCTTGTTCTGCCAGAAACACTGTTACCTTCCCCCCACCCACCCAAGCAATGGGAGAGTGAGAAGAGGCTCCCCCCTCCCCGCCCTACTCAGGAGGAGCTGGCACATGCCCCGGGCCCCAGGGACATCCCCACAGGACCCTTCCAGAGGCTCCGGGGCAGGTCCAGAGGCCCCAAGCTTCTCGGGTGTCTGTTTAGTCATTAGTGCTACCAGAAACATCCAGAATTCTCCACACTTTGGGAGCGCACCCACCAGGGGTCAGTCCTCTAACTGCAAGCCGTGGCTGCCCTCCGATGTGGCTGCCCTCCGATGCCCCGATGGTTCCAGAGGCGCTTTGCTCGGCGTACACCCTGGGAAGCAAGGTGGTGTGTCCAGGGGCAGCCCCCGGCCAGCCGCCCGCGTTTCCCCAGCTCCCGTGTGCACACCCTCCAGCCAGACCCTGCGTGGTCCGGGGGGCAGAGCATGCTAATAAGGAAAGGACCCGAGTCAGTGAGTTTGCTGCCACCAAGGTCGAAGGGGTGCCGTGTGAAGACTTGGCAGGGGGCCCGGAGCAACTCCGCTGTCACTTGGGGGATTTCCCGGCTGTGCTGCAGATGGAAGCTGAGTCGAGAGGGCACCCGCCTTCAAGCCACATTAAAGGGGAGTTGCTGGAGAGTTCACAAAACTCCGGGTGGTGATGTTTATCTGAGAGTGTGGGATGGCTGAAGGCAGGATGGAAAAATAGGCTGGGATTTCCCCCTAAGCAATCTTACACGTTCTGTATGCGGTCTCCTAAAGCACCCAAACAGAAGCTTAAAAGGAGCACCATTTCATTATTTCTCATAATTTTGTGACTCAAGAACTTGAGCGGGACTCAGCTGGTGAGTGTGTGTGAACGTGTGTGTGTGTGTGTGTGTGTGTGTGTGTGTGTGTTGCATCAATGGAGGTCCCTTGGTGCTACCGAGCTGGTGGATGGCTTTTGGCAGAGGAGACCAGTGAGCTGGGCCCAGACGCTCCCAGGAGGTCTTACCAGCACGGCAGCCTCAGGACAGTGGACTTCAAAAGTGGTGGCTCAGCCTCAGCCGGTTTGGCTCAGTAGATACAGCATCAGCCTATAGACTGAAGGGTCACAGGTTCGATTCAGGCACGCCCATCCCCAGCCTGGTAGGAGCAGTTCAGGAGGAAACCAATCAATGTATCTCTTTCATATCAATGTTTCCCACCCCCCCCCCTCCCTTCCACTCTCTCTAAAAATCAATGAAAAAAATATCCTCAGATGAGGATTGAAAAAAAAAAATACAAAAAAAGTAGTGGTTCAGGGCTCCCAACCAGGATGTCCCCAGACATTCTGAAGGCTGCAGACTTCCTATGACCTAGAAGTCCCAGAATGTCCCCTGCACTGGGTTCTATTGGTCAAGCGAATCGCTAAGACCAGCTTATATTCAAGAAGAGTGGAATTAACAGTTAAAACTTCACACTAGGAAATACTTGCTAGTCTTGCTGTGGGGACTTTTTAACCCCACGTTTGCTGAACTCCTAGTGTGCGCCAGGCACTGTCCCAGACACTGGAAAGAGAGAGAGCAAAGAACAAGACACAACGTGGTCCCTGCCCTCATGGAGACGTGCTCTAGACAACCGTCTAACAAATAGTTACCGTGTCTGGCATCAGTGCTCAGCACATGTTGGCCGCTGGCATTATGACTGTTCAATAAATCATTATTGGATAAAAATGTTGTCGTAAGAAGAGCCATGCTTTGAAGAATGACAGGGCGCAAAAAACCACAATCAACACAAGAGCCTGACCTGTTCAGGAGGGGGAAGTTTAAGCCCAGGAGGAGGAGGAATGAACTCGGGGAGGGTGGCCAGGAGAGCCTTCAGGCAGAGGAGACAGCGGAATGCGGTGGGCCAGGGAAGCGCGCACTGAATGGGGCAGGATGGGGATGGATCTCCCATAGCTCTGAACTGGTGTCTTCCCTTCTCCACCCTGCCCCGTGCTCCCATGAATGGGCTGTATCACCAGGCTCCCTCGCCTCCTTGCTGGTGCCAGGGGAAGGTACCAGCAGGAATTGGGTGGGGTGAAATGGGGAGGAGAAAGAGGTTGGAGCATGTATTCCTCTGGGTCCCTTTCTGCTGGGCTAGGGCTGGAAGTGACTTGTTCCTCAGCCAAAGGCCAGGTCCCAGGTCCAGCCGCCTTCTCCGGGCTGTAGGTCTCACCAGCCTCTGCAGTGGCTTTCCCCTGCCCACGCTGCTGGGTCAGGGGCGCTTCACCGTTGCTCCTTGCCTTTCCCACACCCTGACCCCGGGTCCCAGCTGCGTCCAGTGCACACTGAGGCTGCATGCCACTCCCCCCACACTCCCTGCTGCTCTGGCCAGTGTCTGCGTTTGGCAGGTAGCCGATCCCTTTCATTCCCACCCGAACCAGAATTCCCCTACGCTCTGCTGGTCTTGGTTCCAAAGGGAGGAATGCTTACACCAGGAGACACAACAATGATTCCACTGAACTAGAAGTTGAGGCTGCCATCAGGCACTTCGGGTCCTCTTACCTCTGAATCAGCAGGTAAAGGAGGGAGTCGCTGCGCAGGCTGGCATGAAACTGACCTGCCACTACACAGTAGACGTAAGAAAGAATATGTCTGGAACATGAGTGACTCCTTGGGGTGTCTCTTAGTACTACGTGCTGAAATGCTAATGGTCCAGGTTTTAGGAATGAAGGGTTGGATCAGCAAAGAACCATGACCAGCTAAAGTATTTGCGGAGGGCAACGAGAGTATGAAGTGGGTAGTGAAAGAAGGTAGCTGTCAATACCAGCTATGACTATGTGGCCAGGTGCAGAAATGTGAACCAGAACTGTTATAAGTATCTCTTCCTTATTTTGTCATGAATATGTCTATATACGTATGTATTAAAGCAGATAAATGTGTCTGCCTTCTCTTATCCTCTAACGTAAGATATAACAAATAACAAATAAACTGTACATTATGTATTCAAGTTACCAGATATCCAGGAAAAGAAAGAATATCACCCAAGAACTTTGAAACCTGTCTAAGGAAAGGGTTAGCACATTCTCAGTGGTACCCAGATAGTGGTATCACGTAGGAACAAGTATGACTTTGTTATTGTAACTGTGTGTATACTTGTTATTATAAATGTATCTATAAATATATATGTATATAGTAACTGTATATATTTATAATTTATATTATATATAAATATATGATTTGATAGTATATAGAAATACGTATTTATAAATATATCTAAATATCATATATATGGATGTAGGTGTATATATACAGGTTGTCCCAAAAAAATATATACACACTTTGAATAATTATTAATCCCAATGGGTTAAATCTGAAAAGAAAGAAACATCAATTGAGCTATTTTTTGGGACATGATATATATATATATATATATATATATATATATATATATATATATATATATATAGAGAGAGAGAGAGAGAGAGAGAGAGAGAGAGAGAGAGAGATTGCTTTTTCATCCTACTGATTCTCTTTTTCTGGTCGAACCTGCCTAATACATACCTCAATAAAATCGAACCAAAAAATAAATCTGGGAGGCTCCAGTGGTCATGGGTAGTTGGACCTTGGTCAAGTGACAGGGAAACGTGGCCAGGCACCCTTTCCTCTTTTTGGCTAGAAACGGGAAACGCAAGCTGCATGTTCTGTAGAAGTAAAAGTGAGAGTCCTTTCCTCTCTATACCCCAAACTGGGAACCAGGAAACCAAGATTTCCCCTCCGAAATCAACTCGCAAATGTGATGCGCACAGGCTGCGATCGGTGGGACTGGACCCAGGCACTGTCTGGAAACAACATGACTGAGAGCATGGGTACCCATTGCTCTTCCCAAGCAAGTGAACAAGCAGGTGCAGTGCTCCAAGGTCTGCCCGTTGGGAGGACTGCCCCTCACCGCTGTCCTTCCGGGATGTCCAGCAAGAAGCTGCAGTGCCTCTCCGGTGGACCCCTTTTGGGCGGTGTCTGCAGGTCTCCCAGAACCATCTGTAAACCAGACATGAGTTTTTCTCCTCCTCATTCAACTGGACATAGGGAATTCCTCGTGAGGTCACAGGTTGTGTGGCCGGGCGTAAGAAGGCGGTGTAGCAAGAGCAGGGGCCGTGGGCATTTGGGTCACTTCCTCATGTAACTTACCTGTGCTTTCAGGGCCTGCTTGGTCCTGTCTCATGTATGACATCTCCGTTCGATGATGGCTTGGTGGGTCATACAGAGGTGGAAGGGCTGCTTCTACTGGCCACGGAGGGGTTCCATACCCCCAGCTTCCTTGGGATCTTCCCATAGGTTCCCGTCCCAATTTTCAGGATCTCTCTTTCCCAATGCCCTCACGTTAACAGAAGATACCCTGCAAGGCTGTAGATTTGGTTTGCATTATGATTTGGCCACTGCCGATTGAGAGGTGATTTTGGTTTCCAGAAATCTCAGTCTGCTGGCCACAGGAGATGGATTTCTTTAAGGACAGATACAGAAGTTTTCATGTCACTCATGCAGAACTTGAGCTGACAATCGGAAGCCCTGAGCTAATCTTCTTCTTTGCTCACTTTCTCTAGGACAATGGAGAGCCAGCAGCCAATGTCATTATACGCCTTAGACTGAGTAAAGCATCTTAAAGTATCAAATACATGGATGGTCACCCAGAACCTTACCTTTGTAAGTATTTGATGAAGAGCACACATTGGCAATATTTTCCATATCTCTATTGCCACATCACAACAAGAGAACCAACTTTGTATCACCCCCAGAAGTTTCATCATGCCCCATTGTATTCAAACCCTATCTCCACCCTCAACTCAGGCAACCACTGGATCTGATTTCTGTCACTGCAGATTAGTGGGCATATTTTACAACATTCTAGAAATGGAATCACCCAGTCTATCCTCTTTCTCACTTCCTTCACTCAGCATCATTTTGAAATTCATCTGTGTTGTAGCACGTGTTAATAGTTGGTTCCTTTTTATTGCTAAGAGCATTCCACTGTTATGGGTATTCCACAGTTTATGTATCCATTCACCTGATGATGGACACCTGGACTGCTTCAAGTTTTGCACTATTACAGATATAGCGGCTATGAATAGCAGATATAGCTGCTATTATGAACAAAATTTTGTATGGACATTGATTTTATTTCCTTTTTTAAAAAATATGTTTTTATTGATATAAGAGAGAGGAAGGGAGAGGGATAGAGAGATAGAAACATTGATCAGCTGCCTCCTGCACACCCCTTACTGGGGATTGAACCCCCAACCCAGGCATATGCCCTGATCGGGAATTGAGCCAGTGACCTCTTGGTTCATGGGTTAACGTGCAACCACTGAACCACACCGGCTGGAGCTGGGTTTTGTATTCTTGAGTAAATACATAGGCGTGGGATGGCTGGATCACATAAGTGTGTGTTTAAATTTTGAAGACTCGGTCAAATTGTTTTCCAGAATGGTTATATCGTCCCTTCAAGTTAAAGCTGTCACCAAATAGCCCTTCATTGATCATGTGGGTCAAAATCTTTGTGTGAAAAGAAATCAGTGTTGAAATGAAATCCTGAAATGCTAGTCTGACAGATATAATGAGGACTGAACCTCCTCCAGGCATTTCCAAAAGCAGTAAGAAGACAGATGGAGGGGGACATTCCACCCCAGCCTAAAAGGTCAGATACTCTTTAACATCCCCAACCCCAACTCTATGCCCAATCTTGGAAAACAGCTTGAACCAAGCCACCCCCAAGAAACCTGAGTCCTTGGAGTCAGGCAGCCTGGGCTGAATCCCACTCTGCCACCTCACAACAAGATGCGGGATATGATCCTAGGTTGGATCTTGACTGGAGGGGAAAGCTATTATAAAGAACATGATTGGATCAACGGACTAAGCCAGAATACCCATAAGTAGATTCGACACCAGTGTTAACGTCAACACAGAATTTACTGATATTGATAACTGCACTTTCTTGCTATTTGACTGTGGCCCAGTGACTTAACCTCTGGGCAGCTCTGCTGGCTCATCCATAAAATTCAAATATCGATAGTGCACTCCTTACCGAAATGTTGCTATGAGGTCTAATCAAGTCAAGGGTTGGCAGAGATGGAGGCTCCCTAAAGCCATGCTTGTCTATGCAGATCCTCCTGCTAGACAGGCAAGAATCCCAACAGCCTTGGGCTTTTGAAGTTATGGAATCAGGGCCTCCAGAGGGGCGTCTGGGCCCTCTGTTCATTCCTTCCCAGCCTGAACCCACTTCAGAGGGCACCTAGGGATACAACTTAGGAGAACTTCTCTTGCTCCCACTCCAAGGTCCAGATGTCTTATCTGCTACAGATTCCACCAACGAACGAATGGACTACTTGGCCAGAGGGGGAAGTTCGGAGTACTATACTAACAATGAAGACTTCTGTAGGAAGCAAATGGAAAAGCAAGGCCATTTGGGTGACTCTGAGGAGGCGGAAACTCTTTGAGGAGGCTGAAACTCTCTAGATCATGATTTCATGCAAAAATAACCTGATTGTATTTGCAAAGAGAAACTTTGGAAGAAAACAGCAAGAAATTAATCAAAGTGGTTCGAAGGGGGACAGGAAAATAAGGTCTTGCACCGTCTACTTTTTGTTTGTTTTTAACTTTTAAACTCTTGATTTGAAAAGAATTTCAAACTGAGAAAGATGACAGGACTAAGAACAGCACATACAGAACTCACACTGTTGCCACTGTCACTGACTGTTCCTAACATTTTGCCCCACAGCATGTGCTTGCAGGCATTCTCTCTCTCTCTCTCTCTCTCTCTCTCTCTCTCTCTCTCTCTCTCTCTCTCTCTCTCATCTCTTTTTCTGAATTAGTTAAAAATAAATTGCATAGCCCATGACTCTTCAATCCTAAATATTTCAGTGTGTACTTCCTGAGAATAGGAATGATGTATTACATAACCACAGTGCAGTTATCAATGTCAGTAAATTCTGTGTTGACATTAACACTTGTGTCTAATCTACTTCTGGCTATTCGCCTCAGTCAGTTTACCCCTTCATGTTCTTTATAACAAGTTTTTCACTCCAGGCAAGATCCAACCTAGGGTCATATCCTGCATCTGGTTGTCATGTCTCTTTACCTCCTTTAATCTGGAATCGTTTCTCAGCCTTTCTTAGTCTTTCTGGCCTTGGCATTTTTGAGGAATAGAGCTCCCCTCTTTCTTTTTCTTTTTCTATTAATTCCTGAGAGGAAGGAAGAAGGAGAGAGAGAGTTAGAAACATCAATGATGAGACAGCATCATCTATTCTCTGGCTCCTCCACACCCCCCACTGGGGATTGAGCCTGCAACCGGGCATGTGTCCTGGCCGGGAATTGAACGGTGACCTCCTGGTTCATAGGTTGACGCTCAACCACCGAGCAATACCAGCCAGGCAAGCTCCCCCACTTCTGAATAGAGCATTCCACATGTTGAGTTCCATGAGTTGTCATCTTTGGATTTGGGTGATGCCTCCCTGGCTGGAATAGTGATATTGTATCCTTCTCAGGACATCACATCTGGAGGCACGTGATGTCCACCTGCATGCTCATTGGGGATGTTAAATTTGATCATTTTGTCAAGATGTTGTCCAATTTCTCTGCTATATAATTACTATTGTTCAGTAAGTAGTCTGTGAGGAGACACTTTAAGACCAGGAAAATATCCTACTTCTCAGTAAAATTCCTCACCCTTAGACTTAAGCGTCCATTGATGGCTCTTGCTTGAACCAACCTTCACTATGATGACTGCACAGTGATTTTCCAACTCCAGCTCTCCCTCCACTTTGACCTGCTGGCCTCCAGTCCTCTCCTGTATGCAGAGCCCTCCCCTCTCACCTATCTATTTTCTTACTTGCTTTCTTACTATCAATATGGAATCGTTTCTCAATATGTATCTTTGATTTTGATCAATGATTCACATTGACTCCTGTGACTGTATTACTGATGCAATAAGAATAATGTGCAGTGACCTACAGTGACCTTCATAGAGTCACATCTTTCTGTAACTATTGAAGCTAAAGCTATTTCATGTCCTCCTGTAGATCTAACTCTGCCTTAGACTCTGACATTAATAGAAGGGCCCAAATTCTCCAGCCTAACACTCAAATAGGTCACTCTGACTTCAAAATTCAGATTACATTGGCCCTCGCAAATACATAGCCCCCATGGCAGGACCTCAGCACTAGTCTTCCTAACTCTCATCTCCCAAAGCTTATTCAGTACATAATGAGGTACCTGAGATGGCCTCATGTGTTGTCATCAACAAGGCTGCAGTATTCTTCCTTTCCATCCCTTCAAGGTATCCTTGGCCTGCTCGGCTACCCAAGGCTGCCCCTCATCACTGCCATGGTTGCATATGTTCCCTGTGATTATACTGCTCACTGAAGCCAGGATGCTCTCCCCAAGGGCTCCCAATGCTGCAAGACTTTTGATGTGAATAGGCCTATGACTGGCCTCATGTCCACGGGGCTGAGGCTCAAACAGAGCCATCCATGTTGCTGGACTTGGTCCCATTAGATCATGAGACCGTGGAGACCTACAGTCAGCAGTTCATGTATTAATAGCAATTCATTCCTGCCAAGGACTCCACTCTGATGCGGATGCCAAAGACCTCTGACGCTGTTCTCTGCCCTGGATCCTACTTTCCCACAGACGGGTCCAGACCTTAACAGTGGTAACCAGGTCGCTGTTCACACTGTGATATACCCAAGACTGGACTTCTCCTTTTGCATGTTGAGTTTGCATGAGGCTGGAACTCAGCCCCACCTCTGTGCAGCCTGACCACTGTATTAGAACTTTCTGTTTTAAAATGTATACACTGACCCTGGAAAGGAAGAAGTAAAACCATCTCACTATGATAATTGCATGATTTTACAGAAAATCCTACATTTATAAAAACAAAACAGAACAAACAAACAAAAAAAACTAAAAAAAAACCAAAAAAACACCACTATTAAAGCTAGTAAAAGATGAAGAATTTAAGATCAGTATTTAACAATCAGTTGTATCTTTATACTCTATTAATGAACAATCTGAAAATAAAAGTAAGGAAATAATTTCATTTACAACAGCATAAAATTAAATACTTAGGAATACATTTAAGCAAGAATGCATGAAATCTATATATCAAAAACCACAAAACACCATGGGAAAAAGTTAAAGAATACCTAAGTAAATGCAGTGTTCATGGATTGAAAAACTCAATATTGCTAAGATAGCAATACTCCCCAAATTGATCTACAGGTTCAAGGCAATCCCTATTAAAGTTTCTTTTCTATTTATTCATAGTGTCCTTTGACCCACAACAGTTTTGTAGTTTTAGTTCTTACAATTGGGCCCTTAATCCATTTTGAGTTAATTTTTGTATCTCACATGAAGTAGGAGTCCAAATTTATTCTTTTGTATCTGGTTGTCCCTGCAACATTTGCTAAAAAGGCTAATATTCTCCCCCTGAGTAGTCATGGCACCCTTGTTAACACCATTTGCAATCATACTCCATTTATCTATTTACAATCTTAAACAGAAGAATACAGTTGGAAGCCGCATATTTCCTGATTTCAAAACTTACTACAAAGTTACAGTAATCAAAACAGTGCGATGCTGGCCTAAGACAATAATGGAATATAATTAAGAGTTCAAAGCTAAAACTGAAAAACTCTGGGCAGGAAACAGGTACAAATCTTTGTGACTTTGGGTTAGACAATGGTTTTTTAAATATGACACCAAAGCCACAAGAAACAAAAACATCTTATAAATATACCTTTATCAAAGTTAAAAACTTTTGTGTATGAAAGGACACCAGCAAATAATTAAAAAGGAAACCACAGGATGGATAAAGTTATTTGCATATCACATATCTGATAAGAGACTAGTGTCCAGAATCTATATATATAAAAGCCTAATATACAAAGTGTCCCCTCGGGAGTTCGACCACCCCGGAGTTTGATCACTCACTATGACGTGCGCTGACCACCAAGGGGCAGCGCAGAATGAAGGAAGGCCTCAGCTGGCAGCCAGCAGCTGCTAGGGACCCTACCCATGCACGAATTTTGTGCACTGGGCCTCCAATCCTATCTAATAATAGAGTAACATGTAAATTACCATCACTCCGCTACGCCCACGATTGGGCGGTGGGAGGCTGGGGGGCGGGACTCGGGGTGGCCTATCCGGCCATTGAGAGGCACGGACCCGCTGCCACTGAGGGGGGCTACCCTGCGCCTCTCAACAGCCAGATCCCCGGCCGCTGAGGGGGCCTGCCGCGGACACCCAGCTGCGCCTCTCAACGGCAGGGTAGCCAGGTGTCTGCGGCAGGCCCCCTCAGCGGCCATTGAGAGGCGCAGGGGGTGGGAGCCCCGCCCCCCGCGCCTCTCAACAGCAGGGTAGCCCCCCTCAGCGGCCGCAGACCATCAAAAGTGGGGGAGCTGGGTGCCTGTCTGCTCCAGAACCAGCGGACAGGCACCCAGCTCCACCGCGGAAAGCGAAAGCGTGTAGGGGACCCTACACGTGCATGATTCAATCATGCACTGGGCCTCTAGTATATAAATAACACTTTTAAAAATAAAAAGCCAAATAACCCAAATTTTCAAAAGGCAAATGTTCTGAATAGATACTTCCCCCAAAAAATACCCAATAAATTTCCAAATGACATGGAAAGATACTCAACATTGCTATTTATTAAAGAAATGTGAATAAAAATCATAATGAGTCATCATTACATACCCTATAATTTTTTTTAAAGAAAGGAAACTAACAAGCATTGGTAAAGATGTGGAGAAATTGAAACTCTCATACAATATTGGTAGGAAAGTAAAATAGTGCAGCTTTGTGGAAAACAGTTTGGCATTTCCTCAAAGAGTTAAACGTAAAGTTACCATACAATCCAGAAAGTTCACAACCCAAGAGAATTAAAAATATATGTCCACATAAAATGTGTACATGAATTTCAGAGCAGCATTATTCATAATAGCCAAAAAGTGCAACCAACCTAAATGTTTGAATGGATAAATGAAATGTGGTTTAATCATACAATGGGATTATGCAACCATTACTTAGTTATTTAACCTTAAAAATTAAAGAAGTACTGACATGCCACAGCATGGATGAACCCCTTCAAAATGTGCTAAGTGAAAGAAGCCAGACACAAGAGATCTCATATTGTATGATTCCATTTACATGAAATGTCCAGAATAGAGAAAACTCTGGAGACAGAAAGTACATTAGTGGTTGCCAGGGGATGGAGAGAGGTGGGGAGTGGGATTGATTACTAACAAGCATGGCATTTCTTTAGTGGGGGATGGTAATGGAGACGTTCTGAAATTAGATAATAATGATGATTGTACATTGTGAATATTCTAAAAACTTCTGGATTCCACAACTTAAAATCATAAATTTTTGCCTGGTCAGTGTTGCTCAGTGGTTGAGCATTAACCTATGAACCAGGAGGTCACGGTTCCAATCCCGGTTAGGGCACATGTCTGGGTTGCAGGCTCGATCCCCAGTAGGGGACCTGCAGGAGGCAGCCAATCAATGATTCTCTCATCATTGATGTTTGTATATCGCCCCCCAATCCCTTCCTCTCTGAAATCAATAAAAAAACATTTAAAAAATAACTAAAATAGTGAATTTTACGTTACATGAATTTTATCTTAATTTAAAATAATCATAATTATTTATAACTGGTACATTAATCAAATACAATTTTTGATAAAATAAAAATACAACTTAAAAAATGCATTATCCTTTCATATCCCTTCTAACTCCAAAATTACCCGAACCTACACTTGATAGATTCCAGGTAACAAGCCTGGTGGTGGGAGGAGGAGGGATTAGTCAAGACTCCATCTCCCACCTTCCTCCAGCCTACTGGGAAGGGCATGTTTTGGTTTCTCTGAGCGAAATATGAGAAGCACCATTTCTGCCTGAAGGCGCGTGGAAAGAGGTGTAGCTCTAGGTGAGTTCCTTTTAAAGTTACATTTTCCTCTCATTTTAACAGGGATTCTTAGACTCTGGTGGCCAGCAGAACCACCTCAGGAGCTGATAAATGGGCAGATTCCTGAGCCCTCCCTCCAGAGGCTGATTCCATGGGTCGGTGGATGGTGCTTGGAGTAGAACGGTCACATATAACCCTTTTCTTTTCCTTATGCTAAAGAAAGTAGATTTAACTGGTTATACGTTTTTATGTAAGGTGTGGTTGTTATTGGTAGTTGGATAATTTAGAACTGTGTTTCTCAATCCAAAATATATTGCGGACCAGAAAGATAAGTTTACTCACGTAGGGTTGAGAGGGCCAAGGAGGTGGGAGGGAGAGCAATGACAGGCAAAAGGGAACCAAACGAGGATGTAACTCAGAGTGGTGTGGGCTCTGGCAACATTCTCCTTCATACCCCCAAAGCCTTCCATGCTCAGACCAGGAGTACCTCTCAATTTTTGAGTAAATGAATGAATTGCCAACAAAAAAGTGGAGTGGTTTTTGTAGATGCCCAATATCCCCTTTATTTTTAACTTGCTGAGAGTTTATGTCATGAATGGGTATTGAGTTGTGTCAGATGCTTTTTGCATTTATCAAAAAGGATGATGTAGTTTTGTCATTATTCTGTTAATATGGTGACTTATATGGATTATTTTTTAAAAGAACAATTCTTTTTTAAATCAATCATGATTGATTTCAGAGAGGAAGGGAAAGGCAAACAGAGATAGAAAAATCAATGATGAGAGAGAATCATTGATTGGCTGCCTCCTCAATGGGGATCGAGTCCACAACCTGAGCATGTGCCCTGACCTTCAGAATTGAACGGTGACCTCCTGGTTCATAGGTCGACACAACCCTGAGCCATGGCAGTAGGGCAGATTAATTTTTCAAATATTGAACCAATCTCATATTTCTTGGATAAAGACCACTTGGTCATGGTGTATTATCTCTTTTAAATATATTGTTGGGTTTGATTTGCTAATATTTGGTCAAGGGTTTTGCTTCTATGTTCATGAGGAAGTTTGGTCTGCCATTTTAGGGTTGGTTTTTTTGGGGGGGTTTTTTGCAATATTTTTGTCTGATTTTGGTACAGGATTGTGCTGGCCTCATAAAATGGTTTGGGAAGTATTCCATCTTATATTTCAGATAGTTTTTATAAGATTTGTATCATTTCTTCCATAAAGTTTCACAGAATTCACTAGAAAAGTCATCTAGCATTTTCTTTGTGGGAAAATTTTTTTATAGATAACTAAATTTCTATAATAAATGCAGAACATTTCAGTTTGCCATATCATTTCATGTCCATTTTAGTAAGTTGAATTTTTAAAAGTTTTTTCCCATTTCATTTAAGTTGTTGAATTTAAGATAAACTTATTATATTTATTTGTTATTCCTTTAAAGTCTGTAAGATCTGTAGTAATAATCATTATTTCATACCTGCTGTTGACAGTTTCTGTTCTCGTTTTGATTTCAATCAATCTAGCTAGAGTTTTATTACCTTTACAAATATTTTTCAAACAACCAGATTTTGTTTTGTACATTTTCTCTCTTTTATTTTCTATTTCTTTATTTCTTCTTTTATCTTTACTATGTCCTTCCTTCTACTTACTTACATGGGTTTAATTTGTTCTCTTTCCAGTTTCTGAGTCACCGATTTTAGATCATTGATTTTAAAACTTTTTTTTCTAATTATAGCATTTAAAGCTATAAAATTTTCTCTAAGGACTGCATTATGTTTAGTTACATTACAGTTAGTTACATTTCATGAATTTTGATATGTGCTATTTTCATTATTATTCAGTTCAAAATATTTTACAATTTGCCTTGTGATTTGTTCTTTGACTCATAGATTCTTTAGAAGTATGTTGTACTCCCAAGTTATTGAGGTTTTTCTAGGTATCTTATTGTTATTCGTTTCAGATACTCTCAATGTCTAGATGGAGCCCTCAGGCATCCCAGAGTCCACCACCCATTATGATTATGATTCGCAGAGCTTTTTGTGTGAGACTCAAACCCTCACCTTTGCGACCTTCAACACCACCATCCTGTACTGCCTGGTGTTCTTCCTCAGCCTGTTGGGCAACATTCTGGTGTTGTGGGTCCTGGTGAAGTATGAGAGCCTGGAGTCCCTCACCAATGTCTTCATCCTCAACCTGTGCCTCTCAGACCTGGTGTTCTCCTTCCTGTTGCCTCTGTGGGCCTTGGAGTACCACTGGGGCTGGGTGCTGGGAGACTTCTTCTGCAAGCTCTCCAACTTGATCTTCTCCATCAGCCTCTTCAGCAGCATCTTCTTCCTGACCATCATGACCATCCATCGCTACCTGTCTGTGGTGAGCCCCCTCTCATCCCTGAGAGTCTACACCCTCCAATGCCGTGTGTTGGTGACCACAGCTGTGTGGGCAGTCAGCATCCTGTCCTCCATCCCCGATGCCATCTTCCACAAAGTGTTGTATGAGCCAGAATCTTTATCAGAACTTTCAAAATGTGAATATTCAGAACTCAAGTGGTACCTGGCCTCCGTCTACCAGCACATTGTCTTCTTTCTGCTCTCCATGGGGATTATCCTGTTCTGCTACGTGGAGATTCTCAGGACTCTGTTCCGCTCGCGGTCCAAACGGCACCACCGGACAGTCAGGCTCATCCTCACCATTGTGCTGGCATACTTCATCAGCTGGGCTCCCTACAACCTGGTCCTATTCCTACAGACACTGTTCAAACTTAACATCATTCGGAGCTGCCAGGCCCACTCGCAGCTGGATTATGCCTTGCTCATCTGCCGTGATGTTGCCTTCTCCCACTGCTGCTTCAACCCAGTGCTCTATGTCTTTGTCGGGGTCAAGTTCCGCAGACACCTCAAAAGTCTGCTCCGACACTCCTGGCTCTGCCGGTCACAGGTGTCCAGCCCTTCCCCATTACCTCACTCCCACGGTGCTTTCCACAATGAGGGCGCCTCCTTCTATTGAAAGGGAGTTTGGTGCTGCAGGTTGAGATGGACAGAAGAGATTGAGTGGGAGCAAAGAGAAGTGGTACAAGAAAGAGCATTGCAGAAGGCACAACACCGGGGATGCTACGGCTGCAGGGGTGGGAGGTGAAAGAAATACGTTACACCAGGAGGTCCTACTGCAGAAAAGGGACTCCCTGCCTGTAAATTTTATATTGCCATCAAGAAAAACATTTCTTGGATTCTGAGTTTATTATTCATTCCTTCATTTATTCATTCATTTAGACATGGATTTGTTATCATTGCTTAGTTCAGAAGGTTCTAAAACATGAAAGGATTCCCAGAAAGGAGCGTCCTTCAAGACTTGATGAGGGGCTGAAACTCATGTGTGATAATTGTGCAAATGTAGGCTGCTGGCAAGACAGTCTCTCCCATTCCTGACTGTACGGTTGTCCCAGCTAATTTTGGAGAGTGCTCCTCAGTGATGACTGGATGAGGACAAAAGTAACCACATCCTCAAGTAAGCATAGTCAGATGAAATCTGGATTCTAAAAACCTACAACTGGACTGGAGATGTATTCTGTATCATAATTCCAATTTCTAGCATATGTAGTCTATAGATCTTTTATTGAAAAAAAAAAGAATGAATGCAATAAGTGCTGCCGTCTGCATGAAGCAAGTACTTGGAGGACATAAAGATGAACAAGGTACAGTTGCTACCTTCCAGATGCCAACGTCCCACTCTGAAGGCCTAGACTTGCACCCATCTTGGTGAAGGCAGTCAAGGGGAAGATGTCCTCCAACATCTCATTCTCTCCAGGTAGCTATTGAGCTGACACTTCAGATTCATCATGTTCCATCTAGAATGTTCTCCTGCTTGGTTGACGGCACCAGATTCCCCCCAATTGCTCACCCTCCAAACCTGAGTCCTCTTCAAGCCCTGCATTTCCTTTCCCTCCACTCCCATGGCCAAGTTCTATTGACTCTGCCTTCCCAGTGCCTCTCAGAGTTGTTCTCGCCATTGCATGCTCATGGATTCATCCCCAAATGGCCTCCCTTCTCAGCATCTTCCTGCTGCTCATCTCTTTCCCCACCAGCGTCCTTTGCATTGAAACCAAGCTGCTCAAAGCCCTTAGTGGTTCCTTATTTCATACAAATAAAACCCACACACCTTAGCAAGTCCTTCCAGACTCCTAAAATCCACTGCTAACTTGTGCATTCTATCCCACCCTAAGCCCCCACGCCACCAGCATGGGATCCAACCACAAAAGACCCAGTTTCCTCTTGGCCTCTGCCATGCTGTCACCTGGGCCTGGGACACTTGTCCTTCTGCTCCCTAATCTACAAGCCCCAGCTGAAAGGCCAGCTTCTTCAGGAAGCCCTCCCCAATCTTTAAATCAGGAGAGCACTCTCTGGTTGTTTTGGCACTTTGCCTGTCCCTGAAAAATATTATTTGTCACTTCCCGCCACGAGTCATAGTTACGTACATGCATGTCTTATCTCCCTGCCCCATCAGACTGCAAACTGCCTGAAGGCAGAAACCTGGTCCTGCACCCTGCCAAGCATGGACCCTGGTGCTCTATCATTGTGTACGAAGTGGGAGCAAAGAATGACAGCTGTCATTATTCTTCTATTTTATGCTTTTGGGGGATGTGTGCCATGGGGCACTTTCCACCTTCCTTGCCCCAAGCCACTTCTTTATAGATATTTACCTTTCTTTCCTAGTCTACACTCAGAGCACATTGCTTAATCTTCTATGTGACAATGACTATATTTGACCTTGCCTTTTCATTCATGATACGCATGCCTGCCTCTTCCGTGGTCCCATAGCTTCACATCCAAGGACCACCCTCTAAATTTTCCCATACCATACAGACCTGGTCCCAATCTATGAACCTGATTCAGCTCTGGACTGGGGCCTTTGGAACATCTCCCCAGCTGATTCTGACATGTACCCTACTTAGAAACATTGGGTACAACTCCTTGAAAATGGGAATTCCAGAATCTTCCACAGTTCATTGAGCGGGACTTTGCAGAGTCACTGTGGCACTCAATATATGTTTATTGAGTAAAGTAGCTACTAATACAGCCCTCAGCTGGAGCCTGGAGAGCTTATAAAGCATTTTCCCCTTCAGTTCCAGCTATCATTTCAATAATCTAGTTGCCATTGGGAGGCCAGCCTTGGAGGACATTAACCTTGCTGGGAAGAGTGAAGGTCTAATTTTAAGAATTGGTCAGTAACACCTGCTGGAGAAGGCTGGGTGGTG
Source organism: Cnephaeus nilssonii (assembly GCF_951640355.1). NCBI lineage: Eukaryota > Metazoa > Chordata > Mammalia > Chiroptera > Vespertilionidae > Cnephaeus > Cnephaeus nilssonii. The sequence goes on along the minus strand of NC_137088.1, from coordinate 10,072,625 downwards.
CACCAGTGAAGGGACTAGCTAACCAATAGGTGGGGCCATCACCCACCACCTATGGAAGAAATAGCCCATCACCTAAGGAAGGAGATGATTTCAGGGTCTGAGCTAAGCCTATGGGCTTCTATCAGGCCAATAATTTGGCACCTCCTTAAACTGGTATTACTTAAATTTTGTTCAACTTTTATTTAGATGGCAGGCTGAGGCCAGGGAGCAGAAAAACAGAGGATTCCAGATCACACACCCACTTGGCCAAACCAAAGCTCCATTGGTTTTGAGCCCACTCTTCTTAGAAGGCAGGCTTAAGGGGTCTTGTATCACCATAGCGCATGGCTTTTGAGAGGCTTGATCCACTGTCTCCTTACCCCATCCCATTCCTTCAAATCCCAAGATGCATATTTAAGTATTTCTTTCAACACATAAAGCCATATCCCTAGGAGCATTTCATGAAATACAATCATGTCCATCTCTTCATTTCTAGTGATGTTTTGGCACTCCCGATAGACTAGCTCTTAAAGTGATCTTTAACCACGAGTCTTCTAATCCAGTTCCTTGGGAATCCAAGGAAAGAGGCATGGAGACAGAAAGGTAAAAGCTGGAAGATAGAGGGACACCCTATCAGAAAGGGAGTGTGGGTGAGGCCAGGGACTGTACTCAACATTCTCTGACCACACCCTCCATCAGCTACAACCTCCTGCTTTCTCCTCCCTCCACCCACTAAAACCACTGTTCAACCTCAACCGGACTCTTGTGGGCCTATCCCTCCCCTAATAGTTGAAATATGATGCCCTGGTCACAGGGCTGCAGACCTGCCATACCTGAAACATATAAAATCCCTAGTGGTACCTAAGAAAGATCCTCTTCACAGCATTTCCACCTCCACACTCCCTCAAACAAAATCAAGAGGAGAGGAACCTTGCTGATCTCCAAATAGGAATGTGCCTCCAAGCCCAGGGCAGCCCCAGACCTCAGATGACCCCAGCCAGAGCGGAACTTCCTTGACTGCACAATCTGTGTTGCATATCTAGAACCTTCCTTGGCACCCCACAATATGTGTGGTTGGTTGAGTAAGTGGATAAGGAGACTCTCTTTTTGGTGTGTGTTTTTTTCCTCTACTTCCATTTCCTCTTCTGACTCTTGCTTATATTACATCTTCCAGTCAACTCCAGGTACCATTCATAGGCTTCCCATGGGTTCTTCTCCAGAGCCCACCAGCCCAGGTATCACGTGGTTTTTGAATTCCCATGGCTTTCATTTGTGAAAACTGCCTCTGATGGGACAAAGAAACCCACAAGCATGGAAAGCCCAGTAGAAAAGACCCCCAAAGTAAACTGGCTGAGAAGTCTCTTGGGATTTGAACCCTGGACCCAAACTGAAAATCCAAGCTCTTGACTCACTCACTGTGACCTTGGAGCTCTCAAGAGCCTCAGTGTCCTCATTTGTAAAACTGTGTATCAATCACACAAAAACGGATTCTACTCACACAATGGAGGTGCACATGAGGTTATGTGTGTAAAGTACTTGCTTTGTAAATCATTCAGCCCAGACTAATATGAATTACTATTGCAATCATCTAATAAAAACAGAAAAAAAAATCATTGTATCATATACACAAATAAATCTCTACCCAAGATCATTACATAAGATTCCTAAAAGTTCTCTGCTTATGGGGGGAACTGGGTTAGGATTTGGGGTGAAGGGAGGGACGCAGAAGAAGGGTTGGAGATAAAGTGTGAAATAAATCCTGTGTGAATCAGGATGGTGGAAAATTGGCTGCTCCATTTAGGCCTTAGGCAAAATTGTCCCAGGCCAAGTCTGTCTTGAGTGTTCGTTCCCTGGCTCAGTTTTTTGTCCCTATCTCTCCTCTGGCCTAACACTCAAGTCTCTGTCTCCAAGTCCAGGGCTTTTTCCTATCTCTTAATCCAACTGTGTCTGAACAAGGACCACAGAGGGAATGATACTACTTTCTACTCGGAATTTCTTTTTCACACTAAGTCTTTGGAACTCAAGTGTATTCTGCACTTACAACACATGCGCAACTCAACTCAAACTAGCCACATTCTCAAAAGTCACACATGGACGGGGCTGCTTTCGAGAAAGATCCCAACACCGTGGTTGGTGTGTCTTGGGAGATTGAAAAGGTTAACCCTACAGCCAGATGCAAGTAGGCGTTGCCCACCTCAGCTCTGCGGAGCATGCTGGGAGTTGTAGTCTGAGCCCATATGCCCCTGGGGTCCGATGGGCGTTGTAGGCCTCGGGCCTGTGGAGCATGCCGGGAGTTGTAGTCCGCACCCGCTTGTGGCGGGCTCTGCGTATCATGGCGTCTACGCCGCGCTCCCGCAGTCTTCCGCTTGGCCCCAGAAAGTTTCGGTTCTGCCCAGCGGTGGACCCACTAGCGCGTAAGTGCCACCGGGGGGCCGGCCGGACTCTGGGGGCGCCCAGGCTGCTCTCGGCCCCGGAGCGGGAAACTTCAAGGCACCTGTTGCCCTTTTCGTTCCCACCCCGCTGGGGCGTCCCGCAGACCCCGAGCCCTTGTCCAGCGGGCCTGGGGAATGTCCACAGCGGGTGAAACTGGCCCTGGAGCCCAGGCTGCCTGTGGTGACCAGTTAGAAAGACAGACCCCCCCCCCCCCAACACCTGCTCCAAGACCTCCAACGGCCGAGGGGCCGCAGAGGAACCCACCTGGTGGGGGTCTCAGAACAAGCCTGGGGTGTCTTAGGCGCAGCGGGGAGCGGTCCCCAGCTTTCCGCTTGCATTGTCCAAGGCACTGACCTTAAGAAGCCAGTGCCTGGCTCAGCGGGGCCAGGACTGCCCAGACCCTTCACTTCGCGCTGCTCCACCGATGCCCTGGTCTCCCCTCCTCCCCATAAGAGGTTGGTTTGTTCATCCCGAGACATCCATCCTCAGATCACGGCCCTTTGCCCTCTACCCACTGCCCCTGGTGCCCAGACCCAGGGTCTCAGGTTGGCCCCCGGCCGTCCTTGCTGAAACACCTGTGGGTTTGTGGAGTGTCTCTAGGGTGGCTGCTCCGCACTTGAGCAGAACCTCGGCTGGGGGGGATGTAGAGAGGGTGCTGCATTTTATTATTATTTTTATAGGAAATCATGTGTGGTTGACACATTAACCACGTGGCTGCCTGTTACTGCATCTTCTGGTGCCTTTTTGTCACTCTTCACAGTTCCCATTGGCTGCCCTCCCCAGGAAAAAAAAAATAAAATGGGGCGCTTAGTGAAACCGCCCGTGTTGGCCACAGCCTCTCTGCCCCTCTCTGCTCGTCTTACCACAGCAGCTTCCGTTTCCGACAGAGAAATGGGTCAGGGGCCCGGAGGGCAGAGGATCAGGCCTTAATCGGCTCACTGCCCTCCTGCCGCCTCCGGCCTTTCCGTCCCCGCAGCCAGCTTAACTTCCCTGCCATCTGCCTCCTGCGGATGCTGGGGGCGCAGCCGGGGGAGCGCTGTCGCCCTGAATGTTTCCTGCTTTGGGGGCTCCCACCTTCTGAAGGGGGCCCAGGTTGAGTGGGCCGCACTCCACCCCTTCTCCCCTTTCTGTGACAAGGACTGCTTCTAAATGATCGGATGCCCTGTACCGGTTGTGGGGCCATTATTATCTTCACCCCATTATCTCCGTGCTGGGCTGTGTGGCCTTCTTTGATTCCATGATTCCAGTTTTTAGGAACCGGGTTTTCTGCTTCAGTTAGTTTTTTTGATTGTTTCCAGGATTTTGTTAGGAAAAGAGTTCCACACACAGAATCTTTGGGAGACTGGCATAGGGAACACACACCCACCTGTTAGATTCTATGATTAACATTTGACGTCGGTGATTTTTGTGCTTCGGAGTCAGCCCTCTAGCGGCTCCTTGGATGGTCTTTGCTCCTTGCGGCTGGTTTCAAGGCACCCGTGTGGGTTTGGGAGCCACGCTGTTAGCCTGGACCAGTGGTCGGCAAACGGCGGCTCGCGAGCCACATGCGGCTCTTTGGCCCCTTGAGTTTTTTTTTAGCAAAGGCCAGCTTAGGAGTACCCTAATTAAGTTAATAACAATGCACCTACCTATATAGTTTAAGTTTAAAAAAATTGGCTCTCAAAAGAAATTTCAATCGTTGTACTGTTGATATTTGGCTCTGTTGACTAATGAGTTTGCCCACCACTGGCCTGGACCTTTGGGGGCAGGATGGCACCCACAGATGTTTGTGATGAGAGGAACCACTTAGAGCAGATGTCGGGGAGGAAAAATTATCCTCTACCCTTCAAGATTCTTCTGGTTGGACTAATAGTCAAATTAACATGAGGCAACTTAGCAGGCGAAAAACAAATTAGAGTTTAATCACACGTATCCAAGGGAGAGACCCAGGGAGAGCTGTGTAACTCACCAAAATGATGGAAGCCAACATCTTAAATACCACCTGCAGCTAAAGACAAAAGCAGATGTTGGGGGTGGAGGGTCCGCTCTGGGGAAAGCATGGTACCCCAGGGCGAGGTTGTTATGCAGATGTAAGCTCCTGCCTTCTCCAGTGCTGACAAAAGCAGGCCTGGTCCCCTGAGGTGGAAACACCCTTACAAATGGAGATTGCCCTTACAAATGTAAATGCCCTTTTCCTAAGGGTAACTTCTAGGTATTTTGAGCTTCTGGCACCTCTGCTGTGTCTTAAAATGAACTGGCCTGACGTGATCTCCATCCCAGAGAGGCCCATTTGGAGTGGTAGACGGCTTACCCTCCAACAGCCACGCCAGAGCAGATGGTGAGGGTGACCCGTGTTGGTCACCGAGGCCGTGGGCGGCTGCCACCGGAACGCCCAGCCGCCCACCTCTCCTGGCAGTCCTCCTCTTCCCTCTTGGTTGATGGGTTTTCTGGTGATTCCAAGGGCAGCTTGGGTGAGTCAGGACTAGAATGCCTTTAAACTTGAGGCAGAGGAAGGGTGTTGCCTAGCTGTGGTTGTAAGACCCCCAAAAGGAGACCCTTACTCTGTCCCACGAATCGACGGCAACCCCAATCAGCCACAGGAGGCGTCACTTGATGCAAAAGGCAAGAGGTTTTTATTCCAGCGCGCTGGGGCTCAACTCGTGACTCACGCAGGAGCAGAGGAGTTGGGCCCCGAATGTAGAATCTTACACGCTTATAAAGGGAAAACTATAACCTGGGGCGGGGTACAATGTAATTCGGGGAATTTTCCAAAGTGGACCTGGGCTTGTTTACAGTAAATTGTTACAATAGACCTTCTGACTTAGTCAGTTGTTCTTATCTGATAACCCTACCCCCTATTTTTCTTAATTGTTAGCACCTGTTGCTCAGAGCTGTTTCCTGGAACAGTTTAAGGCCTTTGTTCCCAGTACTGGAAAAAGGGGGTTTGTGGAACAGTTTAAGACTTTTGCTCCCAGTACTGGGAAAGGGGGTTTGTTTAGAGCTTCTGTTTTGTTCTATCATTCCCCCATTTGCTTTTTTGTAAGTTCTAATCATGGAACTTCTGTCTCTATATACCCTTCTCCGAGGCTGTCTCCGTGGCAGAGGGACTGGTATTGTTGCCTGATCATTAGAACCTGTACAGTACTTATTCTCTCCCTGATGAAACCAAGGGGATTGGCTGTACCAACTTTCAAACCATCCTATTGTCCAAGCAAGCAAGTGTGTACAGAAGCCAGAATAGCAGGGTTAAAATTCAAACAGCAGTTTTTACCTAAGTATGGTTGCTATCATATTTCATTACTTTCTTTAAGGGCATTCTCTGTTCTGTTCCTGCTCTCCCACCCCCTAGCACATCTAGCCTTACTTAGCCCTGGACTTTCTCACTGGCTAGAAAAATGTTCTTACAGTTACCAAGGCCCCTAGTACCACAGTCCCCATCAGTACTGTCCTCACTGAAGTCCAGTTCCCCTCCTGCAGGTGTTGAGTCTCCTCCTGGCCTGCGTGGAGCCCAGGCTAGGGATCTCATGGGTGAGGCCGCTGGTTGCCAGGATCCAGGCCGTTTCCTGGTGCAGGAGCTGGGAGTGATGTAGCCAGATCTGGGTGCCGTCCACTTCAACAGCCGTGGGTATGCTCAGGATAACAGTGTAGCATCCCTTTCAGGTTGGGGTGAGTCCTTGGGCAGTGAACTTCTTTATCTACACCGAGTCCCCGGGCTGGAAGGGATGTACAGGGTCCGCGGTGGGCACTGGCAGTGCATCTCGAACAAGCTTATGGGTGGCTCTCTGGGTATAGAGCCTGTAAGGACTTAAGGAAGGGAATGGTTATGAATTCCAGCTTTCAGTTTCTCCCTGACCCTGGGAAGGATGGGGGAAGGTCTACTATACATGATCACAAACGAAGGGGGAACCCCTTCTGGTAGGGGGTACACCTGGCCCATAAGATAGCGAAGGGCAGGAGGTTGGTCCAGTTTTCACCGGTTTCTAGGACAAATTCAGTTAAAGTACTTTTAGAGTCCTCCTCATGCCTGTCCAGATTCTGGGCCTAAGGCTTGAGCTTTACTTAGAAATACTTTGGCTACAAAGGCAGGCGGGGCTGTTATCTGATCCTATGACTACTGGCAGCCCGAAGCTAGGTATAATCTCCTGGAGTAATCTCTTGACAACTATAGAGGCAGTTTCTGTCCTAATGGGGTATGCTTCAACCCAACCCAAGAGGGTGTCTATGAGAGCTGGCAGATATTTATACCCTGACGCTGGTGGCTTAATCTCTGTGAAATCCACCTCCCAATGCTCTCCTGGGGAATTTCCATGGGGCCCGAATTCTCAGGGGGACCCTCTTACCTTGCTTAGCATTTACCTGTGCACAGACACTACTTCTAGTGACTATGCCTTTAATTACCTTATCTAAGCTTGGTAGTACCTGCCTCGCAGAAGTTCAGAAGTCTTGGTGATGCCAAGTGGGTAGCCTGGTGTAACTGGGCAACTCACGTCCGACCTAGAGCCTCTGGGACCAACAGTCTGTCATCTGGTAGGATCCACTAACCATCTGGTCCTTTGATGGCTTTCTTCTGTTCTGCCAATTCCTCCTCTTGTCTGGTGTAAGAGGGGGTCTGCGTAGGTCCAGGTACGGCAGGGTTACTAAAACTTGTAAAGGCCCCATTGGTTTTTGGGCGGCTTCCTTGGCAGTTTGGTCTGCGGCTCTATTTCCTCTGGCCGCAATTGTCTCTCCTTTCTGATGTCCTTTGCAGTGCACTATTGCAACTGCCCTTGGGAGCCAGATGACCTCTAATAAGGCTAAAATCTCTTCCTTATTTTTAATGTCCTTTCCCGCTGTAGTTGGTAACCCTCTTTCCCGGTGGATGGCACTGTGTCCCCATCGAAGGGCCTGGATTAAGGCCAAAAGTTCGACTTTTTGTGCTGTGGTTCCCCTATTCAAGGACTGCGCCCAAATGGTGCGGTCCAGGGCTACTACCGCTGCTCTGCATATCGGATGCCATCCTGAACATAACTGCTCCCAACCGTGAACAGTACCTTGTCTGGTGATGATAGCGGGACATCTGTCAGGTCTGGGCGAGCTGTTAGTACTGCGTCTGTTACCTCTGTGCAGTCCTGAATAGGTTCCTCTGGATTATCATCTGGAAGCAGGCTGGCAGGGTTGATGGCCAGTGTCTTGTGGAACCGGACACAGGGCTGGTCTAGGAGAAGAGCTTGGCACTGGGTGATCCTGGTGTTTGACATCCATCTCTCCGGAGCACCTCGAAGGAGGGCCTCCACACCATGGGGTGTTGTCAGGGCCAGTTCCTGGCCCAGAGTCTACTTATTTGCCTCTTTCACCAGCAATGCTGTGGTGGCCACTGCCCGGAGGCACGCTGGCCACCCTGCTACCACGGGGTCTAGCCTCTTAGACAGATAGGCAACAGGTCTCTTCCAGGGACCTAGAGTCTGAATGAGAACCCCTTTGGCAATGCCCCTTACCTCACTCACGTGGAGGTGGAAGGGCTTCGTGACGTCTGGCAAGGCTAGGGCAGGTGCTGAGACGAGAGCCTTTTTTAGCTTCTCAAAGGCCTGTTGTTCCACTTCGGTCCAGTTCAGTGGATGCATTCCCCTAGTACTTGAGTACAGAGGTTTAGCAATCTCCGCGAGCCCCGATATCCACAGGTGGCAGTATCCAACTGCCCGTAGGAATTCCCGCTCCGTCCCCCTCAAAGGATATGGTGGCACATCCAAATAGTTTCTGCAGGAGGTCACGTCTACACAGGGGGTACGGACATTCTGGCATGATCAGAAATGAATGCGTTACCGTGTCCTTTCGAGGTCTACAGTCCTTTTTGATGTCTAAGGAAAACAGGAAATTTGTCCGGTGGCTCCCTGGACTGATGTCTTCTTAGAGGTTACGGGTCCCATCGGCTCTGTCAAGACTGAATAGACTGCCCCAGTGTCCACCAGGAAACTAACAGGTTTGCCCCCCACTTGTAAGGTTACCCTGAGCTCCTGGGGGCTCAATGGAAAGGAGCCCCAGTCCTGTCAGTTCTCTTCCTCTAAGTTAAAGACCCTTGGAGTCTGAGTAGCTAATCTGCCAGGACATTCTCTCTTGCAGTGCCCTTGCTTCCTACAATAAGCATACTAATTCCTTTCTATTTGCTGCTGGCTTTTCTTTCTTTCTCTGTTCCCCTTTCTCATCACATGTACAACCTTTACAAAAAGCTTTATAATTTTAAATTAACTTTCAAAACTTCTATTATTTTAAAATATTTAGAAAAAGGCAGAGGGAGGAGGGAGCAGGCCTATCACCCTGTTCCCAGGCCTCCAGCTGCTTGAGTCCCAAATGGCCACATTCTTCCTACAGATAATGATCTCAGATTCTGATAAGCCTGAAAAGAGGAATTACTAGCTGTGCCTTCTTTAAGCCCCCTAACAGAACACGGTGAAAAGTGTCCAAGGAGTCGTCAGGGGTTCTTGGGTTCTTGGGTCTCATTGGGGCGCAGGGGGTCACAAGGGAATTTCCCTCTTCGTCGCTGCCTCCAGCAGCTACTCAAAACAACCCCTGGAGGGGATGGACACGGGTTGGGCAGAGGCAGGGAGCACGGCGCGGGTCCCAGGTGGTGAAGGAATGCTCCCACCGGGGCGTTTTCATCTGGCAGTCCACTCTCTGTTCCCATTGGGAAAAGCTCTTGTCTCCTGCCAATGAAGGTGGCATGAGGGGGAAACCAGTGACCCTTACGCTGCAATCAGACTCCCTGACCTTTCTGAAAAGCCCCTCTACTTGAGTGTGTTTCCATTAAAATTACTGATTTTAAAACTACAACTTAAGAGTTGACACACACACAAGGACCAAGTGGCCCACAAAATATTTTCCTTTCCTTCCTAAAGATTTTACAATGTGCTGTAATCATTAATCACATCAAAGTTAAATGGCCAATTGCGACAAACACTTCTGAGACCGTTTCTCCACCACTGATTAAGACTGGGTGGCAGCAGGTGTCAGAAATAAGATTCATTTAGTTTCTGAGCTTGCTGGGCAGACTTGGTGACTTTGCCAGCTCAAGCTTCCTTCTTATAAATAGTTAACTTTAAAATTTGGTCCCTGCTTTTAACCTCTTGGACCACAATTGTTACAACTTTATACCTTCAAATTAATAAACATAGACAGAAATTATGTTAGGCGGGCCGATTCCCCCTCTGACAGAGAGCAAACACCCCTGGGAAAAAAGAAATCCCCGTGGCCACTCAGGGCGATTTGCTATGTGTCAGAGCACTCAGCCTTAAACAAATTAAATGTTTCTTTTTTTTCTTCTCACAGACTTCCTTACATGAACAAATAATTATACCCAGGCAGACAAACAAAATATCAAACAGACGTCTGTACTTACACCATTTCAGTGAACAAGTATTCTTATAGTTTTGTGATCTGAGCAGATAACAGGAACACTGCCTCTAAGTCCCCTGATGGGGGCCTCCCTTTCCCATATCCCAGGACAGGATTCTCGACTCATGTTTCAGCAAAACAGAAATGACACTCATATTGGACAAAGGAAACAAGACTAATATTCCAGGGACTGTGAGGGGAAAGTTATCCTACAGTCCGGCGTTGACCTGGGGGAAAAAATGCTTGGTCGGGGAGGGACAGGTTACACATAGAGTGTTATTTCAAGAGAGGCAAAACCTTGATAAAAGCTCAGTAATCCAATTACACAGTCAAAGGTTAAACAGGAAGGGAAGAACCACTCAATGTCCTCTGAGAGGATTTTAACAAACTGATAACAAACTGACAAAACCTTGACAAATCAAAACTCAACAAATAATATATACATATAGGGCCCAATTATGACAGAAAATATAAGACAAAAAGACAAAACAAACAGTCCTGATACCAACATGACAAAACACAAAACAAACACCTGTTGAGAGGGAGAGCCTCCATCCCCTTCTGGGGGGTCCCTCTTTCCTCTCGCAGGAGGAGATTTCTTGTGAGCTGAAAGCCTGGATGGCCTCCTGAAAGAAAAGATTTTTAATCCAGTTACAGCTGCTACTAGAATCAGAATGAGAGAGGAAGGGAAAGACCAGGTTATGTCCTCTATAAGGATCCTAATAAAAACAGTAAGTTAAACAAACGGTTAACGGGGTCTATAAAGAGTTAATAGTAACTTCAGCCTTAGTTTCACGTTGGACTATGATGTCACAGGCAGGGACAGGGCCTGTAAATCTCTCCACCCCGCGAAGCTGTCAATTTAATACAGTAAATTCACAAATCAGAGCAAACTGAAACTTTTATTTATATAAACAGAGGAATTTTTATCTAAGTGGGCTGATTCCCTCTCTGACGGAGAACAAAGGACTCTGAGAAAAAGGTGTCTCAGCAGCTGCTAAAGACCTTTGTATTCCGCCATAGCAGGTCCGCCCCATCTTTAAATAAATTAAACAGCAGAAAGAGACAACAAATACTTTCACATTTATCTTTATATACTAAACAGTCTGAGTTTTTGACTCCTATTAGATATTTACCAGAGTTTAAACAGTCACCTGATTAATTTGCCTGAGGAAGCTCTATGGCCTCCAGGTGTGGGGGGGATTAAGCTCCCCTTTCCACTCACTTGGAGTGGACTGAGTCTATCCCATAACGTCCGTCCAGTAATTCCACAGAAGTCCACAGAAAGACACAGAAACCAAACAGACAAAGACACTGAAAAACTGGACGATGGCCCTGTGCCAACCAGCGGGAGCGACCCGCTTCGTCCCTGAGTTTTGAGGGGGAGCCACTCCCCTCCAGACGGGGGTTTTTACGCCCCCCAGACGGGCGCGATCTTAACAATAAACCAAACAGACAAAGACAACCCGATCAGCGCCCTTACAGCAGGAGACCACCAGGCGTCCCTGGCTCTCCTCCACCCGTGGGGCGTCCCCCCGGGCTGCAACCTGTGGTCCTCCAGGCACGTCTACCGACCACTGTTCGGTCACTCTCACGAGTCGCCGAACGGCTGCAAAACCAGAAGTGCGCACACAGAACCAGACCAACTAAAACACAGGACAAAGACAGACAACTTCGGGGTACCCCTTCTTACCTCCAAGGTCGACTCCGCGGATGAGGGGGGCCGTCAATTTCCCGGCCAACGCACCAAATGTAAGACCCCCAAAAGGAGACCCTTACTCTGTCCCACGAATCGACGGCAACCCCAATCAGCCACAGGAGGCGTCACTTGATGCAAAAGGCAAGAGGTTTTTATTCCAGCGCGCTGGGGCTCAACTCGTGACTCACGCAGGAGCAGAGGAGTTGGGCCCCGAATGTAGAATCTTACACGCTTATAAAGGGAAAACTATAACCTGGGGCGGGGTACAATGTAATTCGGGGAATTTTCCAAAGTGGACCTGGGCTTGTTTACAGTAAATTGTTACAATAGACCTTCTGACTTAGTCAGTTGTTCTTATCTGATAACCCTACCCCCTATTTTTCTTAATTGTTAGCACCTGTTGCTCAGAGCTGTTTCCTGGAACAGTTTAAGGCCTTTGTTCCCAGTACTGGAAAAAGGGGGTTTGTGGAACAGTTTAAGACTTTTGCTCCCAGTACTGGGAAAGGGGGTTTGTTTAGAGCTTCTGTTTTGTTCTATCATGGTCTCCTGGTGAAAATCACTGCAGGGAACTCGGAGTTTGGTGCCTCATTCACCGGAGCAGCCCCCGTCGGCAGAGCAGGTAAGGCTGGTGAACTGGTGTCTTGTAACGAGGCAGAAGCCGCCCGTGAGCAGAGATGAGTGGAGGTTGGCCTTGTCGACATCTGCTCACCTCGTGGCTGAATGTCATGGTTTTGCTCAAAAGATAAACAATGTTCTCTATTTGTAATCTCAGTGCCAGGTTTGTTTTGTTTTGTTTTGTTTTGTTTTGTTTTTAAGCTCTTGGTTGGCATAAGAGCCTCTGTTTGAGCAACTGAATAAACGAGTAGAGCGGCTGTTGAAATGTTTCCGTGGATCTGTGTTTATCACCTGGCTGTTCTTAGATGTGTCCCTGTACTGTCCCCATGTTAAGAGGTTCGCCCTCTGAGCGCATGGGCTCCATGGCTTTTAGAAGATGAAGATGGCAGAGATGGGCCGAGTTGTGCAGGAGGCATGGTCCCCTCTTCCTCACAATGAAGCCACTCAGCCTGGTGATTGTAGTGACCACCCGTGGTCCTCGCTGTTCATGCAGTTCTGGGTGGCATTAGAAAGACACCAAGCGGCTGTTTGCAGCTGGGCCAGATCCTGTTTTCAGGGACGAGGGTGTGTACATCAGTGTAGATCTGAGGACAGATTTTAGGAGAACCTGAGGTCTGGTTACAGCTCTGTGGCCCTGCGGCTGGTTCAGGGACCCAGGGGCAGGTTTGACCAAACCGTGGGCGGATGTAGGTAGTGCACCCTCAGCCTGAGGCAGAAAACTCTTAGGGATGAACTTGCAATTAAAAAAAAAAAAAAAGGAAGCAGAAAAAGCATTCTAAGCAAGTCACTAGTATGCAGAGGGTTAGGGCAAGAGAGTCCCTGTAAGAGGTCCAGGATGGACGGACAACTGAACCGGAGGTGGTGTCCATTTGACATAGAGCTGGAAGGGATTTCCTCAAGCTGAACCTGCAGCCTGGGTCAGGGAGGTGCAGCTCTAAGGAGGAGCCTCAGCCAAAGTTAGCCACTGAGAGTATCTGTTCTTCTCTTTCCCCGACTCCACGAAGGAAGGTGAAGGATCACCTCCCCACATTGTACCAAGAAAACAAATTTAAAAAACCACCACACACACACACACAAGGTAGGAGGAGGTCAAATAATGTCCCTAGGACAAATAGATTTGCTAAAATTGCCTGAAAATAGTTTGGTGAGCGAAACGTACCATGGTTCTCACCCAATCGTGGTGTGATCTTGACTGCATTATTCGTCGCATGATAGGTAATGGGAATTTCACATGACTAGTCCGATTTCAGATTTGAAGAGCATCCAGATTGGGAATACTCAGCTACAACTGATAAAAGAGAAGACCGTTTTCTTGCCCATTGCCACAACTCCCACAATCCTAGTTCTTGCTTGCCCCTCCTATGTGCCAGCATAGCCCCACCCCCTACCCCACCTCCACAACCACATTGCTGCTCTTGTCATCCAAGGAGCACAACCTAACTCAGATCCATCAATACCTTCCACACCCACCCCTGTAGATGGTTCCTGTTGATGGTTCCAGATCCAAACTTCCAGGAGTGGAGGAAGGAGAGGGCCTTGGGGAAGGCTGGGTGATTGGGGAGGTGGTGGTAGTGGCCGTGGTTATTATTGTGCTGGGTGGGGGAATGGAGGCTTCTGGGTAAGGCTGCTTCCGGGTCAGAGCTGTGGTACACACTCTCCTGTAGACACACTTAATCCATCCAATCCCTAAATTACATAATTCCATTCATTCTCAGAGTAATAACTATAGTATTGCCACAATAATGATGATATAATGTCTGCATTTACAACTTGACTTTTTAAATGCATTATTTTAGTCAACATAAAAGTATTTTATGCTCAATAGAGGCAAATCGAAAAATCAGAGAAATAGATTTTTGGGGGCAGATTTACCTGTTTCCCACAATTGAAGGATAATTATCATTATTTACATGTTGCTACATTTCTAGTACATTCCTATGCCTGAAGTTTAATTTGGTTTGTGGAGCAAGAGTCAGTGGTTTGTTTTGTTTTCATTCATTCATTCATTCAACAAGTAATTTATTGAGAGCCCTCCATGTGGCAGAACTGTGCTGTGTGCCTGGGAAATGATGAATAAATAATGAATAGCGGTGGAGCTTACAGACAAGTGGGAAAGACAGATTAAACAAGAAATTACCGGACCGGTAGATGGCCACCAGAGTGGAAAAGAGGCGAGCCCCCCTTCAGTAGGGGCTTAGAATCGTGAGCAAAGTAGAGTTTGCTGCATGGTTCACCTGTTTTCATCACAGTGCTTCTGAGGCCTCCGGTGATCTCTTATTTGTCTATAGGCTTGTGCAGGAGGCGTGATCGATCATGCTATCTGCTTCTCCCTCATGGAGCATGAGTTCCTTGAAGGTCTGGGACTCCACCAGCCCGTTCACAGCTGTAGCCCCCGATCCTGGATCAGGCCTGCCTCTTAAAAGTGGTGCCCAGCAAACCCAGTTGGCTGGCAGGAGGTTTGTTAGCACATATGGGTTCCCTGCTGTCTTCCTCAAGGCCATGTTTAGTGGTGCAGCATCTTCTGCCAGAGATTTGGTCCGGAATTCAACATTGGCCGGCCTGGCTCCCAGGGTACAATTTGGGAGCATGCTGTTTTCCCACCTGCATGGGGTTTGTGCTGTTAGGGGTAGGTGCGCCAGCTTGTTCTCACTTGTTTGTGCAGCTGTCCCAGAAACTGCCCAGATTTCACACGCACATGCCATTGTGGCCTCCCGGGTGCTTTCTCTGGCCTTCGATGGCACTGCAGCCCCAAGTACCAGTACCGATGGGTAGCCCTTCCTGGGAGCAGCTGCCCACCTTCCTGGAAAAAAAAAAAAAAAAAGAAGACAGCTTTCCCCCAGGCCCAGAAGCAACACTCCCCGAACCACAGGTTCCTCTTCACCCTGCTCTCCTAGGTCAGTGGGCAGGAATTGGGACCAGATTTGTGTGTCTTCCAGGACAAGTGACCAAGAAACCAGAAATTGTTGGTGGGGGATGGGCAAGAAAAGGTTCAAGAAGTGATGACAAAGTCTTAAGTCTTCATTCCCTTTGAGAAAAGGAGAAGATTGCAAGCAAGAAGGTGTGCTTGGGAAAGATGACCCAGGCATACAGTGGGTCAACATTTTAATTACAGGTCTCGGGGGTGGGGTTGCCTAAGGAGCCTTTGCTCACGTGTGCTGAAATGTCTGCTCTGAGCTGCCTCTGACACACTGCTGAGCACTCGCCCAGGCACCTTCTTGAAGCTGGTGAGGGCAGCCTGTCTGCCAACCTCCGATTCAGCGCCGACAACCCATTCAGCGCCGATTCAGCGCCGAGCCAGCAGAACCGTGGGCCTTCAAAGCCGCAGGTACCTGCCTAGTGCTCCCCTTTCCATAGACGGCTGAACCAGGCCAAGGCAGCGGGCTCTTCCAGAAAGACTTTCTGCTTTGACTGATCTGAACGTCGTAACATCCTTTCTCGGCCTGGGTAGAATTTACGACTGGTGTGTTCCACCTTGTTTGAGAGTGAGAGGAGGTCCACTGGACGGTGTCCTCTCAGGTCAGTTCTTAGTTATTGTGTTGTTATCAGTACTTGCTATTGAACAAGTAGGACAGATTTTGAGAGCAGGGCATGGTTGCCTTTCATGCCTCAAACCTCCTCTCCTTTTTTTTTTTCCTCCTTGGACCCTTCTGCTGCTTCTTTCCTGATGTAGCTATTCAAACACTATATTGCCCCTGCCAGAACCCATTTCTGGGCAATATAAATATTAGTCATTTGCACCATAGTATAAATAAATTTATGTGAGTCAGTCTTTGTATCTTGATTTGGGACTAAACTGCTGTGTCTATTTAGGGCTTCAGGGCAGGAATTCCTATTTTTGAGGCGGTGGAAGATCATTTACCTCTAAAATAATTTTTAAAAGTGGATATAGTCCCTTTTCCTCTTTCAGAAGATTGGATGTGTTCGGGCGTTCTGTCTAAGCTTAAACATAATTTTCAGTTGTTGGCAAGATAATCCAATGTATCCCCAAGTAGCTAGTGTCAGGAGTGAACTGAATTGTGGGACACGCAGTTGTCAGAACTGGTTCCTGGTGTGGGGAAAAGCCAGAAATGGTGTGAGTTAAAAAAAAAAAAAAAAGATAAAAAGCTTCATCCCTCAGCCAAAGGCCAAGTTATCTAGAGACACCGGAAGTTGACCGTGGTTTGGAGAGAGACAGTGCCCCTGCCCCTTTCTGTGTCTTTCATTGGTTAATGACCTCAGACCAAGGAAGAGGGAAGGCAAAATGCCAGGTCCATGGAGCCCGCATCCCTATGGTAACCATGCCGTGTCTTCCAAGGAAGCTCTGACTTCCCGAAACCGTGTGAGGTGGTGACCCGCAGCCTTGGTGGGAAGCCCACTGCGACCTACAGGCCCAGCAGCCGGTGCTTAGGGCTCAGGAGCTTGGTGGTGACGATGACGGTGACGCAGGCTATCTGGAAAAGCAGCTCAGGTAGTTGGCAGCCGGCACAGCTCACCCCGTGACCCGGGAACTTGGCTTCCGCTGGGCACACTGCTGGGTCAGGCAGAGAAGGCCTGGGCTCGGGCCCACACCAGGGCAGCTTCCCCAAAGCGCCAAGAAGTCTTGAAGGAGCATGTCTCTCTCTGTCTGTGCTCAGGCTCGTCATGCCAAGGTGCCGGTTTGGTTTGCAGACGCTGTTTCCCTCAGGCCAGACTCCAGAGAGGGCTGGTTTCTAGGATAGGCAGCTGGCGGTATAGCTCCCGCATTGTCCTGGCCTGAGCCTGCCAGCTCTCCTCCACCTGCTGTTTTCACGCCTTTCCAAGCTCCGCCCTATCCCAGGTGTGCCAGCCTTGCCTCTGCTCTGAATAAACACCCAGGCCCTGTAGGCTTCCTTTGAGGACTCTTGGGGTATTAGTCATCTTCCTCCGAGAGGAGTCCTCCCAGAAGCTGCAAGGCTCTCGTGTTGACAGCATGCAAAAAAGAGGGACGTCGTCGGTAGAGAAACAGGCTACGCGGACCCTCCTCCCTGGCGCCCTTTCCACCTTGTGTCCCTTTGAAGACCTGTTCATTTTCAGGCCTGGCCCGACACGGCTGCCATCACAGTGTCCACCACCCTCCCCCTTCCCCAAGCACAATGCACTTTCCTTCCCCGGGTCCCACCGCAGCTTGTGCTTGTCAGATATTTACAGTCAGGTGCCCACCGCCACAGTCAGGATAGAACAGAATTGCCCCCCAAGTTTCTGCATGATCTTGTAGTCAGAGCCTCCCTTCACCCCAGCCCCTGGCAACCACTGATCTGGTGTCTCCCCAGTGTTTTTGCCTTTGCAAGGACATGCATGTGGATCGGAGAGCATGTAGCCTTTTCAGTCCGGCTTCAGTCACTCAGCATAAAGCACTTGTTATGTGTATCTGTGGTTCATGCCTTTTCACTGCCGAATACCCATGACATTTTACCCAGATGTCTGCATGGACCTCTTCTGTCCTCTCCTGATAGCTGGATGTTTTTCTGTCTGTCTCCTCAGTGCACAGCCGAGCCCGTCCAGGGCTGGCCTGTGCCTTGCCTGCCTCTGTGTCCCCAGCCCACACGTAGTAGGCCCGTGACAGAGCCTGGGCCAGGGCAGCTGGGCACTGCCTCGCCAGTGGGTCCGAAGTGTCTGCCTGGGCAGCAGGGCCCCGGCCGAGGTCTGGCCCAGCCTGGGCTCCGGCTCTCTCCAGGCCCGGGCTGCTCCCTGCTCAGTCTGTTTAGCAGGCGACCTGGGCAGATGGGGCTGGGTGGTCTGGCCTTTTGTAAACCGCTCCCCCCCTCAGTTTGGTGTCTGTGATGGGCAGGGTGCCAGCACTTGCTGGGGGGCTTTGGCGGGTTCTCTCTGGATCCCCCGACTCTCTGGGGCTCCGTGTCATGCGTTACTGGGAGTGTGTATGGCCTAGTTCCTCCTAGGCCAGAGAAGCCCTCTCTGGGCCTTGTTTTCACTGAGTCACAGCTGCCCTAGCTTGTTAGTTAAAAATAGGCCTGGCATGCCCGCCCTGTGACAGGCCCTCCCCACCTCAGGCTGACACCGGAATGCTTATGTAAATATTTGTAGGAGCTCAGGTTGGGATCATTTCTATTCCAGGATCTTCTTGCCTCGACTCCTGGAGCAGTGAGGGGACGGGGTGGCGGGAGAGTGCCCCAGCACGCGTTGGGGTAGCCGCACAGTATTTGGGAAGGGACTGGGGTTCAGGGTGGTTCCTAGAAGCCAGTGGAACTGGTTGGCCATTCGCTGTAGTGACAGTGGCTCAGCTGAAAGTCCAGTTTGGAATCAGACTGGCCGGGGTTGTTCAAACCCCATTTCCACTCCTTGCTGGCCTGTGGTCTTAGACAACTTACACGACTCCTGAATGCCAGTTTCTCCGTTGTGCGTTATCTACCCCACTCGGGCGGTTGTGGGAATTAAATGATCACATGTGTAAAGCGCCTGACAGGACCCAGCATCGTTTAGTGTGGCTGCTACTACGGCACCTCTAGTCTTGCCAGCTGCTGTGCCAGCAACCATTGCACCTTTGCATGGGACATCTAAGGGAAGAGCTAGAGGTTCTGAAAGGACAGCGGAGTGTCCACATGCATGCCCAGGCCTCTTTCCAGTGCTGCTCAGATCTCACCATTGTTGGGTTCAGCCTCTACAGTGTCCTTAAATCACTTCAGCAGCTGCCCAGTAGGGCTGGTAACTCGGGACTCACCAGCCGCAAGAGGACAGTAACCGAGCTTAAAATAGAAGTGTCCCTGAGGGCTGCGCAGGCCCCTGGGGAAAGGCCCAGCAGTGTCTGCCCACCCAGGCAGAGCCGGACTCTGGGCATCGGGGCTGCAGACCTTCCCCCACCCCGAGAGGCAAGCCAGGCTTCCTTGGTCCAGAAGTCCTGAGGGTACGTGTCCTGTCTCGCCCACCGCTCCTGGCCAGAGGTTACTGAGCCGCCCTCTGAGAAAGCAAGCCGGGGAGGATGTTGGGAGCTAGGGGTCTGGTGGTAGCCGGCACCAGAGGCCTGGCAGGCCAGTGAGCGGGGTGGGTTGGACTAGTTCTGGCTTTGGTTTCAGGGTGTGAGGGAGCCACTGGGAGGCATTTTTAAAGGTGGAAAGTGAAGCCGGGCTGTCTAAGAGGGCAGATTAGGAGAGGCTAGGCCAGGCTATTTGGCTGATGTTTTTTGTTTTGTTTGTTTGTTTTTTGATTGTTTTCTTTTTGGTTAATCCTCACTCGAGGATATTTTTCCCATTGATTTTTTCTTTTTTAGGGAGAGTGGCAGATAGAGGGAAAGACAGAGAGAAACATCGCTGTGAGAGAACTACATCGATGGTTGAGGAGCACTGACTAGGGCAGGCCGGGGAGGAGCCGGCAACCAAGGCACGTGCCCTTGACTGGAATTGAACTCGGGACCCTTTGGTCCGCAGGCTGACGCTACATCCACTGAGCCAAACCGGCTAGGCCTTGTTGTGTTTTGTGTGTGTGTTTTTAAGGCCCCAAACAGTCATTGTGTCTGAATATAAGTGTGTCAGAAGCCAACCAGGGGATGCCCACAGAGCAAGGCCCACACCGAAAGGTCAAGCCCTCCCCATTGCAGGAAGATGCCCAGACGGGGCAACTTTGTGCTCAGAGCAGCACCCCTCTGCTGTTTGTACATAGTGTCTGACTGCTGCTTCCTCCCCGTGCAGGTGCCACCATGGAGTCTGACTTCTGCTGACCGGACCCAGGCAGGAGGGCACAGCCGAGCCCGCGGCCTGTAGCCAGTCGCCATGGCTTCCCCCAGCGCGGAGAGCCAGCTCCAGAGGATCATCCGTGATTTGCAAGGTACGGTCAGGCCGCCAGGCACGCGGGTTTGGTGTGGAGGGAGCTGTGACTGTGCTTTTGCTTTTGCGGTTGAAGTTCAGCCCTTTCATCTGTGTTCACACAGGGAGGGGTCGGGGGGGGGGGAACATTGATTGGAGCGCTCAGGACACAACGTATTGAAATATTCGGGGCTCAGCTGTCCATCCTGTAGGGCTGGGAGAGCCCACGGACCCTCCTCTCTGGGCACTGTAAGGGCACTCTGTCAACAAAATCAAATACTCCTCCAGATCCGGGTCTGGTGTGTGTGTGTGTGTGTGTGTGTGTGTGTGTGTGTGTGTGTGTGTGTTTGTGTGCCTGGCTGAAGCATGGTCTCTGGGCTCTCTCTGATGGAGAGGGGGAAGAATATTCTCCTTCCCTCTGAGCAGGAAGACCAGACACCGGTCTTTCTTGTTTTGCTGTCTCGCCTGCTGGCAGTGGGCAGGTAGCCTATCCTGGACGAACTCCCGGAGCTCCGGTTGTGGGCCTGCTGCTCCTAGGCATCGCCAGGAGCAGTGACCGAGCCTGAGGGTGCAGAAGGAAGGCCCTTGCCACCCCACCCCCAGCCCAAGCGCTCAGGGCACAGCAGTGACCTGACCTCTCTGCCAGCTCCTCGTCTGTAAAATTCTACGTTGCCCTTACTCTTTTTCACGTTTTAACAGCTCTCACGTTGGGATCATCTTAAAAATCAATTGCGTCTGAGATTTGTTGAAATAAGGCACTTCCTGCCTCACATGGCTACATTAAAGGGGAAAGACTTGCAAAGGCCTGGCCTCTAGCTGGGTCCCCGTTAACAGAAGTAGGAGATTGTCATTCTTGCGATTGTCTCATTACTCTTTGCACATTCTGGGTCTTCTTGAAGCCTGGACTTCCCCGTCCTGAGTGGTGAGGTGATAGTGAAGAACCACAGAAACATGGCCAGAACGAAGGACAAGGCTTTCTACACAGTGCGGATTCGGGCAGCCAGTGTTAGGGGACTGCTCAATGATACATCCACACAGCAAACATTTGTTGACCAAGTAGTACGAGGCCTGCATGGTGGGCCTGCAGGGATGGCCCAGAAAAATGCCCACCCAGGGAGCTGTTGCAAGGTGCCTGTGGGCTCTGGGGACACCTTAGCGCCTTCTGGCTTGGCCTTACGTCCCTGGATGGGGACACAGCACTTCACTTTTGCGAGGTGCTTCGCCATCACCAACCACTGCCGCCTCGTGCTTCCCGGTTATCCTGCTTGTCCCCTGGAGGTTGGCCTCCACCTGGTTATGTGTTCCTGTTTGTTGTCTTAAAGATGCTGTGACAGAGCTAAGCAAAGAATTTAAGGAAGCAGGGGAACCCATCACAGATGACAGCACCAGCTTGCATAAGTTTTCTTACAAACTTGAGTACCTCCTTCAAGTAAGTGACTCTGTAACGTGGTGATTTCTGCTCTGTTGTCTTGTTTCCCTGATGGGTGACTCATCAGCTTTGAGGATGTGGTCGAGAAAGCTCAGTGGAGCCATTAGGCCATCCTGGTTAGACCGAAGGTCAGAGCAGTCCCCATCGAGAGCTCGGGCCTCCAAGTGCCATCCTCTGGGGATTTGGCAAGTTAGTTGCCCCTTAGGATGATTTGGGAATCCAGAACATTCTTTCGAGACTTAGGTCAACTTAAGGCAGGTAGCAAGGTTCCTGTATAGCAGGGATCTTAATTTGGGGCAGTCACGTCCCCTTTTGAAAATCAGGTGAAAGCTATGGAATCTCTTCCCAAACAGACATGCATATGTGAACACACCAGTCACATTTTGCAGGAGCATGTGGGCCTCTGAAGGTTATCCAGTGGCCTGTGTTGTGGTCCGTAGGCCGCAGCACCAGCTCACCCAGGAGCAGGCTGGAAATGGACACTTGGTCCCCACTCTGAGGTCAGCCCAGGGAGTTTTTTGTTTTTTTTCCCCGCACACTCGCAGCCTAATGCTTGTGTCCGCTGGTTCAAGTGCACAGACCAGAGAACTCTGCAGATGCAGAAAAGTCCATCAACTACAACAGGAAGGAAATGGACCGATATGTTAACAGAAATTAATCTTGGGCATTATAATCTTTTCTATTTTTAAAAAATATTTTTTATTTTTATTGATTTCAGAGAGGAAGGGAGAGGGGGAGAGATAGAAACATCAATGATGAGAGGGAATCATTGATCGGCTGCCTCCTGCACGCCCCCCTACTGGGGTTCAAGCCCACAACCCAGGCATGTGCCCTTGACCAGAATCGAACCCGGGACCCTTCAGTCCGCAGGCCGACGCTCTATCCACTGAGCCAAACCAGCTAGGGCATCTTTTCTATTTTTTAAAATCCAGATTTCCTAACATACCTGCATGCCTTCTAAATCAGAAAAATAAATGCTATAAGATGTTGTGTTATATAAAGATATGCCAAACATTTTGAGCACCATTAGTTTTCAGCGTCACATCCCACCAAGGTATACGGGATGAGAGCCCGCTGGAGGGGTGCCCCAGCCTGTTGGAGGACTCCTGCCCCGTGCCCTTTCAGCCTGTTCTCTGTTTTACATTGTGAAGATATTTATGGACTTTTTTTCTCATGTAGCCTGTTTAGGTTTTGTATTTGAAATGACTCATAGCTGACACGTATGTGTATTGACACTTGGGTAACGTGATAAAATCCTAACTCATTTCCCTAAATTGAGACCTAGTTAACACACTTCATGTTGCCCTTAAGACTTTTCACTTGTATTTCTTTGTCATAAGTTGTTACATATCTCTATCAAGGCTGTTACTAGCAGACTTTGGTGGTCTTCCACCCAACTCTATGCATAGAGATCTCTTCAAGAGATAAATCTTTTGGGGGGTTGGGGAGTGGACGGGCTTCTATTCCTGAATCTTAATAGCTGTATGACCTTGAACTAGTGACTTAACCTCTCCCAGCCTCAGATCCCCTATCTGTAAATTGGGGATTAAAACACCTTCATTTGACAATAAATAGAAATAATGCCTGTAAAGGGCCTTGCCCAGTGCCAAGCAACCAAGAAGCTGTTGTTATTTATCATTTAATGAAATGAACAGCAGTGGGTTTGGACCACCTCTCTCTGTCCCTTCCCCTACCCAGTTCGATCAGAAGGAGAAGGCCACCCTCCTGGGCAACAAGAAGGACTACTGGGATTACTTCTGTGCCTGCCTGGCCAAGGTGAAGGGCGCCAACGATGGGATCCGATTCGTCAAGTCTATTTCCGAGGTAAGCAGAGCAGCCAGGGACCCCACGTCTTCCTGTCACCGGTCTTCAGCATCTCCTTACAGAGACCTTTGCTGCAGACAGTCAAGTGAGGAAGTGGGGTTACGGGTGGTGAAGTGAAAACATCGGCCCAGGTACACTCAGTGCCCATTGTCAGCACAGGGAAGCCGCCCACACGAGCCTTCACCCAGCGGCCCTGTTACCAGACCGCAGCCCACACTTAAAGCGGGCTGTTCACACCGTGGGCTGCCCGTGGGCCCCGGAGGTTTGCAGCACCTTCTGAAAGCATCGGTTTCTTAGATAAATTCTTCATGTTTGCTGGGCTGTTTGCCTGCAGGTTTTCCAGAAACCTTAGATTTGAAATGAAGAGAGTGATGTGGGATCTTAAGAGACATTAAACGCCGGTGTGCTAAGCAGCTTTCCACGTTCAGTTCTGAGCCCCTAGAGCAGAATGCCGTGGCTCCTCTGTTTTGCAAAACTCCAGAACAATCTCTCTGTTTCTATCTCTCTGTCTCTCTCTCTTCTGTCTCTTCCCCATCTCCCACTCCTGAGGAATCTCTTTTTCTCTCATAAGCCTAGTCCCATGGTCGGCAAACTGCGGCTTGCGAGCCACATGCGGCTCTTTGGCCCCTTGAGTGTGGCTCTTCCACAAAATACCATGGCCCGGGCGAGTCTATTTTGAAGAAGTGGCGTTAGAAGAAGTTTAAGTTTAAAAAATTTGGCTCTCAAAAGAAATTTCAATCGTTGTACTGTTGATATTTGGCTCTGTTGGCTAATGAGTTTGCCGACCACTGGCCTAGTCCATCTGAGAGTAAGAACTTTACATATTAAGGAGCAAGTGACCCCCTGGATTTAGAGCAGGAGGCCTAGAGGATTTGAACATTTCATCTTCTCAGCGTCTTGTCTGTAAGTTTAAAGAAAGATACTTTAAAGGCAGCACCGTGCTCCTTGGCTGGCCTCCTGCAGAGACCGCAGAGTCAGGTGACCCCAGAGTCAGGTGCTCCTGGGAGAATTCCTTTCCAGCCCTGGAGCCAGATGGTTTCTTCTTATAGAGAATGACAGATAGGCTGGCATGAGTGCTGGGCATTTTCCACCAGCTGCACCTCTGACATCTGAGATCATGAAAGATCCCGACGTGGAGGAGTTTGTTCTGCCAGTGTCTTTAATGTCCGCGTAGCGCAGGGTCTTGTGAGATCTTGCCTGGTGGGCCACTCGGGTCTGTGATGTAGAGCAGTGCTTGCTGCACCCCAAATCTGGAGGGGGTGCTCAGTGTTGCCCTCCTCTCCATACGCCTAGGAGTTCCCTTGCACTCCATCTCCCACTCCTCACAGCAACTGCAGCCTGCGACCGCTGACTGCCAACAGCTCAAGTCTGGAAGTACATTTAGTTTAATCCTCATTGCCCAGGGTTATGGAACGCTTACATCTACTCTCTAGCTGGCTCTTATTCTTTACTCACAACGCAGTCAAACCTTTCAAGGCCAGGAATCTGTCTTCTAGAAGCAAAAGCGTTCCCTGCTTGCACAAACGTTGTTGGGTTTCTGGGGGCTGACATAGGCTCCCCCTCCCAGAGGGTGCAGTCCTCTCCATCTGTTGAGATCTCTGCTCTCTGGGCACCACTGAGCTTGGGATGTCACTGGGCAGGATGGGCTGCAGGTACTTGGGTTAATTTAATCAACGATCAAGTGCCGTCCCGGCCAGTAAGCCAGAAGGTAAAGGTTCATGGGCAAGAGCATCGCTGGGCCCCTCTGGCCCCTTTGGGCGGAGGCAGCCATTTGGACTACAGCAGCCGAGGGCTCTGACCCACCACTTCTAGAGGGTCAGGAGGGGCTCACGCTGGGCTCCGCACCGCCCCACGATGGGCAGGAGCAGAACCTGCGCTCAGCTTGGTTGTCAGGCTCCTGGCACATGGCCCGGCGTAAAGCGGAATCAGCTCTGGTGTACCTTGCAGACTTCCTGTCCTTCACTGCTGCTGTATTGCTTCCTGGTAGACTGCATGTGAGTTCTGATTAATTGCTAACAAATTTCAGGAATTAGGCCATAAAAGCGGACCCAGGATCTAAAAAAAGTAGAAAATAAAATAGCTAGGCAGTATTTTCATTTGTGATACAAAGGAACTACTGTTCTCTTCCCTAAGGGATGTTTAAAAAGACCTTAAAATAAATAGCTCCTTTTCGGTACATAAAACACACTCTGTTGATAGGCCTGGTTAAAAACAAGACTCACGTGTTTTCCATTAAAAAAATAAGTGTCCCAAATGCTGTGACAGTGGCTGTTTCGCTCATAAAGACAAGCCGCTCGCTGGGAGCTCACAGACCCGGCTGTCCTGTGCGGTTGACGCGGTTCCATGGGGCCGGGGGGTGGGTGTCTATGTGGCCGGCATTCTTCGCTTCACCGCACCAGCTCAGCTGTTCTCGCTGCCGAGTTCCCTGCCGTCACCACCGAACACTTTGTTCTGACTTCACTCCTCAGTGGCAAAAGTGTTTGGACATAGTGGTGTCATCAAGGTCCCCCCCCAGGCATCTGTCACAGCCAAATGCCTGCAGACAGGCCACGGCGGTTTTATAAAGCCAGGGCCAGGCTGCCACCACCTCCCCCCAGGCATCCTGACTTTACCCCAAACCCACAAAGCTGACATGGAAAAACGTCTTACAGCCTTCGTGATTCTTGAGGTTTCACACCTTCTTATTTTTTAAAACGACTTCATGTTGTGGTATCATCTCCTTAAGTCAACAGTGAGAAGTCGGATAGCTCTGAGCTAAACGGTGCCTGGCCTTCTCGGGCCGAACCATCGGCAGTATGAATCCTGCTTTGCAACTGGTCTCACATGGCTTCTGTGGCTGTCCCCTAGGTCTCGTCCATCTTGGCTGCTGTGTGTCCCCAGCTGGCCGAGTCTGACCAGCACACTCCCTCTCCACAGCAAGCTTCCAGAAACCTTTAGAAACCATGTTTTGTTACCGTGGGGAGAGGTTTCGAAGACAGTCCCATACCCAGACGCTCCTACACCCTGAAATAGAACCGCGCTCCTTTTCCGTGACCCCCACGTAGCTGGGCCACCTAGACGCACCCCTGCTTTCCCACCCCGGACACCTGCTGACTAAATGAGAAACCCACCAGGAAAGCATCGACGATAGGTGCACTTCGCTGCTGGTTTCCTGAGGGTGCAGAGGAGGCAGTTACACAGGCATTAGAACTTCTTAAAAGTCCCCTTACACACCCTGCCCTCTGCCCTCCTCCCGCCCCCTCCACAAGGGCTCCAGCCAAGCCCTGTAGGCCTCCTCCGCCCAACAGCCAGACTAGCCACGCTGACCAGCTCTCGCTCAGGCTCACTTCTGCTGTGAGAAGTCTTTATCGGCCTCCAAGTTTCATTCTGAATATTCCAAATTAAATCATACAGTTCTTCTCTGACTCCAAACCCAGAGACTCTGATGGGGTAGAGGAGAGACAGGGGCACCCCAGTGGAACCCACAGGTGTTCGGAGCCTCGTGAGCACATCTTTCTGAACCTGTCTAGGTTATTCTATAGGCTATCCTATAGGTTATCCTATAGGTTATTCTATAGGCTATTCTCGGATGGAGGCCTGGAAGAAGGCGACTCACGTCAGGCCTCGCTCTGGGGGATGATGTTATCAGATGTTTGTGTCCTTGGAGGGACGTGAGTGAAGCCAGTGTATAGGGTGGAACTGGGTGACGTGGTCCGCGCTGTTTCTGTTTTATGCAGGCCATCTACGGGTGCTCACAGACATGCGCCATTATGACTTAGGCTAACAGTTCTGCATCCCCGTGCCATCTTTTTCCAGCTCCGGACATCTCTGGGGAAAGGCAGAGCATTTATCCGCTACTCGCTGGTGCACCAGAGGCTGGCAGACACCCTGCAGCAGTGCTTCATGAACACCAAAGTGACCAGGTAAATGCCGACAGCTCTGGGTTGACCCTGGCCGTTCACAGGTGAACCAAAGTCCCTGGTGAATGTGATGACACCTGCGCTGCAGGGTCTGTCCTTGTGGCACAAGCCGAGCCCTCCCACACCTGTCATCCTCTTCCCCCCCCCCCGCCCCCCACAGTCCTTGACACGTGGGGGGCAGGGAGCACTGAGTGTTGACAGGTGAGGAAGATGAGGTGCAGGGAGATGCTAAATGCGCCCGCCCCCCCCCCCCCCCCAAGCTCCCCGTGCTGAGTCTGAGTCCTAGAGCAGGAGCGTGGGTCCAGGTTGACCAGCAGTTTTCCCTGGGGGTGGCATGGCCTTGGTGCAGGCACTAATGAGTGGACACACCCCACCTGTCACCCTGGTCTGCAGAATCACCTGTGGGGATTTGAGCCCCACTGAGCCTGAGCCTCACTGAGGTAACTGCACCTGCCAGGCACATCTGGGCTCCCTGAAGGTGGTGATGGGCACCAGTGTGGGAACCTTTGTGCCACTAGTGAATGACGCCTGGGGTGGGGGAGGGGTTGAGTGTGTAAAGCAAGTGGAGTGAGTGTGTCAGACCAGGACCCCTCTTCCAGCTCTGCCTCCCTCTCCCTAGGGAATGTGCCTCCAGGTAATCAAAGAAATCATTGATGAATTAAAAAAAAAAAAAAGAACTGTTGGGGGAACATACTTTGTTTCATTTTGTCACCTTTAAGATGGATTTGCCTAAAGGTGTATTTCTCACACATGTGACACGTGGGGGGCTTTGTGAATTCATGTGAGGTGAGAGAATCTTCTTCATACATTTGATTTGCAGGCTGTTTTGTTCTAGTCTTTTGATGAGAACAGCTTGGCTTCCAGTGTTTAGGAAGCCAAGTTCACGGGCATCAGCCAAGTAGCTCTTTAAACTCAGCAGTGTGTCCTTTTAAATTCTTCCTGCTCCAGGAAGTGAACAGCGGACACCACACAGTGCAGATCTTTTGTTCTTTGTCTTTTAAATTGGTGTCAGGACAGAAATTAGCAGTGAGGTCGAAGTCCTGTAATGAATTCTCCAGGGGGAATCGCAGATGAGACAAAAAGGAAGTGTTCTGTCCCCTACAACTACCCTTTCTGGGCAAGTAATTGAGATTTAAGGTTTCTCATATCCTTTTTGGGAAATAGATCTAACAGAAATAATAACTGTATAAGTATCTAGTTCATCTCAGAAATTTCTGTGAAGAGCAGGCTTATAGGGGAGTTAGGAGCTGCAGTGAAAATCACATGGGGTGGGGGGGGCATGTGTCTGTCTGTTTACCTTACTGTGTTAGAATTGGATGGGGCAGCGCCATGCTGAGAGGACCGAATTCACTCTTTCCTTTCCTGCATTTCTTGTAACCTCACCTTGTATGTTTCCCTGCAGTGACTGGTACTATGCCCGAAGCCCCTTTCTGAAGCCGAGGCTGAGCTCTGACATCGTGGGCCAGCTCTACGAGCTCACCGACGTTCAGTTTGACCTGGTGTCCAGGGGCTACGACTTGGACTCGGCCTGGCCGACGTTTGCCAGGTATTGTAAAGAATTGCTTGGTTTAAAAGATGGGCATGGGGGGATGTTTGAAGTTTTAGAAATTGCCACCAGTCTACTCAAAGCACCTTTGTACTCAGCACCTTTGTATGCTCAGTAAATACGTAAAGCTTCGCCTCTCTTATGCCTGTTCATTGTACAGACTTTGTTGAACTGTGACTCACTAAACATCTGAAGGCTCCAACCTTAAGCTGACCTAATTGGCCAGGTGGCATGAGTGGAAATGCTTATGCAAAAGCCAAGGTTTTTAAATGTGAAGGGACTGTGTGCCAGTCTGGGGAGGAGCGGGTGGGCCTTTTCCCGTTCGTGTTCTTAGGGGTTATGGAGGCTCCAGGCAGGAAGAGGGAGTGGAAGCTTCAGCCCAGCCATGGAAGGGTTGCTGGGAAGGTTGCCACGTTTTCACTTTTTACACCAAGATGGCGCTCAACACGTCATCCTGCTGAATCCTGACAACCACACCAGGAGGGTGGGGCTGAGGACACGGGCTTAAAGAGGGGGGACTTGCCCAAAGTCACACAGCTGGTGGGCAGCAGAGGCAGGGCCTGCACCGAACTCCCCAGGACAGCCACCTGACTCGAAGCAGGTCTGTGAAGCAGTGACCATGAGCCCCTAAGCACAGTGTGGCCTTTATGTACCACGTTGACTGCTCCTTGTTCCTCACTAGCAGACAGACTGAGGCAGGCACCAAGAGTTAAGGAAAATTTAAACCAAAAATTGGGAAATACTGTGCTCACTTAGTTGTTGTTTGGCACTGGGAGGAAAGCCCTCACGTTTAAACTTTAGCAGCAGACCGATGTGGATGTGCCCTTTGGTGGACACATTCTTACACTCTGTCTGGGAGGGCATTGTCTCCCCGCCCACCCCACCCCCAGCCCCCCACCTGGTTTCCGTGCACGTGTGTGAGCTTCCTGCTGTGATACAGGTGTGTCTGTTCTGTGCCCCGCAGGAGGACACTGGCCCCCGGCTCCTCTGCCTACCTGTGGAAACCCCCCAGCCGGAGCTCCAGCATGAGCAGCTTGGTGAGCAGCTACCTGCAGGTAATGCCGGAGAGGCTGGGGTTTCCCCGCCGCAGCGTCCGCCAGGGTGTGTCCTTGCCCCTCGCAGCTCAGGGCCATGTTCTCAGACACCTTTGTTCCGGCCAGAGCAACGAACCCTCAGTTACACCCAATATTTTCTAGAGTCCCGGTTTTTATGACCAAATAGAGCTTAGGCCTCTTAAAAAGTAAATTCTTTTAAAAGCGTTAAGGTATTTGAAAAGAAGCAGGTTAACATTCGGGTTAAAAGCGGCTGAGTCAGATCCCGACTGTCACCTACCAGCTGTGCCCCAGGAAGATGCCTGACCCTCTGGAAGCGTCAGCTCTCTCACCCATCCGAAGGGGATCGAAAAGTCAAAAGTCACCGTAGCTTAGCGGGTGGTGATTGTGCGGGTGGGTGCAGGAGCACGTGTACTGTGCGTGAGGGATTCACACAGCAAGTGCTCAATAAATGCTAGTGGGTCGGTTAGTTTTGGTAGAAATGTGAATGTGTCAGAGTTGTATATAGTTTTGTGGGAAAGGCTGCTGGGATTTTTCAACAAAACAAAACAAAGGGAATCAACATAAGCAGCCTTAAGAGTAGAAAATCGACTAATCCTTTACCCTGTTTTGTGGTCTAATCACCACAGGAGTTGTGGGCATAGTGCAATGGTGGACAATAGTTTAAGTTATGTAAGTTAAATTAGTAACATTTTTATGTTACTAATGCACAGGAAGTTGAATGGGAAGCAAGTTCTGAGTCTCGGGGCGCTCACGTGTGTGGCCCTGGGTCTTCAGGGTGTGCTGCTGGCAGGTGCTATGAGCAAAAGGGTCCTCGTCCTTAGAATAGCTCGATGGACTAACCTTAGGTCATGTAATTGCTATATTTTTACTTCTGTTCTCATTAAACTCTAAAGCTTTTCCAAATAGCCACGTAGCTTCATCCCAAAGCCATGTTTTTGTGTCCCCCCCTTTCCCCCCCGCCCCCAGACTCAAGATATGGCCACCAGCCTTGACCTGAACAGCCCCTTGAATAACGAGGCCCTGGAGGGCTTCGATGAGATGCGGGTGGAGCTGGACCAGCTGGAGGTGCGGGAGAAGCAGCTGCAGGAGCGCATTCAGCAGCTGGACCGGGAGAACCAGGAGCTGCGGGCAGCCGTCACCTCACAGGGGGAGCAGCTCCAGGTGGAGAGGGAGAGGGCCCGCTCTGCCGCCGAGGACAACGTCCGCCTAACGCGCATGACGGCTGAGCTGCAGAAGCAGTGGGAGGTCACCCAGGCCACACAGAGCACCGTGCAGGAGCTGCAGAGGTGCCTGCAGGCCCTGGAGCCAGGCCCCGCGGAGAAGGAGGGGGATTCCCACTTGGCCCTGCGGCGGCTGGAGCCCATGCTGCAACGCCTGGCGCAGGAGCTCGAGGCCACACGGGACGCGCTGGGCAGGAAGGACCAGCTTTCAGCTGATGTCCCAGGTCCGGGCATGGCTGAGCAGAAGGCAGATGTGGCACCGGACACAAAGGGGCAGCCAGAGCTCGACCCCAGTGCCTCGGCCCTGGCGATCCAGCAGCTGGGGGAGAAGCTTCACGCCCTAGAGCAGGAGAGCACCAAGGTCCAGGAGCTCAACAGGCAGCAGAGCGCGCAGCTGGAGCAGCTGGCCAGGGAGCTGCAGCTGAAGGAGGAGTCCCGTGCCGGCCTGGAGCGCGTCGTCAGGGAGATGGCCTCGCTGCAGGAAGAGCTGTCCGCGAAGAGGAAGGAGGCCACCCAGCTCCGGCGCCGGCTGCAGGAGTCGCTGGCCCACATGAGCACCATGGAGGAAGAGCTGGCAGAGGTG
The DNA here is from genome assembly GCF_951640355.1 of Cnephaeus nilssonii. Taxonomy (NCBI): domain Eukaryota; kingdom Metazoa; phylum Chordata; class Mammalia; order Chiroptera; family Vespertilionidae; genus Cnephaeus; species Cnephaeus nilssonii. The sequence continues at coordinate 10,041,248 of NC_137088.1, read as the reverse complement.
AGGCAGGTCGAGCGGCGGCAGCGCGAGGAGAAGGAGCTGCTGCAGCGCGAGGCCAGGTCCCTGACGCGGCAGCTGCGGCTCCTGGAGACCCAGCTGGCACAGGTGAGCCAGCGCGTGAGCGACCTGGAGGAGCAGAGGAAGCAGCTCATCCAGGACAGAGACCGCCTCAGCGAGAAGGTGGGGACGTTGGAGCGGCTGGCTGCGCAGCCAGGCCCAGGCCTGCCCGTGGCGGTGGAGAGCAGTGAGGTGCTGGCCCCCCAGGATTCTGCCCTGCAGGAGGGACCGACGGATGGTACTACGGTGCAGGCGAGCAGCCGGGAGGAGGAGCTGCGGCAGGCCAACATGGAGCTGGAGAAGGAGCTGCAGAGCGTGATGGCCCGTAACCAGCGCCTGGAGGACAAGCTGCAGGCCCTGCAGGTGGATTACCAGGCCCTGCAGAAGCGGGAGGCAGCCATCCAGGGCTCCCTGGCCTCCCTGGAGTCCAAGCAAGCCAGCATCCGGCATATGGGTGACCAGATGGAGGCCAGCCTCCTGGCTGTTGTGAAGGCCAAGGAGACCATGAGGGCCCACATGGCCGAGAAGGAGGCCGCCCTGCAGAGCAAGGAGGCCAAGTGCCAGCAACTGCGGGAGCAGATGGAGCAGTGCCGGCAGCTGGCAGAGACCCGGGAAGGGGAGCTCAGGGCTTTGGAGAGCCAGTGCCAGCAGCAGACCCAGCTGATCGAGACCCTCAGAGCAGAAAAAGGCCAACAGGGGCTCAGCCCACCTCAAGAAAATGCATCCCAGGAGCTAGCTGCCCAGCTGGCCCTATCTCAGGCGCAGCTGGAGGTCCATCAGGGGGAGGCTCAGCGAGTGCAGGCTGAGGTGGTGGACCTCAAGGCCAAGCTCCAGGCAGCCCTGGGTGACCGAGAGATGGTGCAGAGCCAGCTGAGCGTGACTGAAGCAGCTCTGCAGGAGCACAAGGCCCTTGTGCAGCAACTGAAGGAGCAGAACGAGGCCCTCAACAGGGCCCATGTCCAGGAGCTGCTGCAGTGCTCAGAGCAGGAAGGGGCCCTGCAGGAGGAGCGGGCCCAGGAGGCCCAGCTGAGGATGGAGGAACTCCAGGCCCTGCAGGAGGAGCTGTCCCAGGCCAAATGCAGCTCCCAGGAAGCCCAGCTGGAGCATGCCGAGCTGCAGGAGCAGCTGCACCGGGCCAACACCGACACCGCCGAGCTCGGCATCCAGGTCTGCGCACTGACCGCGGAGAGGGAGCGGATGGAGGGCGTGCTGGCCTGCACCGTCCAGGAGCTCCGGGACGCCAAAGAGGCAGCCGCCAAGGAGCTCGAGGTCTTGGAACACCAGGTGGCGGGGCTGCAGCGAGAGAAGGAGAGCTTGCAGGAGAAGCTGAAGGCGGCCGAGGAGGCAGCTAACTCCCTGCCTGGCCTGCAGGCCCAGCTGACCCAGGCCGAGCAGCGGGCCCAGGGCCTTCAGGAGACTGCACACCAGGAGCTTGACACCCTCAAGTTCCAGCTGAGCACCGAGATCATGGACTACCAGAGTAAACTTAAGGTAATCCTGGCCTTGGCCATGGGCTGCACCTGTCTCCTTGGCCATGGGCGGCATGACCTGGTGGGTTCATGAGGGGATAGGACGCACCTTCAGCCACGGGCACATGAGGACCCAGGGGTTTGTAGTCCCGTCCCGCCATCATAGCTCACAGTATCCTATCTGCAGGAACATGCTAGGGGCCCAACATTGGGGAATGATGCCTTTGCCCACAAATCTAAACTCAAGGCCATGGCACACAGGTTTGGCCCACAATTTATTTTTAATTAATAGTCAACATGCAAAAGCAGGATGTTTACACATTCACTTTGGGCACTTCTTTCAAAATCTTGAGAGATTCTTTTTCTTTTTTTTTAAATATATTTTTATTGATTTTAGAGAGGAAGGGAGAGGGGGGAGAGAGAGAGATAGAAACATCAATGATGAGAGAGAATCATGGATCTGCTGCCTTCTGCACGCCCCCTACTGGGGACCGAGCCTGCAACCCTGGCATGTGACCTCCTGATTCCTAAGTCGATGCTCAACCACTGAGCCACATCGGCTGGGCTGAAATCTTGAGAGATCTTAAAGCCTATGCCGTTCTCAGTGTGGCAGTGGTCAGCAGGAGCTGGGCGGGCCCTGCCCACATTAAAGGGGCCTGCAACCTCTGGTATTTTCCTTGCAATCCTTTATGCAGTTACCCAGCCCTTTTGGGCATGTGAGTTTGAGACCCCTGCTCTAGCCTCTGTGACCTACTGCAGAATGCCAGCAGTCCTGGCTGCCTCGAGGCCTGTGTCTGTCCCTTCAGGTGCCATTCTGACAGCAGGTGCGGTCGGAGGGAACCCACTCAGTTATCACAGGGCCTTGGAATAGATGAGAACAGCGGTTACCATGTGCCTTTGATGCTGCACAAAGAAAAGGAGTTAAAAGTGAGGACAGGGATGACTGTTCTCATCTATTCCAAGGGCCCCGTGATAAATCGCATTTGTTTCCCCAGATGTGCCTCCTACCCTGTCGCCCCATGCCATGAAGCTCCATGGGGCTCAGAGGACACTTTTCTCTTGCAGAAATGAAATTCTAAGTTTGGGGACCAAGCTAAGTCTCTCAGTAAACGAGAGAGTTTTATTACCAATGAAGCCTGATGCTTATTGAGTTTGGGGGGGAAAGAGAGAGGTAGCTTGTTTTTACCCATTTGGGGAATGTGGCTGGGGAGTCTCAGAGCAAGAACCCCACTTCTGCGATCCCTTTCTCGTCCTCTCCAGACTGCCAGCGAAGAGTGCAGGAGCCTCCGGGGACAACTTGAGGTACGAGGCCAGCAGCTGCGGGCCGCCAAAGAGGCTGTGGGCAAGCTGGAGGTAGGCCTGGCCGGGGAGTGCCCCTCGGGGAGCCCTGATCAGAGGCTGGCACCTGGGAAGGGGAGACCGATGTGGTGGCCTCCAGCTGGTCGTTTCCTCTCTCAGTGTGTGGACCCATCAGGGGCGAGGGGATCTGGTTTGGTTCTCACTGGACCATTGAGGGGCTCCCCATAGGACTTCCCATTCCCAAGCTGAAGGGGTCATCAGTCCACTTTTGCAGTCACCCTGAGTTTGTATCGTGGTCCCTTTCACTCCCCGGACACCTGGCTGGAGCTGCCGGATGTGTTTTTCACGCGGCCTCTGGCAAGGAAGACATTGTCCTCTGGTCGTGCTCCGAGTCAGTCAGTCTGAACTGAGCAGGGACAGGGGTGGCGCTGGCACCGCAGTCTTCAGGGCAGTGATCTTTTTCATTGAATCCTGCTCCCTGCCGCCCACCCCCAGCCCCACCCTGGAGAGCCTGACACCTGCCTCCCCTCCAACCACCACAACCAGTTGCCATTGATGCTTAAGGGACATCATTACAAATCGGAGTGTCACACTCCACAAACATAGATCAAAGGTTCTTGGCCTCACTTTAAAACAAACAAACACACAAACAAACAAAAGTCCCTCCAGTTGGACAGGACCAGCCAGATGGCGAGAGCACAGCCTTCGCTGCAAGGCGTCTGACACGTGCTTCTGCGCCTGAGAGTCTCCTCCCTGCCTTCCTGTGCCAGGCCGCCCAGGCGGACATGGGAGAGAAGCTGAGCCGCACCAGCAGCCGCCTCTCGGAGTGCCAGGCCGCCATGCTGAAGAAGGACAAGGAGGGGGCCGCCCTGCGCCAGAACTTGGACAGGTTAGTTACGCGGCCAGGGGCCGTCTTCAGGGAAGGGCTGCTGGGTGCAGTCATTTAGGAAGTCAGCCACTCGTGAAGTTGAAGTTCTTTTTCAAGAAAAGCCACAGACCAGAAAGCGCTTGTGCCGGAAGCATGCCACCGAGAGCCTGGCCGTCGCCCCTCACAGCCCTGCGGACCGCAGGCCCTTCCCGTTCCACTTCCACTTCCTTACCCCTGGCAGGCGTATTTCAGTCTGTAGCGTCGTGTTTTGGAAAAACTAACAGGAAGTGAAAGTTGGAAGATAATAAAGGCAATAAAAGCAGCAGACGCTTCAATAATGCCTGCACTGGAACAGGCACCGTCTTAAATACTTGGCATCTAGTTGCCCATTTAATCCTCCAACAGTTCAATGAGGGTGGTATTATTTATTCCCATTTTGTAAATGGGAAAAATGAGGCTCAGAAGAGTTCATTTGCCCTCCCAGGTCAGCAGGAGGTAAGCGATGGTAGGATTGGAACCCCGACACTTTTGGCTCCAGAGGTCTGTTTTCTCCACAATATCCGGACAGACATGTGTTCTGCTTTACTGTGGGGCACTGGTGTTTGTGTGTGTGCGTGTTTCCCCCGCTGTGGCGGTGCCTCGAGCTCGCCCTCGTTTCCCAAGCTCGTCCTGACAGGGAGCGAGTGTGCCAGGACCCTGGCCGGCTTGTGTTCCCTCAGCCGCTCTGGTGCTGTGTCTGTGCAGAGCACATCACGCTCTCACCCTTTCCTCGTGGCTTTTTAACCTCACAGTTGGGGCCTCCGTGCGGCCAGCCCCTGCGCCTCCCCGAGCCTCCTCGTCTTCAGGCCTAGGGACCACCTGGAGCACGAGCCCACCGCCTGGTGGTGGGCCCCAGCTCGTCCTGCCCGGGGCTGATGGGAACAGGTGTAGCAGGAGGAGATGCAGGGACCGAAATGCACGTGTGCCCCCTCCACCCCCAAGGCAGGCACCCAATTGTGCAGAGGGTTTTACTTTTCTACCCTCCCCTCCTCCCACCCTCCTCGGAAGCTGGGCCCACCAGCGGGAGATGCAGCGCATGTTGGAGGTTCAGTGACCGGCTCCTGGCTCCGTTAGCCAGGTCACGCTCACCTGGCAGATTAAATAGAACGTCTACATTGGTGATGGGTTGTTTTTAATGCTGTAACTGGTTGTGAAGTCTCACAGCCGTTGTTTTAGCTGCTCCAGGTTACATTTTCCATGTGCCCAGCAGTGGGTTTTTTGTTATCCACGGTGTGAGCAGGCCGTGGTGGTCTGCATGTATACTCATTTTGGTGACGGGGTCTAGTGCACAGCCTCCTGACAACATTGTGCTGGAGGTGAAAAGGCTGGATGAGATGCAAATGAGTTCGTCTCTGCAGAGCCCTCTGTCCACTGGAGCTTTTACAAACATCTTGTGGGCCTTGGGGTTTAGAGAGCATCCGTGGAAAACCACTGCCTTAGGGGATAGCCAGGCTGAACGTGGGGTGGGCACGGGCTGGCCAAAGCGGCTCAGCCAGCACGCTCTGCGGGGCTGTCAGGTAGCACATCTGGCCGTGCCCCTGGAGCGCCTGCTGTGTGCCCGGCACCATAGTCTGTGTGTAGAGTCGCAAAGACATGAAGGCTGTCCTCCTCCAGGTGGTCGCCTCCAGGAAGCTGTGCCCCTCTGTCCTTTCTGTCCTGACTCCTTTTCCTCTTGCAAACACGCCCCTTCCCCAGCACTAGCCCCTGAGCCTTGTCCTAGGGCTCCTCTTATAACCTCAGTTCAACTCATCCTGGGGTGCTCGAGTGAGTACCTGAGGTTACCTGCTCTTCCAGAATGCCCCTTGTGTTTGGGGTGAAGAGTTTGGGTGTGTGAGGGGAGTCCTCGAGGCTAGGGGAGTGTGCTACCTGTGAGCAGGCAGTGCTGAGGGGCTCCTTCACTGTGGGGGGAGGCCGGGAGGGCAGGGCCCCCTATTCGAGGCCCAGGGGAAGCGGGAAGGAGTGGGGAATCAGGGAACATACCACTCCTCCACCAGGACCCAGAAGGAACTTGAAAAAGCCACGGCAAAAATCCAGGAGTATTGCAACAAACTCTGCCAGGAGGCAAGAAGCCGGGAGAAGAATGACCAGAAGATGCTGGCGGACCTGGATGACCTGACTAGGACCAAGAGGAACCTGGAGGAACGGCTGATAGAGCTGCTCAGGTGAGTGTTGGTGTTTCTTTAAAGACATGCAACTGCTCTTAACAGAACTCTCCATGGAAATGCGCCCCCTCCCCACCTGCTTGTGTTCTGTTAAGTCCTCTCCCCCGTCACACACACACAGACACACAGGCACTCACGTACAGGTGCTGCTCAGGCCCATGGCAACCTAGTGGGAGTGGATTTCGGTTTCACAATTTTTTCAATTGCTTATAATTTTCCTAAGCAGGATCTAAATTAGATCCGTACATTGCATGGCGATATTTTTCTTAGATCTCTTGAGTCTATGGCCGTGGTCGGCAAACTGCGGCTTGCGAGCCACATGCGGCTCTTTGGCCCCTTGAGTGTGGCTCTTCCACAAAATACCATTGCCTGGGCGAGTCTATTTTGAAGAAGTGGCGTTAGAAGAAGTTTAAGTTTAAAAAATTTGGCTCTCAAAAGAAATTTCAATCGTTGTACTGTTGATATTTGGCTCTGTTGACTAATGAGTTTGCCAACCACTGGTCTATGGGTTTCCCCACCATCTCTCTTAACTTTTTTTTTCCTTTGCGATTTATTTTTGAGAAAGCCAGGTCATTTATCTGGTCATTTCCCCGTAGCCGGGATTCTGCTGATTGCATCCCCATGAGGTCATCTAACGTGCTTCTCGGCCCTGACTGCCCATTAGCATCACTGGAGAGCCATTAAAAAAAATAAAATACTGCCCTAACCAGTTTGGCTCAGTGGATAGAGCTTCGGCCTGTGGACTGAAGGGTCCCGGGTTCGATTCCGGTCGGGGGCATGTACCTTGGTTGCGGGCACATCCCCAGTGGGGGGCATGCAGGAGGCAGCTGATCCGTGTTTCTCTCTCATCGATGTTTCTAACTCTCTATCCCTCTCCCTTCCTCTCTGTAAAAATCAATAAAATATATTTTTAAAAAAATAAAAAATAAATAAAATACTTATGTCCAGGCCTCACTCAGACCCAGTGGGAGTGGGTTCCAGGCATCAGCAAGCCAGAGCCAGGATTTCTGCTGTGCTAGAGGCTTGCTCAGACTCAAGTTCACACTTGTGGCCAGGACGCTGCATGGAATTGGCTTATAGTTCTGAGGCGTTCAAGGGCCACATCGATCTGATTAGCCCTTTCTTTGAACGTTAGCAGCCATTGATAAGCAATGCTAGACCTAATCATATTTGGGGTTGGAAAATGGCGATATTAAATTATAACTAAGGTGGACGTTTAAACACGTTGCCCACATGTCATCAATTTGCAGAACTGAGACCTCTGAGCACAGACAGCTTCCCCCGATGGGTGAGGAGGAAGCCCAAGTCCGCGGCATTCCCACATTCCCGGGGTGTGGGTGCCTGGCCTCCTGGGACAGAGAGGACATGCTGTGGAGCAGCCGGGAGAAATGCTGGGCCAAAGAATGAGTCTTCCTGCCCCTGACAATGTCTTGTGTGCTTGGAAAGCCAGTCGATTCCGTGTTCTGGCTTTGGGGGTTAGGGGGTTGGTCTGGGGTTGCTGTGAGGTCTCTGGCTGGGCGGAGCCTGTTTCCCTCAAGGCTGAGGTGGCTCTGGTATTGGTCATCAGGGTTGAGGTGCTGCTGGGCCATGTTAGGCCTCAGGATGGTGACTGGGGTTCCATCCGGGAAAGAATTAAACTCTAGAAGCCGGAAGCCCCGAAAGTGACCAATGGCAGCAGTACTTCCCTGGTGTGTCGGGCACATTCGGATACTGCCAGGCCTTTCTCAAAAGCCCCCCGCTTCTTTCAGACTTGCTTCCTGGGGTGACTGCTGTCTTTCGGGGGAACACGGGGTGATGGACATCACATCAGATTTTCAGGCTGGGAAAGCTTTGATCCCCTGCAGTGATGAGATGTTACTTGAACCATGAACCATAAAAGCGTAAATTTAAGATTTGAGAGGGCAGTGTGCTCGTGGTCCTTGGCTCACAGCATGGACTGTGGGGTAACCACGACAGCACGCTGTAGCTTCAGCTCCTGTGGCCTCCTGCATTGTCATCTGGACGCCTGAGCTGTGTCACCCTTGTCCGTGCCGGCCGCTCTGCAAATGCCAGAGCCTTTTCTGCACGTCCCAGGTCACCTCTGTGCCTTCACGTGCGCGGTGCCAGTGAAGGGCCTGCACATTGGAGGGGCCTGCGGAGTCTGGGGCTGCTGTGGGTGACAGGAGACCTAGGGAGGGTGTGCTTCTAGGGTGCAGGTGAAGTTTCCTTCTGTGTCTTGGGGAATTTGGAGTCCGTTTTTTAAAATGAATCAGGGATAATTCCATTGTTTTCATGGATTCCTTCTTTTTTCTGACGTGGCTTTGTCCCAGGGACAAGGATGCTCTCTGGCAGAAGTCCGATGCCCTGGAATTCCAGCAGAAGCTCAGCGCTGAGGAGCGACTCGGGGACTCGGAGGTGAACCTCTGCTTTGACTGCAAGCGGGAGTTCAGCTGGATGGTGCGGCGGCACCGCTGCAGGTTAGCAGGCAGCACGCTGGCCAGCACCGCCCCTGGCAGGGCCCGGAACAGGGCAGGCAGCCGACGGGCCGGCCCGAGGCTGTGCCCACAGGAGCAGAGTGCTTTTTGGTTGTGAGGGACCTGGGCGAGGAGGGTGTCTTAGGCAGGGTAATAGCAGGACACCCAGGGATCCTGAAGGGAAAGAGCCTTTCATACAGATGTGTGAGTGGAGTTAGGGGACCCAAGGGGACGGGGAGCACCCAGGCCAGTGGGGCTAAAGCTTCCCTGGAGGAGCACAGAGAGCAAAGACCCCTGGGGCCCAAAGAAGGGCAGACAGAAGCGGTCTCCAGTGGTGGCAGAGGGGAACACCGCACGGCCTGGGTCTTTCTCTCAGGGCCTCGGCCACACCCGGACCCTGTGTCAGGGAAGGTGGTCTGGACCGCACACTTTATCCCCCGGCCTTCCACAGCCTTAGGAAACAAGACATTCTCCCACTAAACCTACCAGGATGGAATCTTATTAGATGGGCCTTACGGCCACATTCTAAAATGGGGGGCAGAGCCAGGTGTGACGAGAGCCATGTGGCATCTAGAACCCAACCCAGAGCCCCTTTCTGGTGCTGAGCAGACGGCTCAAGGCCCACCGCACCGTCCTCACAGCCGTGCTTGCTTGGTCCCCAGGATATGTGGTCGCATCTTCTGTTACTACTGCTGCAACAACTACGTGGCGACAAAGCCGGGGGGCCGCAAGGAGCGCTGCTGCCGAGCCTGCTTCCAGAAGTTCAGCCCCGGCTCCCCGGACAGCTCCAGCTCGGGCACCAGCCAGAGCCAGCCCAGTCCCACTCTTTCGCCGGCCCAGGCTGGGCTGCAGGCCGCCAGAGGCCAAGGTCAGACTCCTGCTGCCGCCCTCGTTCCCCGGGTGCCATCCCCACACCGCTGCCCCATCTTGGCTGGTTAGCTGCCACAAGCTCAGTTCAGTGTCTTCCAAACCTGGGCATTAGAGAGGTCTAAAAATGTAGTCCGCCAGTTTGAGACTTTCTTTGTGAGGTACTTGGGATTGAACAAGGATTGAAAAGGGAATAACTCTCTGCCGGTGATTCAGCTTTGTGAACGTGAGGTCTGTGTCCCCGTTAGCTCACATACTGCCAGAGACCGTACCCCACACATGGGAGATGCTGCTGTCTCCCACAGCCTGGGCCCCGACGTCCCACCCTCTCCCCCAGCGTGACTGGAGGCAGGAGCTGTGTCTGGAAATGCCGCCTCCTGCACTCCTTCCTGGGGCTCACGGTCTCTCGGTGGCTAAGGAGGATGTGTTCTCCTTCGTGTCCTTTCACTCGGTGCAATAAAAGGAAGCAGGATTTGCTGCTCCTGCTCCCAGCACCGGCCCAGCCCAGGTTGCTCTCGGGGGCTGGCCTGCGGGCGTCCCGGGAGGCAGAGCCGGCGTGGCCAGGGCTGAGGGAGTCTCATCTCTGCTCAGGCAGCGTGGCCTGCTGGGCTGCTCCCTGTGGCCTCCCTTGTGGATCCAGGGCCGCCAGCATCTTTTGTTTAACTGGATCCTCAAGGAGGTTGGCAGGCCTCATCACCACATTGGGTACAAAGAACCGCTGGGCGGGGTTGGGGGGGGTGCTTGGCATGGCTTTAGTATTTCTTCACATCTTTTGCTCATTTAAAACTTTTTAATTATTGCATTTTGAGAGTCCTTTAGATATTCTGGATACAAGTTATTTACAGATATGTGTTTTACAAATATTTTTTCTCAGTCTACAGCCTGTCTTTCACTTTCTTTCAAACAGCACAAGTTTATAATTTTGATGGCCAGTCTATCCATTTTTTTTCTCATGGATCAAATTTTTTTTATTTTGTGTATCATATGTATCTTTGCTTAACCCAAAGACTCAAAGATTTTTTCAAGTTCTTCTAGAAGTTTTAGGTTGCACGTGTGGGTCTCTGACCTACTTTGCGTTCATTTATGGATATGGTGCAAACTCTCGGTAGAGATTCTTTTTTTTTTTTTTTTTTGCACGTGGTTGTCTAATTGTTTCAGTACCATTGGTTGGAAAGTGTATTCTCTTTCCTGTAGAACTGCCTTTGCATCTTTGTCAGAAATCAGTCTAGTCTTCCAATCCATGAACATAGTACAGTTAATTACTGTCTTTTTTTATTTCTCTCAGTGGACATCAGTTTGGGTCTCTGATGCTCCTTGTGTCTGGGTCTATACAAAGAAACCAATTCCTGGCCCCCTTTTTCAGCCGCTCCTCAGCCCTTTAATTATGTAGACTTCAGACAAGAGGAAGAACAGAACGTTCCTTCTAAAGCATGGCCCGTCCCATAGCCATGTGGAGGGCCCATCCCATAGCCATGTGGAGGGCCCGTCCCAGGAGCCATGTGGAGGGCCCGTCCCAGTAGCCATGTGGAGGGCCCGTCCCATAGCCATGTGGAGGGCCCGTCCCATAGCCATGTGGAGGGCCCGTCCCATAGCCATGTGGAGGGCCCGTCCCATAGCCATGTGGAGGGCCCGTCCCAGTAGCCATGTGGAGGGCCCGTCCCAGGAGCCATGTGGAGGGCCCGTCCCAGGAGCCATGTGGAGGGCCCGTCCCATAGCCATGTGGAGGGCCCGTCCCAGTAGCCATGTGGAGGGCCCGTCCCATAACCATGTGGAGGGCCCGTCCCATAGCCATGTGGAGGGCCCGTCCCAGGAGCCATGTTGAGGGCCCGTCCCAGGAGCCTTGTGGAGGGCCCGTCCCATAGCCCTGTGGAGGGCCCGTCCCAGGAGCCATGTGGAGGGCCCGTCCCAGGAGCCATGTGGAGGGCCCGTCCCATAGCCATGTGGAGGGCCCGTCCCATAGCCATGTGGAGGGCCCGTCCCATAACCATGTGGAGGGCCCGTCCCATAGCCATGTGGAGGGCCCGTCCCATAGCCATGTGGAGGGCCCGTCCCATAGCCCTGTGGAGGGCCCGTCCCAGGAGCCATGTGGAGGGCCCGTCCCATAGCCATGTGGAGGGCCCGTCCCATAGCCATGTGGAGGGCCAGCTGGGAAACTTGTTGCTCGTAGGAACTGGAACCTTCTTTTTTTGCTCTGACTCAGTGGTGCGTGTTCTGGCGACCACAGAGGGTGGCCCTGAGCCAGCACGCTGAGGTCACTTGTTTTGATTTCTGGTATTTCCTGTCTCCTCTTGTCTCTCTGCCTTCCTCCCTCCCTCCCTGTCATTCTCTTCCTCCTTTCACCTCAGACCTGCCATCACATTTTCCATGACATATGCAAGGGGGTGCTTGTGGGTGGGGACGGGCACAGGAGCACGCACAGGGCATCCTTCCCGCCGAGTGGCCCGCAAAGCTCAACACCAGTCCCCTGGTCAGGGCCACGGTGGCCGCTACAAGTCCTTGAGCAGCGGGAGGTCTCCCCGACCCCACGGGATGGGGATGAAAATGCAGGCCAGACAGAATTCCAAGGGGCGTGGAAGGTCATGTCTCACAGAGCGAGGACTCGGCAGCACAGAAGGGCCTTTACTTTTCCGTTCGGGTCTTTCCTGATAAGGTTTTGATACATGTTTTCCTTCTAAACCAGGGGCTTCAGAGGCCATGTAAGAGCGTGAAACCTCTCCAAGCCCCTGACTGAAGGGCTGGAGAGAAATCTAAGTTGTGCGTCAGCTTCCTCTGTAGTCCCCACTCTGCTTTTCTGGCTCTTCCCGCTAGCCACGTCCCGACAGCCATTCCTCGCACATCTGGGCAGAGGAGCTATCGTTGGGTGATTCCTCCCTGTGTGTCCCGGTGGCTTGTCCTGCGTGGCTGCAGCCCTCACGTCCCCGAGGCCCCCTTCCCATCCTGTGCATGACCGAGTGTGTTTCTCCTCTCTCCTGATCTGCCTCTGCGGTCCAGGCGCAAACCCAGACTTGAGGTCACCAGACGACACTGTGTTCGACATCATCACGGACGAGGAGCTGTGCCAGATACAGGAGTCCGGCTCCTCCCTGCCTGAAACGCCCACCGAAGCCGACTCCCTTGACCCCAGCGTGGCCGAACAGTGAGTAGAGGTCACCGCCATTTCCCGAGTGCTCATTCAATGCCTGGCCCTTGCGCTCGCTTATCAAAGGACCGGGAAATGCTGGAGGGAGGATCGCTGTCCTTGCTTAAGGGAAGGTGCCTCAGCACAGTGCTGGGGAGCAATGGCCCTCAGAGTTCAGGGCTCGGGGATGGTCACTGTTGAGCTTTGTCAGAGACGTCCCGGGAAAGTCAGTGGTGCCCGGATTTCAGCAGTAAGGCCTTTCTTGGCGTGGGCAGCTACATTAGCCTGCTCAGGCTGCCATAACAAAACACCACAGGCTCGGTGCTGACACACCAGAGATCAGTTTTCTCACTGTTCTGTAGCCTGGAAGTCCAGGTCAAGGAGGTGGTAGTTTGGTTTCTTCTGGGACCTTTCTCCTGGGCTTGCAGACCATGACCGTGCCTCCTTGCGTGGTGTCTGCACGTCACCTTGGTGTGTCCTACCTCCCCCTCGTCCAAGGACACCACTCAGATTGGACGAGGGCCCGTTGTCCAAACGCAGTCACTTTCTGAAATCCGGGGGGTTAGGACAGCAGCGTGGGTCTTGATCTTGCCAACTCGTATTGATCTCTCTTCCTCCCCAAATTGAGAGGCGGCTGTCACCCACAATTTCTGCTGCATGGGAGGGGATGCATTTAATCGTCATGGGACTCTCAACAGGAGATTTTAGGCGTAAGGGGACCTCTGTATCTAGTGTTCTCTTACTAAAGAGTGACTGCACTTACCATGGTGTGGCCTCATGGATAAAGCCAACCTGATCACCCAACCCAAGAGAGCCCCTGCTCATGTCGCTTCTCTGGCTTTGGGCCTTTTCCTTCTGGAATCCCCAGAATTCTTCCCGGCGGCCTGCGCGTTCTCCCCAACCCTCACAGCCCAGCGGTCCCCAGGGCGTGTTCCGTCCCATTAGCACTAAGTCACTGTCTGCTGTCCTCACCTGGCACCTCTTCACTGACGTTGCCTCGCCTCCCAGCCAGGTGGTGGTCAGGTGAGCAGGACCGAGCTTCGGGCCTGGGAGGGCAGCCTCGGCTGCAGCTGCATGAGAAAGTGAGCCCCCTGCAGCCCCGGCCCCTCTCCTTCCCCTTTCCCAGTAGGAACAAAAAGAGAAGGTGTTCTGAGTGCTGACAGACTTGTGCATTTCAGTCACGTGAGTCAGGAAGTGTCCCAGGGGAGGAAACTGCCAGCGCTTCTGTGAGGCTTGCCTGCGTTGTGATGTATAGGGCTGAGCTGGCATGTCTGTTGTGTGTCCCCGTTACCGGGCACCTCGCGGCCCCCTTGTCTTCTCCAAGGAAAACCCCTCAGATGCCCAGATGATACTGGGCTCAAGCTCACCCACACAGCATCGTGGCTGCTAACGCTTAGAACTGATGCTTCGTGGTCATGTGCTTTGGGGAGCTGTGGTGGGTTTGTCACCAGCCAGGAGACTGATGCCTGGTATCTCAGCGACAAAATGAGGACAGGATATGGCGATGCTGATTAAGGTTAGGAAGCCACGCTGGGCTTGGGTTAACCCACAGCTCTGCCTTCGGCTGAGTGGAGCTGGCAGGTACCTTGGGCCCGTCAGCTGCATAAAACCTCGCCACCTTTTGGGGGAGAAGAAAGTCTCCCCACTGGGGTCCTCGCCCTCGTTCTGCTGTGTGAGCTGTGGCGGGTCTTAGTCTCTGAATTCGTTTCCGCGCCTGCAAAACGGTGTTGGCAGTTCCCGGGAGCCACAGACCGGGCACAGGGAAGGGGTGCTGCCTTGGGAGCCCTTGGAGGAGAAGGCTAGCGTGCGCGCCCTGACCGCTCCTGGGCCGCGTGTTCTCTGCTCTGCCTCCACCCCTCTAGTGGGGCAGCTTCGGGTTTCTGTCCCGCAGCACCCTTTCCTCAGTCCAGAGCGCTCACGGAGGTCACCGGGCGGCTCCCAGGTAGCCTCTGCAGCAGGTCACCCTGTGCTCACATGGGACAGTGCGGCCATCTGTGGTCTCTACCAAGTGTTGCAAACATGGTCAGCGAGGAACACTTTCTTTACCTTCAACCCTGAGGCCACTCCCCAGGCAGAGTGCCCACACCCAGCCTGCTCCCCGTCCTCTCTGTCTCCCTTCCTTCCCCTGCCTCTTCACCAACCCCTCCCCCCCCCGCGCCCTTTTATATGACGTGCTGATGAGAATATGGGGGCCTTGGGGAGAAGAGCAGTTCTGAGCGTGGGAACTTAGACTTCTGGGCTGTTGTGTGGATGGAATGAAATCAAGACGCAAAAGCCCTGTGGTGTATGTGGGCTGTGCCAGGATCTGTGGCCAGTAATGAATGGTGTGTACCCAGGGCAGGAGGTGGAAAGTCATCCCTACTCCCAGGTGTCTCAGATAAGGGCCCAGAGAGTGTAGGACCAGTGAGTGACCAGGAAGGTGAAGGTTTCAGCTGCTGTGCAATTCTGGGGACAGGTGGGCGGGTTTGCTAAGCTGTGGAAGGGCCGGGGGTGGGGTACGGACTGGCGGTGCCAGTCAGGGAGAAGCCAGTGGCCCCAACAGTGGCCCTTGTGTTGCTGTGGCCAGGCAGCCCCCAGCTTGGCCCTCGCAGTGCACTGTCCGGGCCTCACTGTCACTAGCCAGGCGTGTGGGTGGTGACGTGGGCCTGGGGCCTGAGTGGCTTTCCCAAGGACACACAGAGGGGGGGCTGCCACTGAGCCGGTGTTTGAGTGACCCAGGGCCCTGCTTTCCCATCACCACCACCTCCCCCCACAGAAGCCTGTGGAGATGCTGCAGGGCCTCGCCTCCTGCGCTGGGGCACGGTCAGGAAAGTCGGGCTAGTGGCCCCGCTGTCAGGTGCTCACCACGAGGTGGAGGCACACAGGGAGATGGCAGCAATGCCCCACTGAAGCCAATTTAAAGAAGATGAAAGTCGGCCTTGTCCCCAGGAAAAGTGCAGATCTTGTTTGGGACGGACTCAGTGATCATGAGGCCCGAGAATAGGAAAGTCACTCATGGATGCATTGGGCACGGTTATGAATCAGCAGGTGGGATCACGTGGGCCCTGTGCCGGCTGGCAGTGCATGTGGCTTGCCACACCCCTCTGAAGGCCCGAAGCAAACCCTCCCGAGCCTCGCCAGCACAGCGGCTTCCATTTTGTGTTGCTAGTTTTTGTTTTTTCAATTTATCGGGGTGACGTTGTTAATGAGATTATATAGGTTTCAAGTGTACATCATCTGTATATTGTATTGTGTGCTCATCACCCTTGTCTACCCTCCTCCGTCACATATTTGACAACCCCCCCCCCCCCCCCCGTCCCTCTTCAACCTGCCCTCACCCCTCTTCCCTCTGGTAACCACCATCCTGTTGTCTGTGTCAATGAACTTTTTATTTGTTTCTTTTGTTTGTTCATTTGCCACCTTCTGTGTTATGTCCTGCACAGTGAGTGAGAACATGATTCTTGCCCTTTCCCATCTGATTGATTTTGCTTAGCACGCGACTCTCAGGATCCATCCATGCTGTTGCACATGGCAGTGTTTCATCCTTCTTTGTCGCTAGTTCTCGGGACAAAGAACAGTAACTTCTGCCATTTGGGAGCCCTCCTGCCCACGAATGCGAACTGTGCCCAGTGTTCTGTATGCATGGTCTCCAGTCCGCACGCCAGCCCAGGAGGTCGGCAGTGGTACAGTCCATGTCTCACCAAAACAAGAGAGGTGAAGAGATTACCAGGTAGTGAGGGTCAGAGCTGGATTCAGCTCTGGTCCATCTAAACCTCAAAACCACACTATTCAGCCCATAATTCTGCCTGCAGAATAACTTGTGTTAGCTGTCCTCCTTTTTCAGTGAGTGACTTGTGACTCATGAACCAAGAGGCAACTTTAAGCCTACTGAGCAGATAGTTAGGATCTAGTAGACATGACACGCACAGTGTCTGACATTTAAAACTCTGCCTCATTCTGTGACCACATTATGGAGGTTAAACAAATACACCTCACATGGTGGGCAGGAGATTGGAAACCACAGCGAAGGCTCTGGGTGGTTTTCACTGGTATATTCCACTTCCTTGGTAGAGCAGTGCCCTGAGAGTTTGCAATCCTAACTTCTTTCTTGTGCTTTGGGCCCACAAATAAGCTCTTGATATATTCCAGGCATGCCATATTAAAGTAGAAAGTGCCCAAGGGGTAAAAGTAGTTTGGAGACTTCTAAAAGTTTTATTTCTTAGTCATGAAAATCATATGCTGTTTGACATATGTGTGGAAGAGAAAGAATTACATATACATAAAGAATTTGTGCATACGTGTGTGTGAAAGGCATAGGATAATTGTGTTGTTGGTTTTTTAAATATTTTTGTTATTGATTTCAGAGAGGAAGGGAGAGGGAGAAAGAGGTGGAAACATCAATGATGAGATAGAATCATTGATTGACTGCCTCCTGAACACCCCCTACTGGGGACCACGCCCACAACCTGGACATATGCCCCAACTTGGAGTCGAACCGAGACCTCCTGGTTCATGGGTAATGCTTAACCACTGAACCATATGAGCCAGACAGATAATTCAGTTTTAAAATGGGCAGAACCAACATAGACTCCATTTCAGAACACTTTTTAGATTCATGGTGATCTTACACTCAGCTATGCACAGTTTTCTAGCATTCTGTGGACCTCTGGGATTCTCAGCCGACTAAATTGTTTTGGGCTGTTCATATTCCCTGGTGCAAGTCCTTCCAGGATTAATCACAGAACAAGAGCGTAAAAGTTAAACCAAAAGTGAGGCAGAACCTGACCTCCTTGGTGAGGTGCCTGGAGATTGAGGCTTGAGCCCAAAGGAAAAGGGTCAGCACATGTTCTCAGGGCTGCTCTCATCCCTGCCTCCCAGAAACCGGAAGAATCTCCTGAACTTGGGAGCTCAACGTCACCTGCTGTCAGCAGCTCTGTGGTCATGGTGCCTCTTCAACCTTCAGTCTCAGTCTCAGTGAAGGAGAACCTGGGGTTTTTAGAGTCACACGCCATTCCCCCTGGAGATGGAGGAAGGAAACGCCTTACAGGTTTTAGCTTCCCCTGTGAGCTTTAGGCCTGGGTGTTCAAGGAGAGAACAGGTGTGTTCATGCCTGAGAAGAAGCATTGCTCACCAGCTACAGCGTTTGGTCACTTCTCTGCGAAAATGCACAAGCTATAAACAAAGCCTTGCCCATCGCCGCCAGAGGACACGGCATTCTGTGCTCCTGCAAGTTCCTGGGCAGCTTCTCTGAGCCCCAAGGCCTACAGCTGGAACATGCTGGTACCCTCCACTTGCTGGGAGGCGGAGCACGTCTTGGAAGTGTCCTCCGAAGACTTCAGCTGGCTCGAGGCTCCCACGTAAGGGAGGCAGCCAATGTCTTTCACAAGTTTCCAGAAGTTCTTCCGAAACTTCAGGCCAACAAAAGCATAGAGCACAGGGTTGAGGCAGGCCCGCAGGTAGGCAATGGCCTCCGTCACAGCGAGGGCATAATGGTAGCTGGTCATGGTGTGGTACACCCAGCTCGTGCTGCCCACGAGCTTCACCAGGGTGAAAGGCGTCTGGGTCAGCAGGAACACAGCCACCACCAGGAAGATGATCTTGAGAGACTTGTGGTTCTGAAAGCCTCGGGCACGAAGCAGGGTCTTGATTATGACCGAGTAGCAGACAATCATGGTGAGCAGTGGCAGGAAGAACCCCAGAGTCATCTGGGTGGCGAGAACCACAGTGGAAATCTCCTCGTTGTGACCACAGACCCACTTGTCGTTCTCACGGACATCGCCGTAGATGATCTGTGGCAAGGCAAACAGCAGGGAGACCACCCAGATGCACCCGCAGATGGCCTTGCCCCAGCTCATCCGCTTCGCCTTCTGGTTATAGGCCTTCGTGGCCCGGACCACCGCCATGAAGCGGTCCACGGTGATGCAGACGAGGATGAGCATGGACGTGTAGAAGTTGAAAGTATAGATGCCCAGCAGGATTTGGCACATCACCTTGCCGAAGACCCATTCGTGCACGCCAGCGTAGGCCCAGAAGGGCAGGGTGCAGACAAACACCAGGTCAGCCAGGGGCAGGTTCACCAGGAACATGTCCGTCAGGCTCTTCAGCTTCTGGTAGAAGATGTAGATGACCAGCACCAGCGAGTTCCCCACCAGGCCACAGAGGAACACGGCCACGTACATGCAGGGCAGGAAGAGCTTCTGGAACGCCAGGAAGTTATCGTGCTCTTGCTTATTGGCGTTGGACTCGTTGAACATGTAGCTTGCAAAGTAGTCGTCGTCCCCCATAGTGTCTGTTCTGACGAACACCTGTGAGTCAAAACACAGGAATGATGTTTGGGCTGAGGGTCCACACCCGTCTTCCCACTGTCCCCTCGCCCAACTCCGCCCTGTGCAGTCTCGTACACGAGTGGGACAGGGAATTCTTCATGAGCCTTACAGTTCTCAGGACTCACCCGCCTGGGAGACCCTGCGCATCCCAGAACACCTGTGCTCACTTCGGCCTCAAAGGGCACCTGTGGTGACATGGGGTCGGTGCCCTTTGGCAGAGCAGCACAGCAGGGCCTGCTGCACCTGCCCAGGCCTCACAGCACGTGCCCGCCCATCCTGTGCCCCACCTGCTGTTACTTTGGATCCCTGAATTATTGGTGAAAGCCACGGCACTATTCCCCAGAAGGTGTATGGGGGATGGCCCGTCCCTCCTGCCTTTTGCTCTCAGCCACATAGATTTTAAAGGACGAACGACCGATAGAAAAACAAGGCAAAGAAAAGCACGTGGCTGCCCTGCACTTTGGCTGAGCTGGCCCCTGACCAGGGATTGGGGAGTTCTCACAGCCCAGCCTCATCTTTCCCCTTTATCACCTGTCCCAGTGACAGTGTGCCCCGTCAGAGCCTCATTTCCTGAAGATAACTTGACCTTCAGGCATCTCTTAAGTGGTAGGTTTCCCCAGAAGAGGGCACGGCTTTAGCTTTTATGACAAGCAGTTTAGGCTGAGGGGTCTGCTGTAACAAATGGCCAGCTTGGTGGGTGGCCAGAAGCCGGTGGCAGGCCTTGCAGGGGGGCTTGTAGCTAAGCCCAAATCGCTGCCTTTTTGCCTGGGGCTCCCTGCCTTTCAAGGCCCACACTTCCCTTTGACCCTTCTCTTTGCCCTGTGACCCTGCTGAGGACCCAGGCAGGACATAACAGAGGTGATGTGACCCGTGGCGTGGGCACGGCGCCTGCCTGCAGCAGCATCGAGTTTGGAGTGCCAGGCCACGGCCTGCAGCTTCTCCACACACAGTGGCTCATTTCCAGGGACCCAGTGCTATATCTGGCCAGTACCTCAAGAAGATGTGTTGTTTTTTTGTGTTGTTGTTTTTTAAACGAAAACACAGTATTCCTTATTGCACTTTCATAGTTGGAAGGAGGCAGGTATTTGGATTAGCAAAGTCAAAATCTCCACCGGCAAAAAAAACATGAACCGGCCAGGCAAGGGCATGTACAAGGTGGCATCATCCTCTCTGGTCTCCTCGAAGACTTTTCTGACTGGAAGCGCCATCAGCCCTGGTGCTGTCCCCTCAGTCTTTCCTGGGAACAAAGCGCCCTTCGCTGCAAGGAAGGACCTTGCCTTCAGGGGAGACTCCTCAGTAAAAAGACCCTGCTCCTTGTCCGGCTGCGGTGGCTCAGTGGTTGAGCATTGACCTATGAACTAGGAGGTCATGGTTCGATTTCCGGTCAGGGCCCATGCCTGGGTTGCATCCTCAATCCCCAGTGGGGGCTGTGCAGTAGGCAGCCAACCAGTGATGCTCTCTCGTCGTTGATGTTTCTAATTCCTTCTCTGAAATCAATAAATCATTTTTTTTTTCAAAACCTTAAAAAATTACTTTTCCTTCTAGAAATGTGAAAACCATTTACTTCCATAACCAAAGTTCTATGTTTATTTCTGAAAATAAAAAATAAAAAATGTAATATATGCAACTTTGGAAATAGTGTAAATGTCTAATAATAAAAAAAATTAGCTAATTATAATTCAGACAAAATAGAATATAACTAATGTTTAGGAAGTGCTTTTAATATTTTTAAAACTGTAACACATTTGAATTGCTCAGAAGAGTATAAGCACTACTTAGTACTGGCTGTTACTATTGCAATGAATAGGTGACAGGGATATAGCATTGATCCTGGTTCTTAACCTTGGATCATAAACCCCTCTGAGCACCTCATCGAGGCCGCAGACCTTTTCCTCAGAAACAAGTACACACACTTGCACTCGTGGGGTCCGTGAGCCCTTTGACACTGCCACCTACCCGACCACCCTGGTCTAAAAATCCCCGATAAGCTATAGGGTTTTGACTATATTTTTTTAAAACAGAAAAATGACCAGATTTTATCAGCAGTTCGCTCTGGCTGGTACAATTTGGGGTGACCTATTTACCTTATATTTTCCAAAAGTTGTATAGTGGTAAACCATATTCTGAGATAGGAGCCTGCCTTATTAAATGCAAAAGAAACAAAAACAAAAACAAACAGTGAGTCTCCTCATCTCCCGGGAGGATCTGACTCTGCCGTAGCTCCCCAGGACCATTCGCTTCCAAGCACTTCCAGTGCCCAGGACCCCTAAGTCATTTCCCTAACCCTCGGCAGCAAGCAGCAGAGATGGGATCGGAACCTGGGGCAGCTAAAGCCTGGGCATTTCAGGGCGGCTGCTCCAGGCAGGATTCGGAGCCCTGGCTTCTACCTGTAGAGAGGAAGACAAATGACTCACCCACCGAGATGCCTTTTCAGTTTGTTCCAGAGATGAGCTGTGCCCCGCAGCAGGCCCTACCTCTGCCTCTGTGATGTGGTCCATGTTTCCGCTGAGTAGTTTTGAAGAAGCCTCGGTTGCTGATTGGAAGAGGCCCAACCCATCTAGCAGATCAGAATCCACATGACCAGTCTGCACCCATGTAATTCGAGGTCAAAGATAGGAAGCTGTGGCTCCGTCACGAAGACCCCTCTGCCCCCGGGCTGGCGACCGACTAGCCCACTGGGACCTGAGAGGGCTTTCATTTGTAAACCAATGGCATTCGAGTCTTAAAATTCTTTCATTCACTAGTCACGTGTCTCTTTGGAATAGATTGGGTCTGGACCAATGCAGAGTGCATGCTCTGGTCTCGTTCTGTGTATGCATGCAGCTCCAATGTGATAGCCACGGGTTCTCAACCCTGCAGAACGGGTATCCCCGCTTTATAGATGAGAGCACCCAGGGCCATAGTTGAATTAGCCTCATGTGCACACAGCCTGTAACTGGCATTTCCAGGCTACAAACCCAGCTCTGTCACTGCCAGGCCAAGGAACCAGATGGCTTCTATGTGAATGTGGGTTAGACAAGGGGTAAGCCAGCCATGTCATTTAGGACGAGTTCCAGAGCCAGAGTGTGAAGGACCAGAGCCTTGTCTCACACACGCCCGGCTGCGCTCTTCTCACTTGGTAAGCACTTAGTCCTCCGCGAAGTGCCTCTTGTGGTCTTCCCATTTTTGCAGTGTTCCTTGTTTCAGGGCATTCCTTTTCTTGGAAACAAAACTAAGCTGCTTAAGGGGAGGTAGCCAGTCATATGCCTTGGCTTTCCCCTGGAACACTGCAACATTTTCTTTTTTTAAATTTCTTTATTGATTAAGGTGTCACATATTTGTCCTCATCCCCCCATTCCCATCCCACACCTCTCCCCACGCATGCCCCCACCCCCCTGTTGTCCTTGACCACTGGTTAGGCTCATATGTGTGCACACAAGTCCTTTGGTTGATCTCTCCCCCCTACCCCCACCCTCCCCTCCCCTCCCTCTGAGGCCCGACAGTCTGATCCATGCCTCCTTGTCTCTGGGTCTGTTCTTGTTCATCAGTCTATGTTGTTCATCATTTCCCCTAGATGAGTGAGATCATGTCCTACTAGAAATACACTTATAAGAACCGAAAATGAGACAAGCAATAATGGTTATGCTGAAAGGCAAATGAATCAGTCTGTAGTGAGTTTCTTCCTGGGCCAACTGTTCTTTTGAGACCCAATTTCAATGTCAAACAGTTCCTTCTGTGTACATGTCAGCAATGATATTTCAGTTCTGGGTGGTGGACAAATGGTGGTAATGCAGGTCCGACCCTCTCACTGCAACGTTTTCTAAACGGGGGAGGGAAAAACCCAAGGGGCATGGCAGCCGCCTGCCGCACACCTATCGTGGAAGTCAGGCTGCGCTGGCCTCGCTCTTCCTCAGCCCCTGACACTCTCGAGCCAGAACTCCGGTTAGGCTGTCAGGACCCGGCTGGGGCCGTTACAGCTGCTGGCAGAAGAGGCTGCCTGCAAGACTTTGGTGGGTGACAGGGCTGTGGAGGGTAAGTGAAAAGATCCTAACACTGGCAGCCTAACCAAAGGGCTGCCAGGGAGTTGGGTGTGGCTTGCTCAGCGGCGCCCCCAGGTGTTGGTTGTGAGAATGGGCCTGCAGGTTTGTCTTGTTATGTCAGACCACAGTTACCAAGTAATCAGAAATCAAAATACCAGAAGTGTTTGCTTGGTTTTTGGGCAAAAGGAAATCAGTGACTAAAAGAAGAACTACTAGGAATTTACTTTAATCGTAAAATAAAAGGATACCCCGATCCACAAAATGACTCACCCCAACCTCGCAGATGAGGCTGTTGACTAGAGTCTCCTGCAGTGACGGGCACGTCCTGGACCCGTGCTGTCCCGCACAGTGGCCACTAGCCCATGTGACTGCTGAGCACTTGATGTGTGACTAATGCAACTAAAGAGTCACATTTTGTGGCTTTAAAATAATTTGGTGAATCTGAGTTTCAATAGCTATAGCTAGTGGCTATCTATTGGACAGTGCAATGGTAAACCAGACACCTCTGCCACTCACAGGGCCCTGCTCACAGATGCAGGCTGCCCTGGGATGGAGTAGAAAATGTTCAAGAGCCAGAGTGTGAAGGACCTGGGGGACTGCAGGACTCTCATGGGTCAGAGCACCACTCCTAGCTGTGCTGGGCTCGGCCAGGCAGAGCCGTAGATGGAGCCCCTGAGGAAGATGGTCAGCCAGACCCTCAGGCCATAGGGGCATTCCCGGCATCCTTTCCTGCCCAGCCAACCCAAACGAGCGGGCAGTCTGCTATCCAGCAGCCTGCAGAATTGACGCACAGCAATTCAGTAAAAAAGAGGCCAAGGCATTTTGATCTGTGGGAGGAAAATACTAGAGATTGCAGCTGCAGAAACCAAGCTGGAGGACCCCACCCAGGATCCCTCCTCCAGGCCGGCATGAACCCCTGGACTGCATTCCTGGGGACTTCTCAGCATCCACCTTGTCTGTGATCACCACTTTCTTCTTACTTAGTTCTAACTTGGAGCCTTACCCAGCTGGCGTGGCTCAGTGGTTGAGTGTTGACCTATGAACCAGGAGGTCACAGTTTGATTCCCGGTCAAGGCACATGCCCAGGTTGCAGGCTTGCTCCCCAGTGTGGGGCATGCAGGAGGCAGCCAACCAATGATTCTCATCATTGATGTTTCTATCTCCCCCTCCCTTCCTCTCTGAAATTAATAAAAATATATTTAAAAACAAATAAGTAAATTGGAGCCTAGGTCATGTCCTCCCTTGGGGGCATTTGAGACAGAAAACTGCCTTAGCCCGAGGCACCTAACCTGGACACTTACTGAGCACAGGCTGTGTGCAGGGCAGGTGCCCAGGGATGCCGAGATGAGCACCCTCAGGGGGTGGAGCAAGTTGACGTAGATGCCTGTGCATGAGGACAGGTTCAGCTGGACTGGCCGTAGGCTCGGGGAAGTGTGACATGCCATCTTCCCCACGAGGCTGCTGTGGCTGGCATTAAGCTCCCATGGCTGGAGCTGGGAGGAGGAAGGTCACTTGTGGGCAGTGAGTTTTTCTCACTCCATTTCTTAGAAAAGCACATCAATGACAACAGAAGGAAATGGGTCTGGGAGGAGATAGGCTGCCCCCTAGTGGCTTTGCTTTTGTTCCCTGTCAATCTCACATTTTTAAATTCTTTGACATCTTCTAACACAGCTGCTTGGACATTTTGTACTACATCCCACAGTGAGAGTACATGTTACCTGACTCCCTGGGTGTGGACATGTGTAGACTTCAAATCAGAACAAGAGCTTCATGAAACAATACTGAACCCTCCCCACATACATTGGTCATTTCCAGTCTGTTTTCCTAATGTTGGCCATAACTTATTTACAACCTACTATGTGGGTCATGACCCACAGTTTGAAAATCTATTGAAAACTACTCACTACCTTCCCAACTTCATCGCCCACCCAGGCATACTCCCCCCTCTGCCCCTCCCCACCCCTCTCAGCTCCCTCTCGCAGGGCCTCAGGCAGGACCGGCGAGGGTCTGAGGCTCCTACTCTGGGAATCATCTCCTTGTGGGTTGCTGGGGGTTGTCTG
This sequence comes from Cnephaeus nilssonii, assembly GCF_951640355.1. Classification (NCBI taxonomy): domain Eukaryota; kingdom Metazoa; phylum Chordata; class Mammalia; order Chiroptera; family Vespertilionidae; genus Cnephaeus; species Cnephaeus nilssonii. The sequence continues at coordinate 10,016,535 of NC_137088.1, read as the reverse complement.
TCATCGTGATGGTCAGAGACGGGGGAGACGCAGAAAGAGAGGGAACAATGTGTAAGGACATCTTTTGTCCTAAATGTAGGAAGATGGAGAGAACCAGCTGCAGTTTTCAGAGTTTGTTTCATCATATGTTATAGATCTTTCTCGTTTACGGTGTTTCCACTTTGAACAAGGATAAAAGCAAATGAAATGAGGTCGGCCTGCGTGGCCTTGGGCCCTCTCTTCTCCCCTGGACCCCTGTCTCTTGAGCTGCTTCTTGAGGGACATTCTGTGATTCTGTTTGTCCCCGGGTCAGAGGTGGGGGATCTGGAAGCCATGGTTAGAAGAGCAACAAGAAGGGAGGAGGGCAGAGGTGGGGCAGGGCCTGGGGGAACGGAATGGCGAATGACAGGGCTTGCCTTGATGGCAGCAGGCACTTTAGTAAGCACTTGGGCCAGGTTTTTGCTGCCCCTTCCCTAGGGAGAGCAGAGAAGGCCAAGCAGACTAAAGCACCTTCTCCTTGAGACGTACAGCTTCTTCAAGCCAGCAGAACCTGGAGTGCATCTGCTTCCAGCTCCTCAAATTTGGAGAAGAGAGAACTCAAGTCTCAGGGAAGAAAGGGCTTAGCCAGAGTCACGCAGTTAGTCGCAAAGCCCAGACCGGAACCGCCTTGAAGCGGTGATTCCCAGCACCCCCACCCCGAGCTATGCTACCTCTCTGCCCTCTGAGCCACAGTGGGCTCCAGTGGGGGGCTGACTGTCCTGCTTGTCATGGGCTGGTGTGAGCGGTGCAGAGACAGCACCAGCCGGGCACCTGGGCGCTCATGGGTGTCTGGTGATCTAGACACCCCTGGGGGCTCCCAGTGCCAGCCCTCACCACCCCCGCGTAGTTGCACCCCGAGAGCACATTCTCACATCCTGCGGCCTCCAGCAGTAGGCAGACAGGAGCAAGGTCGGGCAGTGGGAGCTCTGGTGGCGAGCAGGCACGATATCCAGGCTGTCCAAAGGAAGCCAAGAGGTCAGAGCCTCTCTCTGTAACTCAGCTGGTGTGGGATGGGGGTGGTCCGTGTGTGTATGGTCATCCCGTCCCCACACCCGCGGGGAAGATGTTAGAGAGATCACTGCAGCCCTGTTGTCCTCTCCCACCCAGTGCCCTCTGCCCACAGGTTATGCGGGCCTGTCTCACGACCTCTTGGTTTCCATGGGGTCTGATATTGGCTACATGACTCCAGCTGTGGGCCTCAGGTTGTGGGCCCCTGTGTGCTGATAGCTAAATGGCTGTACTCTCGTGACATTTCAGGGACACCACATCAAACTCACTAACCCCCGAGGACACTGAAGACATGGCCCTGGGGCAGGATGCGGAAATCTGCTTGCTGAAGTCCGGAGAGCTGATGTAAGTGCCCATCCCCAAGCGGGGCATCCCAGGGCAGTGGGTACGGGGGAGAGGAAAGTGCCCGTCCCTGAGGGGCATCCCAGGGCAGTGGGTTCGGGGCAGAGGAGCCTGGCTTCCCAGTGCCGGAGCTGGAAAGCACCTTCAGGCTGACGGGGCACCGGTGGTTGTGCCTTTTTTAGGTATAATTTATATACAGTAAGACCCCCTTTATAGTGTGTAATGCTTGGCCTTTGACAAATAATACAGTGTAATAGTCACCAATCATCCTGCCCAGCCCACACCCAGCTGGGCCAGCAGCTCATACAATCTCAGCGACCTCAAAGCCCACCCAGCTGTGCTCCCCACTTGCTGCTCAGTCTTGGGCAAGTTACCTAACCTCTCTGAGCTTTAGTTTTAGTTTCCACCCCTGAGGCAACATGTTTTTTCCAGAAAAGGCAGAGTTGGGAAGATGAGACTGGCTCCAGCCTAAAACATTCCTAAGTTGTAGCCCTGAGCTAACATGCTGCAAAAGAGGAAACCTAGGACTAGGAAAGAAAAATGGTACAGACCAGGTCCATCACCCCCAAAAGTTCCCATCCCCCTTTATATTCACCCCTCTCCCATAGCTATGCCCTATGTTCTTTTTTTGAAAATAACTTTGTTTTGTTTTTTATCATAAACACAGTACATTTTCATTGTAGAAAATTAGGAAAATAGAGATAAGTAAATCACATTGATATGTAGCCCTCAGTCTTTTTATACACATATACATAATTTTTACTTCAATATTGCACATGGTATTTTGCAGTCTTTTTAAATTTAATATTGCATGTGTATTTCCCCATAGCATTCTTGTTCTCTCCAGTGTTGTGTCCATTGGCTGCATAATAGTCATTGAATAGATTTAGTCACTCATTGATCAATGTTTATTCAGTACCTCCCGTGTACCAGGTACCATTCTAAGTCCTTCGAGTACATCATTGAACAACACAGAAAAAGACTCCTGCCCTCATGTTCAGCATGTAATCCAGGAGGGTTTGACAAACATGAGTAAATAAGTAAATTATATAATACTAGAGGCCCGGTGCATGAAATTCATGCACGGGGGGGGGGGGGGGAGGTCCCTCAGCCCAGCCTGCACCCTCTCCAATCCGGGACCCCTCGGGGATGTTCAACTGCCGGTTTAGGCCCAATCCCTAAACCGGCAGTCAGACATCCCTTTCGCAATCCGGGACCGCTCACCTGCCTGCCTGCCTAATTGCCCCTAACCCCTTTGCCTGCCTACCTGATTGCCCCTAACTGCCCTCCCCTGCCGGCCTGATCGCCCCTAAGTGCCCTCTCCTGCCAGCATGATCGCCCCTAACTGCCCTCCCCTGCCGGCCTGATCGCCCCTTTCTGCCCTCCCCTGTCAGCCTGATCGCCCCTAACTGCTCCCCCCTGCTGGCCTGATCGCCCCTAACCACTTTTGCCTCAGCCCTCGCCACTGTGGCTTTGTCCGGAAGGAAGGCAGGACGACCGGAAGATGTCCCGTCGACCCAGTCTAATTAGCATATTACCCTTTTATTAGTATAGATGTTGCAAGGTAGCTTGCTAGGGGAAAGAAACAAAGAGTCGGGTGAGAGGTCAGGGGAATTTGCAGCTTTAGATAGAGTGACACTAAGAAGGTAAGACTTAAAGGAGTTGCCATTCAGATATGTGAGGTACCAGCATCTAAGCAGAGAAAACAGTCAGTGCAAAGGCCCTGAGGCAGGATGGTACCGGCATGTTCAAGGCATAGGGTAAGGGCCAGGGTGGCTGAAGCACAGAGACCTGGTCAGAGAGGGAATGAGGGCTGGGAGGTCCACATCACTTCAGACCTTGTTGGCCATTGTAAGGACTTTGGTTTTTAATCTGAGGGGGACATGGGAGCCCCCAAATTAGGTTTGGAACAGAAGAGTGACTTACTCTCATTTACATCTGAAAAGGTTGGCGTGGAGTATGACTGGGGATCAAGGGCAGAGTAGGGGGACCAGTAGAATTTATATTTATGATGCGAGTCCTGTGGACAGTAGGCTTTTATTTAAGATTTTATTTGAGCAGAGATAGCAAACCCTTAATTTGTCTTTATTTGCATCTCCTTTGGGGAGACTGGGTATTGTTCTTTACTGAACATGTAATGTCTAGAAAGGCCAGAAACATTAATTGAAGGCACAATCACAATGACGATGCGGGACAGTTCTGGAACATAAATTGTAAGATAGCCCCAGCCTTGGCGGGGTATTCCGTCAGGAAGTGACTACACACATGGTAATGTAGTAACACTTCATGTTACAAGAAAGACCTCTTCCCCACAATGAACCTCTCTGCCTACTCTCAGATTCTTTGAAAAATGTAAACATTGGAAAGGCCTTTTATACCATAATTAGAAATAAAGCTTAGTACATGGAAACATGTTTAATGGAATTCAGTTTTCACAAAGATGAATGACTCAGATCAGAGCTGTTCTTTTTAAAGCATTTGGGTTTTTAAATCGTGGATTAGTCTTCTCGTTAGCGTAGCTTTGGGGAGTGTTTCTGTCTATCCTCACAGCTTTGGAGGCAGACAGAACTCTCAGCACCAGCACTTGCTGCTCAGTCTTGGGCAAGTTACCTAACCTCTCTGAGCTTTAGTTTCCACCCCGGAGGCAACATATTTCCTCCAGGAAAGGCAGAGTTGAGATGACTGGCCCAAGCCCACCACAGTCCCGGGTTGTAGCCCTGAGCTACATGCTGCCTCTGGAGTTGCTTGGTGCAAGACAGGGCGCCCCCTAGTCAAGACAGGTGGCATCAAGGAGATTTCCCTATTTCCTCTTATCACCATCTCCACACCAGGCAAGAGGCAGGTGGCTGTCTCTGCATATGAGGAGACTGAGGCTTAAGAGAGTCAGCCGGCAGCAGTAAGAAGTGAGGCAGGCACCAGAATCCAGGCCCCTCTGGCTCCACACCTCATTCTTCACATCCCAGCTGGCTCCTGCAGAGGGCCTGCAAGCAGAGGCACTCCCTGTCACTAGACCCTTCACACTTCTGGAAGAGGCTCTTACCCACCTCGTGAGAGTTAGAGCCAGGGGCACAGCCCCAAGAAGCCTTTTTCCCCAAGGCCATCCTACCAGCCCTGCATTAGAGAGTCAGGGGAGGGGATCCAAGATGGCAGCGGAGTAGGTGGAAATTGCACTCACCTCCTCCCAGGACCAGACTGGCATTACAGCTGGAACATAGCACAGCTCACCTGAATAATCAACTGAAGACAAGCTGAACAGAAATCTTAAAGCTCGGGATTTACGGAAGAAGCCACATAGACACTGGTAGGAAGGGCAGAGACTCCAGAAGGGCTGGCCCACCCCAATGGGTGCAGCTGAAATTCCAGAAGGCTATCTCAGCTGCCAGGGTTCCCCCGAGGAGCGAGCGGTCTCAACCCTACACCAGGCTCCCCAGCCCAGAGTACCAGAGCCGGGAAAGAGGCACCACGTAGCATCTGGCTGTGAAAATCAGGGGATTCTGTCCTCCTTGGTTTCCTGCTGGAAACTAAGGTGCCCTCTTTAAGGTCCAGCACACAAAATCTCGTTGGCAGATACTCACCCCGGGCTCCAAAGGAGGGAGGGCGGAGGGACTAGAGTTCTGTGAGGAGAGACTGGGGTTTGTGGCTCCAGGGAGAGAGCTGAAGGAATGGCCACCAGGGTCCCTGTCCTAAGTTTCTCTCCTATGTTGTAGATGCTATCTTTCCTGGGTGGAGCACTCTTCTCCTTCCAGCATCAGCCTGGGGGAAATGCAAGAGTCCCACCCTCCAGACTGCCTGTGGTCCTATGCAGCAAAGATCTCATCCTGCAGAGGAGTCAGCTGCTTGGGCGCTGAGTGTAGAGGTCCAGGCAGGTTCAGTGAGTGTTAGTGACTGAATTGTGTGGCTCTTGGGTGGGGGCCACACCCCTTACTTTCCCCCAAGACTGACCATTGCCTCCCTCTCACAGGAGAGGCAGAATCCGGGACAGACAGGGTTATGTGGCTCTTAGACGGTGTCAGTTTTTTTTCCTACACGCCCAACCAGTACAGAGCCCTTCACACAGCCAAGTCTTAGTCTGTTTGTGCCTGATAAACTCTTCTGCCTCCCCCTGACGACTCCCTGAAACCCTGCCCCACCACGAAGGTCTGCAGGCACCAGCAGCTGGAGGCTAGCCTTAGTTATAGTTACCCCGGGACTTGAGTGAGTGGCCTCAGACCCAGCACTGAACCTGAGTTTGAGCCTGTGTCAATGATAAACACCACTCACTCCTCCCTGGTGACTCACTAAGAACCTACATCAACCTGAGTACTGCCGGAAGCTCTCTTAGTGACTGAGCCAACAGGCAGCCAGAAGGCAGAGGTAAATCTCAGAGTGCCTTGTACCTTTCACTAACCTGCCCCCAGGCTCAGTGCTACTGAATGCCAGCCTTGGTGCACAACTTGGTCCTACATGCCCAGGCCCTGCAGAGGCAGCCACAAACTGTGGGTTGTTTTAAAACTCCAAACAGGTTGCCTAGGGCCAGTCACAGGCAGTATCTGACATTGACCTGCACCAGAGTCCCTCCCAAGAGCCACCAGAACCAACTAGTGGCAAGCATCAAACAACTCCAGAGCAGGATCCAATTACCTTCACAAGGGGCACCAGACCCGGCTGAGGTGAATTCTGCTTCGTGTGTGTGGTCAACTCCTGCACAGCAGCTCGTACACTGGTCGGGGTCAATCCTCACAGTTAGCCAGCCTGAGGGTCAGCCCCACACATGAACGGGCAAATCGGAATTAAGACTCGGTTACAGTAGGAGGGCTCATATAACCCACACAAGGGGCATTCCTGGAGCATCCAGTCCAGTGGTCAAAGAGACGGTGCCACTGGGACACACCTACTACGTAAGACCACTCTATGAAGACTGGGAGACATAGCAGATCTACCTAATACACAGAGACGAACACTGAGAGGTAGCCAAAATGGGGAGACAAAGAAACATGCCCCAAATGAAAAAAACAGGAGAAATATCCAGAAAAAAAAAGACAAATGAAATGGAAGCAAACAATCTACCAGATGTAGAGTACAAAACAGTGGTTATAAAGATGCTCAAGAGGCACCTGTCTTGCCCAGCCAGCCGGCCAGCCTCCCCTCCCCGGCTGCCCTGAGGAGGCAGAGGGGAGTGCTGGGCCGGCCTGTGGGTGGGTGATGATGCCGAACTTCTGCGCGGCCCCCAACTGCACGGCGAAGAGCATGTGGTTGGATTTGGCCTTCTTCAGGTTCCCAAGAGATCCGGCCAGATGCCAGAAGTGGGTGGAAAATTGTAGGAGAGCAGACTTAGAAAATAAAACACCTGATCAACTAAATAAACATTATCGATGATGTGCCAAACACTTTGCGACTTCTATGGTCTGTTGAACTAGTCCTTATACCAACAATACCTTTAACCCTTGAAGAGAAGGAAAACAAAGAATACTTAAAATCTTCATTTGAAATTTTGATTCTTACGGGAAAACAAAGCATACCTCTAGATGGACATGAAGCTGATGAAATCCCAGAAGGTCTCTTTACTCCTGATCACTTTCAGGCACTGTTGGAGTGCCGGATAAGTTCTGGGGAAGAGGTTCTGAGAAAGCGCTTTGAGACAACAGCAGTCAACACACTGTTCTGTTCAAAAGCACAGCAGAAAGAAGCAGGTGCTAGAGATCTGAGAGAGCTGCATTCGGGAAGAAACGCTCAGGGAAGTGAGTCTCTTTTCCATCATCACTGATGACATAGTAGACGTAGCAGGGGAAGAGCACCTGCCCATGTTAGTGAGGTTTGTTGACGAAGCTCATACCCTGAGAGAGGAATTTGTGGGTTTCCTGCCTTATGAAGCTGATAGTGAAATTTTGGCTATGAAATTTCACACTACGATAACCGAGAAGTGGGGATTCAACATGGAATATTGTCGTGGCCAGGCTTACATTGTGTCCAGTGGATTTTCTTCCAAAATGAAAGTTGTTGCTTCTAGACTTTTGGAGAAATACCCCCAAGCTGTCTCCACACTCTGCTCTTCCTGTGCCTTAACTATGTGGTTGGCAAAACCGGTGCCTGTTATGGGAGTGTCTGTTGCATTAGGAACAATTAAGGAAGTTTGTTCTTTTTCCCATCGGTCACCACAACTGCTTCTAGAGCTTGACAATGTAATTCCTGTCCTCTTTCAGAACAATGAAGAAAGGAATAAAGAACCGAAGGAAATTTGCCATTCTCAGTGGACAGGCAGGCATGATGCTTTTGAAATTTTAGTGGACCGCCTATAAGCACTTGTTTTACATTTAGATGGTATAAATCATGATACAAATATTGATGGAGTAACTGTATAGCAGGCTGAGCATTTGTACTCTGTAGTGCAGTAACAGATTTTGATTTCGTTGTTACCATTGTCGTTCTTAAAAACGTTCTATCTTTTACAAGAGCCTTTGGGGAAAAATCTGATGTCTTCTTTGAAGCCAGTAGCTTGACTGTGGTGCTGCATTCACTGAATGAAGTGATGGAAAATATTGAAGTTTATCATGAATTTTGGTTTGAGGAAGCCACCCAGGTGGCAACCAAACCTGATATTCAGATGAAGCTCCCCGGAAAATTCCGCAGAGCTCACTTCTGCGTGATCTCTACTAAAATCATTTTAGACATAACATTTATTATCACTGTGGATCCAGTTGTCAGGTGTTGAGTAATCAGTTCTTCAAAGAAATAAATTTTGAGGAGGTGTGGGAGGAATATGTTTCATAAAACTTTACAGTGAAGCTCATGGCTAACCTTTGAATAGCAGGAGTTTTAAGTATACTATTAGAAATCTGTAATGGACAGTTAAGGGGATTACCAGCTAGTGAAAGAAACGGGAGCTTGCCAAACAAGGATTTCAGGGTAGATTTTGTCTTTATTTGATGATCTTAAAGGAACAAGTTACTGTTAAACATTGAAGGAAGAACCTGCCATTGTTCCACATCTGGGTGTTGCTGTTTACATTCCTTTGTTGAGCCTATATCTTCATAAGCTTTTTAGCAAGTATATGTCAAACACTTCTGTTTCAGGGTCAAGACAGGATCAGAGATCATGGATACTGACAACAGATTGGTCTGTTTTATCCTGTCTTTTTCCATGACTGTATCTACTGCCTTGTCTTGATTTATAAGCAAAACCTAGAAAACCTACAAAAAGTGTGTTTTGTCGTTTATCTAGGAATAATACAGAAAATATTGCTGTTATTTTTGGTGAAGAAAGTCAATTTTGTACAGTTTATTTTGACATAAATAAAATTTGAATTTGTTTAAAATAAAAAAGATGCTCAAGAAACTTAGTGAGAACTTCAACAGCATGAAAAAGGACATAGAAACCATAAAAAAGGACCAGTCAGAAATGATTAATATAAAAATATGAAATGAAGAATATAGTTATAAGAAATAAACAGTAAGTTAGATTAAGTAGAGGTTTGAATCAGCAATTTGGAAAACAAGGTAGCAGAAAATATCCAATTAGTGCAGCAAAAAGAAAAAGACTTTTTTTTTTTAAATGAAGATACTTTAAGGAAACTTTGGTACAACATGAACTATTACAACATCTGCATCATAGAGGTACCTGAAGAAGAAGTGAAAGAGCAAGGGGTTTGAGAAACTTATTTGAAAAAATAATAAGTGAAAACTTTCCTAATCTGGAGAAGGTAAAAGAAACACAAGTCCAGGGAGTGTAGAGAGTCCCAAACAAGATGAAACCAAAGAGGCCCACACCAAGACACATCATAAGTAAAATGGCAAAGGTTAGAGACAAAGAGAGAATATTAAAAGCTGCAAGAGAAAGGCAGTTAGTTACCTGCAAGGGAGCTCCCATAAGATTGTCAGTTGACTTCTCAACAGAAACATTTTAAGCCAGAAGGAATTGGTATGAAATAGTCAAAGTGATAAAAAAACAAGGATCTACAACCAAGACTATATTACCCAGCAAGGCTATCATTTAAAATTGAAGAAGAAATAAATAGCTTCCCAGACAACAAAATGCTGAAGGAGTTTATTACCATTAAGTCAGTTTGCCCATGTTGATCAGGTCCTTCTCTGCATTTGTTTTTTTAGGGTAAAATTGCCCTTCACAGTGGATGAGATTGCCAGCTTTGGGGAAGGTAACAGGGAGCTGTTTGTGAGGTCCAGTACCTACAGCCTCATCTCCATCACTGTGGCTGAGGCAGGCCTCACCATCAGCTGGGTCTTCTCCTCCAACCCCAAAAGTATCTCCTTCAGCGTGGTCTTCAGGGAGTCAGAGGACACACCACTGGATCAGTGCAAGGTAAGGCCAGCTCCCTTCCAGCGGGCCCAGGCTCACATCAGGGCGCCTGGCCAGGCCCTCCCTACAGCAGGGCCGTGGCCGTTCTGCCTTCTGGGCAGGCCTTTCTTGAAAAGTTCTGGGTCCCAGCTGTGAGAGGGACACCGAGAGAAACCAGGGTGGGAGAGCCCTTTGGGCTGCATCACAGAGCAGGCACTGCGCCTGGGCTTGTCCAGCTTGGGAAAGGAGAGACCTGGAAGCTCAGGAGAGCAGTCTTCAAATGTCTGCAGGTCACTCCTTTGTCAGACAGCTTCAGTCTGACCTTCAGATAGATCGGTAGTTGAAATGTTGAGGAATGCAGATGGATGGCTCAATGTAAGGATTATTTTTTAACAGAGTCATGCATGCAGAGCAATTAAGTATCACTGTGAGAGATCACCATCTTCTGAGATCCCTGCTTCTGGTCATTAGCTTTGGGTGTTCAACATCTCACCACAAAAATATAGCCACTGTGTCACTTGGGTTGGTTGGACTTGAAATCTTCATGCCAGATACCAGTTCATACACTAAGACATCCTAAGCTTGCAATATTGACGGTGGCCTGGACCACAGTTCTCAGCCTGGGCTTCACATGAGAAACACCTGGGGAGTGTCTTTAGCTCCACTGTCGAGGCCACTCCCCAGACCACGAAATGAGATCCGCGTGTGGCAGGGACACAGACATCCCTGGGTGATTACGGTGAGGGGCCAGGTTGAGGGCCCCTGGGCTGGATCAAGGGGAGGAAGTCAAGAGGGCAGAGGTTGCGGTGGAATTTGGGACATGAGCAGGTGAACAGGACCCGTGGTGGCTGATAGAATGTGGGGTGAGGAAGAGGGTCAGAATCCATGCCTGTACCTCTGCAGGGACATGGTGCAGGGGACAATGGATGAGAGTTGGTTTGGGTAAAACCCCAATTCCATTTGATTCACTGAGTGGAGGGAATGGTGAGGACAGTTAGCCACGCTGGACGGGGGTTAGGGGTGGATCCTAGGCCTTAATTTCCTTGTCCAAATCTCCATTTTCCAAAATTGCAAGAATCAGGATAGAGAAGAGCAATTTGGGGTGCCCTGAGGCTTTGGGGCACTTCCTTCCTGAGAGGTGGCGATCCCCCAGCCCGGAGGTCCTGGAGCATGTGGTCTGAGAATGGACCCAGGGTCACCTGCCAGCTGGGCACCGGGAGGGTGGTGTCTCACTCTATGGGCAGGTCTTCGTCCGGTTTGCAGATAAGGAAGCTGATGTGCATAGTGCCTTGCCTGTGTGGTTGGTTGAGCAGCAATGATACCGATGCACTTACCAGCTCCGCGCTGACCCTGCCACACAGCCAAGAGCTTATACCAGCACCTTCGCTGTTCACCCTCCCGGTCCCCAGGCCCACCAAGCGCCTAGCACTGCGACCACCGGGATTAACACTATGGGTGTTTGTGGCCGGGAGGGAGGAGGTGACTAAACCAGGTGTCCGGGCCTTTGCCATTCCACCTGCCCACACGTGGCTGAGCCCTGGGTCTCTCCCCTTCCCAGTCACTCACCTGCCACACCTGTGTGGTTCGTACTAGGAATCACAATCTCGGGGGCCTGGGGGAGCTGTCCTCCTGTCTGGCTTCCAGGTGCCTTCTCCGGGTTATGACCACCATTGCCTTTCCCACAGTGGACGCCAGGGGGCAGAAGAAGCCCATCTGCTGGGGGAGTGAGCTGGGTGCTCAGTTGCTCCTCTGCCTTCACAGGCCCACTGTCCCCAGCCAGCTGTAGGTGGAGGTTGTTATTTCTGCCTGAGGTCCCCAAACAGATGTCACCCTGGGGAAGGTCCAGCACACATCCTCAGCTTCGGTCCTGGGGACCCCCCTGTGTGGCCCCCTGACAGCCTGGGTCCTACGAGAAACAGCGGGATGCAGTGTGATTGTGAAGGTGCAGACACAGGGAGTGTGCTCGTGCTGTTTACAACCATTTATTGAGCTTCTGCTCTGTACTGGGCTCTGTAGGGCCCGTGGGATCTGCCCTTGAAGAGCTCACGATAGAATCAGAGCCCCTAGTAAATAGGCAGCCGTGATTCTGGGGTGAGTGTCATAATCAGAGGGAGGGGGCACTGTGGTCACCTAACCCAGCCTGGGGGCCAGCGATTGGGGCAGGAGACCCTGGGCCAAACCAAGAGAAGCATATGGGGCCATGGGTTAGAGAAGAAGTGTCCAGGCAGGAGCGGCACAGCAGAAGGCCGGCCCCATCTCTGGTGGCACCGGTCAGACACTCCCCATCCTGCCGCACCCTCTCCAGGGTGACTTCCTCCATGCCTGGACACCGAGCTTAGAGACTGAATTTGGGAAGGCACTTGTTAAAGAAACAGTACACCAGGAACTAGAGTCTACCCTTGTGAGGGCACAGGCCTGCACTCCGGGCAAAGGACCCAGGCTTGGTCAGAGAAACTCAGTGGCCGCGTGGGGCCACAGAGGGAGTCAAGGGAGGAACCGGGACTGGGAACAGGATCTTTTTAACTTCTTTTTTAAAAAATTTTTTTATTGATTTCAGAGAAGAAGGGAGAAGGAGAGATAGAAACATCAATGATGAGAGAGAATCATTGATCGCCAGCTTCCTGCACCCCTCTCCCCTACTCCCCTCCCCCCCCCCTACACACACACACACACACACACACACACACACACACACACACACTGGGGATTGATCCTGCAACCCAGGCATGTGTCCTGACTGGGAATCGAACTGTGACCTGGTTCATAGGTCCATGCTTAACCACTGAGCCACGCCAGTCAGGCTAACGTCTTACTTATCGAGATACCATTCATCCATTTAATATGTATAAGTCATTGGGTGTTTTTGAGTATATTCACAGAGTTTTGCAACTACCACCACTGTCTACTCATATCATTTTCATCACATCCCCCCAAAATATGGACCCACTAGCCGTCCTTTCTAACCTCTACCCAGCAACCACCAGCTTACTCTCACTATGGACTTGCCTATTCTGGACATTTCATGTGAATGGAATCAGACAGTGTGTGGCCTTTTTAACTGGCTTTTTCCATTTAGTATAGAATCCTTGCTTTATACCAGGACCCCAAGCCACTGGAGCCCATAGAAAGATCAGTTAAACCAGTGGTTGGCAAACGCATTAGTCAGCCAAATATCAACAGTACAACGATTGAAATTTCTTTTGAGAGCCAAATTTTTTAAACTTAAACTTCTTTTAACGCCATTTCTTCAAAATAGACTCGCCCAGGCTGTGGTATTTTGTGGAAGAGCCACACTCAAGTGGCCAAAGAGCTGCATGTGGCTCGCGAGCTGCAGTTTGCCGACCACTGAGTTAAACCAACGTGGACTGTTTTACAGACACATCACCTACATCAGGGCATGACCACAGGCATGGAGGCCAACAGGAGGTGTCCCCAAACATCACAGTGGAGCCCTGCCTCAGGTTTATGCCATTATCGTCCCATCACCTCAACTGCATGAGCTCTGACACCAGAGCCATTATGAATCCCCCCTAGATGTCTTGATGTATTTATTTAAAATAATGAAGAGTCTTATTTTAAATGTATCCTCTTCAGAGGACCTGCCTTAACGAGCCCTTGGTTGTTGCTTTGTAGTCAAGGCTGTGGCTGTGTAGGTAGGAGATGCAGGGCGCACAGGTGTCCCTGTAGAAATGGCAGCCTTTCTGCCCAGCAGCTCCTTCCTACCTGTGCTTGCAGGAGTGTCTCAGGCCAGGCTCAGAAGTTTTAGGTCATGGACCACAGAAACAAACCCAACCACTCGGCTCCCCGGGGATCTCAGACCCCAGTGGAATTAGAATATTATCGAACATTAATGAAACTTAAAGAGATAATGTGCAGAAGTAGCTGCCACAGAGCCCACACATAGTAGGTCCTCATGCATCTCTGTCCCCTCCAGGCTTGTCTGGGGCCCGTCCTACTCCCTTGCCACCAGCAGCTTCCAGCCAGAGCAAATGTACTGTGGTGTCAGGGACACACCCCGTGCACCCTCTTACATGCCTTTGGGATCTCCCTTTTGATTTCTCTTTTACTCGTGTGTTATTTAGAAGTGTGTGATGTTGTTTCCAAGTATTTGGGGATTTTGCAGAGATCTATTCATTTTTAATCTAATCCCATTGTCAGAAAACACACTTTGTATAACTTGAATCCGTTTAGATGTAAGTTGTTTTTTTTAACAGCCTAATAGAATACCTGGTAAATGTTCCATGTGCACTTGGAAAGAATGTGTATTCTGCTGTTGTTGGGTGGAGTGTTCTATAATAATCAATTAGAACAAATTGTTGATAGTGTTGTTCAAGTCTTCTATTTCCTTTCTTTTAGTTTGCATTTTTTATTGATTTTTAGAGAGAGGGGAAAGGAGAGACATCATTGTGAGAGAGAAACATTGATTGGTTGCCTCCCATACATGCCCTGACCAGGGATCGAACCCACAACCTTTCAGTGTTCAGGACACTGCTCCAACCCACTGAGCCACACTGACCAGGGCCTATTTTCTTACTGGGTTTCTGTCTACTTATCCCCTCAATTATTGAGAGATATTGAACTATCCAACTATAATTGTGAATTTATTTCTCCTTGTAATTCTACCTTTTATTTTATTTTATTTTATTTTATTTTTTTGCTTCATGTGTTTTGAAGCTCTGTCATTAGGAGCATAAATGTGTAGGAATATGTCCTCTTGATGATTTGACATCTTTATTGTTATGAAATTATCCCTGGTCATATTCTTTGAGATAATACTTTGATATTAACCTTTTGCACTCGAATGTCGAGTGTGACTCGACACAGTTAGCATTAGAATAAAGGAATCGAGAAAAAAGCAAGCGAGTGCAAAGGGTTAATATAGTCAATCCAGCTTTCTTTTGACTAGTGTAGCATGGTACATCTTTTTACATCCTTGTACTTTTAACTTATTTGTATCTTTACATTTAAATTGCATTTCTTTTTTTAAAAATATATTTTTTATTGATTTTTCACAGAGAGGAAGAGAGAGGGATAGAGAGTTAGAAACATCGATGAGAGAGAAACATCGATCAGCTGCCTCTTGCACACCCCCCACTGGGGATGTGCCCGCAACCAAGGTACATGCCCTTGACCGGAATCGAACCTGGGACCTTTCAGTCCGCAGGCCGATGCTCTATCCACTGAGCCAAACCGGTTTTTGCTTAAATTGCATTTCTTATAGGCATGATGGGGTTGGGTCTTGCTTTTATCCAACCTGATAATCTCTGCCTTTTCATTGGGATGTTTAGACTATTTACATTTAATGTGATTATTGATGAGGTTAGGTTTGCGTATACATCTTCCTATTTGTTTTCTGTTTGTCCTGTCTGATGGTTGTTTCCTTTTCCTCTCAAAGCAGTGAGCTAAGGCTCGTCTTGTTCTCTCAGAGATCCCTGTCCTTCATTTCCTAGTGTCCAGTCTCTTGAAAACTGCTGCTTTGTATAAAACTGGGGCCAACAGGAAACAGCCAGACGGATTTCACCTAGAATGAGCCCCAGCTTCCTAAAGCCAGAAAGGGACTGCTTCTGCGATGGTGGGCGTTCTGGGACTGGCCATGGTCAGAGGGGGCTGGGGTCTACTCCTTTGGGGTGTTGACCAGTTCATGATCTGGATGAAACTCATGCCTACCCCTGCTACAAGTTATCAACAAACCATGGCATATGGAAGGCACCCCGCTACCTCTGGGGGCTGATCCCAGCCCAACCCAGCTCAGCTCTGACCTCAGGACACTCAGTCTCCCTGGGTCTCAGTTTCCTCCCCCCAAAGACCCCAAATAAAGGGTCTTCCCAGAGGGTCCATGGGGCCCTTTCAGCCTCTGATGGTTTTCCTTATCTGCCTTCCTCCCAGGTCCTCATTCCCACCACCCGATGCAATTCCCACAAGGAGAACATCCAGGGCCAGCTCAAGGTCCGCACACCAGGCATCTACATGCTCATCTTCGACAACTCCTTCTCCAGGTAGGGGCTCCTCATTCATCAGATTCTGGACCAGCCACCTGCCCCTGGTCTCAAGAACAGAGGTGGACATTAAAAATAGATTAATTATCATTCATTTATTATTAAGAGCTCTTTGATTTTAGACCCCTATACTACAGTGTTCCGATGCGTTACCAGTTTTATAAACACACAAGCTGATACTTACAGTCTTCCTACATGTCGGGTATGTTCTCAGCCCTCCACACTTACGGACTCACTTCAGCCCCACAGCATCCCCAGGTAGTAGGGACCATCTCTCTCCTAATGTTACTGCCAAGGGACTGAGGACCAGAGGTAAACGAGTGACATTCCCAAGTCACACAGCTAGTGATGGAGCCAGATATGAACACAGCTGGCCAGCTCCAGACTCTGGACTCAACCGGCATGCTCTCCTGCCTCTCTCTGATGTCCAGGTTCCCAATGTCCAGGTCACAGAAAGGCTCAGTAAATACAGTGGAAGGATTCAATGGGTGGGTGGGTGGGTGAAGTGACAGATTGTTGAAAGAGAGAGGAATAAAAGAATGGCGGCTAAAGCTAGGGATAAACAGGACTAGAACTGTGAGGCGAAGTCCCTGGCCCGCTTGTCAGGGAGCAGGGGCATCGTGTGCCGTCTCTGGGAAGCCCTGTACCAAAGCAGCACATCCAGGTCCAGGAGTGGAGGGCCAGGGGGCGGGAGATGGCAATATAGGGATACGGCTTGAAGGGCAGCCAAGGAAGGATGTGGGGGAGGACCAGCAGTGGATGAGCATCGACCATAAGCCAGGGCTCACAGAGACTTGAGACAGGGGAGCTGCGGTTATGGTCACCTATCCCTTTGATGTCCTCTGGCTCCAGCATAAGCCCTTAATTGGGGCTGCCTCTTAGGAGACCTGCCTGATCATCACGCAGCCGTGTCTCTTCTGTGTGGTGCCCAAGCTAGTGGCCACATCCCCCCACCTGGGCCCCCGTCCCAATCCACTTGGGTTTTTAGCAGAATGACTGGATAGAGCACTCCGAAAGTCCATGGTGATATCCCAGGGCGCCTGATTCTTTGCAGAAAGAGAGCTCAGCTGGACAGACAGGAAACGGGGTACGGCCCAGGCCTCTGAGCAGAGGTCCCCTCGAAGGGCTCTCTGTGCCAACCAGCACCCTCACCCACCAGGCCCCTGCAGCCTCGGCCTCTCGGCTCTCAGGGTAACACTCTCCATGTCCATCTCTGTTTCCTCAGGTTTGTCTCCAAAAAAGTGTTTTATCACTTGACGGTCGACCGGCCCGTGATCTACGATGGAAGTGATTTCCTGTAGCCTCCGCACCTGGATTTCAGCAGTTTCACTTCACCCACAGGAAACACTACTCTCTCACCTGCCACATAAAACACTAAAACAAAAACAACAAAAACAAGCAGCCACTCCAAGCTGATCAACTGTGCGACTCGGCGACACCCTGGCTGCTCTCCCAGCTGCATGGTCCCGGCAGCATGCGCTCAGCTCTGTGCTTCACGCTCAGCCCGCAGCTCAGCTCCCGAGGGCTCACGCAGCCTTTCCCTGGCTGCCTCACCCCGAAGGGGCACTGCCGGAGGGCTCACCACTCCTGGGGAGTTTCACAGGCCAGAGGTGGTACCTGCTTCTGCCCATGGAAAGAGTTGCCCTGCTCTGCCAGCCTGGCCTGGCATCCTGAGAGACCATGAGCCAGATGCCCTTGCCAGACCCGGTGAGGCCTTGGGTCCCAGCGTCATCATGAGAGTCAGGGTGCCAGGGGCCCTCACGAGACCTCAGCCAGCCTCCTCCAGCCATGTTCCTGTCCCTTTCTATCCCAGTAAGTTCGGTGTTGGCTCCCACACTCAGCAATTCCAGAGGCGCCTCCAACCGCCCCTTCCTCCTGAGCCTTCTGCTGGGCACTTCTGTCTGCGAGCAAAGCCCTTCATCACCAGGCCTCTCAGATCTCCCCTAAGAATCAGAACTGGAAATAATCCTGTGTTCAGGGAACAGAACCCACCAAACGCCGATTAACGCCAATGTGTGACCAGAAAGCAGGCTCGTGCTTGGCATGCAGATCCCACTTCTTGGCTGATGGCTTTCATTTATACAAATGGGAGCTGCCTCGTGTGCAGATATGTTTACTAATGATCATAATCAGGATGAGAACCACTTTCAAAAACGGGGGCCTTCTTAAGTCTTAGGTAACTCACGTGTAAACAGGCACAACTCATGAATCTGCTCTTTGTTCACCGTTTGGTCCCTGCCCCCCACCTGCCAGATTCCCCGGCACCACTTGCCCACTTCCTGCTGCTCAGCCCGAACCTGATGCCCAGGAGCCACCTCCCCTGGGGCAGATGTTTCCTTTTCCTGGTCTCCGGCCCTTGGCTTCGCCCACCGCAGCAGCTCACCTTTGATGGCCTCTGTGCCTGTTGAGGGGGGCCAGCCACCTGTAGCCAGGGCCTCAGTCCTTTCTTCTGAGCAGAGCGTCTGACCAGGCAGCCCACGCTGACCGCTGACCGGGGCTGAGGGAGAGAGCGCTGGGCCCGGGCAGCCTGCTGACCAAGTCACGTCACAGCACCTCGGGCTGCACTGTCATCCATGAGCCTGGCCTGACCGGTTCCAAGAGCTTGAGGCTGGGTCAGGGCCCCCGGCTAAGAGCAGCACCGACCCCGCGGGCACTGCCCCAGCAGAGCACTCCGGGGGCGGGGGTAGGAGGAAATGGCTTCTGTGATGGGCTCAGACCTGTCATTCAAATGGAGACTTGGGCACTTGGGTTCCTTTAAGTGGGGCGTGGGGAATGGTGAACGGAACCTTCAGGAGAAAAGCTGGGCCTGTGCTCTTTCCTTGGAGCCACCAGAGCCTCTAGCACCTACGGCCAGGGACCTGGCGGTGCCTGCACCAAACCACACGGCAGGGCCCGGAGACCTCACAGCACGTGCTTGTCCTCAGGTGTGCCACAGCCCCAGATGGAAGGTTTCAGAGCTCGTTGCTCTGCCTTTGAATTCCCCCTCCCCCTTCCAGGAAAGCTTAATAGGAAGTAGCTGGCTCACGTGAAAGAACTAACAGTTAAAGGAGAACGCAGGGCAGTCTGGGATCTGGTGAGAGCTTAGCTTTCGCAGGATCCCGGGGAGACGGGCCCAGCTGATGGCTCCGCTGCCACCGCCATCTGCAGCTGGAAGCAGCCTCTAGTGAGAGCTGACGGCTCCTGTGAAAGGCCTGGGACATTCTATTCGTGGTCCTGCTGCAGCTTTAAGACCACTTGGCCCGTCAACCCAGAGCCACTCCTGGGGAGCAGGGACCCTTCATGGTGAGCACCCCTGGAGCGTTGACTGCAGTCACAAAAGGGTCTTCGCTGGTGGGAGGACTGTCTGGTCCCCAGGTCACGGCGGCCCCTGTAGCATATTTTTTGTGTTGGATGCACTCCTGTCTTAATTTGTGTGCGAGCTCAAGTTTGCTGTGCACCCTGCAGCTGGAGACCGCCTTGGCCTCCTGAGCTGTGGCTTGTGGCAACAGCTTTATTATTCTAAACAGGGTCCCTGCTTTACTGAGGCTTTGGGGTTGGGGTACTTTTTAAAAATGCAAATGACAATGAAGACCTAGCGAAGGTGGTAGCTCAGCCAGTAGACAAAATGGCACTAGAAATCAACCAGGAGGAAACACCTTGGGGTCCCAGGTAATGAAAAAGGGAAAACAGCTGGCCCAGCTCTCTGAGGGAGTCACTTCTTTTTTAATATTGATGCTGGCTGGCTTGTTCACTACAGCCTCAGCAGCCACCACTAATCCAGTGGCCTCTACAGAGCCCACCGCACTCAGGCCGACTGGACCAGGAGCAGACCAATTCTCCAGCAGGAACCGGAACGGGAAAACCCCATGGGGTTTGGGAAGTGGAGAGAAGCCTCACACTAACTCAAACATGAAGGGGATGGTTTCTCCAAACATGTCCGTTGTCACCAACCTAATGTGGTGAAGCCATTCCACTCACATGAAGTCCCGGCTGGGGATGAAACCGCAGTCTGTGGCTCATGGTACCGGTTAGATGTCCACTGCTACACTCATAGGACTGTCCTTTCTTAAGGTCTGCGTTGGTGACTCCATGAGAGTCCCACCCGTGGACGGGGGTTGAGAGTTATAGAGAAGCCGTTTGTGGTGCTCAGAGCCGGGGGTTGCCCTTCACGGCCACTGCTGTCAGCTGTCCACCTTACAAAATTCCCAAAAGGCGCTTTTTAGCGGAACTTTGGGTAAGTTTTTCTTATTTCATTGTGATTCTTTCAAGGAAATGGGAAAGACTGATTAAAGCCTTTCCCCTCTGAATCACTTCTAAAATAATGAAATATATCTAAATATCGGGAGGCATTTTGGTAAAAAGGCTTCCGTGGAACCTGGTTATCCAGACGCTCTTGCCTGGTGGCTGCAGAGCAACACCAGGGCCTCGGGTGCACGGCTTCTGAGCGGAATTGCACTTTCATCGACTAACCCTCAGTGCCTGTGGACTTGCGGGATAGTGGGCCTGGGAACCTGGTTCATTCACCTGCCAAAGAATTACCCAGAAGCACATCAAATGCCAACACCCCACTGCACAGTGGGGGTGAGAACCTTTTGTATCCCCAAACATTTCTTTACAGCACCTGCTGCACCGTTTGGAAGTGTATTTTTAACCTCAGGATTTAAATAAACACTATGACATTGAGAATGGTGTCATCTTTAACTCCATTGGGACATAAGGCACACGAAGTTACCCAGGCCAGTCAGGTTAAGCTGCCTTGCTGGGAGATTGGTTCTGAGAAGTCGCAGCACAGCCTGATCTCTTGATACTTCCCGGTCCACTTCGGCGGGTGTCCAGACCTGCCTGGGGCCAATCCCCGTTCCAGCCCACCGCGCTCCGCCAGGCAGGCTGCCCTCGGCTCACGTGTCCCAGCCCTTCCACCTACAGCACTCATTTACCAGAATAGTGGGGGTGGGAAGGTCATGGATGGCTTAAAACCACAATTAGTCCACCTGTGGTACAAGGCCGGGCAGCTGGCAGAGGGAGGAGCGCAGGCTCCCAGCTCACACGGCCCAGAGCTGTGTCGCAGTCCCTCCTGGACGGTCAGACTGAGCTCAGGCTGGGCTGTCCGCACCATACACGCCACACCCGGGGATGCCAGAGCTCCCTCCCTTGGCTTCCCTGTGCCTCACAGAACACCTCCCAGCCCCCTTCCCTAAAACCATCCCCCTCCCCCCAGCTTCTCCCTTCCCTTTAATCGGCTATATCAGAGTAACTGCATCTGTGTGCTCCCTGGCTCTGTTCATCTCCACCTTCCTCCTTTCCCTCACCCTCTCAGCATTGAGCACTACCAGAGTGACCCAATTACTGGATCTTTAGGGACGCTGGCCGGTCCTGATGCCTTAGTCAGCTGTAAGCCCTCAGCAATCCCATTGGCCAACTCGGTGAGGGACAGAAGCTCCTGGAACTCCCTTGGCCTACGAGAGGTTTAGAGAGGGTGCAGGTGAGGTGAGCAATCAATGGCTCCTCCCCCTGTACTCCCTCTTATTATGTCCTCAATCCAAGCCTCATACTGTCCAGCGACAGCCTGAAGTAATGGAAGATTGGTTCATCCAAGCACCCAAAACAGCACAGAGACGGGGTCTCTGTAGATGGAACAGTCCCTCCAGAGGCTTGGTGGCTTTGCGGAGTGGGGGCTGGAAGGAGAGCCGAGACACAGATGTACGTGCTGCGTCTGGGGCTGGGATTTGGGGGCCTCCGTGTCAGAATCCCCATCTCCCACCGGCTAGAGTACCAAGCAGACTTAGGTCTGCTCCAGGCTTTCCAAGGCCCATGCTTGATCCCAGGCTCCTGGCCAGCTCAGTGCCACCAGCTCCGTGGCACGTGGAGGGACCGCGCCTCCTCAGGCCACGTGCGTCCCTCGGTGCTGGGGGAGGTGGCGGTCCCCAGGTGACTCAGAAGGACACTCGGCAGGGTCAGCCCTCTCGGTTTGAAGACGCGTGGGAAAAATCTGGCGAGAGGAGCTCGCCGCCCACACACACATCCGAAAAGCCCAATAGATAGTGAAACCTGTCGCCCCCGTTGAGAAAACGGGCTTTTTTTGGAGGGAGCAGTTGAAGCTGAAGCCATGAACAGGCAGGGGGGCGGGCACAGCTGTTCTGAAAGCCGTTCGAAGTGGGTGAGGGTTGAAAGAAAGGTCAGCCTCTTGCTTTTCCCACGCCCCGGGCTTCTGCAGGAAGATGGTAGAGCCGAGCAGAAGCGCCATGGCCAACCTCGGCCTCTGATGTGTGTCTCCTCCCTCCCCGCCGCCGAGCCCCGTGGGAGGACCGAAACTGTGTGGTTTCCTCACACCTCCTGGCCCGTGTGCACTGAGGTTATCTCCGAGTTCGCAGCCCCAGCTGGAGCCGGGAATGAATGGTTTTCTTGGCTAAAAAGGGACCCAAGTGAGACGGGCCTCACGAGACCCGTCCTGACCACGTTTGGCTTGGGGCCCGTGGCTCCATGGCCTCACCAAAGAAAAGGTGGGGTTCAGGAGGCCCTCCCCCAGCTTTCTGCTCCCAAGGAGCCCGACCGAGCCACGAAAGAAGGTGCCCATTCCTGGGAGCCTAACGCTGTCTGCCAGGTCAGTGGGCGGCACTGTCTTCTCCCCGGAGGCTGTGGGAGGAGGAGGGGCTCTAAGGATGGGAGAGCAAAGAAGGGGTGAGGAGAGGGACAAGCAGGAAGGGCCTTCCCCGAGGCTCCCGGCAGGGCTGGACCGCAGGCAGGTTAGCAGAAGTTGCCTTTGTCGTCGGAGGAAAAGAGCGGTGGGGAGAGGGCAGCGTGGGTGTGGCCAGAGCCAGCTACCCCGTCCAGCGGAGGCAGCGTGTTCGTGGAATGGAGACCTGGGCCCTTTACCAAACAGACACCAAAGGCAGGGACAGCAGACGTGGAAGAGGCAATGCGCTTCTTCCTCGGACTCCGGCTGCCTTCGGGGCCTTGGTGCATCCACAGAAAGGCACTGGGGCGTGCGGCACCACCATGCTTCCAGAGGCCTTGGCCCAGGAGACGGGTCCATGCGTGGAACCGGAAGCCTTTGTAAAGACAGCCCTGGCCATCAGCAAGGACGCCCACTGAACGGTTGGGTGTTCTCTTGCCCTGGTGGTGGAAGAGGGATGGGGAACCAGGACCCATCTCAGATCAGGCCCGGAGCCGCCTGGGTTGCCAAGGGTTCAGACATCAGGAAAAGCCCAAGACTGACCCAGGGCTCCGTTTTGCTCCAGAGTCAAGCTGTTCGTGTAGTGTCAGTAAATGGAAAGCAAGTACCAAAGAGTTTCTTAGAAGGAAGTTCTCTTATTTTGGTTCCCGGGTGGCCTGTTGAAATGCAGATTCATGGGCACCACCCAGTCAACTCTGGTCCACCTGAGCTGGCTCATTCACAAGTCTGCCCGGCGATTGAGGCGGAGGTGGTCTGGGAGCCACATCGAGAAGGTCCTTGAGGATGGCCGCCGTGTCACCACTTTGGTTAGGGCTTGAAGAAAGGGGGTAAGATGAGCTAATGGATCTACTTCTTAATTTAACTCCAACAGCGACCCTTAAATCTTGGAACCGGGACTTCTCCCTCAATGTGTTGGCCCAGCCAGATGCAGTGATGGAAATTTCATTCTCGGAGAGGAAGGCATTTCTAAACAAACCCACTCGTATGAAAATATTCCACAGGTAAAATCTTTTTACACCCACATTGTTTATGGCTTGTATTTGTATTCAACGGGCATGTTGCTAACTGGCAGATGGTTTGTAAATGGAAAAAAAATCCCTTTCCCCAAATCCAAAAGAGTTCCTTTCATGTCCAAAATTTAAGAATCAGAGGAAGAAAGGTGAGTTTGGTACCAATGGGTATGGGTTGGTGGAGATCAGGTTAAACAAGGGATTCCTACACACACACACAAAAAAAACAACAAAACAAATAAACCTAAAAACAATAAACATGGCTCCCAAGCTGGTCCATACACTGATTTCAGAAGCTCTGAACTTGGGTTAGGGGGAACTGGCATCTCTCCCCTAACTTCTAACTAAAATGTAGGCCTGCCCTAGCCAGTTTGGCTCAGTGGATAGAGCATCGGCTTGCGGACTAAAAGGTCCCAGGTTAGATTCCGGCCAAGGGCACATGCTCAGGTTGCGAGCTCAATCCCCCCCAGTAGGGGGCATGCAGGAGGCAGCCGATCAATGATTCTCATCGTTGATGTTTCTATCTCTCTATCTCTCTCCCTTCCTCTCTGAAATCAATAAAAAAAAAAAATATATTAAAAAAATAAATAAAATAAAATGTAGGCCTTCCCGCAGTTAGGGATGTAGATAACCTGCCACACTAGTATGAACTAGCAAGACCGGTGACTTTGTCACCAGTGGAAATGACAGATATTTTCATGTCATGTGACAGCTGCTGCAGACTCAAAATATCATGGGTGCTCATCTCCACCCAGAAACAAGGGCTGTCCTTAGACCTGCTGTAGATTTTATTTAATGCACCAACAGAGAGGCACACGTATTACTAGCTCATGAATCGTTTTAATATTTGGAGAATTATATACCAATAGAATTGGTTTCCTTTGTAATCCTATATATTTGATTCATTTTAAAACACCGAGCAGGGGGCTATAGGTCTTGTCGGATTGCCAAAGGTGCGTGAGACCCAAAAAAAAGAAGATCCATTGGTCTTGATGGAAAAGAAGTCAAGAGAAAGATCAGCTCAGGGCAGCACCGTTCACTGATGGCAATCGTGGCGTTTCTGACTTAATAGGCTCTTGCCATCGTCAGCCAGCTGGTGCACATGAGGGAACCAGGGCCCAGGGAACGTCTGAGCTATTTAAAGAAGATGCTGTTCCCGCTGCTCATGCTCAGATGGCTGTGGGCGTGGTTTTCTCTAAACCATTCTCATTTCACTGGAGCATAGATTATGAGATGATTTTTTTAAAGTCCTCCATTAACCAGGAATTTCGAGGCCAGGATGGGGCAGAAGATGCCTTTGCCCAGACGCTGACCTACTTTCCATGTTAAGCTCCAACGTCTGAGGCCAACTCAGATTTGGAAAAGCAAGCACACCCACTCAAAGATTGCAAACACAGAACACATGTGACAGCTTTTCATTTATTGAATCAGAAAGTTACCGGAAGTGTCCAAAGGTCTCATCCTCCATGGCCGCCGTCGCTGGGTACATAAGCCCATCATGGAAAGACCACGTGTGAGCACCACCCTGCCATGGCAAAGGCCTCCAGGGAAGGGTGACCAGGTCAGAACGGCAGGCGCTCACGGGGCTGCTTGCTTCCTTATGCAGGACTGTTTGTAACAGCCACCGAGGGCCAATGCAAGAGATCACACACACACACACACACACACACACACACACACACACACACACCTTTCTCAGGAGTTGGCCGACGGCAGTCGGAGCCACTCACCAGGCTGTGGGGAGCACCGGGTCCAGCCCACGCTAGCCAGCCCTCCCTGGACCACCCGCTCCACTCGCTGCCTGTAGGGAAGGGTTGGCATTACTACCCAAAGGACACAATGTGCCATTGCTCCAGGTTGTCCATCTTTACTTTTCCAAAGTTTCCTGGCAGCTGATTTCTGATACCTGCAGTACAAATGACTAATTTTAAATTTTAACCAATTTATTCAACATGCTGTGTCTACTACATACAAGGCACATACACCAGATCAGAAACACACATACAAAGCTGCTTGTCCAAGGGCTCGCCCAAGGAGGCTGCCATGTGAGTTGCGTGTCCCGGGAACTGTCTGCAAACCAGTTGGTAAGCCGTACAAAGTCCAGCCTCGTGATTCTCAGCCAAGGGCTATCCCTGACAGAGCCTTCCATAGCATTCTCCCAAATCTGAGTTCCCGTGGCACTTGGCCTTTCCCTATTGCTGGGATGTAAGGATCTTGTATTCCCACTATAACCTCAGCGAGTAGAAAGGTTCATGGTACATATGTGAATGTTTGCTGAATGGCTGCATGAGTACTCTGTAGCCTGAGCGACAATTTCAAAAGACCAGATTTCAAACTGACTAGTTCAAAACAATGACTCCCACTTGAATATACATGTTGTGATGTGTCACCTTAAAATTAGTTGTTGCTTTTTTAATTTGTGGTTGAAAAGCCATTTTTGGTCATGGAAACATCATATTTTATTCACGTTCTTCATTCTTCTGATGCATAGAGTTTCTAGTAAAATGTAATGATATACTATAATACTCCTTTATTTCAAAAAGCACTCACACAGCATGTTTTCTGGAAATGTTGGATGATCACAACTTCCTCCTGGATTTCCCCGTGTGGACTCTTCCAACTTTTTATCTTAAGATGAGTCTGTCCCTGAAACCTAGTTTAATTTGAATGTAAAATGGCCCTATTTATGCAATCACTTAAAAACTAAGGCAATTTGCCAACAACGAATCTTAAAGCATAACACAGTCACAGCATGTCTTCCATCCTATAGTGTAGCTGTTAGGACCGGACAGTCCATAGTGACAGTGGGATCCTAAAGGAAACCCTTGGAACTGGGCGTGATGACGTGTGTTAGGGCGCAACACAGGGCTCGTAGTCCTTGTGCTGTTCCCACATCTCTTTCTTCAAAATCAGAGGGGAAGGTGGGCCTCCTGGCACTGTTTTGCCAACCAGCCTACACTGGTCAATGTCTTATTTACCTCTAGACTCCTACCGAGTCAACATCACAATGTAGACTCTAGACTGAGAGGAGATTCAGTGACCTCAATCCTGGCTCACCCTCCCCCCCCTCCATCCCCCATCCTCAGCTCCACGGGGCCCATGACATGTCACACCAGAACCACAGTATCGAGAGGACCCAGACAGAAAAGTTGTGTTCTTCCCGCCCACCTGCACACTGTTATTGAGGTTTGGCCCATGCTTATTCCTTCTTCTTCCAAGTTCCTCAAACGACATCTGGGTCTCCCGGGAATGGTGGCCATCCCAATGGCTCTGCCCATAGACTGACCTTGGAGAAGTCACCCTCCCCTTGACTGTGAGCAGAGCTTGTGGGACTGGGGCCCTTGTTGATGTGCTGGTCCGAGGCCAATGCTTATTCGCCACCAACTGCCCCACACGGGATGGGTTAGCGAGGTCTTTGTGCTCCCTGGTTGCTGCGTGTTTTGTGCGCGCTTTCCCACTAACGCATCGTTTAGAAGCAGGCAGAAGAAGAAGGGGGATGTGGCAGGGTCCAGTCTTCTGTGTCCCCTTTGGAAGGGATGGCCTGGCCTTGAAACCACAGTAAGTCCCAGCACACGGAGAATCAGATGCTTCCTCTAGACACCTGGCAAAGCTGCTCTAACAGTCCTTGGTGGTTCCCCCGCACTAACTGGGGAAACCTGGGAAGTGAGTTTGACCAGAGGAGAGAGAAACGGGTCAGCCAACATGGTTCCCAGGTCTTTTGGAGATTCCTTTTCCTTATCCCAGTCTCTTCCTCCTCACACTCTTCCTATGGCTCTTTTCTCTGTAATTGTACATATTTAAAATACAGGGACAGAGTGAAGAAAATGACCTGTAATAGATATTTTAAAATGTATATTAGAAACTATTTCTAGTTTACCTAAAACTAACATAATATTGTATATCAACTGTAATTGAAAAGTAAATTTTTTTTAAATTTAAGCATTTTTCTAATATATGAAATATTTTCAAATGTGATCAAATTGCCAAACAGCTAAAAGAAAGACACAAGCAAAAAAAAAAAAAAAAAGTTATATTACTTTTTTTCCAGTCTAATGTCTAAGTTGAAAGCTTTTAAACGTGTTAGCTCTATGAGCAAGGAGAAGCATGGAGGCAGATACCCTCCCAGCAGCCTCAGCAACAAGAGGCCGATGGACCAGCCCATTTATAGGGAGCCAAGTGGACCCTCACAAAAGCCACTCAGCCGAGCGAGCCCACGGGGGACCCGGAGCTGGTCCTCCTTGCACGGGCTGGGGAGACCGTTTCCACGACCCCGGTGGGCAAGCCGACTCCTCGCCACATCAGCCCTGAGGCAGGTGTGGAATCGCAGGGCCTCCGGCAGGACACAGAAATGGGATGGAAGCCAACCGAACCCAGACGACTTGCTTGGATGGTCAGTCGCCCAGGGGCTCAGTGGCCAGTCCTGCAGATCGTTTCTAAACAGGCTCAAGGGCCCTCCCTGGCCCAGAGCAGATCAAGGAGACCCGGGGGGACTGGATCTGAGGTTGTCAGGAAAGATTCTAGATTAAGACTCAGTAAGACCTGGCATAGGCATCAGCCTCAAAACCAGGATAGAAACTCCCCAAAGATGGAAGTTTCCGTGAAATCTTGTGCTTTTGTGGACTATGCACAGTGGCCAATGCTTCGGAGTCTGCTTTGGAAGGGGTGGCTGTAGAACTGAAACCATGGCAACTCGCGGCGCTCTGAGAATCTCAGATGCCTCCCGAGGTCAGATGCATGAATGCTCAGGCCAGGGGGAGCTGGGGTAGTCTGCATGATGTCCATCAGTTCTCTGAGAATCGCAGGCATGGAAGCCAGGAGCCAGTGAGTCTCCCGGGATGGCTAGGCAGTTTTGAAAACTCTGGCTTGGCAAATTCTGACTCAAACTAATAATGTTCCAATTATTCCTTTCTGAGTTGTCTCTCTCTCACTTCCTTTTTCTTCTGTGGTGTCCCTCTGGTCCCATCAGTGGGGAAGCTGTATCTGCATTTATTGTCACTTCCCAAGGGACCATCTACCCCTGCAAGAAGGTCTCTCAGAGGGAGAGAGCCCCCGAGGTTGTCTCCAGCAGCACCGAGGAAATCTTCAAGCTACCCTGTCTTCTGGCAAAGGAGACCCACTGAGCCTGGCTGATGCAGCCCAGGTTCTTCAGGGTCTTCACAAGATCCCGTCGGAATCTCTCACCCACAAACACATAGAGGACGGGGTTCAGGCAACTGTGGAAGAAGGCAATGGTTTGAGTGACCTGGAAGCAGATGTCCAGGTTGATGGAGATGGCACAGTTCGAGATGAACCTGGCGTAGGCGTCGATGGTCTGCACCAACAGGACGCAATTGTAGGGGAACTGAGATAAGACAAAGACAGTAAGGACGGTGATGGTCACCTTCAGGGCCTTGTGCTTGGAGGACTTCTTGGCTTGGGTCAGAGTGTGAATGATGATGGTGTAGCAGCAAGCCATGACCACAAAGGGAAGGAAGAACCCCAGGATCACTTTCAGGGTCAAGACGACCGACTTCGGCTTGGTGCTCTCATCATGAGGGTACACCATGGTGCAGATGGTGATGTTGGAATCCCTCTTGAGTTGGCTGTACAGGATTTCTGGGATGCAGAGAGCGGCCGCCATTACCCAGACGACAATGCAAACCATTTTGCTGTACAGAAGCCTTTTCTGCCTCCAGGTCTGCGCTCGCATGGCCTGGGCAATGGCGATATACCTGTCCACGCTGATGCACATGATCAGCAGCCCGCAGCTGTAGAAGTTCATCTTGTACATGCTGTTGACCGCTTTGCACATGAAGGTCTGGAATTTCCACTGGTCAGCAGCGGCAATGGCCCAGAAGGGAAGAGTGGCCAGGAAGAGAAGGTCAGCGATGGCCAGATTCAGCAGGAACATGTCAGTCATGGTCTTCACCCTGGTGCAGTACCAGTAGACGAGGATGACCAGACTGTTGCCCACGGTGCCCACGATGAACACCAGCCAGTACAAGGGAGGGAGGAAGTGGCTCGCAAACTGCCTGACGTTGCTTTTCTTGCAGTAGAAGTCCAACAAGTTGAAGTTCTCATAGTCATCCACGGAAGACGTGGAGTCATAGATGAAGTCATCAGACAGATTAGGGACAGGACTCTGCAAGAAGACGCAAGACGGCATTAGGTCAAGGACACTCTTCTGGAGGCTCTGTCTGATGGCAGAGGCATGGAACACCTGACCCTTCCAAGCCCAAAAGCCTTTGATAAGACAAAAAAAATGTACATGTGGAAAACAGGGATTCTGAGAGCATCTGCTTGGATCATAACAGATTTATTTAGTCAACAAATGTTTGTTGAGCACCTATGGTATGTCAGATACTCTGTATGTGCTGAAGATACAGAGGTGAATAAGTCCGACTTCGTTCCTGCTCTCCTGGAACTCACCTACCCATGGAGGGCACACACAAGGAGTGAGCAATTGCAGGACACGTGACAGGTCTCTGATGGGGTAATGCCCCTCGGGACCACTGATGGCCACAAACTGTTATCACACTCTGCGAATGATGCGACTGCCCCTTCTCCTCTCTGTCCTGTCCTCCCCAAAAAGGTCCTCAGAGGCCCTTCAACTTTTCCGGGTCCAGATCCCTCTGAGTCTTCTGAGAGCTGTGGGTCCTCTGCTCCAGCAGCACCAACCGTATCCACACATATGAGCACACATGTACACACATGTGCATGCACACACACTCTCACACCCATGCACATACACAAGCCCTGGGACAGGTTGTGCCATTTTCAGGGTCCCTTTTTCAAAATGTGTTAAGAATTTAAAAACAGTAGAGCATTCAATCAAGCACGTGGCACCTCTAGGTACAGGGCCCTGTGCAGTGTACAGGGCAGACTCCCATGACGCAGGCCCTCACAAGCACACATACATGCAAACACATGCAATTCATGCATAGATTTGCACACACACACACTCACATATGCACAAACATGCACACATGCACATATACACATATTGCACACACTGTTCAGACACATGTACACACATGCACACTCACATAACACCCCTCCTTATAGTTTGGATGGGGTCCTGGCCCAGAGCCGGTCCAGAATCTCTGCTAGGGGAAGTGGAGATAAGGGCTGGTGATCAGAACTCTGAGCCGTGAGCCCTTGAGAAAGGGAGGGAGGATGGAAGGGAGCAAAAATCTAAAAATTTTCCTCTATCTTCACAACATACCCCAAAGGGCTTCTGGGTCTCCACATTTGTAAAGCCCTCTGCACTGTGCATTGACTGCCTCTATGGGGCGCTGCTCAGCAGGGATCTTACCCAGGAAAACCTCCCAGAGAAATCCCTCCCCCACCCAGGATTCTTTCCCACACCCCCAAAAAAGGCAAGACAGGAGTGCGTTTCAGGAGCTGTACTCACTGTGAATTCTAGGGGTGTCATGGTGCGTCAGAGGCAAGCTCGCTTCTAGAAAGAGAGGGCAAAGATAAAGAAGAGGGCTTGTCAAGGAGCAGTGATACACACCTAAGGATGGAGGTTCAATGTTAAATCTGTTTTTCTCATGAAAAAGACCGCAAGCAAGGTTGGGGTGCCCGCTGTGCGATGTCAGTCAGAGTCTACATTCCAGAATCATCTTGGTTGTTCAGGTAGACGTGAGCGAAACCTTCCTCCGAGAGCCCTGGGCCAGGCCTTCCCATTCCCGCCATCCTGTCCACCAGCTCGGCTTCTCTTGACTCAGCTTCTCCGTAGGAGTCTGTTTACCTGTATCCCCCTCTTCCCCATTTGATCAGCCTGCCGACCGCAGGACAGCGGGTGACAGGGGAATGCTCGGGCCCAGACTCCGCAGGGGCAAGGCCTCTGGGTAGCCAGGTGGCAAGAACATGGCATCTGCCAGCATCGGAGTCCCTCTCCCTGGGGGCCCAGCGCCCCAGCACCTGCCTGCATGCTGGTTTACCAGCTCAGAGAAGGGTAACAGGCCCTGTTTTCCCTGGATCCTGACTCCAGCCCGAAAAGGAAGTCCTAGGTTTGTTTACCAAAGAAAAGGTAGTGGCCTCGGGTGCAGGCCTCGGCTGACCGCAGTCCGGCTCCAATGCTGTTTCCAGAACCAAGGGAACCACAGCCGGACTCCCTCGGGGCAGGGCCTGTGCCTGAGCGGGCAGGTCCTCTCTCTCTCTCTGTGGTGTCTAGCGCCACACCCAAAGTTCTAGAAGGAAACCTTCTCCTTCATCGATCCCACCCTAACCTGTTGGTTTCCTTTTCATAACACAGCACCGTGACTCGTCCTGCTTTTCTGAAAGCCCAGTGGTTTTCAGTGCACACCGTGTGAGACAACCGCTTTGGAAAACCATTTGTCAGTTTCTTAAAAAAATGAAACTTGCCTACACTCACCGTGTGCTTAGCCATCCCGCTCGTAAGCGTTTGCCTAAGAACAACGCGAGACCGTATCCACACAAACACTACGGGACCAGTGTTCGTAGCAGCTTTATTTGTAACAGCCCCCACGCCCCTCAAGCGTAGTGGATGGATAAAGAGAATATGAGCCCTTACTACAGAGGAGAGGTACACCGGCCGGGTGAACAGCTATTTGTCTTTGATTGTTGTTGGGCCTCGGTTATGGTTGGTTATTGCTGTTTCGGGTTGCACACAGGGATCACTGAGAAAGGTGTTGGTGGGAGTTCGGGGACGGCCTCGGTGCGGCTGTGGGGAGTGTAAGTGTAGGTGATCTTTTGGAGGGTTAAGCCGTATCTGTCAAAATTACAAAGCACAACAGCTCTGACTCAGCAGCTCATCTGCTGGGAACACACCTCCTGGTGTTATCTCAGAAGAACACAGAGCCATGCACAGGGCCGTGCACCAGCATTTCCCCCAGGACAAAAAAACAAAAAACAAAAAACCTAGAAAAAACCTAACTATCCAGAAATTGGTCATATCCCGATGCATCTGTTCAATAAACCACCCGGAGCCAATCAGTAGAATAAGGTAGGCCTCACAGTGTACAAAGAGCTCGGCAAGATGCTTCGGTGAAAGTGCCCGGTGTAGAACGATGTTGCATGATCTTTTCAAATCTATGTAAAAGGCTACACACCGCACCGCTGATTCCCACTGAAACATTTTCTGGAAGGAGCTTGAACAAGGAGGGCCAGTGGAAAGTGAGACTCTCATTTTTTTCCTTTACTTTGTGCATGAAATTTCAAGAGCTGTCATAAAAATAACCTGTCCGCTTTACTTAAAAAAAAAGAGAGAGAGAGAGAGAGAGGCCCTGTTGCTCTTCCGCTCCGTGGACCTGTTTGCAAAGCTCGTCCAAAGGAGGAACTCAGAGCCGCCCAGCTGGCGGGGCCGCTACCCGAGCGCATGTCTCCCGTTCCGTTCCCCAAGCTACTCTGCGTCTTTGAACCCCTGCACTGGCTTTTTATAAAGGGCTGTCTTTCTTCCGTGGCAAAGGTGTTTCTGGCTCAGAGAACATTTGGAGAGAGCCAAAGAGCACAAACGAACCATTTTCCTCCCCAGACCTAAAGGCACCCCCGGCGGCCTTTCTCTCCATTCCCCTCTACCTTAGTCAGAATACTTGTTGAGTATTTTATTCGTCAACTGCGAAGCCTCAGAGCGCGCTGTCATTTTCCTCTTGCCCCTGAGAAGGAGGGAAAAACAGAGGGGGGAAACCCCACATACGACAACAGGTACAGAGGCTGCTGGGAATGCCCTGGTGCCTGACTCACTGATGCCCCAGATCTCTGCCCCTGCTGCTCAGAGCGGCCTCGGCCCGGGCTCTGCCGCCTAAACCGGAAAGCCCGCCTGTGCGTTGCAGCACAGTGAGCTGAGGCGGGGAAGCACATGGGCCAGAAATGAAAGACCCCATCTGCCCCTGGGCATCCCTTTCTGCCTGTGGACCCTGGCAAGGAGTGACCGATCCTCACTGAGCCTGGGTTTCCTCGTCTATAAAAGGGAGGTGAGCCCAGCCAGTGTTGCTCGGTGGTTGAGCATCGACCTATGAACCAGGACGTCAGGATTCGATTCCTGGTCAGGACACATGCCCGGGCTACAGGCTTGATCCCCAGGAGGGGGCATGCAGGAGGCAAGCCGATCAATGATTCTCTCTCATCATTGGTGTTTCTCGCTCTATCTCTCCCTCTCCCTTCCTCTCTGAAATCAATAAAAACATGTATTTATAAAAGGGAGATGATAGCCAACCCCCTCCAAGGGCTTGTTGGGAGGGTCAAGAGCAACGCCATGCATGAATGCTCTTTGCCGAATGCAGAGAGCTCTGTGAGAACAAGGGGACGGTCTTCATCCCACAGCTCACTTGCCGAGTGTGCCTCGATGCCTGACACACTTGCTTAGCTTAAACAGTGTATAAGACATGACCTGTGTCCTCACAGCTCACATTCAAGTGACACGTCATGGCCACAAATACCAACAATGGTGAATGCTATGAAATGCTTTTGGGAATTAGGAGAAAGAAATCATATTTTCTAGAGCTGGGAGAAATCCAGGAGGGCTTCACTGAGGAGGTGGTGTTTTTGCTGGACCTTGAAGCCTGGAGCTCACGGAGACATACAATGACGGGAGAGAACATTGCTCCAAGGCAAAGAAACACATCAACAAAGGCATGAAAGCCAGAAAGCATGATCTGTGTGCCCCTCGCATCTACCTTGGAGGTAGAGGGAAGCGAGAGAGCTGCTGAGTCTCCAAAAGTGGAACGTGCCTCTTAGACAAGTCAGCCTGGAATCAGTTATTTTTTTTCTGTTCTCTACTGTCCTCACGTAACCAACATGAAAGTGAGCAGGGAGCAGCTGTGGGCGCAGTAACGCCCCCCCGTCCATAGACTTCGTGGCTCACAGTAGTAACCCAGCGAATCGGACACTGACGTAAGTCAGGAATGTGGGCCCTTCCTTTGATCTTTGTCCAGTTTGCTACAGGGTCAGCCCCCTCCCCCCGAGTCCCCATAGGCACTGACCTGGCCCCCGGCGGCTCCCAGTGGGAGCCTGTGAGTGGGGCTCCTGAGTAGACAGACAGATCCTGGAAGAAAGAGGCTTCCCTTAGCTCTGGTTTGTTCCATCCTGGAGGAGATGGGCGTGGGGACTGCTGGCTGCACCCCACCCCAGGCCAGCACCCAGCCCAGCTCACCTGCCCTGCCAGTGGCGGGGAGCAGCAGCTGACGAAGAACTCAAGAGGGGTAGGTTTGAAAGGCAAAACAGTACTCATTGATGAGTCATTGAAAAGAAAGTAGCTTGGCTGATTTCTGATTATAAAGGAGTCTTTTCACACTGTCCCAGGAAAATCCCCCAAAGCAGGCACGCATCATGAAGGAAATGAAAACACGAACGCCTCTAGTCGAGTTTAGCCGCTGTTAACTTTCCCAGACACCACCGCCTGTTAGATGATTCTCTGTAACGCGCGCGCGTGCGCGCGCACACACACACACACAAACACACTCTTAATGGTGAGGGAATCTGACTGCACACACAATGCTCTATCTTGCTTTCTAGTGAACAGTGCCTCATGGGCCACTTTTAATGCCAATTTAACATGGAGCTACAACATCTGAGTGGGTGGCCGCTGGGTATTTCGTTGTCTGGATGGGCTACAATCTATTCAACCCATCACCTCTTGGGCAGATCATTGCTCACGCTGGAAGCCTGGTGCTCATGACCACTGAACACATACACCAAAGCCTGGGTCTCTGAACTATTGTGACTGCACACAGCTGAGGGCACAGGTGGCCCTGGGGAGGGGAGGAGGAGGTAGGGAGGTACTCACCTTGAAGGGCAGCACGCCAGAGAGGCTCGGGGAGAAGGGGCCGCCAGCCGTGCCTGGGAGGGGCTGGCTTGCTGTCTGCCTGGGACGAGAGGCAAGCCTTCTGAGCAGGCAGCCACCCGGTGAAAACAGCACAAAGGAAGCCAAGGCCACCCCTGTGTGTGCTGTCACTGGTGGGGTGGGCCCAGAGGGTGGGGAGTGGGGTGTCACCAGCTGCAGCTTTCAGCAATTCGCAGCATCGATGGTTTGCAACCAGAAACGAAAAGCCAGGGGAAGCGGGGCTAAGCTAAAACCATCTCTGACGACACACGCACAGGCTGATCATGCAAGAATAGCGTTTTTTTCCTGGACGGTGCGGCTGCTTACAGGAAAAGGGAAGTGGAGAGTCCCGGTGAGGGCCGGGCCGTCAGCTGGTGAAGGTGCATCTGTAAGGTCCCTTCAGGTGCTGATGTCTGAGCAGGCCTGGGGGATCGTTGCCCCAGAGCTGTCCATCACCTTGGGACCCTTTGGCCTTGACCTAAACCCATCGAGCCGTGCCATCCAATACAGTAACTGGTAGCCCCGTGTGCCTCTTTAATTTAAAATTAATTCAAATGTAACTAGTTCCTTAGTCACACTAGCCACACAGCCACTGTGAGGTAGCCGCACATAGCCAGGGACAGCGTGCCCGTCCTCGCTGGCATTCTGCCGAATGGCACTACGTTAGCCAACGTGTGACGCATATCTAGGAACACAGGGAATGCTGGAGGACCACAAACACCTTAAAATTGGGGTCAAATAGAGTAAGATTTTATTTGGACATGACCACTATGCATCAGATACATTGACACTGATAATATGTTTCATTTTATTAATTACTAGAAACCCGTTGCACGAAGTTTCATGCAATAGACTTTCACCTGGCTGCCGGCAGCAGTTTTCCGCCAGCACCAGTTTTCCAGCACCAGTTTTCCTCTGGCCACCCGCCGATCAGAGCGCCTCCCGCCAGCGCAATCGGCTACCCCGAGAGGAACTCTGATCCGGGAGGCGCTCCGATCGGCGGGTGGCCAGAGGAAAACTGGTGCTGGCGGAAAACTGCTGCCAGCAGCCACGCAATCGGCCACCACCAGCGTCTTCCGCAGGCCCCATGGGTCCTTCCGCAGCGTTGGCCTAACGGCCGGTGGGAGGAGCGGGAGTCGGGGACTCGCGAGTCCCCGCCCCCTGCTCCTACCGCCAGCCAATCGGCCACCCTGAGTCCCGCCCTCCGCGCCTCCAGCCGGCCCAATCGTGGGCGTAGCGGAGTGATGCAATTTGCATATTGCCTTTTTATTATGTAGGATGGGTGTTCAGATGAAATTTTGGAAAAGCCTAAACATACAAAATGTGTTTCTAAAAATACATTTTTATTGATTTCAGAGAGGAAGGGAGAGAGATAGACACATCAATGATGAGAGAGAATCATTGATCGGCTGCTGCCTACATTGGGGATTGAGCCTG
This sequence comes from Cnephaeus nilssonii, assembly GCF_951640355.1. NCBI lineage: Eukaryota > Metazoa > Chordata > Mammalia > Chiroptera > Vespertilionidae > Cnephaeus > Cnephaeus nilssonii. The sequence goes on along the minus strand of NC_137088.1, from coordinate 9,980,040 downwards.
CAATCGGGCATGTGTCCTGACCAGAAATCGAACTGTGACCTCCTGGTTCATACGTTGATGCTCAACCACTGAGCCACGCCAACCGGGCCAAAATGTTATGTTTTTAACGAGGCTCGCAGCGGGCGTCTTCCCAGCCATGTCTATGGCGGGCCTCGGATCACGACACAATTGCACCCCCTCTGGACGAAGAAAAAAGCCCCAAGTGGGTCCCTTGTTGTGATTATGACAGACGCTTGTATACTTGCTCTGAGGACAATCACAACCACAGTCCTGTGAAGACAGTTCCCCTTGTCAGTGTCCCCCCACCCTGTGGACCCAGGGGCGCCCTCCAGCAGAGCAGGCCTCCCAGACATGGAGGCCCCTCAGTCACCATCAATCTGGACAGAAAAAAAAAAAAAAAAAGGGTGAGATGCAGTTGGATAGATTATCTGCATAGGAAAGGCCAACACTCAGCCCCTCAGAAGGGTGCAGGCGTGAGCAGTAAGAATGAAAGCAGCGGTTGATGCAGCCGCCTCGACGGAGCCCTGAGTTCCCTTCCCTCGTCCCACGTTCACGGAGCGTCGTGTCTAAAATGGTGCATGGCTGAGAAGCAGCCTCACGTCTCCCTCTGCGCTGGCCACTGTGACAGAGAAGGCAGGGGCAGCAGAGGGAAGACGATGCGCTGTGAGCGCTGAGAGCCCGAACCTGCTTCTCCCTTGTCTGACGGGCCGGGCCCGGAAGGCTTTTGGGAGGCTGGGCAGGCACGCACCGAGTGCAGGAAGAGGCTGGGCTTTCCACCTTCTGGGGCTCAGGCTGTTTGTTCCCCAGGTAAGGGCATCCCGCTACTTGCCCACCTGCTGCCTGGGTGAGACGGTGGGAGGAAGGGAAGTGGGGCAGGCAGGCGGGGAGAAAAGGATTAAACGCACCATAGGGAACCCTGGGGCCTGGAAGAGTGCCCTTAGAACTCCCAGGTCCCCTCCCCGGGGTGCAGAGAGGAGCCTGGGGAGGGAGAGGCTGCCGGGAAGCGGGAGAGAGGACCCACTCATTTCTCGGAGGAGCCTGGGACCCATGTGATTGTGTTAGCTGTTGTGGGTTTAGGTTCGTGCCTCGGAGGGAAAGCCCCATTCTTTTGTTTTCTTGGCTGCGTTTCTCTCTTTGCAGGTAGAATCCAGAGCTGGGCGGTTCTGAGAGGTTGCAGGTTCCCCTTTGCCATGGGCATTCCTCTCTGCATTTTCACCCCATGAAGGGGAGTTCCGGAGGGCAGGGCCGGGGTGCGTCCCCTCCAGGTCCCCGGTTTGCCTGCCGTCCTCCGTTTCCAGGGCCTCCACGTTTAAACGGGGCTCGTGGTCTTGTCCTCCTTCTGAGGCTCCCACACAGTCTGAGAGGGTGACATTCCAAAGGCACCATGGGCCTTCGGAAGAGGATGATGTGAGGTTTCTACTCTTCATTGACTAAGGCCTTCTCTGAACTTGGGGAGCCCAGAGTGTCTGCAAGGGGTTCACAGGAGCCCGGTGGGGAGGGTCTGATGGGGGGCAGTGGCCAGGGGCCCCAATGGCAAACATCCGAGTGATACGTCTGTAAGGCTGGGGACCCTGGGGGCTTGGCCATGGTTGCAGCCCAGCAGCAATTTATCTCTCTCTCTTTCCCTTTCCCTCTGAAATCAATAAAAATATATTTAAATTTTTTTAAATTAAAATTGGTTTAAACTTAAATATAAACAGCTACCTATGGCCAGTGGCCACCATGGTGGACAGTTCAGGTCTAGACCTTTCAGCAGCTGATATCTCTCCCTAAGCCAGCGCCTTGGGGCGGCTCAGTCTGTGATACAAGCCGAGGGCCTCTGGTGCTTGGGGGCCACTCTCCTCCCGCCAGGGGCAGAGGGGCTTGAAGGGGAGTCCCTCCCTTCCCTTTTGCCAGATTCAGTCGCCAGGACTAGCCATTGAAAGTTGGGAGGCCGGATAGGAGGCAGTTGTCAGAGGCAGAGGGAGGGAGAGAGAGAGAAAGCGAGAGAGAGAGTGAGAGAGAGAGAGAGAGAATGAATGAATGAATGAGTGATGGTCCCCATCCTGCAGCAGCAGGAATGAAAGGGATGGGGAGACACAGCCACGTGGCCCCCAGGAGCGCAAGGTCACTTGGAGGCTCCGGAGAGACTTGGGTGCCTCCACGGAGAGGGGACGTGGGAGGAAAAGTTGGTTTGAGCCGACAGTGACGCACTTAGCTTTGGATGTGATGTGGTCCAGGGATTGGAGTGGACGTATCTGGAGCTCAGAGGGAGGTCAAGAGTTCATCTTGCCGCCGCCAAGCTCTTGCAGAACCTGAGCTATTGATAAGGGGGAGGAATGTCCTCCCTGCCTCCTCCGCGGTCTGTGCCTGCAGCACGTGAAACGTGAGACCAGGTGCAGGATTTATCTCATGTGCCTCAGCTCTTACCGATAAAGCTCATCCCTTCTGCCTGGACACACTTGCTCACTGGAAGAGCTCAGCTGAGTCCTTCATTCAGCATCTCTATGTCAAGTTCCTACCCTGTGCCTGCTCTGATCTAACAGTCAGGGATGAAGCAGTAAACAAGACAGATCGTATGAAACTAAATGACAGAATTAGAGCAGACAGATGACAGTGTGGCTGGGGGGCTTCGGGAGGGCTCACTAAAGAGGTGACATTGAGGAAGAGAAGTTCCCATAAAGGTGAAGACCATTCCCAGCAGAGGGGACTGGTGGCAGGAGGAGCTGGCCATGCCCCCGGACATCAAGAGCATATGCTGGGGACAGAGAGGGCTGGGGGGCAGCCAGGGTCGTTGTTTTGATCTGATGCCAGGCGTGAGGTTTATGTAAACATAAGAGGTTTACACAGACAGTGACCTGACCCCGCTTCCATGTCTAACAGCTCACGGGCTGCTGCGTGGGAGACTTCAAGGAAAACAGCAAGAGCTCGTGGTTTCTCCGCAGGCTCTCAGCGTGAGGCCCACCTGCCAGAGCAGCTGGCGATGGGCGTGTCCCTGAGCTCCGCCCGCAGGAGCCAGACCCCGTGTCTGCCGGCCACTGTCCCTGCTCCCTCTCTGACTCTAGGGAGGCATGCGTGTGAGTCAGAACATCCATGTCCCTCCCTCTCTGACACCCAGGCTGAGGGCGGGCACCCCGCTGACGGCAGGTAACTTTTGCAGCGCTGGTGACAACCAGACCATGAGATGTGCTGATGGCTTTTTTAAAAATAAGCTTTGCATTTTTAAAAGCAGTTTTGGGTTCACAGCAAGTTTGAGCAGAAGGTACAGAGAGTTCCCACACTCAGGCATCCCCACCAGAGTGATTCACCTGTTACCACCAATGAACCTCCATTGACATCATCACCACCCAGAGTTCACAGTTAACCCGAGGGCTCACGCTTGGTGTTGTACGTTCTTGGGGTTTGGACAAATGTCTAATGACGTATCCACCCTGAGAGTATCACACAGAGGAGTCCCACCGCCTGAGAAATCCTCTGCTTCTTCACTCCTCTCCCCCACCCCCTGGCAACCACTGATTTTTTTTTACCGCCTCCGTCATTTTGCCTTTTCCAGCATGTCTTACAGCTGGAATCATGCAGTATGTAGCCTTTTCAGATTGGCTTCTTTCACTGAGTCATATGCGTTTAAGGTTCCTCCACGTCTTTTCATGACAGGATAGCTCGTTTCTTTTTATCACTGAGTGATATTCCATTGTCTGGATGGACCACTTTCTACTTATCCATTCACCTACTGAAGGACATCTTGGTTGCTTCCAAGTTTGGGCAATTGTGAATAAAGCTGCTGTAAACATCTATGAGCAGGTTTTTGTGTGGGCATATGTTTTGAACACAGTTGGGAGAATTCCAAGGAGCATGCTTGCTGGATCACAGGGTAAGAGGAAGTTTGTTTTGTAAGAAACTACCCAACTGTCTTCCACGGTGGCCATACCATTTGGCATCCCCACCAGCAGTGAACGGGAGTGTTTGATGCTATCGTGTTCTGGATGTTGGCCATTCTAATAGGTGTGTAGTGGCATCTCATTGTTTTACCTTGCATTTCCCTGATTGCATATGATATACTTACGTGCCATCTGTGTATCTTTTCTGGTGAGGTGTCTGTTAAGATCTTTGGCCCATTTTAAATTCAGGTTATTTATTTTCTTATTGATGAGTTTTAAGAGTTCTTTGTATATCTTGGAGAACAGTCCTTCATCAGATGTATCTTCTGCAAATATTTTCGCCCCAGCCTGTGGCTTGTTTTCTCAGCCTCCTGACATTATCTTTTGCAGAGCAGATGTTTTTCATCTTAATGAAGTCCAGCTTCTCAATTCGTTCTGATGGATTGTGCCTTTTGAGTTGTATCTAAAAAGCCATCGCCACACCCAGGACTCCCTAGGTGTATCTCCGTGCTATCTTCTAAAAGTTTTCTAGGGGTTTTTTTGGTTTTGTTTTTTAAATATATTTTATTGATTTTTTTACAGAGAGGAAGGGAGAGGGACAGAGAGTTAGAAACATCTATGAGAGAGAAAAATCCATCAGCTGCCTCCTGCACACCCCCTACTGGGGATGTGTCCGCAACCAAGGTACATGCCCTTGACCGGAATCGAACCTGGGACATTTCAGTCAGCAGGCCAATGCTCTATCCACTGAGCCAAACCAGTTTCGGCAAGTTTTCTAGTTTTGCACTTTATGTTGAGATCTGTGATCCATTTGCATTCATTTTTGGAGGAGGTGTGAGGTCTGTGTGGAGACTCACTCTCTGCCTGTGGATGGCCAGCGGTTCCAGTACCATTTGTTGGAGAGACTGTCTGTGCTCCATTGAACTGCCTTTGCTCCGCTGTCAGAGATCAGTTGACTGTATTCATGGGGGTCTATTTCTGGGCTCTCTATTCTGCTTCATTGATCTAGTTGCCTGTTTTTTCACCAATACCACACTGATTGCCAGAAGGGTCTTTAACTTGGGGGAGTTTTGTGAACCTAAAATTTAGACCATTACATTTTTAACTCTTCTTTTCCCAGAGGAAATGCAAATTACAAATGGACCCCCATCCCAGAGCCTCATCCCGCCCCCAGTTTTGCCTGGGATTTTGACCCCCCAACCCTGTCTCTGACCCTTGGGGACGCTGGAACTTGATCACTTTTTTCAAAAGCTGAAAGTTCAATGGCTGGTGTTGTTTAAAAGTCAGACATTTTCCATGACATTAATAGAGCTGTGTCAAAACGTTCTGTCTCAAGATGGCCACATCAGAACCACCACATCAAATGTCAGGCCCCTACGTGGAGCTCAGAGGAGACTTCCTGACGGGCAGCAGCTGGCCCGCAGCTCGGCTTCCTCCTCTCGCCACACACCTGAGCTTCTGCCTGCTGGACGGGGCGGGGGGGGGGGGGGGGGGCACGCGGGGAGGGAGCCCCGAATTCAGACCCCAGCCCAGGTTTCACATTCCTCACCCCAGGCTTCAGATTCCTCACAGGGCTCCACCTGAGAAGCCACTGCTCATGTTTCAATAATTACCATGTGTGGTTTTTTTAAAAAATACACCGGCAAAGTTCATACTGCAGCCTTCCAGACAGTCCTAAGGCCCAGACAGAGTTAATACGTCTCCAGCTGTAGGAGTTGGACCCCCGTAGTTTCTCGCTCTGACAAGCCCTGATGAAGCCTCTCCCCCTACATCCGAGATCATGTAGGAGGGTCACCTGCTGTCTCGGCTCCCCACCTTGTATTCAGGGGAGAGGAGGGGCCGGGGGAAGGGGGCCTCTGAGCAAGGGTGGGGGACAGTTCCCCTTCCTCTCCCCAGTCTTGCCAGCACTACAGAAATGACCCGCCCTTGCTTTCTGTTGGCCTCAAAGATTGAGCTCATTTCTCTTTCTGTTTTAAGGCTCCTGCTAGCTACCCGATTTCTTGAACTTCCCCCCAGCCCACCCCACCCCCGGGAATGGCCAAGGAAGAGAGCCGAAAGGTCCGTACTCAGGCAAACAGGGCTGGGATGACTGCCACTTCCTGTGGGACCCTGGGCAAGAGCCTTCCTTACCTGTCTGTGGGGTCAGTGCCCCTCCAAGGGTTGCCGTGAGGGCAAAAGGGCTAAGGTGGGGAAGAGCCGAGCCAAGGCCTGGCCCTCAGCACAGGCCCAGCGAGCCGCACTTTCTCTGGAAGGAGTCATCGCGCTGACATGGTCACACCTGGGGTCTGCCCAGTCTGCACGTGCGCAGGATGGCCTGTCTCAGAGCCTCGGCTCCTCTTCGGTAAAGCAGGGCGTCAGTAGCTATGCCCCAGGGTGCTGTCGGGGTTGCTGTCTGAGAGAGTGGGGTTCAGGAGGCACCAGAGCAGCCATATTGATCCTGTTGTTGTTGTTTAAAGATTTTATTTCTAGACACTACGGAGAAATTCAATAAATGGCCAGGGTAGCCCTAGCCGGTTTGGCTCAGTGGATAGAGCTTTGGCCTGCGGACTGAAGGGTCTCAGGTTCGATTCCGGTCAAGAGCACATGCCCGGGTTGCTGGCTTGATCCCCAGTGGGGGGCGTGCAGGAGGCAGCCGAGCAATGATTCTCTCTCATCATTGATGTTTCTATCCCTCTCTCCCTCTTCCTTCCTCTCTGAAATCAATAAAGATATATTAAAAATATAAAATTTATAAATAGCCAAGGTAGGAAGATCACTTAAATTCAACCCAACAAGCAGGCTTGCCTCGTGATCGCACCCTGGCTTCCCCTTTCTAACAACCTTTTTTCTTTTTAATTTAATGCAATTGAATTGTTTTAAATCTTTATTGTTCCAAGTATTACAAATGCCCCCCCTTTTCCTCCATTGACCCCTTCTACCACACTCCCGGCCCCTCCCCCGGACTTCCCCCACTAATGTTTCTCCATGGGCGATGCATGTGTGCATATAATTCTTTGTTTAGTCTCTTCCCGTTCTTCCCCTTCTGAAATACGTCAGTCCGTTGCATGTTTCAATGTCTCTGGGTCTGTTTTGTTCTGCAGTTTATTTTGTTCATTAGATTCCACTTATAAGTGAGATCGTGTGATACTTGTCTTTCTCTGACTGGCTTATTTCGCTTAGCATGATACTCTCCAGGTCCCTCCATACTGTCTCAAAGGGTGAGAGATGCTTCCTTTGTACAGCTGCATAAGAACCTTTTTTCTTACTGCTTCCAAAGCCGCTCGGAGATTTCCCAGGGTTTCCTCTCCTGTTCCTGGGGAAGAACAGTGCAGGCTTCCTTTTGGCTGGGACTCCCAGTCTTCTCCAGGGAAAAGAAAAGAAAAGAAATGGCCCTAGCCGGTGTTGCTCAGTGGATAGAGCGTCGGCCTGCGGACGGAAGGGTCCCGGGTTCGATTCCCGGTCAAGGGCATGTACCTTGGTTGCGGGCACATCCCCAGGTGGGGGGCGTGCAGGAGGCAGCTGATCGATGTTTCTCTCTCATCGATGTTTCTAACTCTCTATCCCTCTCCCTTCCTCTCTGTAAAAAATCAATAAAATATATTAAAGAAAAAAAAAAAGAACTGTCCTTCGCACCTCGCTTGTGCCAGGAGCTTTACAAACACCACCTCATTTAAACCCCACAATGACTCTGTAAGACAGAGAGTGTATTGTTTTTAAAGATAAGTAAGCTGGGTCTTTGAGCAGCTAGCTGCATTTCTGGAGAAGTGCTCTAAAGGAAGTAAGCAAGGTATACCAGTTGGCTATTGCTGCGTAACAAACCAGTCCACAGTTTAGTGGATTAACACAATGATTATTATTTAGCTCATGATTCTGTAAGTTGCTATCTTTTTAAAGACACCGCAGCCCCGCTGCGGGGACCAGCCAGGACTTCAGCCTCCCCCACATCTAGAAGCTCCTGGGGCAGACGTGACCCCTCACCTGCCACCTTCCAATAGGAGGTGTGGGCGGCCCTTAGGCCATCACATCCCGTGGGAGCTTGTAAAAAATGCAGAGACAGCCCTGCCCCAGACTCACTGAGTCAAATCTGCATTTTACAAGATCCCAGGGGATTCAGGTACTCATTATAGTTTGAGAAGTGCCAAGAAGTTGGTTTGGGGAATAGGACTGGGACTGGGGGGGAAAGAACAAGGATAAGGAGGTTTTTGTCTTCATTCTTCAGAGAATTATTTGGCCTTTATTTAGCCAAGTGCATGTTATTTCTTACTTTAATTTTACCTGTTTTCAATGGTTAAAAAAATAAATACCTGGGGAGAATGTGGTTCCTTTCTAATATGTATTCTTCGTCAGTTGAAGCTCATCCTGGCCCTGGCCTGGCCCTGGCTTAGACTAGGGCCATCTTTTTAAAGGCACCGCAGCCCCGCAGCAGGCATCAGCCAGGACTTCAGCCTCGCCTGCCTCTGGAAGCTCCTCGGGCAGACATGACCCCTCATCTGCCACCTGCAGACTTTGCCATGAGGGCATGTCTGAGTTTTTTCCGACTCTCCGCCTCCCCTCCCCAGCAGCTGAGAGGAGACCACAGCCACAAACCGTCTACACAACCTCCCAGCATCTGTTTGGTTTTCTCCCCGGGCCCAGGTTTTTCTGGGACTTATCTGAGCCCTGGGGTTCTAAGTGTGTTCCCCGGGCCACCAGCAGCCCTGCGCGCTTGTTAGAACTGTGGGTGCTGCAGAGCCACCGAATCAGAAACGGGGCTGCCCAGCAGTCTGCACTTGAACAAGCCCCCAGGTCCTGCTGCCGCCACACCAGCGCGTTCCCTCCTGGGTCTGTTTGCCACAGATCTCCCCTGGGCTCCCAGGAGCACCTCCTCCGTGATAACTCCAGCTTCCTAGCCGCTTTATCTTTTTAATTTATTTTTTATTGTTGCCTAGCTGCTTTTCACAAAGGATAGAACCACAGCCTCCCTGAGCCTGTTTTCAAAAAATGGCTCGAGCCTCTCTTTATAGAATCTTTTTATTTAATTTAATTTTTATGAGTCTGTTTCTATTTTCTTTGTTAGTTTATTTTGCTCACATATGAGTGAAATCATATGGTGCATGTCTTCCTCTGACTGGCTTATTTCAATTAGCATAATACTCTTCAGGTCTATCCGTGCTGTCTCAAAGGGTAAGATCTCCTTCTTTTTAATGGCTGAGTAGTATTCTATTTTGTAAATGTACCACAGGATTTAAAAAAAATTTTTTTATTGATTTCAGAGATGAAGCAGGGGGGGAGGAGAGAAACATTAATGATGAGAGAATCATTGATTGGCTGCCTCCTGCACGCCCCACACTGGAGTTGGAGCCCACAACCGGGAATTAAACTGTGACCTCCTGGTTCATAGGCTGACATTCAACCACTGAGACACACCGCCCAGGCCACCACAGCTTTTTTAACCACTCATCTACCAATGGGCACGTGGGCTGCTTCCAGATCTTGGCTATTATAACTAATGCTGCAATGAACATAGGGGTACATATATTCTTTCTGATTGATGTTTGGGTTTCTTCTTACATATTCCCTGAAGTGGAATCGTTAGGTCATGAGGCAGTTTCATGTTTAATTTTTTGAGAAAACTCCATACTGTTCTCCACAGGGGCTGCACCAGTCTGCATTCCCACCAGCAGTGCACGAGGGTTCCCTTTTCTCCACATCCTCGCCAGCACTTGTTGTTTATTGCTTTATTGATAGCCATCTGGCAGGTGTGAGGTGATATCTCACTGTGGTTTTAATTTCCACTTCTCTGATGATTAGTGTCGTTGAGTCTATGGAGTCCTTTTTAATGATCCATTAAATCAGAGGGTGAAAGGGATCATGTCACAGCTCCTTACTCCACACCACACCTCACACCTTTGGAGTCTATGCTGTATCTGCTCCCTGGCCTCATCCGCACACATCAGAACGAACTGCAGAGAGCTTGGGTCTCCTGCCCCTGCCCCTGTGGCCCCGCTGCACCCTCTTCATGCCCGTTCCCTCGAGCCCCCAGACTTCAGCTGTCAGCCAGGAAGATGCCCGTGCAGATAAGCTCCCCTGCGGTTGAGGGTGAGTCGGTGAGCCCAGGCTTGCCACTCCTTGCTGCCACCTGCTTGCTCCTCTGTCTGTCACTGCGATGAGCCCCTCAGATAACCCCAGACGAGGGCCACAGACTTACATCACTTCCTTAGATGAGCAACTGACAAGCCAGGGCCCAAATCCTAAGCTCCCGCCGCAGAGAAGATTCCCACCGGGAAGAGCTGGCCCTGGGCGGCTAAGGCAGCCTCCCGCGGGCCAGGAAGCCGGATTCCGGGCTTGGCTGGAAAGGGCTTCTCTTGTTACTAGCCTGTTCTTCGTCTTTCTTCTTTGCTGTTGCAATCTTAGGGGCTTCACTCCGTTTTCTAAGGTGTGTGGGTGTTAAAGTCACGCTATGGAAAAAAGATGCACACACGTATACCGCAGGCTCTTTTTTCTCCACGCAAGCAGATGTTTTCGTGACTTTCTGAAATAAAGAAAGCTGTTACTTTTTTGCAATTTCTCTTAGAAAAGAAATTCTGTCCCTACAAACTCAAAAGACAAAGACAAATAACCCGGATTTAAAAATATACGAAAAGGCGAAGAGGCAGCCATTCCCAGAGGAGGGGAGAGAAACATTGGAAAAGATGCTCTATCTAACTAGAACCAGGGAGATGCACATTAAGCAGCAATGGTATTTGCACTCTGCGCCCAGCTGGCGTGGCTCAGTGGTTGAGCGTTGACCTATGAACCAGGAGGTCACAGTTCAATTCCCGGTCAGGGCATATGCCTGGGTTGCAGGCTCAATCCCCAGTGGGGGTGGGGGATGCAGGAGGCAGCCGATCAATGATTCTCTCTCATGATTGATGTTTCTATCTCTCTCTCTCCCTCTCCCTTCCTCTCTGAAATCAATGGAATATGTTTAAAAAAATATTTGCACCCTGCAAATAGGCAAATCTTTGTGAGCTGACTATTGAGCACTGGGGTGGGAACGAGGCGCTCCTCCAGTCCTGAGTGTGTGCACATTGGTTCAGCCACATTGGGAGGGGATGATGGCAGGATTGCGTCCCTGTGTCCCAGCAATTCCACAATGGTGTCCCCTTTGGAGAAGATTCATGCAAGCTCGCAAGATGGTTGTGGTGAAAATGGAAAACAACCTCCATGTCCATCCATAAGACAGTGATTTCATAAAGGATGGTGCATCCATTCTATGGAATACTGTGCAGCAGCTAAAAAGAACGAGGTGGCTCTATATGTACTAACATTGAAAGGTCTGCCGGGTATGTTTCTGAATGAACAAAGCCAATTGTAGGTATGTTCATTAGAGTGGTATTTCTGGTGGAAACAAAACGGAACACCAAGGTGACATTCTCTATATGCCTAGGAAACTATTCACATTTCTAATTGCAGAGAAAAGACTTTGGAAGGAGTCATACCCAGGTGGCCACACTGCTTACCTCCAAGAAGAAGTTGGGGGTTGGTGGGAGGTGGTCAAGGGGGAGTTTACCTTGGTCTGTAATCACTGCCTATTTTACCATGAGAGTGTATTCAGGAATAAATTGCATAATTGTGTAACTAACCTTAAACATTTTAGGATTCTAAGTGTTTTTCTATCTGTTGAAAAGTACAAAAATCCTGTAACTTGTCTTCAGTGGTAAGTAGACTTTGTGCTTGGGCAAATATATGATTACTTCTCATTAGAAAGTTATTATAAAATCATCCCATTTGTCAAAATCGCTTTGTTCATCTGATAGTTAAGAGCAAAGATAGGCCCTAACCGGTTTGGCTCAGTGGATAGAGCATCGGCCTGCAGACTGAAAGGTGCCAGGTTCAATTCCGGTCAAGGGCATGTACCTTGGTTGCGGGCACATCCCCAGTAGGAGGTGTGCAGGAGGCAGCTGATCGATGTTTCTCTCTCATTGATGTTTCTAACTCTCTATCCCACTCCCTTCCTCTCTGTAAAAAAATCAATAAAAAATATTTTTTTTAAAAAAAGAGCAAAGATAGGCTCTCTGTTCAACCCCCGCCCCCCCCCCCCCCACACACACACACACGCACGCGCACGCACACACCATCACTCATCCCGGGCATAGCATTTCCACCCTGTGCCACACTGTGCTCACTTTCAGGATGTCTAAACCACATCCAAGCGGGCCATCTGATTGACTGATAACTTTGTTTCCAGGCTTCCGTACCACCTGATTGTCAACTCATAATTTCAGAGCTGCCAAAACCCAAGAGACACCTGGCTTGGTGGTGGTGCCTGGGTCTGTGGGTGTAGCCTGGCAGCCAGGCGCCTGGTTTCCTGACCCCAAACCACACGGCTCCCCGTGTGGCCTTGTGAGCACCCTGTCCCTCCCACCAGCCTGAGCTTCAGAGCAGGCACCGGGGAGATGGTGACAGGCCTAGAAGTCATCTCAGGAACATCTTTATTACAACTTTCTAATCCGTACCCCCACTTACTGAGGCGGTGCTGTATAACGGAAAGACACAGAGATTTGAAGGAAAATGTCATGGGGACTCGAGTACTTTTGTTGGCATAACCACTCTCTCCATGGGCGGACTCACTGAAGAAGCCAAGTACAGGCCTAGAGTAAATGGTTTTAGACAAGAGTTTAGAAGATGATGTAAATGTCATTTTAGATTCTCCCAGACTCTGGGGTGACCTCCCCTTTCTGGATCAGACATACTTAATTATTTTTATTTCAATGAGATGGGGGTGGTAGGATGCAAAAATCAGAGGTTTCTTTGGATTTTCATTCCTTACCAACGCCATGCCAAGCCATCTGCAGACATTACCCACACTGCTTCCAGTACCTTCCACAGATGAGGGCTCCTCAGTGATACAAGCAATTATGGGCTCAGAGTTGGCTGTATTACCTCCAAAATTAGGAAGGTATGCTCCGTCTTTGTCCTGTCTTCTAGGAATATCCTCATGAGTCTTGAACCATAAAAACGGGTTACAATCTGCCTCCTAAGGGTCTCCTGGGACAAACGTGCAGGGTCAGCAGGCTTGGGTGACTGATGCATCCCTCACACAGCAGGACTGACCTTGCCAATGGCCTTGAGCCAGAACCCTCCGTCCATGAGCAATGTTGGGATTGCCTGTCAGCGGAAGCCTCCACAGCACTCCTTTGTCTGTTCCTCCCGGCCTGACCAGCCTGTTCAGTGCAGACCTGCTGGCCTGGGGGGAGCGGGGGGCACTCCCTCTGTTTCTTCCTAATGACTCTGTGTATCTCTGCTCTGGTCATGATGTGTACATTTGATGGCTGACAGTCCTTTCAAACTTTAATCTGCCAATACGTCACCTGGGGATTTTGTTGAAATACTGATTCTGGTAGGTCTGGATGGAGCCTGAGAGTCTGCATTTCCAACAAGCTTCTGGGCGATGCCCATGCAGCTGGGCCAGAATCGCACTTCAGGTAGCAGATGTCAAGTTTGGGAGACGTGGGGAGAATCCCTGCCTCGGGGTAGCAACCTGAACAGAGAAGGGTGGTCAGGGCCTGAAGGACCTTGTAAACGCTCGTGAGCAGGGAAAACACTGGCTGATATGATTACTTTATAGTATATAACTTACTTGCTTGCTTTGGGTTTAGAGGGAGCTGGAGTTGTCCCTCTCACCACTTACTAAGTGGAGGGTTGGAGCAAGTCACCCATCTCGGTTTCCTTGGGTATAAAAGGGGGTGGTTATTATTTAAATAAAGATATAGTTGCAGACATTCTGAGTCTATATGTATATTCTATACATATATATGTTCATCTTCTCTTTGCTAAGGTGAATGAACAAAAGGTGTGTGTGTGTGTGTGTGTGTGTGTGTGTGTGTGTGTGTGTGTGTGTGTGTAACTCACTGAATGTTTCTGCTAAATGCTGAGACTTGAGAACCAGGACTTGGCTAAAAATCCCCTCCAAAATCCCTTCAAAACAGTTCAATCAAACAGCTCAGTTGAGAGTCATCTGGCTTCCTATGGTTTACAGAGCTTCTTCGGGAACCTAGAATGATTTATGGTCTGCTACCGCAACTCTACGAAGCTAGTTGTTTCAGCCAAATTACTTAACCCTGAAATTCAGCAGAAAGCTGGGGCAAGTCCACTCAAAAGAAAATTTCTCCCCTGAATTCTTTGGGTCCCCAGAGCTATCCAGGGCCAGAACTTGGAATCCGTTCCATTGGGGCCAATATTTATCTCTGGCTGAGATGAGTTTTCTAAAGAGGTGCTAAACAGTGGTGCTGTAACTTGCAGACCTTATTATTTCATTCCAACCCATTCCAAAGATTCTTTAAGCCAGGCTGAGAGGTGTGTTCAGACTGACAGATCCCAAGAACAACTTTTTGAGTTGAGGGAATTTACATGGAAACATGGATAATTCTGGCATAAATATGGCTCCAAAGTGCCCATCATCACAATTTTCTTTCTGCCCAGCCTTGTCATAAGCTCTGTGTGTGCACCATCTCCTTTTATCCTCACACCCACCTTGAGAGGGGGACACTATTATTACTTTCATTTTACAAAAGAGGAAACTCAGGGAGAGAGAAGTTAATTAACAAATGAATTTTAAATATGGAAAATTTGACTATGTTATTCTTATCGGCACAATGTAAAATTAAATTATTAACCTGCTTAATTGGATCTTTGGAACTCCCCATGATATAATCAAGGATGTATCCACAAAGCTGAATATCACAGCACTATTGACTATATTGAAAAACTGTTAACCCAAGTCTAAAACCAGATACTGTATATATCCATATGGTGAAAAGGTGTACAGACATAAATATATTTTCGAAGAATTTTTAATGACATGAAAAAGTTCTGACATAATAGGAAGCGAAGAAATTAGGGTATTTCCACATTCACTTATTCATTCTCAATGGTTATCGAACGATTGATTTTCCAGCTTAGTGCTTGGACTACACGGCTGCATCAGGTCGACTTGCCCTTATAGAACTTACAGCCTGATGGGTGTGAAAATTTCATAGAAGAAAAAGGTCTCAAAATGTTAGCAGTTGTCTTCTCAAGGGAGTGAGGATACTATTTATTTTTTCGTCTTCATTCTTATGCAATTTCCAAATGTTCTATATTAAGCATGTATTTTAAAAGATTCATGGAGGTATGATTGTCACACAATAAACTGAAGCTATTGACAGTGTACAGTACAGTTGGAGAAATGTTGATATAGTATCCGCCGCTGAACACACCACCACAACGAAGCGGTGAACACATCCATCACCCCCAAAGGTTTCCTGTGCCCTTTGGCCATCCCTCCCTCTCACTCTCCCCATCCCTACTCCCCATTCAACCGCCCATCTGTTTCCGGTCACTGTAGTTTGGTTTGCATTTCTAGAATTTTATACAAATGGAAATACATAGCATGTACTCTGTTTTGTCTGGCTTCTTTCACTTAGCATCGTTATTTTGAGATTTACCCAAGCTAATGTGTGTATCAATAATTGTTCCTTATTGTTGTGGGAGAAAATGGGTTCTTGTGGTGTCGAGAGAAAAGAATTTCAGGGGCACATGCGTGGGAGAAGTATAGGTGCGAGATTTGTTGGGGCGGAAAGAAATAATATGCCCTCGGGGATGTAGAGAGCAGGCCGGCTCTCATAGCAGCTGCGCCCAGGTCCTTGCCAATCCTCCATATATTTCCTTGGTTTCGGGACAAGCAGGCTGTCTTTTAAACTAGCTAACCTCCTTCCTGAGTTTTCCCAGCCTGTGCTGGGCCCTCCCCCTACCTTATCCGTTTCTGGGATCTTCTGGGGTCTGTGCCCTTTTCCTCACTGATCCATTTCCCAGGTTTTCCCAGGCTACACTCCTTCCCTTATGGTCACTGTTTTGGCTCCTACTGCGCATGCCTCCAAGTTCTGGCATCTACGGGCACGTGCTTAGTACAAGGACCTCCCTCTGCACCATCTCGGCTTCTACTGCACATGGCCCCTGCAGAGGATTTTCCCCCTTGCTGTTTATCCCTCTCTCCCCCCGCCCCCCAATCTGTTTTCTGGGGGGATTGAAAAGCCGGTCTTTCCTGCCTGCTCTAGGATTAATGTCCCTCTGGCCCAGGATGTGGCTGTCCCCTGAAGTGTCTGTGAAGCTGTAGCTTCCTAGTTAATCTGGCTTAATCAGATGTCTAGCTCTCTTCTCTTTCATTATTACCTAACTAGAGGCCCGATGCACAAAATTTGTGCAAGGGGCTCAGCCCTCACAGCCCCAGCTTCGTCCGGAAGGCCATCTAGAAGGTCGTCTGGACGGTCGTTCCGCTGTTCGGCTGTCCAGTCTAATTAGCATATTACACTTTTATTATTATAGACTAGCTGCCTATGCTGACAGTACTATTGACTAGTGTCCAATGTACGGCTTTACCACACAGTCTGTTGTCCATTCCCTGGGAGGGGACATTGTGGTTGCTTCCAGTTTCTGGCTGTTACAAATACTGCTTCCATAAACATTCATGCCTTCATGCATACATACACGTTTCTGTTTCACCTTGGAGTGAGATGGCTGGGTCACATGGTAACTCTAGGTTTAATTTTTGAGGAACTGCCAAACTGTTTTCAAGTGACTGTACCATTTTTACATTTCTACCAAGAGTGGATGAGTTCATCTTTCCTTCTTTTTAAAAGTTATATAAGAATTAAGTGAATATCTGCTACTCTAAAAAGAAAATTTCAGAAATAGAGTCTGAGAAGTTTAAGTTCCCTTTTATTCTGATTCTTTTCTGGTTCATGTTATTATTATTATTACTATTATTATTATTATTATTATTATTATTAAAAGTTTGGTGCATGTTTATCCAGAGCCTTTTCTTTGCATGTGCATGGCTGTGTGTCTATGTGTGTTTGCATGTGCATGCATGTACACATTTGCATGTGTATACATGTGCATGCCTTGTGTGTTTGCATGTCTGTGTGTGTTTTGCTTGTGTGAGCATGTGCATATGCATGTGTTTGCATGTGCGTACATACACACGGGTGTAAGTGTGGTTCTATGATACCTGTTGCTCTGGCTTCACTCTCTGCACGGTGAGGCCTGGAGGTCTTTCCTTGCCAATGCTCCGGGCTCTGCCGCAGTCTTTTGACTGCTGAGTACCCTACTCCAGTCACCGGGGGAATGTGTTTTTCACCATGGTTAGAATTTTACTTGCCTGTCCCATGAAAGAGGCAGGTCTCTTCTTTTCTCATGACTGAGGAAAGGCTGCCTGTGAGGAAGGACTGCGTTTCTCAGGTTGATCCTGGTCTCCTGGTTGCACACAGGTTGGCCGCTCTTCCCGAGAGCGAGAGAATGTTCCATGAAAATGCCCTGGAGGACCTTAGGTTCAGGCTCTGACCCTGGGCTGGGCTCCTCTGTTTGTCCCAGCAGAATCGCCCGGTCCTGTGCTTGGTGGTGAGGAGGCTCACTTCAGGTGAGTCATCCTGAGAAGGGCAAAAGGGCTTCACCTCTTCAACTCTCAGTTTTGCAGATGAGCAAAATTAGGTTTCTCTTTATCGTGTCAGAAATTTACCACATCTGCCCAATGTGGTGAGAACCTACTCTCTTCTTTAAAATAGACTGCATCAAAGGGTCCTCTTTACCTCTCCCTCAGCAAGTATCTGGGGCTCAATCATTTTCACTTACATAAAATTGGGACTATATGGTGATATAGTTGTTATACCCTGTCATAAACATGTTTTCATGTTATTAAATATTTAATCCAAAAGTTAACTGAAATCCAAATCTTAATGGCTAATGATTTCACAATATTTCAAATAGGGACATACCATAATTTATCTAACCATTCTCATGGCTAATCGATTTTTACTAGTAGATGAAGATTTTGAGTAGCACTGAGGAAAGAAAAGTTATAAAAATCATTAATTGTGATTATCTAGGAATAATACAAAAATATTGCTATTATTTTTGGTGAAGAAGGTCAATTTTGTACAGTTTATTTCAACATAAATAAAATGTGAATGTGTTGAAAAAATCTTTCATTGTGAACATACTGAAATTAAGTCAGTTCCCAGGTTTTCATAATTTTTTTTTTACTTATCTTCTCATGATAATGCCTTCCTCATTATTTTGAACTAAACATTTAATGCTATCCTTTTTCACTTTACTCACCAGCAGGACATCCATCTTTAGAAGATGGTGTACAAAATTTGTGCTCATTGTTTGATAGCAACTTATAATTGCACGTTACTTGCTAGTGTGGTTGTCTCTGATACGTGCGGCTGGTACAAAGTCTGTGTGTGCTCAGCCCTTCCATGGGGGAACCTGAACTTCAGTCTATTTCATATGCAATGTCCCACCGTGTGTCATCCGTGAAGAATAGAGACCATGACATGACCCCCTACATACCTCGAGATGCATTCCTAAAAAGTAAGAATACTTTCCTACATAGCAAGCAATAATGCTACCACAGCTGAAATTAATCATCTCATATCCTGTATATATTCAAATTCCCTCAAAATGTCTTTTGTAGCTTATTTGTCCAAACCAGGAACCACACCCAGACCATGCACTGCGACCGGTTGTTAACGACCCATGGGTGTCTTAGTGTAGTCTCTTGTCTTTTCTTTGTGGGAATCTCCTTGTTTCAGCCACTGGGCCTTAGAGGACCCCTTGCTTACCTGTGGTGTCATTTAACTTGTTGCTCTCTCCCCTGTATCTTTTTTATTATTATTATTGATTTCAGAGAAGGAGAGGGAGAGAGAGATAGAAACATCAATGATGAGAGAGAATCATTGATTGGCCGCCTCCTGCATACCTCCTATTGGAGATCGAGCCCACAAACTGGGCATGTGCCCTTGACAGGAATCGAACTCGGGACCCTTCAGTCCACAGTCCGACACTCTATCCCCTGAGCCAAACCGGCTAGGGCTCCCCTGTATTTCTTTGAAGTTACATCTATGGGGCTTGCTTCCAGGCTGCTCCACACATCTCTACTGGTTCCCAGTGGAGGATGCAGAGGCTACAGTTAATCTGCAAGTTTCTCCCAAGGAAGAGGGACGTTTACCACCAACTCGCTCAGCTTTACGACTCACTTGACCTCACAACAGCAGTGACCCCTGAGCCTCAGGTGGTGTCCGACAGGTCTATCAGATCCAAAATACATCCCATGAACAAGAAAATGAACTTGATTTGCAAAAGTCCATAGCTGGCCATAAACAGGGTGGGGCAAAAGTAGATTCACAGTTGTTCGTATGGAAAATAATATAATCATAACAATACAAGAATTAACCTGTGTTTCTTGTACTCAAAACTGTATATCTCCCTTTGCCCCATCCTGTGTAATTTTATTTGCTCAGGAAAAATGACCTCCACACCGATAATAATGACAATAGCCACCAGACAGGGAATAAACGCTTTGACAGTGACTTTGATCCTTGGGCAAGCCACGTGGCTGCTTGGGACCTCGGTTATCTCCAAGGCAAGTTTGTAATAAATGATATGAATGTCCCTCGTGGCTTTTAGCTTCAATAAATAGATTTCCCTTTTAGTGAAGTCTTCCAGTTAGTTACCTGGAGATTTGTAACTGGTGAAACCTCCTAAGAAAAGGGTTACACCTCAAATCAGTTGTGCTTGAGCTTGTAATAACATGCCCATAGGGCCAGGCTATGGTCTCACCTAGGGTCTCTGTAATTTTGCCCCTTGTATCTGCAAATACTAGTAAGCAGGCATGACAACACACCATACACCATACCACACACACACACACACACACACACACACACGTATCCCCCCCTCCCCCCACACACACACCTTTGCAGATATCATTCATTCATCAGCAGGGGCAACCCATGCATGGGACTTTTTTTTAAACACTTCCTTCTTCCCCACCCCCCCCACCCCCGGCTCTGCACACATTGAAGCTGTATGTAGTAAATGGTTCTCATCTGAGATTAGCAGCCAGTTAGAAAAACCTTTTAGGAACAAGGCAGATGTGTTCGATAGCTTCTGGCTCAGAAAAAACACACATGCAGCCAACCAGACAGCACTTCTGGGCGTTCTGAGCTTTCTAGTTTTAATCAGCGTTCTCGATTTTACTCACCATCCATCTTCCCTTTTACCATTAAAAATAAACCCTCCCTTGAACTTTTGCCCTTGGAGGGGCTTTTTTCATTGTTGTTGTTTTGCTTCTTTGCATTCTTTCAACAGAACTAGAATGCCCACAAGGGGTACCTGAGATTTGGAATAAGTGCCACTCCCAGTGTCTCTGGTTTCCCAGAAATGATGCCTCTCGGGCTAAGCTCATTCCTACGAGGCCAGTGTGCTTGGACCCTGTGCATGTTTTCTTATCTTTTCTCTAAAAACTAGTGGCCCGGTGCACAAAATTCATGCACGGGGTGTATCCCTCAGCCCAGCCTGCACCCTCTCGCAATCCAGGACTGCTGGCTCCTAACCACTCACCTGCCTGATCACCCCCTAACCACTCTGCCTGCCGGCCTGATCACCCCCAACTGCCCCCCTTCCAGCCTGATCACCTCTAACTGTACCCCCACCAGCCTGCTCGCCCCCAGCTACCCCTCCGCCAGCCTGCTCGCCCCCAACTGCTCCCCCCTGCTGGCCTGCTCACTCCCAACTGCCAACCCCTGCCAGCCTGCTTGCCACCAACTGCCCCCCCAGCCAGCCTGATCACCCCTAACCACCTCTGCCTCGGCCCCGCCACCATGGCTTTGTCCAGAAGGACATCCAGAAGGTCTCCCGGTCTAATTAGCATATTACCCTTTTATTAGTATAGATAATCCCAAAGAAATATGCCCAAATGAGAGTCAAGCAGGAAAATGTGGGCCATGAACTGGACCAGAATCAGTTGGGAAACCTAAGCTGAACATCTCTCCTCCTCGCAGAAAAAAGAGCGACTTTTAAACTAAGGGGCGAGGGGTACCTAACTGGCTCACAGACTGTAACTGGCTCCACTACTCCATGTTTATTACGTAAACCCCTGAGCCCCGTTTCCTTGTGCCGGGGCTTATGAGACCGGGTGAGGACACAGCCTGCACCTCCACTCCCAAGCCCCCGGGGAGCTCCCTCTGGCCTCTTGTGATCCAATTTCAAAATGACTTGTCTGTTCCACCTGCTCTGAAAGTCTCGTGGTGGCCTCTTACAGAAACATTTGAGTCCGGCCTAAGTATTTGAACAAAATCTAAAATAAGGAAAGATTCATTTCAGGCAAAGAAAATCTCCCACCATGCTAGTATTGGAGAATTCGGTTATTCCCTTTTGCTCATTTTCATCACCTACAAAAAGCATTAATTAGGATAAGCTCGTGATAAATGCCCATCCAGCATCTGAATTAGCTCAGGATTCCCAAGTCCTTTCCTGTTCATTTCTGCTCTTCCCCACTAACACACACACACACACACACACACACACACGCACACACACACGCGCGCGTGCACACACACACACTCATGCACATCATATATACACTATATACACATGTGCACCCCTACTGCATCCCCATACGTTCATACACACGTTAACACACCCATACACAACACACACGCACATGTATATGCACACACACGCTCATAGACACACACTCTTTTTACATTCTCTTGGCATAATTTCTTTTTTTGTTTAAATATATATTTGATTGATTTCAGAGAGGAAGGGAGAGGGAGAGAGATAGAAATATCAATGATGATAGAGAATCATTGATTGGCTGCCTCCTGCACGCCCCTTACTGGAGATTGAGCCCACAACCCAGGCATGTGCCCCAACCGGGAATGGAACCGTGACCTCCTGGTTCATAGGTCGACATTCAACAACTGAGCCACACCGGCTGGGCTCTGCATAGCAAATTTTTTTAAAATACAAGTTAATTTTATTAACCAATGTCACCCTAATAAATTTAAATAAAATAGAAATCCAGGAAGAGATCAGTTCCCATGTCTTCCCCACGAGCTGTATTACCCACTCACTCTCCAGGAAAGCGACTTCCTGCACTTGGTTTTTAAATTCAACTGTCAGAGCCGTTTTCTTTCAGCTGTAAATAATTTTTTCAAGGAGCAATACCTCCAAATGCCTCTTTCTCAGAGAGCATCTTAGAGCAAGCATGTCACACTCAAAGGCTAACCCGGGCCAAATAAACGAGGCATGCAGCCCGCGGGCCGCGAGTTTGACATGCTTATTCTGGGTTCAGTCCGTGGGTTCCTCACAAAGATGAGGAAGTAAACAAACCTCCCCCAACAACCACAGCCTACAACTTTGAGTGAACAAACACCAACTTCTATAGTAAACATCCCATGACAAATTTTGCAGCCTCAAGGTTCAGATCAACAATTCGTAGAATTATTGTTTTAATGATGACATTACAGGAAAACTACTCGCTCTTTGGGTAAAGACAATGAGATAAAATAGTAGTCCAGACTTCGCCAAGTTCACTGTCCTTTTTGTTTGGATCAAACAAGGCACTTTCCCAGCAGTCGTGTCTACAGCTTCTCATTCTCTCAAGATCTCTCTTTAAAAAAAAAAAAAAATTAAGGTTGTTTTTTTGTTCTACTTTTTGTTTTTATAGTATATGTAGCATTTAAGTATAGTTTGCAAAATACAACATGGTTTTAAGTTTCACAAAGAATAGAAAAGATTTTAGGGATGTTAATAGCTAATCTCCATGGCATTAGGTGAAAACGTAGGCGAGTGTGTTAGTTCACCCGTCGCTTTGAATGCTTCTCTGTCACCATGTTTACCCAGAGGTGCTGTGCTCCAGCGTCTCCCTTGACCTTGGAGGAAATGTTGAAGGGGTCATCATATTTGGGCTAAAGTCCTTGCACTTGTAAGTACTCACGGAATCTTTCCGAGTACAGAAGATCAGCACAAGATGATTTTGTTGCGAGTCAGTTGGTGTTTCTTTCTTGACACCACATTCTGACAGTTGTTAAAAGAAAAATACAGTAGCATTGATTTTTCATCTTCTATTCATATCTTTATTCAATGTTCTTGGGAATGGATGTAAATTAGCCAGTTTTTTTTCTCCTGAAAATCAAGTGTGTGAAAGTCCTTAAAAAAATTATATATATATATATATATATATATATATATATATATATATATATCCATCCATTGATTTAATCCATTTCACAAGAAAAAATGCAAAATTAAAAGGCATTAAAACCAGCACTTCTTTGATAAAATGATCATTATGTTTAACTGATTTGAAAAATTACAAAACACTGTTTTTTTATACGTTAGAAATAAAATCTAAACACAGTGGTCTTTATTTGCCCAATAAAATTTCTAGGGAGGTTAAAATTATTTTTTATTTTAAATATTTAAGTATGATTTTTAGCCCATTGGGCAATTTTATTGATGTGATTAACTTCTAGGTTGGTATAACTAATATACCCCTCAGTCCACGTCAGTCATTCGAGAACCATCACTTTGATTTTCCAAGATCCAATTAAATTTTTATTTTAAACTCCCATTTCATGGGGAAGGAGGAGAATATGCATCATTTTGTACCCCACTCATCCAACCTCCCGCATGTTTTCCATGAAGCTGATCTAAATTCCAGTAGGAGAAAGCTCTGTACATTGACGATTGCTGTAGACATATCAGAATTATATTTGGTTATTGTATTGCTTTTTTATTAGTATTCCAGTTAAGAGGAATGGGACCAGGGAGTAGCTGTCAGAATGAAGAAGGGGGAGTGGTAATTTGGAAAGTCATTTCAGGAGATATCATCGCTGGATACGCTGGAAGCAGCAGGAGGGAAAGGAGAACTCATAGATGCCTCTGAATCGTCTCATGGGTGGATGATGATAAAATGATTGATGATGCAATGGGGTCAAGACAGACTGGGGGACTCTCTTTCGGTGCACTGAATTTCGGTAGCCGTTGGGACACCCCATTGGAGCAAACCTGTAAGCTAAATAGAAGTTGGGTGTGCAAGTGAGAAGCATGGCTTGAAGGTGCAGATTTGATGGCCATCCTCAGACATGACAGATGAAACCCTGGGAATGAATGGAGTCGCACAGACAAGGAGGGGACAGTGCTAAGACAGAGCAGCTGAGCAGAGACTTGCAAGGGGCATCAACTTTCAGAGGTGAGCAGGAGCAGAGCCAGCCCTGGGGAGTGAGGAGCAGAAAGCACAGGGCAGAGCAGCAAACGGCAAACACCAAGGAAAGGGTGAAGAGAAGGAGGTCCTTGCTGCGAAATGCTGCAATGCTGACTGCGATGAGGCACTGGATTTGGCACCCATCAGGCCATCTGATGGCTTTCGAGGAGTCTGTTTCAATAGGGAGGAGAAGACAACAGCCAGGCTTCGGGGTGACTGACAGGTGACGTGGGAGCTGTCATGAGAGATTACTCTCTCAAGGAGTTTAGCAAAAAGAGAGAAGAAAAAGATTTGGGCAAAGGACATGTCAGTTTGGGGTTAATGTTTGTCTTTGTTTTGTTACATTTTAAATCTGGGGGAGACTTGAATAGGATTTTAACCCAAGGAGGGATCAAAGAAAGAGGAAGAGAATGAAGATATAGGAGTTAAAACAAATAAAGGAGAGCCCTGGCCAGTGGCTCAGTTGTTTGGAGTATTATCCTCTTACACACACACATACAAAAGGTTGCAGGTTCTATTCCTGGTCAGGGCACATACCTACATTGCTAGTTCAATCCCCTGTTGGCTTGTGCATGGGAGGCAACCAGTCGATGTTTCTCACCTCTCTCTCTCTCTCTCTCTCTCTCTCTCTCTCTCTCTCTCTCTCTCTCCCTCCCTTCTTCCCTCTCTCTCTCTCTCAAATAAACAAAAGCATATTCTTGGTGAGGATTAAAAAAAGAAAGAAAAGCAAAGAAAGGGCATCCAGCTTTCTTGGTGACCTTCAGTTTCTGCCTCATTTCTTCCTTAAAGAGAACAGAAATGAGGCCTGACCGTTAGGAGGAAGGTGCCTTCATTGTGGTGAGCGCATAAAACAATGGCAAATGAAACCAAAGGTGCTTTTGTATCGGCTTTTATTTTCTCTTTACATCGTTAAATAAAAGTAAAGTCCACTTAATAATGAAATTCAAATTACAAGCATGTATAAAGTAGAGCTCAACCACCCCCCCACATCTATCACCTTCTCTTATCCCGGCCCAGATTTGGGACTAAGGAGTTTATTGCTCTGCCTTTCCGAATTTATTGTATGTGCATTTATAACTAACCAGCTGGGATCTTACCGGGACTCCTACTCTCCAACTTGATTTTTCACTGTATTACACATCTTTCCATGTCAGTGCACATGAATTCTTCCTTGTTCTTTCTGACAGCTGCAGAAAATTCCACTTTCTTGCAGCATAATTTAGTTAACATTCCCCCAAAACAGGAACATTTAACTGATCTCAAGATTTTTACGACGTCAAAACCTCAGTAAACATCTCTGTACACACATCTTGGTGCTCTTGTTTTTTCTCCAATAAATTCTTAGAAGTGAAGGCAAATCACTGGGTCAAAGGGTGTGTGCATTTTCAGTTTTGATACTAATTTTTAGTTTGCTCTCAAAAAAAAAAAAAAAAAAGCCATACTGCTCTATCCGTCTACCAAAGTTTTGAAGAACGTCTTTTTGCTCATGCCCAAGGCAATACTGAGTGGTAATCATCTTTAAGTATTCCCTGGCTTTTTGATGGCTCACTTTGAGCAGAAATGCACAAACTCCATCAGGGAGCTTACTTTTCTAGAAAAGCAGAAGAGGGGTCATCCGTTGGATTTGAAGAGGAGGAAGGGGATGAATGTGTGAGGACTAGGACCACTTTAGGAGACAGCCACTTAGGTGAGGTGGAGCAGCAACTGACCCAGAAGGTCTAAGCAGCTGGAAAACCCAGAGGAAGTTGCGGGGAGGGGGAGTCCAAGCATTTTTATAAAGCCAATACAGTTAGTTATGTGACTTTTCTGGTTTGGCAGCAAGAACCAAAAATGTGGGCAGCTGGATGGGTTTATGGCTGAAATGGATCAAGTTGATGGTGTAACAGAGTCACTTGGTGAGAAATAGACATTTCTCATGGTTGAGTGATGACATGGAGGTCTGCACTTGGGAGCATGAGAGGTGAGTCGAGGAGAAGGGCTGATAGAGCAGAGGGACACAGAAGGTCCAAAAGACCACAGTTCGGTGACAGTCAGGTCAGGGGCAAGGCTGAAGGAGAGTGAAGGAGTTGGTGCGGTGTGCAGGGAGCTGGTGATGACCAGAGAGGTCTTTCCTGAGTTCCAGATGTCCGCGCTGCAATGGCCACTGCGGACTGTGGTGAGGTGTGGGGAGCGGAGCAGGAGCTACAGGGAAACAGAGCTAAAGGTGGCTAGCCAGCAGCAGGCAGAGCCAGGACAGAGCGGGGCCGGGTGGGTCCTCATGGGGATGGCAAGACAGGGTGGAGTCCGATGCCGCAAACCTCGGGTGTGCCTGAATGAGTGAAGAGTCAGAGGTTTTTCTACTTGTGACTTGTTCACCGATATTTTCAGCAAAGCAGTGATATTTTGGCAACATTAACTCCTAAAACTAGTTGCTAATCTAATATTTAAACTCTTGGGGGTTGTTAGGGAACTCACAAGTCAGGCCATTTCAGGTTTATGCTCTTTCTGCCCTTTCTACCTTGCTTCCCCAAGATAACTCTTTCCAGCCCCTCAAGATTCCACTCAGGGATCTTCCTCAATGCTTGCCTTGGAGCCCTAGATTGAGTTAAGTGCCCCTTACCTGGTTTCCCAAAAGATGACCACGTAAAGTGGACATGACCTTCTAATGGGTCTCTCTCTCCTGTGTGATATTTTGGCAACATTAACTCCTAAAACTAGATGCTAACCTAATCTCTCCTGTGTGATAGGAGAGAGAGACCCTGGAGCAGGGACCTTGTTCCTATCATCTTTGAGCTTATTATCTTCCTCGATGCTTGCCTGGGAGCCCTCCTTGTGGGAGGGTTCAGGTTGATCATATAATAAAGATTCCTTCCTTCAAGGAGCTTGAAATGCAGTCGTGGGAAGGACAACCATGCATAAACTAAGAATGGCATGTCCTTCATTGAATTTACCCATCTCATTGAGAAAACCTCCATTCTTGAACATACTTGCACGGGGCCCATTCATACCTTCCAAAGCATCCTACCTTTGTAGGCAACACTTCCTGAGCAAACGGAAGTCTGTTTTTTACCTTCTACGATGGAATGCAATTGGTGGACTCCTTTGCACTGACAGTGGTCCAGGCAACATTTAGCGAAGGTCACATCCGGGAGTGCCCACCTTCCTAAGTAAGACCTGGTACAGGCCCTCCAATATTGTGTATCTCTTTCTGCAATTTGAAATATGACAAATGGAAATATACATCTCTGGATGCTTCTACTGCTTCACCTGATGCAGAGTCTGGTTCCTTGCTCAGGACAACCTTCTCTCCCTCAGAATCCTCACGCCCACCTACAACTATTCCACACACCCTCTTCAAGCCGAGCCCAACTTCCACCGCGCTCTGAACCTCCCTCCACTTTCAACAGAGGGGACCATGCCCTTCTCTGATGCATGCCACTTATTGTAGGCTTTGAGATTGTTTTGCAAGCCTGCTTTCCCCCTTGACTTGTTTATAAGGCCATGGGTGAAGGGGACAAATTCCACCTTGCTCACTGTCGCCTTCCCTATAATGTCTTCCATGTGTCCAGTTTTCCATGAGCAATCGCTGAACACAAGAACTGAGCTTGTTGGTCTAACTCAAACACATTGGTGTACAATGGGGGTGAAGGATAAGGATTTGGCGCGTGTCACCATATTCACAGGAAATTTTTCTTGTACTTCCCAAGAAGGTATTCCTCGCAACCCATTCCTGACTTGTTTTTAGGTAGGCTTACCTTTTTTGATGATTTTGTTGTTTGTTTCCTCTGGGGGGTTTTAATGTGTGGAGAGTTATCAGTGAAACTAATCTATCATTTTGGCTAAGAAATTAGCTTCATCGAGTTATCAGTGAAACTAATCTATCATTTTGGCTAAGAAATTAGCTTCATCCACACACTCTTAAAGGGAGTTGTAGTGTTTTATGGTGAACCACTTCCTTGCCTGACCTTCTTTAATGCCTGTGATAGTGATTTTACTAATCTAATTTGTCAGCACCCTCCAATACTCTGCCGGCCACTAGAGCATTTTGAAACCCACTACTGAAGGAGCGAACAGCGGAAGAACTGAAAATAACCTCTTACACTACAGACCTACTCAAATGCCCTAGCTCCTGTACAGGCTGTTTCAACCCTGGGCTCTTCCCTTCTCGAAAGTCTTGGATATGTTCTCAGATATAGCTGGGGTCGGAGAAGATGGCCAGGATCCATGACATGCAGGATGCCATATTCCAAAAGCTTTGCCTTCTTCAAGATAATCCCCCAAACGATTTCCCCCTAAATATTTCCCACCTACTACCAGTTCAGTGTTTCTCAAACCTTCCTCTTTCCCATATGACCTTCAAGATTTTTGCCTTTTCTGCATACCACCTCTATTAATTGTTTAGAAAATGATTTTCTGCCCGGCCGGCATGTCGACCCATGAACCAGGAGATCATGGTTTGATTCCCAGTCAAGTCACACACCCGTGTTGCAGGCTTGATCCCCGGTGTAGAGCATGCAGAAGGCAGCCGATCAATGATTCTTTCTCTCATCATTAATGTTTCTACCTCTCTCTCTCCCTTCGTCTCTGAAATAAATAAAAATATTTTTAAATGATTTCCTCTTTTTACTAAGGTAAAACCTCATCTTAGTCCCCCCACAAGCTCACGCAAAGATCTATACACTTGATCTTAGCCAAAAGGCCGAGAAGCGGTCACGCAAAGATCTATAGAGTAGGGGGACCTACGGCTTTGTGAATCCCTCCACTGCTCCCCTCAGATTCCCACTACCATGGCCACAGAACCTTGCACACCAAGGGGGCTCTGTAAATAGTGGCTGAATGAGTGACTCTGTCAACACAGCCCAGAAGACCATGATCACCTTCCCATTCCTCCTTTGTCTAGTCTAGCTTGTAAGCGCCTTGAAATTGGTGGTCCCAGTGGTACCACCAGTTTCTGGCCATTTATAAACTCTCAAGAGCCTCATTTAGTAATAATCTAAAAAGAGTTTATCTCAGGGAACTCATACAACTTAACAAAAGGAAGATTAACAACCCAATCAAAAAATGGGCAACGGACCTAAGTAGATACTTTTCAAAAGAAGATAGAAGGAAGGCCAAGAGACATATGAAAACATGCTCAAAGTCACTAATCATCCGAGAGATGCAAATCAAAACGACAATGCGGTACCATCTCACACTTGTCAGAATGGCTATCATCAACAAATCAACAAACAACAAGTGCTGGCGAGGATGCGGAGAAAAAGGAACCCTCATGCACTACTGGTGGGAATGCAGACTGGTGCAGCCACTGTGGAGAACAGTGTGGAGTTTCCTCAAAAAACTAAAAATGGAACTCCCATTTGATCCCACGTCTAGGAATATATCCCAAGAAACTAGAAACACCAATCAGAAAGGATATATGCACCCCTATGTTCATAGCAGTATAATTCACCATAGCTAAGATTTGGAAACAGCCTAAGTGCCCATCAGTAGATGAATGGATTAAAAAACTGTGGTACATCTGCACAATGGAATACTACGCTGTGGTAAAAAAGAAATTCTTACCATTTTCAACAGCATGGAACTGGAGAAATAAGCCAGTCAGAGAAAGATAAATATCACATGATCTCACTCATTTATGGAATATAATAAACAACATAAACTGATAAACAAAAACAGATCCAGAGACAGAGAAGCATCAATCAGACCGTCAAACCTTAGAGGGAAGGTAGGGGAGAGTGGGGGTAGGGGGAGAGATCAACCAAAGGACTTGTATGCATGCATATAAGCCTAACCAATGGACACAGACAACAGGGGGGTGAGGGCATGAGTGGGGGGAAGGAGGGGTAATGGGGGATAAGGACACATATGAAATACCTTAATCAATAAAAAAATTAAAAAAAACTCGTTCCAGAAATGAAACAGAAGCATAAATAAATAAATAAATAAATGAGTTGATCTTCATTTTATTTATGTTGAACTATACTAAGAGGTATTTATGGTCTGGTTTGTATGCCTCCCATCCAATCCTTCAGAACTGATACATACACGCGCACACACACACACACACACACACACACACATTTTTAAAAATTGTCACAACAACTTAAAAAAATAGGGTGAGACTAAGAAGCTCACTCTTAAAGTAGGTGGGAATGTTCTGCCTCACAGCTCGAAGTGTTTGCTTTAGTGATCAACCCAAGCTAGTAAACAGCCCAAAGCACAAGTTCAGCCTTTTCATGAGCCAAATTCATCAATTTAAGACCAAAATACGTGTTCATATTTGCTGACACTATTTAGACAGCTTATGTAACACCCCTCCACTCAGCTGGATAGATTGGCTAAAAGTGATATGACATCCTTGGTACAGAAGATTTTAGGTTAAAACAGGATTTTAAATAAGAACAATGAGCGACTTTGTAGAACAACTTATAAAATTCCCAAGCCACAAATATACTCACAAATAAAGTATGTGGCCACTGCTTTAGTCCCCCTACATTAATAACACTTAGGAGTTTGCCTGTTAAGAAAATACACTTACATTTCCTTTGAATACAAACAGACAAACAACTCTATTTTCTTAAATGTCATAAAAGTGTTTATGAAATTCTTTCTTTGTCTTGGATCCACACCTATTCAAGTGAATTCAATGAATATCTATTGTAGAACAGAAGACAGTGAAGATCAACTATTGGAATGGACTATGTCTAGCCCATAGTAGGCACTAAATAATGACAACTATTATTATCAAATTCAGCAAACACTCACTGAACAGAAATGTGAGAAGTGCCTGGTAGAGCAAACATTTCACTGAACTGGGAGGGGTCCTGATGGAGTGGGGGCTTGAGAACCCGCCCTTTTGGACCTTGCCGGGAGCCAGAGATTCTGCCCAGAAGCCACTGGGAGGCCAAAGTGAAGTTGGGCAGGAAATGAAAAGAAAAATGAAATTCTTGATATCAGAATGTAATTAACACCCACTGTCCCAGAATAGTTCACATCTGCTTTCTGGTTTTGCTCTTGAAAACATATGTATATTAGTTTCGTCCCAAACTCAAACCTCAGATGTCCCCACCCAACCCTCTGAGGTCTTGAACATGTGACCGTGGCTCTGGGTCTCTTCTTCCATAACGTAAACAGGTGGGGCCAGATCTCTAAAATCCTTTCTAGACTTTTAGGTCCCTGTTGTGATCCATTTTAAGGTGCACTGTGGAGTGGCCAAAATCAACATAAACCCAAAAAGCATTACCTAAGTTACTGTATCTATTCATGAGTCAGGGCTAATGCCAAATACCTCTCCTCGAGTTCCAGTCCCCCAGATTCCTCCCCTCTCTATGCTCCTTATTCTATGTGTTGAGCTCACTTCTTCGCTTACTCATTGCCTCCCCAGTGACGGCATCTGGCTCATGTCTCTGCCTTCAGAGCCTACAGAAATGCCTCCTCAATGGCCAATGCCCAGTCAATGGCTGTCACCCACCCAGCCCCAACCTCGTGGCATCTGCAGTGTGTTTGCTCTTCTACACGTTTGCTCTTCTAGGACAGCGTTAAAGAGAGGGCCGGATCGCTCCTGGAGTGTCCGTAGGGACCCAGGCCACACAATGCGTTGGACTTGCTGGCGGTGAGGCCACGGAAGCCTTCTTTCAACAAGCTTGCCGGGTGATTTGAGGCATAATCGTTTGAAATTCGCTGCTCTTTCAACGACTAAGTTCGCGATTATTTTTTAAGGAAAAGGGGTGTTTTATTAGAGATTTGTTAAAAAAACAGGAATATAAAAGAAAAGGTTGGCGGGGTGGGAAGGGTGTCGTTCAAAGCTCTAAGGTCCAGGAACCTGGCCCTGGTGCTGTCGGCCTATCTCAGCCAAGTGGGAACTCCTGGAGAGAAGAGAAAGTCTGGAGGGGAGGGGGGCACCCGACGCCCCGGAAACCCGTCGAAAGGTCGAGAGTCAGTCGGGTGGCCAAAGCCCTCGGGGTCGCCAGGCTGCCAGCCGTGAGGGATGAGCCCAGCGCAGCATCAGATTCCAGGCTCCAGCGTGGAGTCCCCAAGCAGCCCCGCCCCTCCTGTTACCTTGGCAACAGCGGCCCGCCCGCGGACAGCGTGGCGCGAAAAGGTGGGACTTCCTGCTCTGGAAACCAATGCGCATGCGGAAAACGGCCGACCACAGGGAACTTCCTGTCACGTGATCTTAAAGACCAATAAAATATACTAACTCTGGGGTCACGTGCCTCCGTTGCCATTAGCAACCAGAGGCTTCTAAACAGCCCGCCCGCCCTCCGCAGCCGCTGCGGTCCAACCTCCTTGGTGGTCCCAGTTCTGGGAGGGCTGCGCCTGGCCTCTCCCGCTCCTTGAGGCCGCTCACTCCCGCCTGCCGCCATGGTGAGTAGCGACCCGCTGGCACCGTGCCGGGAGTGGGCAGTGGCCGGGGCTGGAGTTGCGGAGCGGGGCCCCGCAGTGATGGCGTGGCCTGCGGCGGGTTTGAGCCCGCTTCTGGGCCTCCTTGAGGAGGGGAGGCCGCACCGGGTGCGAGGGCACAGTTAACCTCGGCCGTAGCCCATCCGGGATAGTCCTGGCTGAAGAAGCCCTACCCAGGCGGCCTCGCTCCGCCGCGTGGCGTGGCGTTACTCCTCGCCAGGTCACACCGCGCAGGCGGATGGTGCAGAGAGCTGGCGGGACTCGCTGCTCTCAGGATTCCCATTCGCTTCCAAAAACTCCAAGTGTTCACACACACACACACACACACACCCTTTAACAGCATAAACAATTATGTGTTAAGGAGCCGAGGAGGGAGAACGTGGTTGAATCCAGCTTTCTGATGTGAGAATGACTTGAAGAGTCCAAGCCTCCCATTTTACAGCTGTGGGGACTTGGGTATTATTTCCTTTCGTTTTGACCTGTTGAAAAGAGGCCCCGTTTTCCTGTGTGCTAAAACAGTGTAGCTATAAAATGAAAAAGAATTTCATTAATCTTTAGCTCATAGTTGTCAAGCTGTCATCTGGCTTAAATTCAAGACCAATTAATGGCTATGTCAAAACCAAATCTAATGTTTAAAGCTGTATGAGAGGAGGTAAAGTTGAGTTGCTGTAACAGAAATCTAAAAAACAATGGCTTAAAGAATGCAGAGGTTAGTTCCGTCTCTGTCTCTCGCTTAACAGCCATCTCTCTGCTCATCTCAGGTGAGTGGGTCAGTGCTGCTCCATTAAATCATTTAAAGATACAGGTCCCTTTCATCTTGCTGCTCCCCCAACCCCTAGGGCACAGTTACTGTCTGCAGGTTCAGCCTAGTCACACCTCCTCCAAGGGTCGGAGAAATGGGGTGTTGGCAAAGCCCCCGTCCCCCATCTTAAGGCCCAGGCTTTGGAAGTAGCCCTCATCTCTTCTTCTGACATCCATTACTGAGAAGTAGTCTTGTGGTCACACCTGACTGCAGGGGGGCTGGAAAGTGTGCCCTGATTGGGCAGCCATGCACCTGGGAAGAAGGGAACAGGATTTAATGGCCTTCTGGCGTCTCCACCACAAGATAGCCTGTATGTTCCTTGTTGGCTCCTTTATTACAGTTGCAAGACTAACAAATTACTTCTCTCTCTTTCAGGCAGAGTTGGGCCTAAATGAGCACCATCAAAATGAAGTTATTAATTATATGCGTTTTGCTCGTTCAAAAAGAGGCTTGAGACTCAAAACCGTAGATTCCTGCTTCCAAGACCTCAAGGAGAGCAGGTATCCCGGAGGGAACACGGGTCCTTCCGGCAGCCAGTGTGGGGAGGCTGTGGCAGAGGCCATGCAAACCATTGCCAGGATAATCATGGTCAGTTATCACTGAGAGCAGCTACATGGCCACGTGGATGTGTGAGACTCAAATTAAACTGTGGTGGGAGCGATCTGTTCTCAAACCTGCACGCATAAGGGGTTGCAGTGGGACCACGGGCCTGTCACCTCCACCTCCCGAGTCTGTGTTTCCGTCTGCAGAGTGAGGGGATTGAAGAAGTTGGCCCCAAAATTCCCTCCCAACTCAAACACTGTCTGTGGGAGATGGATTTTTAATGCTGTTGTTGATGATGATGTTCACCTTTATGGAGTAGTCAGTGGCCCATGGAGTTTTAACTAAAAGAAGTTAGATTTTTTTTTTTTGTTTTATTTTATTTTTGAGACTCAAGAATGCTAGGAGAAGCAACATATAATTATCATTGATTTTCTCATAGACATGTACTACCTTGTGAATAGTTCCTACAATTATTGAAATGCTAGGTAAATAATAGAAAGAAAGGAGAAATTGTAGAGAGCGCCTGGGAAGGCACATGAGCTGGTTGTCGGCTGAGTCCAGTGACAGCAGAGTCAGGTGTGTCGTCAGCCTGACCCTTACTTAGCTCAAGCGCCAGGGCGTGGGTTTCATTATCTAAGTTCAGCCAGGCGCAAGGAACGAACGCAATTATCCGGGCCCAGCCAGGAGTGACCATTACAAAGAAGCCACAAGAATGAAGAATTGCAGCTTGATCCTTAACCATGATTTCCCATAATTTCCTTTGTCTTAAACTCTAGTAAAACTTCCTGGAATCATGCCGTATATAATAAAGGCGCTGCACCAGCTCTGGGTCACTGTCTCTCCATCAGAGGGCAGCTGTCCCACCCGGTCCCAGCTTTCCCTACTGCCTCTGTGTCTGTCTCTTTCTTTTTCTCAATCCCCTGTCGCCCCTACTCAGGACTCGTCCACTCTCTAGCCGTGCTGGTCGCGGTAAAGAGAGACTACTTATAAGAAATTACTTCTTCCAGGTGACTTTGGAAATTACTAAATGTGACAAGACGAATTTCAGTGAAGAATAAAAAGATTTTTAAACTGAAAAATTAAAGAAAAAAGTAAATAGCCGAAACCGGTTTGGCTCAGTGGATAGAGCATCGGCCTGCGGACTCAAGGGTCCCAGGTTCGATTCCGGTCAAGGGCATGTACCTTGGTTGCGGGCACATCCCCAGTGGGGGGTGTGCAAGAGGCAGCTGATCGATGTTTCTCTCTCATCGATGTTTCTAACTCTCTATCCCTCTCTCTTCCTCTCTGTAAAAAATCAATAAAATATATTTTTAAAAAAAAGAAAAAAGTAAATAATTTGGGGGAATGTCTCCCGGCATGTACTTGTATGAAAGGATGTCCACATTTGAAGAATGAGCCACAATTTAATTGCTTAAATAGACATCAAAATTTAATGCAGCTTAAGTTATTTTCAAACTGCTTTATTAATAAAGGGGATAACTCCCAGAGAGATTGTCACAGTAACCCGTCATCCCCCCCATGTCCCAGTGCAGGTTTCTTCTATTTTGTAGTTGGTTTTGTTGTTCATGCGGAAGTTTGGGTTGTTGCATTGCAGGCTGGTGGACGAGACCTTCACCATCGATGAAGTCTCCGAGGTTCTGAGCGGGTTGCAGGCTGTGGTTCACAGCGAGGTGGAGTCAGAGCTCATCAACACAGCCTACACCAACGTGTTACTCCTGCGGCAGCTTTTCTCGCAAGCTGAGAAGTGGTACCTCAAGCTGCAAACGGATATCTCTGAGCTTGAAAACAGGTAATGAAATTTGGACCTGCAGTTAGGACAGTAGCGGCCCAAGCACGTTCTTAAAAGTTAGTGAATGTCTTCTCGGGGCAGGTGCGCAAGAAAATTCAGGCTGGGCAGCGGCAAAGCATGGGTCCTGAGTGACCTCTTGGGGGCCACTTGACGTCCTCTTCAAAATTCTCTGCTGCTACTGTTCCTGGGCATTAGAAACGTATGAAATTGCCTTTTAGGCTATTACTAACTATTCCTTACCGTATATTTAGTGGCCCAATCAGCATTACAATAAATCTTTAGAGATAGGTCAACTAGACCTATCTTTTAAATAGGAAATGTAAAAAATTTTTTATAATCCAAACATCATCAAAGAGCTCATTAATTTTTTTAACCTTTTGCACTCGGATGTCGAGTGTGACTCGACAGGGTTAGCATTAGAATAAAGGAATCGAGAAAAAAGCAAGCGAGTGCAAAGGGTTAAAACCGGCAAGCTTGAAACTCATCCTCAGAAAAGTCATGCAGAAATCAGGAAAGACTGACCTCTGACCCTGGGGGCTGTTATCTAAGCACAGCTGCAGCTTGTGGCCATGTGGAGTGTTGACCACACGGGTGGGGCCTGTGGTAGGGAAGGAAAACCATGCGCAGGTTACTGGCGAGTAAAGGAGAAGCTGGCTGGGAAGGAGCGTGGACACACAGTGACTGCATTCCCGCTGAGGCTCTGGTAGCGTCGGCTCTCACTCCCCTTTACAAAGGAGAGGAAGCAGTCAGGCGGCTCACCCGAACCACTGTCTCTGGGACTGTGTCAGACTTCTTCAGGTGGCTCGCACTACTGTAATCCCATCTTTGTGAGGCTACTCTATTAAAATCAGTTTGTCTTTCTTGAACATCCACTAGCTAATGATGTACATTATATGACAATCTCCCTATAGCACCTCAGAAATACAGAGTTGCCTACCAATTTCAGACATATTTGTCTAACATTGTAGTTCTAGCAGTTACACTGCACACTCAGTGGGTGGCAAGTCCTAGGTGCTGTGGCAGACTCAGAGTTGAGGCCTGTGTTTGGACGTTGACCGCTGGTACCTGGATATAACCCTGACGTGGGAAGGTGTGCATCTTGCTCTGTTCTCCCAGCATGTGTGAGATTGGTTCTGGCGATTGTATTCTTGTGTGTGTGATTTTATTTTAAATTGATTTTAAATAAATGTTTTTCAAATTTGCTTTTTACTCTCTAGGGAATTACTAGAACAAGTTGCAGAATTTGAAAAGGCAGAATTTACATCTTCCACTAAAAAGGTAATTTTTGGTCATTTTAAGTCCGTGCCGTAATAGCCAGTATTTAAAGTTCCCAAGTTACTCTGGGCACTCAGAGGTGAAAGTGTGAGCCCTCAAGGTAAAGCATTCGATTTAAGAGCAGGATTGAAAAACTGTCTCAGATTTTCAGGCAAAAGAGGAAAAGTTTTGTAAATAACTGAAAGCCTGTTTTTGTCCACTATCTCTCTCACAACACACACACACACACACACACACACACACTCCCTGCTGTCCACCTGACTCCAGCCGTATAAACTCTCTGCTCCCATGATGCAGAGCACAGGCGTGTCGGCCACACCTGCACGCACATCCTGGCTCTGACACTCCAGAGCTGCGTGACCTTGAGCAGTTTACCTGAAATGGCTGAGCCTCGTTTTCCTCGTCTGTCATGTGGAGACCGTACATCCTTCTCATCATTTGCAGTGACTACTTGTTGCCCCATAAAAACCCCCGAAATGCTGCTGAGAGGAACCCGTGAATATACACATACAAACAATTTCCCAGGTATTCCTGTGGAACACATTTCTGGCTAAGACGTTTCTGGGTCAGAGGGAATGGAGTCTTTTGGTTTTTGGACACATTGCTACACTGCCAAGTAATTCTTCATCTGTAGTGTAGCTGCCTAAATCCTCATCACTATTAGTTTTTTCCAGAGTCTGGGTTCATGCAGAAATCTGTTTCCGCTCCCACACGTTAAATGAAAGGGTAATTTTGGGTCATTTTCAATCCCAGTCCTGAGATGCTAGGGTTTTGTACCTGCTCTGGCTTTAAACACCTTCCCTCCTTTACTTCCATCTGTATTTTTTACAAAAGATACGGGAGGATGGGTTTCATGTTCCTCCCATTTGTATTGTGCCCTGGGACGTAGCAGAGAACCAAACCCACGCGAATCCCCTCGTCTGAGGAGCTGACTTCCCCATGGATGTGCTTACACAGCGTCTCCATTTAGAAAGTGCAAGCGTTCCATGATCACACGCGATTTATTCTGTGCTGGTTTCAGCTCGGTTTCTGTATTTCATTTCAGCCCATCATAGACATCATAAAGCCAAAACTTGCTCCACTTAACGAGGGTGGAACAGCAGAGCTCCTGAACAAGGTAATGTTGCCATCATTTTGGGGGGCGCAGATCCTCTATTCCATCCTCTCCTTGCCTCACAGCTCTAGAGTGGAGACACTGAGAAGGGGGCTGGGTCAGGGTTTGGTCCACGGAGGGTAATTAGTCTGTTGTTGTTTTACTTAATGGTACTGATGGGCCAGAAGAGGGCATACTTACCTTCTAGCCAGTCTGAAGCAGCTCTTTTAAAAAAAAAAAAAAGTGTTTTCAATTAGAACAGTTGTCATTCAATATAATTTTATTATTAGTTTCAGGGGTACAGCATAATGGTTAGACATTTATGTAATATACAAAGTGATCCCCCCGACAATTCTAGTACTCGCCTGGCCTCACAGTTACTCCAGTATCAGTGAACATATTCCTGCGCTGTGCTGTACATCCCCACTGAGCAGCTCTCGTTGCATTTTCTCATGGGGAAGTGAAGAGCATGGAATTCTGGACATCATTTATTTATGGGCATTTGACATTTATAATCTGTGATAACAATAAAGGGAATTTTACTAAGATGTTTATAAAAATTACCAATATACAAATAAATATTTTTCATGATTCCTGTATTGTCAACATTATGCTAGATCTTATTAGACAAAAAGCAGTCTAATACCTGGCCTTTTGCCCTCAAATACCTCCCGATCTCCTGGGAAGGGGGAGCTGGTATTCTGGAAGCAGTGATAGGGAAACGCTAGTTGTTGCCACAGGTGCCACCGGGCGGCAGCAAAGAGGCAGGGATGTGTGTAAGAGGAGGACAGACTTGGGGAAGGCAGTGCCGGACGGATGGGGCTGAAGAGGAAAGACAGGTTAGGTTGTCAGAGGGAAGAGAAGGGTGTGGCAGGCAGCACAGAGAGGAGGCTGGCAGGATGGGACCAGGCAGCACTCTGATGCAGTGGTGCAGTGTAGGCCGAGAATAGATGGGAGTCGCAGGATCAGGTGGGTGAGAGACGGCAGGGAGGGGCTAGGCAAAGGCTGGGGTGCGGGGCCTGGGCTGAGAGAGTCTGAGACATGAGAGCAGCAACTAGGAGTCTCAGAGCCAACAGAGACTCCAGGTGCCGCGGCCGGTGCTCTGGGGAAAATGGGATGTTACCATAACCAGGCAGGCAGGTTTTCATCATCTATTTTAAAATGAAGCAAGTAATGTCAACTATTAAAAATCTTTGGCTGAAATAACAAAACTTTAATTTACTCACAAAGGAAATTTTAAGGCTTCAAGAAGAGAATGAGAAACTGAAGTTCAGGCTGAAGACCATCGAAATGCAGGTACCTGAGAAACACGCTAACAAACCCTGAGAGTTACATACAGGCTCGTCCTGACTGTGTTGTGTTCAAACTTGATTGCAGGCTATGAACGCGCTGGACGAGAAGTTAGAGCTAGAGAGGGCGCTGCGTGACTTACAGCTGGACCAAGGCAACCAGAAGGTGAACTAAGGCAGCTCTCTCGCGTTGGCTAAACAGAGTTATGAACTGAACATTAAGTCCTCGTTACTGTTCCTCCCCCACCACTCCCCTCACTCCCCCACCGCTGTTGTGCTGCACGGGGACCTCCTGGTCCAGGAAAAACCAGGGAGAGCGGCACCCATCACTCTGCCCTCCAGGGCCGAGGACACATACCCAGCTCACGTGTCCCAAGAGCTCATTGGCATACAAGAGATCCATATATATATATATATATATATATATATATACACACACACACACACACACACACACACACATACATATATATATATATATATTTTTTTTTAAATACATATTTTTGTTGACTTCAGAGAGGAAGGAAGAGAGAGATAGAAACATCAATGAATCATTGACTGGCTGCCTCCTGCATGCCCCACACGGGATTGAGCCTGCAACCCAGGCATATGCCCTGACTAGAAATCGAACCAGTGACCACTTGATTCATGGGTTGATGCTCAATCAACTGAGCCACACAGGCCGGTCATAAATAATTTTATTATTCTTCCATGTGTATAATTTAAACTTCTTCACCAGGATTTTTTAAACTTCAAAATAGAAAACCTGTTTGCCATCTGAGCACTGAGACGCATAACCGTCATCTAGAATCTCACCTCTGTCCTCTTCTCTTCGGAATCCTCGCAGTTCATAGGTCATATTTTACGTGTTTGGAAGTCAGTGAGCCTGCACTCTGCCATGTGCAGGACACCGTGCACTGAGGGCTGAGGGCGCACAAGGGGCGGGAGCCAGGGTGCAGGCTGGGAGGGAGGCTGGCGTGCACCTGCAGCATCACCTGCCTTCACCTCCTGTGCAGGTGAATCACCATCTAACACAGTCACTGTTTAGGGCGTCAGCAGGAACTTATGATCACGTGTGTATTTTCATAGGATTTTATAAAGGCCCAAGACTTGAGTGACTTGGAAAACACAGTTGCCGCTTTAAAGAGTGAGTTTCAGAAGACACTCAGCGACAAGACAGAAAACCAGAAGTGTCTGGAGGAGAGTCTAGCGACAGCCAAGCACGACCTGCTCAGGGTTCAGGAGCAGCTGAGCATGGCTGAAAAGGTCTGAATTGTCTGTGAATGTCCATGGAGTGGTGGGTGCCATAGAGGGAGAGTACTGGGCGAGCGCTGGACAGCTGCGCATTCACCTTTTCCTCCAGCTGTTGACCAGTGTGTGTTCTAAAGATTTATCATTTCTGGGCACTGAAAGTCTTCCATCTTTGGCCCTAAAATATCTGTGATGATAAAAATCTCCACTCCTTCTGCCGTGTGGTAGAATATTCCACGGTGGCTTGCCCTTCCTGCCATTCACACTCCTACAGCCTATCAGAGGGATGGGTGACTTTTTTAAAAGACTCTGTACCTTTAATTTGTAAGAATTTGGGAGCAAAAATTTAAGTAATTTTAAAATGCTGAAATAAGACTCTACTTTGGGATTTGGAAAGAGATTGTGCTTATTTTGCCTGAAATTACTTTACTGTTTCAAATACCTTTCCCATGTCTCGGGCACAGTATGCTTGAGTCATTTGCTAACATTATGTTTGGAGAGCCATTACTATTTTATCGGCTTGTCATTTGAAAGAATATTTTTAAAGTTTGGATACTCTTAATTTTATATGAGTATGTTTTTTAAAGAAATCAGAAAATAACATAAGCAGAATATTAGTAAAATTAGAGCGAAAAATACACACTTTCCTCAGGTTTGTTCATTCCTTCCTTAACTACTTCTTAGTAGTGAGCGGGCATGTTTCCCTGTGCAGGAATTAGAGAAGAAATTCCAGCAAACAGCAGCCTACCGGAACATGAAAGAGATTCTGACCAAGAAGAACGACCAAATCAAAGACCTGAGGAAAAGACTGGCAAAGTAAGCCGTGCCCACGTGCCTCTCGGATTTGTCTCCCCGCTGGGTCGATGTCTGTTCTTCATTAAACCTAAGCTTTTGTCCAGAGAGGTCAGGCCGGTGGGCATTGCTCTACCATTTAGTCCGAAGCCTGCATCTGAGACAGCGGTGGAGCTTTGGCCTGGCCTTGTCTGTAATGCCTGCCCGGGCTTTTAGGTAGAGCCAGTCCTGTAGACTCGTCCACGGCTGCTCTAGGCTACTCTTGGCAGTGGATTCAGGTAGCAGGATATCGGGTGGGAAACAGCCAGCTGGCAGGGCAGCATTGGGCATTTCTCCTTCACAGTGTCCTTGCAGCATCCAAGACCTGGTCGTACTGTGCCCTCAGGTGCCAACTTGGGTGCAAGAGAATGAGATTCATGCAGATGGATGCCATGGCCAGCATGGCTGAGAAGCCCATGCTCACATAGACCCCAAGTAGGGACAGTGCAGTTACAGGAACTCACCGTGCAGAGGGAGGTCTCAAGTCGTGATGCCAACCACGTACTTGGCGTTTGCTCACAGTCCTGGTCCAGATGGAGTCTACTAATCAGGGCCACTTTTGTCATCAGCAGTTTTGTCTGCAAACTCAGCTGACATTATCTTTATCAGTGTTCCAGGGGAACAGAGCTAGGAGGTGAATCTGGGCTCATTAACACTTGACTCGCTTAGCCATACCAGCTAGTGGTGTGGATCTGAATTTAGATAATGACTGAATTTCTCCTCTGCCGTCATGGATCTATCTGTCAGATACAGGGGCTTGAGTCTGAAGGCATCTCAGCAGTTAGCTGGTCCCTTCTGCCTGCTGCAGGAAGCCCCTCTGAGTCCCCTCACAGTCCCCGGTGCCTGACTCTGCCTCAGCCATGAATTAAAGCGAGAAATGCGGTGTCACTGCTGCAGTCACTGGAGATGTTTCACGCCAGCTCACCTGGTAACAGTGACAACAAGAGGGTATCGTGATGTTATGCTCTTAAGTTAATTGCTATCTCTTTCCAGATATGAACCTGAAGATTAAAAACTGAAGGTCTCATCCGGAAGCTGCCGTAGAGTGAACACACGCTGTTCTCACCTCAGGCATGTATTTTGAAGAAGTTTGTTGTATTCCCTCTTTACTTTTCTAATGTTTAGACTTTGCTCCAACTGTTTAAACTGGAGTTCCTGTTTTCAGTTGCCTAAGGACAGCCTGGCTCTGGCCATGGTCCCAAACCCCTCTCTGCCGAGTGCTCCAGGGTCTTGGCTCACATGCACCGAGTCCCTCACAGTAAAGAAGAGATGTTTAGCGGGAAGAAGGGTCTCAACCTTTGCATTCCTCTGAGGAGAACCCCTTTTTAGCAAATGTTAAAGCGAGCAGTCTCCCTACCTGTGCATCCCCCAGGGTAAATACGGATACAGAGTTATTGAAGACATTACAAATAAACCTTATTTTTAAAAATGAAACCTAATTCATTTTCTCTATTTGATCATCAAGAAATATAAGAATTAATTGGAAATGTAAATACCACCTATTATAGGCAACATTTTCACCGATGATAAGGAAAATTAACAGTGAACGTGAGGATTTAACTTCTGCGGTCACCTCCATGCTGTGCTTATCGACAGAGGTTCGGACATTTTTTGCAGCACAGCTTACCAAGA
Source organism: Cnephaeus nilssonii (assembly GCF_951640355.1). Taxonomy (NCBI): domain Eukaryota; kingdom Metazoa; phylum Chordata; class Mammalia; order Chiroptera; family Vespertilionidae; genus Cnephaeus; species Cnephaeus nilssonii. The sequence goes on along the minus strand of NC_137088.1, from coordinate 9,937,261 downwards.
AAACTGATGGAGAGGCCAGGTGCACCCTGTCCTTCCACAGCTGAGAAAGTGTCTGGGCTCAAAAGAAATGGACAGTAGTCCCCCCCTTATCCACAGTTTCACTTTCCATGGTTTCCGTTACCTGCAGTCAACCTCAGTCAGAAAATATGAAGTGGAAAATTCCAGAAATAAACAATTCATAAGTTTAAAATTACACAGTTATGTCCCAGCATCTCCTGTTGTCAGCTCTGAACAACGGGACAGCCACCACTGAGCTCAGCATGATGTTACCTCCCTTAGTGTTTCCGTGAAGGGAGTATCCCCTGCCCGTGGTGGGTTCTCCTGTCATAGCCATTCCAGCACACCATCCCTCGGAGCCTTCGGACCCTCAGTGCTCTGCAAGGCAGTTGTGGAACCCGCCTCATTTTGGGGATGCCGTCATCTTGGAGCAGCGTCTTGGAACAGGCCTCATGTCCTTGCCACGTGCCAAATCCTAAAGCAGCAGAGAACCCCCACATCAGTAAACTCAGCCAGCTTCTGTTCTCGCTCCCACTGGGCCCACATCCTCACGATCCGCGCCCACACGTGCTTGCCAGTTCCCACCAGCCCGTGTGAGCTAGCCAGGTCTGCAGCTCTCCTGGGGAGTGACTCATTGCCTCCCCAGCAGGGCACCGCTCCTCCACACAGGCCGTGCTGCTGCTCACCCATGTAATGGTTTAGGAGGAACGAGTGGAAGTGGGCAGATCTAGGGGAAGACAAAGGTTATCCTTCCAGTCTTTTCTCCCAAGAGAGGCCTTTGAATGATTGTCAGGTGGGGGAGGCTGCCCTTCTCTAGCACAGGGGTGTGAGCCACCTGCTAGACCCAAGGGTTCAGGGGAACTTGGGGTGTCAAGGTTCTTGAGGTCATCTGCCCAAATGGGTTCACTCATGTCTGAATCTCATTCCTTCCCAATCAGAGCCCTCGCTTAAAGGAGACTTTCTAGGGGTGTGAATGTTGTCCCCTTTGTAACATATCACCCTAATGTTCCCATCTGGGCCTGATTCTCAGCATGTTCTGTTCTCTGCAATTAAGTGGTAGGGGTCTCTTTAAATGTCACCATGTAGCATTCTAGTTGTCACAGCATCTCCTGAGGTGACAGTTGGCTAGTCAGAACCTGCCCCTCTCTTCCTTCATCCCAGTCCATCCCAGGTGAGAGTTCTCACCATCGGGCTTACCACCAGCAGTGAGGTCCTGCTGTCATCTGGCTGCATCCTGTGTCTCATCCTGAGGGCCTGCTTTCTTGGGCCACTTCTGGCATCGCCTCTTTTAACTGGGCTCCCCTAGAAGCAGGCTCTGAGACAAGGATTTCTGTTCAAGTAGTTTACTATTTGGGGGTGTTCCAGAAAGCACTATGAGTGTATGGGGGCATGAGACAAGGGAAGGAAGTCAGTACAGCAGGTGACCACTGTGGACCGTCATCCTTAATCCCTCTCCAGAGTGAGGAGTCTAGAGCATGGTCCAACTCCTCAGTTATCAGGGTGATGTTAGTTCCTGCACTTCCTGTGCCTGGCTGCGCAAGCTCCGACGGCCAAGAGAGACCCCCAGGGGCAGAGACACCAAGAGCCTCCTACTGGCCACCTGCAGGCTAGGGTAAGCATGTGGTCCATGATGAACTGGGAAGACAGGAGAGAAATGCAGTGAACAATCTGACATGCTGGCCGTACTAACCAAAGGATGAACTCACACTCGAAGAAATCACAAACCCCGTTGAGCCTTTTCAGCCCACTGTGCTCAGGTGGCCAGGCCACAACTGCTTTTACCTAGTTACAGCCTGAAAACGAGTCTCCCTGGACTGAGAACCCAGACCAGACCCCGTCTTAGTGACTCAGGCCTGTCGTGGGTGCTCACTCCAAATGTTTGTGAAACTGAACTTCTGTTCCCTGCGCAAGCACAGCTTAAGCTGTGAAAGACCTTGGTAGCTTGACCAAAATTAGGTATTACATATGAGTTAATTTTCTAGTACTAAGGTTTCTCCATATAAATGATCAAACTTTAAAATCAGGCATTAGAAAAATCTTTACCTTGGGACATAATTTCCTGTCTTAAGTGGTGAGTCATAAGCATGATTTTATCTTTTCCTGATGACTCCAAGTTGCTCCTACACTATTACATTGATACCTGTAACAGTGACCTGTACTGCAGTGGCCTCAGAGCTACTGAGGTGTGGAGAGATCTTTGCCCCTATGGTAAGTGGTTTGCAAGCACTATGTTTTTTGAACTGTTGCATCTCATTTTTATGGTTTGCGCACATCCACCCGCGTCCTTTCCTATCGGACTGGCAGCGAACACTCTGGTTTTGATCAGTGTGCCAATCTCTGGTGCCATTTCTTTTGGGCTTGGGAAAGAGTAGCTTATTAGAATTCTGTGCATCCTCAGTGCGGGTTTGGAAACTCCTCCTCTGAGTGAAGTGCATAGACTTTGTGGCATCTTGGCAGCTCTATTTTAGATTGATTTATAGGAGGATGTTAGGTTGATTTCAGATCATCGCAGTTTCCGGGTAAATGATTTCTTTCTCTTGCCTTATTGCACTGGCTATGACCTCTAGTGCAGTGCTGAACAGAAGTGGTGATAGAAGGTATCCTTGCCTCACTATTATTCATTAAAGGATAATGTTTGCAACCTATTGGGTTAAGGAGGTGCTTTTCCATTCCCAGTTTGCTATGAGCATTTATAAAAATTACGAATGGGTGTTGAATTTTGCTAAATGCCTTCTCTATCTATGGAGATAATGATACAATTTTTTCTTTTTTTTCTGTTAATGTTGTGAGCCACAACACTTAATTTTCTAACGTCAAACGGTCCTTAGGGTGCTGAAACGTACACCGCTGGGTCATTGTGGGTGGGTGCTGTAGTCCCCCCGGCACGTGCGGGCAAGAGTGGACCCACAGCCCCTCTGTCTTGGCAGAATGCCTTGTGGTTTTCCAGAAGACGAGAGGCGGGGAGGCCCGAGAGGACCTGCTCCCAGGCCATCTCCCACCCGCCTGCTTGTCCTCCCGGGAGGCTTCTGATGAAGTTCCGGTGAGCTCAGAAAGACCTGCGGGATGTAAAACTGGGGCGTAGTGCCGTCTAGACGCGGCCCCTCAGCAGCGTGGCCTCCCTCCGCGCATGCTGCAGTCACCCGCCCCGGGCGTTTCCGTGCTGTCCTTTCTGGTGTGTGAGAGGAGGACTAGGAGCTGGCACCATTGGCTTACTCTCGGCCTTTGATTGTCTGCATGAGTAATAAACTGCCTAATTTAGAAGTGGCGCATTATATCGTTACCACCGGACCCAGCAGCCTTGGCTGCTGCTCTGTGCTTGGTAATCCCCTCCAGGAATAAAGGATTGTGGCCCAGCTCCTGAGGGGTCACTGGCCATAGGCCCTTAGCTGTTCCTTTGCAACTGCCCAGCCTAAGAGAACCACCTCCCCCGAGTTTACACTCCCCTTCAGAGTGACTGCCTCCAACAGCCGTCAGTGGGGAAGTATAAAGCCCGGCCCTTCCCCCAGTGCGGGGCTGCCCTGAGTGTGTCTTACCTTCAGAACTGCCCACGGGGTCGAGAGCCATTTGTTGGATCTGCCCAGTCCTGCCCCCTTCCCTCCCCATGACATAACTGTCCTTTTATATCCTGCTGGGTCCTATTAGCTGATACATTATTTAGGATTTTCGCCTCAATATTCCTGTGAGTGATTGCTCTGGAATTTTCCTTCCTTGTAAAGCAGCTGAAAGCCACCAACAGTGTTTCTGAATCAATAACTGATTAATATTCGACGCAACCTTCGCATTCTTTAACCAGCGTTGACTCGGCTTCGTAAGTGAAAACAATGCATTATCAGAGTCAAGCCTGTCTTCAAGGAAAGACTGCGGGAGGGTGAGGTGGTGAGGATAATGAGCAACTACCCGCATCCCCAGCACAGCGCCCGTTAACCCAGCCAGGTTTGCTTGCATGACCGAGGCCGCCGTTGGTGCCGGGGACTGGCTGTGGCGGAGCCGCTGGGCCGTGGTCTGCAGCGCGGGCTGTGCAGTGCTGTGTGGTGCCGTCCTCAGTCAGGCTCCCAGGACGCAGAGCTCCCTGCTGTCTGTCACCTGGTGTTATGTTTCCTGCTTCCTTAGGCTGTACATTTTTGCCACATATTTTTGTTTTTAGACCTGCTCCAGGGTCTAAATTGACTGTCAATCAAATTGGCTGCCCACAGCAGCAAAAACGCACGCATTACAGCTACACGCACTGTGGGCCTGTCCCACAAGCCGGACACCAAAAGTAAAATGCAAAAAAGACGACATTATGATTCCGCCTGTAGAAAGTGCAAAACCAAGCTATGTTTGTCAGGATGTGGGGACAGATAGAAAAGCCATAAACAAAGGGGTGGCGTGGGGTCAGGCGGGGAGGGAGCTGGCTGTGGCCGTGACAGCGGCAGGGACCCTGGGTGCCACAGAGAAGGTTTGAAAACAGACTTCCTTTTCCCGGGGGCAGGAGGGGGCAGTGGAGCACAACTCTGGACCCTCGGAGGGAAAAGGGGGGCTAGGAAGAGGGATGTGGAAGCTAAACTAAAAATAAGAGAAGGGGAGAACCATGCATCCACACAAAACAACAACAAAAACAACCTTTGAACTTAAAAAAAAATACCATAAAGAAAGGCTAAGGAACAGCCAGCATAAAAGTTAGGGGCGCGGTCATCTCTGGCTTGGGGCAGTTTGAAGACACGGAAAGGGTAGGGCGGAGATACTTGGCGTCTTCACCGGGGTGGTGGCCGCGTGGGCACCAGCATTGGACCCGTTCGTCACACTACACACGTGTATTGGCTGCATGCCGTGCTCTGTAAAGTACTGAACACGTGCATGGCCGATCAGGACACTGTAGCTGGAGGCGGCTGCCGTTCAGCAATGGGCACCGCAAAGGCGGAAGCGCCCTTCCAGCAGCGTGACGTGACCCGGCGGGCATCGGCCTCGCACAGCCGCTCGGAGCTCTCGAGCTCTTCCCGGGCAGCGTGGCACCTGGGCAAGCAGGGGACAGGCTCTGGGCTCCTCAAGGTCATGGGAAGCAGTTTGTGTTGCATATACAACAAAACGACCTTGACGATTCTTTTCTGTGGACTCGATGTGTTTTAGAGAAGAAATGGAAGAGGTGGAAAAGCAGAAGTGGCCGTTCACAGGGGCTCTGGGGACAGTGGGACAGGAGGGGGGTTCTGTGGACGTTAAACACATGCAGAGCGCTGGTGGCAGGGTCCTTCCTCTCCTGGGAAAAGGCAGCCTTGCCAGCCGCCATGCAACGTCTCAAACCTTCGAGAGACTGGCAGATACGCGGTTCTCAGGCCCCCGCATCTGTTTTAACAGCTGGACAGATCCTGACGCGCAGCCAGGATGGAGAGCCCAGCGAGCCCGACACTTCAGCGTGCGCGCAAACCCCCCGGGTCTTGTTCAGACCAGGTTCTGACCCCAGAGGCCTGGAGGGCCTGAGAATCCGCATCCTCGCCAGCTCCCCGGTGGGGTCCCTGCTCGGCCTCGGACCTCATGTTCAGCACCGAGAGATGGAAGAAATCCAATCTAATTGGAAGCGTTGAGCTTGTGCAATGAAGCCGCGTGTTTCCTGGCAGAGCGGGATTCCTAGGGCTCCTCTCCCATTGTGAAAGGAAAGAACAACTCAGAACAGCACAGCCGGACACGGGCAGCGTCCTGGGGGGGTCTCTGATGGAGACCCCGCGGCCCCAGGGACACGCTGTCCCTGGAAAATATTTTCACAGAGCTCCGTCTGTTCTCCACCAGGTTTCGCCTTCTAGTTGGTCTCAATTGCTTGTTCCCAGCAAAAACATTTGAGGGGAAGAAACAAATTCAGCCAACACCAACAAGAAGCGCGGAAGGGTTCGTGGCTGCTCTCGGCCCGGGGTTTTCAAGCACGTGGCCGCGTCTGCCTGATGCGGGGATCAGCTGAGTGGTCGTGGGGAGAGGCCACAGCGTTTTCCAGGTCAGCTCGTTTCTGCATCTGTTCTCTCTGACCTGAAAAAAATGCCTGTGTGTTCTGTTCGGGCCCTTCTGAGCGGTGCCCTCTCCGTGGTGTTTTCCCAAATGAGGGACTTTGGACAACACAAGTGTCCATTTCCAGAAAAGCCTTTCACGCTGCCCTGTGGAAACAGTTGTCCTTTGGAAGCGGGCGTATGAACCAAAGAACACAGTCTGCTTTCTTTTCTTTAATGTTACTCCAAGTCTCAGGAAGCCCCGAGTCGTTACGCGTCTGTACTGGAGAAATGTATCCGTGCAAACGTACTTAAGCATTTGCCTACGTTATTCTAGGTTAAATCTTCTTGCTTTCAAGCCTTAGACTTCTCGTTTTCTTTTCTCTCATTTTCGCAGCAGCCATTAAAGTCATCTGTGTCCCATGTGTTTTCTAATCATCTCACAGCAGAGCCAGAAAGAGTCAGAGCCAGCCCTGCACCCAGCCCCCACTTTGCAGTCACCTTGCCTGTGGGCCTGGCCAGCGGTTCCACGCCATCCTGGGGGCCGCTCTGCCTCCGGTTAGATTTGCCAGATAATCTGAATCGCCTGGGATACTGTCTCCATTTTGCAAATGTAAGATGTAGATTCAGAAAGGTTATACACTCCTTTTCCCCCAAGTTCATCAACAACACTTGTTCATTGCCTAAGTCAGTGGTCGGCAAACTCACTAGTCAACAGAGCCAAATATCAGCAGGACAACTATTGAAATTTCTTTTGAGAGCCAAATTTTTTAAACTTAAACTTCTTCTAACGCCACTTCTTTAAAATAGACTCGCCCAGGCCGTGATATTTTGTGGAAGAGCCACACTCAAGGGGCCAAAGAGCCGCATGTGGCTCGCGAGCCGCAGTTTGCCGACCACGGGCCTAAGTGAATGCACAATGCTATAATATGTTATATATACTCCATATAAAGACTAAATTGAGTACATTCTCTGCCCGTTAGAGAAGGAAAGACAGTGTTAAATGACCCCCTATGAAATAATCAGACAAATTCTGAATGTTAGACATTCTGCAATTTAAACAATTAGCCTAATCTCTTCAGCAAGTTAATAAGGTGGAAAAATGAAAAGTGGGAAACTATCCTAAAAACACCTTTGTTCATAACAACCAAATGCAATGTAGGAACCCTGTTTGGACCCTGGAGAGCTATAAAAAGCATTGGGAGCCCTGGCCAGGTGATTCAGATGGTTGGCGCATCCACATGTGCACCAAAAAGTTCAGTCTCCCATTGGGGTAAGTATGGAAGGCAACTGGTCAGTGTTTCTCTCTCTGTCCTTACCCTCTCTCTAAAATAAAAAACATATCCTCAGTGAGGATTAAAAAAAAAAAAAACGGGACAACTCCTGGACATTTTTACTTGGCATACTTTCACAAAGTCTGCAATTATTCACCAACTTAGAACATTTCAACTCATATTGCTCTTCTTAGAGAGAGTGGAAGAGAGAGGGAAAGACAGAAATATCAATGTGAAATTGATGGGTTGCTTCCTACACGCACCCCGATCAGGGCCCAGGCCGGGGAGGAGCCTGTAACCGAGGCACGTGCCCTTGACTGGACCCTTCGGGCTGCAGGCCAGCGCTCTATCCACTGAGCCACACTGGCTGGGACGGGACATGTTTCTTAAGATGCCTCTGCCCAACACTGCTCTGCCCTCTTGTCCCCAGGACCCTGCAGAGCCAGGCACTCGCCTTTCTCCCTCGTCCTGGGCACCCTCTGCTGGGTGGCAGCACCCTTACTCCCATCTGTCCCCAGCTCAGGAGCCTCTGCAGGCTCCCAAGGACTCGTACCCGGAGCCGGCCCCTCTCCCCAGGCGGCCTCTCCCTGGGTGTGGCTGGGCTGTTTTGGTCCTGCCTGGAGCAGCTGGTCAGCTCTTATCTGCTCCTGTGAGATCTGGTGCTGCCGGGCAGGTCACAGGAAAGTCACCCCTCCCGCAGTTGGGTGTGCCTGCCCTCGGGCCTCTGGAAATATTCCCGAGTTCTCCCCAGCCCTCCACCCAATTCAGGGAAACTGGCCTTACCTGCTCTCCTGGGCCAGGTGGGTCAGTGGTTGTGTTTTGAGGGTTTATTTCAATCTGCCATCCATCCCAGTTGTGTGTGTACATGCTTCTCCCTAAGTTACCTGCTGTTCTACCTTTCCAAGATTTAAGTTCTACCTTATTGTCTCAAAATCCCACAAATTAAACTCTCCTCTGCAGTGAGAACTTTGACATGGATTGAGGGCTCACCATGATGTTCTGGAGCATCTCGATGATGATGATGATGATGATGATGTATCTCGGGGTATATTTCTTTCCTCTCTTTAAATCCTACTCAGGATTCATTGGGTTGCATGAATGTGTGGTGGGAAATGCTGAGCTCTTAGTACTTGAAATATCGCTCTGTCCCACTTTCTCTCTTCTCCTAGAATTCTAGGTAAGCATATATGAGACCTTATTGCCCTACATATCTTATGTATATATCTTTGCTTGTTCATATTTTTGTCTCTTTATCCCTCTCTGCAATGTTCCAGAAACATTTCTTCTGGCATATCTTTGAGTTCATTGAATCTCTCCTCAGTTGTGTCTAATCCACCTTTAAACCCATCCACTGAACTTTAATTTCAATTATTGAATTTTTCATTTCTAGAAGTTTCATTTGGTTCTTATTGTAACAATCTATATTATTTTTATTGTTTTATTTTCTGCTTTTGTCTATCAATAATGGATATAGGAGAACAGAGATTATCATGATGGTAAATGTGTCCATTTCTTCATGTAGTCCTATCAGTATTTGCTCCTTGTCTTTTGAAGCTATTTTATTAGTTGTATTCAACTTTGAGAATATTCTTTCTACTGATAGATAATATTCCTTTTCATCACTAATAATACTTTTGGTTTAAAGTCTATTTTGTCTGGTATAATACAGCTCCTTCTGTCTTTCTCTTAGATAACGTTTTCCTGGTACATCCTTTTCATCATTTTACTGTAAATTTTTCTGTGATCTTATGTTTGGTATGTCTCTTATAAATGGCATGTAACTGGATGAATGTTTTTATTCCAGTCTTACAGTCTCTGCCTTTCACCTGGTCTATTTAATCCATTTATATTTACTATAATTACTTATATATTGAACTTATTTTCCCTATCTTACTATTTGCTTTGTTACTCAGGCTGCTGTGGGAGTATTAATACATATACATGCATTGATACAACCACTTTAGGGATCCTCTAGCAAAGTTGAAAATACACACACACTATGTCTCAGCAATTCTAACCATAGAAATGCTTGCCTATGTGCACCAGGACACATGTACCAGAATGTCCCTAGCAGCATTCTTCATAATAGCCTGAACTCATAAATAATCCCAGTGTCCATCATTAGAAAAATTGATAAATGATCTGTGGTTGTACCCATATAGGAAATACAGTAGAGGCAAAAAAAAAAAATTAACTATAGGTACACATACCAACTTGAATGAAACTTAAAAAAAAAATCACATAATGTGAGGCAAGAAATGTTAGACACCAAAGAATAACCACTACATTGTTCCACAATATAAAGATCAAACACAGATAAAACTAAAGGGTATGCCCTGACCGGCTTGGCTCAGTGGATAGAGCGTCGGCCTGTGGACTGGGGGGTCCCAGGTTTGATTCCGGTTGGGGGCATGTCCCTTGGTTGCGGGCATGTCCAGTGGGGGGTGTGCAGGAGGCAGCTGATCGATGTTTCTCTCTCATCGATGTTTCTAGCTCTCTATCCCTCTCCCTTTCTCTCTGTAAAAAATCAATAAAATATATTTTTTTAAAAAAACAAAAAACTAAAGGGTAGTGCTCAGGGACTCATGCTTAGATGGTAAGACCTCACTGGAGAGCAAGGATGGGCTGTCAGTGTGGAGGTTGCTGGACAGATTGCATTCGTCATCACTGAGGTCTAGATACCACATGACTCCCTTAGAAGAGATGAAGGAGTGAACAGAGTGATGAGGGATGGAGGCAGGGAATGTGGACCACACACATGCAGGAAGAGTGGGGATGAGGTGGGAGAGATGCCACGGCCCCCGGAGGGAGCAGGCGCTCGCCCAGGAAGGCTGGCAGGGGCGCCAGCCTGGAGGGGGTGCCCTCCAGCTGTCCAGCCGTCCGTAGGGTTCTCAGGACCTTTGCTAAGTCATCAGTGGGATGAGGGGATGGAAAGAGGTTTGAGGCACACAGAGCAGAGCTGGAAACCTGGGTCAGGGCCCCGGGACCTCAACCAGGCACGGTCTCGAAGGACGGGCAGCACCGCGGCCCTGCTGAGGCCTCACCACCCGGTTTGCAGCAGACCCCACAGCTCTGGGAGACTCTTCAGAAGCCCTCACCGCAGTCTGGGAGCCTGGAGATCCTCAGGTTTGGGTGGTGCAAGGCTGAGAGACGGTGAAAGGACTGGGGACAGAGGTGGGTAGGAGGGAAATATGTGGAAACGGCCGACCCTGAGGTCCAGGCCAGAGGGAGGCACTGAGGGCCAGACACCAGTCCCAGGAGAAGAGAAAGGCTGCAGGAGGGGTTGGGGATGGGGTGCAGGAGAGAGTGTTGGGGTTTCCAGTGGTGCAGCTGGAGTGGCTTCAAGGAGTTGCTGTGGGAGACAAGGAGCAGAGAGAAGAAAGCTCCCATCTTTCCTCCTCCCGGGACCTGGGACAGGGAGGATGGAGGGAGCGGGGGAACAGCATTCGGACACTGCCTTGTCCAAGCAGCGGCCCACAGTCCAGGCTCAGGAGGTGAAGCCCGTGCGGGAATTCCCACCGAGGCGGACTGTCCTGCATGACGGAATGTTCTAGGTCCACGCCGTCCAGCTCCACAGCCACGCACACATGGGCCACCGAGCTCGTGAAATGTGGCAGGTGTGACTGAGGAACGGGATTTTTCATTTTAACGAAAGTGGAGCAGTCCCATGTGGCCAGCGGCGACCACGTGGGCCAGCACGGGCCCAGGCCTCCTCCAGAACAATGGTGTGCGCTCAGCTGGAGGTTCTGGTCCTGTTTGGGGACCTGCACTCTTTTGTTAGGGTCCTGAGCTGGGCCAGTCCTCCCAGCAGCCCCAGCTTTCCCCCGCGGATTCTCCCCCCGGAGATTGGCACGCTGCCCTTTGCAGTGTGGGTCTCTGCCGCAGGCTCTTCACTGATCAGCTACCTTCTATTGAGACTCCACCACGAGCCCGCACGACGGGGGAGGATGAAGAAGGCTCGCTGCCAGCACAGACCAGAGGGGACACGCCGTGCACCGTGGGTGACAGGGCAGCACCGGCAGCCTTAGAAACACGTGCGCCTGGGCTTGGGGGCATCGGCTGCCAGGAGGGTGCTGGGCTCCTTAAAAAGGGTGCATTTCACCTGGGGCAGGAAGAACAGGCGTTTCCTGGGTGGAGAAGGAGAGGCGTTCCTGGCTGAGGGAACTACCCAGACGTATTTAAATGCACGTTTTCCAGAAGATGAAAAGTCTAGCTTCTCCTAGAACCTAGGTGAGCAAGGGTCAGATTCCTCACGGCTTTACAGACCTGGCTGAGGACTTTGGACTTGATCTCATGGGGAACTGGGAGCCACTGAGGGGGGTTAAGCCACAGCGGCTCACCAGGGCTGCTTTTGAAAGCTTCGTGGTCATGACTGGTCAGGTAAGAACCTGGCATTCTGGCACCAGGCCATGATCACACCCGGGCAACTGAGTCACACGCACTGAGTCATGGCCGTCCCCTCTTTCTCCACCCTTATCTGGAAATCGGATAACTCCTGGCATCCTTCCGGGAATTGTGTCCTGAGTGACGGCTCTGCCACTCAGCCGGCTTCCCAGCTGTACCAACAGGGACTCGTGAGCTGATGGTTAAACATGACCATTATGAAAAAAAAAAACAGAGGTTATAAATGCTCCATACCCACCACTTCCTAATTACTTACTACACTATCATGTATGCTCTTGAGGTTATGGATGGCCATTGCGTATGTGTCGTGGGAATTGAATACAGTGGTGTGCCCCTGCCCGCCTCTCCCCAACTCCACGTTCAGGGGCTCCACGTTGGTAGCTTGGAGCTGGCCACCAGGGGAGTATTTACACCACAGACATTGGCAGATGCTGCACATCAGAGCTGCGGCTGCAGAGAGCTGGTTCTTAAACACTTTCCAGCCACCACCACTAATCTCCACGCCCTGCTCTGCCGGTCCTGGTGAGAGTGCACTCACCCTCCCCAGGCCTGTTCTTCCCACTTCTAGCAGCCGCAGCAGCACAGCTGGTCTGGTCAGATTAGAGCTATCAGATGGGTTTCAGGAAGGTGTGGGGAGCCTCTGAGGACTTAGCCCTGTTATGGGGCTATCTGGAGACGTCTGTCTGTGCTGCCTCTGCCCCCACTGAGGCCTGCTTACCCTGGACAGACTCCAGGGAGTCTGGCCATATGGATGGAGGGAGGGGCTGGCCTCATCCTGACTGGGGTAGGGAATTGAAGAGGGGCCTTGCCTATGTCAAACCAACAAAGTCCTAGCAGCCTCCTGTTCCAGGTGACAGACAGCTGTGGGTGGCATCTCTCCAAGGTGCCCAGTTCCTCAATGGCACCTGGTAGCCAGGTACCCTCAAGGGAAAACTCATTTGTGAGAATAAGAACACCAAGCAGATAGCTGGAGGCGGCAACACGCCTTGTCCAGTGCCTTTGTGCCTTTGTAATGTGAAGGCAACAACATTACAAAGGCGGCAACATTACAAAGGCAGCCTATCACCCTCACTGGTTTGGCTCAGTGGATAGAGTGTCAGCCAGCAGACTGGAGGGTCCTGGGTTCGATTCCAGTCAAGGGCACATTCCTGAGTTGCAGGATCGATCCCCAGTAGGGGGGCATGCAGGAGGCAGCCGATCAATGATTCTCTCTCATCATTGATGTTTCTATCTCTCTCCCTCTGAAATCAATAACACACACACACACAGTCCTATCTCCAGACTGCTGATGCAGACTCTGACACAAATTTAAACACTCAGGACTATCTTCATGATCTTGGAGAAATTTCTTCACGAGGACTTGACTATTTTTTAACTAAAGGAGAACACTAGAGGGAAAGATTGGCAAATTGGACTTTGTTCAAATTAAGAACATCTGTTTATCAGAAGACACCACTGACAATAAATAGGCAACTCACAGGCTGAGAGAAGAAGTGTGCAGTTCATGAAAGTGACAAAGAGCTCGTGTTTCCAGAACATAGAGAGAACTGTCGGTAGATAAAGACAGACAAGCCCATTAACAACGGGCAAGAGGCTTGAACAGACACTTCCTGAAAGACGACATCCAGATGACCCAGTTAGCCTGCAGAGAGGTGTGCAGCCCTGTTAGCATCAGGGAAGTTCACGTTCAAAGCCACAGTGAGTGATGGTGACACACCCATGAGCCTGTGTAGAACAGAATGACAAGCGTCAGTAAGGATGCAAAGCAACCGAAACTCGTGGGAGTGTGACTTGGTGCAACCTCTCTAGAAACGGTCGGGCCATATCCACTCCAGCTGGCGCCCACCCACCCTGTGGCCCAGCAGTGCCCAGCCGCAAGCGCCTGCGTGGACCGGACGATGCGTACTAGAATGCCATTACCGCCTCATTCACGAGAGCCCCAAACTGGAGACAACACACACGTCCATGGGTGCTCAACCAGTGTATTCACACGGAGCACTATGCAGCCGTGAGAAGGAACAACCGACCACTCACACCAGGGCATGAATGGCCCCACACAGGAAGCCGGGCACGGAAGAGCACGGACCTGAGTCCATTCACGTACAACTCAAAGCAGCAACAAAAGCCAGGATGGCGGGTTCCTTCGGGAAGGAGGCCGGCAATAGGAAAAACACTGTCTAGATTCCAAATTTTAAAAGTAAAAAATAATTTCTCCAGCCGAAACCGGTTTGGCTCAGTGGATAGAGCGTCAGCCTGCGGACTGAAAGGTCCCAGGTGTGATTCCGGTCAAGGGCACATCCCCAGGAGGGGGCGTGCAGGAGGCAGCTGATCCATGTTTCGCATTGATATTCCTAACTCTATCTCTCTCCCTTCCTCTCTGTAAAAAATCAATAAAATAGTGTTGTTTTTTTTAAGCCACGATTTAAAAATAAATAAATAATTTCTCCTGATGGATTTTTTTGTGTTGCTGGATTTTCCTGCGGGATTATCCAGCTGGATTGCTGGTTTTGCTGCTTTGCTGGATTTTTCTGCTTTGCGTTTTGGAGGTAGAAGGTTCCAGAACAGGTAATGTGCCTGAGGAGCCTCTCCTTCCTCACCACACCCTGCTTTCTCCTCTGCCACCAGCCAAGCAGGAACTCCAGGGAAAGTCCAACTGGGGACTGGCCCAAAGTGGTGATATCATTTTGGCTTCAAGTGAGAGTTCCACTAGCAACGTGGCTTTTCATTTCTTGTTAATGGTGCCGATGTATGTGTTTGCTCACCAAGCATATGCTTAGCTCTTACTGTGTGCCAGGCACTGTTCAACATGTGTCCTCAATAGTAACTTCTTCAGTGTGTTGCACATGCGTCCCTTCGGCCTGCTGGGGATGTATCATACGGCCTCTTTACTGAGCACTTACTACGGGCCGGGTAGTCAGCTAAGTTATCAGTTCGTTCTCACAGGAGCCCCTGGGAGGTGGGGGAGATGCTGGTTCCCAGCACAGATGAGGAAACGGAACTCAGTGCAGTCAGTGGCACTGCTGAGATTCGAAGCCAGAGAGATCCTGCATTTCTACAAACTACGGGGCTTAGCCTGTCTGGTGACCTCCTTGCACCATGTCACCTTGCAAGACTGGTGGGAATAGGAGGTGTCTGAGGCCCCACCCCGAGCCTAATGATCAGAATCTCTGGCCCTTAGACGGGCCGAGAAGCAGAGTCCCCCCATGGCAGTTAATCAAAACCCAGTTTGGGGGCTGCACAGGGCCCTACAGAGCCACACCCCAGGCCCTGCACACAGCAGGCACAGAGGGCTGGTCTGTTGAGTGAATGCACAGAAGTGGGGCTGCCTACTCTGGAAGGGGGAGGAGGTCCCTCGCTTCCTCCATGTCTCCTCCTCTGGGGAGCCCTCCCTGACCATACCAGCCGAGCAGGGAACAGCTAACGTAACCCCTTTGCTTTGCCTCAGTTGCCTTCCTTGCATCTCACCCTGTTACATGTGGACTACGATGAACCCTGTGAAACTGTCCGTTCTGTGGGTCAGAAATGAAGAACGGGGCATTTTATTCAGTTCAGTTCTGAAGTGTGTCCCTCTACCAGAATGTCAGCTGCAGGAAGGTTCTCAGCCCTGTCCCCAGACAAAGCACACAGTAGGCACTCAATAAGTGCCGGGGAGGTGGTTGACCATTCTAAGGAGCTCCACAGCCCGCCCGACCTCCAGCCCCTGTGACGGGGCGGCGCAATCTCCGGCGCCTTCCCGGCCGCGGGGGCCAGGCGGGGTGGGGCCCGCCGTCATCCATTTACCAGCCTCGCCCCTCCGACGGGCGCGCCGTTAATGAGATTAGCAATTAAAAGGCGGGCGTGCGGCGGGGCCGCGGGGCCACCCCCAGGCCGGGGCGGGACGCGCGCCTGGCGGCCGGACACCTAAACAGCCGAGCAGGCGCCGGAGCGGGAGGCCAGCGCGCGGACCCGCGACCATGGAGAAAGCGCGGCCGCTGTGGGCCAACCCGCTGCAGTTCGTGTTCGCCTGCATCTCGTACGCCGTGGGCCTGGGCAACGTGTGGCGCTTCCCCTACCTGTGCCAGATGTACGGCGGAGGTGAGTGCGCCTCCGGGCGGCCGGCCCCCGCGGCACTGTCGCCGGCGCTCCCCGTGCGGAGGGGCACTCAGTCCCCACACCTGGAGGTGCGCGCTGGGACCGGCCCCATATTCCACCGGAGGCTCGGAGAGTGTTCGTGTGATTGATTGCCCCGATTTGCAGAGCTGGGAAGGGGACCCAGGGGCAGCCAAGGCGCCCCCCACGCCCTCTGCAGCCCCAGCCCCACTCCAGGGGCGGCCAAGCCCCCTTACCGTACCCTGGTGGCCAGGCTCTCGGAGGAGGCTCGAGGGACACTATTTTGAGAGGTGGCAATAGTCTGAATTCTAATGAGTGTCGAAAGGGAGCAGGAAATTGCCTTGTTCAACAGAAACTCTGGCTCCGAAACTTAGGTTCCCGCAGCGTGATTAGAAACTCAGGATAGAGGATCTTGAGCTATTTCTTTAGATTTCTTATAAAAAGATTGGTTTGGGTTTGGAACCTCAGAGGGCAGGAAGGCAAATCATTTCCTTCCTTCCTTCCTTCCTTCCTTCCTTCCTTCCTTCCTTCCTTCCTTCCTTCCTTCCTTCCTTCCTTCCTTCTTTCTTTTTTTACAATTTTTTCTCTGAAGCATCACAGCATACTCACTAGGTAGACAGCACCATACACCACATTCTCTTAACGCCCAGAGAGCTGGGACACCTGTGCCAGGCCCCGGAACTCTGCTAAGGCCAAGGGCCTTTGGAAGGCAATGTGACTGTAGGGACTGAAGTTCAGCGTTTTTAAAAAAATGTTTCTCTTAGTTGTTCCCTTTCTAAAATTCTACCTGAAGGAAATATGAGGGTTCTGACAGAAGGTGGATGATACAGGATGGTCTCCATCTTTCAATAAAAGCAAAACGCTGGACACTGCCGAGCCCTGCACGGAACGGGCCCCTGGCCCCTGGCCCCTGGCTCGGGAAACGTGGACCATCCGTGCAGGGTGCTCCACTGTTAGGCATTTTCTCATTTCATGCATTAGGTGGAGGGAGGGAAGTCAGAGTCCAGGCTTCATAAAATGAATGATCTCAGTTTAAAATATGCAGAGAAAAGAGAAGGAAAAAATATACCAGCATGTTCACAGTAGTTAGTTGTCTGTGGGTGGTGTTGGCTTATCTTATAGGGTGTGTGTGTGTGTTGTGTGTAATGTCTTCTATAATCTGCATGGATTTTTTTTTTCACCATGAAGGACAATGAAAGATGTCAGGCCAAAGTATTTACAAAATTTAACCCCTGTAAGAAGACTAAGACCTAAAACAGTGCTCCCCCTCTCTTGCCCCCACCACTCACAAAAACAAAACCTCAACAAAAAGGTTAATCCACAGAGGGGTTTTTTAAAATAGTGCATTCTTTTTTTAAAAAAAATGAGATTTATCCTCTTTTTTTAAAAAAATGTATTTTATTGATTTTTTACAGAGAGGAAGGGAGAGGAATAGAGAGTTAGAAGCATCGATGAGAGAGAAACATCAATCAGCTGCCTCCTGCACACTCCCTACTGGGTATGTGCCTGAAACCAAGGTACATGCCCTTGACCGGAATCAAACCCGGGACCCTTGAGTCCGCAGGCCAACGCTCTATCCACTGAGCCAAACCGGTTAGGGCTAAATAGTGCATTCTTAATTCTAACTTTTTTTTTTTTAATGTTAAGGGCAAAAATACATCCTAATTATGTGAAGGGCGTGTGTGGCCATATGCCGTAACAGGACCCTAACTGCCTTTTGAAATAATTATTTGTCAGGATGCGATTTCCCTGTCATTCTGTGTCGGCACACCTACCCGTGCTACCTTTGTCCTTTCCCAAACATCGGCCAGGTGAGCCTTGCTGTCACATGACTATTCCATTCCTTGTTTCTAACAACACCATCACCTGGGTAGTCTGCAGGTGGACACAATAACGCTGAAGTAGAATAGATCTAAGGAGTTGCTGGGAAAATCGCAAGACCTTGAGGACTCGGGAAAAGGAAAGGAAAAGAAACTTGTGCCTGGGACAGAGTATATTAAGTTGGTAGGTAGCTAGAAAGATGGATGGGTGATGGTTGACGAAGGGATGGACCCTGGAGAAAGGATGGAAGGATGGAAGGATGGCTGGGTTGGGGGATGGACGGATATTGGTTGGGTGAGTGGCACCCTCTCAGGCTTTAGTGTCCATAGAAAAATGACTGAGTAGCTTATCCTAGCACAGTGAACACCTAATTTGAACACCCAACACCTGTCCGGATCTCCACCTCATTTCCTGCCACCCATCTTCCAGCCCCTCCCCCAACTCTACCGAACCACTCTCCCTCGGGCACGGCTACTCTGCGTGCACACTGCACGGATATTTCCTCCTCGAGCTGCAGCTAGCCTGGGTCACTCCCACGCCTCCCTGAGGCCAGGCCTCTCCCTGGCTGTCCCCCCGAAGGACTGCACCTTGTTCTAGAGTTTCTCTGTCTCCTACCGGCCCGTCTCTGTGAGGTGGCGGGGGTCAGAGGAGGCGCCAGTAAATATTTGTTGGGTGAATGAGCAGGTTCGTTATGAAAAGCGCAGGGTCTGTGAGGTGGGGAGGCCGGTGGTTTTTCGGAGCCTTTTGCTGACAATCGTGTCGCCTATTAATTAATAAGTGATTTATGTTTCTCCCCCCGCCCCCCCACAAACCCAGGCAGCTTACAGATCCATCCTTCACCTAAAGCTGAAGGGTACACCAACCACCCTCTAAAAGGCTCCGAGTGTAACTTCCTTCCAAACAGAGCTGGGACCTCCCACCCCCAGTCAACAAAGAGCTTGTTGACCAGCCGCAGAGCCTCTGGGTGCCAAATATTTCCCCGAATAAAACGGATTAGGGGTTTGTGCCCCTTCCACGGGCCTCTGCCCGAGACCAGGGAGGCTCATTTCCTCCCCGCTCTCCAGCCGGGCCCAGCACGAGGAATGTTAATTCTGCAGATTGCACGCCAGGTACCAACCACCTCTGTACAGCAGGCTGGCCCGGGGGCGGGGGTGGGGGTGCCGCTGTAGGAACCACACACAACCTCTTCTGGAAAAAGCCGGCAGGTCTTGGCGATCATGCCAAAGTCTAAGTTGTGCAGGAAGCAATCGAGATGCAAATGTGCTGCGTGCTGAGGTGCAGGGGAAAGGGCGCCAGCGGCTGGTGTTTATAGAAGCACGTGCTCCAACCGGGAAGAAACGTGGGGCCAGGAGGATGGCGGTGTGGCTGGTGGAAATCCGGATTTTTTTTTTCTCCTGAATATTCTCTGTGGGCTATTTGAACCATAAAGAGAGGGAATCAGAGGCTACCGGACCGTGCAGTAGGACAACAACACTCTAAGCCTGGATGTCCCTCTCCAGTGCGTAGGATCTTGGTAAGCCGCTGGACCCCACGCCCAGAGAGTCTGTCTCCGGTATCCGCAGGAGGGCAGGATTCTGCATTTCCGACAAGCTCCCAGGTGGTGCCCATCCAAGCTGCTGGTCCATGGACCACACTTTAGAGGAAGCCCCCCTCCTCGGCACCAGCTCCTGGGAACCAGGCAGTGGGGGGCTGATAGTTGTTGGACCACTGGCTTTGGTCGCGCAGGACCTAGTTTGTAGCATTTGCTGATTACCGTGGTGTAAATGCTCCCACCGTGGCCCATTGCAGACTAGCAAAGTCACATCCGGGATGTAGGGTTGGGAAGAGATGGGCACAGCCAGCTCTCGTGAGCCAGGGTGAGCCGGCCCCGGCACACACTGGAGCCACAGCCTTTCAAGCCAGCACCCAGCCCGGCACTGAGCCACTACAGGTGGGCTTTGAAGAGGACAAAGGTGTGTACGTGCAGGCAGAGGAGGAGTTTGGAAGCCTGAGGAAACTGCTCTGAGAGTGGTAGACTCTGATTTGTCTCTTCGTGGGTCTCAATGAGATAGAGCCAGATGCGAGGGCTTGCGGAAGTCCGTTTTTTACAGAAGGAATTTCTCTGCTAGTGAGATTCTTGGGTTTAGCAAACAGATCAGGTACTGTGTGGGACAATTAGGAAAATAAGTAGCAACATGCTCTAGAATAACGAATTTCTGTGTTTTGGAGTTACACATGTACTGCATCTCCGTGGTATAACATTTAGAAAATAGAAAAATGCAAATAAAATACAACACAGACATAAAACACAAAATCACCTGAAGTCAAATCTTCCATCCCCATTTATTAGGCCCCCTTATGTGCAATTTTTACCTCAAAAATGTGTGAGCTCTATGTCTAGGTGTTAAATACATTTTCATCACTTTACCTGGGACCAGTGAGCCCACCAGTGACACACGCAGGGAGATGTCCTGTGGGGCGTGCACGCGTTCCAGCTGCTGCGTAGGCGCGTCCTGTCTCCCCGGTCCTCATTCCCGATGGGAGATCCTTGGGCTTGCTGTCGGTGCCTCAGCGCGCCTCGTCTCATTTCCACATAATGAGACGAGGCGCGCTTTTCCTCTGGGCTGCAGGATCCTGGCTCAAGGCTGTATTCCTATTTTTCATCGTCATGTAATCTTGTTTCTTCTTGAATTGTCCTTTCTTCTTCATTGCCTGATGCTGTTCTATAAACAGTGTCCCCTTGACTCGTAGAGGCCAAATTCTAGACATTTTCTACACAGTTCTTCTCTTCCTCCCTTTCTGAGGGCAGGGACACAAAGGAAAATCAAAGTTCAAAGGTTTGTAGATAAAATAATAGTCCTCTATCAGCGTTAACTTTTTTATTGATTTTAGAGACAGACAGACAGACATCGATTTGTTATTCCACTTATCTATGCATTTATTGGTTGCTTCTTGTATGTGCCCTGACCGGAGATGGAACATGCAACCTTGACATATCGGGACGATGCTCTAACAACTGATCTACCCAGCCAGGGCTCAGCGTTAATTTTTTTATTTTGCTGAGTGCACTGGGATTATGTGAGAGAATGTCCTTGTTTGTAGAAAATACACACTGAAGTATTAAGAAGAAGAAAAGCCCAGCTTGTGTGGCCCAGTGGTTGAGCGTTGACCCATGAACCAGGAAGTTAAGGTTTCGGCTCCGGTCAGGGCACATGCCAGGGTTGCCAGCTCAATCCCCAGTAGGAGGCGTGCAGGAGGCAGCCAATCAATGCTTCTCTCTCATCATTGATGTTTCCCTTCCTTCCTCTCTGAAATCAATAAAAGAAAAATATTTTTTTACAAAAAGAAGAAAAAACAGTGGCTGAAACCACAATTAGTTATTTCTCACGGTTCTTGGGTGGGCTGCATGTTTCTCTGCTGGTCTGGTCGGGCCCCTCACACGTTGGAAGCTGGTGCCAAGTTGGCGGGGCCTCGGGCTTCCTCGAGTTGCCTGAACAAGGTGGTCTCAGGCCGAGTTCCAGGAGAATGAAGGATCCTTCTCCCCACCTCCCATTGGACAGAGTAGGTCCAACGCCAGCCAGATTCACAGGTGAGACGTGGACTCCACTCCTCGTGGGAGCAGCCGCACAGAATGTGGCTGCGTGTAATCTACCACGCTGTGTGCCCCAGGACACGTGGGAGCAAAGGCGCCTTCTCGGGCCTCTGTCCGCCTCTCCCTGACGCCAGGGTCCCCTCGAACTGAGCCCGTGTCCGGAGTTGCACATGCAGGAGCCCGGGGAACAGTCCCATGAGAAGAGGGTGGGTTAGTGGACTTGTTTTCAAACGGACTGCAAAACCAATTTCTCTTTTATCGACACATATTTTTGCAGAAAATGTCGGGGTTTTCTGGTGTCCAGTTCTGTGAGTGATGACACATGCAATGGTTGTGTTACCGTCGCCACAATCGTGCCCTTTACAGTCAATCCCACCCCACTCCCTGTCCCCCACCCTCAGACCTGTTTTCTGTCCCTACGGGGTTGCTTTCTCCAGCATGTCATAGACACGGAGTCCCACGGTGCGGAGCCTGGGTTGTGGCGGCTTTCCCTTAGAGTAACGCTTCTCTGAGATGCTCCGGGCTGTCGGGAGCTGCAGTAGTTTGTTCCTTTTCATCGCTGAGCAGTTACGTCTCCCGGGTGTGGATGTGCCGGCGTGTATTACCCGTTCACCCATAGGAGGGTAATTAGGCTGTTTCCAGTTTTCCACAGCTGTGACTAGAGCTGCTATCAACACCGTGTATAGGGGTTTGTGGGAATGTGAGTGTTCATTTCTCTAGGACTATCATTGTGGGGTCCTACAGTAAGTGTACGCTAAGTTATAAGAAATGGCCACAACTGCTTCTCAGGCAGGCTGCAGCATTTTCCGTTTCCCCGGCAACTATGGGAGTTCTCAGATCCTCCCAGGCACTTGGTATTGGCTTTATTAAGTGGCTCGTGAATCCGACAGCATCCCGTCCAGCACGGGACGGGGGGGCTCCCAGCATCTGCGAGTTGAGCCATTCTAACGGGTGTGCAGTGGCATCTCATTGGGGTTTGAATTTGCATCGTCTTAGTGAACGCTGGTGTTGAGCATATTTTCACGTGCTATTTTGCCATTGAAATATTGTCTTTGGTAAAATGTCTGCTCAATTATTTTTGTACAGGGTTCCTTTTTTCTCTCATTATTGAGTTTTGAGAGTCCCTTATATGTTCTAGATACAAAGTCTTTATCAGATATGTGTTTTGCAAATATTTTCTCCCAGTCTGTGGCTTGTCTTTTTATTCTCCTATCGCTGTCTTTCACGGAGCAGAATTAAAAGGACGTCCCGTTTGTCAATATTTTCTTTCACAGGTAATGCTTTCGGTGTCATCTCTAGGACACATTTTGATGTGGACTAACCTAAGGTCAGAAAGATTTTCTCCCGTGTTTTCTTCTAGAAATTTTATAAAAGTCTTGAGTTATACATATAGGCCTACTAGAGGCCCTGTGCATGAAATTCATGCACGGGTAGGGTCCCTAGGGCTGGCTGGCGATCAGGGCCGATCCGGGCCTTCCAGTTGCAGGCTGGGGGCTTCCTTCATTCCGCGCCACCCCCTGGTGGTCAGCGCATGTCATCGTGAGCAATTGAACTCACGGTCTTCTGGTTGAACTCCCAAGGGGACACTTTGCATATTAGGCTTTTATATATGCATTTTGAGGGGTGGAGTTTTTTGGTATACAGTCTGAGATATTGAAGTTCGTTTTCTCTGCATATTGTTCTAGTTGTGTGTTTGGATATTTGTGGGCAGGATAATGGAGCCCCAGGCTCCCACCTGGGCACCAGGCCTGGGACTGCCCACCTCCATGGGCAGGGGGCTATGGGGCCAGCCCTGTCGCAGGGACAAGCTTTCCTGAACCTTGCTGTGACCATTTAACACCTTGAGCTTTTCTTGTAACCACTGAGAGTCTGGATGCTGCTCCAAGCAGGTGTGTCAACACCACCTTATTGTCAGGATGCCCTGGGTGGGACCCCTGATGGACTCCTTGCTGGCGAGAGGAGCCTGGGACGGTGCTGAGACGCCTTTCTGCGGGGCAGGAGGGGGAGCGGCCTGCAGCATCTTCAGGGCCCGGAAGTGAGAGGGCAGGGCTGTTCTAGGCCCCAGAGTGGTACGGGCCCTGTGCTCCCCCTTCTCTCTGCGGTGAGAGAGCCACGGGGGCTCTGCCTGGTCGTGTTCACTGCCATCTACTTCTGGGACTTATACCCGAGGAAATAACCACACACGTGGGCCAGGCTCTGTGCCGCAGCCGGGATTGGGATGGCAGAAAACTGGCCGCAGGCCAAGTGTCCAAGGACGATGAAATGAATTCTGGACCCGTTTTCCTAGTGGAATGTTGCAGCTACTGACGGGGTGACACAGAGGTGCATGGTGTCGGGAGAGGGCCTGGCAGACCCCGGGGGGGTTACAGGGCAGCACGCACCCACAGTGGAGGCGTTTTTGTGTTAGCTGCTTACGTAAGCAGGTGTGAATTTCGTTGTTTACCTTGAGCTTTCAGAGCCTGTTCCTCTGGAACCAGACCCTAAGCCCCACACTGTAGCGTCAGGGTTTTTGTTACTCAGACCCTGCCCTCTTTCCCACTGGACCTTTTTCTCAGGTTCACAGCCACGGACCTGGGGGAGGAATGGCCATGGCCGAAGGGCTACGGAGAAGGAGGGGCGGGACCAACAGGAGAAGCAGTGGGTCAGGCACCTGCTTGGAAGGGGGATGGTGTCAGATGTGGTGACCCCCACACACAGGCTGCCTGCCGCTGTCCAGGTGTGGGGCAGTGGGGGGGGGGGGGGGCGGCGTCCGTAGCTCCGTTCGCTGGCTCCCCACTATCACCAAGGGTGCTTGTCTACAGATGGCTCCTTAGGAATCAGTGGGTGTAAAAGTTATTTTTAGTCAGTTTCATTAAAATGAAATTTCAGGCCCAGCTGGTATGCCTCAGTGGTTGAGCATTGACCCGTGAACCAAGAGGTCACCAGTTCAATTCCTGGTCAGGGCACATGCCCAGGTTGCAGGCTCAATCTCCAGTGTGAGGTGTGCGGGAGGCAGCTGATGGATGTTTCTATGTATCCTCCTCCCTTCCTCTCTCTCTAGAATCAATAAAAACATTTCTTTAATGAAATTTTAGGCTGAAGGTATAAAACATACACCTAGAGGTGCTCTAAAAGGAGGTGGTAGCCAAGGCTCTGTCTGTTGGGGACCCCCTGGCCTCCCCACACAGACACCACAGCCCCTGCCTTATCTCTGAAATGTGAGGCCGGAGGACTAGCTTGCGAGCTGGGCCATTAAGAGGCAGCTGACCTTCCTCTGTCCAGGTGATCCCTCCAGGGCAGGGAGCAGGGCGGCTCATCTCCCATCCACCCCACACAGGGCTGGCCTGGAGAAAGTGAAACAGCTGTTCTGCACACCCTTCCTGGTGGGCACATCAGGGCTGCAAAACGCCAAAAGCGCTGGGTGGAAGGACGCGGGGATGATGTGCAAAATATTTAGCAACTCTGTGTGGCCAGCCCTGACTAACCATTAGTCACCACAATAGAGGACGGAATAGGGATTTCATTCTTTGTAAGCGAACCTATTTATAGCCACAATACCATAGATGTGGTGAGTAATGGCCATTCTTTAACACATTGCGGACCAGTAGTTTTATTGCTAACTTTACCCAGTGGCCAGATAAGTGATCGGCCACAAGCCTTAGGACAGAAAATGCGAGAATTCTCGTGATCCGTCCGCAATGTGTACAATACAAGACTGTCCATCATGCGTAGTTTACAGGCCCCTTAAGAGGTGTTCTCTGTAAGAGTCTGGATGTTCAAGATTCAACAGTCAAATAAATCTTGGCAAGTCTCTTTTTACACAAACAGGTGGTTAGGTGATTTAGCCACCTTAGTGATACAACATATTTATACTCTCACTGGAAGTGGAGCCAGCACTACATGAAAATTGGGAACCTATCAAATTCGTGAGTAATAACTATTACACCTCTTAGCAGTAAGAACTATTGTCCCCGTGCTGGTGGCGAGAATGGCACCAGGTGTTAGACCCTTGGGGTCAGACTGGACCTGGGCTCAGCAACCTCAGTACTTGAGTTCTGGCTAGGAAAGAATTCAGAGCCAAGACTCAAACTCTAAGAGAAAGTTTATTTAGAAGGTCACAGAGGTAGAAGAAGTGAATGGTAGAAGAAATGGGCTGAGGAAACAAATTATAGAAGCAAAAGGGTCCTTGGGGCTTAGGAGAGAGGAAGGCAAAGGTGATGCGCCTGGGAGGTGGGGAGGTGAGGAGGTGGGGAGTGGGAGGCGCTGGGGTGCGCTGGGGAGGGAGAGCTCTCCGGGCCCTCCATCCTAAGTACCTTTAAGGGTGGAGATTTTAGGGGAGGTCCCAGAGGCGGACCTCAGTAGAATATTCATCAGCTTTCCAGGTGTGTCCTTTAAGGTCTTGGGGTCTCAGCTGACTCCTCGGCTCAGGGGGAGGGAGTCCTTAGTCACTGCAGCTGGGCCTCTGGGCCTGGAGCGGAAGTACAACTGAGGCCTAGATGTTATCTCTGGGGAGGAAAGGTCAGGAGGTCGAAACCACACCAGCCTGCGATACTCGAGATACTCGAGATACTCGAGATACTCGAGATACTTGAGATACTCGAGATACTCGAGATACTCGAGATACTTGGGGAGGAGAGTTTACCTGGGGGCGAAATTCCTGTGTTCCCAGTTTCACCCATTACTAGGCACCCGGGGCTTTCCACCCTCGTGACCTCTGCATCTGACCCCTGCACCTGACTCATCGTCTTTGCTCTGCTCAGGTCTGTCTAACTGCCTCCCACATCATACTTGGATTTCAAACATTTTATCTTCTTTCAGATAAGAACACACACAAAAAACCCAACACCCCCCCCCCCCGTAAAAAACATATACTTTTCTTAAAGACCACTTGCATTCCTCATTTGAAATATAATCAAACTGATGAAACTCTACATTTTCACCTTAAACACCAGTTAGTAAAATAATTCCAAGCACTGTTAATATGAGCTACAACGTTAGCCCAGCTACTTTAATGACGATTTCAGATTTCCCCGGCGTGACAGCGCTACACTGAGCTGTCACACCAAGGCGAGAGAGAGAAACCATTAGCAAACACATGAGTTGGAGCCTTTGTTGTGATTTTTAAAGAATCCTACATAATAAAATGGTAATATGTAAATTACCATCACTCCGCTACGCCCACGATTGGGCCAGCAGGAGGCGCAGGGGGCGGGACTCAGGGTGGCCGGGGTAGCTGATTGGGCCAGCAGGACGCTGAGCTCGCGGCGCCAGTGGCGCCGCGAGCTCAGCGTCTGTGCCATGGCTGCCCCAGAGGCTTTCAGAAGGCCTGGGGCACCGGCGGACAGCCGGCCAGGTCCCCCGCGATCAAAGGCCAAAGCGGGGGACCTGGCCGGCTGTCTGCTCCGGCGCAAGGCCTTTCGAAAGCCTCCGCAGTAGCCGGAGGCTTTCGGAAGGCCTGGGGCACCGGCGGACAGCCAGTCCGCTGGTGCACCAGGTGCATGATTAAATCATGCACTGGGCCTCTAGTCTTTAGATAAACCATATTGATTAGAAGAAGTGGGTAGGAAAACCAATGTTTGCTTTGCACCTCCCTGCCATGAACTGCCTCACAGAGTTCCAACATTCTCGGTAAAATAGGCCACAAAGATTTTCACTGGCATGGCTGGGTGTCATCACCCAAGGACAGATGGCTGAAGAGATAGATGGATGGATGGATGGATGGATGGATGGATGGATGGATGGATAATGGATGGATGAGAGGAATGACAGGTGGAAGAGTGTGAAGGCAGAAGGTGTAGGATGAGCAAATGGAGAGATGGAAGGAAGGGTGGGAGAGAGGGAGGGAGGGAGGGAGGAGGGAAGGAAGGAAGGAAAGAAGGGAGGAAGGAAGGAAGGAAGGAAGGAAGGAAGGAAGGAAGGAAGGAAGGAAGGAAAGAAGGGAGGGAGGGAGAGAAGGAGGGAGGGAGAGAAGGAGGGAGGGAGGAAGGAGGGAAGGATGTTGGCAGGGAGGTTGGTGGTTGTGGAGTATAGCCCATTGGTGACCTGGCTGTTGGCTCTGGATGCCCACAGGGAGCTTCCTGGTGCCCTACCTCATCATGCTCATCGTGGAGGGGATGCCGCTCCTGTACCTGGAACTGGCGGTTGGACAGCGCATGCGCCAGGGCAGCATTGGCGCCTGGAGGACCATCAGCCCCTACCTGAGCGGTGTTGGTAGGTAGTGTTCTCCAGCCCTCCCCCCCTTCCCCCCCCCCCGGCCCGGGAGACCCCCTCCCTGTGTCCTGGGCAGCCATGGTGGGGGTGGGAGCAAAGGGTAAGCACAAGGCCCAAGAGAGAGCCCTTGAGTGGGTGGGCAGACGGCCCAGGAGGGACTGACTGCCACAGAACAGGAGTGAGGAAAGGAGGAGGCACAGGTGGGGAACTGAGACCACATTGCTCCTCTGGACCGCAGGTTGCTAGTCTGTAGAGAGGAAACAGCTGCACGATGGAGCTGTGCCTCAGTGTCCTCTGGGCACTGCCCCCTGCTGGCTGTGAATGGCACCTCCTCTCAGCGAGCACTGCTGTGTGCCAGGTGCTGGCCTGGAGAGCATAGGCTCATACATCAGCTCGTTTCATCTTCTTCCCACCACTGAGGGGCTGTGGGGCTGTCATCAATATCTCCGCTGGATGGAAGCTGGGCACACGCCGCCCGACGGCCTGCCTGCCCTGAGCCACCTGAGCCCCGGTCCTGGCACCCTGGGGAGATGGTTAACCTGCCTTCACACCCTCCGGCTCCTGGGCTGCCTGCCTCTGCCAGCAGGAGGAACTTTGACCAGCGATGCCCCTGCTCTGTTCTGCCAACGATCCCGCCCCAGACAGAATGCCATAGTGACATCCCAGGGGCAAGGAGGGCGTAAACTTGTACGTGACTTTCTCAGGCGCCGGAGAAGTGTGCCCAGTGCCCTCACAAATCATCTTCAAACCCGAACTGCCTCCCCATCGTGCGTGGCTGTTAATGTTTAGCACGGAGGTGTGTGGTTTGACAGTCCGCCCGAGAGAGCAATCCCAGAGGGCTTCTCCGAGGCATCATCGCCTGTGTACTAGAAAAGAGGCCAGATGTTCGTGCCAAACGGGGGGCTGGTGAATGTTTAACCACCAGCTCTCCGGGTGGGGTGCGGGAAGGCCTGCTGCGTAGCGTTTGCTGACACCGTGGTGTGAATACAACACCACGGCCAGTTTCAGACTCCTAATGAGATGTCCCGGAGCGAGGGGTTGGGCAGAGACGCACACGGGGTGGGCGCCTGCAGACACCGCTGGTTGTCAGCCACCCCTCTGCTCTGCTCTCCCCTCACTCCCACTCCCACCCCGGGACCCCTGCAGACCTGACGGTGCGGGACAGCCTCCCTCCTGTCCCGTGCACCTGACACACCTCCTCACACCCCTGCTCCCTGCCACCCCAGGGCAGGGATCGGCCCAGGTGACCTGACTCAGGTGAGCCAGGAGGGGGCAACCACCATGCCTGCCTCTTCCCAGCCCGGGTCTCAGGCGAGCTCTTTCCCTTCTGTGAGGGGATAATGACGCCCACGGCACATACTGTTCTTAGCACAGCAGCTGGCACTCGGGGCTCCAAGAAATGACACACCTCCTGTCCCAGGAGCCGGGAGAGAGAAGAGGGAAGAGGCTAACCCTTAGCAGTGCTCGCAGGGCCCTGGTCACGGGGAGCCCCACACACCTGCTGCGGAGGTTCTGCCAGCCCAGGGCTGTCACTGCAGGGGTGTCCTGGGCGCACGTGTGTGTGTGTGGGGGGGGGTGGGTGGGTAGGGGGGCCAGGGCTGTGGGTCAGGCGGGCGGGGACGGCCCCTCAGCGCCCTCTGCTTCCGACAGGCGTCGCCAGCGTGGTGGTGTCCTTCTTCCTGTCCATGTACTACAACGTTATCAACGCCTGGGCCTTCTGGTACCTCTTCCACTCCTTCCAGGTGAGGGGGCGGGGCCAGAGTGCAGGGCGGGGCGGGGCCAGGGCGCGGGGCGGGGGGCGGGGCCAGGGAGGGACAGGCGGCCACCGGGACAAGTGGGAGGTTGCGGGTCAGAGTTCTTTTCTTTTTTTTTTTTTTCTTTTTTTAAAAAATATATTTTTATTGATTTCAGAGAGGAAGGGAGAGGGATAGAGAGATAGAAACATCAATGATGAGAGAGAATCATTGATTGGCTGCCTCCTGCACGCCCCCTACTGGGGGGATCGAGTCTGCAATCCCAGCATGTGCCCTTGGCCGGAATCGAACCTGGGACCCTTTAGTCCACAGGCCGACGCTCTATCCATGGAGCCAAACCAGCAAGGGCTCTTTTCTTTTCTTTTTTTTTAAATATATTTTTTATTGATTTCAGAGAGGAAGGGAGAGGGGAGAGAGAGAGGTAGCAGCATCAATGATGAGAGAGAATCATTGATCAGCTGCCTCCTGCACGCTCCCTACTGGGGATCGAGCTTGAAACCCCGGCATGTGCCCTGATAGGAATCGATCGGTGACCTCCTGGTTCATAGGTTGATGCTCAACCACTGAGCCGTGCCAGCCGGGCTGCGGGGCAGAGTTCTGTTGTCGTAGGGGGTCTGGCCCTTGTCGGTTTGTGTACTCAGTCTCTCTGACCCACAGTAGAGTCAGGTGATCCTCAAAAAACACCATTAGGACTGTAAGGCACCCCCTCGTGCACCCCCTTCCTGCCTCCCCCTCCTCCCTACCTCGCCCTCCACAAATCCTCTGACTCCCTGGCTGTCTTTGGGGCTCCCACCGCCTGCCCTTAGGGACCAGCTCCCTTCTCCTCCAAGAGCCCCGTGTGAGGGCCACCTCCCGCCCTCCCCCCTGGCCTTCGCCTCAGCCCTCACCTCTCTGTGTGATGCTGTGTTGACCCCAGGACCCCCTGCCGTGGTCCGTCTGCCCCCTGAACGCCAACCACACGGGCTTCGACGCGGAGTGTGAGCAGGCCTCCTCCACCAAGTACTTCTGGTACCGGAAGACCCTCAACATCTCGCCATCCATCCAGGACAGCGGCAGCCTGCAGTGGGAGCCCGCGCTCTGCCTCCTCCTGGCCTGGCTCGTGGTCTACCTGTGCATCCTGCGGGGCACCGAGTCCACCGGCAAGGTGGGGCAAGGCGGGGGCGGGTATAGAGGGAAGGAGTCGGGGGGGCCCAGGCTGTCTCCTGCCGGCGAGGGGCAGAGCTGGCTGGGGGAGGCGGGCGGTGCACTGGCACAAACCACCTGCCAGGTAACTATAAAGGTGGTCAGAGGTGCAGCCCTCAATCTCAAAACCAGGCCTTTCCGTCCCCTAAAAAGACGGGCATTTCTGGCCAGCCAGCCCACGGCCACCCTGCCCAGTAGCACCAAGCAACCAGACAGGGAGTTTTTCCTCCTTTAAAACCTTCGATGGTTCAAGATTTCCCGGAGACACCTGCCCTGCTTTCAGGCCTCGCTGCCCACGGACACCGCCTAAGAGCTTTTGCCCCTCCACCATCTCAGTCCCCTCCCCCCCACTCCCCCCCTCCCCCAGAAGGTTCTGGTGATCAGCGAGGGGCAGCCTGAGCGCTGGGTTTTGAAATGCACACAGTTCATGTGATGGATATGTTTGAGGGCGGCCCCAATCCTTCCCGGAACGAGGTCAGGTTGAAGGGACGTGGAGGGCCGGGCCTCCGCTCCGGGTTCCTCTTCTCTGTGGAACCAGGGATTTCCTGGCGCTTACGGGCCTGGCGACCACGTCCCACCACCCGTCTCCCAGCCCAGATGCAGGACCTGACCGAGACCCCATGCCTTTCCCGCTGTCCGCAGGCTGAGGCCGGACAGAGTGGTGTTTCCTGGGACAGCGGGCCTGCTGTAGGCAAACAGGGCCCTCTGGCCACATCCCCCCCCCCCCCGCCCCCTCCCCAGGCTGACTCTGCCCTCTGGTGCCCGCAGGTGGTATATTTCACCGCGTCGCTGCCCTACTGCGTGCTCATCATCTACCTGATCAGGGGCCTCACGCTCCACGGGGCCACCAACGGCCTGCTGTACATGTTCACCCCCAAGGTACGAGCCGGAGGGACGGGGCTTGAGGTGCCCCATCTTCCTGCCCCTTCCAGAGGGCTGAGAGGGCAAGACGGAGGGTGGGTGAACTCAGGAGGCTGATGGGAGCCCCCAGGCCGTGGGCGGGGATGGAGAACCTGCGGGTGCTGAGTCGCCCTCAGCCAGGCAGTCCCCAAGCCCTGTGACTCCTGGGACATTGCATCTTCTGTCCACTCCCATCCTGGTCCTCAATGCCCCCCAGCAAGCACTGCCCCACATCTGGCCTCCTGGCCCCAGTCTCACCCCAGCCTCGCCTTCCAGCCTGTGGGCTAAGTTATCTGCCGTGAGCATCATCTTGGTTTCCCTTCGGGGGTTTCGGGGTCCCTCCCCAGGCTCCCCACAGCCACTCGTCGTCACGGTTGCCTTGGGGGCAGGACAGATTCTTCGTTTATCAAATCGGGCCCCTGGAAACAAATGGCTGTGGTAGCAGCACCCCCAAGAGCTCCCCCCGCCCCACCGCCACATTACCGGGATTCAACCCAGACCTCAGCCTCACCACCAGGCCCCACCACCTCCATCTTGGGAGGCCCAGGCCCGTACAGTGCCCGGCTCATGCATCAGCAGCCCGGTTCCTTTTTAAGTGATTCACCCTACACTTTCCACTGCACACCTCCCCTGGGGAAGGAGCTATGGGGACACAGCAGGAGGGATGTTTCATCTGCTAAGGAGTGGGCAGGGCACCGGCCTGAGCCAGGAAAGCCGGTCTCCAGCCCCAGGCCCAGCTGTGCCAGGCAGGGTCCTCCAGGGCCTCCTTCCCTCCCCTGCCCAAGAAGTTGGGACCCCCCTACCTCACCCCCCACCTCCACCCCTCGGCTCACAGCCCTGTTCCCACTGGCTTCCAGCTGGAGCAGCTGGCCAACCCCAAGGCCTGGATCAACGCAGCCACCCAGATCTTCTTCTCGCTCGGCTTGGGGTTCGGCAGCCTGATCGCCTTCGCCAGCTACAACGAGCCCTCCAACAACTGCCAGAAGCATGCTATCATCGTGTCCCTCATCAACAGCTCCACCTCCATATTCGCCAGCGTTGTGACCTTCTCCATCTACGGCTTCAAGGCCACCTTCAACTACGAGAGCTGCTTGAACAAGTAAGCAGGGCCGCCCGGGGAGCCAGGCCGCAAGGGGAGGCGAGTCTCCAAAGCTCGAGCTGAAGGGGCACTGGGAAGAGGCAGGTGCCAGGCATCAAGGTGTAGAGAGCTCCTAGGAAGGCACATGGGCATTTCTTTAATTATTGTCAGCTGAATCCAGTGGCATTGGCAGAGCCACGTCCTGGAAACACACCTTGCCAGAGGCAGGTGTGTTGTCAGCCTGACCTTCAGCCTAGGCACCAGCGAGTGGGTTTCGTTATCTAAATCCAGCCAAGCACCAGGAATGAATACGACCCAAGAATGCACATAATCTCCTTTGTCTTGACTTTTAGTAAAACTTCCTGGGTTTTGCTGTATAAAATAAACACGCCGTATTGGCTCTGGGTCCCTTTCCCTCCATCAGAGGACAGTGGTCCCACCCGGCCCCAGTTTTTTCCTTCCATCTCTGTGGTGTCTGTCTCTTTCTTTCATTTTCTCAATCTCCAGCACCCCCTACTCAGGAACCAGACCGTCTCCAGCTGTGCTGGACGCGGAAAAGAGAGAAATATTTACACCAAAGGGTGTGGGGCACCCGCCTTGCAGTCCTTGATCCAGGGTTGAATGCAGGCTCCGCCCACCACCAGCCCAGCTGGAGGCCTGTGGCAGTCAGCGTGTGCCGGAGGGAGGGGCACCATGCACTCAGAGCCCTCAGCGCGCAGGGCATCCACACACAGCCTTCATTTCTTCGGCCCGTCTCCCCCAGAAGCAGCCGAGAGCTCCCTGGCTGAGCCGTGGAGATTCCAGAAGCTGCTCTCTGTGATCTTTCCCAAATTCGAGAAACACTCGCAGGCACGCTGTCCGGCAGTGGGTCACTAGCCGCGAGGGGCTCCTGACAACATTAAATGTCAATTTAACGCTTCCTTAAACTTAGATTTTGAAGTAAATCAGTTCCTCGGGGCCGCCTGTGGCTCCTGGGGACCACAGTAGATGGCAGGGACCTGGGACATCTCCCATCACAGACGTTCTGCCGGCCAGAGCCGGACAGTGGTCACAGAGCCCGCTGTGCGGCTGGTTCCTCTTGTCACCACTGTTCCTAAGCGAGGCTTCTTCAGAGCCACTCTAAATACTTTACCCTTTAAAAGGTCAGCAATTGCCCGGCCGGCATGGCTCAGTGGTTGAGCGTCCACCTATGAACCAGGAGGTCAGGGTTCGATTCCCAAATTGTGGGCTCGATCCCCATTGTGGGGCGTGCAGGGGGCAGCTGATCAATGATTTTTCTCTCACCATCTCTCTCCCTCTCCCTTCCTCTCTGAAATCAATACAAATATATTTTTAAAAATAAATAAAAGGTTGGCAATCAACAGATTCCGCTGGTGAGGACCTCACCTAATCAGAGAAGAGGAGGCGGTGGGGGGGTGGGGGGCCGGGAACAGTGTGAGCCCAGCAGGCGGGGGCAGCGGCCTTCCCGATCGCGGGGGTCAGTCTCATGCTCTGTCCGCAGGGTGATTCTGCTGCTGACCAATTCTTTCGACCTGGAAGATGGCTTCTTGACAGCCAGCAACCTGGAGCAGGTGAAGGGCTACCTGGCATCGACCTACCCCGGCCAATACAGCAAGGTGTTCCCGCTGATTAAGAACTGCAGCTTGGAGGCAGAGCTGGACACGGTAAGGCCCTGGCAGGAGTTCTCCTCCCTCCTCCTCTTCCAGGAGAAGGGAGAACGGACCCCCCCCTTCCCCGGCTGCTGCCCGGGGACACTGGTCCCTTTGGGCCCTCCCTGCCCCTTTTTCCTTTTCCTTTTCAATGTTAAAAAGGCAGAAAGGACAAAGAACCATAGAACCGGCACCCATGTGTCTAGCAGCCTGGAAGAACAATTGTAAACCTTTGTCATTTGGGGCTCAGATGAGGGGGGCTGGTCTGCAGGTGGGAGAGCCAGCTCCGAGGCCCCCCACCGCTTAGCGTCGGGTGTGTCCGAGGAGCTGTGCGACCCTCGGCGTGTGACTGGGGTCTTGTCCCCGGGGGCAGGCCGTCCAGGGCACCGGCCTGGCTTTCATCGTCTACACCGAGGCCATAAAGAACATGGAGGTGTCCCAGCTGTGGTCGGTGCTGTACTTCTTCATGCTGCTCATGCTGGGGATCGGGAGCATGCTGGGCAACACGGCCGCCATCCTCACGCCGCTGACCGACAGCAAGGCCATCTCCCGCCACCTGCCCAAGGAGGCCATCTCGGGTGAGCGGCGGGCGGGGAGGAGGCGGGACTCAGGGAGGGCAGACGGCGGGGACCAGCAGGTGGATGGGCTCCTCGGGGGCCGTGTGCCTGTTGAGGTGGCCACGGGGCTGCAGCAACCTCCCAGGAGTCCTGCCTTCACCGTCTCCTACCCCTGGGCAGGCGGCATGTGTCAGTCACCCCATGCGTCTGGCTCTCCACCCCAGGGGGATGGGAAGTGGCCACCCCGACTTTGGGAAAAGGCCAAGCTCCCCAACCTGGCACCCAGAGCTCTCAGGCCAGGAGAGACGCTGCTTTTGTCCTTGTTTAATGGAGGCATAACCGCTGGGGCGTGTACATTCCTTAAGCACAAACGCAATGAACTTGATATATGTATCCATCCACCCAAGTAACCACCACCGACCGAGGCCAAGTCCCCTCTGGTCTCACTGCCACCGTTTTATGTTTGTTCCCCCTTTGTTGGGCTCCATGTACATGAAATCACACGTGTGTGCTCTGTGTGTGCGGTCTACACCCAAACTCTAGGAGACCCACCCACACTGTCCCTCTCCTGCCTGGGTGATAAGCCATTGTAAGAGCAGACACCCCATCTCTCTACCATTCTGCCCTTGGCGGACAGCAGGGTTTTAAGGAAAGAACCTGCTCTTCCAGTCACTCTGCCTCCCCTGTGCACCCACCCCTGCCCTTGACGACACCGTCCACAACATCCCTCCTCCCAGCCCAGGTCTGTGAAGTCCTGCCCACCCTTGGTCAGCGCCCCCCGCACTGAGCGTGCTGTTAGCTGCTGGCCACATGAACCCCCTCTCCTGTGTGACCCCTCAGGCTGGGGCTCGGTGGCTGGTGGGATGTGGGGTAGCAGTGGAATGGCAAGTGGGAGCTTTAGGTCCAATACTTCGTGGGGTGTCCAAGAGAGGCGGCCGAAGGAGTCCCGGACCAGAACCCAGATTCTGGAGGCAGAGGGGCCTTGGCTTCCTCAGCCGTACATGGGGGCTCCTGATACCTGCCTCCGAAGCTCAACTGCTCAATGCCTGGCAAGTGCCTGGGCCGTGGTGGGAGCTGTGTAAACGCTCGGTTCTTCCCTTCTCCCCACACCCCTCTGGTCAGACAGGACTCCTCTCTAGGAAGTCCCCAGAGGGTCGCCCCGCAGCTCACATCTCCAGCCCCAGTTCACAGCCTGGGCGAGGTCCCCTGGGGATGCCACATCCTCTTTTCCATTGAGTTGGTGCCCCCTGCAGGACGGCTCTGTGAATTACCATCGATGCTGCCCACTGACGCTCCTTGGGCCACCTTCCCCCCACCCCCACCCCCAAACACACACACACATTCAGAGAGACCAACCCGCGTGGCTGAGCCCATCAGCCAGAGTCCCCGGGCGCCCAGGCCCTGCTGGAGCAGGTGCGGGTGCAGGCAGGTGAGCCGTGTCTTGGCGCAGGTCTGGTGTGCCTCATCAACTGCGCTGTGGGCCTGGTGTTCACCTTGGAGGCCGGCAACTACTGGTTCGACATCTTCAACGACTACGCGGCCACGCTGTCCCTGCTGCTCATCGTGCTGGTGGAGACGGTGGCCGTGTGCTACGTGTACGGGCTGAGGAGGTGAGACACCCCCCCCCCCCCCCACTGCTGGGCACGCTCACCCCCAGGAAACAGTCCTCTCTCAGCGGCATGAGGCGCTCTCCTTTAAGCTCGGCACCTTCCAGGGCTCTCATCGTCCCCCAGATCTCGGCTAATCCTCTGCCTCACGTCCCCTCAGCTGGCCTTCAGCCCTCATCTTCCCGATTTCCTGTGCTTCTACTTTCTATTACAGGACATTGGCCCCTTGGCCCTGCTGAACCCCAAGGGCTCCCGGGGCTCCGGGCACTGGCTGTTCTGACCCTTGGCCGACACCAGCATTTTTAAAAATATATATTTTTATTGATTTCAGAGAGGAAGGGAGAGGGAGAGATAGAAACATCAATGATGAGAGAGAATCACTGATCGGCTGCCTCCTGCATGCCCCCTACTGGGGATGGAGCCCGCAACCCGGGCATGTGCCCTTGACTGGACTCGAACCCGGGATCTTTCAGTCCGCAGGCTGACGCTCTATCCACTGAGCCAAACCAGCTAAGGCGGAAACCAGCATTTTTCAAGCTCGCTGACCAAAGTCCAGTTGATAACTCAGACCTTGAAGTCTGGCAGATTTGGGATGTATGGTTCTCAGCCCTGGCACAGCGCGGCCCTGGT
This sequence comes from Cnephaeus nilssonii, assembly GCF_951640355.1. Classification (NCBI taxonomy): domain Eukaryota; kingdom Metazoa; phylum Chordata; class Mammalia; order Chiroptera; family Vespertilionidae; genus Cnephaeus; species Cnephaeus nilssonii. The sequence continues at coordinate 9,900,611 of NC_137088.1, read as the reverse complement.
GCTGGGATGTGTGGCCGGGCTGAGAACCACGGGTCTAGAGCAGTTTTCAGACCTGGGCGTGCACCTAGCCCCTGGGGACCCCCCACCCCCGTCCTCATCCCCAGGGTGCTGATTAGGTGGGTCCAGGTGGGGCTCTAGCTGCAGGTGAGTCTGGTCCCAGAGCGGCAGCATCAGGGAGCTTGTGAGAATGCAGGGTCTCGCTCTAGCTGGTTTGGCTCAGTGGATAGAGCGTCGGCCTGTGGACTGAAGGGTCCCAGGTTTGATTCCGGTCAAAGGCACATGCCTGGTTGTGGGCTAGGTCCCTGGTAGGGGGTTGCGGGAGGCAGCCGATCAATGACTCTCATCATTGATGATTCTATCTCTCTCTCTCCCTTTCTCTCTGAAAGCAATAAAAATGTATTTTTTTAACAAAAAGAATGCAGGGTCTCAGGCCCCCAAACCCCTGAACCAGATCCATATTTTGGCACATCCAGGGGGTCGAGGCCCATTACGTTCTGGGAACTGCTGCTCGAATGAGAGCCTGCTCAGAGGGGCTGTACCACGTTGTCCCCACCCCAGTCTTCTATCATCTTCCCAGCTGATCTGGAGGCGGGTCAGGGGACCAGCTGGGACAGTCCAGGAGCCAGGCCCCGGTGCCGAGTGTCCCACTGTGCTCTTGGAAGCCATTCTGAGGGATTTTCGCGATCAAATTAGTCCAGGACATAAATTAAAGCCAGATTTCTTTGCCGTAGGATTTCTCAGACCCTTGAAGACAATTATGAATCTCAAAGAGGGGGTTGTAATTTGTAGTATTTCCAAACCTTTGTGGTCAAGGAATGCCTTTTTATCGGCCTGTACTCCTCCCCCACAGCTAGTAACATTGTGAGGACTTTAGTGTTAGAATCACCCCATTTTCCCAGGAAAGGTTTCCTGGGACGTTGGGGCTTTTTTGGTGCTAAACCCAGGGAAGTCCTGGGTAAACTGGGACAAATTGGTCATCTAGGAAATGCCCAGAGGAACAGAACCGAGGGCCCACTGGAGGCGCTGGAGAGGGGTACAAGTCCATCCAAAGCGGGTGTTGGTAAATGGCCGGAAGGAGGGAGAAACCAAAGGTGCCCTGGGGATTTCGTAAGCAGCCAGTTCTGGGAATGACCAGCAGAGGGCAGTCTTTCCGCTTGCACGGGGCGGGGGGGACTGCGCCATCTAGTGGCCACTTTGCAATAGTGCCATGCGGCCTTTCTGCAGCTCTTCCCACGTTTCTCTGTCCAAGAAAGTGGAGGGCAGGGGAGGTAACGGGACAAGAGAACCCAACACTTTCTGCCATGTGTGGGCTTGAAAATCCCAGTGTTCACATTATGCACATGAGTCTTCGTGGCCTAGAGCCTAAGGTCTGGCTAGGTCAGCAGCCACACACGGGCTGGTAGAAGCTCATGGGACAGGCCAGGGGTGGAAGCGAGGCCGTGGCTGTGGTTGCACCTGGTGACAGTCTCACTCCGCCCCAACCCCGCCCCTCCTTCAAGGCTGCCTCTCCCGTCGTGGGGAGCGGTTTTAAAGCCCTTGGACTAGGTCTGCCCCAACCTGGAGCCCCCCCCCAACAAGTCGCAGGTGCCTTCCCCTGTGAAATGAGGAGATGGCTGCGTCAGCATTTCCCAAAGTGCCGAAGATCCTTTTCGTACTTACTTGTGTGCATATTAAAAATACACGATTAGCCTGTCAAACCCACAAAAGAATGGATGCTGTTATGCTATTGCTAAACTTAGGCAAAAGAGTCCATTTAAAGGAAAGGAAAGAAAGTCTGCAGACACGATTGAACACAGTGGTGGTCTTCGGGCAACTACACCTGGGCGGCTCCAACCGCCGGGCCATGACCCTTTAGTCCCAAGTCTGGCTCTCTGTCCGCCCCAGAAAACCTGCTGTGGTTTCAGGGGACAAAAGAGATTCCCCTCTGGGGTGTTTGTAATGGGGAGTAGAGTTGCTGGCAGACCCCAAGCCAGGAGGGGTGGGACAGAGCTGCCCTGGGGGTCCCCTGGCATTGAGGCTGGCTGGACCCATGTCCCAGGCTCTGTTCCCACCGTGGCTGGGAGCTGCCCTCTGGTCTACGCCAGCCTCCATCTGAAGGTCAGCACCAGAAAGATGTCTCCTGACGTCCACTTCTCTGTGGGTGATCGCTTTGCACCCCGCTCTGTGTCAGCCTCAGCCCTTCTCCCCATCCCACCCCCAGAAGGAGTCAGGGAGGGAGGTCCCATGTTTGTGTTCAAATCTCAGTGGAGCCGGAACAGAATCTCCCTAAGCGAACAGGGATGTGCAAGCTGGGCTCCCCCTTGCTCCAACAGCGTGGCTAATCCAGACTTTCTCTCCCGTTTTCCAAGCAGATTTGAAAGTGACCTTCAGGCCATGACTGGCCGCACTCTGAGCTGGTACTGGAAGATCATGTGGGCTGGCGTGAGCCCGCTGCTCATCATCAGCCTCCTGCTCTTCTACCTGAGCGACTACATCCTCACGGGGACCCTGCAGTACCAAGCCTGGGACGCCTCCCAGGTACCTGCCCTGCTGGGGCCCCAAGCTGCCTCGAGAGCACAGGCCTTAGTTTTCTGAAACCCAGGATTTCCTGCCTTGGAGTGGGCAGGTCGTTGGCCACAACAGGGCAACATCACGCAGGTACTTCAAAGCTCAGCACACAGCCGCACCGGCCCCACTTCAAGTGCTCAGCAACCACTTGTGTCTGGTATCCGGACAGGGCTCATTTCTATCAGCCCAGAAAGTTCTACTGGACTGTGCTGGGCTAAGGGCCAACCCCCACATCCAGCTGCCCTGCCCGGCGTCTCAAACATAACCACATGCTGTTACTCTTTTTCTTTTAAATATATATTTTTATTGATTTCAGAGAGGAAGGGAGAGGGAGAGAGAGAGAGAGAAATATCCATGATGAGAGAGAATCATTGATTGGCTGCCTCCTGCGTGCCCCACACTGGGGATCAACTCTGCAACCCACGGATGCTAACACTGAGTCACACCAGCCAATCGACGATTAGTCTTTAGGGGTTACTCTTTAGCAAAAGCTCCAAACAATGGCTATGCAGGCACTGAAGTACAGGGAAGAGAAAGAGGAAGAGGGGAGTTAGTCTCCCCAGCACCCTTGTTAGTGAGCCAGCGGGGCGAGCGGGAGGGCGGGGCGAGCGGGAGGGCGGGGCGAGCGGGAGGGCGGGGCGAGCGGGAGGGCGGGGCGAGCGGGAGGGCGGGGCGAGCGGGAGGGCGGGGCGAGCGGGAGGGCGGGGCGAGCGGGAGGGCGGGGCGAGCGGGAGGGCGGGGCGAGCGGGAGGGCGGGGCGAGCGGGAGGGCGGGGCGAGCGGGAGGGCGGGGCGAGCGGGAGGGCGGGGCGAGCGGGAGGGCGGGGCGAGCGGGAGGGCGGGGCGAGCGGGAGGGCGGGGCGAGCGGGAGGGCGGGGCGAGCGGGAGGGCGGGGCGAGCGGGAGGGCGGGGCGAGCGGGAGGGCGGGGCGAGCGGGAGGGCGGGGCGAGCGGGAGGGCGGGGCGAGCGGGAGGGCCTCGTGCTCGGGAAGGGTTCCACGTGGGCAGGTTCTTGCAGCTGAGCTCTGCTTCTCCCTTCAGGGCCAGCTTGTGACCAAGGACTACCCCGCGTACGCGCTGGCCGTCATCGGGCTGCTCGTGGCCTCCTCCACCATGTGCATCCCGCTGGTGGCCCTGGGGACTTTCGTCTTGCGCCGCCTCAGGCGGGGAGACCCAGCGCCCGTGGCCTGAGAGCCGGCGCCCGAGGCCGCCGCCCACTTTCACGCTATTAGTTCCAGGTGGAGGCCGCTTTGCAAGTATTTACTCCGGAAGCACCGAGCGCGTCGCCTTCCGGCGCCTAGAAAGAGCTAGAAGGTGTGGAGGAGGAAGACCCCCTCGGGCACCGAGCGCCCCTCTGCCCCAAGGTCGCAGCTGTCTCCCTGTCGCCAGAGGGGCAGGTGGTCAGGGCCGGTCTCGAGGCCAGCGGCCTCCTTGGTTCTCGGAAAGGCCTAGAATTATTAGCGCACACTGTGAGCTGACTTTTGACTACCATTTTTATGGAATAAAATGTAAGCCTTTTTTTTTTTTTCTAACGAGATTCCAAAATAGTAGAGGGCCATCGTTTGAAAACGGGCTCTTTTAAGTGGCGGGGAGGACACACCTGCGTGTCCCGTGCAGCCCGAGTCCTCTCTGCAGAGCGAGGATGCAGCCGCCGCGTTCGCCTTCGCCAGCGGGGTGAGTGGCCGGACAGGAGGCCTTTATCCGGGACCCCCGAGCGGGGATGGCGGGGGGGTGGGGGTGGGAAGAGCACTTTCCTCTCATTGGAAGCCTCTTACGGTAGGTCCAGGCCTGTCCTCGCCACAGAAACTGCCCCATCCACAGTTTGCAACCCCAGGCCGCCTTGGGCGTGGTCATGTGCGGGGTCCACGGCGAGGGGGCGAGGGCTGACGTTCCCATCGGCTTCCTGTTCACTTGGGGCCTGGGGGGCAACTCTTTGAAGGCCAGGAACACTGCTTACGGTCCACTTTAAATTATTTATCTGTACATACGTTTTCTAAAGTGTATATACCTCCAGTAGAGCGTCTTGTAAGCGAAACCACTGTATTTATGATAGAGCTTTCGTCCACCACGGTTCTTGTCTCCTGTCGTGTTTTGTTACTGTAAGGTTCTCCCTCACCTGAGAGGGTCCCTTCCTGCTGCTGCGTCCTGCGCGTCCCTGAGACCCTGGGGCTCAGGGTAGTGCCTGGGTCGATTTGTGCAGACACCTTTGCAGACACGGAAGCGCTCACGTGGGACACCAGGTGGAGATGTTTGTTTGTTTCTTAATTAGTTTCATGCCACTCACTCTCCTGGGGCCTTAGGACGGCGGCCCGCTTGCTTCTCAGTACTCCCTGCCTCGCCCGTTGGCCGGTTATAAAAAGATCTCTTGCCTTTAAAAATGGAGGAACCAGCATTTATGTACCCCACATAGTCCTCTGATTTCTCATCAGAGGGTTTTTAGTGTTGAGAAACCTCGGATATCGGGTGTGAAGGGTGAGCGCACTCGATGGTGAATACACAGCTCAGGGTCCGGCCCTCACAGCTCAGCCCCTCCCGCAGCCCCGGGTCCTCTGTCTGACAGTAAACACAGGCCGCCCTTCCCGGGGTCAGGCACCATCAGGGGGTTTCAGCCCCAAATCGGTCCCCAGGAGCGTGGAGACCGATGTCCTAGGGCAGTGGTCGGCAAACTCATTAGTCAACAGAGCCAAATATCAACAGTACAGCGATTGAAATTTCTTTTGAGAGCCACATTTTTTAAACTTATTCTAACGCCACTTCTTCAAAATAGACTCGCCCAGGCCGTGGTATTTTGTGGAAGAGCCACACTCAAGGGGCCAAAGAGCCTCATGTGGCTCCCGAGCCGCAGTTTGCCGACCACGGTCCTAGTAGACCACATTATTCACAGTAACTGTATTTCAGTGGTCTCCACCTGGCTGCCTATTTGAACCACCTGGAAGCAAAACCAGCCAAACCTGAGAACCAGCACCCATTTACGAAAGAAGGAACCCTAGCCGGTTTGGCTCAGTGGATAGAGCATCGGCCTGCGAACTGAAAGGTCCCAGGTTCGAGTCTGGTCAAGGGCACGTGCCCGGGTTGTGGGCTCGATCCTTAGTGGGGGAACTTGGAGGAGGCAGCCAATCCATGATTCTCTCTCATCATGGATGTTTCTTCTATCTCTCTCTTCCTCTCTGAAATCAATTTTAAAAATATATTTTTGAAAAAAGAAAGACGGAAAATGGCCCTGACGCCTGCGTAGGTTGTGGTCGGCGCAAAAAAAAAAAAGAAAAAAAAAAGTTGTGTTTTTTTTTTTTTTTTAAAAGAGCCCAGCCGGTGTGGTTCAGTTGGTTGAGCATCGTCCCATGTACCAGGAGGTTGCCAATTTGATTTCCAGTCAGGGTATATTGCCCAGTGATAAAATCAAATCGGAAGCGGAAATCCAGGATTACAGGCTTTATTAGGGGAAAGAGACCTGTCTCGAAAGGGGAGAACAGCAACACGTGCAGAGGTGAACACGCCTTCTGAGGGGAGGAATGGGAAGGAATGGGGGCTTAGTGTACTCGGCACGCGCTGATTGGTGGCTTAATGTATGGTCATATAGGGACAAGGGCTTAGGGTATTTGGCAGGTGTTGATTGGTGGTTCAATGTATAGTCCATATAAGGTGCCTGGTTAGGCAATCAGGTATGTCCAGGCCACAGGTTACCTCGTACTCCACCCACCAGTTGGGGGAAGGGAGGATCTATCATTCCAGGCTTTTGGAAATAGTAAAAAATTGAGAGTCCAGGCAAGGTCAGGGGGCAAAGGTCCGTCTTCGATAGCTACTTCCTGCTGAGAGGGGGCGTCGTCAGGGACATCTACCCGGGGTCTCAAGGATTCTGGTGACAGAGGTGTCTCTAGGTTCTGAATTCAAGGCCAGATAGATCTCTCCCACCTTCTGGCTGGCGAACGCCTGCATTCTGTTCTGCAAAAAACTGAGCTGCTTCCGGAGTAAAAATTCGGAGGGTCCCTTGCCAGGTAAGATCTACTGAGTGTGAATCTTCTGGGGAAGCAGATCATGGTCGCCACCAGGACCTGTCCTCCAGGATGCACTGCAGGAAATAGTAGAATTTAGCCTGTGAGGAATGATGGGTCATCAGGTCCTGGATGGTGCCGCTGAGTCTTCTTCGGGGATGGTGGGAGACATTTGGTGAGCCTGAGAGGAAGGTCGTCCTGTGGGGGTAGAAGTGTAGGAAGGTCGTGTTTTGTGTAGAGGTTTGTATGGCTTAATGCAGGCGTCCTCAAACTACGGCCCGCGGGCCACATGCGGGTGTTTTTGCCGTTTTGTTTTTTGACTTCAAATTAAGATATGTGCAGTGTGCATAGGAATTTGTTAATAGTTTTTTTTTTTAAACTATAGTCCGGCCCTCCAACGGTGTGAGGGACAGTGAACTGGCCCCCTGTTTAAAAAGTTTGAGGACCCCTGGCTTAATGTGGAGAGGTGATACCAGTGGTGGATTCCTTGTACCTTCGCCGCAGTAGGGGTAGACAGCATGACTGGGAAAGGCCCCTCCCATCTGGGTGTTAAGGATGCCTTTCCTTTTTCCTTGACATAGACCCAGTCCCCAGGGAGGATTGAGAGGTGAGACCCAGTCCCCAGGGAGGACTGACAGGTGAGACCCAGTCCCCAGGGAGGACTGAGAGATGAGTAGAAGTTGTAGGAAAGGGACGGGGGAGAAGATTATCAGCGTGTTGTTGAGCAGGGAAGTAGTCTCCCGGGAAAGGGGAATTGTCCTCCGGGGTTTGGAGGATGAAAGGCCGCCCATACATGATCTCGAAGGGGCTTAGAAGTAGTGGTTGTGGTGGCATGGCCCTCAGTCTCATTAGTGCCCGGGGGAGTAGTTCAGTCCTAGGCATATGGAGCTCTAAGGATAGCTTGGTTAGATGTGTTTTTAAGAGATGATTGGCCTTTTCTACTTTACCTGAAGACTGAGGGTGGTAGGGGATGTGGAGGTCCCATTTGATGTTTAGCGTTTGAGAGACCAGCTGCGTTATCTGAGAGACGAAAGCGGGGCCGTTATCGGATTGAAGAGACATCGGAAAGCCAACGCGGGGAATGATGTCGTGGGTGAGAGATAGATGAGAGTACAGGTTCCTGTCCAGCTGATGGGGAGACAGATGTATGTGTTTTCCCCTGATCCTGGAGACAAGCTGAAAGGTGTAAGGAGAAGAGGTGGACTAAAGGGTATGAGGTTCTTTTTTCTAGTTCCGCACTCCAAGCTGAGAGGGTAGTCGCCATGGCGCTACCAATAAGGGGTGACAGATGAGTGTTTGAGAGTGTGTTGCCGTGAAAGTGGGAGGGAATGTGAGAATGGGCTGTTATCCAGGGGAGAAGAGAAAGGGAAGGAAAGGAGCAGTGGAAGATGAGGCTGGAGAAAAGGCAGGGGGAGGAGGGAGCAGGCCCGACAGCCTGTTCCCAGGCCTCTAGCCGCTCGGGTTTTAAACGGCCGCATTTTTCCTAGAGATAAAGATCTCAGTTTCTGATAATAGCCGGACTGCTAAGTAAGCCTGTGCAGTCAAGAAAGTTGTTCTTTGGGAAGGGTGGAGCGGGGGAGGGTGGCAGGGTAAGAAGGCGCTGAGGTCAGAGCAGTTTTCAGAGCATTAAAGGGGTGAGAGTGTTGGCCTTAGGATCTAAAGGCTCAGTGAGGGGGTCCCTTCGCCGTGTCATGTCATAGAGGTGCTTTGCAAGAAGACTAAAGTTGTGAACCTGGAGGCGAGAGTAACCAATGAGCCTGAGAAAGGAGAAAATTTCTTGTTCAGAGGAGGGGACAGTCTTGGAGGAGATAAGGAGATAAGGCGTTTACAGTCCAAGGAATGGCTCGGCCTTGTGGGGTGAGAGAGTGAAACTGAGGTAGGTGACTGTGGTTTGGGACAACTGGGCTTTATGAAGGGATACATGGTAGCCCTGGCGGGGCACCGAGGTAGAATGGGAAAAGAGTGAATGGGGGAATTTAGGAAGATGCTGTGTAGAGGTGAGGTGGCTAATGACTGTGAGACTAATCCGTCAACCCCCATAATAGAGACTAAGGAGTGGACAAGGGTCCCAGCGAATTCAGAGGGCAGAATAAGTGGCCCCGGTGTCAATTAAAAGGAGATCGCTTACCTGCCACCACAGTCGTTCCCCGAGGCTCTGTCCTGGTGATGGCAGTCTGTGGGGCCCTGTCAGGGCTGGGCAGCTTCTTCGGTGGCCAGTCCCAGGGAGTCTGGGAGCTCCATATTGGATCCAGAGGGCGGCCATGCTGGATTGGCTGAGGCCCTACCCGGAGGGGCCAGACTACAGTCTGATTTCCAGTGGCCTTCCTTCCGCACCTTGGGCAGGGCCCAGGCGGGGGTCTCGGGTTTGAGCAGGACTTGGCTCAGTGTCCTTCCTTGCTGCATTTGAAGCATGGGCCCGGAGGAGGCTTAGCCCCTGACTTACCCACAGTTGGAGGACTGGCACTTCGTTTGGGGTTTGAAAGCGGTGGCTAGGAGCTGGAAGGCCTCCTACTGGGCCTCAGCCTTGGCCTGATCTCGCTTTTGATTTTGGATTTGGGTCTCCTTGTCTCTGTTATTAAAGACCTTAAAGGTCAGGTTAACGAGGTCTTTTTGAGGGGTTTGTGGACCTGCATCTATTTTTTGAAGTTTGCGGCGTATGTCGGGGAGTAAAGGTGGTCAGGTCAGTGGAAAAAGAAACCTGAGATGCCTCTCGATCTGTGAGGCTGGACACAGAATGGGACATGGACTCAGACTATCCCTCAGCTCCTGCTGCCGCCCTCAGGGGTAGAGTGGACGCGGGAATAGAAGAGGCTGTTGAGGAAGGCAGCCTTTGGGTCTGAGAATGCGTGTTAGATGGGAAAGGCTGTTCTGGAGCTCATGTTCTCAGGATTTGGGCTCTCAGGGACTGGGGAGAAGGCGGCTGCTGCTGGTTAAGAGGGTCTGAAGAGAAAGAGCTGAGGCGTTTTTCGATTTGAGAAGGATCAGAGTGAGAAGGGAGTGGCCAGCCACCTGTGAATTCGGTTGCTGGCGGTCACGGGGGCGGAGAGCGCACAGGGGAAGGGGGGCAGTTGAGTTCTCAGAGGGTAGAGCGTGGGGAGCGGATTCTGCGGCAGGGTTGTAAGGGGGCGGCGGCGGGAGCGGGAGAGGTGGAGATGAATGATCAGCTGGGTCGAAAGAGCCAGAAGACAGAGAAAGGGGCTGAGGACCGGTTTGAGAGGGTGAAGAGGACTTTGCCAGGAGGATCTGATGGGTGAAACGTGAGGAGCAAAGTGAGGGGTGAGAGGGGGGGGGGGTGGATAAAGCCTGTTCATAGGGATTTCTGAGGCCTCCCTGTCCGGTGGCAAAAATTATCTAGGTCTTGGAGGATATTGGAATCGAAAGTGCCGTTTTCGGGCCACTGAGAGCCATTGCCGAGTTTATATTGTGGCCAGGTAGAGCTGCTTTGGTTTGATGTAGCCAGAAAGACCAAGGGTCGAGAGATTGGCGAAGAGACACCCTAAGGGTGTGTTTCAAGGGGGTTTGGATTGAGGGGTTCCCATGACCGGAGGAAAGGGCCACCAAAAAGTTGGGGAAGGAACAAGGATCGTCCTCCTTTTCCCTCAGTCAACCTGTAGAGAGAGAGAGACACGAGAAAAGGTTCCGAGGTTGTCACCCCGAAACCTTTCCCGGGGAGTAGAGCAGAGTTCCCGGCCAGGCACCTGGGCTTTTGTAGAACGTAGAACGAGTAGACGGGAGACTCTGAGGCCCTGATGCCCCTCCAGGTCACAGGGAGCGAGAAAAAAGTAGGGGGGTTGGGAAAGTCCCTGAAGCCTACTGGTGGGAGAAAAGCGAGGAGATCCCCACGTGTCCTGGTCCGGCAGGGTTCGAGAGAGGGTCCGGGGCGGACCAATCCACTCAGAACCGTACCACCGAGCAAAGTCAGGAAGTTAGCCCGGGTTCTGCTTTCCTGAAATGCTCAGGATGTGGTCCGAGGATCGTCCACGTTCCGGTTCACCTCTCCCGGGTTGTGGGCTCCATCACCACGTGCAAGAGGTAGCCCCATTGATGTTTCTATCTCTCCCTCCCTCTCTCTGAAATCAATTTTTAAAAAAATAAGGAAAATGTGACCTACATTTAGTAATATTTACATCAAAATGACCTTTAAAAGTTTGAAAATATTTTTGAGATTTCCAATTGTATGGAAGTGTCATTTCCACGGAATAATTTTGCTCAAGAACGTCAAATCAATGAAATCTCATTATTTATAGAATAATGGGTTCCCAGCAAAGCTGTCTTGAGTTTCAGTTTACTTTTTTACTTTGTTTCTGCAAACTTCACGAAGAGCAGAATATTTCTCATTAATTCTCTTGAGCCAGTAATAAGATTCTCTCAAAAAGCTCTTTGTTGACTGTTTTCTAGGTACTTTACAAAAGAGGTCATTTTGACAATTGTTCACCCCCTCTGCAATAAGCTGGAGAGAAAAAGGGACATTCCATTCCTGGTAACAACTTCATAGTAACCATGGTGATCTGGCCAGATCACCAGTGCCGCAAAGCTATTTATACTAGGAACATAAGAACCCTGCCTTAGTTCTTAAAAACAAACACACACACACACAAAAAAAAACTTTATTGTTGAGAGTATCACAGATGTCCCTCTTTTTCCTCCCATCGCTCCCCTCTGCCCAGTTCCCTCCCCGCCCCAGGCCTTCACCACCCTATTGTCTGTGTCCATAGGTAATGCATATACTAGTGTGACCTTTGGTTAATCTCTCCCCACCCCCTCACCCTTTCCCTGTGAGATTCGTCAGTCTGTTCCATCTTTCCATGCCTTTGATTCTATTTTATTCATCCGTTTATTCATTAGATTTCTTATTCCTTTATTTTCATTTTTAGATTCAGTTGTTGACAGATGTGTATTTATTGCCATTTTATTGTTCACATTTTTTTATCTTTTCTTCTTCCTTCTCCTTCTTCTCCTCCTCTTTCTCTTACTCTTCTTAAAGAATATCCTTCAACATTTCATGTTTTGAACTATGTATCCAGTAGTTTGCTTGCTTCCATTTTTTTTCATTTGTGACCTGTTTGTCACCGCATTTTGGGCTGCTTCCCTGTGTTTGTTTCTATGTATTAGGTAGAGCTGCTATGACTCCTGGAGTTGGTAGAGTGGCATTGTGTAGTAGGTGTCCTGTAGGGCCCAGTGGCTCAGCCTCCCCAGTCACCAGAGCTGGGCCCTCTAGGTGCGGCCCTGTGTGGGCTGTGTGCATCTCTGGGAGGAGTTGACCTCCAGGCTAGTTGGCTGTGAGGACCAGCTGCGACTACAGTGGGAGAGCTGCTGTGCAGGGGACACCCCTATGGAGCAGGACTTGCTTCGGTGGGGCTTTGGTGCTCATTGAGTGTGTCACTGTGGATGTGTAGAGTTGTGACCTGGTGTGGTCTGAAGCTGTCCTCCGGGTGTACTGCCTCTGGGGCCTCACGTGAGGTGCAGAGTCAGCCACTGCCTGAGGCCACCCAGCAGGAACCACAGAGAGATTAAAGATGACTTCTATTTGTATTGAGTTTGGAAGAGCCCTGGAGAGGCTCAGCTGTGAAGCAAGGCAGGCTGGTGCTAGTGCCAGGTCTTGGGCCTCTTATTGATAGGTTTGAGGCTGCTGCTGCTTGTTGAGAGATTTTAGAAAAATCTGAAGCCTGAGCCAGGACAGGCCATTCATATGGAAAAGCTGCTGCAAACAGCTTGGGTGGAGCTGCAGATTGGATGGGGCAGAGTGAACAGCATTGGCCATGTTTGTTGATGGAAACAGATATGGCTGCCAGTCAGCCCTAAGACCAAGGAGGTCCCAGCACAGGAAAATGACCCCTGTGAGCACCTCCACCTGGGAGAAAGCCACCCCCCAAATTCCTGCCCAGACAATCCAGTTCCTCCCTGTATGTCCCTGGGTCCCCGGCGCTGGAGCTCAGAGGAAGCAGGACCATGTAAGTCCATGGCCAGCCCTTGAACAGGAACACCTGGGAACTCCAGTAGCCTCCGTGTCATTGAGCCACAATCCCCTCTGGTTTTCCCGGCCCAAGTTACGGGGACTTCTCTTCTCAGCTCTGGAACCCTGTGCTGGGGGTCTGGTGTGGGACTGGGATCCCTTGCTTCTCAGGGAAGGCCTCTGCAGCTGAGCTATCCCTCCCGGTTAAAAAACACACCGCACGTGGGTTTTGGACCAGCCTGTTATGTGCCTCCACCATTCCTGTAAGTCTTGATACACTTTCTTCTCTAGTTGTAGGACTTCCATTCAGCCAGATTTCAGGTGGTTCTGAAGGACAGTTGTTCTGTTTTAGTTGTAATTTTGATGTGGTTGTGGGAGGCAGCGAGTACTGGCAATTAACTACGCCACCATCTTGGTTCTCCCAAGGAATCAGGTGGGAAGTATTTGGTTTTTAGCATTTGTCATCATAAAGCCCTAAACAAGTACTAGTATATCTATAGGTCTTTTTGTCATTTACTGGCTGAGGTTTTAAAGACTCTCCTTACTGGTTGTGGTAGCAGACATCTAAGATGGTGCCCAGAGACCCCCACCTCCTGGCATTCATGCCCCCCCTGAATCCCTCTCCCCTTGGGTGAGGTGGATCAAGCACCATGCAGAGAAGGTGGTAAGAATGATAGACAGCTCTGAGATGAGGTTATAAAAGACTGTGACTTCCATCTTGCTGGCTTAGGTGAACCAAGCTGCCATGTTGGAGAGGCCTACGTGGCAAGAAACATAGTGTTTTAATTATGTATCATAATTTATTTGTATTGAGAGAACTCAATTTCTTCTGGCATCAGGCAAGTGGGAGGAAGAAACTCCAAACCCCCACCTGTTTAAGCCACTCCCACCCTTCATTTTTCCTTCTCTGACCCCCACACAAAAAGTAAGTTCTGTGCCATCAGGACTGATGAACCTGTATCAAGTGACTCTGGGGATTATTCCCCCCCGCCCACCCCCCGACTCCTACCCTGTCATTAAACCCTGAATGGGACAAAGCTTTCATGTTGGAGCTAGAAGCAAAGATTTAGAGCACAAATAAATGGCTTAGATAACACACCAAATCTCTCATATAAATCCCCTGGAAAGGCACAGATCACCAGGCAGGTCCCTATTAGTGTATCTCAGGGAAGGACACGGGAGGGCGTGGTGGCAGAGAATTACTGAAGCCCCTCTGCAGGAAGACAGCAAAGGAAGCAGGTGACAGCCACTGCAGAGCCACAACAGGGAGGGGCAGGACGCAGTCCCTGGCAGTTGCACATGGTTCACGAGGGATGTATATCCCAGAGGCCATTGCACAGGAACCATCTCACTCCCCTGTGCGTTCGAGGGTCTCCTCGGCACCAAGGTGTTCAATCAGCATCCCCCTGGCTCTCACTGACCCTGTGGCCTGAGAGAACATTTTCTAAAAAGCATATTCCACTTTCTCAGTTGGAACCTGTATCATTTTGAAAAGTAAATTGCAATCTGGAGGTGGGGGGACAGAGGACTTCCTTTGTATGGACATTATACTTCACTAAATATTTCCCTGGTTTTATCTGTAACTAGGAAATAATCAGAAGGATGAACACAATTTCTTAAGTGATCATAACTAGAAAGTAGGATTTCTAGTTACCTTACATTGTCTAATTTTTCTGTAATGACCGTGCATTGCTTTGCAAGATTTTAAACACGTAATAAAAAAGAACAATCCTTTCAAGACAAGCATAGGAATGACACCAACAGTAGTTAGAAAATATGACATTTTATTTTCACTCAGGATGTACAGTACGTGAATTTGGAAGTGAAATCATTGTAGGGTTCTGCAGTGTAGAACCTTATGATCGGCCCACCATTAGTCCACTCATCGCAAAGCAGCTGCACCAGGGACAGCTCTGTTTGTGCTGTAGATGAAATGAGCTCTCAACGTGAAACACCCAGTAGCAATCGAGTAACAGGGTACAGTAGACATGAACTAAGTTTCAACATTTCATCTTTGGAACAAATTCCGCTTATTTACATGTTAAGAATAGGTAGTTCTAATTACTTTCCCTATTGTGAGTTTTAATGACTGATTTTATGCTACAGAAGGTTTGCCAGCTGTTACTTTCTTTAGTTTCTAAAAGTAGTAACTTACTAATGTTTATAAAAGGTGATGTTGAAAAAGGCGCTTTTAGAGATATTTAAGGAGAACAAGATTACTATTGAAAGAACTGCACATGTTTTCAAGCATAACACACATGGTCGCATATTTAACTGAGCTGTTTTAAGAAGGTGGCAATTGTACTACCTTACATACTTTCCTACCATTTAAACCTCATAATTACAGTTTGAATATACAGTCTGACTTAGACCTCTGCACAGCCTCTAAAGCATGGTTTTCAGGTTTTTATACATAAATTAGAGCTGAAGTTGGTCCTTGATTTGAAGAACTGTGCTACCTGGAAGCACTACATCTTATATACACTATTCTATTGATGGCTAACAGAGGCTTTAAAGGGGAAGCATCCCAACAGTACCTCCGACACCACTGACCCCGGACAAGCCTCTCAGAGGCCCACGTTGCCTTGAAGGGTCCAGGAGGAAGCAGCTGAGCAGCCAAGGGTAGTCCTAAAAACAGGTGGCTTTGGACCATTAGCATAAGAGAGAGACTTTACAATCTTTGATTTCATTTATACCCTTTAAAAAAGGTACAGCGTACCTGAAACTTCCATCACACTTAAAGCTGAGCTCCTAAGGCAGCCCCACGGAGACACCCAGGTACACGGCCCCTTCTCTTCCCACCGCGAAGTCCTGGCTGTGTTGTCAAGCTCCTTGATGAATGGAAAAGACTTACACTTTACACGTAGAGCAGAGTTAGCGTACATTAAACTTTAAGGAGTCCGAAGTTGTGTAGGAAAGTATGCTTGCCAACAGTAATGCTTCCATAGTGATGATAATGAAACTGAGCTAGACGAACGATGCCTGTTTTACACAATGAAAGAAGCTAGATTTTTGATATATATTACTTATTCTCCAATAGTTGATTAAACTGACAATGGACAGATTCCTTCCGTCCGTGAGCTGAATCCAGGTTATGTTTGAATTACAGAACAGCTTCAGATTATAAACACAGCGTCCGACAGTAGGATCATCAGGCAGATCACCAATGGTAAGTCAGCGCCCCGCACAGACAGATGTGCTCTGGGGTAAAGGCTTCCTAAGACCTCGGCTCCTGTGGAAAGCGGGTCAGTAAAGACTCCAGTTCTGCAGGATGGAGTCTTCCAGGCCAAGCCGCTTTCCACAGACACAAACTCAGTCTATCTTTTCTTTCTGGACCAATCTGGGAGCATCAACAAAATCTTTGCCGTTGTAAAGAATAATAAAAAATGTTCCAACGCTTGCGACTCCCCAGAAAAGAACATAGGCCAGTGTTTCTGTCCAAGTGTCACCTGTTGATAGAAAAAAACCAAAGAGTTGATAAGTAAAAGCCATTTACTGAGACCAGAGCCGACTTTCAGCCATTAAGCACATCTTGACATTAAAAGTTTACAAAATACAGAACCTCTCCCTTGAGCTTTAGGCCGGCAGTTCTCAAGCTCTGGCCGGGCTTGGTAGCCTATTTGAATAACATGTAACAACTCTGCTGAGGGCACTTCTCAGCCCTGCAGCTCATGAAGGTCAGGAGCAGGTCGGACAAGCTTAACTTTGCTGCAGTCCCTGAGGAGTGGACCTCGTGTACCCTGTCCGTGTGATCACACTGGCCTCCTTGGTGGAGAGAAAAGCAAGGCGGGGACCCACTCCTGAGGGCTGTCAGACAGCATGCTGCATGGGGGTCCTAGTCTCTGGGACTGGAAATCAGACACAACTGTATGTAAACACCACAAGGCAGGCCAGAGGGACCAGGAAGCACATGCTGGCTGGCCCTGTCCCCTTCCTTCTGCCTACACCTGACGCAGGACCTGTTGTTATACTATGAGCTACAGTGCACAACAGAGATCACAGGTAGTTTGCAAAGTGTAAACTATTGATTATCTGGCTCTTGACAGAAAAAATTTGCCTAGTAAACTTAGCAAAAAACAAAAGTAAGCCCTGTACTAGAACCACCACAGGCCGCCTCCTTCCCCACAGTGGCTGCTGCAATGCTGACCACCGAGGGGATGCGGATGAGAGGGACTGGCTCCCCTTCAGGAGCGGGCAGAACCTGTGTGGTGGGGGTGAAACAGGAGTCCTTCATTCAGCAAACTGAGCTGGGGACTTCCTATAACCTGGATGCAGGCAATAACCAGGGAGAGAGACCATCTCTGTCCTCAGGAAGGGGTGTGCAGATCAGTACCGAGAGAGACACACACCAGGCCTGTCAGGGACAACAAAGAGGCACACCCAAAAAAGAAATCCTAGGTGCTTAGGAAGTTACAAGGGGGGCTTACAAGTGCTCTGGAAATCAGAGGAGGAGAGGGTGCCTGGTGGGAGAACCAAGGAACACTGTGTGTTTGGGGGCACATGGGGGCGGCATCTGAATAGTGTCCGGGCTGAGAAATGTTAGCCCAAGGAATTCAGGGTGGGGGTGGAGACTGGAGGCTGACCTCAGTACAAGAGCACAATACAGCCCAGGCAGACGCCAATTCCCAGAGCGAAAGAGTACTTAATGGAGACACGCGAGTCTTAGGTGCCTAGTAACTTAGTAACAAAATATTGAGAGAAAAAAGAAAACCAGTAAAGACCATGCCAGCTCAGTCCATAGGCAATTTTGCTCTCAATCTATTAAAATTTAATAAGTACTATATTGACCTACTAACAACATTTGTCCAATAGGTGATTGGTTAAATAAACTATACATCCATAAATGGAATACTTTGGAGTCTTTAAAAATAAAGAACATGGAAAATGCTTATATTGCTCAGTGGAAAAAACAGATTTTTAAAAAATGTATATTTCACTTTTGAAAAAAAAATCACACACACTTATAAAGATTAAAACATCAAAATATTAAGAGTAGTTAGCTTATCTCTAGAAGGCAGGGTGATAATAGGAAAAAAAACATTTATGAAGCTACCGAGTATATTTTTTCCTCTGGTCACATCTAAGGACTAATCTTATCTGTTCACTCTACTCACTGAATTTGAGGAACATCAAGTGTTGAGTAGACTCTAAAACTCAAGATGCTGTACAAGGAAAGTTCAACATTCTAAACAACGAGTGTCAGATGGTGAAATAGGAGCAGACTTACCAGCCATAAGGAGGCAGATAATGCACATTGAAAAGGCCACAACCATGATAATAGGCAACTGGGAGAGAGAACAGAGAGAAAACATCAGTAAGAATGCTTGCTAGTGGTTGCATGATCAGTTTGCTTTCCCTGAAAAAGAATAAACCGTCCGCCATCTGATACACAAATATCTTTTTTCAAAAAACATCACCACTCAGGGGTTAGTCACAGCTGCCTAGACCTTCAGATGGTTAAGAAATCAAACATGAGAAGCATGACTTTGCTCCAAACCAAGTACCACATGCCCAGGTGTGAGCCCAAGACACCAGGCCCCCTTCCTTCCAGGACTCTGCCCACTAGAATGGGACCCGAGTGGCTCCTGCAAGTCTGGTGAAAGGAGTAAGAAAGGAGAGAAGTACCGGAACCGCATAGGCACACCTTGTTTCATTGTACCTCTTACTGCGCTTTGCCTTTTTTATTTTTTTACAAATTGAAAGTTTGTGGCAACTCTTGTGTCAAGCAAGCCCGCCAGGGCCATTTTCCTACAGGCTCAGGTGATGGTTAGCATTTTTTAGCAATAAAGTGTTTTTTTGATTAAGATATGTACATAGTTTTAGACATAATGCTATTGCCCACTTCACAGACTACAGCACAGTGCAAACTTTTACATGCACTGGGAAACCAGTAATTCCCGTGACTCACTGCGTGGCGATACCCGCTGCATTGCGGTATCTGGAACTGACCCTGCAGTACCTCTGAGGTATATGCCTGTATTTTGCCTTCTGAGACACGAGGTTGCCTCCAACAATCCCTGCACGTAAGGGGCGTGGAGTCCTCCTGAAATGAGAAGCCTTTTACGTTCCCCTGGCTACGGTTCTTGCATTAAAAGGATGTGCAAGACGAAATGAAATCTGAAAGAAAAATGCTCCGAAGTTTCTTTACTCCTCTCCCAGTACACTCCTAGGGAAACTGGAGCATTTGTATTCCGTCTAGAATACATAATCAAGGGGAGTTGGCACCATAGATACAATGCTTTTAACAACTTGAATAAATGAAGGTTTCTTACAGCCAGAAATTTCAAATCCCGTGGAACACTTAGAGGACTATGAGATTCTAATTCGTCCACCGAGTAGTTCCCCAGAAACAAGTCTATGGCGTCCTAGAACAGAAAGAAGAAAACCATTAGCTCCCCAAGTAGTGTGGGCACATTCCTGAGGAATAGCACAAAGGTGCAGCCACCAACGGCCAACAATCAGCATCAAATACAAACTCACTTGTCTGAATCCATCGGAAAAGTTGTTCTTGTAATACCGAATCAGTGAGTTCCAGCCGTCCTTTACAAGTCCCAGCTGAGTTCTCTTCCCAGTTCTGGTTGAAAGAGAATTTTGAGTTATATATTTGAGTTTTACAGTGTGAGAAAAAGTGACCAGTAAGTGTGTGTGACGGAGATAAGGTAGTTACAACAATTTAAAAAATCAACTCTGAACCTATAAAGGAGATACCTCACAAATGACTAGTAGTGGGGTCCAAGAAATATGTACTCTCCTTCTAAAACACTACCAAAGTAGCATAAAGAGGAAAAGCATTCAGTTCCCGTTGCAAAGACCAGAAATAAGAGGAGAAACACAAAGTCCAGGTTAAGTGGTATGAAACGGCAGAAAGACTAAGAAATCTTATTTTGCTCCCAGGGAATCCACACAATGGAAAAGGCCCACCCATATCTGTAACAAATTCAGCGGTCCCAGGAGCAGTCAGAATCCCGGGTGCTTTCTTAGAGGTGCAGAATCTCAGGCCTGCCCCAGAACTGCTGGCCCTAACCAGGGACTCGGGCCCAGTACATCTGAGAACTGAAGAGCTGTTCTCAACCCTCGCTGTGCATGTGAATCACCAGGGAGTGGAGAGCCCATGAGCGAGCCTGGGCCTCACCTGACCTGACTAGTCTAATGGGGCCCTGGTGCTGCTGTCTGAAGCTGTCCAGGTGGCCCAGACCTGTGAACGCCGTATCGAATGTTATTTAAAAAGCATGGCTTGCCTGGTAAAGTCGGTCTTCAAGGCACCGGTTCCTGCATACTGTTTGGCACAAGCATTTGCGTTGTCAGCCCAGGCTGTGATAAAAAGTAAAAAGCAGCTGATGATGAAAACGACAACCAGAGTTCTAAATCTAAAATATTTATTTCAAAATTTGAGTAACTTTGCCTCTATTAAAGAAAATACCTACCATTTTTGTAAATCTTCTCAAATTCATCTTGTTCTTCAAGCTTTTGTCCCACATGCAAAACACCTAGTCTCTGAAATAAGAAGGACCCCATGTTTACGTCTACTAGATTTCAGCACCCAGGATTTAAAAGAAAAAGCAGACCGTCCTGCCCTAGCTGGTTTGGCTCAGTAGATAAGAGTGCTGGCCTGCGGACTGAAGGGTCCCAGGTTCAATTCCAGTCAAGGGCATGTACCTTGTTTGCAGGTTCCCCAGCCCTTGTTGGGGTGCATGCAGGAGGCAACCGATCATGTTTCTCTCTGTCTCTCCCTCTCCCTTCCACTCTCTTAAAATCAATGGAAAAATATCTTTGGGTGAGGATTAGCTGAAAAAAAAAGCAAGAAACAGCAGACCATCCTCAAATCGCTTCACGTGGTTCCTGGTGCCGGCTGCAGGCAGGAGGTGAGTTCCTTGTTGAGGTCCCAATGGACCCAGGCCCTCTGCCCAGCCAGGGGGCAAAGCCTCTCTGAGGGCTCCCCTGCAGCCCCAGCACCAAGGGAACAGGCAGGGCTGTCTGTACTGGGGGAGGAGCAGAGGGAGAGGAAAGGAGGAAGTGAAAGCTCCTGTGAGATTCCTGCCATCGCTTCCTCCTTCCACTGCCTTTACCCCCCTGCCCTCCACACAATTCACCATCCCCAGAGTTCCTCACCCCCAACTTAGCCCTAACCAGCGAGAAATGGATGAACTCTACCTGCCCGCAAACTGCATACCCGTGCAGCCCTTCGCATATCATCTCAGGGATTCCTGGGCATCCCGAGTCCCCCGTGGCTTCCCTTTGGGTTCACTGGCCACTGGTTAGAAAGCCCTGCCTCGGGCTTGGTCGTGGACCTCAACCTTCTCAGAACCACAGTCTTCTCTGTGTCTACCTCAGACACAGCACAGGCGTGGCGACCTCAGTGACCTCAGCAGGGTAGAAGCTCTGCCCTCACTGAAGTGGAAAGAGGCACCCCTGGCGTCCCCACCCCAGCCGGCACTGAGACGCCAGAGAGGTTCCTGCCCAGAGCGTCTAAAATCGGTCAGGTTTATACCACCGTATTCAGCATTAGAACAGTTCACTGCAGCTTACAGAACCCGGTTAAGTAGGTTTTGTTCATCAGCCTTGGAAACACCATTCCTAATGTTGCCGCTACTGAAAAACACACTCTAAAGTCAACCCAACAGACTGACAAGCACCCAATTCAACAGGAACCAGGAAACTGGAGAACCTCCTATAGGGAGTCCATGCCCTGGGCACAGGCTACTTTAGGGTTTGGAGACAATTCATCCCGGGGAGGTACTCTACTGCCACACTTCCTCCCTGGGTGCCACAAAACCGCAGTGAATAAAGTTGAATGCTTCCTAATTATTTCAGCAAGAAACCATTTGGGATGCATTTTTGTTTGCCCCTCACAACAAATGCCAATGTGATCTAGAAAGTTGGATGCTACATGTTTTTAAGTCCAAACATAAATAGAAAAAAATATTCACATCTATTTTCTGGAACAGCATGATCTCAATGATGAAGCAAAGCTGTGTGAGAGCATTTTACCTGGGAGTCAATATCCTTGGCCAGTAGTAAGAGATGCAAATGAAAACAACCTGGAGGTACTACTGTATACTATTAAAATAGAAAAACAGTTTTAAGTTAAAATATCTAATGCTGGCAAGAGTTCCATGAAATGGATCACTTACTGCTGGCTGATGTCAGTGTAAGTGATCCAAAATGGCATGATCCTTTTGAAAAGTAGTGTGTGTGTGTGTGTGTGTGTGTGTGTGTGTGTGTGTGTGTGTATTATTCCCTTTAACCCAGTAATTGAACTTCCAGGAATATGCAACCCTTAAAAATTATGACATATGTGATGCTAGAGGAAAAGGCAAGACTGAAACTTGCGCATGCACATACCGACCACGGAAAATGCACAGCCACAGATGGCAAGACACAAAAACAACATATGAGCTGGGTTAGGATGAGGGCAACATGAATGTTTTTTGTTACTGACTTTTAAAGATGAAGTATCTTTAATTTTTTGCTATACTGTTTAATAAAAGAGAAGGCCCTAGCTGGTTTGGCTCAGTGGATAGAGCCTGTGGAGTGAAGGGTCCCGGGTTCAATTCCAATCAAAGGCACATGCCCAAGTTGTGGACTCCATCGTAAGTAGGGGACATGCAGGAGGCAGCCGATCCATGATTCTCTCTCATCATTGACATTTCTCTCTCCTCTTCCCTTCCTCTCGGAAATCAATAGACATATACATTAAAAAAGAAAGAAAGAGAAGAATCTGCACCTGCAGCTGGGCCTGAAGCGAGCGCCGAGCTAATAGACTCTGGATCACGTTGGTTCTATCCAGACAGTCCATGCAGTTGCTGCGGAACACGCCCTCCTGGTTCGTCACCACCTTGCCAGTAGAGTCCACTAGAAAATAACTAAAACATATTTGTATAAACACTCTCATAAAAGTCAGTTAAATCTACTAAGGACATACCTCTTATAACATAGGACTCTGATCAGTAACATTACTAAAACCAGTAAATTGAAATGTGAGACAGGAAATGCATGATCCAGGAATACTTGGTTACCACAGACCAGAAAGCCATTTGAAGGGCTGAGGCAAGTGAGCTCCCCATCCAAACAACAACTGTAGCATCACAAGTCGTTTCACCTAAGAGATGTGAAGAAGCTCAGCTGGAGATTATAAAGGTTGCCATGGCATCAACCATGCTTCTCTAAGGCCAGAGGAGGCTTCACCTGACATAATCATCCCACCTCCGTCCCAGGGGTCAGGATGTCTTGAAGCACGGTCCATGTCAGAATTCCCTGAGCTGTTTGTTCAAAGTGAAGATGGCTGGCCTTGGGGTTAAATTAACTAAGAATTTCTAAAGCAAGGGTTGGATGCTGTGCATTAAAAACGTTTTGAAATCCTTTCTTAAAACAAATACAAAATTTATAAGGTGTAATGGGGTATTATTTTAAGAATCAGTCCCCCTTTCTCCCCTTAACCACCGGATGTCTGCACTGGAGCCAACCTGATCTCCATTCCCGAGTCTCCTGCATTGTTAATCTGCTCAGAGAATGCTCTGCACTCAAAAATTTGACCACACACATGGAGGCGAAGAGCATGAACTCTGACAGCAAGCAACTGATTTGCTAGACTTACTCCTTAGGCATCTTACTGTGTGACTTTACATGATTAACCTCATCTCTCCAAGCCTAAATTTTTTCATCTACAAAATGGAGGTGACAGCACCACCCTGGGCTGCTTGAAGGTGTGAATGAGATAATGCAGAATGCACACAGAAGTCAAAGTGCTTGGCAGACTGCATGGAACAGCATGCGATGAAGACTGGATAACACTAATTAAGGCAGACAGAATGGTTTCCATTCCTTCTTCTGGCTTTAAAATAAGACTGATGTACGCAAAGAGTATAGTAAATCTGTGAACAACACAGTAAATAACATGGTAAACACACACAAAAAAAGCCATGAGGATATTCAGACCCTTTGGTCCATTAATTTCTACTCTCAAGAATTTATTTTAGGGAATAATTTAACAGAAGTAAATATATACACCCAGAGTGATTCACTGCAACACCACCTTTCGTGGCAGGAAGAGAAAAGGAAACAAACCAAATACTCAACCAAGGAAAGCATTTAACTGAAACTGTATCATGACACAAGGGAACACAGAATGCCATTAAACACTATCCTTCCAAGGACTAGAAAGGCTAATGACGCAAGTCTGTAACAGAATGTTTAGTGAAAACAACTGAATATTAAACAGTATAAACTTCAATTATGTAAAAAATTATAAATGTGTGAAAGATAATTCATAAAAACATAAAAATACCATGGGTCATTTTTAAGAATTTAAAAGTATTTCTAAATTATAAAGTCTCATCTTTTCAATATAAAAAAGTCTAGCCCAGTTGGTATGGCTCAGTGGTTGAGCATCAACCTATGAACCAGGAGGTCACAGTTCAATTACTGGTCAGGGCACATGCCTGGGTTGCAGGCTCCATCCTCAGTGTGGGGAGTGCAGAAGGCAGTCAATCAATGATTCTCATCATTGATATTTCTATCTCTCTTCCCCTCCCTTCCTCTCTTAAATCAATAAAAATATATTTGAAAAAAACAAAAAGAAAATTCTAAAAATAACAGTATAGAGAAGTATTGTCAACCCAGGGAAGTGTATTTGTAAGTTTGCTAGACAATGAATAAATATGATTAATATCTACACAGACCTCTTCCCATGACCTCCACAGGGAAATAAAATAGCTTACCTTAATTCATCCTGCATTTCTGCTACCCGATCCAATAAAATACTTAGTCGATCCCATCTCATATTTTTACATTCCTTATGGAAGTCAAAGGCAATATATCTACCAAAACAAAAGATATTCAAAATTGACTAAAGGTTATTCACTTTCCCTCTAACAACAATACCATGCTAGCTGACTGTCCTCTACATCACAGCACACAGCTATCCTGGGAAGCAGGCCGCCTTCCCTCCAGGTTTACACTGTGCACACACCCACCTCCTCTTGCTCGTAACCTACAGAGGGAAAATGCACCCACTCCTGCCTTCACATGCTCTTCTAGAGGCCCTCAAACAGAGAACAGAGCAGCCTGGCTCAGTGTGGAAGGAGTGAGCTCAGGTGCAGCAACCAGGTGTGCAACAGAAAGGAGCCCTCTCCAACTGAGTATCTGGAACATGTTTATTCTTTAACCCCCATGGGCAAAGGATAGGATCCCACTATTGTTTTTCAAAGTGATTAAAATGTTCAAAATGGTTAGATGGTGTTGTGTACCAGGGAAGAACAGAGGCAGAATGGCCCCCACTCTGGTTAGTTACTGACCATACTAACAAGAAATTGCCCTTTGCCAATATCTCTGCATCACACACACGGTAGAGAAAAATTTCCTGTTTGTTACTCTGATGGGCTGTATTCAGTTATCAGATACTTAAGAGACACACATCTTTTCAATGTTAAAACACATTTATCAGTGAAGGCAGCCTATTATGAGCTGAAAATGCCCCTTGAGAGGGGAAAATCATGAACCAATTCCTGAAGGTCAAGGGGGGAAGAGTGGCAGAGGACCTGAGCACCACGGACACATGAAGATCCTCACATGTCTCATTTTGCCTAACTTCCCTCTCAGGCTCAAGCTGAGTCACAAGGAGGACTGGAAGGACACTGCACTCATCTACAGAGTACGATTCAGAGGAGGTGTCTGCTCTCAGGTGACACCTTTGGCTCCGAGAAACTGACGGGGCATCACCAGACTGTGGGCTTGTTCTAAGCAGGTCAAGAAAGGGTCTCCTATCACTTCTGTTATTGCAGGTGAGAAGTTAGAAACAAAACTAGAAATAAGTATGAAAATAGAGGTTAACCACCTGAGAGGTTTGACACTGGGAAGATGGGAGTGAGGGAAGCATTTTCAGTGACAGCTCCAATAAAAGTGACTGTGACAGTTATTTTTGGAGTGCTCTGACCAGAAGGAATAGCTCTAGACTTGTTCAAAGAATTTAAGTAGTTCAGTGGCACCTAGATCACATTTATATCTTCTAAGAAGGAGTTACATAGTTTTATTTTGATAAAATAGAAAATATAATAATTTTAAGTATATTAGTTTACTGCTGAACCCCAAATAACCCAGTACTATTTCTTTCCCCATGTCTGCGACTCCTTCCTACTAGAGCACAGCCCCCCTCCGCCCCAGTTCCTGCCACGGAAAGCTCCAGATGGGCTGACTCATTACCTTACACCTCTCCACAGGCAACTGCTGATCTTAGAATCGCTCTCTGTTGACAAGGCTACACAGGGGTTGCAACTGCTGCCTGGTGACTTACAGGAGAGGCCAAGCTGCTGCTCCAGACAAGGCCACCATGCCAGAATAAAGTGCTCCAGCTCATGAGGGGGCTGCAACCACAGAGCCTCATGAAGCTATCACGAGGAAATGTAATTCGTGGTCTAATGACCATAGTGATGCAAAGCTTCTAGAAGGGGATTTTAATCAGGGACTAAATTTTTGTAAAGTTCAAATTAAACTCAACTGCTAAGAAGTTATTCTGCAATAGAAATTATGCCAGAAATTTTCAAGCCAACAAAATCATGACCCAATCGGATTCGGGCACCAGTAGGGTCCCTTGGCCTGGCCTGCGGGGATCAGGCCAGAACTGGCTCTCGACATCCCCCGAGGGGTCCCAGATTGCGAGAGGGCGCAGGCCAGGCCAAGGGACCCCAATGGTGCACGAATGGGGTCAGGGAGGGACCGTGGGAGGACTCCAGGGCGTGTCAGGCCCAGCTCACCCAGTCATGATCAGCCGGACCCCAGCAGCAAGCTAACTTTACTGGTTGGAGCATCTGCCCCCTGGTGGTCAGTGTGCATCATAGTGACTGGTTCATCGGTCAGACGCTTAGCATATTAGGCTTTCATTATATAGGTAGGATGTGTGATCTATATACTTGTGTATATGTGCAAGTATACATCTAGTCCAAAAAGACATGCAACAAATTTATAGTGAGGTACCTGATCATTCCATTTCCCAAGGAGGACACCATTGTTGCAAATGCCTGTTCAAGTGGCTTCTCTGAGCCCTTCTGGTTAACCTGTAAAAAATTTAAAAACACTATAGCTTTAAGTTTATTTAAAAAGAGAGAGTGATGGCCTGGCCAGCTAGCTTAGTTGGCTAGAGCATTGTCCCAAAGTTGCAGGTTTGATCCCGGTCAGGACACATACAAGAACCAACCAACGAATGCATAAATAAGTGGAACAACAAATCAATGTTTTTTCTCTCTCTCCTTTCCTCCCTCTCTCTCAAATCAATAAATACAAATATAATTTAAAAAATAAAATAAAAGGAGAGAGTGACATCAGCAAAATGGAGGACCAGAAAGCTCCAAGCTCTTGTTCCCTTACAAGAAAACCAGAAGCTGTCTGAACCAACTTTTTAGGAGCTCTGGAAAACAAAGGTTTACAGCAACCAAGAAAACATCCAATCAAAAAAAAGCCACTCCTGGGTATATAGCTAAAGGAATTGAGAGCAGGAATTCTTACACCCCTGTTCAAAACAATCCAATGTCCATCAATGAATAAATGGATAAACTGTGGTACACACATACAATGAAGTATTATTCAGTCTTAAAAAGGAATGAAATTTTGATACATGTTGTGACATGAGTGGACCTTAACAAATTTATGCTAGGTGAAATAAGCAAGACACAAAGGAACAAGTATTATTTGAACAGGGAATTTTATAGATACAGACAGTAGATCAGAGTTACTTGGGGCTGAGGGGAGACAGATAATAAGAAGCTAAGTTTAATGGATACTAAGTTCCTGTTTGGTATGAGGAAAAGTTGAAAATGGTCAGTAGTGATGGCTGCACAACATTCTTAATGTCACTAAACTGCACAATTAAAAATGGTAATGATGAATTTTATGTTAGGTTAAAAAAAAAGTTTGTTCTGCTCCCCTAGAAACAAGTAAGAAACATACCAGATTGAGTATGACTTGTTTTCCATAAATAATTAATTGTGAATCAAAATGCCTTTGGAAACCATCCATCTAGAGAAGAAAAGAAGAGTTATTCACTTTACCAGAGGACACTGTAAGAATACTTATAAGATGATGTAAAGTATCTCCTTAAATATCCTCTATAGAAAAATGTCTTTTAGATATTCTAAATACCAAGTAGTCAATAGCAATTATAAGCCCTTCTACTCCAAGATGCAATATTGCTACTTTAACTCCGAGCACAGTATCAAATAGAACACACTAAATACTCTAAATACCATATAGTTGCAGATCTTACTGAAATCTCTAAAATTTAAATTTGTGATAGCATTCAACTACAGCTTGTTCTTCCACATTTCCAACATGCCATCTATACAACCATTTGGTTTAGGTTCACTATGTGCCAGGACCAAGGAGAAAGGCCTCAAAGATGATGAATTCTGCCTTACGAGGAGTAAATACGCGCTCTATATGTAAATTACAATGCCAATAAGCTATTTTTAGCCAGTAAGGAAAGCATGGAAGATACACACATGATTTGCTACTTTGTTGATCTGTGGCCGTGGTTTGTACTTGAGGTTTGGTCTTTGAGACCAGAAAACTGGTATTGATCCTCGAGTCTAAAAGAAAAGAGAAATGTGGAAAAAAAACACAATAACAAACATACACACAAACTTGTTTTTCTCAGCTTACATGCTGTCAGGGGTATATACATATCAATGACTACAAAGGAAAAATATATATACAACCTACCAACTATGAAAGAAGTCCATGTGTGCCTGCTCCTAACCTAAAGTTCATATATTGTGGGAATACATTGGAAAGGCCCTTTTCTGCTTCTGATTTTATATGCATGGTGCTAGGGTAGTACACAGTTTAGTGTTTCCCTAAATTCTAAAATCAATTTATCTGAGTAGAAATTAACAAGTTATGTCTGTTAAATAATTTGGCATTATAATAAAACTGGAAAGTGGCTGTATTCGTTCTCAGATGAATATGTCTATGAACGTATGTTTAGCTACTAATGCGCTGGAGCAGCAAGTGACCCACAACTCCTTACGGAGCCAACGAGAAAAGGAGATTATCTCACAGTGAAGTCAGGGCAGGTAGAGTCTGCTGTCCCATCATCACTGCCCTGAATAAGTCTGAAGAATTAGGCTGAAAGGTGGCTCCGTTTCCATAACCCCTGCACCTCTATTCCTACCCCTCTCCTTTAGGGACCTAATTCAAGGGCAGGAAATGCCAGAAAGCTGAGTGTCAGGTTAATGGAATACCTTTGTTTTGGGTGAACTTGTTCCACATTGTAGACAAAGATACTACTTTTAAAAGGAGGGGAGCAGAGAGAAATTTCAATGCGACAAAATTATGACCCAAGCAGAAAGGCCAGCTCAGCTGGCTGGCTGCCCAGACATGTTAACTTGCCTGGACAAATGAAGCTTTGCTTCCATTGTAGTGCACAATTTGTTCTGTTTCTACAAAGTTAGCTGCGTGGCCTTCAGAATCAATCCCTAAATTGAAAAAAATTAAATTAACTATATTTATCACATAAGAAACATACCAGAAACTCGCTAATTCAGTTTAACTTGGAGAGAATTAAGTCAGTTCAAATTAGTGGAAAAGTACTTACAAAAACAAATGCATTAACCCATGACCAGAAAGCTAATAGATGCTCATTTTAAACAGGCTTAAAGGGGAGTATTAAGCACCTATTAACAAATAAAGTTGGTTGTTATTTAATATATCAACTGTTTATACATATACAATCCTATAATTCCTCAAAAACATGTTTCTCAAACTTGAGATATATTGTAAAGGAAAAAAATTACAAATTCTCAAGGACTCCTGAAAGTTTGTCCATAAATCCCAGGGTGTTTTGTTGTTGTTTTTTTGGTTAATCCTCACCCGAAGATATTTTTCCATGGATTTTTAGAGAGGGTGGAAGGTTCTGTGATCTTAGCCACCTCACTAAGTGTCTCTCTTCCTCTGCTGTATTACCTACAATAAGGGGGAGTAACCAAATAACTCCCTGGCCCAAAACTTCTACTATTTATCTAAAGGTCCACAGGATTTTACTCTGATAGTCTGACAAAAAAAAAAGAGTTAGAGAAAACTCCTTTTCATAATGACAGTAACTTTTAATACAGATTTTAAAGGCTTGGTTTAAGGAAATCAGCATTTGCTAGTATAAAGCCTAGAGAACAAATGTACATCTTTAAAGTTGAAGGCATAAAGTCACATGTGTAGCTTTATGCATGCAAAGAAACCAATAAGAGAAAATACTTTCTGCTATGATTTCAGGTTACTGAAACTACACAAGGAGTTCAGCTTGCTGTCACACATCCAGCAAATAACATGATCGGCGCCTCTTAGAGCAGGAAGAAGCAATGTATAGGATCTCTTAACGTTTGCAACGTAATTCAGTGGCTGGAGTAAGGCACAGAAGACCTATCTAATTATTATAATGAAGCAGCAGATAAGGCTTTCAAATGATAAAGAAGACAAAATACAAAAGATTACAGTCATATCACTGTTAAAACAAAACATTCAGTAGTGACTGCAGCATGCGGACAAAATTAATCCTACCTCTCACGTAATAGCGCACGCCAGCTCTGAAGCAACTCCTCCTCGAGATGAGAATCCAATCAAAGTACTTTCCATTAATAGAACACGAGTGCATAGTAATAACTTAACTACATTAAGTAAATGTAACATACAGAGAAATCACAGGTATGAAAGAGAGGAGTTTGGTATGACTAAACCTACCTGGATGTCTATAGAAATCTCAAGCTTCACATGTCCGAATGGAACCCTGAATACTCTTCAGCCTCCCTCCCACCTCTAGGCTCTTCCCCACCTCAGTGGATGGCTTCCTTCCATGTACTCTGGTCAAAAAAGTAGATTTGCAGAAATCTTCTCTCTTCCATATCCCACGTACAATTTGTCAGAAAATCCCATTAGTTCTACCTGCAAAATATATCTAGAACCTGCTCATTTTCACCACCATAACTGCTATCCTCTAAGTCAGGGGTCCTCAAACTTTTTAAACAGGGGGCCAGTTCACTGTCCCTCAGACGGTTGGAGGACCGGACTATAGTTTAAAAAAAAACTATGAACAAATTCCAATGCACACTGCACATATCTTATTTTGAAGTAAAAAAAACAAAACTGCAAAAACGCCCGCATGTGGCCCGCGGGCCGTAGTTTGAGGATGCCTACTCTAAGTCCTAGGCAACATTGCCCCTCGCCTGGATTACTGAGGCTGCCTCCTAATCTATTCCTTGCATCCTCCCTTGCTCTCCTTTGGTCTGTCTTATCACGCCAACCCTCTGTTTAGATCCCAACAGTTTCTCATCACGGCTGAAGTAAAAGGCACGTCCTATTTGGCCCTGCATAATCTGGGCACAGCTACTTCTCTGATCACACCGCCACTCTCTCTGCTCCAGGCATGAGCCTGCCTTGGGGCCTTGGATCTTGTTGATCTCTCTGTATGTATGCAAAACATGTGACTATACCTCTAATCAAGAAACTACATCTATTTAAAGCTTTAGATTAAGCCTGTGACAATATTATTTCCTTATGAATAAACTATTCCAAAACGCCTAGACAGAAGATCACCTCGGTCCCTGCAGGGCACCGTCCTGATTCTAGGCACTCCTCAGCATATAGTGCTTGTCCTTCAACAGCCAGCTCATGTTCCTTCCCTATTTTTATTATAATCTCTATGATAAAGATTAGTTTTTAAAGTAAACTTACAATTAGATATAGAATTAGAAATTGCTTTTGATTTGATTCTGCAATATTTGAGTCTGTCACTAAATCTGCCTTGTAACAGTATTCAACCAAAGACTGCTAGAACTAGAGTAGTATCATGTAAGGATACAGCCGTGTAATACTGGGAGAGCAAACCGATGGACCTGAAATGAAGACATACATTACATTTGGGAATATAGTTTAAAAGTAAACAAACAGCACTATATAAATATAGTTTAAAAGTAAACAAACAGCACTATATAAAATGTATTCACACACGAGGAGG
Source organism: Cnephaeus nilssonii (assembly GCF_951640355.1). Classification (NCBI taxonomy): domain Eukaryota; kingdom Metazoa; phylum Chordata; class Mammalia; order Chiroptera; family Vespertilionidae; genus Cnephaeus; species Cnephaeus nilssonii. Next base: position 9,869,133 of record NC_137088.1, on the reverse strand, counting down.
TAACATACGAGTATAAACAAGGTAGTAATCTTATGGGTAACTTAATTTTAAAGAAATTTCTCTAATGTAACATTATCTTTTCAATTAGAAAATTCAAGAAGTGCTCTAATTGTTTGGGCCTGACTACTCAGATTTCGGAACACTAATGAAACCACTGCAGTTGCAGAACATTTGCCTCCCTCCTTTTCAATCTTTGTCTCCAACAACTCCACTCCTCTAGGGAAAGATGTGCCCACACTAGCTGTCTGCAGCTCAAACTACTTGTCCCCAAAAAGAAAAGCACATGACAAAAAATAAAGCCATTAGGCAAATCTGTTTAACCAGATTGACTATATTATGCGTCCTAGTTGGGCCTCCTTGTTTGTACTTCATTTGTATAAACTAAGGACAGAGGAAGGTGACGCCTATGGAATCACATCCCCACAGGAAGACAAATGCAGAGCTCTCCACTTGCCTGGGTCTTGGATCTGGCCCCTAATTTCTCCATTATTCGTCCATTAAAACCCATCATCTCCCTCTTACTTATAAAAACAGTGTATTTTTACTTAAGGCTTCTACAGGAGATACAATGTGAGATGGGAGACCTGACCCAAGTTTAATAGTCATAAACAGAGTTAAATTAGAATTATTTACCAAATCTTTGGTGATTAGGGAGCCATTTATACTACGTATGCAATTAAAACTTGGACTGTAACAAATAAGCAGGTTTTATTTAGTGTACATTACCTCTGGCTGCGCAGAAAGTTCTCTCAGAAGATGACAATTCCATACAAACCGCTGATCTGCCTACGAGAGAAGTTTTACAATTAACAAAACATCTCTTGGCAAGGTGAGTTTCTACAGAAAGAAAACTACGACAATCAGTGTTTCCGCCTGGTGGCTTTGACAGGCTCCAAACAAAACTCTTCCCCTCAAATCGGGCCCTGCTCCTCTGGGTTTCCTTCCTCACAGCCTCAAGCCAGTGCTGCTGGCCCAGAAGCCCGGGAGTCCTCTCAGCATCTTTCTTTCTCATATATTTAGTCAATTTAGTCCTAAGTCTTCTTCCAAATCCGCTCTCTCCTCTACACCCCTACTCCCACCACCTCAGCAGCACTTGACTCCAGCCTAACTAATGAAGTCAAGTCTTGGCCTTGCCCCTCCCTCTGGTCCCTCCACACGCTGCCAGCAATTCTCTAACGGGACAGGTAGGTCAGGTCTCCTGTCTGCTGGGAAGTCTTCGCTGGCTCTCTGTCATCTAAAGAGCCAAAGCTTCTCATGGCCTCACCAGGCCTGGGATCTGGCAGCCCCCACTTAACTCTCTGATCTCACCTCTGGCCATTCTGATGTTCAAACTGTAAATACAGAAGAAGCTCCTTCAACAACTCAGTAGATTAACCAATTCTCTCCATTCTCTTTATAAAACACACCAACTGACACGCTACTCCCACCCCCACCCCCACCCCCACGACCACGAGCTGAGAGTTGCAGGGAGTGGCTCTTGCGCTTGGCAATAACCAGATGGATGGTACGCTTCCTGAGATTCAGGTGTGTGTGCCGCTTTGGTCTGTGCCAGCTGAACTTGTTATCGTTACACGAAGAAATATTTTATAAATCAGTGAAATGTGATTTAAAAACAAGCTGCTGTTTCTATAAAGCTGAATGTTTTGGAATTTAACTTGATAAAAGGCAAATTGCTGAAACAAAGCTGCTGCTGAATTAGAAGGGGGAATGGCACCATGAAAATCTATAAGATTATGCAAACAGATTGCTCTGTGTCAAAATCTTTAGACATTCAAACTGGGAAGTGTTATGGATGTCATTTATCCAGAGAAGACAATCAGGAATCAAGGAACCAAAAACAAAGAAAAGCCTATGGTCCTACATAAAAAAAACTGACCAGTCCAGGTAAAATTTCACGTGAAGCTAAAACATTTAAAGCATAGGTGGTGCCTTTATCTTTTTTGTGATTCCCTATGTTAACTTGAACAACTCTTTTGATTAGCTGACAAAATATTCCTTCCCCATCCCCAGATGTGACGGCTTCTTTTTCAGTTTAGCCTAATATTGTCACCATCTCTGCCCGGAACCCCCACCTCCCGTTGTCACCTGACCACTAAGACCTATTCATCATTTAATTTCAGCTCACAAGATATATTTGTAAAGCCGTCCCTGACTTCCGCAGACAAGAGTGAGACCCACCTTCCTTCTGGACCCCGCTACACTTGGCACAAATCGCCACGGCAGCAAGTGCCCCTTGTTTTGTGATTGCCTGGACTTCGCTTCCCCAGGAGACTGCAGGCTCCCACAATGCAGGGCCATGTCAGTTCATCCTGTGTCCCTAAGTGGCTAATACAGTGCCTGGTCCACAACAGGCATCTGGGAGACATTTGACAAATGCAGAATCAGAATGTAGCAACTGCTTTAAAAAGCAACAGTTTCTTTGTAGTTAAAAGCCAAACTTCTTGATTGCTTAGCTTACATCTGAATTTGCAGCCAAACCTACATAAATTGTACTAGATTAGAGTATGAAATCTTAATAATGCCAATCAACTAAAACATTAAGTTGAACTAAATGAAATTATCATTTTTATTGGTCAAAACTGGTCAATTACTGGCAATTTCTTATGGTCCAATCTAATTCATAACTGACAGCAACCTTTTAAATTCTTTCTGCTGCCAAAACACAACTAAGGTTTGTTAATAAAAAATCAAGACAGCAATCATCCAGGTTCTTGAACAGCAGCACTTTTAAGTTGAGATAATTTGAGGTCCAGTTTTAAAGATATATTTATCTTTAAAAAAATAACAATAAAAACCCATCTTAAATAAAAAAAGCATGTTCTTAAGTCAATAAGTTGTTACTTTTCCAGCTGCAAAAACTGTAACTCCACTGCAGAAAGAACACTCACTACCTGTTAGAACATCTATTTTATAAGCATAATTATGTTACTAATATCTGTAAGACTGTAGAACACCTAGAGCTAGGGGATTACCAATGTGTGTATTTATACTGCATTTCTGACTACCTACATCATGGTTCTCAATCCTGTCTGTGTAACATACAGACTGGGGTCCTAAATTGGGAATTGACATATATCTGAAACATGGTAAGTTTTCAAAGCTCCATACATAATCCTGATACAGCCAGGATTCAGAAAAATCAATATATATTTTTACGGAAGAAATAGGTATGTCCCTTAAAAAAAAACCCAAATAAGTAAAAATACCTGACAATTAAGCTTACCCTTTCCAAGAGACTCATTTCTTGAAATTCTGGACTAGTGTTGGACAGACGCTGCAAAGTATGGGTCAAGTCATATGTGGTTGAAAAGTAAAACCCATCCACACTCAAGACATGGTTTATCATTGCTAGGAAGGTTTTATTATCTTGTAACTGTGAAGAAAGGAGATTAAAAAAAAAAATCAATCTACCTCATACTTGAAAGGAATCTGTCAGCATGAAGCATGAAGAAAGAATGAAAATAAAAACCTGTTAGTCTGGCCCTATTAAATATCACTGGACAAGGACTGGGTTGGGGGAGGAGAGAGGAATGGATGCTCACCATTTCCCCAGGACCTAGGACAGTTCCTGACTCACAGAAGATACTCAATAACTAGTGTAATGTATGACTATATTATTTGATGAGGCAGAACTCCATCCCTTTGATGTCCTTCACAATTTTTACTCTATAGGCAGAAGAGTTCTTTTAATGAAACGTCACCAACTCAGGTTATGACCTACTGTGTCCCAGATACTTTACATAGATTTTCTTTTACCTTCAAAAACAACCCTGCTAGATTAGTATTATCCTCATTTGTCAAATGAAAAACATAAATTCACGAAGGGTCCAGTAACCCAGTAAATAACAAGAGAATAATAACATCCCTGTTCTTAAGAAACTTTACTGGTTGGGGTATAATTATTTTTCTTTTTATATTAAAAAGAAAATTACTGTAAAAGTAATATCTATCTTTATTTTCTGATAATCATTTTAGCTGGCTTTCCCAATGAATACCAAGATTGACGTTTATTTTAACTTTTGTTTTAAAAAATAACTGTTGTCCTGGCCAGGGCACATACAAGAATCAATCAATGAATGCATAAATAAGTGGAACAGCAAATGGATGTTTCTCTATCTTTCTCTAAAATCAATCAATAAATAAAGATTTTAAAAATAATTGTTGATGTTTGGTAATTATGAGACATAAGCACTTCATTAATATTAAGAAGTTCACCTTCACTGAGACCTCTGGCTGTGTATCTAGAGTCTCTGGAACAGCATTCGCACAGTCAGCTATTTCTTCTACACCCCATTTATGTTCAATTTGAATTTCACTCCTAGAGTTGTCACTTTTTGTCTGCACTTTCATCTTTAGTAGGATAATCTTTAGTTAGTATACCAGGATAACTGAAATATAAACCACGTTGTCCGAGGACTGATATTAACTAACCATGCTAACTGAAATCCGTGCATACAGGAATCGTGCAAAATGAGGACTGTTTGAACACATATAATAGTACACACATATTTATAGTCACAGGTGGAAAAAGTGAAGAAAACTTTCTCTATGGGGAAAGAGGGAATGCAATAGGATGAGTGGAATTTCAAAGGTATCTAACATTTTATTTCTTTTACAAAAAAAAAAAAATATGAAGTTAAAATCGGGTGTTGAGAACATGCATTTTCTGTTTATCCTTTTCTCTCCATATGAAATTTCACAAGTTAAGAATTGAGTCAGTTTAAAAATACAAACCAAGAGAAATTAAATATATGAAGAATTTTTTAATACATTTTATGGCTAGGTGTAAAAGTATGTAAAGCGACCTTGCTTTATGGTTAAATAATTAGGCTTAAAAAATTCTGCAAACATTCTTTGTATTCCACCTCCCTCTCCACTCCCATGGTACTACTTTGGGTTTTACAATTAGTAAGCGCTTCCATTTCTTACCTGAATATCAGTTAAGTGCAACATGGTCTTCTTATAAGAAAGAATATCAAAATCTGTTGCTTTCCAGATTACATGATTAAAAAATTCACCTATTTTTATCTTTTTGGTAATGACAATTAGATAATTTCCTGCAAAAAAGCAAAGCCAAACTCAGATAAATATAAATAAGGCAACTCTAATGCAAAAAGTAGTAAGTGGTCCTTGTTGTTTAAACTCCAAAGGCTAGTGAAAGAGACTGTATTGTGCTATACAGAGAAAAGGCCCATACTTTTTAAAAGCAGTCTTATAATTTATAAATAGTAAGACCAGCATATTATTTAGAAAAATTCCTACTGATATCTCTCTCTCTCTCTCGTCATCCCCAAGACAGACAGGCTTCTGCTAATACATTTCCCTGTGTGTAGCCTAAATCAACATAGTTATGAGATCTGGCCACTGTAGACAATGTTCCATCTACACCACTCTTATGTCCTTCCTGTCGGTCATTCTATAATGGTAGAGAAAAGTGCTGGGGCAGTAGTATAACTGGTTAACGCAATGTTACAGATGGTCCCCAATTTATGATAGTTTGACTTAGGATTTTTCTCCTTTACAATGGCGCTAAAGCGATATGCATTTAGTAGCAACCACACTTCAATTTTTGAATTTGGATCTTTTCCGGGCTAGCAATATGCAGTAGGAGACCCTCCCATGATGCTGGGCAGTGGCCGAGGGCCACAGCTCCCAGTCAGGCACACGATCATAAGGGTAAACTGATGTGTTCATGTATCAGAGATGCTGCCCAGCTATAGCTAATGTGAATGCTCTGAGCACGTTTAAGGTAGGCCAGGCTAAGCTATGAAGCTCGGTAAGTTGGGTGCATTATATGCATTTCTGACTTAGGATATTTTCAACCTATATATGATGTGTTTATTGGGATGTAAGCCCATCGTAAGTCTGGAGCATCAGTACAAAGATAAGTAATCAGGCATCAAGGAGCCGGCACAGCACCACACACAATGCACCAACCCTGACCCTGGCCACTGCCTCCCCCCACAAATAAAACAGGGTAAGCCTTTCCCACTAATTAATTCTTAAGCTCTGTTCAAGGCTCTACCCACAAGTGCCCTCCCTGGCAGTTTTCCTATGTACATCTCTCTCCTAGACCTTGTCACACTGTACTGCAGTAATTTACTACTGACATGCCTCTCACTAGACTGTAAAGTGAGGACAAAAGGGATGTACATCTTTTTATAAAAAAAAGTATTGCATATTTTCTTTTTAAAAAAATTATCTTTATTGATTTCAGAGGAAGGGAGAGGGAGAGAGAAACATCAATGATGAGGGAGAATCATTGATCGGCTGCCTCCTGCACGCCCCCTACTGGGGATTAAGCCTGCAACCCAGGCATGTGCCTTTGACCGGAATTGAACCCGGGACCCTTCAGTCTGCAGGCTGACGTTCTATCCACTGAGCCAAACTGTCTAGGGCAGGACATACATCTTTTATAACTTGACACAACATGAATATTTTAAAAGTTCAATGAAATGAAATTTAGACTAATAAAACCACTTTCTAATTACTCAGAATCAGGTAATATTCTCTAACATGCACTACGTCATATTCAACTCAGTCCAGAGTTGAAAGTAGAATACTCTGATCCATCAGTGCATTAAATTATTTAAACCCTCTTAGAATTTATGAAAAATTCTTTTTTTAATAGAACCTCAGGCTCATAAATTTAACCATTTTGGGTATATTACTATTAGAAATTAATGACAAATATTTAAATCTACAGATTATTGCCTAAAGCATGATACGAAGTGTTCCTTCATCTTATACTCCAAGTATCAATTTAATTACCTTATTTGTCCATCTTAGCTTATTTCTTATTTCTTCCTTACCTGCCACCAGATGGATTGTGCCCAGGATACCAAATATTGGTCTTGTGACAGCTGAAGGAGGAATATCTTTCTTGACTTGAAAAGAGAAGAAAAAAAAAAAATCACAGAACACACTCACCAAAAGAATGGGAAATTTAGTTTGATTTCAATAATTACTTCTACTAAGTAAACATGACTTGTTGTTAGAAAGCAATACTCCTTCATTAGACCTCCATTTGGGCAGAATTTGAAATAAGGATGTCCACATTACTAAGGTCTCTGCCTGTCCCGAATATGGTATCAAATGTAACATGCTTCAGCATTCCTATCAGGTAAATTGTGGGTTATTTCTAATGTCAATTTTCAACTAAATTTATTCAACCTCTTGCCAGAAGGTCTTTATCCCTTTAAGAGAATTAGAAAGTAAGTGGGAGGAGTGCTGAGACATGATTTTAATCTCAACATGCAACTAATGGAATGCAACGAAGACTTGCCTAGCTATGCCTAAGAATGTGGGAAGTGCAGGCGAAGGTTCAAGGGAGATAGAGGAAGGAAAAGCCTCCTCCGGTGTCTAATAGTAATCTGTACAGGTAGGGAGGCATCACCATGAACTGTGACTTTATCAATGCCCTTATTAATAAATTAATCTATTAATCTTAGACTATAGGGTTCATTTCATAACTGTTAAACTTTCAGCCAACATGTTTACAAAACATATTTTGTAGGACTCCAGTTTAGGGAATAATGCCCCATTAAGTAAGCTTATTTTACTTCACCACATCACCCCTAGTCCCTCTCCCAGGAAGAGTCAGAATGCACAGGAGAATAAAAGCTCTGAGAAGGCCTAAGGCCGTTGTCAGCAAACTGCAGCTCGAGAGCCACATGCGGCTCTTTGGCCCCTTGAGTGTGGCTCTTCCACAAAATACCACAGCCTGGGCGAGTCTATTTTGAAGAAGTGGTGTTAGAAGTTTAAGTTTAAAAAATTTGGCTCTCAAAAGAAATTTCAATCGTACTGTTGATATTTGGCTCTGTTGACTAATGAGTTTGCCGACCACTGGCCTAAAGTAAAACAAAACTGTCCCACTGTGTAATTCATGGTTTTCCAAACTTATGTGGCTATAAATCTTTTCTTTCAGTCACAGTTTAATTATCACTGAAACACTGTTGTAAATCCAAGTATTTTTTCTAAAGGCAGTCCTATTATTCTGAAGAAAGTAATTCTCAATAAGGTCTAAAATTCACTTGCTTTACCTAGTAATTCAATTTACTTAGCAATGTTGTCCCACAATTAACAACATGAAAAATAGGAATATGAGTGCAATGAAAAGCACCAAGAAAATCCTGAGTATATTGAGGTCATCTGATGAACCTAAACAGATAGAGCTGTAAGTTATATTAACTGGAGTGAAATAGCAATAAAACTATGATAATTTATAATAGGTTAGTTTTTCATGGAAGAAAGAAAATCATTCTTTCTGTGGCAATGGTCTGCATTTCCAACTGGCAGAGAAACTGAGCAAGTCACCCCTCATCATCACTGGCTTTAGGTCAAAGTATTTCTTCATGTATCTACTGATGAGTGTGTGGTATCATCTTTACATCCAAACTATTCATGACCCACTCAAAATGGGTCTGCAATCTCTACCCACAAATTAAATGTCAATGAAAAGTAAAAGACAACTGAAAATACATCCATACTAAATAGCTTTTATAAGACACTAGGTTGTATCAACAGGGGATATAGAAGTTGTGTAATTAAACTTCAGAAGGACACTGACTGGTTAAAACCAATCAGCTATATTGAGAGAGCATCCACCAAGAAATGTCAAATCATCAAACTGAAACAGAGATCTAATTCCATTTGGTCTAATGAAAACTCTATTTATGGTCCTTACCAGACTAACCACATAACTAAGGAAATGGAAATGTAGAGTCATGCCTTTCTTGTACTTTACTGTCCTATGCAATATTTTCATATTTCACTTTATCCATTCAAAGGATAGTTACTGTGTCCTCAATGCCTATTCCATGGTCACTCAAATGGTGTACTTAAGAAAAAATACAGATTCGGCCTAGAGGTGAATTTTTAAACAAATGAAATTCTAAATGTGACAATGGTACATGAATTTGTCACCAAAATTATTTCACATTAATTTAGTCAGAAATCAGTGTACTACACAACTGGGCGGTGGGAGTGGGGGGGTAAACTGGTAACCAAAACCAAAATATAACTGGATAGATGGATAAGATAAAACTTAGAAATATCATTTGCCTAAAACAGAAGTTGTAGTCAGTGATGTTTATATTATTTTTCATTCATTAAATTACCCTCACAGTCATGAATATTTTTAAAAAGCTGCTATTAAAATTCCACACACTTAATGCTAAAACAATCTCCTCACACTCAAAATACCTTAAATCTTACAGCTAGAAGGAACTTGGACATCAACAAAACCAATCCTGAAAGAGTATAGATAAAGGAATAATTATGTTTTTAAGTCCTTACAGATTGCAAAATTTTCAAAATCATTTTTCCTTTTCAGAAAAAGGAGAAAGCATAAAATTGATGCATAGAAATCAAATGAGGTAGCAAGAATTAAAACTTCGTAAGACACTCAGAGATCTACACACTGGCACACCTCTGATTAGTTTAATTACTGCAGCTTACATATAAAATCTTTCTGACACTTCTAACCCTGGCTGTACAATACCTGAGAGGGTAACCTCTGTGGACACACGGTCGATGATAAGCACATCATCCACTCCATCATCACAAGCTTCCACATAAAATTTTTCAGTTGTGATATGCCTAGGAGAAATTAAAACCATAAATAACTAATCAAATGAAATACACTCCTAAAGAACTACTACTTATAACCATTTTACATCATGTCCCAGTTTCTGAACTGAAAAGCTGTTACGCAGTCCTTATGTGTTCAGTGCCACTCTTTTCACTTGTATATTTAATTTTGATAAGACTTTAATTTGCTGTAAAACCACCAATTTGACTCACACAAGAAAATCATAATAAATTCTAATTTACTATCTTCAACACGGTGCAGAAGGTAACATAGTAGTTAGCAGCCCAATCTATAGAACCAGATTACCTGTGCTGTGTGACCTTGAGCAAGTTATTCAGCCTGTCTGTTCTTCAGTTCTGATACCCATCAAATAAGGTTCTAATCCTGACATTGCTGTTACTGGCTATGTAATGCTGGCCAAGTTACAAGTGCCTACCCCATCCCAGGCCCTGTTCTAGGTACTACTGTACAAAGTCCTGGATCACAGAGCTTACATTGTAATAGGAAAGACAACCAACATACTAGGAAGTAACCCAGTGATTTCAGGCAGTGGTAAATGCTGTTAAGAAAATACAGGTATGTAGGAGATTCTGGGTGTGGGGGTGCTCAATCTTAGGGATTAAATGAAACAACGTGTAAAAGCTCCTGACACAACTGTGATCAAGAAGGGGGGAAGGGAAACAAGAAAAAGAAGCACTGAAATATTCAACAGCCACACTATTGAACTATTCAAGAGCAAGGTCTTCAAAGTTCTGAAGGATAGTAATTTCTAAGTGAGAATTCTATACATAGCCGTACTATCAAACAAGTGTGACAACAGAATAAAAACATTTCCACATGTGCCACATCTTAAAAGACACTTCTTGCTCTCTTTCTTAGAAAGAAGAAAAAGTTAGTTTCACAAAAATAGAGTAAATCGAGAGTTAGACTTGGAATCCCACACAGGAGACGTGAAAGAAATGACGGTGCAGAGAGGTTCCAGGACAGCTCTGCGGCCAGAAGGACAGCCCGTCCAGATTACAGCAGGGGGCAGAGACTCCCAGAGTAAGCCTCAGAGAAGAAAATGAATTGAGTTTCCTGATATGTTTGAAAGGAGTTTTACTGCTGAAACTGAAGATTAATTAGTGAGAATGACACTGAAAGTTAATAAAAAGAAAACAGCCACTTTTCAATTTCAGAAAAAAACAACACATTTTTATAAGACTATGTAATTATACTATACTCCTGACTTCATTTGAACCACATCTACATAACCATATGACCACTGAATATCTTAATATCACTACACTGAGAGGAGAGGAAAAGAATGTGGTATAAAAGCTTAATTTTCATCTTCTAAAGCAGGAAGTCATCAGAAGACTAAAAGTGAAAAAATCAGTAAACAGCAGTATAGACATGTTGTTCTGGAGTGAAATACCAGAAGCAATCGCTTAAAGAGTTGAAAGTGGATGTCTCTGGGGCCGAGGGGACTGGGAGTGCAGAAGCGCGGTGGGGTGGTCTCTTTCATTATAAGCTTTGTGTACTGTTTACTTTTAAACCATATACATGTATGAGATTAAAGTAAAATTAAGAGTACTTGTGGATCAAGGCAGAGCGTTCTAGTCCAAGGACTCTGACTTCTGCTGGATGTCACCTCTCTGGGAGATACGGCGGGAATCTACGTTGCTGGTGCTGCCATCAGGCTAGTCTGATAATGTTATTGAAAACGGCTTAAGAATTTGATAAGAACAGTGACTGCCAGCTAAGAAGGGTAATGACAAGTAATGACTCAGAATCCCACTAGTCATAACAGCAGCGTCATCCCAACTCATAGTCCCCTGCGTGTCCCTTTGCTGTCTTCCTCTTTTCCCTCCTTCCACTTCCCACCTCTCTTTAATTGGCCTTAATAGATTTTATTCTCTACGTTTTATGCTTCATTTCAAACGCTACTGGAAACTAACTTTAACTGTCCAGCACTTACTGAGTCAGAAAAACTTAAGTAAACATCCAGTGTTTGCTGGTGAGTATGGTTTTACTATTTTTGTCTTTAATCTTCACCAAACAGGCTACCAAGCCTCTGTAGACAAGGACTCTAAGCTTATCCATTCCCCTTGGTATTTTTCACACAAAATGATAGAAGTTCCAATCAATTTTCTTAGAGACTAAAACATTAAGTGTTTTTTTTTTAACCTTTTGCACTCGGATGTCGAGTGTGACTCGACACGGTTAGCATTAGAATAAAGGAATCGAGAAAAACGCGAGTGCAAAGGGTTAAACCTCACCAGAAGATATGTCTATTGATTCTAGAGAGATGAAGGGTGAGGAGAGGGAAAGAAAGAAGGGAGGGGGGAGCATGGATCTGAGAGGGAAACATTGAAGTAAGAGAGAAACCTCAATCGTTTGCTTCTCTTAAGTACCCCAACTGGGGACAAACCCACAACCTAGGTATGTGCCCTGACCAGGAATCAAACCTGAGATCTCTTGGTGTATGGGATAAAGCTCCAAAGAACAGAGCCACACCGGCCAGGGCTAAGTTGGTTTTTATATGTGGCCTTTAACTGATGTCTTCTTTGGCTCAGTGACAGAACAAACAGAATTTTAAAAATTGTTTTCCTTACTCCTAGCTAAGAAAAGATCTTGACAGGTCAGATTTTAACTGGATTTGATGTTATAATGTAACTAATAAAGAGGATTAGAAAGTCTACAATGTGTCACAGAAGCCAAGTTTGCCAGTTTTTCAAAATTAACTAGTCAACTGGCCATACTGAGTTTTTGATGTAATAAATACATGGAAACCAAGACAAAAGACTCAGTCATAACCAAAAATCTAGGAGAAAATCCTCTCCCTACTGCAAAAAGAAAGGTCCTCAATTGCTATGATGTCTCTCATTTCTATAAAACTATCTCACATTGCTTATTTTAGGAAATAGATTTTAGAAGTTAAGACAAGGGGAACCCTTTCAAGAACATGATTTGCTCCTTAACTATGCTGTGATAAAAAAATCTCTAAAGTTCAAAGTGATACTGTATACTGAAAAGAACTCTGGTCCTATATAAAACTCTGGTAAGGTTATCAGAATCCAATGGGTATTTTAACCTCTAACTGAACAAGAATATACTACCTTGTTTCCTTCAAGACAGGGGATTCAACATCAACCCAGAGTTCTAGTTTCTGTTAAGATGACAAATATTTTGGGAGATAGCTAAAAATAACTGAATATGTCCTAGCCGGCTTGGCTCAGGGGATAGAGCCTTGGCCTGCGGACTGAAGGGTCCCAGGTTTGATTCTGGCCAAGGACACATGCCTGGGTTGCAGGCTTGATCCCCAGTAGGGGGTGTGCAGGAGGCAGCTGATCAATGATTCTCTCTCATCATTGATGTTTCTACCTCTCTCTCCTTCTCCTTTCCTCTCTGAAATAAAGAAATATTTTTAAAAAAACACACACACACTGAATATAATATACTGAAATAACAATTACTTCCTATTGTCAACTTTCATTTGATTATTTTCCTTTTATGGATCACTGCCCAAATATGGGACAAAAAAAGAAAAATAAATCACAGGCAACTAAAAATTAAATTCAGGGCAGGCTGGAGGGGGTTAATAGGGGGGGGGGACATATGTAATACTTACATCAATAAAGAACTATTATAAAATAAAATTAGAAAATAAAAATTAAATTTAACAAGGGCAATTCTATTATCTATACTAATAAAAAGGTAATATGCTAATTAGATCGAACAACTTCCGAACGACTTTCCAGACAAAGCCATGGTGGCAGTGGCGGGGCCAAGGCAGAGGCAGTTAGGGGCAATCAGGACGGCAGGGGAGAGCAGTTAGGAAGATCAGGCTGGCAGGGGAGAGCAGTTAGGGGGATCAGGACAGCAGGGGAGAGCAGTTAGGGAGATCAGGCCGGCAGGTGAGCGGTTAGGAGCCAGTGGTCCCAGATTGCGAGAGGGATCTCTAACTGCCGGTTTAGGCCCAATCACTGGGGGATTGGGCCTAAACTGGCAGTCAGACATCCCCCAAAGGGTCCCCAATTGGAGAGGGTGCAGGCTGGGCTGAGGGACCGCCCCCTCCCATGCACAAATTTTGTGCACTGGGCCACTAGTATTTAACATAAACACACTTAACTTTACAGTCACCTGGGATTCAATAGCTTTTTTTAAAAAAAATTTTTTATTGATTTCAGAGAGGAAGGAAGAGGGACAGAGAGATTGAAACATCAACGATGAGAATCATTGACCGCCTGCCTCCTGCAAGCCCCCCACTGGGGATCGAGCCCACAGCCCAGGCATGTGCCCTTGACTGGAATCAAACCTGGGACCTTTCAGTTCGCAGGCCGACACTCTATCCACTGAGTCAAACTGGCTAGGGTGGGATTCAATAGCTTTTAAGAGTGCTTTTAAAAAATTACCCTTGTTAAATTTTAAGAAAGGCAATATACTTAATTATAATATAAAAATATCAGATGTCATTTTTATTTTTTTTCAGTGTTGGCAATATGATTTTCTAGTATCTGAAAACATACTTTTCCCCCAGGTAACATTTATACATTTCAGGAAACAACTGACCTTTTCAAAATCCTGTCAAACTACAATGAGTAAAATTAACCTACTTAAAAAATATGACTATTTGCTGACCTCCCACCCATTAGAATGGCTATTATCAAAAGCAAAACAAAATAGAATAACAAATGTTGATGAGGCTGTGGAGAATCGGAATCCTTATGCACTGCTGTTGGGAATATAAAATGATGCAGCTGCTATCTGAAAGCAGTAAGAAGGTGGTTCCTCAAATAATTCCTGTGAGCCTACTACACCCATACCGAGAAGGTGCTCCCACCCATCCTCCTCCTTCCTCCTTTTGGGTCCCAGCAGTATCTCCCTCATTGAGTGACTCCTTGGATCCTCTCCTATAAGCCCAGGTTCATCCCAGACTACCCAGAAGCCCAACCTAATTCCCAAATCCAAGCTGGTATTTCTAGGAAGCCGATTCATTTTAATTCTATCTTCTTCCTCAAACCTTTGAGATCCTATTTACTTCCTATTCTGTCCATCCTAAAATCTCTTCTCTCCAAAAACCAGTCTCCTTCATAAGACAGGATCTAAATGCCACCAAATATGAAGCTTTACCACAGCAAAATCTCGCAGAGCTCCAGGCCCTCCAAAGAGTGCTCTTCTATCAGCTCAGCCCAGCCCCAACACACCTGTTCGAGTGCATAAGAACTACCAGGACAGCTGGCTGAACCTGCAGGTTGCCAGGCTTCGGCAGGCCTAAATGTGGGGCTTTGGAATACACATTGAAAACAAGCACAGCAAATGATCTAATGCAGCCTAGCACTAACCTAGACTCTTTAGCCTGAATCTCCACCCAACCAAGGCCTTGGAAACAAACTTCAGATCATTTGTGCCTAAATTTATGAGCATAATTTTAGCTTCCCTCCATCCTTCCTTGCAGAGAGATGTGTGCATAATCTGAATGTTCATTGTACTAGATAGACCACATATGTCACAGTGTAGCTTAGTTTACATCTGTTCTCAGGGAAGCATGTATCTGCCCTGACTGACCTCACAGCTATGACAATCTTTTAAGAAGAAAGGCAACTTCCTAAGGGAGGAAACAATGTTTCTTCAGAGGTCAGCCTGCTCGATTCACTTTCTAAAGGATTTCTTGCCTTACACCTACTTCAGTTGACCTTTTAAAAGAATTTTTTAAAAAATGTTTTGAATGTTTCCAAGAATAGATTTGTTGTAATTATTTTGTAATTTCAAATTTTTATCACTGACATTATCCATGAATACACAAATCACTTAAAAGGAAAAAGGAGTAATAAAGTATTAAGAACTGCCTGGATGCTTAAAAAGTATGAATTTTAAATTCTGAACAAATCAATATTCTGTTTCCTATACTAAAAAAACCCGTATGGACATAACTATTTTCAATTATAAGTGACTCATTTCTATACCAGACATGTCTGCAGACTAAGATAAGAGCAATCTGATAAAAGGGGGCGGGGGGAAAAAAAGGTCACTTGAATAATGCAGTGTAATGGAAAGATCACTAGACTCTGGGCCTGCTGTTCCAAGACCAGTTCTGCCATGGCTGGACTGTGACCTGAGTGTGGGGCAAGGGCAACTATTTCCCTGTCTTTAGCCACGATGACCTCACAGAACCATTGAAAATACATTAATATACATGAAATGACTTAAGTTGCTGCTACTTCAAAAGACTACATTCCAAATTACCCCAGGCTATTCAATTTTTGCAGTGCTGGTAGGTGTTCTACACTAGAAAGTTCCTTTCCTCGGGTGATTCACAGGGGATCTGCTCTACACAAGGGTTTAAGCAAGTACTGAGGAGGAGGAGAGAGAAATCAAGGTTAAGAGGTTCCACATATTTGCAACCTAGTTGGAGAAACAAAGTATTTATAGTGATTTCATCATTTCTAGGTGGCAAAGTGAGTGGTGCACACAATGATCACGGTAACTCTCGGGCCTCTTGTCCCTGAGACAGTAAATATACTGTTAGTCAATCCTGAGACAGAATGTGCAAACCATATAGACGTTTTTAGTGTCTCATCCTTGTGATAGTAGACTGGTCTGGCAGCTAAGTGAAGGGAATGACGTGGAAAAAGGCTTCTCAGAGAAAGTGAGCGTCTGTTAAGTACCTGGGTATTTCACCCTTATAATAATCCCATGAAATAGTAATGTTCTCATTTTGTGGATGAAAACCCATTTTAGAAAAAGAAGTGACATGGCCAGGATACAAAGCAAGTAACAAGGTCAGGATTTGAATCTAAGTCTGTTCTGACTAAAAAAGTCTGATATCTCTCAACTCTATCATGGATATGCTCAGTAGGTAAAGAGGGGAGAGAAGAAGAAGGCATTCGGGGTACAAGGATCAAAATAAGCCCAAACTTGAAGCTAAAAAAAAAAATTGCCAAGTCTAGTGGGGGTGTCGGGGGAGAAGGCATTGAGCAGTTTTGGGAAATAACGTTAGAGCACAGACTGTGAAGAGGCTAAAAGTAAAGATGGCTTAGAAATGGGGACTTAATCCTAAAGATCCATAAAATGGAAATGGAGATTGTAAGCAAGGGAGTAGAGGATGAAACCAGAGCACTTAGAAAGGTGAACTTCATAGCAGGACAGAGATGGACTCGAGAACGTATATGGCATGATACAGAACAAATTATTATTTAGAATTCCAAGCACCTCAATATTTAAATAAACCCAGTAGCAATACTTTTGTAATAAGATATTACCAAACTATTTCTTGTATGCATCTTTCTTAAAACACATCTCAAGCGCTGGCTGGTGTGGTTCAGTTGTAGGGTGTCATTCCATGCACCAAAGGGTCGATGGTTGTGCACATGTTTCTCTCTCGCCCTCTCCCTTCCCTCTCTCTAAAATCAATTAAAACATATTTTTTAAAATTCTTGAGACACATTTTTAAAAACAGCTATTGTGTCCTACTAATTCTAATATAGGTTGGAAACTACTTCCACCTCCAAATGCATCTAAGGAAGAACATTCCTTAGATCAGGCCACATTTAAAAACCTTGGCCAGCGTGCCCACAGCAGAAAGGGCCAAACAGGAGTAAGAGGGGAGATTTCAACTCACAAACTCCTTAAAGAAAAACAAAGTTGCAAAAAGGTTGTATCTTTACATTTACAGAAACACTCAAAACTTTTTGTCAGGGAAACAAGTTAAGGACTGACAAATTAGAGAATGCCTTTCACATAACCCCAGATTTACTTTTCGCCCACATTTATAATTTCCACTTCCCACCCAAAATCAATACAAAACCATCGGCCTCATCACTTTAGGGCCCAATTTCCTTTCTCTTATGGATGTAGAGCTTTTTTTTAGGTCTAGACTGGTGCACTTAGTGCCTCCTTGGCAGCTCAAGTTCCCCATCCCATTCAATCTTTACCACAGGAAAATTCAGCTGCATTCCGTAACCCAACTCTGAGCTGCATCAAGCCTAGGCTCCGTGTGGCTTAAACGCACTTGAGACCTGGCGCAGGATCATATTAAGCCCTTCAGTAACTATCAGATGGACAGCAATAACCTAATTAGCCAGCAGAGCACATGTGACACAGGCCCAGCCAGCACCCTCGGTCAAAGACACAGCTGGACTCATTCACCAACAAGGTGATCATCACCTTAAAGGAGAACTGGGAGAGAAGAAGGAAACTTGGCCAGGAAAATCTGGAGGGAAGTGTGCAGCTGCGGTTTTCAAAGAGAATTACAGCAGTAAAGAGAAGCGGCAAAAGGAATGGGCTGAGGGAAGAGTAATCATCTTTTCGACAAGATACCTGGTGTTGAAATGACCTCACTCCCAATTTTGCATCCCTAACTTTAAGTGTGAACCTTCGAGAAAGTTAAGTGAGCTTGAGGTGCTGCTGGGGGAGCATAGACAGTGCCCAACCCACATTTTGATGTCTTCCTATCCCTGCAAAGGAAATGAGATACCTATGCTTGAGTACCAAGATATTTTAATTTATGGAGGGATGGATAAGCTCCTCAAAGATTACATCTTGCTGCTACTGCCAAAGACCTTCTCAGACTACAGCCACTGGATTTCCAGCCTGGGGCTAAAGCATTAAACACCAAGTGAGTAGAACAAAGTTATTCCCAGACAAGAAAAGCGTAGGGGCCAGCCGGTAATGCTAAGGGAAACACGTGTTTTTATTTTCCCGGGACAAGCCAAAACAACCTTACAAAGACCTAATTTATAACCCCAACAACCAGAGCCTATTCTAAAAAGCCTCAAGGACGTGGCTTGACGGAGAAGTCGGTCTGCAGCGCCAAAATTCCCCGGATTAGCCTCTGCCTGTCAACGTGGACTTCAGACCCTGGTTTATGCTTGAGTTGTATAATATTCAAAGCCGAGTAAACCCTTCAGGACCGTAAGACTACTGACTGCACTTGACTTTTACCCACCCGCCCCTGCATCCTAAACACTGGTCAGGGAGGCTTCGATGCCCAAAGGTTTGTCGATTTGCATGTGGACTCCAAGCTGCTATGGGTCCATTAAATAAAAAAAAATAAAAATAAAAACTTTCTCTGCTGAGTAATAAGGACACAATTAGCCGCCACCTCTCAAAAAAAGAGAAAGAAAAGAAGAAAGAAAGAAAAGGAAAAAACACACCCACACACAAAAAAGTGAGGACCGTGAAGGGCTGCATCCCAACGCCGAGCGCGGCTTGCGGACGCCGGCCTGCAGCTGCGCTCTCCGGCCGTGGGCGTAGAGGCCGCGCGGGACGGAGAAAAGCGGGCGAGACTGCCGCCCCCGGGCCTGTGGGGACTCGGCCAGGGCGTTGGGGAGGCCTCGCCGGGAGACGAAGGCCGAACCGGGAGACGAGGCCCCCCCCCCCCCCCCACGCCGGCCCGCCGCCCAGGGGACCCAGGAGCCTTCCCCAGGGCCAGCGGCCCGCACCTGCCGCCCGCCCGCCGCCCCTTTCGGTCAACAGCCTCCCGCCCGCGGACTCACAGCTTCAGCCGCTCGTAAGTTGTCGCCGCCATCCCGCAACACCACCTCCTTCCTCCTCTCTCCGCCCGCCCCGCCCCGCGTCGCCACCTCGGCTTCGGCGCTACCGGTCACCCTGGCGCGGCGGCCGCAGCGCCCTGGTTCCACCCCCTCCCCACGCCCCGCCAGGCCAGCGAGCGGACGGGAGGCGGCCGTGGACAAACTTAGAGCGCACGCAGGAGACGCGTCGCACGTAAAAGGTTGGAGCGCAATGACGTCGCCGCTGCGGATTGGCGGAGCGGGTTTGCAGGGGAAAGGAGGAGCCTAAGGAGCCCTAGGCTGGCTCTGCGGCAGAATTGCAGCGCTAGTGTCGGCAAGCCTGTTGAAACTGCGTAAGCGGTAATCTACATGACAGCGAGGGAGTTGCTCGTACCGGGCCAGTGGCGCAATGGATAACGCGTCTGACTACGGATCAGAAGATTCTAGGTTCGACTCCTGGCTGGCTCGAGGTGTACACTTTTGTCCCATCTGGGTTAGATGTTCCAGGCCTCTCTTGGGAAGGACTTATGATTAAAGTGTAAACGCTAATCATCTGGAGTTTTAACGTTATTTTGCCCGAAATGTCATCTTTTAAGCTGTATTTGGAACCCGGAGTTGTACGAGATGGTTTGTAAATTGCAAAGCTCCCTATTAATGATCCACTTGAAGAGTCTGTAAAATGGGGCACATTTAGGAAGACACAGGCTGGAAAGGTAGCAGTTGGAGCGCGGTGGGCAGGGGAGGGGGAGCGTACTGTGGCCGGAGGTTAGCCACCGGATGACGCAAAGGCGCACCGAGGGCTGCAGTTGTGGCCTTCTCCCCGTGGAAGAGGAGCCGAGCGGTGATTTGGAGAGCGGTGCACTGTCAGGTTACAGGGATGGGGTGGGCTCCAGCTCTGACCCGCTTTGGGGAAGGATCTGCTGCAGTGCGGCTGCGCGCCTCCGCGGTGCAAGGAGTCTGCAACCCTGTCCTTTGAGATCTCCGGGTCCCAAGGTAACCTGGCCCCCCAATGCCATCGGGAAGCCTTAAGATATGGATGTTTTTACGGTAAGAAGACCCAGGCAATCTCGTCTAGTCCCCTCATTTTATAGGTGCCTGGCTCCAAGACCTGGGAAGGCCCGAAACGTCTGCGGTGGAGAGGGGACTCGAAGCCCGGGAATGGCTGAAACATCCAACACTGTCCATGAACTAGTCACACTCATCGATTGATTAATCTGTCCAATATAACGTGTTTTCCTCCTGAGGAAATATAGAAAATTTGTAAACTACCGAAAATTATTGGGAATAAAAACAATGCCAGTTCTCATCTCGAGATCATTACTATTAACATCATAATTTCCCCCCTTAGAGGCCTTTTTTTTTTCTTCCACATTTTTAATATGGATCTACCCACACGTATTTTTCCATATTCCCGCTTGTACCAGAAATGGCTTTGTTTTCTTTTTGTCCCTTTAGCTTTTTGCCCGAGATTTAAGGTCATTTAATATTCTCCAAAGATATCTCATTAGAGAATATTTTAAGCATTACTCTTTTGTTGGGAATTTGGGTTGTCAGTTTTACACTTTTTAAAAGTAATTCTGTGTTGAATTATTTCATACACGTCATAAATTTATAGATGTGAAATGCTCAGGTGGACATTTTTAAGGTCCATTTTATGGACATTTTTACCCCATGGTACGTATTTTAAAATTGCCCTCCAAAAAAACCCAATAAACTCTTCTATCAGTAACATGTTTCCTTGCATTCTAATCAGCACTGTTTTACAAATTTCATTATTTCTTTGCAATTTTCAGAATTGAAAAACAAAAGTTCCTTTTACTTGATGTATATATTTTCTCTTGGTGTAGGCATCAATGTTTTCTTGCAGATTTGTTAGACTTTTTGTAATATAAAGGATATCAATTTTTTAAAATTACTTTATTGATTAAGGTATCCCATATTTGTCATCAACCCCACCCCCCCATTCCCATCCCAAACCCCCCCCACACGCATGCCCCCATCCCCCTGTTGTCCGTGATCACTGGTTAGGCTCATATGAAGGATATCAATTTTTTACTATCAAAGATTGCATTGCAATCTTTTCCAGTTTATTGTTTACCTTTCCCTTATATTTTTGCACCTAGAGTAATTTTCACTTTCATATATTCCAACGTACCAATATTTTTTATTTTATGGTTCCCTCTATTGCATATGTGCTCTTTTAAAATTTGGTGTTTGTGTTATATTTTTTCCATTTACTTTTACACCATTTGTAATTTATTTTGTTGGTCATTCCAATGGAAAAATCAAAGGTAATTCCTAAGGTAATTTCTAAGGTAAGTTCTGTTGTAATCCCCATTTTTAAATATCAGGAAACTAAATTTGCTTAAGGTCATTGAGCAATTAGGTGGTGGAGCCTGAGTTAGGCCTTGAATCTGGGCTCTGGACCCCAAAGCCATTCTGCCGGTCACTAGAAGGTGACCACATGAGTGGACACAGGGCCACTCCCTCTCTGGGCAGGAATGATCCCATATGCTCCTCCCTCCCATACCCCTTGCTAGTTAGCAATCAGAACACCTCATTTCTAGTACATTGCAGGAGGATGTTGACGGCTACATAACTAGGCAATATAAAATTTTCAGCTCCACTATAACCTACGGGACCACCTTTGCATATGCAATCCACCATTGACTGAAACATGGTCATCTCAAGACAAAATCTCAGTCCCTTCCCCGTTCTGACACCCATATGTTCCTTTAAGAATCCAGAGCTCTAGGGTCCCGGGTTCAGTTCTGGTCCAGGGCACACGCCCAGGTTGCAGGCTCGATCCCCAGTAGGGGGTGTGCAGGAGGCAGCAGATCAATGATTCTCATCATGGATGTTTCTATCTCTCTCTCCCTCTCCCTTCCTCTCTGAAATCAATAAAAATATATTTTAAAAAATGAAGAAAGAAAGAATCCAGAGCTCTAAAAGGAGACCAAATCCACTTTACAATGAGCACCGTCTTCTTACTCCACACACAAAAGACCCGGTCAACATTATCAGGTTGGAGAGCACTTTAATGGTCTATAAATTGATGCAGTTTTATTGTTATGACATGTTAAATCATTTTATAGTAAGTGAAACTTCAGATCATTTTATAGGAACAACATTGTGCATAACTTTATAGGAACAGTAAATTTTTGAATAAATTTGTAGAAAAGAAGAGACACCGAGGAAAATAATTTTCGCTGCACAGTTGACATTTTCATACGCTCGATGGAAATTTCCCACATCTGTCCCGTTCTCGCTCAGAACAATAGATAGCCAACATATGTTGTTCATTTTTTATCTGTTAACTTCAAAAAGTTACTTCAAATAGTAACTGGGAAATGAGGACTATTCGTGGCACAAAGGAGAGTACAAAGAATTCGGTTTCCTGGCAGACAGGGTCTTTCTTATTAACAACGGCACCAAGCAACCATGGTTTGGGGGGCAAGTCGCGCACACATTCTTTGCAAGCGTATCAGCAGCCCTCACGGTTCTCACACTTTCACACACACGGGAAGTGGCACACAAAGGCGGCCTGCAAAGGACTGTGGGTAATTCTCAAGTCCTAACATTTCTGTTTTCCCTTCTGTAAGTGTGCCCCAAGCCCAAGGAAACAAGGTGATGGCAGCCCTTGAAGGTGATGGAACTCCGTGACAATCCCTCCCACCACCCAGGACTCAACAGCATAACCTCAGGACTCAGCTGAAAGAGGCTGTCACTCCAGCACTAACCGCGGAGAAGGAAAGTCCTGGGGGGCAGGGCAGGGGACAGTAGGCAGTGACAGGGACAGGACTAAAGGCCCTCCCATGCTGAGAAAAGAATAAATCACTCTTTACTCAGTGACAGATGGGAAACATCAGAGACAGACTCCTGATAGAGCGGGCCAACCAGGGTTACACGGCCTTTAGACCACCCAGGCAGTTTTTTAAAGGCCCTACCTGAGGGGGTGGAAGAGGGGCAGTGGGAAGCAAAAAAAAAAATTTTTTTTTTAAAAAAAGGGCAATGAGGCAAGGGAGAAGGCTGGCACTGGGGTCTGGAATCAGGCCATAATTCTCTCCTCATTTAGCTAAAGTCAAAGAGTTGTCTAGGGAACTTGGGAAAGGCTATTTGCTCTAACTTTTACAACCAACATATTCATCCTGGTCTACCAGGCGCTTGTTTTCTCTCTAAGTTCAACCTCATCACAGGTCCACTTGGCTAATAACGTACAGAATGTTTAAAATAACCAGGTAGGCGAACATCTCCTTGCGGCTTATGTGCAAAGGCCTGAGCAGGAGAGAGAAAAACGAGGGACACAGATCACAAGAGAGGTTGCTGCTGGGGTTTCGTCTGGGAATTCTCATTGTTCTTCAATAACAAAAAAAAAAATATGCCATATTGACAGCGAGATCTGAATCACCCCAATAAAGTCTATTTTAAAAATCTCACTTAAAACACGGAATCACAGATATAACTAACTAGTTACCCAATTTGCAAACAAACGCCTCCTACTTCTGTCTCGCTGGAATTCGAAAGTGGAACAAAGGTGAGTCCTCGAGGCCAGAAACATTCGTGGGTTGGCAAAGACGGCCAAGACACGTCGGCTGGCTTCCTCTGCCCACAGCCTTGCCCGGGCTAAGCTGGATGACTTGATGGGAAGAGAGGGGGTGGGACCCCAGGGGTCCCTTCCCCAGCCCCACTCATTCACAGGTTTTCAGGAGGCTCGGCCTATGAAAAGGAACCAATGACAGCACACAGCCTGGCAGGGGCATCTGGCCAAAGGACCCCAGGAGAATACATTTCATAAAAACGTGCAACAACCCATGGTGTCAATTCTTGCGTCTTACAGGCGACTGCTACCGAATGAGTCAAAAACGTGGCCCGCGAGGGAAGCTGGGCCAAGGGAACGTCTGGGAGTCCCAGGATGGCTGCACTGACCACCCTCCTCGGCCCCAGCCCCCCAGTCCCCCGGCTCGGGGTGCCGGGTGAGCAGGCAGAGAGCAGACGCCAGCTGCCGTGCCCCAGCCTAGCTGGCCATGGTGAGATGGTCCCAGTGCTCCAGCAACAAGGCTCCGGGGCCCTCTGCACAGGCCGAGAGGGCAAATGCCAGCCAACCTTTTACAAATATGAATGTATGTATCTTCCTATTGAAATACCCAGGGATTCTGACCTTGGGCTTCCGAACTGTGACATGCAAGGCAAATTCTGCCTCCTCAGTTCAGAAGTTGCCTTGGAAAGAATGGGGCCTTGCCACCCCCGGGAGCCAGCACGATGAAATAGGTAAGGCAGTAGCACCCAGTTTTCCATCTATTCCCTGCTGGCCCTTGCTTAGGGTCCCAGGGCCCTGGCCCACTGGAGTGTGGCCGGCATGAAGCTAGATGTTCCTAAGGCACCGAAGAAGGTACCTGAGCCCACTGCGACGGTCCACTTCCTCCTTTCCCTGCGACTTGGGGAGGCTCGTATCGGTGAGGTATTTTGTGTGTGTGGAAGACTGAAAGTGGAGGGAAACAGTTAAAAAAGAAAAAAAAAAAAAGAGACAAAAGCACTGTACCTAATACCGGTTTCTTCCAACGTAATAATGCCGGTGCCGAGAGTGGGGCAAGAGAGAAACCCGTGCAATGACTAATAACTTATCCTCAGGCGCGCCCTCCACCGGGCTGAGAGGCCTCACACACGTACACACACTCCTGGTGGACAAGGGGCTGGCTCTCAGGACGCAGGACTTCCAGAAGCCCCGCCTTCCCTGAGCGGAACAGGCACGTGGGATCCCGAGACCTGCCTTTGCAGAAGCGACTCCCAAGTCACAGACCCTGGAGAGCGCCACAGGGGGGAAGGGCAAACGGTGGGCAAAGAGGCCTGGTGCCCGCACCAAGTTCTTTGTCCCCGGGCACTCCGCTAGGCTAGAGCGGGGCAGGTCTCCGCCAGCCCCCCGGCTGCCCACAGGGAATGCAGATCTGCGGGGGGACACAGAATGCTGGCAGGGGACAGGGGACAGGAGGGCGCCCCGTCTCGCTTATTTCAGCATTGGCTCTGGTTTACCTAGAAAATGCTCCCTAAGATGCAGAGCACGTGTTTGGGCTTCCCTCTCGCCGTAACACCATTACAATTTGCAGCCCTTCTACTGAACGCAGCTCTGGGGCGGGAGGAAGCCCTAAATCACTCTGCGCGCGCGTGTAGGGGGGCGTGGGGTGCACTATTTCCCTGGAGGGAGAGGAAGGGTTGAATGCATCGGCAGCTGGAACCTCTCCCCCAAGATCTTATGAAATACGCTCGGTGCACACCTTGCCCTCTGAAGTGACCCGGTCCTAGCGTCGTCCTGAGCAATCCGATGCACGCACGGCAGCGAGAAAGGCTCTTGGGAAACACACACCCCAGACGGGTAGGGTCGCCAAGCAAAGGGCCCCACGCATGCGCGCAGGCCCTCGCTGGCCACGCCTCCTCCCCCCACCCCAACTCCACTCCCAGAATCAACAGGCAGGCGGGCTGGTCCTTGGCACCCCGGCCTCTCCCCGCCCCGCGGTCGGAGGCTCCGGCTAGAAGGGGTGCTGGTGCAGGGCTGCGGGCGCGGGGCCTTTCTCCAGCCGCTTGACGTGGCAGGGCTGGCAGAAGAGATGGTCCTCCAGCGGGTAGCAGCGGCGGCCGTCCTCGTCGTTGAGCTCCAGGCCGCAGTCCTGGGAGAGGAAGACATGTCCCGCGGCGGCCAAGCAAAAGGGCTGCCAAAGGCCAGCGCGGCGGAAGCCAGCGGTGTGGCTCCCCGGGGGTGGCGAACGCAGGACCCCAGCCCCCTCCCCGGGCCACCGGCCACAGGCCCCCATCCTGCACTTGAAATGGGGCTGGTGGGAAATGGGATGTGATGTCAGTGTAAACACACGCCAGAGGGGTGGGGAGTGGATATAAAATGGCTGGTGAAAAATGTTTCATAGTGACTACATGTGGAAATGGTAACACTCGGGATAGAATGGGCTGAATACAGTTTATCACAAAACTCGATCCCGACTATTTCTTCTACCTTTTTAATGTGGCTACTAGGAAACAAAATGACACGCAGGACCTGAATCTGTGGCTCTCGATGTCCACCGGACGGTGCTGGTCTGGATGTGTGGAGGGGACCGTGGAGCTTGTAGCTTCACCTTTGTCCCCAGCGCCTGGGGCACCACTGACAAGTCCCACCTATTTCCTTAGCTCGGGCGCAGGCGGTGGGATCAAGCTATCTGTACCCACGCCCCTGCTCTCCTGACCCACCCCCCGCATCACAAAATAAGTCTCATCTCCTTCCACGTAGTTCTGGTTGGAAGGCCACGGGCTCTTACAGCGTTTGCACCCTTCACAAGGGCTGGTGAGGGGCGACCCCTGGCTGGCCTAACCGTCCTCAGCACCCTTCAGCCTGGGGGTGATACAAGGGGAGGGGAAGGCCCCCAAACAGGACCTGACCCCACATTCCCCATGCTCCTCCCACTCCGCAGCTTCAGGCGGGGCAGCTGCCACGGACTCAGGCCTTAGAGAAAATAGTAAAGACCTTCATGCCCCAAACACCTGCGTCCTCTCCGACCTCTCCTCCCCGCTCCGCCCCCAGAACAGGCTCCATCCCATTTCCTCCATCCGCTCTGAAGGCAGCCCCAGGCCCGAACCTAACCGCCTCCTGCCAGTCACCTGGGTAGGCTTTCTCTGGGACTGCTAAGTGTTGGGGGCCTGGGCAGGGGGAGGCCTACCTCGCAGTGGTAACACTCCACGTGGTAATCTCTGTCCATGGACACGACACGGATGGTCTCATCTGAGCCCTGGACCGAGAAAAAGCGGGAACAAGAAGTTGGGGGGCCCATTGGGTTCCACATGCAGTGGGGGGGGGGGGTGTGTGTGAGGGGGATTCTGAGTAACAAGCAGGCGGCCTTAGGCGAAGATACTAACACGGGGGGAAAGGACACATTGACTTATGGGAAATGGAGGGACAGGAGTCCCCCCCCTCTGGGATGTCGTCAACACTGAAGAAGCCACCTGCTCCCCTTCTCCTCTAGGAGTTAGCATTAGGTCTGCCCTGACTGCGGGACAAACAGGGCACAAGCAGGGCACTGGGCTGGGGAAGCCGGCGAAGAGCAAGGGGCTCCTTGGGGAGGACATGAAGGACAGAGCCTGGAAATGACCCAGGAGAAATTCCTGTCGTGGGCGACCCAGGTCTGAGGGGCAGCTCACCTCAGGGGGAAGGATGGGGAGCCCGCAGGCTGCACACTTGGGGGCCAGCACCCTGTGGGGAGAGCAGAGAAGCCGTGAGATGCAGGTTGTGCTCCTGGAGGGCAAGGCCCAGGGTTCCTGGGAGCCCTCCCCCCGGCCCGGCCCTGTCCCCTCCAGCCCTGGACGGAGGGCCTGGCTCACTCATTGGGACTCGCTTCCTCAGGCTTCCGGATCCACCCCCAGCGCTAACGAGCACATCTGGCCCCTCTCTACTCGGAACAGACTGACTGACTGTTTTGTCCCCTTGAGGAGGCTGGTACAGGCCCAGGCACACCGAGGGGGGAGGCCAGCTGGACCGGCGCCTTCTAAGTTAGCCAAGCTGGAGCCACAGGGCCTGGAGGATGTGATCTGGGGGGGTTTTGGTGTGGTTTTTTTTTCCATTCAATAAACGTAATTTTTTCATCAGTTCCTGTCTGCACAGACATCGCTGAGCTCCGAGGCCCCTGCTCCACCCCGCAAACCATCAGGCCTTTGCCGGGCTGTGGGCTAATGGACGAGCTGCTGCAGACACGCCTCGGCAGGTGTCTGCTGTCACTGCTGCGTGCCACCGCGTGGCTCACCCGGCGGCTCCCGGCCCTCCTTACTTGTGGTAATCGCGGACACAGTAGATCTTGTTCTCCGAGTCCACGGTGAAGGGCACCCCGTCCAAGCACTCGTTGCAGATGACACAGCGGAAACAGCCGGGGTGGTAGGACTTCCCCAGGGCCTGCAGGATCTGCGGACACAAAGGGCCAGGCCGGGACTCAGCGGGAGGACGGCGAGGAAGGGAGAACATCAGGCGGAGGGACCACGTGAACAATCACACATCCCAAGTTTCACGTGGACCACGGTCAAGAGGCGACCGGGCAGGAAAGCTAATGCCGTCACATGTGTAAACAGCAGGAGGCCAAACAGGACCTTCCTCCTGAATTCCTAAAAACTCCGGGAGGGAATTTCAATGGCTCCCCGTCAGAAAGCCTTACGGTTCTTTGTAGGAAACGATGCATAATAGGGCCACCAAAGGATCCATCCCGGATTTGGGGAGCAGCGAGTGTGTGGAAAGGTTAAAGGAAATTCCCCGGGAAAATGCAGAGCTCGGAGAAAACCTCCAACTCCTTCTAAGCGGCTTTGACCCTGCGGCAGGATAAGCCGAGACTCAGCCGATTATCTGAAATCCAAGTGCAAGCAAAGCCTCTTTGCTGTCGTTTTTAAGCACAGTGGAAGAGAAAGCCCCACAAACCTCCTTCCTCTCAGGGGCACTGACCCGGATGTGACACCTGGACCTGTAAGAGGCCACCCTGAAGCCGGACAGCGCTGAGACGCGTGGGGAGGGGAGAAGAGCCGGATGGAACGTCCTTCGTGACACCAGCACGTAACCAGATTCACCCACCGTGGAACTGCCCACCTCCACACTCTCGTTCGGTGAGAAAAAGCATTTTTCCTGTTAAGTCGGTGGTTCTCAGAGTACAATCCCTGGACCAGCAGGAATGAGTATTCATGTCCATCAGAGACATGCCTAAGAGTGTTCACAGCAGCTCTATTCCTACGTGGCCCCCGAGTGGGAACCACCCAAACCCCACCAGCAGGAGAATGGATAAGCAAACTGCTATATCCCTACAATGGACTTCTACTTAGCAAGGAAAACAAATGAACTACCCACACAGGGACCACAGATGCATGAATCTCAAAAACATTTTTGTAAGTGAGAAAAGGCACTCCCCAAGGAGCCTAGACTCTCCAGGACCAGTGAAACAAACCCGAGGCGAGAGGTGTCGGGATAGTGGGGACCCCTGTGGGAGGGGGATCTCGACGGGGAGGAGGCCAGGGAGGAACCTTCTGGGGTGCGGACTGTGGGAGATGATCTATATCCTGATCTGGGAGGTGCTGCCGTGGGAATCTGCAAGTGTAAAAGTTCACTCAGCTGCACACTTGGGGGGGAGGGGGTCCTTTACTCCATGAGTTGTTTCTCAATAAAAATGGTGGTTGTTTTTTTAAAGGCAACTCTTAGCAATTCCCTTCTCCTGAAAGGAATGCATGGATCAGTAAAAAGGGATTTACTTAACTCTTTACAACTAAAACGAAGTTCTATGTCATTTTCTCTAGGGCAGTAGTCGGCAAACTCCTTAGTCAACAGAGCCAAATATCAACAGTACAATGACTGACATTTCTTTTGAGAGCCGAAAACCGACTTCTGCGCATGGGCCACGAAGTTTCAATCGCACAGATATTTTGTGGAAGAGCCACACTCAAGGGGCCAAAGAGCCGCAGTTTGCCAACCTCTGCTCTAGTATATTAAATAAAACCTACAGGGCCACTCTCCATTGGTGAGCACCTGATCCTCCGGATTCCTTAGGCCCACAGCCTTACCCTGTAAGCCGGGGTGGGGAACGCCCTGCCAAGGCATTAGGGGGTGAGCTGATTAAATGTTTGATCAAACACAGCAGGCTGATTTTTAAGTTGGTAATCTTGTACGGCCCATGAATGATGTTATAGCGATCCAAATGGCCCTTGGCAGCAAAAAGGTTCCCCACCCCTGCTCTACGGAGACCAGGAAGGGAAAACTATCTCCACTGAAGAGATAAAGACACTGCGGCCCAGGACACGCTCAGAGAGCCAGTGGCTCAGCAAGGAACAGAACGAATAAAATTTGCTCCTTGTTCCCCTGGTTCAAAAATTCATCTTGGGCCTTGGCTGGTGTTCTCAGCGGTTAGTGTTGGCCTGCACACCGAAGGGTCTCCAGTTCTATTCCCGGTCCAGGGCACGTACCTGGGTCTCACGTTCGCGCTCTGTCCCCGGTTGGGGCAGGTGCAGGAGGCAACCAGTGGATGTGTCTTTCTCGCATCAATGTTTCTCTTTCTCTCTCTCCTCTCTCCCTCCCTCTCCCTCCCCCTCTCTCTCTCTCTCCCTTCCTCCCTCCCACTCTCTCAGAAAAGCAATGGAAAAAATCTCCTCAGGTGAAGATTCACAACAACAACAACAAAAATTTAATTAGTTTTAGGAACAGACTGAGCAAAGGGGAAAAACACAGTGTTTATCTGACTTTCTGCGCCCGACGCCAAGGCAGCTGAGAATTCCGCAGTAAAAACAGGTTCCCTTGGGCGTCTCAGCTAGGATGCTGCAGGGATCACAGGACGTCAGAGGGAGGCCAGCGTGCAGACAGCCCAGCGCAGAGAGGATCGTCGGAAACACAACGCTGTGTGGACTGGAGGGCTGAGGATGCGAATGCCAACGCAAGCCAACATCAAACAAGGCATGTTGCGTAGGATCTGCTTTCCGTAAAACCAGATGTTAATAAAAACTGCAGCCACAAGCCGAGCTAGGAAACACGGTTCTCCGTGGTGAATGCCTCTGTTCTCTGCAGGCCTCCCCCGCTCACCGTGCTCTTATCTTGTTCGGCTGACCCTACTCACCATGTCCATGATCAGGTGGCCACACAGAAAACACCGGTCGGCTGACTGCTGGAAGCCAGAGTACTGCCGAGGAAAGAGAAGAGAGAGTTAACCCGGGCAAGGGCGGGGGAACCCAGCCTCTCCCCGGCCAGCCATGAGGATAGCCATGACGTTCTCGGAAAGATGTGTCACTCTTTCAGGAATCTGTCATTTCCCCGAGGACAACACAGCTGTGTGGATGACTCATGGAATCATTTCTGCCACAAAAGCCATGACGACTACCAATACCACTTGCCCTAGGAAGTACACCTGGGTACCCGTGGCATGGCAGAGAGGCTGAATCCAACCAGGCGGTTCTAAGAGGAGTTCCCAGGCATCACTTACAAACTCTAAAAAATGCAAATTATTAGGATACAGCCCAACTGGAAACGCAGGGGGTGGGGCCCAGATTCCGTGTTTTCACAAGCCCTTTGAAGGATTCTGATGCGTGTTCAAGTTTGAGGCCACCACGCCAATGAATCCTAAAACAATTCTGCAGCATACATGCGAACCGTTTCTCAAAAGGGAAGCTCAGAGAGGTTAAGTGACCTTCTCAAGGTCACACAGCCTCTAAGGGGTAAGGACAGGATTCAAATTCAAGTCAGTTTCTGGTTAAAAAGCCAATGCCTTTGACAGTTAGCTTCAAAGAAACTCAGTAAGTATTATCTACCACACACACACACACACACACACACACACACACACACACACACACACACGGCAGGAGTCTTAAAAGAAACGAGGAACTCTCTTCAGAAAACATACGCGATACTACACACTGGGAGAGAGTGGAGTTTAGATATTGCAAATATTACTTAATGGGGGAAATGGAATGGAAAGGAAGGTGGGGAAGGAAAAGGGGAACTTTCTGCAACTCTCCACCAGCTGTGGTTTCTGCTGTCTGGCTCCTTCTCCCGTTCCAGGGGTAACAACAGTTCTGTATTTTCACTCGGGACCCCACCACTCCTGTGGGACTGACCCCATACTGTGTTCCAAGGTGGGGCACAGACTCGGCCCCGGCCAATCAGAGCCTCGCACTCCGCCAGCACCAATGACTTTGCCCACGGATGGCCATGAGACCCAACAAGAGCCACGGAGACTCCAGGAACTGTCTGCCCAGGCTCCGGACAAACGCGGGACCCGCCCATCAGGCCATCGCTTAGTGCCCACCCGAGTCTGACACTCACACAGTGGGAGTGAGAGGCAGGGCCAGAAAGAGAAAAGGACTCCCGGAGGCAATGTCAGAATGAATTTCCTTTTGGCTTAAGCCAGCCCGGGTTTGCGTGTCTGTGCCCGGCAAACATGAGTCACATGAATCCATCCACACCAAGAAGCTGGCCCGGCCCCCTCTGGGTCTCCCTTTCCTGGCCGCACTCCGTGCTCAGCACTGAGCTCGGATCTCAGGCCTGAGGGTGGAGAAGCTCGCTCATCCCTCCCGAGGGGCTACCGTCTCTACAGTCCGGAGGGGAAAGGCTTGTAAACGGACATGATGCTGTGTGCTAACTGTCTGCCAGGGCGGGGGGCTGCATGGAGGAGGCAAGCCCGTGTGGGGGCAGGAGGGACAAGGAAGGCTGCGGGAGTTACCCGGGCAAAGAAAGGACGAAGACATTCCAGGCAGAGGAGACGGCACAAGCTAAGGCAGGAAGGGAGGCGGGCGGGCGGGCGTGCAGAGCATGGCAAGTGCAGAACGAGTGAGTCACAGGCTGGGAGAGGCAGGCTCCTGAGGCGGAGAGCTTTTCTGCACGTGCTTGAACCCTGGGGGTGCCCCGAAGGCCAGGTGCACAGGCAGACAGTGCGGAGGAGGGCACCCGGCCACCAGGCTGGGTCCCGCTGCCAGTGCCAGCTAAGCAGGCCCAGGGCGGGCCTGGTGGCCCGAGGCTCAGTGTGTGGCTGCACTGGGACCGGCGGGAGGGAGGAGGGGACAGGAGGAACCTAGGACACGGTTCTCCGAGGTGAGGACCCACGGCGAGGTGATGTTTCTGCTTCTGGCAACTGGAGTGGGAGGGGCTGGGGGGCAGGCCCGGGACGGTCCTGTGGGCGGTGGGAGGTCAGCAGCCGGCCTCAGAGGTCACAGGGCTGCACACGGAGGGACTGTCCACGCGTGGGGGAGGCCGGGTCCGTGGGGAGCAGGCAGAGCGAGACATGAGGAAGGCCTGCATCCCAGTCCAGAGGCTTTTTTGGGATAAGGGGTGGAGTAGGCAGGAGTGGGCCCAGGCAGAAGTGGGCGAAGCAACAAGTGGACAGGCCGAGTGTCCCTCAAGCCCCTTCAAAGCACCAAGCTCGGTGGCTTGTCGTTTGCCTCGGGCACACGGGCCACCCCACGCGTCTCCAGAAGGACGGTCAGGACCCCTTTCGGGGGCGGTGTGGCCACCCTCCTCTCCTGGCCGGGCCTCCCGTGTGCTGCCCGCCCCCCGACTCTGGTCAGGGCTGAGGGGAGGGAGGCTTGGGGGGTCAAACTCACCAGGAAGTCTTCCTCACAAAACACTTTGCCGTTGACGAAATAAAAGGCTTTTCCTCTCAGCTTCCGGCCTAAGGAAAAAAAGTTCAAATTAAAATAATGGCCCGTGATGGGGGGTGGGGGTGGGGCATAAAAATAAACAAAATAAATAAAATAAAATAAAATAAAATAAAATAATGGCCCGTGCCGCGGTTAGCGAGAACAGCACTAATAATGACACTGGCAGGCAGACATTCCCCACGCCACAAGGGTGTTTGCTTGTTTTTAAATTAAATCTTTATTGTTGAAAGTATTACATATGTTTCCCCCCACCACCACCACCCATTGACCCCTTCTTGGAGCAGGGTTTTGAGAGAAAATTTTGAATTAAATATTCATAGAATTTAGAAAGTTCAGATGATTTTGACCCAAAAATTCTACTGCAAGACAATAATCAAAGTTCAATTGTTTAAAGGCTCTTCATCCCGCCATCATTTGCAACGTCTATGAGAAATGAGCAGATCCTATTCCTATAAAATAAACGGCAGCGTTTATTCTATTAGGCAGCCATGGAAAGAATTGTTTTCAAAAGGAGATTTAAGGACCCAGCGACATACTTAAAACTCTTTAAAAGGGGAGGGAGGTATGAAAGTGTGTGTGCATATACATGGACATATAAACTCACACACCTGTGACTGCAACATTGCATGTGCGCTCATACACTTCAGCTGTAGACCAAATGCTAATCCTTTAGCTCCCCTCAAAGTGAGTTACCCTCACTTCTAGAAGGTCCTAGAACCTTCGCAAGTATTTCCTGACTCTGCTAAACTAGGGTAACAAGACGAGTGCTTACAACTCAGCGGTTTCAGAGTTCACTACCAGAACCCCCTGGCAGCCTTGGAGGTTAAGTTTAATTGGTTTTCTTCATTCGAGGATTTCCCACCGGGATGACGGGGAAAGGAGGTGAGGCTGCAGCTGCCGGTGGGGCCACTAGAGGGAGCCGGAGGCCGCCTGAACCCCGCACAGGCCGCGCTAGAGAGGCGAGGCTTCTGACCGACCCAGGGGCAGACACCCAGCTCTGAGCCCAGGAGTCGGCCCAGGGAGTTCTAAGGAGTCCCGGCCCAGGGAGTTCTAAGGAGTCCCGGCCCAGGAATCTGAGCTGGGAATTCCGGGTTTTGTTTTTTTTTTGTTTTAATAGAGGGCGGATTACCTCTGTTGCAAAAATCATCCAGGAAGATCATTAAGCACGCCGGAGCACTGAACCCTCTCATATTTTAAGAAACGCAAATTAAACAAGAGCCTTTTCCCTTATGATATTAACAAAGACATTTTTTTTTAAGTGATCCCAGTCATTTGTGACTGCAGCCACGACATATTTCTGTAAGCTACTGACGAGAGTGTAAAACGATAAACTCTCTTTGGAAAGGAAACTTTAAAATGTTTATCTTTGATTCAGTGGGGCAGTCTGGGACTTAGCTTAGGGGAAGAATGTGGCATGTGAATAAATATTTACTTCGATCTAAAGTAATAGCCTTAGGGAAGGACTACATAAAACAGGGTGCATCTAAATGTGAAAACATTATGTAGCCATTTAAAATACCATTCAGTGAAGTGTTTTAGTGACACTGGAAAATGCTTATACTATAGAAAGATACACAATACATTAGTAAGTGAAAAAAGCCAGCTGACAACTGTATTTATAGTACAACTCCAGTTCAGTAACTTACACACACACACACACACACACCCACCACTGATATGCAAAAGAAAAACCTGGAAGATTGCACACTAAAACTAGTAGCGGTTACTACCAGTAGCTGGCGTTACAGAGAAATTTTACTTTCAATTTTATAAATTAAAAAAAAAACAACTTATCTACTATTATACAGCACTGAGAGGCTGTAATGAAGGGAAGTTTCACTTACCACTTTATACATTTCAATATTTGAAACTTTTTTGTAGTATAAGGTACACAGGTAGATGAAATGAGAAATTTTACTTTTTGTTTCATAATTTCAATGATAAAATTTTATAGAATTATGTATTTATAACCCAAAACACTTTTTAACTTAAAAAACACCGTTATGCCCCAGCTGGTTTGGCTCAGTGGATAGAGCGTCAGTCTGCAGACTGAAGAGTCCCAGGTTCGATTCCGGTCAAGGGCATGTACCTTGGTTCTGGGCACATCCCCAGTGGGGAGTGTGCAGGAGACAGCTGATCGATGTTTCTCTCTCATCAATGTTTCTAACTCTCTATCCCTCTCCCTTCCTCTCTGTAAAACATCAATAAAATATATATTTTTAAAAACAACACCGTTATGTAATAATATGAAAAAAAAACCTAAAGATTGTGTATTTCAACTATGTAAAGAAGAAATTCCAAGAAAAAAGACTGGAAAAGAAATCTGCCCAAGAGGATGGTGCCTGTGTGTGGACATAATGGTGTCTGCATCCCAGGGGGCCTGGCAGGGGCTGCGGGATGTTCATGCTTTGTTTGCTTCTGTATACTTTCCTACACCTCCCCAAACTTTTAATAACAAGCAGGTATTACTTCAATCATTTAAAAAACTGCCCCTCTGGCTAGACAAAGCCTCTTGCTGCCAGTGCCCAGGGCTAAGAAGTCCCAGGTCCAGAGGCCAGGGAAGGGGCCTAGAGGATGCTCCTGCATTTCCTTTATTAAAAAATAAATAAACCGAGGCCTGGCCGGCGTGGCTCAGGGGTTGAGCATCAACCTATGAACCAGGAGGTTATGGTTTGGTTCCCGATCAGGGCACATGCCTGGGTTACGGGCTCAATCCCCAGTAGGGGGCGTGCAAGAGGCCACCGATCAATGGTTCTCTTGTTTCTCTCTCTTCCTCTGCCTTTCGGAAGTCAATAAAAATACATTTTTTAAAAAAAATTGAGGACTCCCCCACAGACCTGAGAGTGGACCTGGATCTGCTCCAGGTTTTACTGCCGTTTTAAGAAACCATCTAAGTTTTGACACCGAGTCCCACATAGAAATGTTGCAGTTTGTCTTTTGTCCGTGGGAGAGAAACGCTCACATCTGTTGGTTGCCGTCTGTGTTCCGAGGACTGCATTTAGAACTTGCATATATTAAAAAAGTGTTTTAAATGTTTAAAAACACTGTCCCACGTCGCTGACTCATCAGCGCCCCTTTCTTTCCTGTCCCTCCGTGTGCCTCTTACGAAGTCCACACGTCGCTCCCCGTCCCCTCCTCGGGGTTTCAGGGTGGAAGGGGCTCACCAGAGAAGGAGGCGGAACTAAAATCCACCCCACGTCACTATCTCGGAGCAACACAAGGAGGCGGGAACGGATGATTCCTGGGGATACACTGGAAAAGACACCCCAGGATTGCGCCCAACTCTCTGGGTTTCCCTTCCTCTTCCTAAAAACGTAATACGCATGAGTCCAACATTGTCATCTGCATTTGGTACATTCTGAGGCTCCGAATTTACTGGGCACTTTGCCTACGTAGTATCTCAATTATCCTGACAATTCCGTGAACGTCTCTTGCGACGGCACATGTGTGGGTATAACCTGTTGGGACCACAGGCACGTACGTTGAGGGGAAGGGGCGTCAGGCAGAAAGCAGCAAGCAACCTGGTCTTGAGAAGCAGGGAGGAGGCAGAGGGACAGATCTGGCCCGTGACACAGGCACCAAGGAACCTGGAGATTCCTGGAATCACTGCCCCAGTCCTGGGCGCTCCAAGCAAGTGCAGGCACCCAGAACCGCGCTCACGGACACACCAGCTAGAGCAGCCGACCACCACTAGGTGGCCCCAGAGCACAGCCGG
Source organism: Cnephaeus nilssonii (assembly GCF_951640355.1). Classification (NCBI taxonomy): domain Eukaryota; kingdom Metazoa; phylum Chordata; class Mammalia; order Chiroptera; family Vespertilionidae; genus Cnephaeus; species Cnephaeus nilssonii. The sequence goes on along the minus strand of NC_137088.1, from coordinate 9,832,193 downwards.
GACCAGGACCCTTTCTCAGGAGTCAGTAGACTCTGGTTTAGCAGAGTTTATTGGCACTGTCCAAGGCGGCAGCCATTAGCCACATGTGGCTAAATTTAAACTTTAATTAAAGTGAGATTATGATAAAATGTCAACTTCTCAGTCGCAATAGCCACATTGCAAGTGCTCAACAGCCACACATGGCCACTGCCTGCCATAGGGGACCATGTGAGTCCAGAGTTCAGAAAAGCAGCCGAAGACCTGGAGGCCAAATGAAGGCAGAGAGGGGCGGACGGAGAGGCAGCTGCAGGGCCACGGACACATTCCCAGCCGGTGGCTTCAGGTCCCTGGGACGCTCACCATGAAGCACGCGCCTGGGCTCTGCCTCTAGATTTCTGGGATCAGGACCTCTGCTGGGGGAGCCGGGCATCTGCATCGTAACAGGCTCCTCGTGGCTGTGACTGATGCATGGTAGAGGGTGAGGACCACGGATGCAGGGGGAGAATGTACACTGCAGGCCACCTAGGACAGAGCTGGGACCCCAGTCCCCCATGCACCAGCGGTGCGACCACTCTGGGACTCCACTTCCTCTAGGTCAGTGGTCGGCAAACTCATTAGTCAACAGAGCCAAATATCAACAGTACAACGATTGAAATTTCTTTTGAGAGCCAAATTTTTCAAACTTAAACTTCTTCTAACGCCACTTCTTCAAAATAGACTCGCCCAGGCCGTGTTATTTTGTGGAAGAGCCACATGTGGCTCGCGAGCCGCAGTTTGCCGACCACTGATCTAGGGCAAATGAGCGTGGAGGTGAGGCAAATGAGGGGGCCAGGAGAAGACACAGCAAATACGCCCTGAGCACTGATTCCCATCACAACCAGCGTCAGAGGCGTAGAAGTGCCGATGGAAACCGGGATGCAAAAGAAATTGTTGGTGAGGAAGCACAGGCGAGAGTGGAAGTGAGGAGGGAAGGGAAGGGAAAGGAGAAGGAAGATGAAAGGGCCTGTATTAGTCAGGGTTCTCCAGAGGAACAGAACTAATTGTGTGTGTGTGTGCGTGTGTATAAATAGACAGACTTATTATAAAAGGAATTGGCTCACACAATTATGGAGGCTGACAGGTCCCAAGGTCTGCAGTCGGCAAGCGGGAGGCCCACGAGAGCCGATGGAGTAGTTCCAGTATTAAGGCAGGAAAAAGCCGATGTCCCAGCTTCAGTTTCCTCATTCGTGGGAGGGTCGGCCACGTTGTGGTATTCTGGCCTTCGACCGGTTGGGTAAGGGCCACCATTTTGGAAGAGCAACCTGCTTTACTCAGTCTACCAACTGTTAATCTCCTCTAGAAACACCTTCACAGACAGACACACCTAGAATAACGTTTGATCAAGCATGTGGGCTCCCCACGGCACATCAAGTTGACACATAAAATTAACCATCATAGGGTTAGACTCGGGACCCTAGGATGGTTAATTTCATGTGTCAACTTGAAGAAATTGAAGATTTTAGAGGATTTCAGAGAGAAGAGGTGCTCTTAGCAAAAGGAGAGAGCCAAGGACACCCAAGTAGCGTCTAGGATACCTGAATAAAGCTCAGACCTCCAGAAAAGATCTCCTCCCTAACGCCAGGATCCCGGCTCTGAGAGGAGGCACCCAGAGCAACATCTTCATGCTCCTTAGGGTGTAGTGTCCCCTGGCATGTGGCACACACTCTCCGTTCTCCACTGAGGGCTGGGGGGGCAGGTGACACACTGGGCACGACCAGGTCTCAGCCTTGGTCTGGGATTCCTGAAGGAAAGGAAAGCAAATTCCCACCCCAAACCACACGTGTGCTTGGAATGTAGGCGTGGCTACACTGGAGTTACCTGCACAATACAGGTCAGTGACGCCGACTCCATTCATGTCACCGGCACGAAGAAGCTGACGTTCTTCTACGTCAGGGACTTCGTGGCCTCTGGTTGAATCAACAAAGTCTGACCTAAGACCCCAAACCTGGCCCCAGTTCCAGGGCACCCAGCGGACCTGGGTTTGCGAGGATGGACACGAGCCTCTGACCGCACGCCAAGGAAAGTCCCCCCTCTGCTCTCTTCCGACCCTTGGCCCAGCGGTCTATTTTGGATGTTTCCTGGTTTCTCCCTCGCCCACTGATTTCCTTTGGGATCTGCCCACTCTTCCTTTCTCACATTCTTGATCTTCAGCTTCCTCCTCAGATCCAGCTGACGCCTTGGGCTGGTGCAGAAATACTGACTACGATGAGAAATCCTGGGATGGCTCAACGGCTCCGAAACTCAGGGGTCAAAGGCCTGACGAAGGAAGAGACCTCCGATCAAAGCCCTGGATCCATTTCTCTGCTCTGGGTGCAGCCCGCTCTTGCGTCCTATGTCCCCTCCTCCAGGTCCCGGGCAGCAGCCTGCACTCACAACCCGAGAGCATCCGAACACGCAACCTCTGTGGTCACCCAGCCCCAAGGCAGCAGCGGGATCCGAGACGCCGTGGCAGGACCCCATGCCCAGAGCCGGCCCCCGTCTTCAGCCCACGTCCTCTCAAAACAAAGGTAACGTTAGAGTGGCTGACGGCAAGGGCTGCGGGTCCACGCGGTCCTGGGCCTGCGTGCCGGCCACCGTACTTCACCGCCATGTAGCCAACCACAAGCAAACTGAACGCTCCAAGCCACTGCCGGCTCGTCTGTAAAATGGGGGTGGTGACAGGACTGAACGCACTGGGTTGTTTGTTACAGGATTTAGGGAGCTACTGTGGGTGGAGGGCTCGGTGAGGGGTCAGGCTGACAGAAAGCTCCCCTACAAACTACATCAGGCCCTCGGATAATGTCGTTTTATTGTAACATTGATGAGATGCCTCAGGAACTTAGCTCTTGTTTCTTTATTTTTAAAAAAATATATTTTATTGATTTTTTACATAGAGGAAGGGAGAGGGATAGAGAGTTAGAAACATCAATGAGAGAGAAACATCCATCAGCTGCCTCTTGCACACTCCCTACTGGGGATGTGCCCACAACCAAGGTACATGCCCTTGACCGGAATCGAACCTGGGACCCTTCAGTCCGCAGGCCGACGCTCTATCCACTGAGCCAAACCGGTTTCGGCAACTCTTGTTTATATCAATTAGCTTAAGATGACACCGACTTAGCCCTCATTTTGCTTAAAGTCGCGGTGACATGAAGTGAGTGAGGCCTGACTGTAGTCATAAGGATGGTGCTGACTGTTATTGTCAGGAGGCAGGCCTGCTGTGGACTGAGGGAGACTTCCCTGACTCAGCCTTCACCGTTTCGGACTGTGAGCATTTTCAGTCAACAATAAAGTCAACAGGACTTCAGGGGTGGCGTTCAGACTTAGGAAGCAGCTGACCAGAGCCCCCTGGACTGTACAGCTTCCTGGGCAGCGTGCCACCAGCCACTGGCTGAGTCCCAGACCCTCTGCTCCCACGCCGGGCCTGTGTCTGGTTGTGTTATTGACCTGAAGGAATACAATGGCACCTTTTCAGTGTTCCACTGACTCGGACAGCCTTTCCCCGGACTGGGTCTAAATGTGTGTGAGATTTCACTGTAAAATCCATGCATGGTCCTTAACAGGTATGGATGCTTGGGTTTTGGAAGGTGGGATGGGCAATGATTTTTATTCTTAATTTTTTTTTGTTTTTCCCCCCAAGGTATGGCTGGCAGGTCACAGTGCCCCCCACCCCGGGACGTGAGCCCTGGGTCACCGCACGCAAAGCCACCAGTGCTGGCCTTGACTCGCACATCCCAGCACTGTCCCGAGCGGACCCCGCCGGCCCTCGGTGACCTTCCTCTGAGCGCAGGCCGGCACTGGGCACAATTCCTGTCAGTGTGGACCGCCTGCACCCTCATCCTCACCCCCAGGACCCGGGTGGCCCCCTGTTCCGTGAGCCCCGGGGAGGAAAGCACCCAGAATCTCTCATCTAGTCCGTCACCTGCCAACTCAGGCCACGGACACCAAGAGCGGCCTGAGCCCCAGCACGGCCAGCAGGTCTCTCCCGGACCCAGCAGGGAACACGCTCGGTTGAGTCTTCACAAAGTGAACAAAGTCTCACGCGTTAGACCCGAGGCTGCCTTGGAGGGAGGTCGCAGAGCCCCGCCTCCTCCGTCCCTCAGTCTGCTCTGCAAGGTGCCAACGAGAGCTCCCCTTGACCCCGCACACGGTTCTTCCTTCTCTTTCCACCCGAGGCCACCGATGGGCGCCAGCGTCCCCTCAGACGGGCCACTTGACGCAGGGTGTCCAGACACAGGGTTCGTGGCCGCCAGCCAAGGCCCTGCCTGCCCTCGGCACGGACCCGCCCTTCCGCTCCACGGTGCCCAGAGATCCAGCTGGGGACGCGGCCACCTGGGTGGGCAGGGCCTGCGGGGGAGGAGAAGGGCAACCCAGGGCACACATCTCCATGGCAACCAAACACACTGGCTGCTGGAGGAGCCAGGCAAGAAAGAAGGGGACTTTAAAAACGCCCACACATTGCACTTCTGGGAACGAACACCAAGGAAACGCTTCAGCGAGGGGAGACAGGACGCAGGCACGACAACAGTCGGGGTTGTGGGTGACGACCCGCAGGCCGGAAGCGAGTGCGATGCCGAAAAAGAATAAACTCCCGATTACTAGGCAACGGTTACAATGACTACTATGAAGACTGCAGAGACGTAGAGGAACTTACGACAAAACAGTAAATCTAAAAGGACATGACACTTTAGATGCTATGATTACAATTCTAAAAACTTTAGAGAATCGTGTGCAAATTTGTATAAATTTGGACAAAGCCTAGAAGGGAACACATACAGCTGGAAGCCCCTGTTTCAGTAACATCACAGGTTTCGGCTGCCATGCTGTTGTCACAACCAACAGTGAGCTGAACATTGTCACTGCTTGTGAGCGGTGGGGAGCCAGGGCGCCCCGAGGAACCCGCACCCTCCACACCGGAAAAGGCCCCGAGGGGACACCCGGGACCCTCCCAGCACCCCGGGGCGTGGGAGGCTGTCAGAGCACCTCCCAGCTGCCCGGGGGCCCATCACTGAGACGACACAGCTCTCATCTCCAGTGAGAGCGGGGCTGCACCGGGGACTGGCTGCTCAGCGTCCCGCAACCGCCCGGCCCCTCTGGGTCCTTTCCGGTGTGTGGGACGAGGACCCAGGCAGCTGGCACGCCTGGCGTGTCCTTCGTTTCGCTGTCTGTGAAAGTAACAAACTACAAGCAGCTCGCTGTATCTTCGCCCGGCGGGTCCGTGGGGCCTCGGCCTTCCCTGGAAGCATGTGTGAGCGTGACAGAACCCAGCATTTTGTTAGTAAATTAGCAACACGATCCAGGAAGCCAGTGTGTGTGTGTGTGTGTGTGTGCGTGTGTGTGTGTGCACGCGCGCACGTACATATAGAAACACGTCTCTATGGTGTTTTAAGCTAGATTGTTTTCATAAATGAAACGGGAAACAGGAAAACACACAGGCACCCCCACAGGAAAAACCGGGGTGTGCAAGGCTAAGCTGGATTCGGGAGCCTGGATTCTGTGCCGGCTCCAAGCGAGGTCTCCAATCTTGAGCAACTTTCTCCCTAGATCTGGGCCCCCATTTCCTCTTCCCCGACGAGGAGGGGTGGACCCCAGCTGTGCCGTCCCCTCCACCCTGAGGTTCGCAGACACACGTGAGGCCCCGCGGAGCCAGGCCACGGGGCGCCCGGCGCCTCCTGCCGCTGCAGCAGCTCCCAGGCAGCGGTAAGGCACCGCACAAAGGCAACTCCTTCAGGCGTCTGAGAGGCCGCTCAGGCCCAGGCCTGGGTCTCCGACAGCTCCCTCCCCGTGGAGAGGCGGCTGTGTGTTTCCACGCAGCAGGAGTGTGTGCAGGCCCCGTGCAAACAGGAACGCGCGCGACACCCTCTTTCTGACGGAGTCCCGTCCCCATGCCTTCAGCAGCTCCGCTCTGGGGCCTGGACGGCCGGCACGGGGTCACGGAGCGTGTGGTCACCGCATCCATGACAGCACCAACCGGAAAGCCGGGCCTGACAAGTTCAGGAGAAGTGGTTCCTTCCTGCGGGGAACAGGGAAGGCGCGTGGAAAAGGCAGCCTCTGCGCTGGGTCCTGAAGCCTGGTCAGGGTTTGAAGGGACAGGGCGAGCAGAGGGGAGATGCTAGGGAGCTGTGTGTTCACAGACACGGATGTGGAGAAGAGAAGGTCTGTCTGACGTGGTAAGTTAGTAGGGAGCGATGACAGAGACCAGACCACGAGGGCCTTGACTGCTGGACCAAGCCGACGCCCACACACGCCAGCTGTCCTCCTTCAGCCTCTGGGCTTGTCAGACTCTGAAGCGAGAGAAACCCAACCACTGAGGGACTGACAGCTAGTCATGTGGCCACAGGAGGAGCCAACGGACTCATTAAGATATTCCTCCCCAACAACGTTCTTGTATTTATTTATCTACCTTTTAGATATATTTTTATTGATTTCAGAGAGGAGGGGAGAGGTAGAGATAGAAACATCAATGATGAGAATCACTGATCAGCTGCCTCTTGCACGCCCCCTATTGGGGATTGAGCCTGCAACTTGGGCATGTGCCCTTGACGGGAATCGAACGCAGAACTCTTCAGTCCGCAGGCCGACGCTCTGTTCACTGAGCCAAACCAGCTAGGGCTTTGTTTTATTTTTAATCCTCACCTGAGGATATGTTGTTGTTTTTTTAAAATATATTTTATTGATTTTTTACAGAGAGGAACGGAGAGGGAGAGAGAGAGTTAGAAACATCGGTGAGAGAGAAACATTGATCAGCTGCCTCCTGCACACCCCCCTGGATGTGCCCGCAACCAAGGTACATGCCCTTGACCGGACTCGAACCTGGGACCCTTGAGTCTGCAGGCCGACACTCTATCCACTCAGCCAAACTGGTTAGGGCATGTTTTTTATTGATTTGAGAGAGAAAGGGAGGGAGGGAGGGAGGGAGAGAGAGAGAGAGAGAGAGAGAGAGAGAGAAACATCAATGTGAGAGAAGCATAAATTGGTTGCCTCTGGTACACGCCCTGACCTGATCGGGGATCAAACCCACAACCTTTTGTTGTACAGGATGAGGCTCCAACCAACTGAGCCACCTGGCCAGGACTCCCCGGCAACTTTCTTAGTTCAAATGATGATTGCTTGAGAAGGAAAACAGCCTCTACTTAATATTTTCTTTTTTCCCTGGAAAATACAGCAAATATCAAGAAATAATTTGGCACAACTCTTGTACAGATAGGTAAAACAGAAACATGTCAGTGAGTGAGGGAACCAGTAAGGTGTTATAGCCGGGAGACTGTGGAGAACCACACGTATGCAGGACATCAGAAACGCCGAAATGAGCGTGCGGGTCTCTTCCCTTCTGTGGCCACCGCAGACGGGCCAGCGGTAAAAATGAAGTTCAGTCCCTTTGTGATTTCTGACCGGAGCAAGATCCGTAACAGGCACTTCAATGCACCTTCCCGCATTCGCAGGAAGATCGTGTGCTCTGCTCTGCTGGGACAGAAGTGCAGGGTTGGATCCATGCCCATCCGAAAGGACGAGGACGCTCAGGTTGTTCGAGGACATTAGAAAGGGCAGCAGATGGGCAGAGGAGCCCAGGTTTACAGGAAGAAATATGCCATCACACTGAACGAGCGCAGTGGGAGGAAGTTAACGGTACAACTGTGCACGTGGGCATTCACCCCAGCAAGGCGGTGACCACTAGACTAACGCTGGACAGAGACCGCAAAAAGATCCTTGAATGTAAAGCCAAATCTCGCCAAGTAGGAAAGGAAAAGGGAAAATTCAAGGAAGAAACAATGGAGAAGATGCAGGAATAAAGCAATAGTATATACAACTTTCATAAAAACTTAAAGAGAATAAAGAAAGAAACGCCAAAATAAACTTGCTAAGCAGACGCGAAACCAACAGTGGTTGACGCCACAGGGCCACGGTCAACCGCACTCCACCAGACGTGTGCGTGTCGCGGCGGGAAACATGGGTGTCGCCAGCAGGACCAAGCAACCTGCAGGGTGTGACGTGGCTCAAAGGCAAGGCCAGGCCCCGCTAGTCTGGTGACCGACCACAGCATTTCCACTCAGGACACGAGGCGACTTTGGTCCATTTCAAAGCCGTCCACAGTCTCCCCTGCAAAGGTGAGAACCGATCCACGCACAAACGGGACATCTCAGGCAGGTAAAAACCGGCAAGCACAGCGGGGGCTGGAGCATGAGGCTTCGAGCATGACAAACCTGCCATTGCCAGGCGGCGCTGTGAAGCCACTCAACGCATCGCCCAAGTCCATCCCCGGCGAGGCCTGGTGCCCTGGGACCAGTCACCTTACCTGGATGGGCCCCGTGTGGGGGGCACAAAACCCTGCGTAGAGGGCGCCATCCTTCTGGTGGGACCGTGAGGGGCCCAGGCCAGCAGCGTCTTCAGGACGTAGGCTCTTCCCGCTCCTCCCTTTCTCGGTCCCCACGACCTTTGCCCTCCCCGCCCCACCCCGCCCCGCCCCGCACACACTCACTGCAGGCCGCACAGGTGAAGCAGGCATCGTGGTACAGGTTCCCCATGGCCTGGCAGGCCTGGCCGGCCCCAAACACCCCTTTGCTGCATTTCACACAGGAACCTGCAAGGATAAGAACACACCAGTGAGTCGGAGGGAAACAGTGTCAACTGAGTCGGAAAGAGCCAGTGAGCAAAGCCGGATGCTCCTCCCCATCAGCAGCACGTCACCCACCCCATGGGTCGCTTCTTTGCAATGTCTCCCCCTCCCTCCTTCCCCCACCCTCTCCCTCCCTCTCCCCCTCCCCCTCCCCCTCCCTCTCCCTGCACCAGCCTTTCAAGGGTCAGTGCGCCCACCACAGTGAACAGCCGGCTGCCAGGCTGGGCTTCAGGCCCCACCCTGCTGCCCTCCGCTCTGCCACGCCTCCAGGTTGTCAGCTACTCCCTGCCTCTGCCACGCCTCCAGGTGGTCAGCTACTCCCTGCCGGAGCCCAGAGTCTCCCAAAGAGTCCAAAACCCTGCACTGTCATGAACACATGCGGAGCGCACAGACGGCAACATCTCAGCTGCATGGTTTCCTTTCCTTCTCAGTGGGAACCAGGACTAGGATCCGCTCTCCCCTCACTTCTTACAGAAGTATCTGCCCCGCGTCCAGGTCTGCCTGACTGCAAAGCAGGCGTTCTCCTCTGGCCCCCATCACCCAGCCCCGCACCTCCCCAACCCGCCCCCACCCCCCTGTGCTGGGTCTCAGCTCTTAGCCTTGCTCCTGGGCTCCCCTGCCTGGCGCCCTGCGCCCACCCTCTGTCTGTCCCTCCAAGTCCTTCGGGGCTCTCCCTCCCTCCGGCTCTCTGGCTCTGAGGCGACACGGTGAACCAGGAGTCACAGAGCCGCTCCAGCCTGGAACTTCCCACCCACTCACCTCCCACGTGGCTTGAGCTAAGGTCTCTGAGCATCAGCTCTCAGGTGGAAAGAGGTTCGCCCACCTGCTTTGCACGTTGGCAGGAGCAGCAGTGAAGGCTGCCTGGCAACCCAGGCTTCGGAAGAGTCACCTGCCTCGACCGCAAGCCTACGAAACACCTGGCCTGGGGCTGTAATGCCATCACCCATACAACGGGGGGGGGGGGGGGGGGCCCCTTTCAGGGTCACTGTGAGGGACATGAGTGCTTGGCGCAGGGCCCCTCACTGGGGGATGCTCGGGAAACAGGCTTACAGATAAAAGGATGGTGCTAACGTCACTGCACTCCACAAGGAGCTGCTTCAGCATGAAGGGAGCTCTCCGAGACCTCCCAGGCCCCAGGACCTCCCCCTGTCCGAGTGTCTGGACCAACCCGAAGCTGCACCACCACAGCCAGGCTCTGGGCTGGTCCCCAGGAAGGAGGCCATGGAGCCCCTCTTCCAAAGGACTCCCCCCAGGGCAAGCAAAAAGCTTCGCCATTACATACAGAATGCAGGACACACACACATACACACACATATTTTTTTCCCAGGGAAATATACCAAAATGTAAAGAGGTGTTTCTTCAGGTTGTAAATTTATGACTGTTTTTACTTCTTTGCAGTGTCTGTATTTAAGAAATAATTCTTGTAAGGGCAGGTTAAAAAAAAAAGGGTACAGTAGTCTCAAAAAAAGTTTGAACATGTTTAAGTAGATGGTGTGACGTTAAGCTGTTGGAAAATCAATTCTATGCACACGCACCTATGCGTCCGCAGGCGACCAGCTCACATGCTCGGTCAGCAGGGGCTCGCGGGCATCCTGCTCTAACTCTGGTTCCGACCTGCCAGGCTGTCCCCGGGCTGCCAATCCCCAGCCTCTGCCGACAGTTCCTATCATCCCAAGATGACGAAGTAACGGTACCACCTTCAGAGATGCACTGGCACCAACCCAACAGGCCCACAGAGAACACACAAGCCAAGGGCCCTCAGGCTGCGGCCAACTCCCTGAGAAAGCACGTGATGGTGTCGGCCAAGGAAACTGGCTCCTGGAGGAGTTCGTTTATGAGAAACTAGAGATCACAACTTGTAGTTCTTCAGTTTCAACATTATGAAAAATTTCAAACATGCAGAAAAGTCGAAAGAATCATACAGGAACATCCTCCCCATGTCCGTCCCCCACCCCAATTCTATGACTGTTCACATCAATCAATCCAACTATCCCTCTAATTTTTTGTCGTTGTGGTGGTTAATCCTCACCCAAGGATATTTTTTTCCATTGATTTTTAGAGTGGAAGGGAGCGGGAGAGACAGAGAGAAACATCGATGTGAGGAGACACATCGATTGGTTGCCTCCTAAACATGCCCCGACCAAGGCCGGGGATCGAGCCTGCAACCGAGGTATGTGCCCTTGACCGGAATCGAACCTGGGACGCTTCAGTCCGCAGGCTGATGCTGTATGCACTGAGCCAAACCGGCCAGGGCCCATTTTATTTTTGATGCCTTTCAAAGTAAGTTGCAATTGGACGTCCATTTCACCTTGAACTCTTCCGCCTGCAAATCATTCCCTAGGGTTCCTTATTTCCAAGCAACAAAGGCTGGCTCGTCACACAGCACCGCAGGGCAGACGGGATGGTGCCTCCAAACAACGTGGACATAGCTGCTCACCAACCCAAAGGAAACCACCCCCAGGGGCAACACCAGGGCTTCCCAGCTGAACCTGCTGTAGAAATGTTACTGCAAAGAGCAGAGCCCCGAGGGTCAAGGGCGTGGTCAGCCCTTCCATGGACCGCACGCCAGGGAGGAAAGCGTGAGAAAGCGCCCGAGCGGGTGGGAAGCTGTCCACTCACAGTGAAGACGTGAGCGCGTGTGGTCTGGGGAGTGGGAGCGGAGCGGCTGTCCCACTCCTGCTCGCAAAGCGAATGGCAGAACGGACGGCGTCTCCACGTGGACTCAGACAAGCGCCAGGCCCCCCGGGCTTCCTGCTAAGTTATCTCCCCACGTCAGGCCTTCCTCCCCTCCCGGCAGCCAGCCAGCGACGCGGTCTTCTGGCTTCCTCCTAGGCTGAGGGCTGAGAGCTACTGATTCAGCCCGGCCCCACCCCCACTCGCTCTTGTCCCCGGGCTCGTCCTTCTCCGCTGTCCTTGGGGCTGGCTGACATCCTCTCCCCACGCTGACCGCTGACCGTCTCCCACAGACACAAAGCAGGGAAGGGCCGTCCGTCACGGAGCCAGGAAGGTCCCCCACGGAGCCACGTAGGTGGGGAGCTATTTCGTCCCTGTGGCCTGTGGTAAATGGACAGAAAAGCACCTCGTGGGCAGGAAATAGATCTATTCCTCCTTTGGCAGTAAACGCAACCAGAGTCAATGTCATGTCTTAGGAAACAGTGCGCCTACCAGGCCCGGGCTGGGTCTTCTTCCAGGGAAGGAGCCAGCACCCCTTTCTGACGCCCGCGCCCCAGAAGGGCAGATGCTGTAACGTGCTGAAGGTCACACGGCTGGCAGGTTTGAGAGACCAAACCGGAGCCCTACGTCAAAGGTCCTGTTAGCCCCGTCTGGTTGGCAGGTGTGTCTATTCCAGCCACATGGAAGGGACCCCCCCGAAAATCAGGGTGCTCCTTCCTCACCCCCTGTATCACCTGCCCTGAAAATCCTGTGCTCCGCCTCCTCTCCCCTCCCTCTCCTCTACCATCTGGCACCACCCATCTCACTGTCTCCATAGTTTCGCCTTTTCCAGAATGCCACGCAATTGGAACCATACAGTGTATGTGGCCTTTTCAGACTTGGCTTCTCTCAGTCAGGTGCATTTAAGCTTCCTCCGTGTCTTTTTAAAAAATACGTATTTTTTAAATTGATTTCAGAGAGAAAGGTAGAGGGAGAGAGAGAGAAACATCAGTGATGAGAATCACTGATCGGCTGCCTCCTGCATGCCCCCTACTGGGGATCAAACCCACAACTCAGGCATGTGCCCTGACCGGGAATCCAAATGTGACCTCCTGGTTCGTAGGTTGACGCTCAACGGCTGAGCCACGCCCGCCGGGCCGAGGTCCCTCCATGTCTTTTCATGGCTTGATAGCTCATTTCTTTTTAGTGCTCAATAATATTCCGTCGACCGGATGGACCACACTTGGTTGATCGGGTCACCTACGAAGATGACGACATCTTGGTTGCTCCCAGGTTTTGGCAATTGCGACTACAGCTGCTGTAAACGTTCACGGGTGGGTTTTTGTGTGGACACAGGTTCTCAGTTCCTTTGGGTAAATACCAAGGAGCAAGACTGTGGGACTGGATGGTAAGCACATGGTTAGTTTTATAAGAAACTGCCACAGGGTCTCGCAAAGTGGCTGTATGGGATCCTTTTAGAATATCCCCCCCCCCCCCCCCCGGAAGGACAAGGACGAGGGGCCGCTTCCTGTTTTAAGGGATGGACAGCAGGAGGCAAGAGCCCCAGCGACGCTTCGGGCACTTGCCCCACCTCTCTTGTGGTTTGTGGTTTTCGGCCGGGTGATGCTAGGATTACACGTCTCCTCCCCTCTATCAGAAAGTAAGCTTGCTGAGGGCCGGGCCTACTCTACACTGTGTTCCCTAGCGCACAGTAGGTGCCAAGTAGCACGGAACTCACTCAGAGCCAGAGCTGGGGGAGGGAGGGCGGTCCAGCTTCAGGGAGAGGTAAGAGACGACGCAGAGAGGAAGGCCAGAGGCATGTGCGCAACTGTGGGATGACTCATGTGACCGCGATGAGCCAGCTGGGAGGCGGGGCTGGAGGCACAGAAACGCCAGAGGGGGCCCCTGGGACACGGGAGGGGCTGGGAAGTGACCCTCTGAGCCAGGGAGGGAGGGTGGTGCCCGAGAGGGGAACTGAGAGACACTGCACACCTCGGGCAGCAGGCGGGGCTGGCAGAGAGTCCAGGGCTGTCACCAACCCACGTGGCCCAGGCCTGTGGGCTGCTCCCCGGCTGCACCCCCAGGAAAATAAGGACACCCCCGCCCCCCTTTCCCCCAGGTGGACTGGCTCTCATCCCGAGGCTGCATTTGGGCGGGTCAGGGCCTGGGAAGCTGTCCGGAGCCTTCCACACAGACTTCCATGGGGCAGAGAAGGAAAAACAAGCACCGATGACAAACGCTACTAATACTATGACGTCCTGTAATGCCATGTCCTCTAAGAGCCGGAGCACCGTAACAGGCCTTCCTAAAGCTTCCCAACTCTCCAGAAGTAAACAGGAAGTGTCCCTCCTGAGGGAACGCGGCATTTTATTATTACTGTTGTCACCGCCACCCTGGTTATTGTTTCGGCTCCACATTATCGGCATCGCGGAGATTCGAGCCAGGCTGGCCCGACGCTGCACAGCAGGGGCTGTTGTCAAACTGCTTCAAGGGGGAGAAACTTTTCTCAAAACAAGTATCAGCGAAACCTCAACTATAGGTACCAGGCCAAAGGGAGGCCACCCTACGGTTTGGGTGGGACGGAGACCTCTCTGCCTCCCCTAGTGCCGGGTCCCCGACTGCGGTTCCGAGGAAGATCATGTGAGGACCAATGACACAGCGAAACGGATCGAATGCAGACTCCGCCCAGCCGGGCCTGGGCGGCGCTCCCTGGGAAATGCCTTGTCCCAAGTTGGTATGAAATCATCTCCCGCACCCCCGAGCCAGAACTGAGCGTGGGCTAGGGCCGCGGCACCTTCCCCGCTCCTCGCAGAGGCGGGGTTTACACACAGGGCGCCAGCCACGCAGCCTTCGCGGAGGTGCGGCTGCAGCTCCCGCCTCCTGCCTCCGACAGCGTGAGACCCGGCAGCCCTCCTGCCACTGAACAGCCAGCCAACCTGGGTGATGCCCGCGTCAGCATCTTCTGTTGTCCCGATAAGGACTGAAACAGACAAGCTCCATCAGGCTAGGCGGTAGGTGTGGTCTGTACCCCAGCCCTCGGCTGGGCCCCTCCAGCCACTGCTCCTCTCGCAGGGAGGAAGGATGGCGCCGGACGCTGCCCACCCGTCACTGGACACCCAGGGGCAGCCGCTCTAGCTTGGCCGGCCCGATGCTGCACAGCACGGGGGATCCCACAGCCATCGCCCACCTACTGTGCTGGCAGGGGTTTGTGGGAAAGGCCAGGACATCCGGTCAGCGTTTGGGGGCCGGCTGGGAGGGAGCAGGTCTGCCTGGAACACACCTGAATGAATGAGTCCAGACACAAGTTCAACGAGGCTCTTTCTCAGCTGAGCGGCACAGCCTGTGGCCCTGGGCAGCTCTGGGATCAGCGGGTTCCGGAAGAGGTGCCAGGAGCCTGGGGCAGAGCTGGCAATGACCCCTGCCTCCCATGCAGGGGGCCGCTTCTCAAATGCGGCTGTAGGAATCCGTGGAGATGCCCGCCTCCACCTCCAGGGATAGGTTTCAGTTTGGGGGCGGGGCCAAACCACCGCAGGAGATGCTAAGGGGCGGCCCAGGTTGAGAACCATGGATAACACCACCCCCCACCTGGCACCCGGGCCTCCCTGCCTCTGCCCTCTCTGCCACGCCCCCCGCAGCTCCCAAGACGAGGGGAGAACTCTCGGCAAGCCACAAAGGAAGTACTTAAGGGCATTCTGTGCTCCGGGGTCATTGCGCCAGTCTGTTTTCTTCACTCTGAAACCTGCTCAAAACCAGCCATGGCCTCACTCCATTGCAGTGAGAAAGGAAGGTTCTATCACAACTTCCCAATCGCTGTGAGCTGAGCTGGCCTCGCGGCGGCCCAGGGCACTCCTTCCCTGCCCTCCACTCTCCGAAGGAAGAAAAGACCCCAGGGTATCCCCTGCGAGCCCCGCGCCCCTCCAACTCCTGCAGCCACTGGGCCTGCAGCTTTGGGCTCCCACAATCTGTCCTCCCCTCACTCCGGCCTCTCCGAGCAGAGCCCCACTGGCTTCCTCAGCTCTAATCTGACACAGGAACGGCCCACCCTCTCAGCTCTAATCTGACACAGAAATGGCCCACCTGCATGGGAAGAGATGCGCCGCCTTGCCAGGCGTCACACGCAAAGGCGGGATGCCACCTGTCACTGACTCGCCGGCAAAGACGGAAAACCATCATAGCCGTCCCCGAGGGAAGAGAGAGGGCACTCGGTGCTCTGTTAGCAGAAGCGTAAGTGGACCGCTTTCTGGAAGGCAGTGTGGGGCAACGTGCGGAAGCCTTAGAAACCTTCACGCCGCCCGGCCGGTGTGGCTCAGTGGTTAGGCGTTGGCCTATGAACCAGGAGGTTATGGTTCAATTCCCACGCAGGGCACATGCCCGGGTTGTGGGTTCGATCCTCAGTGTGGGATGTGCAGGAGGCAGCCGATCAGTGATTCTCTCTCATCACTGATGTTTCTCTCTCTCTCCCTCTCCCTTCCTCTCTGAAATCAATCAGAATATATTTTTTAAAAAGATTCACACCATTTGACACGGTGATTTAACAGCCCAGGCTGTGGCACTACAGGATTCTCGTCATTCCCCAAAATCACCGCAGATACGGAGTTCACAAATACCGAGCTGTGGCTGCTAGAGGAAACATAAGGTCAGGTTCCCGCGAGCCTCTGGTCACATGTTCGCCAACCAATCAGTACCTAGCGTTGTTTCGCCTGTGTTTCTGTTAAAAGACACCTTACTTAGTAAATACCGTTGATTTATTAACACTGAGCTCACACCAGCAGCGCTTAATGACTCACGCCTCAATGAAGCTTATGTAACACCCGTGTGTTCTCCGTGAAGACACGTCAGAGCCTTCTCACGCTCAGGAATACTGGGCGGCACTTCAGCGCTGCTCTTAGGTCACAACCAGGAGCACAAAAATGCAAAAAGCCTGGCACCGCACAGACCACAAACGGGACACGTGTTCACCGTCCAGGCCTCAGCCAGAACGTCTGCGGGCAAACTAAAATTTTTCACTGCCCTGGGCATGTCCCCAAACGGTCGCCAAAGAGCTCACTACTGACTTGCAGGTTACAAATACACGTGAACCAGTAGGCAAATTCGCAAAACACAACCTCAGTAATAAGGATCAACTACATACGAATGCCGTGTGAACCCATTTATATTACCTTTTAGGACAGGCAAATGGATAAAGGATGGAAAAGTCAGAACAGTGGCTGCCTGGGGGAGGGACATGACTGGGAAGAGGCGTGAGGGAGCTTTCTGGGGTTGGAAGTTCATCTATACAAAAAATTGTATGTGTGTGTGTGTGTTAAAATATGTTTTTATTGAATTTTTAGAGAGAGAGGAAAGGAGAGGGAGAGGTTGAAACATCGATAAGAGAGAAACAAAATCGATCGGCTACCTCCCGCACGTCCCCCACCGGGGACTAAGCCCCAAACCCAGACATGTGCCCTGACCAGGAATTGAACTGTGGCCTCCTGGTTCCTGGGTCGACGCTCAAACCACGGAGCCACACCAGCCGGGGGCAACTTTCTATATTTTGATAGAAGGGTGGGTTACACGAGTGCATGCATGTCCCAAAACTCCTGGAACTAAACATTTCACTGCATGTAATGTACGTTTTTAAAAAACACAGCCACGAATTCCTTGACACGCCTTCCCTTGAGAGGTGGGGGAGGGCAAATGTCTGGGTTTTGGGCTCGATCCCCAGTGGGGGACGTGTGGGGAGGGCTGGAGCGGTCAGCAGAGGCCTGGCGTGTCCAGTGCGGAGAGGAGACGCCCCCAGCGCAGGGCCGGGTCCATTCTCCCGCCTCATCCTGTGCTCCCTTGGCTCTCGGTCTGGCTCTACACGAGGGCGGAGCGGCCTCTCCCCACACCCCATGCCCACGGTCAGGCCTGGGTAACCTGGGGAGGTGGCAGGCACAGGGAGGCCACGGGCACAGGAGGGGCTGGCGGCTCTAAAACTGACCTCCGTGGCGCACCGACAAAGGGACTCTGTGTAAGCGGGCCACCTGAGCGACCAGCCTCAGCTGCGTCAGAACGGGCCCCGGACAATGGGGTCTTTGGAAGCTGCCGGGAAAGCCGCCCTGACTTGGCCGCCCGCGCCCGCGCCCGCGCCCAGGCAAGACCTCCAGGGCTGGCTGGAGGCGCAGGGTGTGGGCAGCCTGTCAGCTAGGGCCCCAGAGGAGCCGGATCCCAAAGGGCTCTCCCTCCCACCTGACAGGAAACAGCAGTTTTCACTTCTCTAACTGCAGCGGGGGGGCGGGGGGGTGTGTCTCTGGATGCACTGCCCCTACTTGCTGCACAGAGTGTTTTTAAGGTTCTGGAAAATTGGCTCAGCTGCATGACCACCTGCTGGGTCATGCCCCAGGCAGACACCAGCTCAGGGCCCCAGGGTGTCTTCTTCCTCTGTCAGAGCTCACGTGAGCCTCAGTGAGCTCAGGGGAGGGCGGGGGGAGTGATGAGGGTGGCAATCATGAAATCTGTCTCCCCTGGACAAATAACAATGGATTTGGCCCGCCGCCGTCGTGGCTCAGTGGTTGAGCATCGACCGATGAACCAGGGAGATCAGTTAGATTCCCGGTCAGGGCACATGCCCGGGTTGCAGGCTCAATCCCCAGTAGGGGGCGTGCAGGAGGCAGCCAATCCATGATTCTCTCTCATCATTGATGTTTCTCTCACTCTCTCCCTTCCTCTCTCTGAAATCAATAAAAACATATTTGAAATAAACATTTGTGGATTTGAATGAATCAATTGGGGCTGGCTCTCGGATGGGACAAGGTAAAGATGCTTTGCTATTTGGAGAAAATAATCATTGTGCGTGCTCGTACAGTCAGCAGTCCCCACGTGCCACACCCAGTTCCGAGTGCTTCACCCAGCTCCGCCCCATCATCACAGAAAAACACTGCAGGCCATCTGTGCTTTTACATTTGCAAGTAGCCACGCTTAAAAAGTAAAAACAGGTGAAACCAATTTAAA
Organism: Cnephaeus nilssonii; assembly: GCF_951640355.1. Classification (NCBI taxonomy): domain Eukaryota; kingdom Metazoa; phylum Chordata; class Mammalia; order Chiroptera; family Vespertilionidae; genus Cnephaeus; species Cnephaeus nilssonii. Next base: position 9,813,958 of record NC_137088.1, on the reverse strand, counting down.
AATATATTTCCTTAGGCCAACATATCCAAAGCATTCTCATTTGAACATAAAGTCAACATAAAAATATTGACGAGCTGTTTACATTCCCCCCGCCCCCCCATACCAAGTCTTCACAATCCAGATCTATTTCACACGGAGAGCACAGCTCAGTTTGGACCGGGCAGCTTTTGTTATTTTTTTAAAAACCTTCACCCGAGGATATTTTTCCCATTGACTTTTTTTTTAGAGAGAGTGGAAGGGAGGGAGGGGAGGACGGGCCCTGGAGACACAACAGTGAACGGGACAGACGCCGCCCTGTCATGGAGCCCACATTCCAGCAGGGGGAGCTAGGCAGTAAGGCTCTGTGTGCAAGGGGAGCCCCACTCATCTTAACTCGGTCCCTGTATACAGCAGGTGCTCCATAAAGGCTGTTGAGGGCATAGGTGATTGGGCTTGGGACTGGATATGATGGTGGACAGAGGTGGGTGAAAGGTCTTGGGAAGGGCAGGGGTGGGGCAGGGGAGAGCCATGGGGACGCAGCAGGAGTCAGTGACCCCCTGGGGTCACGCCCACACCCCCAGCAGCAGAGCTGCGCCCGCCCGGCCAGGCAAGACAGAAACACCAGGCGCACTCAGGTTCCATGCCGCCGACTACAATTCCCTTCTCCTCAAAATGCGGCAGGTCCCAAGGCGCACAGGGAACGGGACTTCTCGTGTACGAACTTTGAGGTTCAGCACCTCCACGTTCAGCTTCCACGGGCCCACCTACCACACACAGCCACATCACCCCAGTCCTCGCCAAGGAAGCTCGTCTTCACCTGTGACACGCATCAGGGTCCGACTGAGGTCAGCCCAGGGCGTCAGAGCTGAGCATGTCACGGAGATATTACCGTATTTTCCGGCGTATAAGACGACTGAGCGTATAAGATTTTCCTGGGTTAAAAAGTCATCTTTATACGCCGGAAAATACGGTAGTCCAATATATCTAATCCATTATATCTAATCCCATCAATATAGTCCAATATACTGTTTTTTCCGGCATATAAAACGACTTTTTAACCCAGGAAAATCTTATACGCCCAGTCGTCTTATACGCCAGAAAGTACGGTACGTGTGGCATTCACTGTGTCTCGGCCCACTGCGGCTAAGCCAACACTTCCAATTTTTATTCTGATTGCCTAACGTTATAAATACACACCATAATTCATTCATTCAACAAACACTCTGAGTCACTTCTATAGACCAGGCCTTGCGTCTTGTATTTTGAATCTTATCACTAATTCAGTGTTTGGTTTTATGGCCTCATTTTCCTCACTTCTTAAGAACTTCTTTATCAGAGAGCTTAAATTCCCCCCCAAAGGAATGTAGTTCTGATTCCATGAGCCAGGCCAACGATGAGCAAGCGTTTATTGGTGGGAGAAGGGCGCTTCTGAGTCACCCTGGCTGGGACACGATGATCTTAGGGAGGGACCTGGCGGGCCAAATAAAAAAAAGTGCCTGCCATCATCGCCAGCCACTCGCCTGCCGCCCAGGGCGTGCCCATTTACACACGGGTGTTTCACGCCCTCGCCACCCCAGGCTTCTCTCCATTCTGTTGCTGGCTACTCTTCCAAGTTCAACGGACACACACGCCCCACACACAGGGTCTGAAGCAGGTCCCAAACACGGTCACCCACAGCCCTCAATCCCGCAGCATGGGAAAGCAAACAGAACTGTAACGAGCACCGGACGCCCACTCCGCATACGGGGAGGAAAGGGAGGGCAGGAGAGGTGCCCCGGCTGGCACAGCTGCAGCTTGCTCGCCTGCTGCCCGCAAGGCCAAGGTGAAGACAGCTCTGTCAGCAAACGCCCTGGAGCCCGGCCACGGCCGCTGCCAGCTGGACCGCCCGAAAGCCTTCTCTTTCTAAATCCATACCTACGGCATCATCAGGGAGCAATGCGAACTGAGGTGGGGGGGCGGGGGGGGCGGGGCAGAGCAGGTGACATGTCAGCAGATGCAAAACCTCCACCTGGCCCCTGGGCCAGCGCTCACCCTCCTGTGAGCAAACAGGGCCACACGTGGGCTCCATCCACGGACAGGTAACTGTCAGCTCAGCTGACAGGCGGCTCCAGAGAACAAAGGAGCTTCGGGAGACAAATGGCAAATCCGCTACTGCCTCGTCACGCTGAAATGACCGTGTCATGCGCTGTCCAGCCCAGAGCCCGCTGTGATGCACGTCCACCCCGACTCAGGGCCTGTGCTACAAAGGGGTGCCGTGCCCACTCGGTCCTCAAATGACCTGGGTCTCTGCACCCCTGGGATCAGCTGCAGGGAGACCCAAGCTAAACTCAAGTCCCCTTCTTTTGAATGACAGACAGCATCATGGCAGGCTTCCAGAATGTTCTATATGCCACAAATACATGCTTTTTTTGGGAGGAAGATAGAGACCTCTGATAGGCTCCCCAACAGACTTCCAGTAACCGGGGAGTAAGCAGTCCTGGCCCTTCCCCGGGGACACCCACGGACGAGTCACAGAACAAGAGGGAGAGGAAGGAGCAGGGCCAAGTCTAAATTCGTGGCTCTCAAAACCTAAAATAACCTGGCCACGGATCCGCAAAGCATTCCCTTTGGAACACTCGGGCAGAAAGTCTCCAGCCTTCCACACTGACCCTGAGACCTGTGTCCAGCTGGCGTCCCTGGGAGGGGACACATGAAATACAAAACCTGGAGCAGATATAAATATTTGCTGGCAAGTGCCTCCCTGCCGGTGACGCGCCTTGGAGACCTCGCGGCCCGCCTCGTTTTAGGGTAAGGTTTCTGTTCGGTGTGCCAGATGGCCTCCCAGCATCGTTCCAGCCCATGTTTGGGTTCATTGTCTTTGCACGTAGCCTGGGGTTGATACCGACCCTTAGACCAAAGCATCAGAACTGTCCCCAAGAATCGCGTGGGCTGGCACCCCCCCCCATCCTTGCCCACAACACTTGGGGGAGTCACACAAGCACCACGAGGGCATGCCCCCTTGCCCTCACCCACACCCTTCAGAGGAGCATGAGAAGTCAGGGACCTGAGGGGCTGTGGGCAGTCAAGGCCACGGTGTAGCACCTGTATGGGCCCCTGACCTCCAGGGCTCCATCACCACCCTACAGCTCCAAGCGTGGGACCCAGCTCCTCCAGCCAGCTCGGGCGCCCCTCTACGCCATGCCTTCCTTGTTGCTCCACAGAGGAATGGGGGAGGCTTCAGCCCTGACCCACTTGTGGCCACAGACCCCCCTGAAGTCCCTTGGTCAGGAAGCCGCTGTGCTCCCAGGAACTGAGGGGCAGCGGGCACAGTGGCCAAGACCTCGGGCTCAGCAGCCACACTCAGCACAGCTCCTTAGTAAATGCGTTAGGGGGGTTACCTCAGTGTGCCCATCTATAAAATGGGGATAATGAAACAGGGTCATTGGGAGGATTAAACAACTTAATGCACGTGAGATGATTTGCAAAGTGCCTGGCACAGAGCAGCTGTTCAACAGATTTTAGCAAAACGATCTCAGAGCCAGGACCCCAGCTAAAAACCCCTTCGCCCTCCCCTTCACACCCTAACGGAAGCCCCTCCATCCCTTCAACAGACATCCACTGAGCCCCCACATTGTGGGGCCCCGACAGTGCCGGGCCCCAGCCACTGCCCGTGTCCGATGGCCCAGACTGAGACCCAGCACCACTGAGGGCATGACAGGAGTCCACGGAGGGGGCTTGGGACACGCCAGCAAAAACAAGGTCACTGAGCCCCACAGCCGGTGCTCGCAGCTGCTCCCCGCACTGAGGACCCCAAGTTCAAGTAGAATAAGAGTCTCAAAAGGCCGCTGGGGAGGCGACCATGGCCACACAGTGGGCCCATGTTTGTTCCTTTCTCATCTCACTTTCATCAGACGCACTCTGCAGAGCACACTGGCCTCTCGCTCAGAAAACGCTTCTACTCGGGCCAGAGGGCCAAGAAGCACAGCCCAGGACGCAGGACGCAGCCCGCAGCCCACATCCCGCCAGGTCCCACATCCCGCCAGGTCCCACATCCCGCCAGGCTCCGGCTGCTCCTCTGCACCGGGAACTTTCTGTGGAAATCCTCATGCTTCTCGTTTTAACTGTAACTGTATGTATTCCCAGACCATCTACAGTGCAAGTGATTACCACTTACAATTGAAAGTGTAACTGCATGCCCTAACCGGTTTGGCTCAGTGGATAGAGCGTCGGCCTGCGGACTGAAGGGTCCCAGGTTCGATTCCGGTCAAGGGCATGTAACTTGGTTGCGGGCACATCCCCAGTAGGGAGTGTGCAGAAGGCAGCTGATCAATGTTTCTCTCTCATCAATGTTTCTAACTCTCTATCCCTCTCCCTTCCTCTCTGTAAAAAATCAACAATATATATATATATAAAAAGAAAGTATAACTGCATTAAAAAAAATAAAATAAAAAAGTGGTTTTTGATCCTGTAGAGGCCAGGAAGGGGGGCGGTTCTGTGCAGCTCCCAGCTGCCGCCCGGCTCCTGATCTTCAGGTCAGCTGAAAACTAGTCACTCAACTGCACCCCAACCCAGAGCCGCTGGACTTCAGGCCAGAAGCGGGCAGCCCAGCGCAGAGAAAGCAGCTTGCCCAATGCCACACCGGGGCTGTGGGTGGGGCAGAGCCCAGGACACCTGGCTCCCGCACTCCCCAGTGCCTGCCCTGCTCCCGCAGTTCCGTCTCCCGTGCAGGAGCCCTACGTCAACACGTGCGAAGAAATACAACTGAGAAACAAACCTCTGGCGAGAATGGCCTTGTCTGAGGTCAGTTTCGGCTCCCGATTGCTAAGGAGAGCAGGAGAAACAGATGGAAACACAGATTCTTTCCTGGTCCCGAGGGAGCACGGCGGGAACACCATCCCGAGGAGGGAGGACTTCAGGGAGGCGCCGTGGGAAACCGGTGTCAGGACCCGCCGGTGCTGCAGCCGGAGACCGCGGCCCCCAGGGGACCGCAGGGGTGGGAGCACCGTGCTGGCCAGAGGACGTTGCCTGGGGAAGGGCAAGGGCAAGAACCCCGTGGTGGGAAGGAACACAAGGTCAGGGGTCAGCTGGTGTGACGGGAGCCGAGAGCAATGGGCTGGGGCACAGCCACGGCAGGAGAACCACGGGGTCACCGCCGAATGCAACGGCCTGGGCCTGACCCTCTCGCGGCCCTCCCGGCAGCACTGGTGCTGAGAGCGCGGGGCCCTGACCGAACCCTCCTGAACGAGATGCGGGCGGTGACCATCCTCGCCCTGAAACCTCTGAAGAGCCATACCACAGAGATGGCAGAAAGGGATGGGGCGAGAGGATGATGGGAAGCCCGTTCCTTAGGAGAACACAGGGGACCAGGGGTGTCCGAGCCCTGACCACTGACCACACAGGAGCAGCCTCAGGACAGAGCGAGCTGGACAGCGCAGTGGGCGGCGATGGAGCTGGCCACGCTGGCGTCCCAGGTTCCTTGCTATCCACAGCCCATCGGCACTCTGACCCCCACACGCTGCCGTTCATCCCCAAACCGGCCATGGAACGTTTTTAAATTCGCTTAAGGTTTTAGAAGTTACTTCAGGACGTCAACCAAGGTACACGCTTGTTTAAAACCTTCGGAAGTCACGGCGATGGTTATCTTTCAAGAGTGACGACGTTTGGCTCAGTGGATAGAGTGTCAGCCTGCGGACTAAAGGGTCCCAGGTTCGATTCCGGTCAAGGGCATGTACCTTGGTTGCGGGCACATCCCCAGTAGGGGGTGTGCAAGAGGCAGCTGATCGATGTTTCTCTCTCATCGATGTTTCTAACTCTCTGTCCCTCTCCCTTCCTCTCTGTAAAAAATCAATAAAATATATTTAAAAAAATAAAAAGTTTTTTAAAAAAGTTACGATGATTGTAAGGGCGCAGGTACGAGGGTTTCCTGGGTGCTGGTGTTGATCTGGGTGCAGGTAACGTGGGTGTGTCCACTGGGTGAGCATCTACAATATGTGTCTATTATCCACCAATAGGAAGTTAAAAGACACATGTCCTCCTGATTTTGAGGGGAAGGTTGCCAGATCTACTAAAAAAATGCACAGGCTCCAATTTCTAAAGGAGTGGGTGTCCCACAGCCCAGGGGTGCACCGCAGGGCTAGACAGGCAGGGCTGGAGTCCTGGGTGCCACTGACAACCGTCACCCGGAGGACCAGGAATTTACCCCCATGGCAACGCACGCCTGGATCCCGGCGATGATGGCCCGATGTCTCCAGAAGGAATTCGGGCGCATTCCAAGGCGATGGCCCCCCCCCCCCCCCCCCCCCGTCACGCCAGCTGCTCAGACGGTGCCTGAGGGCCGATAAGCTTGTGCCGCCTCCACTTCAGCACAGGTTCAGGTGTGCTGACCTGCCTGGCATTTGGGGGTAACTGGGGTCACCCAGGCCTGCTGGAGCTCTCTGTCCACCCGCGCCTCCCCCTCTCTCCGCAGGTGAGGTCCCGGGAAGCCCCCTGCACGCCAGCCTCTGCCCCAGAGGCAGCTTCCCGGAGACGCAGCCTGGGACAGGCGGCTCAGTGTCCTTTCTCCTTAGGAAGGAGGAGAGGCCCCGTGCGGGGAAGACGAACGTGCGGAGGAAAAGGCGGGAAAGATTGCACAAGAGCACCCCGTCCTCCTCACGTCCTCTGCACTGTAAACAGTGGTGCTTAAACAGAAGCCAGAAGCCACATGGCACCGGGCGGCTTCCCCCCAGAGCGGGGCCGGGAAGGCGGGGAACCCGAGGACGTCCTCCTCCAGCATCCAGTCTGTCCTGAACTCTCTCCTCGTGGACAGAAGGACACAAGAGACCACAAAGGACTCCTGGAGAAGGACAAGGGGGCGAAGAAACGCCCCGTCGGACCAGGTTGTCATAAGTCCACAAGAACAGCCACAGAAAGTGCCAGAAGAATCCGCGGTGACCACTGATCAATAACTGGAAACCCAGGTGTCCTCAGACTCAGTGTTCTCAAAAGGTGGGGGCAGGGATTCCCGAGTTCATCCCCAATGTCAAGTACCCCCAGGACACCTGCGTGTGCCCCAGGAAGGGCCTCCGTAACTACCCCCTCCCCCCCGCTTTGCTCTGCTTCTGGCTAGAACAACATCGACTGATCGCGACAGTCGCCTTACCCCGACTCTCTGGCCAGAGCCGTGTCTGTCGCTATCCTTCTATGTGAAGTACAAGCTCATCGTTCTTTAACAACTGCAGTGCGCGGGCAGACCAAGTCTTTCCAGACACCACATCTGGGGAAGGGAGGGTGTCTGTGTGGCGAGCCCCTCGGCTGGTCCAGCCTCCTTGTCCCACAGATGGGGGAGGCATGGAGGAGAGCAGGGTTCGCTCAAGGCCCCACGGTGGGGGTGGGGGGTGGGGGGGCCTGGGCCCAGAGCCGACGGCCAGATGCTCAGAGGACGGACGGCCTATGCCACACGGCCAGTCACACAGAGCGACGGGAGCTGCCACCGGGCATGGGCAGGCCCTCTCCTCCCTGCTGGGCAGCCGGGTTCCCGGCACAGGCTCCACAGAGAGCCACCAGGCGGTACCGGAAGGGCACACGGCCCCCAGCCCCCAGCCCCACCCCCGGGAGTTTATCCCACAGCTCCGCGTGCACCTCGCAGATGGCCCCTTTTAAAGGCCCGCCAGGGAGGGGGCTGCTTACGTGAGCCGGGGCACATCCCCATGGCGCCGACTGAGCCAACGCCACACGTGCCAATACGGGACCACTGCCAACACACACGGCTCAGGGGCAAAGGCAAAAAGCAGGTGACAGCATGCACCACCGTCACGAGATACATGTTTCCATTCTACTCGAGACACCCAACCAGAAACAGGGGAGGAAAGAGGATGAAGAATTCACTGTATGTATCTTTATGCCTTTTGAACTTTCTACATGTGAATAATGCCAACAGTTCCCTTCACATGAACTATGCAGAACAGGTAAATCTAGACAGAGAGCAGCGTGGTGGCTCGGGGGGCTGGGAGAGAGGGGCAGAGGGGAAGCAACAGCTTTACGGGGGGCAGGGCCTCCTTTGGGGTGATGAAATGTTTGGGAACTAGGGAGAGGTGGCGGTTGCACAACATTGTGAATGTACTAAATGCCACCGACGTGTTCCCTTTAAAATGACTTTGTTATGTAAGGTTCACCCCAATTTTGAAAAAGCCATAAAAAAATGAATGAATGGCCGAAACCCGTTTGGCTCAGTGGATAGAGCATCGGCCTGCGGACTGAAAGGTCCTGGGTTCGATTTCGGTCAAGGGCATGTACCTTAGTTGCAGGCACATCCCCAGTGGGGAGTGTGCAGGAGGCAGCTGATCGATGTTTCTCTCTCATCGATGTTTCTAGCTCTCTATCCCTCTCCCTTCCTCTCTGTAAAAAATCAATAAAATATATTTAAAAAAAAAAAGAATGAATGAGTGGGGTTCTCAGAGGTGACCTTGGGGGGCAGCTTGGCAATGCTGTGAGAGGCACGGCCCTGACGGCTGAGTGGGGGGGCTCCCATCCCACCACACCGGCACCACCTAGGAGACCTCGGGGATGTAATGGAGCCTCGCTGAGCTTCGGTCTCCTCCTCAGTGCGGTGAGCATAACCACAGAGCCTGCGTCCAAGCGTGGCTGTGACGAGTAAATTAAAGAGTCCACGTCAAGTGTCTGGCCCAGCCCAGGCCCCAGGGCCTCTGCTCCTGCTGTCTGCCCGCCGAGCACGCCCTCTCCCTGGGCAGACGAGTGGCCCGCTCCCTGGCCTCCCTCACGTCTCTGCTCCAATGCCTCCATCTGGATGGGACCTTCTCTGACCACCTGATGGAAAACTGGAGCCCTCCCTGCCCTGCGGCTCCTCTCCCTCCTCTCCCAGAACCGGCTTTTTTATTTTGTTCACGTCCTGTCTCCTCTACTGCACCGTCCTCTGGGGGAGGCAGTTTCTGTCTGTCCCTGTCTCTCTGGGACCCAGGGGAGACGCTCAGTAAGTACGCGTTGAATGAACGAAGGGTGTTCACTACTATGCCCGCTCTGATCCCGGGGGTCATCCTGCCTCCCTGAAAAAAGAAAACTGTTGTCTTGTGGTTTAAGCAGCTTGAAACAAAAGAACCAAGCCAAAGTCTAAATTTAAAAACCCACAACAGTTCCAGCTCAGCACTAGCCCCCAAAGGGAGCCATCTGCGGAGAAGAGACAGTTCTCAGGGAGATGATGCTACGTGCTCGAAAACAGAAACCACCAAAAGTCACCCAGCGCGGTGTGACGTGACGTGGTCACCGCGAGGCTCTCAGGAGCAAGAACACAGTGCCAGCCCGGCCGGCGTGGCTCAGTGGTTGAGCATCGACCTATGAACCAGGAGGTCACGGTTCGATTCCCAGTCAGGGCACACGCCCAGGTGGGCTGGATCTCCAGTGTTGGGGCGTGCAGGAGGCAGCCTATCAATGATTCTCTCTCATCGTTGATGTTTCTCTCTCTCTCCCTCTCCCTCCCTCTCTGAAATCAATAAAATAAAAAAAAAAAAATAAAAAAGGAACATAGTGTCACCATGGGAGCCTGGGACTCAATACCCACCTTGGGACAGAATCGTCCATTCACAGATACCAGAGAGGTTGGGAGCAGCCAGCCTCCCCCACACACACCCCCAGGGCCTCCCCTGCCCCCGCTGTCCACTCGGCAGGCGGTCTCCCCAGTGGGACTCGGCTTCCCAGGGCTCTCAGGCCTCAGGGGGAGAAACTGTGACCCCAAGAATCCAGAGTTCAAAAATGAAAAACAAAAAAACAAAAACAACCCTCAAACTCTTCCAAAAATAGGCTCTTTCAATTAGGTCCCCTCTGAGCCGCCACAGCCTTACTCCACAGCTTCCCGCGGCCTCCAAGCCCTGGGCGGAGAGAGAGCCGGAGCCAGCAGTCTCCCAGAGCGTGTGGGTTTCAAAAGAGCACAAAGCAAAACCTGCAAGTTTGAGCAAAACCAGAAAGGAGCATCTTCCATCCCATTGTCAGCAATCTGCGGGCGGTCGGGAACCCGGGTGGAAGTGGGGGGCTGAGTCAGGAGGCAGCTCGTCCGCGGGTCTCAAATTTCCTCGAATGTCAGGCTCACTCAGCTGGCTTGTGAACATGCTGATGGCGGGTCTCACCCCAACTTCTGATGTAGTAGGTTTGGGGTGGCACCCTATAATTTACATCTCTAACCCATCCTCAGGGGAAGGGCTAGAGAAAGAACCATGCTCTAGAACAAATACTTTCATGTTAGTGTGACACCTGCCTCAACTACACACAGTACTTGCAGACACACACACACACACACACACACACACACACACACGGCCTTACAAAGCTCCTGCCTGACCACTGGTCCTCAAATAGCCAGACCTGCCTGGCCCAGCCAACTACTGAGGCACCGCTCAGGGGCAGGGGGACCTAAGACAGCCGCTCCCATTCAAGTCTAAATGAGCCCGTCAGTGTAAGGCCCGAGGGCACGCCCGAAACCCTTGAAACCCAAAGTCACAGCATTTCTCTTTTTTGAAAGCAGTCACAAGCGATCCCACCCGGCTTCGCCCTATGCACATGGGTAACTCCCAGCTGCAAGATCCGCTTTCTGCCAGGGGGATGCTTTCAAGTTTCTGAATCAGAAGTAGCTGAAAGAGGAAGCAAAAAAAAAAAAAAAAAAGGACAGGCCACTCACGGAGAGCTACAGCATCCCTGGTGGCAACCCCATCACCCACTGCGGGCGACGCCACGGGCCTCTCACTCACCAAAGTAATCGGCCTTCGGATGAGCATCCATCTCCCGCTCCAGACGCTGGGTGAGGGCTTCTAATTTCAGTTCGGCAGTCGAGGGCCCAAGCTCGGGACCCGGCGTGAGGGTCTGGCAGGGCAGCCTCACTCTGTGGGGGTTGGGGCTCTCTGGGAGCACAGACCCCAGGCCACCCTCAGAAGACCAGCCAGGGGGACCTTCTTTGCAAGATAACTCAAGTGGGGTGGACATCACTGGATGGACACGACTGATGGGGCTGAGCTTGGGACCAGTGCCAGGGTCTGTGCAGCCAGGCTTGGGACCCAGCCCAGGGGCGGCATCCAGCTGCAAACTGTCCATGCTGGCTGGCAAAGATGATGGCCCAGAACTAGAAAGGTAGGATTTGGGCCCGTCCTGGAACCAGGACTGCGGGTGCGCGTTTGGTTTGGGCATCATGCCTGAAACCTCACTCCGTGCCCCCGAGTTTGTTTTTGGAAGAGCTCCTTGACTGGGGCAGCCCCCTGAAAAAGGGGTTCTGGGCTGAGTGGGCCCCAGGAGGGCCCCGTTCTCCAGGCCTGGGGAGGGAGGGCCAGGGCGCGCCCACTGGGAGGAGGCAGTGGTCCAAAGACCCGCTGGCTTCTCACTGCTGCGGCCGTTACTCCCACCGTTCTGGCCGCTCTCAAATGACCGGCTGGAGCTTGGGGAGAGCTGCGGCTGGTACAGGTAAGGGTCCCTGGAGGGTGTGGGTGGTGATGGGTCACCGCCTGGGGCGCCAGGCCACCCGGTCCCTCCACCCAGCCTGATGCCGGGAGACACTCCGGGTTCTTCACCCCACTTGGGGCTTGCCAAGGAGAGGTTGTCATAATAGTCTCCATGGGTGAGGCAAGAAGGGTCCTCGCAGGGGCTCAGCCCGTGGGCGGCAGACATCTCCGAACCGGCCAGGCTCTCCTTGGAACCACAGTCCTGGCTGCCAGGCCTTGTGTGGACATACGGCCTGGCCTTTTGCTCCTGGGCCGGGAACAAGGGCTGCCCAGCAGCGACGGTGGTGGCTGTCCCAGGAGCTCCTGTCGAGGCAGCCAGAGGGGGCTTGGCAGCGCCGTCCAGGGTCAGCCTACTGCCCGCACCAGCTTCCCGATGGGCCTGCAGGCCTGGGCGGCCCCCGCCGTTGACAGGCCCGCGGCCGGCCCGGGGCAGGGTCTCCTCCTGCAGGAGCTGCTGCTGCTGCTGGAGGTGGATCTTGGCCATCTTGGTGGCAAACACCCGGCGTGTCTCCTCAAACTCCGGGTTGTTGCCTGCGCCCTTGTCCACTCGGAAGAGTCCATCCTTGGAAGCCTCGTACATGTTCAGGTCCTCGATGAATTTACTGGCCTCCAGGCCTAAGTCCTGGTACTTGTCCATCTTGCTGACGGGTGTGGAGGCCTAGGCCAGGCGCCGGGTAGTGTGTGTGTGTGTTGGAGGGGGCGGCCAAGAACAGGGGGGCTCAAGTCCAGCCCAGAACAAGTAAAACCCTCCACCTGCCCAAAGTGAGAGTCATGACCCCAGGCCTTAGAGTCCAGCCCAAGTCGAGGCCTCAAGGCCAGAGGCACCAAGTTCTCCTGCAACTTCTTTTCCCCTCGGAAGTGTCCACGTGGGATCAGATGGTGGCGCTTCCCTGTCCCAGCTTACTCTGCGCTTTCTCTTTCTCAAATCATAAAAGGAAAAAGAATAGGAGGAAAAAAAAAAGTCACATCCTCTGTAACCAAACTCGGAAACGCACAAGGCAGCAGCCGCGGAAGGGTCCGGGGTGCAGCGGTTCAGCCAGAGTGTAGAGGCCGCCAGACGCGCGGCCGGAGGCGCAGGTAAGTCCTGGGCGCTGGGTCCCCCGCGGCTTCCCGGGCGGCCGCGGGGCTGGGATCCCGCCCGCGCCGAGCAGGAGCGGCCCCCGCGCACGGCCGGCCGGGCGGCGGGAAGTTCTCCGCGGCCGGGGCGGGCGGCCTATTGTCCGATCGATCGCGGCGGAGGCGGCTGGACGCGCGCGGGCCGAGGGCGGCGGGACGCGGAAGTGAGTGCGCCGGACGCCGTCCCCTCGCTCAGTCGCCAGCCCGGCACGTCCCGGGCCTGCAGGGGGCGGGGGCGGGGGAGGTGGCCACGGGGCGGGGGCGCGGCGGAGGGCGGGGCCGGCGGCGGAGGGCGGGCGCCCGGGGCAGGTCTACAGCCCGCAACGTGGCCCCTCGCCCGTCCCGCACGGGCTGCGGAGCCCCGAAGTGTGTTTGGCACTTCGGCCCGCGCTCCAGCGCCGCGATTGCGCGGGGTTTTCCTGCTGCCTCCGCCGCCCCCTGCGAGCCTGGACCGCTCCGTTCCCCCCCACCCCCCACCTCCGGCAGCGCGGGGCGGGCCTCCGCGCCCGGGCAGCCTGCGTGGCCCCCAGGCGGCCGTTTACAGTGTGCGGGAGTCTCCAGGCGCCGCATGATCCTCTCCCCGCCGTGCCTCAGTTTCCCGGGCAGGAAGCCCACCCCGCGTGTGCCCTTGGACGCTTCCTCTGACCGGGCGGTGTCCGCCGCCCAATTTGTCCGAAGTGCAGGAGCAGAGGCCCGGTGTGTCACCCGTGGGCTGGCCCGACGTCCTCTTGGACAGGTGGGGAGACTTAAGGCGCAGAGGGGGACGTGTCCAAGAAGCCGTCGTAGCCAGCAAAGCCTGATGGAGCCAAGTCCTCTGAAAAGGAAAAAGTCATGTTCCTGGAGCGCGGGTATAAAAACGCGGGCCCTGGTGGCTCCTTATTCCTATGGGTATTCCTGACCCCCAAGTAGATCCACTGGGCGGGGAGGGCTGACCCCTGAGCGCCCCCCGCACCTCCTCCCAGGTGAGAGGTTTCATTTTCTGCACAGCAGCTCAGAGTGGTCCTAAGGCAAATGCCAGGCCAGTCACTTCCCTGCGTAAACCCTTGTCAACTAAAGACCATGCAAACCTGTGGAGAATGTTTATAAAAACTGGCTTGGGTCAAATAGAGGATTCGCCCGGAGGAGGGATTTTAACAGACTGAGATACATGCTCCCAAGAAAATGACAGTTGGCAGCTTCTTTTATGCATTTGGAATTGGGGAGGAAACCTAAGGAAGATGACCTGAAGGTGGGAGGAAGCAGGGCGGGGGTGGGTTACAGGACAGTTAAGATCCTGTGCTGTCTTGCCAGGCTGGCGTGGCTCAGTGGTCCAATGTCCACCTATGAACCCAGACGTCACGGTTCCATTCCCAGTCAGGGCACAGGCCCGGGTTGCGGGCTTGTTCTCCAGTGTGGGGCGTGCAGGAGGCAGCCGATCAATGCTTCTCTCTCATCGTTGATGTTTCTATCTCTCTCCCCCTCTCCCTTCTCCTCTGAAATCAATAAAAATATGTAAAAAACAAACAAATATCACGTGCTCTCTTGAGGTTGATCTCGCCGTAGGAGGGGTCTGAAAGGGGGGGCATTTCAAAGGTGCACAGAGACAAGGGTCAGGGCTTGCTTAAGGCAAAGAGAAGCCTTTTACCAAAGAGGTTATATGCCTGGTGCATGACTGCCCACCGTGACCTGCCTCGCTGAGAATTTATGATCAGATCACCCTTGGAGATTACTTTCCATAGAATCCTTTTTTGTCCACACCCTCCATGCTGACCCTGGACCTAGACTGAAACTGACACCCTGCACGGCTCCCTGGAACTGGCGTGGGGACCTTTCCACCCCGTGCTCTGGCTGAGGGAGCTTCCTGGTGGGCAGGGCCTCACCTTGAACCTCTCAGTGCTCACCCTCCCCTGCTTTGCGCAGTCACCTCTTCCTGGAGGCTGAGTGCTTTATTTGTACAATTAAGTCTGAGAAGCACAGCTGTAAAGAAGTATACTAGAATAAGATATCTTTATTTTAAAGTCTTTTAATTCTTTTATCTACAAAAGTAGTACATGTTTATGATAATAACTTTGAACAATAGAGATACATAAACTCTGTAAAAAGTTGCCCGCAGGTAATCATTATTAAACATTATTACAGCCTTAGGGATTCAGTAATACCTGTTAATGAACAACATGATGACTCAGAAACTGAGTAATTTGCTTACGACATTTCTAGAGCAGTGGTTCTCAAAGCGGGTCCTGGAACCAGCAGCAACAGTATCACCTGGAACTGGTCCAGGTCCGGGGCTCCCCAATGCGTTAGAATTCCTCGGGGAGCACATGAGAACACTGGCTGCTGGGACCCACCCCCAGAGTTTCCCATTCAGCAGCTCTAGGTGGGGCCCAGGAATGTGCCTCTCTAACAAGTCCCCCGGTGAAGCCAATGCTGCTCGCTCAGGAGCCACACTTGGGAACCACCCGTCTGGAGTCCGAGGGCCATGCTTCCTCAGAGCCCGGCGGCAGGGCCCCTTGGAGCTCACAGGCGTGAGGACATCTTCACCTGAACCCCGAGTTTTGGGGGTGTAGCTGACAAAGCACTGGGGACACGAAGTCTACAAGCCCAGGGCCAGCTTCCCGTGCATCCAGTGCCGACAGCTGGTAAGCCTGGGAGGCAGCCACACTCTCCAACCAGGGCCTCCTGCAAATCAGCCTTCTCTTTTCATCCCAGTTGGGCAGCTGCCAACTCTTTGGTCCCCTCCTGCCTGGAGTGCAGGAGGAAGGATTTGGGCTAGAAGGGAGTAGGTAAGTACATAGGTGTTGGAATCTTGGAGCGGTCGGCAGCTCTTTGGATTGCTG
This sequence comes from Cnephaeus nilssonii, assembly GCF_951640355.1. Classification (NCBI taxonomy): domain Eukaryota; kingdom Metazoa; phylum Chordata; class Mammalia; order Chiroptera; family Vespertilionidae; genus Cnephaeus; species Cnephaeus nilssonii. The sequence goes on along the minus strand of NC_137088.1, from coordinate 9,798,597 downwards.
GGGGAAATGGGAAGGCGTCAGTGAGAGTGAAGCCAGGAGAGGAGCTGGTGGGGATTGGTCATCTGGGGAGTAAGAGCCCACGGCCTAGAAAGCATGTGTGATGGAAGCACGAAGGCTCCCACCCTCCGCCGAGATTCTGGGCATAAATTTCAATGAGACCAGCCAGCACGGTGGCATGGTTTTCTGCAGATGTGGGTGTGTGGTGGGTGGCGAGTTGGGTCTAACCAGGGCTGGCTTTTGCCAAGTGAATGCAGTGTCACTAGAGTGAGCAAGGGAGTTGCCGTTTCTCCTGCCTACAACCTTGATACCCAAGGGACTCCCGCGCTTATAACCCTCAGATCTGCACTCAATGGTCACCTCTCCGGAAAGTCCCCTCTTCTCCATCCCTGTCCTCATCCGATACCACGGTGAACATCTGTCTCCTCACTAGAATGCAAACCGCTGGCCATGGATCGCTGACCACACTGTTCATTGCTGTAGCCTAGAACAGCGCCTGGCACGTGGCAGGCCCCTCAACATGCTTGGTAAATGAATGAACGAGTCACAGCAGAAAAGGGAGTACAAGTGTTACCATCTGGAAGTGGAAAGAATTAACTGGACTGAAGGCTGACTCAGACTCGGAGAAACAAAGAAAGGCTACAAAGCTATGTTACCACTCTAATCATAGCTTTGTGTGTCACTGCCAATCTGCAGATCTTGTTACCTTGTACGAAATATTTGGTCTGCGTCACAGATCTTCTATACTGCTAGTCAAGAGTATGACTACATATAAATATGTACACATGTATATTTGAACGTATGAAGGATATCTGAAGAATAGCTATTTGCACGCAGACATAGTATGCTTTTCATATAGGTGTGCATAAAGAATTGTTGACTAAAGGGCATTTGAAAAACCCTAATGCAATGGACCGTAGGCAGTAAACTGTGCTCAGACAGCCTATGAATTACCAGGAGCCCACGGGGCAGAGGCCTGACTTTGGACAGAGCCCTGCTTATTTTGCAGTTAGCTGAAAGGGCCCCTCTGTCCCTCTTGCTGGCCAGGGGGAATGTCCCTGCACACAATGCTGCGTGTGTCCTGAGGCTGGAGAGCCAGTTCAGGGAGAGCTCTGAAAAGGATCTTTATACTTCAGCTGAGCAGATGGATGAAGAATTGAGAACCCAGGTTCCTCTGGGCTCTTTCCACCCCACTGATGCCAAGAGCGGGCCGGGAGACCGTGGCCCCTCCAAACCTGCTTCCTGAGCCTTGGGCTGCTCTGCCGCGAGTCCCACGGTGAATTGCCCCGTGAATAGTGACAAGCAGCTTCGATGAAGAGCCTTCTCTGATGCTCATAGCGAGGCTTTGTGTCCTGACTGTCTGCTCTGGGAAGCTGCCCAGGCCAGACACAGACACCAGGACCGTGACCTTGCCCTGCATGTGCCGCCTGTGCCAGGCAGCTGGGCCTACGCCTCCCCAGCCTCCGCCCTGCAGCGGCCTCCGCCACACAGGAAGACCCAGGTGGAGGCATGTGCCTAGCCACAGGCCCCACGTGGCTCCCCACACGCCCACGGTGGGGGGAGGGGGGCTGCCCGCTGGCCCCGCCCAGCCCCTCCGGGGACACAGGGACTGGAGTACTGATTTCTGAATCAGCTGCTGTCTGCTTACTCTTTTTTTCTAAATAAGGGAGACATGTATATATATGGCTTCAAATTCAAAGGTGCAAACAAGCACAGGGAGAAAGGAATGTGTCTCCCCACCTCTGAGCCCCAGGCAACCAGTGACCCTGTCAGAGACAACACCATTGTATTACCAAAGTGCACAGGCATGTGAATTCTTTGTGTGTGTGTGTTTTAAATATACTTTATTGATTTTTTTACAGAGAGAAAGGGAGAGGGATAGAGAGTTAGAAACATCCATCGGCTGCCTCCCGCACACCCCCTACTGGGGATGTAGCCACAACCAAGGTACATGCCCTTGACCGGAATCGAACCTGGGACCCTTCAGTCCGAAGGCCGACGCTCTATTCACTGAGCCAAACCGGTTAGGGCTGTATGTGTGTTTTAATTGATTTCAGAGAGGAAGGGAGAGGGGGAGATAGAAACCTCGATAAGAGAGAATCATTGATTGGCTGCCTCCTGCATGCCTCACCCTGGGGATCGAGCCCACAACCCGGGCATGTGCCCTGACCAGGAGAGTGTGTGTGTGTACGCTTTAACACAGAACGTAAGACTGCACTGTCCCTTGCTTTTTGCACTTACTCTTGGAAAACTTTGCACACCATTTCAAATGTGCAGCCTCAGCTAACATTTCTCTTCGGGTGAGTCATGCAGTTTGTACCCAGGCCCCCACTCACAGCCTCTGCGTCCACGCTTTGGCTATTACACCTTGGCAATGGACGACTTAGAAACCCTTTCACACTTGTGCGAGCCGCACTGCGGGACGCACACCCTTGAGGCACACGTAGTCTGGAGAATTCCACTAGGCTGCAGAAATGACGGGCTGTCTGGACTTCACCTACACCGAGGATGTCCGCCTTGCTTTCCCCTGGTTCCCATCCCACTGCGGGCTGCGTGCAGGCCGCTGATGAGTCGTAACAAGAACAGCTGTGGTCGTTCATACGTGACAGCACCCACTGTGCTCAGCACCCGCTGTGCCCGGCTCTACACTAGACGTACGTGAGAGGATGTGACGTGTCCGTGAGCTTTGCAGCCCGGAGGTCATGGGCTGGGCAGTTTCAGGGGGGAGAGGGTGTGACTTCCCCAGGCTCCTGGGATGGGGGCTGGACCTGTTTTCTTTGGGTGATAAAGATGTCAGAGTGGGGACATCTGTGCTCCGTTTATAAAGCAACCTCAAACAGAAAAAAAGTGCCTGTGACATTTCCATTAGTCAACATGGTTGGGGTGTGAACTGCGAAGGAGGCACCTCAGGGCTTGAGGGCGGCCTGAGGACCCTCAGGGGCTAGAGAACCCGAACTGAGGACGTGGGTGTGAGCGGTGCCCACACGTGGGAGAGCAGCCACCACCTGGAGAATGGGAGCCCTGCGGGCAGGAAGGAAGGGTGCCCTGTGCATTTTTGTCCCTGATTTCACAACTGCTGACGCCTTCCCGCCGGCTCTTCTTCCTTCTTTAAGCCTCAACCATTTAGGAGATAAAACGTAGCCCTGAGGGCAACGCTGTGTGTCAAGCTCCTCAGTTTGGCTCAGCCAGTCTACTGGGAACTCAAAAGGGGAAACACTGAGAAGTAGGGAATACTCACAATCTCCATCATATATATATATATATATATGAAAAGGTGGGAAAGATTTGCTCTGCCCGCTGGATGGGCCGTAGACTCAGCAGGCCGGCCACAGGGTGCGGCCACATCTGAAGGCTGGTTAGAGCCACTATTTTTTTTCTTGTCAAAATAAATGGGCCTTTTGTGTTGAAAATGATTTCATGGTTTGATTTCCTCTAAAGACATCCAACCCCCATGGGCTGGCCGTCCTGGGTGACCTTCCAGGGAGGGCCGGGTGGGGGCACCTGCCTCCCTCTTGCAGCCCCACCTTCCTGAGAACTGACCTGGCTGGGGTCCCTCAGGCCCCAGGCTTCCTGCCCACAGGGGCTGAGCGGAGGAGACAGGGCTGGGAAAGGACCTCCGAGGGCCCTGTGATCAGAGGAGAAATGCTTGATGCCACGATGTCACCCTCCAAACCCAGGTGTCCTGAGGCCACGCCTCCCACGGCCGCTCCCAGCCCACGCTGACCGTGGCAGGGTTAGGGTTAGGGTTAGGCAGGCCGGTCCTGAGATGTGGGGGCTCCCTGACAGGCACCTTGATCAGGGCGCTGCTTTAGACAACTGTCTAAGACCTTCCTTCCTTCTCTCCTTCCCAGGGGTCGACCTGCATCTCGGTCTGAGGGCTTTCCCAGCCTCCTCCCCCTCCTGCACAGGCGCTTTCTCCAATAGACCTCCTCCATACCTGCCTCATCTTGGGGTGCGCTTCTCAGAGGACTCAGTGGACACAGCTGGAACTGACGGGAGTGCCACAAACAGCCCCAGTGTTTACTGCCTGGAGGCCAAGGTCAGTCTTACTCACAGTCTGGGCCAGGGGTGTGGCGTCAGGCCCATTGCCACGTAAGGCCCATGACGTCCTTTGGTCTGGCCCTGCCGAGGCATTAGGGGTGAGTTAATTAAGTGTCTGACCAAACATAGCAGGCTAATTTTTTATTGTTGATGTTAATCCTAACCAATGGATATTTTCCTACTGATTTTTTTTTTTAAGAGAGAGTAGAAGGGAGGGGGAGACACAGAGAGAGAAACATTGATGTGAGGAAGACACATTGATTGGTTGCCTCCCACACCTGCCCGGACCCACTGGGACCAGGCCTTTGGGGGGACGGGGGTCAAGCCTGCAACTGAGGTACATGTCCTTGACTGGAATCAAACTCGGGACCCTTCAGTCCACAGGCCTACGCTCTATCCAATGGAGCCAAACCGGCTAGGGCTAACTTTTAAGTTGATAACTTTGTATGGTCCATGAATAATGTTATAAATATCCAAATGGCCATTGGCAGAAAAAAGTTTCCCCATCGCTGATCTATGCCAATGTCTGTCCGTAATTGGGATCGTTATTCTGTCCCCTTGTGAAGAGACACAAGTTCTCTCGTGAGTGGGCACACTGCATCCCCCTGCCGCTGTGCAGCCTGCCGCAGGGGCTCACGCTGAGCCAGCCTGTAATCCACGTCCCCCCACCGACCACGTGTCCCCACTGTGGGCGCCTCCAGGACCTGGCAATCCCCACATTCCCAAGTGAGAGGTGACACGTGACTTCACTCTGAAAAGCATAAAGGGCTCCAGGGCTCGGCCAGCAGTCCCTCTTCTTGTTTGGGGTGGAGAACATGATGTTGTTGACCTTAACCAGGGCTTCTGGGTGCCATGAGATTAGAGAAAAAGAGGCAAAAAATAGAAGCAAACCACAGATAACCCACATGTTGGGATCAGCGGTCAAGGGATTTAAAAAATAACTATTTAAGTATGATAAAGAATTTATAGAAAAGGATAGACAAATCTAGTAAAATATGGAGTAATTCAACAGAAAAATAAAAACTTAAAAAAATTTTTCAATCGAAATATAGAGTATCTGAATTGGAGAATTCATTGCATAAGTTCAACAGTAGACTGGACACAGGAGAAGAAAGAATCAGTGAACTCAAAAGCATGCCAGTAAACATGCAATTATCACATGACCCAGGATTCACACTGTTGGCATTTATCCCAGAGAAATAAAAACTTATGTTTACACAAAACCCGCACATAAACGTTCACAGCAGCTTCCTTGATAATAGCCCCAAACTGGAAACCACTGAGCTGTGCTTTAAAGGGTGGATGGTTATACAAACTACAGCTTGTGCGTACCCTGGATACACCGCAGTAATAAGCAGGAATGAACTATTGATAAATGCAACAGCTTGAACGAATTTCAAGGGAATTGTGCTGAGTAAGAAAAGCCAATCCCAAAGGTTACATACCATATGATTCCCATTTATACAACATTCTTGAAATGACACATTTATAGAGATGAAGAACAGATTAGTGGTTTTCGGGGCTCAGGGCTGGGCTCAGCAGGAGAGTTCCTTCTAGTGATGGAAGTGTTTGGTATATATACTGAGTGGCCAAATTATTATGATCTCTGAACGTATAATAATCTGGCCACTCAGTGTATATCCTATATAATAAAAGGCCAATATGCAAATTGTTCCCTCGACCAGGAGTTTGACCAGTAGGCAGGCCAGCCAACTGCCCATGTCTCCTCCCCCTGGCCAGACCCCACCCATGCACGAATTCATGCACCGGGCCTCTAATAATATATACAGAGTGGCCAGCTTATTATGCATTCAGAGATCATAATAATCTGGCCACTCAGTGTGTGTGTGTGTGTGTAGATTTCAGAGATAAAGGGAGAGGGAGAGAGAGATAGAAACATCAATGATGAGAGAATATCATTGATCGGCTGCCTCTTACATGCCTCATACTGGGGATGGAGCCTACAGCCCGGGCAAGTGCCCTGACTGGGAATCGAACCGAGACCTCCTGGTTCATAGGTCGATGCTCAACCACTGAGCCACGCCAGCTGGGCCATGAGGGGGGGGGATCTTGTTGTAAGTTCAGTTCTATTTGTATCTCGTCTGTGAAGTGGCACAACATTAACTCAAGGAAGACTGTTTTCAGTTAAGGTTGCATGTTGTAATATCTAATAACCACTAAAAATAATACAAGAGGTATAATAAACATATCTATTCAATACTCATGACAACTGGGGAGAATGGGCATTACCACTCCATTTTGTAGATAAAGAAACTGAGGCTTGGAGATGCCAAAGTTTCAAATTTTTGGAGCCCCCATGTCCAATGCCCCCTCCTTCATCCCAAGAGACAATAGACTTTCTCTGTTCAGGGCCAGTCTCACAGGGGAAGGAGAGTGGAGAGAGTTGGGGACCAATAAACAAATGTTTGGAGTTAAAACCGGTCATTTATACACTGACACAAAGTAGGTCTGTGATTTCACACATCTCAGGGGTGAGGCTGGAGTCTGGGACAGGAGGCAGGGTGGCCATGGGCAGGGTAGGGATGCAAAGTCTGTAACTGCCAGCTCTGGTGCAGCCACAACCAGCAGCTCTCACTCACACAGTTGTCACTAAGGTAAGGTGACCAGATCGTCCCGCTTTTGGCGGGACAGTCCTGATTTTTAACAATTTGTCCCGCGTCCCACGGCGTTTTAAAAAAGTCCCTATTTTTGGAATCCAGTCCCTATTTATAGGGACTTTTTTAAAACGCCGTGGGACGCGGGACAAATTGTTAAAAATTGGGACTGTCCCGCCAAAAGCGGGACGATCTGGTCACCTTACTAAGGAGATGTCTGTAAACCCACGTGTTAGCAGACAACAGCAACATTTAGAAGATAAATAAGATAGAGTCTCTATCACAACTACTCAACTATGCAAAACAGCCACAGACAATTCATAAGTAATTTAGCATGGCAGTGTGCCAATAAAACTTTATTTACAAACAAGGTGGTGAGCCAGATGTTTGGGCCACAGTTTGCCAGGCTCTTTGCTATTATTCCACCATCCAGTGGTTTTTAGTTCTGGCCCAGAAAGGGTCATTCTGTCCACCTTGAACCCAGCCTTAGGCATTTCCCTGACAAACAGCTGTGACTTAGATTAATTCTCAAGACTAATTTGCCTCCCCACAACTCCCCACTTACATGGCTGTGAGGCTTATTCTATCAGACAAAAATGAATGACCAGTCCGGCCGGCGTGGCTCAGTGGTTGAGCATCAGCCTATGAACCAGGAGGTTACCGTTCGATTCCCGGTCAGGGCACATGCCCAGGCTGTGGGCTCCATCCCCAGTGTGGGATGTACAGGAGGCAGCTGATCAATGATTCTCTCTCATCATTGATGTTCCTATCTCTCTCTCCCTCTCCCTTCCTCTCCGAAATCAATAATAAATAAATAAATTAATTAATTAAATGACCAGGTGCCCTCCCCAAAGCAGACCTTTGACTGTGGTGTGTGTGTGTGGTGCATGCATGTGCTATGTGTTTTGTGTGTGTGTTGTCTGGATGTGTGTTGCATGTGTGTGGTATGTGTGGTGTGGTATGGTTGTATTCTATGCTGTGTGTGTATGTGAACATGTGTTGTAGGTGTGGTGTATGTGTATGCTATGTGTTTTGTGTATGTGGTGTCCAGATGTGTGTGTGGTGCGTGTGGTGTGATGTGTGTTTGTGTTCTATGTTGAGTGTGTGTGTGTGTGTGTGTGTGAACATGTGCTGTAGGTGGTGTGTGTGTGGATGCGTGCCGAGGTGGAGTGGGGGTGAGGTGTAAGCCTCCAGGACAAAATCACAGTGCAGCATTCAGGGATGTGTCACGTGTCCACCCGTGGACAGCCGTGACCCTCGGGAAGCAGGAATCTGAAGAATTTCCCAGGTTGCCTGAGGGCATCTGGGAAGCATGCCTTTCTCTACCTTTCAAAATGCCCCACACCCTACAAACCGAAAAAAAAAACAACACCACTCCAAACCCACTCCAAAACCGACGTGTGAGTCTCAGAGGAAGGAGAGCGGGCAGAGTTGGGGACCAATAAACAAACATTTGGAGTTAAAATCGGTCATTTATACACTGACACCAAGTAGGCCTGTGATTTCACACATCTCAGGGGGTGAGGCTAGAGTCTGGGACAGGAGGCAGGGCGGCCGTGGGCAGGGTAAGGATGCATGAGTCTGCAACTGCCAGCTATGCCGCAGCCACAACCAGCTGCTCTCACAGATTTAGCAGGCAGACAGTTGTCACTGGGGAGATGTCTGTAAACCCAGGTGTTAGCAGACAACGGCGACATTTAGAAGGTAAGTAAGATACACGCTGACAATCAAGCGTTTGGAAATCAGGACTGATCCGGTGGCAGAGGCAACTAGCTGCCCACCGAACAGGGTTCCCCGCGCCTCCTGCGAGTCGTGGCTGGGAAGTGGCTGCCCAGCAGGGCCCACGTCTGCCAGCCCCGAGGGCAGTGACTGAACCCGGCCAAGAGGAGGTGGGTAGAAGTGATGCATGCTGGGGGAGGAAACACGTTCCTCTGCCCTCCGAGGCTCCTTGGGCTGCTCTAATAATTAAATCTCCACGAGACAGGTTAGAGCAACAAGAGAAAATGACCAAATGCAATTACATACACCTGTATGGGAGCCCTGCGTGCATGAGAGAGACCCACGCGCACAGGGGTTCCAAGACAGAAAGGGGACGCCTACTGGACACTCTGAGCCAGCGATGAGGTAAGCCCCGGGGCCTTCAGGGGCAGGAGGTCATTGCAAGAACATCAGGGAGCAGATGTTCCCTGATTAGGAGTTTTTCCTGCCCGACCCATAGGTCATCTCTGGTGGTAACTCTTATTATGGGCGAGGCCCCAAATTTAAATTCTTTGAGGGAGAGGTAGTGAGCCCACAGGGTCTCAAAATAACTCACATGCCAAAGTAGCCCATCTTGGGGAGGCCTGTTCTGAACCCCTTCTCAGACCTCTTTCAGACCTGACTCATAAACACCTCCTTATGAACGTCCACCTCTCTCTCCCCGTGTCTGCGACACCTCAACTCCACACCTACACCTTCGTGGGTGTCAATGTCCAGGGCAACCTTGAACGCCAAGAGCTAAAGATGGTGGAGGCTCCATCATCCTGGCCCCTCCCTGGGTCTGGACCCGAGTGGAACAGAACTCCCTCCCCTGCTCCCTCCTCCAGAGGAGCAGACTCTGGGAACAAGAAATAAAGCCAGCGGTGTGAGACCACAGAGGTTTGGGGGTTTTATGTGGATAATTTAAATTTTTTTCTTGTTAAAGATGATTGGTAGACAATCGAGCTATTAGCAGCCCATGAAGGTGTAGGTGTGGAGTTAAGGTGTTGCAGGTAATGATGAAGTGACTGAGAACTAAGAGGTCTACTGCCTTCCCTAAGGGGAACCTAGAGGTTTGCTGCTGACTAGGATGCTAGTGGCTGTCTCAGTTTAGGCCGCTGTCACAAAGCGCCATAGATCGGGTGGCTTACAAACAACAGGCATTTATTTCTCACGGTTGTGGGGGCTGGAAATCTGACATCAGGTACCAGTATGGTCGGGTTCTGGTGAGAGCCCAGTCATGCAGACAGCTGGCAGAGAGCAGAGAGGAAGTAGACTCTGGTGACACGGATAAGGGCACTAATCCCATTCAGGAGGGCTCCACCCATATGACCTCCTCTAATTCTAATCACCTCCCAAAGCCCCACCTCCCAACATCATTACATCAGGGAGTAAGGTGCCACATATGAATTTTAGGGGAGACACAAACATTTAGTCTGTAACAGTAGTCAATTAGCATATTAATAGAAAACTAAGCTATTTCTTAGAAACTAAGATGTTAATGACTAGGAGGCTGACAACAGATAATGGAGATATTCGGCGACATTGGCCTAGGTCAGTGGTCGGCAAACTCATTAGTCAACAGAGCCAAATATCAACAGTACAACGATTGAAATTTCTTTTGAGAGCCAAATTTTTTAAACTTAAACTTCTTCTAATGCCACTTCTTCAAAATAGACTCTCCCAGGCCGTGGTATTTTGTGGAAGAGCCACACTCAAGGGGCCACAGAGCCGCATGTGGCTTGCGAGCCGTGGTTTGCCGACCACTGGTCTAGGTTTCCTCTTCTCAGCTATTTCTCTCAGCCTGTCCCTGGTCAGCAGCTGCCCTGTGTCCCCCTCTCGGGACCACCTGGCAAAGCCGCTCTGGCCTGCCCTGGCCTCGTCCCATCACCAGGTGTCTGACCTGTGGAGTCAGATGAGACCTGGGGATCAGCAACCTCGGTTCTTGAGTTCTGGCTGAGAAAAGAATTCAGAGCCAAGACTCAAACTCGATAGAGATTTACTGGGCGAGCAAAGAGAAAGTACACTCGAGAGGAAGTTCGGGATGCCCTGGTGTGGGCTAGGGCTCCTCTTAGCCCCTCGGCACGGGGGTTCAAGGCTTTCCTCTTCCAGCTGACCTATCAGGCCTGTCCGGCCGTCTTCTGTCCTTGCGTGGAAGTTAGATGGGCTTCCTCCGGCCCCCTTGTTTTCCGCTAGGGGTGGGGGTCTACCACAAGGCGTCACCAGGTACCGGGGGAGAAAAGGTCAGGAGAATCCCGCCTGCATGACCGGAGGCATCTAGGGTGGAGAGGGGTCCTCAGGGCGCGGTTCTGATGAACAAACGTATCTCCAATGCTTGCTCTGCGTTTCTTCCCATTGCCGGTCCGGCACACTTGGCCCTGGGGACCGTCTGCACCTGGCCATCGTCCTGGCTCTGCTCACGTCTGTCTAACTGCTACCACATTTCCCGTGGAAGGGACAGGCCTTTTCCCTGATGAATGACGACATGCCAGACCCAGCGAAGGACCTCACCCACTGGGCAGCCCCACCTCCCCCCTTACCCCACAGTGTCCATGACACCCACTGCGCACAGCCCTCACCTGTGTCTGAAGAAGGGGGGCCCAGGCCTGGCTCTCCTGGCTCCGAGGGCAGCCCTCCTGTGGGTGGGACCATCCCTCAGCCCCTCCAGATGAGGCTCTTCTGTCCTGTATGGAATGATCTGGGAGGACACTGCCCAGGCTGCTGTGAGGCCAGCAGCTGCCACAGCCCAGGCAGGTCTCCCCACCCCCCCTTCCACGGGATGCTCCTAGAGGTATGTGGGGTTGAGCAAAGGTGACCCCCTGACTTCTAGATCTCACTGCTGGGACCCAAAGGAGGCTCTGTATCTGTCTGTCAGAGGTGATGGCTTTGGGGAGTGGTCTGTCCCAGGCTCCCAGAGAGCCCAGTCCTCTCCCCAGACCCCGGCTGAGCTGGGTGCCTTGGAACACGGGGCGGTGGCTCACCCAGGTGGGCACCCCCAGCGAGCGTCTCCCCGCCACAGATCAGGAAGGGGGAGCTTGGCAGGGTGCTTTGGGGACGCCTAGAGGAAAAAGTCAGAAATGGGGGCTGCCTCGGAGAACGCAGGAGGTTCGAGGGCTGGCTGGCGTACTGGCCTTGGGGAGCAATGCGGAGAATCTTGGCTCTGTCACCTCTTCGCGTGTGGACTTGAGCAAGGCCCCTTCTATGGTAAACACTTAGAAGAGGCATTGGCACCAATGGCTCCTCCAGAAACGGAAACTATTCCAGCTGCTGATATTGGGGATCACGCCGTGGCTCCGGCATGCTGGGTGGGGGCGAGGGCATGCTCTTCAGAGGTCAAGCAAGGACTGGAATTCAAGTTCAGGGCCGAGGCACAGGGGAGTGAGTCACGAGTGCTGGTGTCCAGGCCATGACTGCAGCGGCCGGGCTGCCACCTCCCCTGTGCCGCTCCCACTGTGGGCAGGCGGAGACTGGGGAGGCCTGGAGTGGGGTCACCCTTCTGCACGATCCTCGGCCCACCCTTGGACCGGAGCCTCTGCCCACAGGACTGGCCTTTCCTGGCCGCTCCAGGCTCTCCCTCCCGGCCAGCACCCTGGGGAGACGGCCCTTTGCTCACTGTTGGTCACCCCAGATTCCGGTCTTCAGACTCATCAGCTTGGACGAGAGCCTCCAGCCGCCCACCCTCTGGGCGTCAGACAGGGACCCAGCCCCAGGAGCAGATGGTTCTGCTTGTTCCTCTCACAGGAGGAAGGGAGAGCAAACTCTCCTCGTCAGGGGGCTCACAACGCAGCAAAGTCACCCCCTGATGCTGCTGGCAGGACCACCAGGTTTTCTTAAAAGTAGGGGGAGGGGCGCTCTGCATGAAATGAGCACAGATTGGGGGGCAAGAAGTGTCATCTCTTCTCAAGCGAGTCACAGGCTCTATGAGCCAGTTTGGTCATTTGTGGAGGGGCCTTCTGGTTTGGTCGGATCCATCACCTGGAATCCCACGGCACAGCCCCGAGCCACAGCCACGGCGCGGGCGGCCAGAGGCAGCTGGCTTGTTCAGACTCCCTCCGGCACCGTAGCATCAGGCAGGTCCTGCCAACGGGTCCAAAGCCTCCAAGTTCAAGTTCTCTTTTTCCTCCACAGACCTGGGTCTCATTTGCAACTGGGATGCACCTTCTCTTAAACTTTCCCTTTTCTTTCTTTCTCTTTTAACTATTTTTAAATGTTTTTATTGATTTTTAGATAGAGAGGAAGGGAGAGGGAGAGATAGAAACACTGATGAGAGAGACACAGCAGTCGGCTGCCTCCTGCACATCCCCTAGTGGGGATCAAGCCAGCAACCTGGGTATGTGCCCTGAACCCAGGACCTCTGAGTCCAGCGGTCGGCAAACCGTGGCTCGTGAGCCACATGCGGCTCTTTGGCCCCTTGAGTGTGGCTCGGTGTTAGAACCACTTCTTCAAAATAGACTCGCCCAGGCCGAAACCGACTTCTGCGCATGGGCCACGAAGTTTCAATCACACTGGACGTGCGCGCCTGCACGTGGTATTTTGTGGAAGAGCCACACTCAAGGGGCCAAAGAGCCGCATGTGGCTCGCGAACTGCGGTTTGCCGACCACTATCTTAGTCCAAGCATGTCAGACTCTCGGGGGGGGGGGGGGCGGGGGTCTCTGAGGCATGCGGCCCGCAGCCCGCGTGCGTTCGATATGCTTGTCTTAGTCCATGGGGGCGATGCTCAATCCACTGAGCAACACCAGCCGGGAACTTTCTCTTCTTTTCCACCAAAGATAACAGACATCAGCCTATTCTTCTTCAGGCAAGACCAATCATTCATAAGCCGCTTCCATTTACCGAGAGCTCTTGCCATGCGCTTTACACACATCATCTCACTTTATCCTCATACCCCAGGCGTTATTTTCACTCCTACTTCCAGTTGAGGAATCAAGGTTCGGAGAGGTTCCATGGCTTGCCTCGGCCATGAGGTTTGCAGCGACCTAGCCACTGGGTCACACAGCCCAGGTCTGGCTGAGGGCAGAGCTCGCGCCCTGGGCCGCCACATCGCCTTGTCCACCAAGAACAGGGGAGCCTGATGAAGGGTATGTGTCTTCTGTTCTGTCCTCAGGTTGCAAGATCCTCAGGCTCAGAGGTGAGAGGGAGCTCCCCACACCTGCCCACGCCGAGCGACTGCAAACAGGAGCTTCCTGGGCTGGGGTTGGCTGCTTTGGCTTCCGCTTTCTGCAAGAGAAGGCGGATCTTTTCCTAACGGGGGCACGTCTCCATGGCAGCCAGAGGCCCTGCCTGGGAGGAAAAAGACCTCAAGGGGACAGGTCTTCAGCTCATTTGGAGCTTCACAAAATTGTACATTTTGATGTTTTCCTCCCATTACTGAACTACTGCATGGCCAAAGGAATTTGAAGATGCCAAAAAGTGAACAGAGGGAAAAGGTAACTTGTAGGACTCTTAACCGGTGATCTGTGGGAAAATTTCCTTCTTTGTAAAGGTCAGAATTAAAGAAATGATGGTTGGAATTGCATTTATACATATAGTGCTTTATTCATGAGCAAATCTCCATATTACATTCTTTTAAAAACCACCCTGCCCAGCTAGAGTGGCTTAACTGGTTGAACCAAAAGGTTGCCAGTTGATTCCCAGTCAGGGCACATACCGGGGTAGCAGGTTCAATCCCCGGTCAGGCCACATACAGAAGGCAACCGATCGATGTTTCTCTCTCTCAATCTCCCTTCCTCTCTCTAAGCATGTCCTTGAGTGAGGATTCACACACACACACACACACACACACACACACACACACCACACCCTGCTTTTCTTACCCAGTGTCCTCAGGTGTGTACGTAGGTTGGGATGAAGTGTGCCTATCCTGCTTTTAGGTCTCAGGGATCATTTCATTCTCCTGGGCAGAGAGCCATGGTGCCATTTGCTGTGGGGCTTCCCCGGCACCGCGTTCCCTGTGCACAAACTCGCTTCATTCATTCCTCGGATAGAAGTAACGCTGACATCGACCTTGAGCTTGGGTCTCCCGCTGGGTTGGCAACACCTCCAGCCCTAAGGAACCCACACTGCCCCTGTCCCGAGGGCGCCGCCCTGACTGCCCAGCTCCCCGGAACCGAGGACCTCAGAGGAGGGGAGCCCCAGCGACTGAAATGCCGGCTTTCGGCCAACACCTCCACTCTCCCAACTGTCACACTTCAAGCAAGATTCAAGAGGGGACTGGTGGCCCAGAGGGGCCGGGAGGGGATCTGGAGGCCAGAAGACGTGGGCTTGGATCCTGGCTCTTCTACTTATTAGCTGTGGAAACAGCAGATTACTGAAGCTCGGGGCCTGGATTTCTTCATATTTATGAGAGATACTTCCTTCCCTCCAGGGTATTTGTGGGAATTAAATGACATAATGCGAGGGAACTTGTCGAGTCCAGTTTTGACCCAATCGGGGCAGTTAATAAAGAACTGAGATCACTTCCTCCCCTCCCCACCCGCAGGGAGGAGAGCTCCCGCTTCGGCTCCCACCGTGCTCTCTCCTAGTGCCCCTGAGCTCTGGGAAAGTTCTCCAAAGCCGCGCAGGTCAATCCAGGAGCCGAGAGGCTGTCCCGGCCCTGGCTCTGGCCAGACTGTGTGCAGACAACGGGCTCCCTGCCCTCGTCTTGTTGACGGGGGTCAAGACTGCTCAGCTTACGATAGGAATAAACAAGACAAGCAAAAACACCCTTCACTCCTCGTCCCTAATACCCTCACCCGTTTGCTTATATTTCGTTCGCGTTTGCTGGCACATGGCACGGGCTGTGATCACTCAGGCCGCTCTGGGGACGCCTTAGATGCCTGCCTGGAGCCGTGGCCCTGCCTTCCCTTCCGGTCCTAACCTTCCCAGCTCACTCCATCAGGCTGCGTTTCTGGACCAAACGCCTCCCACTGAAGCTGGACATGAGGGAGAGGAAGGGCTAGACATCCTGGTTCGAATGCAGCGATGAACCCGGCGGCTCTCCTGTGGCCTTCCAGGTCCCGGATGCCCCAGCGGCCCCTCAGTGGGTCAGTTCGATCAGGATTTCTGGGCATGGGGACCAGGCACAGTATACAGTCCGAGCCAAGTTTGAGAGCCAGTGACTTAATCGCCGCTGCTAATGGGCTGCCTGTTCCCCATGCGTCTCACTTTATAGCTTCCACGTGGAGTCAGGCTCCCAGCCAACGCTCTGATGGTGACGGAGGGCCTCAGTCTGGTCCTGATTAACTCCAGCATCGCACAGCTGTCCCGGAGTCATACATGACAAACACTTTATTGCATTAAGAAAGGCATCTGTTAACTGCTGGGCCGCAGGGGGACCGCACCTGAGGCCACTTCAGAAAAATGGCAGAGAAAACACAGATTTTCAGCAGCACAAAATGGCTAGCTCCTCCTCCACTCTGCCCATTAATAGGCATCAGGGGCTACGGTCCGTTCTGGTGGGAGCACCGAGTTGCTGACCTCACATACAACCAGGATGATCCTAGTTCGCCACCAACACAGGTGCGTTCCTGGCCACCTCCCAGCAGCTGGACTGCGGCGGCTCGAACACAGGAGGCAACGCCGGGTGGGGCGCCCGTCCCATCCTCTGTGTGAACCCGCTCTCCCGTGGCTGGCTCTGGGGACGGTCTCAAAGGCAGCGTCGCCATCTGGGGCCCAGCGAGCAGACGCCCTGCGGGGCTGCGGTGGCTCCGAGATTGGTTCCATCCGAGGCCGGAAGCGGCTTGGTTCCGGCTCGCTGCACGGCAAATGGTCCACCCCGAGGGGGCGGCTAGCCAAGCGGCTCCTCACGCAGGGTAGGGAGTGGTGCTCCGCCCGGCGGGCGGCGGGCGCATCCAGTGGGGCTGGGGAGGATGCACCTACGGGGCAGAGCTGAGGAGCAGTGGGGACGCTGGCCCAGGGACTGGCACCACAACGTCGGAGGGGCCCAGCGTCCATCCGTGTGCTGGGTGTTTGGGCCCACCCGGCTCTCCCATCTAGCCCGAGCGAGGAGCCAGCCACCACGGTGCCCAGGCTGTCACCCGTTCAGAGGGACTGTCCACGCTGCTCCTGAGCCTCGTGGGGCTGCTCGGTTTACCCGCACGTTCCTGGGTGTCCCTGAGGGGTGCCACTTCTGGATCCAGAAGCACCAGGCTGCTCGAGAGGCATGGTGCTATGCCCATCACTTCCTGTGCCCACCCGGCCGTCACCCGGTGGCTTCAATGGGGTCGATGGCTTCCTCCAGGGGGTAGTGCGGGGGCAGGCTGCCCTCCCCCGTCACTCATCTTTCTCCTCTGCCCACCCTCACCCTGCACCAGGCCACACCACAGGGCGCACTGTTGACGCCCATCTGTCGGAGCGTGAAGGCAAACATTCAGGACTTCCGTCTTTCCCCGCCCTGGCCAGCATCTTCGTCGTCGTCCAGGCCTGGACGGAGGTCCCTTGGGGACCCGGGGGGGTCACTCCTGCACTAGGAAGTTGATGAGGGCCGTCCTGGGCGAGAGGAAGGCCTTCTTGATGCTGCGCCCCTGCAGGAGCCTGGCGCCCAGCTCGCTCTGCAGAACGAGCTCGTGGACTTTGTCGGGGTCCCGGGCCACGTGCTGGGGCACAGGGACTTTGCCGCAGGCTTTGTTGTTGATCTGAGGAGAAAAGCCGGAGATAAGCCGTGCTGAGAGGCAGGCAGGCAGCCAGGTGCCCAAGCCCACTTCCCGCAAAGGGCCCAGGTCTGTCTGGGGAAGGGAGTGTGGGGAAGGAAGACGGCCAAGACAGCACCCGGCTTCTCGGAGGACCAAGTGCAATGAGAGCGCGAGGAGCGAGAGAAATCTGATGTAGCCTTTCGGCAACAGTGTTCCGAGAGGGGGCCCTCCGTGGCTGACCTCCACACCATTAGCCTTCCCTCCCTCCCCCCAAGGGAACCAAGAGCAGCTGAATGAAGCGGAGAGAGGTGGAGACAGTTGGAAAGGAAGATAATCACCCTGTAATGCGGGTCAGGTTTATTTTCCCACTTTCCAACCCGAGGGCATGAGGGTTCTGTGCGCAGCACTGGTACACGGTGACCTCAGACAGAGGTGCGGGCGGAGGGGATGGGCGGGCAGGCGGGACGGGCCAGAAAGGCCACAGGCCGCCAGCCAGACAGGACAGGCCCGGCCCCGCAGGCCCGCCTGCGCTGGGGGCTGCAGGAACCACTCACCAGCACGGCCATCTGCACGACGTCGGGCGGCTGCAGGAACTCCGGGTCCACAGCCGGCCACGGCTGGAGCAGCACGCCGGCGTCCCAGGCGTAGTGGGCGCAGAGCTTCCTGGGCACCAGCGCCAGGCCTGCGAGGTCAAGGCCAGAGGGTCAGTGAGCGCACGCGAGGCTCCGGAGGCCGCACCACGGCTTTTCCGAGCCTACCAGGTGCTCCCCACTGACTCGGGCCTGGCTTACACCCCGGCTGCAGGCAGCTTTTCCTCACGGTGCCCGGAGCGTGATGGATGGACACGCGTTCTAGGGAGACCGGGCTGCTGGTCCGCGCTGGTCCCCGCAGTTCTGTCGGGGACGGAACGCCTCTGTGCTCAGAGCGGACCCCCAAACCCTGAGCTGCTGGCTTCCTCTCTGGGCGGAAACTACGGTGGTCTGAGGGCCCCTCGGCTTCTCTCCACCTCCAGGAGGCGTTCCCGCCACTCATGGGACTGGAGAGAGCTGACCTTGGCTCAGGGTGGGTCAGACACGCAAAGGCAGAGGAATGAACCCCCGAGGGCTTCCCGCTGCACCCTGAGCAGGGCGGCCGTGCCCGGGTGCTCCGTCTGCACCCACAGGGCTGCAGGGCTTTCCCTGGGGCGCCCACAAAGGACAGCTCTGATTTCGAAGCCTCTGCAGATCCTGTGAGCACAGGAGGTGCCCCCGAATGTGCAGGACACACATACATAGAAAAACAGATGCCTGGGCATTCCTTAAAAACACACAGTCAATTTTCCTAATTTTATTCAACCAATCCTCTTCCCTATTGGTCTCTGATGTTTCTTTTACAACATCTTATCCTAGAGATGGCTCGGGACCATTCCCCGCGGACCTACTTGACGTGCCCGTCTGCGAGGAGGTGGAAACTCGGGCCTCAACGTGAATCGGCACACCCTGCAGCCTTCACAGGGGAAGCCTCGCCACCAAAAGTGACGGCCGTCCTGTCCCGCTGTGTGCTGTGCCACCCCGATGTACCTTCTAAGCACAGGCTGCCTATCTCATCGAGGACTGTGTGCGACAGACCGGCAGGGCCACAGGCCACTCTGAGCAGCACTGGTCTGATTTGTCCTGTTGGCCTCATCTTGATTCTCGTGTGAGTACCACAGGCGTCCCTGCCGCAGCTTTGTCTGTTTTCCTGTCGGGCCCTCTTGCAACCCCGTGCTGCCCGTCAATCTCGGGGAAGCGAAGGCCCCTTGGGCCTGCGATCGAGTGGTGGACGGGACAGGTCCCCGGGCCCCGCTGGCCCCTGGGAGCTGGGGCTCCTGTGCTCGCCAACGAACCTGCTTGGCTTCTAACACACGTGCCTCCAGGCAGAGGCAGGAAGTAGCTGCCCGCCTGTCCCTCAGAAGGGAGCCCATTGACACTCACAGCTGAGGAGAAGGTGGAGGTCGCGGAGCGAGATGGCCATGGCCCAGGATGGCGGGTCCTGTGGCCCAGCCACACCGGGAAGAACTCCAGAACCTCCGCAAGGCATCGCACAGGATGCTGCCAGATGTGAGGACCTTGGCAGAAGCTGTTACAAGTTCCCCTGTGAGTGAACGAGGAAGCCCGGCCTTCCTGGAGCAATCCGGATGTGTATTTATAGCGGCTGGGCCCGCGCGTTCCCATGTGGACGGAGTGGGCCGTCCTGCCAGCGAGGGACAGGAGCCCCACCGGGCCCTGTGCAGACTCTGCCTCCCGCTCTTCTTGGGGAAGCACGTGCACAAAGTCCGAGCGCAGCTGGGAGGTGGCAGGCCTGGCACACAAGGCCGCCGCGCAGGGTCAGCCGGGCCCACGGCCCACCCTCCGCCCCCTCTGGGAGAGCTGCCGTCACTGACCTTCCCGGGAAATAACTGAACCAAGCCCCCTCCCCCTCGGAGAGCTGGCGAGGTAGGCCACCGGAAGAGAGTGCCGGGTGGTCACGGCTCCTGTGGATGCCAGGCCTCCCCGGGGCCAACCTCAGGCCTGCCTCAGACACACAAGGGGGGGCGTGGGGACGCTGTGGCGTCTGACCCCCTGTGCCTCGTCCAGCCCTCGCAATGCTGAGGAGGTGGACAGGAAGCGAGGCCGCATCACTTTAGCCTTTGCCCACAGCAGCCCTGCGTGCCCGGTAATGGACCCAACTTGTTAACACAGGTGTGTGCCTGGCGGCCTGTGGCTGAGGACACAGCAGAACTGCAGGCTCAGCGAGTGTCCGCTGGGCCCCTCGATGCCTGGGACCGGGACCCTCTGCTCAGAACAAGTGTTCACACCTGGGACCCCTGGCACCCCCACCTGCCTGAGGGGTGCCCGCCGTGGCTAGCATCAGCGTGCGGGACTGAGCTCCAGGACCTGCCTGAGGGGCGCCCGCCGTGGCTGGCATCAGGGACTGAGCTCCAGGAGGTGCCTGCCGTGGCTGGCATCAGCGTGCGGGACTGAGCTCCAGGACCTGGCTGAGGGGCGCCCGCCGTGGCTGGCATCAGCGTGCGGGACTGAGCTCCAGGACCTGGCTGAGGGGCGCCCGCCGTGGCTGGCATCAGCGTGCGGGACTGAGCCCCAGGACCTGCCTGAGGGGCGCCCGCCGTGGCTGGCATCAGCGTGCGGGACTGAGCCCCAGGACCTGCCTGAGGGGCGCCCGCCGTGGCTGGCATCAGCGTGCAGGCCTGACCTCCAGGACCTGGCTGAGACGTTCAGGGCCGTGTTCCTGCTGTTTCCTGGGGAGAGGTCCCTCACGGGGATCAGAACTGCGTTGTTGGTGAAAATGTCTCCTGGCATCTCACACCTGCAGGCGCTTCCCAGCTGCGCTCGGACTTTGTCCGTGTGCCTCCCCAAGGCCCGCTCCCGCCTGACCTGCGTGACGTACAGAAACCGTCGTCTTGGCCGTGCAAACGTCAGGGGCTTCTGCTTCCCTAAAAAGAGCGGGAGGCGGAAATCCTGCACAGAACCCGGTGGGGGTTTCGGTTCCCCGCTGGCAGGACGGCCCATTCCCATCGATATGGAAACACTGTTATTTTTATTTATTATTACTATAATTTTTAGAGAGTGGATGGGCGGGGGAGAGACAGACAGAGAAACATCAATGTGAGAGACACATCAATTGGTTGCTTCCTACACGTGTCTGACTGGGGGTCCAAATGCAACAGAAGTACATGCCCTTGATCGGAATCGAACCTGTGACCTTTCAGTCCATGGGCTGATGATCTAACCACTGAGCAACCGGCCAGGGCTGTCTGGGTCGTCTCTCGAATGCTGCTAGTTCTTACCTTTCCTTGCCTCCTTTGTCTTCACTCTGAACGTGTTTAACCCTCACAAAGTCCCTACAATTACCTCCTCAACTCCCTTTCCTTCTAAATCACTGCCTCAGTGTCACTGCAAACCACAACCCTCCAGTCCAGGGCTCACAGAATCCATCACAGAACCTCCCCCCCAACCATGGCTGTCCCCTCACTTGGAGCCCGTCAGGACAGCGCCCAGTCACCACTTCCTCCCTGTGGTTCCCTGTCTCTTCGGCTCCCTTCGGTCTTTGAAAGACTGAGTGACGCTTTTGGCGGTGTATGTGGCCAACAGCACTTATTTCAGGAGCCGGTGCTCTCCGTGTGACTTCCCGGGGCCTCTGGGCGGCACACTTGGGAAGGGCCGCGGTGAGGTCTGCTACTTCTCAGAGGCCCCGGATAAAAGCACCGTGTCGACCCAGCATTCTAGGCGGCCTGTCTCCTGCGAGCGCCTGTAAAACGTCCCAGCAGTCACAGGAGACCACTGAACACAAGGTTTGGGGGCCCAGGGCCTGGGGCCCGCACAGCCACCTGCACAGCACCTGTCACTTCATTTCCATTTCCACCGGGGCCACTGGGGGTTCAGTGCGGCCCTCCTGCCCCTGCCAGGCCCGGGGACTCGGGGCGCTGCAGAGTAACGCACCGATGACCCTCCTTTCCTGTGAACTGAGACTCCAAACCCCGAGCCCTGGCGGAGGACATCTGAGTCCCGGATCAGTTTTTGCAAGAGGCTCGAGCACGTTCTGGGGAGTAGTAACTGGTCAGGCGAGGACGCCCACCTACCTGCCCAGAGCTCGGAGGTTATGTGAGGGGCCATCGGAGCGGCCATCACCAGCAGGGCACACAGAGCGTCCTCGAACTCGGGGCTGTGGAGGACGACCCTCTGAGAAGCTTGCTACGGGAGAGAAGAGAACACAGATGGAAGACTGAGGAGGCATGTAGGATACGCACGGCAAGCACGCCAAGACGTAGCGGACGTCCAGACACTCCGCGGGCTGGAAGCGGCTGTCTGGACCAGGCGTGCTGGCTCTGGACCGAGAACTTGCCCCATTAGAGGACAGTGTTGAAAAGAGCTTCGGCTGACCAACAACAAGTCCACTCCTCTTAACTGAGCACTGCCTGTGCCCTCGGCCTGAAGCCCACTCCTTCAGCTCTCACACTGCCCTCTGAGGGCGGCGTCTTACCCCGCGGGGCAGCGGGAGCAGCTGAGGGTTAGAGGGGGGCCATCTCCCCGGGCACATGGCTAATGTCCACCCCAGTTTTTATCTATCTCCTAATGTGGCGTGTTTAACTGTACTAAAAGTGGCAAGCTTTAGGTAGTGCCATCTATAAATCTCTTACCCTGTTCTTCAAAGCTTGGAGAGGGCTTCGTTATAAAAAGCATGTGTTCATAGTTTTAATAGTTAATAGTTTAAATGTGTTAATACTTTTTTTTTTCTTGTGCAAACAACTAACCCCTCTGCCCAAGCTCCATTTGTTGGCAAGTCCTTCACCCGGCAAGAAAAAGGACAGTCACCTGCCCCAAGACGATGAGCCTGTCCTGCAAAGGCTGACTTCTATTCTCAGTGAGAGCAACCTGACTGGTCTAAGCCAGTGGTTGGCAAACTCATTAGTCAACAGAGCCAAATATCAACAGTACAACGATGGAAATTTCTTTTGAGAGCCAAATTTTTTAAACTTAAACTTCTTCTAACGCCACTTCTTCAACATAGACTCGCCCAGGCCGTGGTATTTTGTGGAAGAGCCACACTCAAGGGGCCAAAGAGCCGCATGTGGCTCGTGAGCCGCGGTTTGCCGACCACTGGTCTAAAGGAATTAAAATGTTAATGATGCCGGGGGGGGGGGGGGGGGGAAGAGGGGGCGGGTAACAGGAGCCCAGGCAGAGGGACAGGAAGAGGAGGCACAGCGGGAAGGCTCGGAGGCCGGGGCTGCTCCTGGAGTTGTCAGTCCACCACTAGGCCCCTGTGTCCTCATCACCAGAACATGGTGGGGGTGGGGGGGATAGAAGGGGTTAGGACCAGATAATCCTTCGGAATCTTCCAGCTCGAAGACGAGGCTGCGACTATGGACAAAATGCTTCTTTGAGATAAAGAAGGTGACACCGTGGTCCTGCTCAGCCCCCGGCCTGAGCCCTCGCCGGCCCCTCGCCACGTGGCAGGAAGCCTCCCGCTCGCCTCGGCTCCACGAGGACAGACAGGCGCTTACCCAGAGGGCCCCGCTGAGTCCCATCAGATGAGAGATGGCGGAGTTCAGAGAGAAGTCCTCCGTGAAGTTGGCGGTCACCTAGGGGTGAAAACTGAATTATTCCCTTTCTTCAGAACTCCTCCAAGCTTTCCCCAGAGAAACAGTGAATCATCCAAAAGTGTGAATTAAATGAATGCAATCACAGCTATTTACACGTGTTCACGGGCTCGACTCATCACGATAATGTTTCACCAGCACAAAGTGTTAAAACCATGTCGACGTTGTGTGCTCTCCCCCCACAGCTGGGAGGTGCTGGTGCTCATGGTGGGTCCTAAGAAAACACGGGGAGGAGGGGCAGGACCCCTGATGAGCGAACACGGACACCAGAGTGGACAGGAGACGGGGAAAGGACGCACTTCCCCTCGGCTGCACGGCTTCGATGCACAAGGAGGAGGATCAGCCCACAGGACAAGGTTAGTCTTCCATTTTCAAATGTGCAGTTGACATGGGACCACGAATACGACTTGTCAGCTTTGTCCTGTGTGTGTGTGTGTGTGTGTGTGTGTTTCCGATTTTGACCACGGGCGAGGAGATAGACAAAGAACACATCTTTAAGATGTCCAGAGTTCCCGCTGTGTTGAAATAACCCACTTCTATTATCTGAGAGGACAGAAGGACTGGCCAGGCCCAGAGAGAAAGTATGTGGAATGAAAACAATCCCTCAGGCGCCACTCAGAGCACCAGCGCGCTCCCCGCCTCCGGTCTCCACGCCAGAGGACGGAGGGCGGAAAGGAAGCTGAGGAGGTGTCCCCAAATGAGACCAGGCTGGACCCGGGGCCATGTCAGGTTACACAAGCCAGAGAGGAACAACGCTCTCCTTCACTGTCATCGGTTACCAGCGTCCAGAAGTGACCGTGGCTGACTTTATACATTGGAATCAGCACATTAAAACAAAACAAAAAAAACCCACAGCCCGAGGAGCATTTGGGGTCTCTGTTACCTATTAAAAATGGCTTCAGGGTTCCTCAATGCCTTCTTTCAGAGACTGTGACATTTCTACCAAGTTCTTAAAAGGCGACTGTCGCCCTGGTGGCTCAGCTGACTGGAGCATCGTCTCGTACCCCAGCAGGTGGCAGGCTCAACTCCCGGTCAGGGCACATACCCAAGTTGTGGGTTAGATCCCCGGTCGGGGCACATACAGGTGACATCACTATTTCCCTCTCTCTTTCTTACTCTCTAAAAATCAATTAAAAATATATTCTCAGGTGAGGATAAAAAAAAGTTCCAACTAAAAAAAAAAAAGGCAAATATCATTGTATTAGAGCAGATTCCTAGATTTAAAAAAATTAAAGGGTTTTGTTATCAATGAAGAATATTTTTAAATGATTTAGATAATAATGCACTATTCTCTAAGAACGTAACATGAATAAATCATTTCTTTGCAAACATTAACCCACAATAACTCACACAGATACTGTGTGAAAAAGTCACTGGCTGGCACGTCCCGCACCAGGGAACTTGGATTCTAGCCTCTCGGTTCCTCACCAGCTGTGTGACTTTCCGCAAGACGCTTAACCTCTCTGTGCCTCATCTCTGTCCCCATCTGTAGAATGCGGATGCAAAAGAAGAGAGTCCTTCATGCCCTTTCACCTCTCAAATTCTGCTTCTGTTGCCCTAAGGTGTTAGTGTGATCAGCGTGATCCTGAGCTGGGCTCTGCCCGCATGTGTTAGGTGTGGACACATGGAGAGCGGGCAGCGCCCTGAGATCCGATGGACAAATGCGGGCCATCCTTAGAGGGGCCCCCTCCGGAGAGCAAGTCTCCCCACGAGAACGGCTGCACTCCCGTTCTGCCGTGACAAAATATCAAAGCAGATGATCACGCAAGGCCAGTGGGCCACCCTGATGAGGAGGAAGACCCCCACCGAGAGAAGGTGGCCACACCAACCTCGAGGGCCCGTTGGAGTCGCCCGGTGTCCCCGGGAAGTCTCTGACCTGAGAGATGATCGTGTTCTTGTACGCCCAGAGCTTGCGGGCCTCGGCTCGCTCCTCACTGCTCAGCCG
This sequence comes from Cnephaeus nilssonii, assembly GCF_951640355.1. NCBI lineage: Eukaryota > Metazoa > Chordata > Mammalia > Chiroptera > Vespertilionidae > Cnephaeus > Cnephaeus nilssonii. The sequence continues at coordinate 9,773,537 of NC_137088.1, read as the reverse complement.
CTGGGGCCTGGGCACCTCCCCGGAAGCCCTGGCCTCAATGAAGCGGGTTGCCAAGGACCACAGCCGCTGCTGCCATCGCAGCACGCCGGGCAGCGCGTCGGCTGCGGTGGTGTCGGTAAATGAGAGGGAAAGAGAGACACGTGGGAATGACTGGGTTACTCCTGAGCCTCGAAAAGCACCTGTGAACTGAGGACACACCTGGCTGTGCCCCGTGGATGGATCCTCGGGCAGGTGGATGGTCCTCCCTGGCCGCCAGTGTCCGGGAACGCAGACCAGGGCGATTCCATCAGATCTCAGCGACCCAGACGCTCTGAGCACCAGGGGGCAAGGCTGCTGAAAGTGCCGCCCAGGACTGTCCCTGCCCCGGGGAGCTCAGCTCGGCCAGGATCTGCGCACTGCGCGCTGCCTGATGAAGTGCCTGTGGCACCGGCAGGGAGCCTGGGGACACAGTCCCATCTCACCTGGGCAGGTAACACGCAGGGCCGTGGTCTGCAGACCGCTGGGAGCCAACCGCGCACAGCATGAGCTGTTTGCACACGACGTGTCCTTGCCAGACGTGTGGACTGCCTATGTCAACCTTGCTCATCCAATCTGGGTGCTGATCTGATTTCCAGGAGTCACCCTGGATCAAGGGTCAGCCAGATGAAGGCCAGGCCACTGGACGAGGCGTTCCTAAGCCCGATGCACACAGAACGTGGGGAAGGAGCGCTGGGAGCAGCTGCCCGGAGGCCGCCTGCAGGGGGGCAGGGGGCAGAACTGCGCCCCCAGGTCTGCACTTCCTCATCCCGGGCTCTAATGCAGCAGGGCCAGGACTGGCGCCTGTGAGGCCCCTCCGGCCACCCTGCTCACTAGAAGTGAGGTGGCAAACGGGGGGGGTGACCCAGGCATCTGCGTGCCTCTTCCCATCACACGCGTGAGGCAGGTCACCCAGGATGCGTGAATGGCCGCTGGACAGGTACCCAGGACACCCAGATTATTTTACATATTTATTATACATATTACTTGTAAGTATGTAATATGCATGCCACATAATACCCATGTTAAATATGTAAAGATACTTACGCTATTTATAAGTATATAATGTGTATCCTACCTAATAATAGACAAATATGCAAATTGACCGTACCTTCGCTATGCCCACGATTGGCCAGGAGGCGTGGGGGTGCGGGACTCGGGGTGGTCGGGGTGGCCAATTGGGCCGGCGGGATGCTGAGCTCGTGTCGCCAGCGGCAGCGCGAGCTCAGCGTCTGCGCCAAGGCTGTGCTGCGGCACAGAAGGGGCCTCTGGGGCAGCGACCCCACGTCCCGCCGCGGACCATCAAAAGCGGGGAGCTGTGTGTCCGCTCTGGCACCAGCGGACAGACACCCAGCTCCCCTGTGATCGAAAGCGAAAGCGGGGGATCTGGGTGGCTGTCCGCTCCGGCACCAGGCCTTTCAGAAGCCGCCGCTACGCTGGAGGCTTTTGAAAGGCCTGGTGCACCAGCGGACAGACACCCAGCTCCCCCGCGATCGAAAGCGGGGAGCTGTGTGTCCGCTCCAGCACCAGCGGACCCCCTGCCATCAAAAGCGGGGAGCAGGCTGCTAGCAGTGTCCGCGGAGCATGCTAGGCTTTGCGGGGCAGTGGATATGGCCTAGATGGCAGGTTAGGCCTAGGGGACCCTACACGTGCATGATTTAATCATGCACTGGGCCTCTAGTGTATAATAATATAATAAATCCAAGATCAGTTTCCTTCATGCCGTTCTAGATTTAAATGGCTTCGAGAGAGACTTCCCTGAGGGGGCTCTGGAGGCTGTGGCGACTGAAGAAGTCACGTAACAGCAGGCCCAGGCCCAGGCCCAGGCCCAGGCCCAGGCGGGGTTTTTGGACTGGTGAGGGTGGTGGCACTTCTAGAAAAACCCTGTCAGGGCAGATCAGGGGCCCAGGGGCAGCATGGAGGCCAGTCTGGCTCCAAGGACACGTTCTCAAGGTGGGTCCTCGTGGAACCTGGGTCCAGGGCTTGTCGGAGGCAGGCTCCTGGGCCCGCCCCGGGGCCATGGCGGCAGGGGTGCAGAGGGGGAGCGCGTGATGCCAAGGAGCTCCCAGGTGATTCGGAGGCTCATTCACCCGAGACACTGGGCTCCCAAGGGCACCACCCTGGCTGATGCGGACAGACGGCCACTCGCTTCACAAATCCCATCTCTAGACCCCTCTCCCACTGCCTTCAGCCAGGACAGCGGCGTCCCGAATGCCTTCGGCGTACAGGCTGATGACAAAGGGGGCCGGGCAGGAAGAGGCAGGCGACTTACTCTTGACGTCCCACAAGATATCCTTCTCCGGGGGCGAGGCGAAGAGGAGGTAGAGGCGGACCGTGTCGATGCCGTACTGCTGCACCACCTCCTCGGGGTCCACCCCGTTGTGCTTGGACTTGCTCATCTTCTCCCACGTCACCTCCAGCTTCTCCTTTGTTTTTGCATGAACAGGGACAGAACCTGGATCCAAAATAATATGTAGGCACGGCGTGTGCAACTCTGAACTGGTTCTATGAAAATGCATTCAGTAAGAAAATAGTGGGTGAGCGGTTCCAAGTGCCCACGGGAACCCCGCTAATTCACTGAACAAGCCCCTCTCGCTCCATCCGCATTATATTACCAAAAACTGTTTTTACGTGAATGAGGCTCACCTCCCACCACAAATCTTCCTTCATGATTATACAATTTTTCCTCAGCCACAAAGACAAAGCAATCTCTCCTTTTATAAAAGTATGCACCGAAAGAGGAAATGAGAAGGACAAGAAGGACTCCTACGCATGGCTGTTTTCCTTGTGGATTCGGGGTTTCCTATGGGAGCTGGCACTGACCAGCGAGGCCTCAGAGCAGCACAGCGCCCTGCGTCTCGGCCACTGGCCTTCAGGCCTGGTCTTGGTGCCCACGTCTTAGTCCCCAATGACCTCGCACTGGGCTCACGGGAATGTGGTCCCTCGGTGCTGTCAGCGCCACGCCCTGTTCCTGGAAGTGTCTCCTTCCCACCCACACGCAGTGGCCCAGATGGCGCTGACGGAGGAGGCCTGAAATGGCCATGTTTGGAGGAGGTGACCTTGCTGCCAAGCCCAGCGGCCGGGACCAGGAAGGACATCTGGCCAGGCTAAGCCACTTTCTCAGGACCCGGAACCAGGAGACAGAAGCTCTGTTTGGATGGCGTTGGGCACTGCAGCCATAAAAACCTAGAGAGGTGGGGCAAGACCTGGCACAGTGGCTCCCTAAGGTCGCTCTGCAAACGGAAATCAGGGGCGAGCAGAATCCAAGCCTGGGAAACAGGACAGAGAGAAGCAGGAAGAGGAACCAGGGGCTGGAGAAGAGGGAGGAGAGAGGAGTGGCCTGGGGACGTCCCCCACGAGGTGGGGCTGCTGGTATTTCCTGCAGCTGCGTTGGGGTGATGCCCCCGCATCCTTGTGCTAAACCCGTCCAACGCCCAAGGGACCGAAACATGTGCCTAAAAGCCAAGTCCACACTTCGGGAGAGGAACACACACTAAGTGGACGGAGGTCTACCCTGCGGATCCTCGGGTTCTCTCCCGGGGACACGTCTCCGTGAGAAGGGAAAGATGCTCACATACCGGCCTCGGAGCAGAGGGAGGGGTTGGGTGCAGGCTGTGCTGAGGATGGCGCTGCTCCGGGCCGTGCTCGCATCTACAGCCCTGCTGGGCGAAGCGGGAGAATCAGGAAAAAGGCATCTTTCTGGGCAGGGAAGCTGAGGACTTAAAATGCCCACTCGTGGCAGATGTGGCCCTGAGGTGTCTGGTCTGGTACGTGGCTGGCTGTCAGGCCCCGCTCACGCCCTCGGCTGGTGCCTTTGTGCCCTGACCACTTCCCTCACAGCTGGATTTATGTGCCCTGGTCAGTGAGATTAGGTCCCCCGTCAAGCCCCGCCAGGCAGGGGTGGGGGTGGGGGTGCGCAGCCTCAGGCCCCCTGGCCCGGCACCGGGAGAAGGGCACAGCCCCACCAGCAAGGGGGTGCAGCCTCAGGTCCCCTGTCAAGCCCCACCAGCAAGGGGGTGCAGCCTCAGGTCCCCCGTCAAGCCCCGCTGGGCAGGGGGCGCAGCCTGAGTTCTCCAGCTCCTTTTTCTCCCACGGCGACCATTGCTACCCGGACACATGACTGCTTTGATTAGGTAAGTCATCTACTGCTTGGCGTGGGAGGCTGCTGACCACTGAAAGGGTGTTGGCTTCACCTAATCTCACCCATTATGCGCCGGTTTTCTAAAGAATTTCAGGGCCAGAGTGCTGGGGGCTCTCACAGCTGCCTCTGTGTCACCCCCTTCCGCATTTTTGAACGTGCCGTTTACTTTGTGTGCCGGGTGCACAGGACATGTGCTCATCACGCCACCTAAGGAGCCAGTGGGAGGCGCTCTCTGTGAGGAAGAGTGAAGCACAGGGTGGAGGGAGAGGCTCGGGAGAGCGGGGAGGGGAGGGCTGTCCAGGGGATGAGGGAGGGCGCCCACCAGGCAGCGCTGGACCTGGACGGGTGGCTCCAGGAGCAAGTAGAGAGGTGGCCCCCAGCTTCTCCAATGCGCCTCTAGACCACGCGGCAGAAACGGTGGGGGGACCCCAGTTTCCTGGCCGGGAGCTGTCCCGGAAAGGGGCTGTCAAACACCAACTGGGACAAAAGGCGACGCCCGACTGGCTGCATGTTACATACGGATGAACACCCGCCAGTAGCTAATGGGCTGGATTGGATGGGGCTGAGCAGCGGACAGCCAGGCCCCGCCGCCTGCAGAGGGCGGGCCCAGAGCCAGCGGAGGCTGAGACCAGGAGGCCACAGGCCCCGCTCCTGCTTCGCACCCAGCCAAGGCCTTTGTCAGTGGCTCTCAGGCCCGGCCTCGGTCCTCTGCACCCACCTGGATGGGACCGGATGGGCCATTCTTACCTGTGAGATCGACCTCCTCTCGCTGTAGATACTGCCCAGATGGAAGGCGGAATGTCTGCCCCTTGATGAGGCCCTGGGCCAGCAGCTTATGGAAAGGCTCCCTGAGGAAAGACAGCAGGGAAAGAAAACGGGTGGGACAGGTATTCAAAGCAGCCGGAAAACAGCAACTGGAGAGAGAAGACCACCCTCTCTGAAAACAGGGAGGCCGAGCACCGCCACGTGTAACCCCACCTGGACAAATGGCTCCTTATAAGTAAGTGTAAGAGCCCTGGCTGGGCAGCTCAGTTGGTTACAGCGTCGTCCCAATACGCCAAGGTTGCAGGTGTGATCTCCAGTCAGGGCACATACAAGAAGCAACCCATTAGTGTGTTCACAAGTCGATGTTCTCTCTCTCTCTCTCTCTCTCTCTCTCTCTCTCTCTCTCTCTCAAAATACATAACTAACTAACTAATCAATACATACAATTAAAATAAATAAGTGGTAAAAACATTAAGTCAAACCAGCAGGCACTAACTTCTTTTGGAAGGCCTGGATTTGAGTCTCCATTCTGCTCCTCTAGGAATTCTCTGAGCCAAGGCAATTCGCTCGTTCTCAGCATCAGTGCTTACCGTAAAGGGAGGCAGTAGAAATCTGCCTGCAAGGGCCGTCGGGGAGATGAAATGGAATGATCGCGTGAAAACACTCGTAAGGTTTAAAGAACCACACGGATGCCGCTGCGTGCTGAGCAGCACAAGGAAGGGCCAGGAGGACACGGAGGTTCACGCTGGGGCTGTTCGCAGTTACTTTCCCCTTAACCTTACATTCAGGGCCTGCTTTAGACATTTTTAACTCATACAAATTATACACGAACACACCCTTTCTGTTCATCAAACACCCCCCGCCCCCCCTCTCTAGGCCTACTCCCCTCTGAGGAGGCAGTTATTCTCAATAGTTTGGTGAATATCCTGGAAAAGTCTGGAGACTTTTTCCAAAACCTTTTCCATACAAACCTGTATATGCACATATATGGTTGTAGAGACTTCCGGGTGGATTTAAATCGTTGCGATCATAGTGTACATTACTTTGTGGCATTTCGTTTAACAACACGAATGTCCTTTTTCCCACAGCAGTCCATATAGATCTGTATCATTTTTTACGTTATTTATTTTTGTTAATCCTCACCATAGGATTTTTTTCCATTGATTTTTTTTTTTTTTTTTTTTTTAGCAAGAGTGGTAGGGAAGGGGGGGAGAGAGAGAGAGAGAGAAAGAAATATCGATGCAAGAGAGACATATTGCCTCCCACATGCGCCCTGACCTGGGTAGGGCATCAAGCTTGCAACCAAGGCATGTGCCCTTAACCAGGAATCGAACCCGGGACCCTGCAGTCCGCTGGCTGATGCTCTAACCACTAAGCAACCGGGGAGGGCATCTAGCTCATATTTAAACACCCATCTCGTGTTCTACAATATACATGGATTGTAATTTATTTATACTGCCTGTGGTTTCTTTTTCTTTAAAAAAAAAAAAAAAGTAGCTTTAGTCACACCCTTACTGGCTGAATAGTAAAATACAAACTTTTTCTCTAAAGAGGACAAGTCGAGGTTGACCCTCATACTGAATTACTTCGTTTCAGATTTAAAACGTTTATTCTGAAGAGTCCACCTGATTCAGCTTTGAGGCACGTGGGCATGAGCTACTCCAACTCCAAGAATGACCCGTGCAGACCTGGCTGCTACCCGGGTCCGAGTTGCATATCCACGGAGACACGGGAGGCTGAGTGGTGTTCCCACGCACGTGGCCGGCCGCCCGCCCTCCCTCTCCACACGCAAACCTTGGGCTTCGGGTTCACGTACACAGAGTGGCTTTTATGTCGAGGTTCAAAGGACCCAGTAACTTCAGAGGCGGCACCGACCACAAACGTCGCTCTAGCGAAGTGGGCGAGAGGGCTGGCTTTGCTGATTTCACGGGCTCTCACGTGGCCCACAGCCGCTGATGCAGAGGAGGTCCCTTACTGACAAGGCCTCTGGACAGGCCCCGGTTCGCACACTGCGCAGCCCCTGCGGCTGCGTGGGCAGAGGTGGTTCAGAGGAAGCTTTCCAGGGGATTTGGGGGCCGGGGGGAGGGGGGGCGGGGAAGGGGGGCAGAGTGGAACAAAGAGACTGAGCAGCAATCAGATGAGGGTCAGCTAGAAAAAAAGGACCCCTGGCCTGTGTATTTTAAAACACTGTTATGAGCAGTGTACGTGCGTACATGCTGCTGTCTTAGCCGTAGAAACAGAGTGTAACTTCCCCGCAGTGGTGCTGGGTGCGGGAGGATGCGGGTAACGGCGCTGCCCTGCCAGGCGCGGAGGATGCGCTTGCTGCTACCTCGGGCTCCGGTGCTCCTGCGCTAGGTTTTCACCCTCTTGCCTCTGGCTCTCACTGTGAGTCCATGGCTTTGGTCACTCTTAAGGGAGATTTTAAAAAGATGTCTTTGGGGTGGAAGGAGGGAGGGAACAACCCAGATTCCCAAAGATACAATCAGTAGCATTTAATCCTCAAGAAAGGTAGGCGAAGAACGGAACCCCGGTCTCTGTTCATTGCAGTTTATCGAGTGGCGCAACGCCGCCACCTTCTGGGAACGAGCGGAATTGCAACCTGCCAGCATGCGAGCCTAACTCCAGCGGGCGGCCAATGCTGCACTCCTCAGGCTTCAGAAACGTAAACCTCTGGAGATTTTTGGTTAATCCTCACCAGAGGATATTTTCCCACTGATTTTTAAAGAGAGTGGAAGGGAGGGGGAGAGACGAGAGAGAGAGACAGAGAGAGACAGAGAGAGACAGAGAGAGACAGAGAGAGAGAGAGAGAGAGAGAAACTTCGATGTGAGAGAGACACATCAATTGGTTGCCTCCAGCTAGTGCCCTGACTGGGGCCAGGGACTGAGCCTGCAACTATGTGCCCTTGACCAGAATTGAACCCGAGACCCTTCAGTCCACAGGCCAACGCTCTGTCCACTGAGCCAAACTGGCTAGGGCAAAAAAAAACACCTAACTTGTACATGCAGTTCAGCACACATACTGAAAAGCATATAAATCCTAGGGGTCAAACTTGATGAATTTTCACAACATAAACACCCACACTGGTGTAACCAGCATCCAGGTCAATGACCAGAATGTGACCAACCTGGTGGTTGCAGACACTCAACCACCTTCCAGGGGCACCACCGTGGGCACCACCAGCCTGGCTGCTGACACCAGGGCTTAGTTCTGCCCGTTTCAGAACCCTTTTGGAGTGCGGCATCTCAGGCGTGTCCACCCTGGATGGAGGCTGTCCCCAGAACTGGCAGGTGGGACTCAGAGAGCAGGGCAGAATCAAGGCCTGCTCCTTGCAGGAGTCGGTCTTAATTTCTGAAACACGGGGACACAGCTGGTAGCTTAGGCTCGCCGGGCCCTCCTCCCCCAGCTCGCCGGGCCCTCCTGTCCCCTGGCAGCATCGCCTGGAGCAGGGATGGCGGGACAGCCCAGGTGCCCTGACCCCCCACTTCCCAGACATCCCAGATCCTGGCAGCTGTCCCCAGCTGCCTCAGACTGAGCGTCGAATTCTTCTTAGTACCACATTCTCAGAAAGCAGGGTCACCATGTGAATTTATGATTTTTATCCAACAGGTGTCTACTGAGTGCCTCCTGTGTGTCTGGTGCTGAGCCAGGCCCTGGGGATGTCCTGTGGGCAAAGCATGCCCACCCTCAGGGAGCCAGCCCTGGGCTCTCCCTGCACCAAACCAACTGCCCGAGCACCCTGAGAGCTGGGTGTGTGTGTGTGTGGGGGGGGACCTTTTGCAGGGAGAGGTACACTGATAGATTTCAAACTGTCAACTTCAAGCTCGAAGGAGGAGCAGCAGGAACAAGGGAATGAGAGTGGGAGAGAACCCCGAGTGTTTGCATGGAATTTCATAGTGGGGAAGGGTGCTCCCCAGCTCCCAAAACTGCTCATTCCCGTGACCCCCACCCTGGCTCTTCCGGGGCCCCAGCGGGGCTCCACAGGCCTGTGGGGGTCTGCTTCTCATTTTCTTGGCTGAAGCCAGCCACATCCGCCCCCGTGTGCAGTTTAGCTCTAAATGAGGGCTCACGCTTATTTATTCAACACACATCTGAGCAACAACCGGGTGCAGAGCACTCTGCAATTAATCAGAAAGCTCACAGTAAAACGGGCGCCCGAGACATGCTCATAAATCACACGTGGCACCTTCAGGAGGGCACCAGGTGAGATGCGAGGGGCACGGTGCCCGGGGGGTGAGGGTCAAGGGGACGTCAAGGGCCCTGCTGGACTTGGAACCATCCTGCTGGAGCGAGAGCACACCACACTGCCAAGTTCATCATCGAGATGCACAGCTGGCGTAAGGCACTCCCCATTTGTTTGTGCGTTCATTCACTCATTCATCACAGTGACTGTGGATAGTGGGGTGCGGGGGGAGGGGGGGAGATGAGGGGGGTGTTTAAAAGAAAGCGAAAAGCCTGCAACTCTAAACCATCAACAAACTCCTCTGACTGGGGACCATCCAGAGTGGGGGCAGCATGCGGGGCGGCTGCCTTGAGGATGGCCCTCGATGGCGGCTTCATTTCATGAACTCACATCTGTGCTCCTTGTTCTGAGGGCTTCCTCCTTGCTCCTTGCACACCAGCGCTGGGTGTGGGCTGCGTTGCTTGAACGGCAACACAGCTGCGGGCATGCAGAACGGTGCATCCTCGTGCTTCCTTGACCGTCTGGACGGCACTAACTCAGAAATTACAACTGTACCTGCTGGTCATTGAAGGCACCTTTACCCCACTAAGAAAGGAAGGGCGGGAGGAGAGAAAGAGGGAGGAAGGAAAGGGAGGGAGAGAGTTGCTAATTAATAGAATAAACAAGGAATTCAGAGCATAGATTGATAGGCTCTTTTAAACACCCTTATGCAAATCACTGCCTGCAAGGAAATGCTAAGCAAGACGTGGCTAAGAGGACCCCAGGGCTCATCAGGGCCCAGAGCAGTCGCTGTGGAGGGCACTGACCTACTCAGAAAGCCCCAGAGAGCCTGCTGTCCACCCTTCGGCCAGGGCTGGGGGCTAGCCTGCAGATCTTGGAAAAAGAAAACAGGAAGCCATGGATCTCTGAAAACATCTCCAGCTTGGACTTTGCAGACTGAATTCACCTCCATTGGACCATTATGAGCACAGCATCAGCCAGTTTTGAAGCTTGAAGCCATGGCTCATTCTTAAAACATCACCATTTCTGTTTCCTAGGAGCCAGCCAGCAGCTCACAGGGAGACCTTGTTAATACAGGGAGACCCAAGCGAAGCTTCTCTTCTATTCCCTCCCCTCCCTCTCCCAGGAGCCGGCTCCGGTGTGGTCAGAGGAGCAGGAGAGTGCCCCGCGGACCGGGCCTGCTGAGCTCCCAGGGTCAGGAGAGGCTCCTAACAGGGGAGCAGCGAACTGTGACCTCCTGGTTCCTGGGTCGATGCTCAACCACTTAGCCACACCCTCCGGGCCTCAAATATGGTTTTAACCCACTGAGAAGAAGTCACGAAAGCAGCCAGGCCTTCCCTATGCTTTAAAACAGGTAGCCATTGAATGAGTCATTGATTCAGTTGCCTCCACAAAGAGCTGCTCCGAAGCTGCAGCAACATGCCCTGCCGTGAAGGAGCCGGAAGTCACTTAAAACCTTTGTGTCTAGACCCACGTGGGACACTGGGCCTTTGTACTTAACCTCTATCCGAGTCTCCCTGCCCCAATGAATGAATCAACCAATGAATGCATAAATAAGGGCTTCAGAGAGCCCTTCCTCTGAAGAACATAAACTTGTATCTGTTTATGTCAAGGGTTCAACTCGATTTATCTAAACCAGGGGTGGGGAACACCCGGCCCACAGGCTGTGTAAGTCCTTCCAAATCACTCGGTCTGGCCCTGCCAAGGCCTTAGGGGTGAGTTAATTCAATGTTTGACCCAATAGAGCAGGCTAATTTTTTGCTTTGTTTTTTTGTTAATCCTCACCCGAGGACATTTTCAAGTTGATTTTTAGAGAGAGGGGAAGGGAGGGGGAGAGACAGAGAGAGAGAAAAACATCGATGTGAGAGACATACATCGATTGCTTGCCTCCTGCACGCACCCCGACCAGGGCCAGGGACTGAGCCTAAAGGGCAGTTTTTAAGTTGATAATTTTGTATGGCTCGAGAGTGATGTTATAAATATTCAAATGGCTCCTGGCAGAACAAAGGTCCCCCACCCCTGAAAACAAATAGTCTCCGAGAGAGCACACCATCCACTGGTGACGGAAGCAGGACCCCATGTCCATCCTCGGGGGCGATCTTTATCCAGCGAGGTACAGAGGTTTCCACAGAGAAGAAATCAGAAAGGCAAGGCGGAATCATAAACCCGAGAGCCCCCGGTACAACCACGTGAACTCACTTATTACCCGAGGATTAAAGCTGTCAACGTGTTTCGTTCCTGACACGGATCAGTTTATTTTTACATGCAGAGCTCTCTGGGTCTAATGAGAAGAAAATTATTTTACGTATTTAATTTGTGTCCTGAATTAGTTTTCTGTACAGTAGATTTCCCATCCGTGTGTGCATGCACAGACCCAGGGAGCAGGTCTGAGCTCTCCATGCGCTGCTTTTTAATGAAACTGACTGTCGTCTGCATTACGGAGGCTTTACAAGTAACATTTTTTAGCTCCCAAAAATGTAAAAACACAAATCCTTTGACCCAGCATTCCCGTGTTAGGACTTGAACCTGCAGACAGGATTCCCAATCCCTGCCAAGAGTATCGGCAAAGAGTCATCAGACTTTTTAATTTTTTTGTAACAGCAACTGAACAAATAGATGACTGCTTAAATAAGTTATGGCATATTCATATGGTGGAACACTACGAATAAATTAAAAAGAATAGAATATGTATATTTAATCCTCATCTGAGGATATTTTTCCATTGCTTTTTAGAGAGAGTGGAAGAGAGAGGGAAAGATACAGAAAAACTTCGATGTGAAAGAAACACATCGATTGGTTGCCTCCTGCACGAGCCCCGATGAGGGCCCGGGGCCGGGGAGGAGCCGGCAACAAAGGTACATGCCCTTGACTGGAACTGAACCCAGGACCTTTCAGTTCGCAGGCCGACGCTCTATCCACTGAGCCAAACCAGCTAGGGCAGTGGTCGGCAAACCACGGCTCGCGAGCCACATGCGGCTCTTTGGCCCCTTGAGTGTGGCTCTTCCACAAAATACCACGTGCGGGCGCACACGTACAGTGTGATTGAAACTTCGTGGCCCATGCGCAGAAGTCGGTTTTCGGCCTGGGCGAGTCTAATTTGAAGAAGTGGCGTTAGAACACTCAAGGGGCCAAAGAGCCGCATGTGGCTTGTGAGCCGCGGTTTGCCGACCACTGAGCTAGGGTAAAAGAGAAGATTTTTATGAGCTGTGGAAAGATCACCAAGAAATATTACTGAATCAAAAAAAGCAAAAGACATACATATGATATATGTAACATGTCAAAATGAGTATATCAATAGAAACATGGAGCTATGCAAATTTTTTTGGGGGGAAGAAATCAAAAGACACTGTTAGCAGGTTGAGGAGAAGGGTACAGGGTGTGATGCAGGGAGGAGATTTCAATGTTCCCTTTCTGTGTAGCTAAAATATTTTAATCTTAGACATGCATAATTACTTTCTATTGTTAATCAGGGTTATCTAGCTGGGGAGATAATCAGATATTTTCCTACTTTTCTCTGCAATTAAAAAACAGTCTAAAGGCCCTGGCCAGGTAGCTTAGTTGGTTAGAGCTTTGTTCCAAAATGCCAAGGTTGCAGGCTCGATCCCTGGTCAGGGCACATACAAGAATCAACCAATGAATGCATAAATAAGTGGAAAAACAAGTTGATCTCTCTCTCTCTCTCAAATCAATAAATAAAAAATTTAAAAATATTCTAAAAGATGTTGCATTTATAAAAGGACAAATGAATCATGTAAAACATGGTCATCGAGCTGGCAAACTCACAAAAGAGAGCTCATAGCTGGACCTTCACTAAAGAACATGACAGCTATTCTAAAGCATGTGATTTGAAAAAAAGGAACATGACTTCAGATGATAAGATCAGAGATGCAAGAAGGAAGAGTGAGAAAAGATATTAGCAATTCCAACCACATTCCCACTAGATACTTCTGTGGATCTGAGACGCTGAATCTGAAATGTACACGGAAGAACAAAGGTCCAATCACAGCTAAGATACTCCCAGAGAAAAAAAATAAAGTAGGAGGACTTCCCTTACTGAATATTAAGACTTATAAAATTAAAATAAATCCAGTAAGTAACTAGCACAGCAAAAAACAAATAAACCAATGGAAGGAATAAAGACCCTATAATAGGCCTTTGCATATATGTGAAAACTTGATTTATGAGGGAGAGGACTCTACCGATCAGGGGGGAAATGGATGCTACTGAGACACTAAAAGCAACGAAAGGTTATTAAAATTTACTACATTAAATTATGAGTTTTTGTTCATCAAAAGACATAAAAATAAGGCCGGCTAATGACTGGGGAAAAATACTTGCAATTCATACAGCTGAAAAAGCATTAGCATCCAGAATAACTCAAGAATTCCAACAAACAAAGAATACTACCCGGAAGAAATATGGGCAGCCCGGCCAGGGTGGCTCAGTGTTGAGCATCGACCTATGAACCAAGGGGTCACAGTTCCATCTGATCAGGGCACATGCCCGGGTTGCGGGCTCAATCCCCAGTAGGGGGTGTGCAGGAGGCAGCCGATCAATGATTCTCACTCATCATTGATGTTTCTATCTCTCTCCCTCTCCCTTCCTCGCTGAAATCAATAAAAGTATATTAAAAAAAGAAATACGAGCCAAGGACACAATCAGGGATCCAGTGTAAGAGGAAACACAGAGGACCATGAACATTAAAGACGTGCCAAACTTCAGGAAGTCAGCAGTGTTGTTAATGCAAACCTAGCTCACAGAGCAATCCATTCTATAACCACCAGTTTTTCAAAATGTAAAGCTGTTGTCATGATGAAGACATAGAGTGACAGGAGCCCTCATCTCTGCTGTGAGAGAGTGGGTTTATGTAGCCAACATGGTGTTCCTGAGTCGAGCTGAACGTGTGCAAACCCCACAATCGGCAGCTCTACTCTTAGGGACACCCCCGAGAACGGCTGACACGTGGGCCAGGAGTCACGTACAAGAATGCTCACGGCAGTTTTGTTCAGAACTGCTCAAAACAGCCCAGCGACCGCTGCTGGGGGTTTGGGCACATGAACCGAGTTCTGCGTTAGAATCCGTTCCCTGTAACGGACACCACAGCACGAGAGAGGAACGATACGGCTCCGTGCAGCAACGTGGATGAACCCAGGAGTGTTGGGCAAGTAAAGCAGGACAGAGCATGTGAAATAGGATCCTACTCAAACACAGGAAAACTAATAGTGCATATTACTGAAATACACACACACACACACACACACAGAGGTGATACATTTATAAAGAAAAGTAAGAGAGTGAATAATTCAAGATTCAGGGCAGGGTTTGGTTTGCTGGGCGAGGGGTGGTGGTGGAGGAAGAGGGATGTTAGGATTGGAGAGGGCACCCCGGGACTCCAAGGAACCTGTAACACTCTGTTTCTTAAACTGAGAAGGGGGTGCATGGAACTTCATTGTATGCCTTAAGTTGTTTAGTACATTAAATACATGTAATCTAGCCGAAACCGGTTTGGCTCAGTGGATAGAGCGTCGGCCTGCGAACTCAAGGGTCCCAGGTTTGATTCCTGTCAAGGGCATGTACCTTGGTTGCGGGCACATCCCCAGTAGGGGGTGTATAGGAGGCAGCTGATCGATGTTTCTCTCTCATCGATGTTTCTAACTCTCTATCTCTCTCCCTTCCTCTCTGTAAAAAATTAATAAAACATATTCAAAATACATGTAATCTATACTAATAAAAGGGAATATGCTAATTAGACTGGATAGACCGGACATCATCTGGATGTCATTCTGGACGTCCTTCCTGACAAAGCCGGGGCCTGGCCCGGGCGAAGCCGCCCAGGGTCCCAGGTGCCTGTGGCTGGCCCAGGCGAAGCCGGCCCAGGTTCTGGGTGCCTGTGGCCAGCCGGAGGGAGGGAAGTTTGGGTCCTGGGTACAGGAGGAAAGCTAGTGCCAGCAGCCGGGGGAAGGAAGGCCTACTCTTGCACGAATTTTCGTGCATCGGGCCTCTAGTCTATATGATATACTTTATGGGAAAAAGCACACACACATCTTTCTGAACATCCTGGGGCCTAGATCACAGGCCAACAGTAAGAGAATTTATCAATGGGTTTACAATGTGATTCCCTAGCTTTTAATCCGTTACATATTTTTATCAGAGTGATATATTGAGGCAGGATTCAGTCCAGCTTGGAAACGGAGCTTATACCGAGAGACCAGAAGATAAATATGACCTAACATAAGAAGCGACAAAAAGCTGTTGTGAAACATCATAAACCGCTCTTCTCTGCCTCTCAAGTAAAAATCTCAATTGCTTAACTCCGTCAGACAGAGAAGGGCTGAAGGCAAGATTTGATGGGAACATGTGGTACCACCTGCTACAACAATTAAGCAACAGAAACGCACTTACAATGGTTCAGGCTGACCTTGACTGCTAAATTATACTCGAAAAACAGAATTCTGTGACACACCTTTACTGGCTTCAGTACGGAAGCCCGCTTTCAGTTGCTGTTCATGGTGCTGAATTCTTTTGCAAAGCAGCCTAACTGCTCACCTGTGCTTGACCATTTTTTGATCGTGGCAGAAATGACTGAAGAATCTCGCATAGAACAGGTGCATGACGGCGTGCTCTTTCCCCCCAATGTACAGATCCACAGGCATCCAGTAGTCCGCCAGCGCTGGGCTGAAGGGGCTGGAAGAAAGAGAAATGGTCATTTTTAAAAAACCTGCTTTGCCACAGTTGCATAAATAAGACAGATGGGCTGTAATTTGCATATGCCCTGAAATAAATTATGTCAGAGAAAAACGCTGATTTCCTTTTTAAAATATAATAAGAGAGCCCAGCGGCCATGCTCAGTGGTTAAGCGTGAACCAGGAGGTCACGGTTCGATTCCCATCAGGGCACATGCCCGGGTGGCAGGCTCGATCCCCAGTGTGGAGCATGCAGGAGGCAACCAATCAATGATTCTCTCTCTTCACTGATGTTTCTCTCTCTCTCTCTCTCTTCCTCTCTAAAATTAATAAATATATATATATATATATATATATATATATATATATATATATATATATAAAGAGAAAACCTTATATAACAAAGGAGAAAAAAGTCAGATCAGTGTTAATTTGTAAAATTTATAAAAACTGTTTCAGAAGCCATTAATGACATATTTTAACAAATGCAATTTTCATATAAAATGAGGACAAGATGAAAATATACCAGAAAAAAAGGGGTATTTTTGTATAAAGCATGTTTGAATACCTAAATTTATTTTAAATTTTATTATTATAATAGAAAATTGAGATTTTTAAGTCCTTACCAATAGGGGGCAATGTGGCATTTACAATGGGGAATATTATCATGCAGACACTAAATGTTCATTTTAAAACAAAAATTCAACCTTATTTTTTAAATGCAGACAAGCAAGAGCTTGTGTTTGGCTCCTGAATGCAATGAGCAAACTTAGGGTACCTGTCAGAAAAGAGCCCACAACTCCCTGTCACCTAACAGGGACTTTAGTCCTCAGGGATGCTGGGGGGAGGGGCAGGAGGGGAGACACCACTTCCTGTGATGATGACTCTTGGAGGTGTGCAGAGATGTGTGTGCAGAGGTGTGAGTGTGCAGAGGTGTGTGTGTGTGAAGAGGTGTGTGTGTGAGTGTGCAGGTGTGTGTGTGTGTGTGCAGAGGTGTGTGTGTGTGTATGCAGGTGTGTGTGTGCGCACAGAGGAGTGTGTGTGTGTGCAGAGGTGTGTGTGTGTGTGTGCAGAGGAGTGTGTGTGTGCGCACAGAGGTGTGTGTGAGTGTGCAGAGGTGTGTGTGTGTGCGCAGAGGAGTGTGTGTGTGCAGAGGTGGGTGTGTGCACAGAGGAGTGTGTGTGTGTGCAGAGGTGGGTGTGTGTGTGCAGAGGAGTGTGTGTGTGTGCAGAGGTGTGTGCGTGTGCGCGCAGAGGAGTGTGTGTGTGTGCAGAGGTGTGTGTGTGCACAGAGGTGTGTGTGTGTGCACAGAGGTGTGTGTGAGTGTGCAGAGGAGTGTGTGTGTGTGCAGAGGTGTGTGTGTGAGTGTGCAGAGGTGTGTGTGTGTGAAGAGGTGTGTGAGTGTGCAGGTGTGTGTGTGTGTGCAGAGGTGAGTGTGTGTGTGCACAGAGGTGTGTGTGTGTGTGTGCAGAGGTGTGTGTGAGTGTGCAGAGGTGTGTGTGTGTGCACAGAGGTGTGTGTGTGCACAGAGGAGTGTGTGAGTGTACAGAGGTATATGTGAGTGTGTACATGTGTTGGGGGGCAGTGCTGGCTGGGGACAGACCTCTTCATTCCCAGGGACCGCCCTCACTGAGGCCCTCAGTGCAGTCCACAGCTACTTCTGCCTTTGCAGGAGGTGTACGCCATGATTTCAGTATCTGAGTTCTCTCCCCCACGCCTCTCCCCCCAGCATGGGCTCGGCTGGCTCTGGCTCCTGTTGCTAAGCAGGTGAGCCTGTCCAACCAGCACACGTTAGCATCTTACTGCAGCTTGGTCTCTCCTGCAGTCACTCTGCCAGAATTCTAGTAAAATTAAATTTTTTTTTTCTTTATGAAAATTGGTTCCCCAGAGAAATCCAATGGCTGATCCAGGTGACAGAAGAGAAAGGGAAGTCAGGATGGTACTTAGCCCCAAACGAGTTTCAGATAAACTAAGGACGGAGATGCTGAAAGCAGCTACAGCTCGGACCTGCAATCTGCCCGGAAACCACCGAGGGAGGCCCAAGCCGGCGCTGAAATGAGCGGCAGACTTTGGGAAGGAAACGAGCTCCTGGCATCCCCGGGCTGGGGCTGAGGAGGCCCAGGACTGCCTCTCTCCGGCAGGAGGGTCCCGCCGCTGCCATTCAGAGTCTCCCTCGTCTATGAGAAGCTGCTCCTTGCAGGCTCTGAGAGGTGCACAGCCTGCGTCCGGCATGGCAGCGGCTGCGACTAGGTGGACGCACCACAGCGCCTTCTAGAAGGAAGACCCGGGAGAGGGCCCCTCAGCGGGTGAGCCGGGCCATCCTGGCGGTTCCCAGCCTCAGCAATCACCCACACCCTTTGTCTTTGCTGGTTACTGTTCACTCGGGGTCCCCCTCACCTGGCCTGCATCAAAGCCAGAATCGCTATAATGCTGGGCGGGGCGGGGAGCGCAGGGGTGCCCGTCTCACTGGGATATTATAAAAAGGGGCCTTTCTATACCGGGGCTCCGGGTTTCAGAGTAATGGTTCTCCTGCAGACAAGAGCGCGCCGGCAAGTCCTCTGAGCACAGGAGCTTTTTTTGTGGTTCTTCCTGTGCTCTGCGATTGCTTTCTTTTGTTTTCACTCTCTCTCTACTTATCTACCTCCTGCGCTCTTCCCCTCATTTATCTGTTTTTTTCAAGGGAACACGTGCACACAGATAAAAACCTAACAGCACTGGAGGGTTTGACATTCAGAGCAGTGCTCTCCGGCCCCATCCCTCCACTAACCCCTTCTCCCCCACACACCCGCCCATTCCTCAGCCACGTTTGATCCTCTTAGCTGTTTCTTCTGGCAGTTATTAAAAATATGTGCATACTCCTCATTGATTTGTCAGTTTTAGATTTTAATTGTTGACAGTGTGTGATAAGAGATGGTGTTTCTTAGCTCTCATACTCCCTCCTCCTACCCTCCCTGCATAGTTCCATCATTATTTCCAGTCGAGTAAATGACATTAGAGCTTTGTAATCGCATAAATGCAGGCCAGTGCGGGGCCAGGGGGCATGACTCCAGCACTTCCTTCCTTCCCCGGTGCTTCATCTTTCCTGTACTTGGGACTTACTTGGCCACGAAGAATCTAATTCCACCATCTAACAGGCTCCCTTGACAAGATCTGCTTCAAGGAGCAGAGTGACCAACAGCTCCCAGCAGTTCCATCTGTAAATCCACTGGGGCCCGGCCAACGTGGCTCAGTGGTTGAGCGTGGACACATGAACCAGGAGGTCACAGTTCGATTCCCGGTTAGGACACACGCCCGGGTTGCAGGCTCGATCCCAGGTGTGGGATGTGCAGGAGGCAGCCAATCAATGATGTTTCTATCCCTCTCTCCCTCTCTCTTCCTCTCTGAAATCAATAAAAAATATATATGTTAAAAAAGATAAATCCACTTGGTGTCCACGCTGTGCCAGGACCAGGGCAGAGTCCTCTTTGCCTGACCTGGGATTCTCGATGGGAAAGCTTTGCACGAGGCATCCTGTTGGCCTGGCTGAGACGGCCTCGAGCTGCATTGTGGTCTGAGGCTCTTCCTACCCACCTCCGTCCTTCCCTGGGTCCCTTCCCAGGTGTGGGACCAGCTGCATGGTCGAAGGGCGCTCCCTGCGACTCCTGCTCCCTCGCTCTTCATTCCTCATAGGCACTTCGCCCAAGCAGTGTCCTGCACATCTAACCACGTGGCCTGTGCTTCTGGGAAGTCCCTGGCGGACACGTGCTGAGAGTCAGGCAGGGCTTACCTGTGTGTGTTCCGAGGGTCAGTGTACCGGAAGTAGTACCAGGCGGAATCCACAAAGGTGTCCATCGTGTCTGTCTCTCTCTTGGCTGCGCCCTTGCACCTAGGAAATAAATGAAGTCCGTCCATTGGCTTCTTTAAATATTAATGCAGCGCTCCACCAGCTTTTGAGAAAGCTGTGGTAATGAGGAGGAATGTGAAATGCCCTCAGAACACACATCAGGGAAGGACCATTCGGAGAAAACTCTTTTGTGCTGTACCCTCCGTGTTTCTAAGAAATTCTCGGAATAAGAACTTCAGTCTTTAACCATTAAAAGCCTTATTCTCCACTTCTCCGATGGAACCTGGTAGTAAATCTAACAACCTAAAGGGACAAGACAAGAATAAGTGTCTTTCTTGTGCATTAACTTCTATCTCAGGCGTGTCAACACGCCTCTAGCCAAGCCTCCTTTATGATGCGTCAGAGGCAAATCAATTCACGAAGAGAAGTTGAAAACCAAATGCAGCAAGACATTGCGCTGAAAAATGAACTTACTTAAAAAAATTTGCTCTAGGGGGCAGGGTGCAGAAGTCCACAGGGTGACCTTGGAAGACAAATCACCTTGAGGCCCGAAGGCAGAGACGGCCACAGCCACCTCAAACACCTGGCGAGAATCAGCCGCGAGCGCCTCCTCCCAGCTGTGCAGCAAGTGGCCGAGTGGGGAGCCTGAAGTCGGCCCTGGGTGGGAGTGCCCACACCACCGAAGTACGCAGCCCTGCAAACCGGAAGCCCCTCCAGAGGGCTACTTGGCACACATTTACCCACATCCGCTCCCTAAACACAGGCTCCTCACAGGAGGGTGAAGACAGACCTGCTGTTCAAGAAAATCAATGGAGACACTGGGGAGTGAGGGCTGAAAAGAAAAAGCAACCCTCACCCTAGGGATGAAGATGCCCGGGGATGGAGGTTCCACCAGGCCCCGCTGCTGAGCCAAATTGTGAAGCACGTCCCCAGGGTGCTGGGCCTGGGGAGTGAAGGAACTGGTGCCAAAGCCACATCTTCCAGGGACCCAGGGAGGGTGCCCTTAGTCACGCCTAGCCTAGGAGGGGCTCAGCCCCCCTGAGGACCCACTTGGCCTGGACCAGCCGTGGACGGGTGGAGTCAGCTGTTAACAGTGAAAAGCCGCAGGGGAGGGGGAGGACACAGCCCGGACTCCACACTCTCCCTTTGAGGCACGGAGGCAGGGCCTACCATCCCTCCAATGCTGCCGCGGGCAGTATACGTCCTTGGGGGTTCTTGGAGGACAAGGAAAGGCATGAGGAGACCCAAGAAGCAGCGACGAAACTTCTGCTAATTGGGCATGCAAGGGCTCGAGTCTGTTTTTGATTTTTAAATAAAAGAAGGGTTGCATTCATAACTCGCATCTGTGAAGCCGTTCATACCGGCTTTACAAATATTACCAAAGGAAACGGCCACTCCCGCCTCCCACTTGTTCAATGGAAGTGGCTGAGCAGAGACAGGAGCCTCAGATATTGGGGTGTCTCTCGGGGGACCCCTCAGGGACCTCCTGCATTTTAGTCAGGGGGCTCCCACTGAGAACAGTGGTGGTCCCTGCGGGTAGGAGCTTATCAGAGAGACCCCGGGAATCCTGCGTCCCACCACCCCGTGCTGCCCTAAGACACCTGCTCAACAGTGCGTCTCTAGGGCAGCGCCAGGCCTTTGTATTTGGAGAGCAGTCGGCTAGAACGCAGAGACTATTCCAGGAAATAACAGGAGGTACGGGTTACTTCGTCTCCCTCACCATTAGTGCCCTGCAAGGCGGGAGGAGATCGCAGGACTCGGCTGGGAGAAGGAGTGACCTCTGGCCGCGCTGGTTTCCCTTTCAGTGGTCGTGCTGGACGTACAGACAAGCAACAAGTTTTCCTGACTCACAAAGTGGGAGGGCCCTACCCGGTTTGGCTCAATGGATAGAGCATCAGCCTGCGGACTCAAGGGTCCCAGGTTCGATTCCGGTCAAGGGCATGTACCTTGGTTGCGGGCACATCCCCAGTGGGGGGTGTGCAAGAGACAGCTGATTGATGTCTCTCTCTCATCGATGTTTCTAACTCTCTATCCCTCTCCCTTCCTCTCTCTAAAATATCAATAAAAAAAAAATATATTTTTTAAAAAGTGGAAGGAATCGACGACCGTGACATTATCATTATTAGCTCCCACAGTGATAATACAACACCGGGTAGCAGGCCCTGACCACGCTTCACAGGCGAGATCTCACTTAATCCCCAGTGGCCCTGGGGGCTAAGAGGCAGATACCACTCATGGCCCCATTTTGCAGATAAGTAACTAGGGTTCAGAGAGGTTAAGAAATCCTCCCAAGGTCTTGGAGCTCAGGGGTAAGGACGCCACGTCTGTTGGGCTCTGCTGCCTGGGGTCCTCACTACAGTGCCACCCGCTTGGCCACACTGGCCCGGGGGCTCTCAGCCCTGGTACCAAGGCCTGGCTCTGCCCTCCAGGGTAGGAAACCTCATTCCCCACGAGGCCCTGACTGCTGTGAATGAGCCCTGAGGGCCATCCACTTCTCCGAAGAAAAGACCTTTGTCACTACTTACCAACAAAGAGGGTGCACTGATTCCCTCCCACAGCCCGTGCTTGTACCCCAACGTGGCCCAGAGCTTCCTACGTCCCTTCCCACAGGCCCCTCTCAAGTCTCAAGGCTGCCTGTGTGGGGCCCTCGGAGGGCTGTGGGCGGGGTGGATGGGAACATCGTGGCAACAGATCTATTTATTGAATGTAGGCGGCACCGCAAACAGTCCCTCTGAACAGCCCTTCGGGGGATTATTTTAGTTCCTGATAAAGAAATCAAAGCTCAGAGAAGTCAGGGGACTTTCCCAAGGCCACGCAGCCAGACTGGGATCTCTGACTGTCTGACTCCCAGGCCTGAAGCGTCGTTACCTAATTCTCAACCTTGTAACTCAGCTCTGTGCTGGCAGAGGACTAGGTTATTTCAAAATTACTCTCATCGTGATTTCTCTAAAACAGAGAAAAGGGGCTTTTCCACAGCAGGAAGAAAAAAAAAAAAAACCCACGGGAACTTGGTATTTGTTTACATAATGAGCAGATAAGGCATCATCAAAATTACACTTGAGATAGGCCAGTGAGTTGACAGAAAAACACAGTCCCACTTGCAAAACGAGGAGAAGGGAAAGGGGGTAGGTTTCAGTATCTCAGAGTGCAAACCCCGAGCAGGCTCGCTGCGGTAGCCGCTCCTCGGCTCCTGGTGATAAAATCTCCCCGTTGTCAGTCACTGGATGGGAAACCACTTTCTCTCACCTGCAGACGCTCTTTGGAAGGGAAATGAAAGACAGTGGTCCTTTGCAAACCTACCAAGACCGTGTGCAGCTTTTCCGTCAGCTGGACCAGATGCTTCTGGGGAAGATGTGGATGGACATGACTGCTCCCCCATCCCTGCGGCGGGACCCAGACTCCAGCCCCTTCTCTCAAAGGTCCCAAAAGGCCCTCGCCGGTTTGGCTCAGTGGATAGAGTGTCGGCCTGCAGACTGAAGGGTCTCTGGTTCGATTTCGGCCAAGGGCACATGCCTGGGTTGTGAGCTCGATCCCCAGTGGGGGGCGTGCAGAAGGCAGCCAATCAATGACTCTCTCTCATCATTGATGTTTCTCTCTCTCTCTCCCTTTCCCTTCCTCTCTGATGTCAATAAATATATATATCTTTAAAAAGGCCCCAAAAGACCTACGGTATTCTACCGGCCCAGGGGGAGTCCCAGAAGGGAGCAGAGTTAGCCCAAGAGGAAAGGGAGTCTGAAACCCCAGCAGGGCGCTGGGGCCACAGTCAGCTCAGCCGGGGGGCGTGTTTGCTTACCTGGGGCAGGGGCAGTTCACCCACTCTGACGCCGTGGCCAGCGGGGAGCCTCCCTTGCCAGTGAAAGACGTGATGCTGGGCAAGGTCACAGGCAGGTCCTCCAGCGGCACAGGCACGGGGCCGCAGGCCGGGCAGTGGATCATGGGGATGGGGGTGCCCCAGTAGCGCTGCCTGGAGATCAGCCAGTCCTTCAGTTTACCACTTGTCACGTCTCCGCCCACGCCCTTCCGCCGGGCTTTCTGAGTCAGGGCGAGAAACGCATCCTGCCGGCTCATACCTGTGAACTGAGAGGGAAAGAAGGGATCCGTTCCTCCCTGCCCAAGAACAAGCATCGTGCCCGACTGGCATGGCTCGGTGGTTGAGTGTCGAGCTATGAACCAGGAGGTCACGGTTCGAATTGCTGGTCAGAGCACATGTCCGGGTTAGGGGCTCAATCCCCAGTGTGGGGCGTGCAGGAGGCAGCTGATCAGTGATTCTCTCTTATCATTGTTTCTAACACTCTCTCCCTCTTCCTTCCTCTCTGAAATGAAGAAAAAAAACCATACACACACACACACACACACACACACACACACACACACACATATATATGGAACAAGCACCGCCCTGTGCCACCACCAGGACTGCTGGGTTTCTCTGGGTTCTGTGCACTTTGACCTTTGTGAGCCCAGGTGCCTTTGCCCTTGTGGGCCCCTTCCTCCCGAAGATCATACCAGAAAATTATACTTTATGACTGCCTGGAATAAAAATAAATATAATTTTTACCCTAAAAGTTCACTTTTTTTTCTTCTGATTTTAAAAGAAAACCTTTGGGGGGCCCGAGGCACTGCATCCACGGGGCCATCTAATGGGTAAGTGGCCCTGGCTCCGGGGCTCCCCAGGCACCCCCTGCTAAGATCATCACACACCAGCATGCAGCTGCCGGTCAAGAACTGCATCATATGCTTTATTTTTTAATGACTGCTCCTCTGTTGGGGGAAAAGTATTCAGAAAGAAAAATTCAGTATTTGCCCCAAAGCAGGAGTGCAGTCAAGCAGGGACGGGCCGGGCCCAGCTTGGAGAACCAGAAGCACCTTTTGGACCTAAACGTTTCCACTGTATAGACGGCAGGGCAGAGCCCGGAGAGCAGAAAAGAGAAACTCTCTTTTCACCTGACGCCTTTCGGGGGAGGAAACGAATGAGAAGAACCGGCCCTGTGGGTGCCCTGGAACCGGATCAGGCCCGTGATTGGCCCGGGGGGCGGGGCGGGGGGGAGGGGGGTCCGACCTGTCTGCCCTCGAGCAGCTCACAGTGAGTCACGAGGCCTAGGAATAAGGGAGCACAGCCATGCTGCTCAAGGGCAGCTCCTTTCGGGAAGGGCCGGGAGTGTCCCCTGGAGTACAGAGCTCTCCCCCAGGACCCAGTTCCACTCTGGGAGGCATCCTCCATGTCTCCCACTCCCACTGTCATACATGATTGGGGTGCACATGCTTACAAAGTCTACCTTCCTCCCTGGCCGGGTGGCTCAGTTGGTTAGAGCATCCTACCGATATGCCAAGGTTGTGGGTTTGATTCCTGGTCAGGGCACACACAAGAAGCAACCAATGAATGCATAAATAAGTGGAACAACAAAATGATGTTTCTCTCTCTCTCCCCCTTCCTCTCTCTCTAAAAACAAACAAAAAAAGAAGGTCTATCTCCATGCATCGCTGTTGTTACATTCCAGAAGCTCATGAGCAAAAGCAATTTCCTGGAAGAGGTCATTTTTTTCACCCAGAAGAGTCCCGACACGAAGCCTCGTTACTGTGATAACCATACTCTTCTAGAACTGGGTTCGACTTAGAGTAGATACACCTCTAGACCTTGAAAAAGAACATCCTTTTGTTTTCACAGCTTAAGAAAGGCGGCTGCGAGACTGGTGGTGTGGGGATGAGTGAAGTGGCGGCTGTACTTGGCACCAAAGGCAAACGTCTCCTCAGACTCATGGCAAGGCCACGAATTTAGAAGTCAGTCCTCAGGCCCAGGCCACAGGCACCAACCTCCGCGGAGCCGCTCAGCCTCTCCGTGCCGTCTGGCAACGTCTCAATGACCTCGGAGTAGGACAGGCCCAGGGTTTGGGCGGTGACGGTGTCCTCGGAGCTGGTGCAGGGAATTCCTATGGAGAGGGGAGGAAAGGACACACAATGTCTCCTTTGCAAATGCCCAAACCACAAAACGATCAACAGCACCGACACAGCGTCAGCTTCTTCAGGGAGAAGCTGCCTTTTTCCATGGCAGAAGCTATAGAAGCTCCCCACACTCGCTGGAGAAGGGGGCACCGTCTTGGAGAAACCCACCACCTAACAACCAGGTCACCACCCACCACCTAACAACCAGGTCACCATCTCGGTATTGTTTCCTTTACGTCTTGGTCCTTTGCTTAGTTTCGTTTCAGAAATAGTTGTCATTCTAAAATATACAACCTGGGCCTGGCCAGCGTGGCTCAGGGGCTGAGCATCGAACTATGAACCAGGAGGTCACGGTATGATTCCCAGTCAGGGCACATGCCCAGGTTGCGGGCTCCATCCCCAGTGTGGGATGTGCAGGAGGCAGCCGATGGATGATTCTCTCTCATCACTGATGTTCCTAACTCTCTCCCCCTCTCCCTTCTTCTCTCTGAAGTAAATAAAAAATGCACTTTAAAAATATACAACGTGGGGTGCTTTTTGCCACTGAAACAGTAGTCACAAGTCTCGGGGGGGAGGGAGGGACCTCTTCCCTGAACCCTCTCAGTGACAGAGGGCAGTGTGGTCTCGGAGAGGCAGGCTGACTCCTCCAACTCTGCCCGGCACCTGGAGAAATCCACGCAGCCGGGAGCCGGAAGCTGGAACTGTTTTTTCACATTCGCTCCGTTCCCCGAGGCAAGAGCACATTGTGAATAGACATTTATTCTTCAACCCACACACCCCTGAGGAGATGGAGTCGGCATGAGTTAATCACCCCTCCAGAGGGCCAAGGCCTGCTGTTTGGGCGTCAGCGGTTCATAAAAGCAGGTATTTCAGTTGGCTGTGGAGGGCCGATGGGAGCAGCATCCCTGATCTCTACCAGCAGCACTGCCCCAGGTATGACACACAAAAACGTCCCTCCAATTGCCAGGTGTCCCCTGGTGGCCAAATGTCCCCTGGCTGAGAACTCCTGCTGTAGGGACAACTGTTACAACACCGACATCCTCGCGGGCGCAACACATCTCGTGGCAAATGAGACAAAACTACGGGGAACACACCAAACGCTCAGGTCAGAGTTCCAGAACGGCCTCTCCGGAGCCCTGGCCTGAAAGGATGCATTCATGTTCGGGAGGCTTGCTCGCAAGCTCCTTGGTGAGATGGAAGCTCCGTGGCTCCTGTTCCAGATGAGATTATTGACAGAAAGCAACCCGTAAAGCAAATAAACGTTCACGCTAGACCTGAAAGCTGCTGACGGGCGAGCAATGGAGTGCTCGTGGTCAAGAAGGGAAGCATCATTATTCCACGTGTGCGGGCTGGAGTGGCTGGAGCAAGGCTCACGGGCAGGTGCCGCGGCAGGGAATGTATCTGACCATGTGAGGAATGCGCGGGGCCGCGGTGCTGGCCATGGTGCTGGCCACGTGGGCTCAGGACACGGCACTGTTTGTGAAATGCAGGTGAGACGGCAAAATTACTGCGTTACCTCTGGTTGGATTTCTGTTTCAGTTCTTGGAGGGCAAGAGGCAATAACTCAGAAAATGTTAGTTATGTAACTGTGGGAAATCGAGACAACACAGGAGAAATGATTTTCCCAACACACCTAAAAAAATCAGATGTTTTTTTCTTTCAGACACTCAATTTATGTCAGTACTTTGACTCAAAATACAAAAGAAAAAAAATAAAACCACGCCAGCAAGCGCTGCTGTTATTGTTTATCGTGGCCAGTGGTCTTAATGAATTTTACTAATGATAAAACGCATAAAAGGAGATGTTATTTCCTTTAACACGCTTTCTAGCCTTCAGCTGTCAGAAGAGAATGCCCTGAATGGCTTAATAGCTGTGTTCTGTGTGGGTGTTTCTTCAAGTCACTTTGTCAGAAACGAATCTGAGAACTGTGAGGAAAAACATGATTTTGATAAGAAATGCTATTTTCTCTGGGTGCCAGGAAGCAGAGTGAAATAGCTTTCTTTGCAGGGTCTGGCACTCCGGAGACCAGCTGAACTACAGTAGGGACGTGGAAAAGAGGCTTGAAGGCAGACCTTGGATGGACTGTCTGAGGCTGTGTCCTTGGTTCCTTCCAAGACTTCCTGTTGGATGCCGATCGTTTAGAACGCTCATGACTCGGCCACTGTGGCTCAGTGGTTGGGTGTCAACCCATGAACCACAAGGTCACTGGTTTGATTCTTGGTCAGGGCATATGCCCGGGTTGCAGGCTCGATCCCCAGTAGGGGGCGTGCAGGAGGCAGCCCACTGATTCATGTTTCTCTCTCATCGATGTTTCTGTATCTCCCTCTCCCTTCTTCTCTCTCTAAAAAACCAATCAAAACATAATAATAATAAAAAAAATAGAATGCTCATGATGAGTAAGGCTGCCAAGGATACCCAACTTACCATTCTAAAGATGCCTTCCATTGTGCTGCTGTTTCACGATCCTTTTCTTGAACAGCTCAAGCTCCCCTCTCCTCAAAGCCCTCACCAAAACCCCAGCCCGCGTGGATGGTTTGTGTGTGGAACCCCCATCTGGGAAGCTGCCATGGGGTCTGAGACCTGAGATGGGATTTTCGCCCGAGCTGTACTGTTCCCCACGTTGTAGGTACACGTCTCACCAACTAGCTCTGCTGGCCAGGTCCTCGGGCCAGACAGCTCTGATTATTCTCAATAGCAACTAGCAAGGTACGATATACCTGATGCTTTCAAAATGTAGTTCTTAAATAAGGGTGATTAAATGAAGGGGGGGCGTTCATTTCTACAAAGAGGCAAAACGGATCATGGCGCCAACAGTCAGCTCTTTCACTTGACGGCAACAGGCTAGAATTTTAAATCTTTACTGTTGAAAGTATTACATATGTCCCCTTCTCCCCGCCCCCCATTGACCCCTTCTAGCCTGCCCTTGCCCCCACCCCCACACCAGGCCTTCACCACACTATTGTCTGTGTCCATGGGTTATGCATATATGCATACAAGTCAAGTTCTCTGGTTAGTCACTTCCCATCCACCCATCCTCTCCCGTCTTCCCTCTGGGATTCGACAGTCTCAGTATTTTGATTTTAAGCCTGATAATACACGATCCCAACTACATTGTAATAACTACTTACCTATTTTTGAATCCAGACAGCCCTCAAAGTCAGCGTCGGCCGCGATGACGACAGGGACCTCCTGCTGGGTGAGCATGTTCACAGCGGTCACGGGCGTGAGGCAATCTGAAAATGAGAGTGAAGAACTGTGGGTACGGTCAGAGGGCCGCCTGAAGCTCAGGGGAGACAGGCGAGAAAAATAAGCCTTAGAATGTCCCTGCTTTGTGCTAATTGTCCAAGAATTTCTTCTTTGAAGGTTTTATTGGATAATTCACACCAGTGGGAATCAAAAGACTAAAAAAGTACACGAAAATGTTCATCCGTGCTCATAACCAAAGAAGTGAAAATGGCATTTTTCCTTTCCAGGTGGAGGAGGAAAGACGTTCCCATCACCTCCCTTTTCCTTTTGAAAAACACCTCAAATATACTGTCAATGAGCAACACAGAAATCGACCTGTGGTAAAACTAGGAGGCGTCTGGAATTCCAAACCATAGCACGGGAAGATGGAATGGGCCAGAGAGTAGAAAATGACGGAGCAGAGAGAGTTCCAGACACACAAAGACAAAAGTTTCTTCCCACACACCCTTCCTCAGGAGATGCAGGAGGACGTGTTCCAGCAACGTGACGGGGTAAGTCATGAAAAGGACAGACCTGGGATCCAGGAAACAGCGGATCCCGCACAGGAAAGAGGTAGGTTGTTTGCACAGCAAAGGCAGAGGGAGGCCCTAGGAGGACAGGGCCCAGCAGAGGCCCGGAGGGTGACCAGTCACAAGTGAGCGGGACACAGGGCCCCAGGAAGCCTCCGGGCAGAGGGGGAGCCAATTCGGGTTGGAACCTGCAGAAAACTGAACCGAGGGGCGTTTTAAAGAGCTTCTGGGAGGGTGTGGGAAGCCTTAGAAATTCAAAGAACACAAAGCAAATGAATAAAATGAGAACATCGTGAGCCTCAGGAAAAACAGAAAGTTACATAAAAAGGGAAATGTAATCACGGTATCCGTGGCTCAGCTGCGAAGGTATTTATGTGGTCATTATGAAGCACTTCACTGGAAACTCTCTGTCTTAAAGGAAGGTGGCTACAGCCGCTGCAGCTGGGCGACAAGCCACACGCACACCAACCTTCACTACATACACATGGGGCTGGAGACACGCGTGAGGACCCAAAGGAGGAAGGGGCGAGAGGAGGAACTCAAGTAGTGAGTTCACTTGAGCTTCTGGTATTCAACGGTTGGATTTTATTTCATCTTCTACATAAAAATTCTGTTATGCCAGTTTTTCAATTAGAAAAACAATTGGTCTTTAAACTTAAATGTCAGCAGATATGCAAGGATTTACACAGCAGTAACCCGCATGCTTGCCACTCCTGGTCAAAATCTGTTTCCTTTCTTTTTTTAAAAAAAAATATTTTATTGATTTTTTAAAGAGAGGAAGGGAGAGGGAGACAGAGTCAGAAATATCGATGAGAAAGCAACATCAATCAGCTGCCTCCTGCACACCCCCTACTGGGGATGTGCCCGCAACCAACGTACATGCCCTTGACCGGAATCGAACCTGGGACCCTTGAGTCCGCAGGCCGACGCTCTAGCCACTGAGCCAAACCGGTCAGGGCCAAAATCTGTTTCTTAAAAAGAGCAAAACTCAAGTCTGAAGTTCCTGATCAGGTCTAGTTTTCCCGTATTTCTCATCAATCCTGTGCCGGTGGCGTGACGCAGGAAGGCAAGGAAATCATGGAGAGACCCAAAGCAACTGAAGCACGGCCCACGGCAGGTGCGCAGGGAGGTGACGCTGACACTTTAGTGATTACAGAGGCAACATTCCGGGCAGAAGGGCGCCCTCTGCTTAGGGCCCCACTGCCTTCTGGGGAGACCAGCACATGCCCTCAGTGTTCAGCAGATCAGGGGGTGCCCGCGCAGGGGTTCCCAGGGGCAGTCTGTGGAGGTGGGGTCTGTGGCCACTAGTGTGACCGGGGCTTCCTCTCGGAGGCCTGTGCCGTGCACATCAGCACAGCAGAGCTCCCAAGAGGTCCAGGGCAAAGAAGCCTGGTGACTCCGTTTATTGCAGGGTATGTGAGCACAGCAGCTCTCCCCTCCCTGCCACCTCCCGGAAGCTAGCAGAGACAGTTCGGTTAAAGAACAAACCAACCCCATGCTGCCGGGATGGAGGGAGGAGTTAGACAATAGTGAGCAATTAATTATTCAACGCTCTGGGGCTCTGCGTCAGCAACAACCCTTTAGGGAGACCTCATTTACCCTTTTGGCAAAAACATGCATTGTGCAGGCCACTGGTGACTCAGAGCTGGAATGTGTGGTTCCGAAGCCCCGGGGTCTGAATAATTTAATATTAGGAATGTAGGGAACGCGTCCAGAAGCCAGCACAGCTTCTAGGACGCTGCCCCAAGTTCCCTCTTGATGCTTTTTTTTTTTTAATGTGTCTTTATTGTTGAAAGTATTACAGATGTCCCTTTTTCCCTCACTGACCCCCTCCGACCCTCCTCCCGCCCCCTCCTCCACCGCACTATGTCTGTGTCCATGGGTTATGCATATCTGCATACAAGTTCTTTGGTTAATCTCTATCCACCCACCCCTCTACCCCCAAATATGTCCGTCTGTTGTATGATGCTTTTCATGGTTCCTAGTTTCCATCAAGTCAGGGCTCATGTAACATGACTCGGTCAGAGGCGGTCAGCTGAGAAAGGGAGGCAGCGCCGATGGTTATGGAAAACTCGACTGCAAGAACTCTACAGGGAGGGACCTTCCTTCTTTGCCCTCTTAAAGGAATCTGAGCCAAACAGCCCATTTAGTCCATAATCAATAACATCAGCAACCCAAGTCAGAAATCAGAAAGCTGTGTCTGACTTTGCCACCTTCCAGTAGTTCCCAGAGCTGTTCCGCCCCTCCACGCCGATGACCGCTGTTACTCCGTCTTCACCCGCTCTTAGCGGATGGGGAAGCCGGCACTGCTGCCTCCACTCTGCCAGTCCAGCGCGACCCTGTCCAGGTGTGTCACCTCTTCCTCAGAGCCAGTCACAACCGTGAGCGGCCATGACTTTCAGTGGTCACCTCGCTGGCACTCGTAACCCTCAAAACCTGACACTCAAGGAAGCACCGAGCCGGCTGGCGATCGGAGCCAGTTGGCAATGGTAAATGGCAATGTTCAGGTTTAAGGTGTAGCCTCAAAGGCCAAAGGAGGCATGGAGCCATATTCACACGGTCATTTTAATTCACCTTTTGGGAAAACTGCATTCTACTCCAAGCCCTTTGGCCTTGAGTGACGAACGCCACATCAGATGCTAATTAACCTAGGGGCTTTGAATAAATTGGTATCTGCATAAAGAATAACTCCACTCTGAAAATGAGAATTGGAAAATTCAGAGCCAAGTGCAATGTTCCAGTTGGAATTATTTCAGGGATTATTAGAAAGAGGGGGGATCGAAGCTAACAAGTCATTCAGTGCCAAAATGAAACAATCCGACCAAGTCAGATGCGCTGATTCCCAAATGATCACAAAAACGCTGCTCTCTGCATTTGCTACAGTAACTTCTTCCGCATGAAACCATTTTAAATGTACACAGCGCTCTTCACGTCAGGATTCCTTCTCGGATAGCCTGCCAGCTCACTGACCCCCTATTAATACTACCTCATTGTAACCTGTGTCCCCAAATAAACCAGAAGAAAACAAATCTGAGGGCTAGATGTTTACATTGTTCCGTTGTTCAATATTAGGTATTATCCAACCATCATGGCCCCGAGGAACCTCAAAATGCTCAGAAGTAAAAACTATGCGTTTTCCTTTGAAACTGAACAGTTGAAAAGGTCCCAATTTTTTTGAATAGAAAACAGAAGAGAGATAGGGGCATTGGACTTTATAAGCACACATTGAAATTTCAACTCAAAAGAGTCACTTCTCGATTTCAATATAAAACAGCAAAAGAGATGAAACCGAGTTATCTGTGTCTTGCGCCAGAGTGAATTACACACGCATCTGGCCGCCTCCGCCGTGACCCGTGTGAACGGTCATCTCCGTGTCCCCGAGTGCGTGGCATGTGGCGGGCTCTCAGCCAGTGGTCCCTGACTTGCACCCTGGCTCTAAGGCTGTATGTAAACGATCAGGAAACCTGAGCTGGGATGAGACTGTCTATCCTTCCAACCTGATGTCAGGAAGTCTTTCATTCTGGCTACCTAAAGAAGAGCAATTAAAAAAATAAAAGCTTTATATCACCAAACAAAACATTTTTTTGTTAGTTAAATAAGTCAAATAGATCACAGTGATTGACTGTGTGTGCTGCAGTTGATACTCTAGAAATATTTTTACAGAAATATTTACAATTCCCCAGAGACCTCCTTCTGATCCATCCTTCCGCTGGCCAGGATCCATCTCCCCTTCCTCTGGGAAGAGCCTCTGAGTGTGTTTCTCAGACCCCCACCTTCCTCACTGGGTAGTCTTGGTGGTCTATCAGGAAAGGTCCCTGGCCTTCCCTTGACCAAGAAAAAGGCCAGGGACCCCAGTGATACCAACCAGACACCTTTCCCTGCAGCAGGAGTCCTGAACCCCGTGCCCCACGCCCCGAGGGCGAGGGCCAGCAGATTCCCGCAGTCAGTGGCATTCAAGAGACAACTAATTCCTGCTGCCCAAGCTCCCAGGGCTGCCGGTCCAAGTCCTCTTCCAGACTGGTTCTCCAGGGGTTCCTCCGGTCAGCAAGCTCCCCACAGCCTTCCAGGAGGCTCCCCTCTCCCCCCGGGTTAGCCAGAGGTGGCTGCTGGCTGGCAGTCACAGGTCCCAATGCAATGGCACTCCCCAAATCCTCACTGACCAAGCACATTCACTAGGCCAACTCCAGGTCCCCTCGGTCCAGGCGCTCAAGAGCTCTGCTGAGCAGGACTCTGCTCATCTGCTCAGATTACTATGTGAGTCTGTTAAAGTAATAAAATTAAGTTGTTGAAAATGTTGCCTCCAGTTCTCAGTGGCTTCCTTCCTGCCCCTGTGCGTACAGTTTTATTTGATGACGGAATTATTAATGAAGCAGAAGATTCTATTCCTATCAGAAAAGAGCTGTAGATCCAGATTCTATTTAAAGGGAAAGCGTTGAGCTTCCCGACAGAAACTCAAAAAGCACACAATCTAGTGGCTCAAAGTGAAGCCGGGGGATGGGGGGGGGGGGGGGGGGAGAACTTAACATGTTCAAAGCTCTTTTGTAATCCTCATGCCTTAAAATAAAAAACTAAGAAGTCAGGCCGAGTTGAAGACAAATCCCACAAGATGACATGTGAAAGACAGTGAACTTTGAAACACCGTGAGGCATAATATAAGCCATGATCCTCCTCCGTCTTAGCCTCAACTTGCCAACTCACCTCTGCCAGGGACCAGTGCCTTCCGCAAGGCTTCCTTCAGAGGGCTGTGCCCGTGTAAGAGCCTGTGGCTGGGAGTGACAGCAACGTGGGACGTGCCATAAATGGCCTCGGGGGTGGCCGTGTAGGCGGTCAGCTTCTCTCCTGTGACTTGCCCGTCCACCTGGCAGGGGGAGAGCAGAGTAGTCATTCCCTTCTCAGTCCTCCCTCTGGGCTACTGTGCTCCCCAACCTCATCCCCTTCTCCCCACTCCCTCAAACGCAAATAGTGGGGCCAGCTTCTGGCCACAGCCCCAGGGACAGGGGGTCAGAGAAGGACCCGGGCGGGACAGAGGAGGGCGGAAGAGGAGGCTCACAGCTCCTCCTTCAGAAGCCCCGCCTGGTGCCCCCCAGCAGGCCCACTTGGGCCCGGTTCACAGGTGGTCAGGGCATGCTCAGAGAGATGCCCTGGAAATCTCAC
The DNA here is from genome assembly GCF_951640355.1 of Cnephaeus nilssonii. Taxonomy (NCBI): domain Eukaryota; kingdom Metazoa; phylum Chordata; class Mammalia; order Chiroptera; family Vespertilionidae; genus Cnephaeus; species Cnephaeus nilssonii. The sequence continues at coordinate 9,739,080 of NC_137088.1, read as the reverse complement.
CACCTGCTCGGAAAAGCAGTGGAAGGAAAAGCCCATGTCAGGGCCAGATTTCCAAAGGTTTTGAAGCACAACCTCTCGGTCTGAGGGGGGCTCCCAGGTCTGAGGCCGGAGTGAGCTGGTCACGTGGGTGAGGACATGGCACGGGAATCGTGAGGTCGGCGACAGGCAGCGGGTGCTCAGTGGACACCAGCCACGGCGGTCAGGAGGAAGGAGCCTGGAAAGGTGGGTCAACTCTGTCTCCCGGCTGCTGCCCCCTCTAAGGTTTTGATTGGGACTGAGGTGAGGGAAGGGTTTGGAGCTGAATGAACTGGGCACACAGGTCTTGACTGGAGGAGGCGACATCAGAAGGATAAAAAGAACACCCAGGCAGGAAATGGCAACAGAACGACTTTCCAGCCAGCAGAGACAGAGAGGAAAGTTTGAGGGGACCTTCCAGAGCAGGTGGGCCTTCAGCAGTGACCTTGGGCAGGTCCCCTCTTGTGGACCCTGGGGAAGCCCAGACCCTAACAGCTTCCCGTCTGTGTAGCACATGCGTTCGTTAGCCTCGGCTCCCTGTTTTGGGACATGAGCCCCCTTGAGGATACAGTGAGAGCTGTGGACCCGCTGCTTAGGAAGTGCCCACACATACATTCTGCACTTAATTTCAGGGAGTTCATGGACCCACCAGAACACCCTCTAGATCTGTGCTGGCCAACGTGGTAGGCAGAGCTACGCGCGGCCGCGAGCACTTGAAATGCAGGTGCCGTAAGAGGACAGCAGCAGGATTCGAAGACTTTGTACTGGAACAGGAGTGTTAACACTAGTTAAACACTTAGTACTTTTTTTTAAAATTGCTCACATCTTGAAACAGTGACATTCTGGATAGAATGGGTTGAACAGAACATGCTATTAAAATTAACTTCACCTGTTTCTCTGCACTGTACAGGGTGTGGCTACTGGGAAATTTGAAATTATGTGTGGGACTCCCGCTCTTTCCGCTGGACACGCCGCCGTGGAGCCCCAGGTGCTGGGCTGGTCAAGGGGTTGCAACAGAGCAGAGGGCCTGGCCAGCACTAGCTGCTGGGAAGGCTCTGCGGCTCACCTTTAAGGCGAAGTCCAGGTGGCAGCCCACGCAGTCCCCGATCCAGTGGGCCTGCATGCCTTTGATCCCATACCACTCCGGGAGGTCTGCCAACGCGTCCCGCATGGCCTGGAGGGATGAGAGAGAGCGGAGAGCGAGAGGCACAGGTTTGAGAAAGTGAATGATTCGGGGCTTGCTGAGGAAGGACTGGAGGGGGGAGGGGGATAAAGGGGGAGGCTTAGGAATTAGGCCTCTTCTTGTCCGCTCGCCAATCAGAGGGGCCCACCAGAGGTGAGAAGCAGAGGTGCTTGCTCATCAGGACTCAGTTTCATGCGATGGGTCTGGCCAACGACACTATTCATTGGGGGCCTGGGCATATGCAAAGCAGGATGTGCCAGAGCCCCTAACATGAAGGTTAAATACAGTCACTCCCCCTTATCCGTGGGGGATGCGATCCAAGACCCCAGTAGATGCCTGAAACCGCAGATGGTACAGAACCTGATATATACTATGGTTTTTCCTATGTGCACATTCCTATGATAAAGTTTAGTTAATAAAGCAGCATAGTAAGAGACTAACAACAACAACTAATATTAAAATAGAACAATTGTAACAATAAAAGTTGTATGAATGTGGGCCTCTCTCTCTCTGGTAACTGAGACGGCTAAGTGACTAGAGGGCAGGTAGCGTATACAGTGTTGGACAAAAGGGATGATTCACATCCTGGGCGGGATGGGGAGTGACTGAGCAAGATTTCCTCGTGCTACTCAGGACAAGGAGCAATTTAAAATCTGTGACAGCACCTGCCGCCTCTCCCATCCCCTGCATTGCTGAGCCATGGCTGATAAGCCCTCCGGGTGAGTTTTCCTCTAGGTTACATAGTCTAGGCTGGGAGACTTCTGGTGGAGGCGCTTTGCTTAAAATATTCAGATCTCAGAGAGGACAAAAGATTGAAATAGAATGAAATGGGAATATTTTGATATGCTAATTATGGGAGAGAGAAAAACCCTCCTGCTTAATGACTTACCAAATCTATGAATAAATTTTTAAAAAACTAAAGCGATTTAAAAATAAACCAAATGAAATCAACATCATGAAAATAACCCAGCAAGCCCTTTTTAGCCCCACTGAGAAATGAACACTATTCATGGCTGGTTTGGATGAACACCTGCTCTGAGCAGCCTCTCCCTCACCCCAGGGCTGGCCCTGCTCCACCTGAACAAGAGGGCGGTGAGTATTCACAGCCTAGTTGTTTGGTCTAAACACCTATTTTTATTTGTTTGTTTGATTTAGGTTTTCGTTGAGATGATAGCCTTCCTCCCTTATTTTGGTGCTGCAATTACAGTGGCAGTACGCGGGATTCCCCTCATTTCATGCCCTTACATTTGGCAAACAATTGGCAGCGACTCCCTCCCCGATCCTGGCCAACCTGGAATTATGGAAATCTTACTGGTTCACAGAATCCCAAAACCTTGGGAGATAACAGGTTTTGAGACTCTTTTTTAAAGGGCTATAAAATGCCTTTTCAGATAAAATGGAGGGAACCCAGCAGGTAAGAGCCGAAAGCTGAGCTATGCTGGGAGATGCCCTGTGCTCTCTCCGAGCCCTCTCCATCAACTCCCAGAGCTTGGGCACAATTTGGAAGCCATTCATTTATTCAGCCCCCCTCATTTAACAAATGAAAAAAATGACTCACTCAACCAGGTCAACGGCAGACCCAATATCATGAATGATCCAAATCTTCAGATTGGATAAACTGTGCTCAGTTTCCTGGTCTCTTTAAGTAAATTAAACAAAAGATAATGTTTTCCATATGTAAAACCTAGAAGTTAATTATATAAGTGGGCTTCTCATTCCATGTGTTACAAATAATTCCTGTATTTAATGCTCATCTGAAGCCACATTAAAGTTGCCCTGTGGTTATTGCTGAGCATTTAGAGAAATCACCTGTGGTTTACAAAAAGGCCTCATAATCACTTAGTTGCGATCTGTCTGCAGACAAGGCCATGGTGGCCCTGTATGTACCAAGTGGATGAGGATGCTGTAAGGAGTCGAACCAAACAGATATTAACGAGTCTGACTATGAGCCCATGTTTCAGAACAGGAAGTAGAAGGAGACGGGCTGAAGCTCACATCCAATCAAAAGAGGCTTTCGGAACACAAGATATAATCAGGAATAAGAAAGAGGAAGATTTAAAATAAAAAGCTGAGGATGAAAAGAGGATTAGATATAACCTGGCCAATCAGACTCTTTCTTCAAAGACACAGAAATAAATCCGTACTTCCCCAGGGAAGACAATGTGTGCGCTAACGCATTAACCACCACATGCGACGGGACCACAAGTGAGGATTCTAGAAGGAGTGGTTTTTAAAACATGATATATTTCAGAAGACCTTGGATGAGCAAACGCAGGCAAAATGAGAAATCCAGACCTTTTAAATCCATTAGCTTAGATTTACTAGCTCCCATGGGGGGCTGCAAAGCCAGGACCTGGAGAGCTGGGCACAGATTTGAGACAGAATGAAAGAGACAAGATGAAATGGGGAGACTTAATTAAAACGGGTACTTTTTAAAAGCTTAACACTTAGCCTCCTTCTGAATCAGTGTGGTTTGATTAGCAATTACTTTTGCATTACAATCTGTATGTTTTTTCTAAAACTTTTTCTTGTTGCCAAGGTTTCTTTATTCTTCTTTAAAAAAAAAAATCATTTCAGTGCATTCACTCCTAAAGTACAGTGTATATTTGAGTTCTAATAAAGGAAAATCAATTCCGAAAGCAGTAAGATGTTTAACAATCTAGATATCCTCTCTAGAATATGCTAGAGTAATAAACCTTCTCTCGTCCTAGCCTCATTCCCCTGCAGGAAGTTAGGCACAAAGATTTATCCATTAAAAATCTCATCTGGCAGGATGTTTACCTCCCTCTGACAGCCCGTGTTAACTTCTCTTCTGAAATGTTTTATGCATGCCTAGCGAAATCCATTTGTTGTGACTCTCAGTGCAAAAGATTTATTTACAAATACAGTTCGCTCTTATTTTTTTAAAATTTTATTATTGAAAGTATTACATATGTCCCCTCTTTTTCCCCCATCGACCCCCTCCAGTTCCCTCTCCGCCCCCCCCCCCCAAGTTGGCTCTCCAAGAGTGCCAGTCCCAGTGAGGTGCTGCTAACCCAGGAGGGAAACAATCAGGTGTAAGCGAGGCATCCTGCTAATGAGGTGTGCCTGGGCAGCAGGTGCGGGCTAGAGGGGTGGCAGGGGCAAAGGACAGGAGGTGCCCAACAGCCCACACAGACAGCAAGCGGGCACCTCAGAGCCATGCAAAAGGGCTACCGTATAGCTTCCCAGCGGCCGGAAGGATGGACGTGCCTTCGGGGTGGGGCCATCGGGGTGGCCCCACGTGCGTGCTCTGTGGGAGAGCATGTGCAGAAGGAACCCTGGAAGCCAGCCAGGCTAACCTCTTCGTACCCACAAAGCCATGTATTCACGGCGGCCACACTTAGCAGCCTTCTCCAACCCTTCCCACCGCCCGTCAGCAGCAGGACTGTTCTAAGGCCACTGACTTCCAGGAGAACGTGCTGGAGGCTCTGAAAGGTCACCACCACCCTCCTAGCGACGCAGATGACAGAGGCCAAGCTCTCCCAACGACAGAGCCACCTGTGTGATGAGCCAGCTTCCGATTCCCAGAGGCCACCACCTCGTCTCACTGCCCGTGGCACCCAGGACAGAGAGCGGCTGTGCCTGCCCCCCACCGTGGCCTGAAAGGGCAGCTCGGTTCCGGGAAAGAATAAAATGGAGACAGCCGTCCCAGGGGATGCTCTGCTCAATTACCTTCAACTTGGAAGCTGGCCTATAAATAAATGGAAAGCTTGCCAGAACATAAGACCATCCTTTTCCCAAGACTCTCGGGTCTGAAGACGTGTAAATAAAGGCCATCGTAACCCAGCTATTAGGCTGCTTTGTTTTGTGGTTCTCAAAATGACAAGAGTCATCATGAAAATTTTGGAAAAGACAGAAAGGATGAAGAAAAATACCAATTACACACGTCAAGTTAAGCACCCAGGGTGACCACCGTTAATATTTTATTCTGAATCTCCCATCCTGCTTGCTCCCATCTTCCCTTGACTCTAAGATGCACGTTTCCCCACTCACTCTGAAACGGGGCCATGTCTTGCAGTCAATGGTGTCTTTGATTGACAGCATTTTTCTTTCTCAGTGGGGCATAACATCTAAAACCAATGGTGTTAGAACTGAACAAATACAGTAGGAGTGTGTGTGCCTGTGTACACGTTCTTACACAGTTAAGACCATGCTCTTAATATATTCTTTTTAACTAGAGTCTGCATTTTACCAAGGTTTATAACTTATCACAGTCCTGGAAATGATCAAGTCTCTATTTTGAGCAAAGCTGATACTTAGACCTAACCACCTGGAATAGTAAACAAACCACAAGGGACATGGGAAGGTACTGTGGGACACTGTCCCTTTCTAGAAGAGGAGACTTATTTTGAAAACAAAACAATGTACAGCCTCCTGCTCCCCAAGGCCTGGGATAAGGACAGGGCGTTGGGGCGGAGAATAAGGATGCAGAACATGACCCAGCTCCAGCTCCGAGAGGCCAGCAGGCCACTTCCGTCAGGAACAAACTAGAAAACCTCTAATCACCGCGCTTGCCATCACCGGCCTTTTGTGCCCTCCCCGTACCTATCGCATTTCCCGACTGGCTAAGGCCCTGCCTTCCTGCCACGCACACAGACTGTCTGCCTTCTGCATGAGGGTCTCGCTTGGTTGCTTGGGAACCAGTGCTCAAGAGCAGGGGGAAGGACGCAGGTCTGGGACTGAGGGGACTCCGGCCGGGCCTGGCTTTCCTGGGCTCGGGGTGACTCAGTTATACAGCGAGGGATGGGCTGGCTCAGTCATTTGTCAGGACACCTCCGCGGGCAATCAGCGCCCTCGGCAGCAGGAGGAGGACAGGATGTGCGCTGCTTGAAATAAAGCAACACCTTATCCCTCTCTTTTAATTTGGTTTCAGACAGCGGATTGATTTTGTAACTCCGAGCAGCAGCAAAGGCATGAGGGCTTTTTTCCTGCCATTTGTTTCTCAGATCAGGACAGGGATTCAAAAGCTTGGGGGGACTCTGAGCTAACGGTAGGGGGAACCTGCTCAGGGTTCCCTCAAGTGTCCTCTAGCTTTAAAACCCAAATGTCTCCCTGAGCCAACGAGGCTCATTGGGGACCCTCACCAGCTCTCCCTGGCACACCCAGCGGCCCCACTTCCCCCAACAAGGGGCTGATAAGTCCCCTGCTCCTGGAGTCCATGCTCACAGCGCTGCCCCGATCGAGACCACATGACTGGGCAGCGGTGCGGACGTTCTGGAGGTGGGCAGAAGGCGCTGCGTTTAGGGAGAAGAAACCTAATCATCTGTATCATCTAGAAACCCCAGAGGTTTCTAATCCCAGGGCCAGGCCCAGCCCTGCACCAGCTCTGGTGACTTTCCCAGGCAGGAGCTCCCAGCTGCTTCCTGCTGGCTGGGGCTGGACGGGGACACCTGTCTGATCCGCTCCGGGCAGCCCCCTGCTCGCCTGGGACGTGCTGGGAACCATCAGCCTCAAGCACCTACTTTCCTTGAGTCTCGGCCCTGCTCCCACTCCTGAACTTGAGGGGTGGGTGAGGATGGCCCCATGGGTCTCCCTCCCCCAAGGAGGGCTGAGAGGACGGGACAGGATGGAAGGTGAACTGTGTTCACCCTCAGGCTTAGGAGAGGAAAGATCCCGGAGCGGCAGGTTACAGAGGAGAGAAGCTATCACACAGAAGGAGACTAACAGCTCCCTCGCTCTGTGCGACAGGGAGCGTGAACGGATCCCAGGACAGAGCATCTGCTGCTTCTAGAGGGGACAGTGGTTCCGGCAGGACGCTCGCTCGGGGCTGAAAGTGCCAGCCGGGGCCAGAGCTGCGCGCTGGGGCTTCCTGCCACAGGGGAGTTACAAGGGGGAGGCGGGGAGCATGAGGCCACCCCAGCCCTGAATGACCCTGAGGGACACGGTGGGGAGGAAGGCAGTAATAGCTCTAAGGCCCCGGGGCTGGTAAGAGGGAACCCTCGCAGTAGACGAACCCGAGCATGACCACATGAAATCTGGCTCCGCCAGAGTCCTCACAGCCTTTATCCCAGCAGCCTGCAGATAAGCTGACGGCTCCTTAAACCTTTCTCACTTGCGCCTCTTGGTTCTCAGAAACTTTGCCCCCTCAGCCAACACCGCCCTTGTTGGCACACATGGGAAGACCCAGGCTGACCACACGGAGGGGGCAGGGGCCACGGGCTCTCCTGGGGGCAGGAGGCAGGAGGCAGGAAGCCGGGTGGGGCCAAGTCGCCAACCTCGCTGACCAGTCCATCTGTAACGCTTTCTGGGCGGGCAGGGTGACGGCTGCTGTTACCGGCGCCGTTCACGGCAGGACCCGTGAGCCAGCCTCTGCTCTGGGGCCGAGGGAGGGGCTGAGACAGCCAGGGGACAGGCCCAACTGCCCCGAGAAAGCCAGACGCTTCCGCGAGCCCCTCAGGGCTCGGGACCGGAACCAGGCTGCCCCAGGGTCCCAGAGTGCCGGGGACTCTCAGGCCCCAGGGGCGCGGGCTGGAGACGTACCTGCCCCGTTGCTCCTCCTGCGCCATCCTCCTCCTCTGCCTCCCCACAAGCTCCTGCCCCGCACCCCACCTCCCCGCCCTCACCATCTCTCCGGCCCCTACCTTCACTCTTTGAGGCCCCAACAGGACAGACCGGTGCATTCTTCCAAAGGCACCTCTGCTTCCCCGGCAAGGTCCCCTGAGGGGCAGGGGAAGGGGGATAGTACCTCCCACCCCCCTGACGTCATAAGAGCTCATGGTTGCCCCTCTGCTTCTGGCCAACAGAACTGTCCTTAGAAATACTGTGAGGCGTGAGTTCCCCGCACGTCTGGACGGGAACGGAGCGTGCCCTCGCAGACATCCTGCACTCCCTGCCTCCCCACCTCCTCCATGATGCCTTCCCGACCCCCAGGCAGCTCCTCGGCCTCCCATGCACTGTCCTGCAGGTGGCGTGATCCCCCTGGGCTTGGCCGCTCCCATCCGCCACTGTCTCCCACATTAGCCTCCAAGCTCCGTGGGAGCAGGGACCTCGCTGTGCTCCTCTGTATTCTGAGCACCTCGCCCGGGGACTGGCCAGCCACTCAGTAACATCTGGGGAAAGAATGGGCCGATTCAGACTACCCAAGACGCGGTACAGACTGCCCGTTAAGAGCTCAGGCACTCCGATTGGAATCCCAGTGCTGTTACTTATTAGCAGTGTGAGCCTCAGTTTCCTCATCAGTAAAATGGGAATAACAGGAGGACCATCCTCCAAGGACTGATGCCAGGGTTAACTAAGATGGTGAGGTAAAGGCCTGAGCACTGATCGGATCGGGGCAAGCAGGGAGGAGGGAAAGGTGTGGACCTGCTCATGTCCCGGCCGTCGCCAGGGAATTCCTGAAAACTTGGAAACTATAACCACCAACGTGGGCTGGACTAAGCACCATGGGGGCGTGGTCATGTCCATCCTAACACCAGGAGGAGCCCAGGAATAGTGCCCCCCGAGCCTGGCCCTGCGAGGAAACAGCCTCTGGGGGCCCCAGGAGGCAGCTGCAGAAATCAAAACCATGGATCTATTAGAAAAGCTCAAATGGGAAGCCTAGGTCGCTTCCGGTTGTCACCTGCTGTCAGGAACCGGGCGTTGGCTCCATCGCACTCCGAGCCTTTTACTTTCTGTATGTGAGGCTCCATCCCCCTCCCCTCCGGCACTGCCCACAGATTCCTCCCACGCGTCTCAGCTGCTCCTGGCTGCTCCCACCACAGGTCTCCTTCCACGGAGCGTGCGGCTGAAAGCACTTTTCGTGTCTCACAAAGCAAACAAGCCTAGCAAACGCTGGGTGGGGGGGTGAGGGGAGAAAAATCGCATACATCACAGGCCAGCCTTAATGAAGCGATTTTTCTGTTCCAGGGCTCCCTGTAATTTTCACATCAGGCACCGTCCTTATAATTTGGAAGTGAATGAGAGAGGCTGCGCCACAGCCATGTTCCCGAGCAGGCCACCAGCTGCACACGGAGCACACGGAGCTGCCAAAGCAGGTGCAGATACAAAGCCCTGAAGATAACTGTGGGCACAGCCCCTGGCCACCCAGCCCCGTTCCCCACCCCCTGCTCCCAGCCCCGTGACTACTGAGGCTGAAAGCCGAGCCGGCTTTCCTAGGCCCCTCGAAGCTGGGGCAGCCACCAGACACGGGACGCGGTACAGGCTGAGCCGGGGCTGAAAGCACATCAGTGGGCTCTTGCCGGGGATGCCAAGGAAGTTCTTGCTTTCCAGATGAAGAAGCAGTCACCCTGCCCCTTCCAGGGGAATTTATAAAAGCACATCTCTGGCCCTAGCTGGTTTGGCTCAGCGGATAGAGCGTCGGCCTGTGGACTGAAGGGTCCCGGGTTCGATTCTGGTCAAGGGCACATGCCTGGGTTGCGGGCTTGATCCCCAGTAGGGAGCGTGCAGGAGGCAGCCAATCGATTCCCTCTCATCATTGGTGTTTCTATCTCTCTCTCCCTCTCCCTTCCTCTCTGAAATCAATAAAAATATATATTTTTTAAAAAGCACATATCTGACCATACCATTCATCAGGATCCTTTAAGAGTTTCCCACGGCCCCCATGATAAAGTGCAAATTCCTGAAGACCTACAGGCCTTGCCTGATGGCCCTAACCACTGCCCCAGCTTCACCAGCCCCGCCTCTCTTGGCTCTGATATTCCGCTACCCTGACATTCCTTCAGTTCCTCAAACTGTCACACAGATGTCTGTTTTAGGGTCACCACTCATGGTTGTTCCTTATTTGGGAGGCTCCCCTCCAGCTTTATGGCCCACTTAACCCTTGCTCACCTGCCTGCGTCCTAAACAGGGAAATTTCCCATTTCAGATATTACACTTTTCTGTTCTGGACTTCCAGTGTTCGTTTGTTTTTAATAGTTTCCATTTCTCTTGTGAGATTCCCCATTGTTCACTCATTATGACCATCTATTCCTTGAAGTTCCAGACCAGTTATATAATAAATGCCTCTGGCTTTATTTCCTAATTCCGACTTCTGGGTCATCTCAGGATCTATTTCCTTTTTAAAATTTTTATTTCTATGCCTTTTTAAACTTGGACGAGGGGTCACGTTTCCTGGTCCTCTGCAAAGCTAGCAATTTTTTATTACATGTTGAACATCACAGGTGAAACCAACCTTGCAGGGAGTCTGGATTATGTTGTCTCCCTTTAAAGGTGTTGAATTTTGTTCTAAAAGTTCCTTGTGAACCTGTCAGGCCTTTTTTTTTTTTTTTTTTTTTTTTTTTACTAAAGTGAGTCTATTTTAATTTTGACCTCATTCGTAGAGTGTTACCTGTATGTCTAACATATGGCTTTGTGGGGGTGTCACATGCATACTTTCGTCTGGGCCGTAACTCCAAGGTCTCTGAACACCGTGCAGCCCCTGGTGGCTCTGCTCTCACTCAGTCCCCCAGCAATCATTTTCCACTTGGGCCTGATGGCGCCCTGCAGCCCTCAGCCAAGAGCCTGCAGTGAACATAGATTTCTGCCCACTCCTACCACTCCCACTTCTTCTGATTTTCAGGGCAGACCAAGTGCTGACCTCCAAAGACAGCTTTTTCAATAAATCTGCACAGGAGTTCAGCAAGAACCCAGCAAGTCACCATGGTAACTAGCATTTCTGATGAACAGTTGAAAATCCACAGTTGACAATTTAAAGAATAATGCCCCTCAGTTAGGTTATTACATTTCCAACTTGAGGCAGAGGTCAAAACAGAAGAGCCAATTAGGTGGCTTTGCCACAATGCCTGCGACAGAGCCATCGGACGGGTCTGGAGCCGACCTGTCAGCAGAGAGGGGCTCCCTGCCGGGAAGTTACAGAAAGCAGTGTCCCCAGCCTTGTGCTTCTCCTCCTGTCTCTCAATAGTACCGTGTGCTTACAAGGACCGAGGCACTGTGCTACCCAGTTCTAGCGAGTAGTTTTCCAAATCCATACGCTATGCTCAGTTGTGTTCTGAATAAATTATAATGGAAAAATAGCCTCATTTAAGAAACATCTTTTAACCGAGGGGAAAACGGAGTGGGGATGACCGGGGTGGGGAAGAAAGAAAGAAAGAAAGGTCTTTTGAGTAAGAGAACTGGGGGTCATCTATCCATATGGCGTTGGTCATTGGTGCTGCCCCCCAACGCGCACGCATTAGTGGGGAGCCTGCGGGCCGACACTCACCTTTGCGTAAGCAGTTGTCTTGAGAAACCACTGCCTGAGGTACTTCTGCTCGACCTTCGCTCCGGAGCGCCACGAACAGCCCTGCTCATCCACCTGCTCGTTGGCCAGCACTGTCTGGTCCACGGGGTCCCAGTTAACCAAGGCCTGTACCAACCATGAAACAAAATGGTGCGATCTGGTGAGTGCACTGAAGGACCCCCTCGGGGTTCCTCCCAGGGGAGGGGTCTGCAAACGCAGCATCTCTGCTCGGGGACTCAGGAATCTGCATCTCCTCGGAGTACCGCGTGGCCAGGAAACCACCAGCGAGCCCTCAGAAGCGCACGGAACGGCCTCAATGCCTCCCTCCCATTAGCATACGCTTCGGGAGGAGGCTGTAAGCACGTGTCTAGGTCAGGTTTGGTATCTCCTTGCATGAAAGGATGAACTGGCAGGATGTGAAGTTTTAGTAAACAGAGAAAAAGAACTAACAATGGTAGCTAGAGCCTAGCAGAAATCAGTTATTTTAGGGGAAACAAGTATATTTACTTTAACATAAATAGCTGACCATTCCTGAGTGACCACCATGTGCTGGACGCTGGGCTAAGTGCCTTCCTAATGCTGGCTTTCCGCATCCTCACAACAACCTTTAAGGCATGAACAGTGTTATCCCCACATTGCAAAGGAGGAAACTGAGGCACAGAGATCAAATAACCTGCCGAAGGTCACCCAGGAAGTGACAGAGACAGGATCAGAACTCAGACTATGGGAACTGTAAAAACTGTCTGCGATTTTTAAAAATTTTATCTCTGGTGCTGGCAACAGTAGGGCTTCCCGAAATCCTACAAAAACAGTCACTTTATTCCATTTGAATGACTGTATCACATATGTAGAGAGGTGCGAATAAATCTTACCACCACCCATATCAAGATATAGAGCATTCCCAATACCTCCCAAAATTCTGTTGTGTCGTCTCGCAATCAACATCTGTCCCTAGGTGGTAGCAATCTTTCGAGATCTTTCTGAATACTTTTATGTGGCTGAGAGGCCTGTAATCTTACCCCCTGTGAAGTTTCCCTCCATAGCTCTAATTCACTTCTATCTTCATATAAAATAAATACCTCTGCCAATGACATCATTCCTTTATTACATTTAGGTAAAACTTAGTGCAAAGAAGTCAACGAGTACAGAGTTTGGGCACTAAAATATCCTGGCTTGATAAGCGCTGTTATTTTATAATATGGTTTTTATTGATTTTCAGAGAGAGGAAGGGAGCGGGAGAGAGGCATGGAAACGTCAATGATGAGAGAGAATCATTGATCGGCTGCCTCCTGCACTCCCCCTACTGGGGATGGAGCCTGCAACCCGGGCATGTGCCCTGACCTGGAATGGAACTGTGACCTCCTGGTTCATGGGTGGACGCTCAACCACTGAGCCACACCAGCCAGGTACTCATTGTTATTTTTAATTTTAATAAGCAATTCTAATAAGAGATTGTGCTGAATATTGTCTATTTGCCCCTCCAAATCCTCTTTCCCTCTTCTGCACCCTGGCTTGCCCTCTGGCTGGGTTCAGCCAAGGAGAGGTGTCCTGGCCTCCTTCCAGCCGGACCATGGCTGGAACACCGAAGGCACAGCCCCTGCCCTCTGTCACAGCCACCGCCCTCCCAGTTCCAGTGCCTGCTCCCCGAGGTCGCCCCTTCAGCTGGGCAGGCAAAGCCTTCCTTCTGTTGCCAGGACCAGGGGCTTGACCATGCTGTGGGCTTCCCTACATCCTACAGAAGCAGTCCCTTTATAACATGATCCTTTTGGACGCACCCTCTACTTCCTGCTGGACCCTGACTGATCCAGAGACATATCTAAAATCGACATAAAAAGGAGGGTGGAGCCCTAGCCGGTTTGGCTCAGTGGATAGAGCGTCGGCTTGCGGACTGAAGGGTCCCAGGTTCGATTCTGGCCAGGGGCACATGCCCGGGTTGTGGGCTCGATCCCCAATAGGGGGCGTGCAGGAGGCAGCCAATCAATGATTCTCATCATTGATGTTTCTATCTCTCTATCCCTCTCCCTTCCTCTCTGAAATCAATAAAGAAATATATATATATTTTTTTTTAAAAAAAAGGAGGGTAGAAGCTAGGCTAACCCGTCTGTGGGCAGTGATTTTACAACTGGAAAGCAGCATGTCCACCAAAACACGTGAGCCTGTGAAGCCTGCAGTCAGTGGTAAAGGCGTGTAGTGAGTGACGCCCCTCATTCCAGGGCCCCCCAAGCCTTGAGTACATAGAGATAAAATAATAACCTTAGACATGAAAACTCTAGGCTAATAAACCAAGGGTGATTTACTTACCTATTATTATTGCCTATATTAGGGGTTGGGAGGGATTCCATTTAAAATAAATAAGGTAGCCCTAGCTGGTTGGCTCAGTGGATAGAGCGTCAGCCTGCGAACTGAAGGGTCCTGGGTTTGATTCTGGTCAAGGGCACATGCTGGGGTTGCGGGCTCCATCCCCACCCACTAGGGGGCGTGAAGGAGGCAGCTGATCAATGATTCTCTCTCATCATTGATGTTTCTTTCTCCCTTCCCCTTCCTTTCTGAAATCAAAAAAATTTATATTTAAAAATAAAATAAAATAAGGTAGCCCTAGCCGATTTGGCTCAGTGAATAGAGCGTCAGCCTGCAGACCAAAGGGTACCAGGTTCAATTCTGGTCAAGGGCACGTACCTCGGTTGCAGGATTCTCCCCGGCCCAGGTTCTGGTAGGGACTCCTGCAGGAAGCAACCAATCAATGTGTTTCTTGAGCCCGCTACCCCGGCATGTGCCCTTGACCAGAATCAAACCCAGGACCCTTCAGTTCGCAGGCTGACGCTCTATCTACTGAGCCAACCAGCTAGCGTTACCTTCTTTATTTTAAATGGAATCCCTCCCAACCCCTAATATAGGGAATAATAATAGGTAAGTAAATCACCCTTGGTTTATTAGCCTAGAGTTTTCATGTCTTAGGTTAATACTTTATCTCTATGTACACAAGGCTTGGGGGGCCCTGGAATGAGGGGCGTCACTCACTACTGTCCCTCTCTCTTCCAGTCTCCCTAAAAATCAACGGGAAAATATCCTCGGGCAAGGATTAACAATAAATAAATAAATAAGTAAATAAGTAAATAAATAAATAATAAGGTAAAAAGAAAGAGCCAAGTATTGTTTAGTATTGTGGAAAGTTCTTTCAAATGGCAACCCGCCCAACGCCGCCCCCACGCCCTCCCAAAACACCCACACAGAACTAAAACCGTATAAAATATAAAACAGAGATAAAAAGCCCTATATGTTTCCATCTGTGCCTCCCACCCCCCACCAACCTCAGAGGATCAAGAAGAAGCAAACACTCAATACCGCCGATTGCAAAAACAAACAGGACTTTATTTTCTTATCAACAGTTCCCACGCGGCCCGGCACCTCCCCGGCTCTAGGTTACAAAAGGCAAGGAGGAAGATGTGTTCCTAAGAGGTTTACAAGTTATAACAAAACCTTGGTGTCGGATGAGAGACAAATAAAAGCAAAACACAAAGGCAATTTTTCCCCCAGTGAAAGTCTTGGGGGAAGAGGAAAAACACCAAAGGAAATAGCATTTCAGATCAAAGATGCATCAGCTGTGAGAACCCTCTCGCCTTTCTTCCCACGATCCGATCCTTCTCAACCACAGAGAAGCGGGGTCCCGGCTCAGCCTTCCTTCGGGGGGGTTACCCCAGGGGTGGGTGCAAGGCAGGACCCTGGCATCCGGGCGCAGCACAGCAGCCTCTCCACGCCCTGGAGCTGCTCCCAACGCCCTCTCCCGGGTCTCCTCTCACTATCGGTCTCCAGCACACAGCCTCCCTCGGAGCCAGGGCTCTTTACAACATCCCCGATGTCCCTGTTGTGAACATGTACTTTGATGGACACCCTGGCAGGCAAGCACAGTCTTGCTACATAGAATACAATTTCTCGACAACCTCACCTGGCTGACTTGTATGTTCTCTATTCCCCACTGAAGCCAACTCCACGCTCCTCTACAGTTCACTGGCCACATTGGCAGGATCTGAATTTTAAAATCAACCTTCCGTCGATACTGAAGCCACTGAAACCCCTGCAGACACACTGAGCTCCAGCCCACTTGGCCCACTGCTTCCCTCACACTGTTATCTGGTAACTCCACAGAGTGAGCCGTTCCAAACACGAGCATGTCCCCAGCGGATCCAGGGTTAAACACGGGGATTCGCCTTTTTTTTTTTTTTTTTGCCTGGGTGTTGCATGGGAAGCTTTTATTTTATTTTATTTTTATTTATTTATTTTTAAAATATATTTTATTGATTTTTTATGGAGAGGAAGGGAGAGGAATAGAGAGTTAGAAACATCAATGAGAGAGAAACATCGATCAGCTGCCTCCTGCACACCCCCTACTGGGGATGTGCCCGCAACCAAGGTACATGCCCTTGACCGGAATCGAACCTGGGACTTTTCAGTCCGCAGGCTGACGCTCTATCCAATGAGCCAAACTGGTTTCGGCTGCATGGGAAGCTTTTAGAAATGCGTTCCATGACACCGTTAGGCTCTCAGGGATGCCGGCGACTGTGGGCTCCACGGGGGATTCTCAAGGCGGTGTGTGTCATCCTGAGTTTGTACGCTCCCTTCTCTGCGACACAGCAGCTGCGGTGCCCCGGCCCGTGGGCCTCCTGCGCCACCCCTCACCCTTTCTCATCTCATCTTCCTTTTGCTTGGGTTCTCTTCCCCTCCCCTCCCGGGGCCGCACTTTGCACAGCATGCCTGTCCCGTCCAGATCACCCTCCATCAGCCCAGATCACCCTCCATCAGCCCAGAGCACCCTCCATCAGCTTTTGTCTCCCGGCCAGGGCATCGCTCCTCGGGCCTCCGGCTCCTCCCCATCGTTGTCCTTGCTTCTTCCTCCTCAGGCTCCGCTTGGCTACCCCTTTTCTGAGGACACAGACATGCAGCTTCTGGCTCCAGAAGGCTGGTAAAGCATGTGGTTCAGGGTATTGATTTTCTCAAAGTCTACTAGCTTTTTTCTTTGACAAAAGGATGCTTAATTAAGGGACATCACATAGATCTTATTAAAGGATGTAATTCTCAAAATCGATATTGCTCCATTCCATCCAGAATGGGCCGAATTTGGACGGAGTCCAGGGGAAGGGGGTGGGTGCCCAAGGCTACTGCCACCACCTTCCGCGGCCCCGGGGGCAGAGTGGGAGAGGCTGTGCGCTTCGTGGAGACGAGGCCGCACTGCACCCCAGCTTAGGAGGCTGAATTAGCCCTGCCACCAGCTGCCACTGAAGTCCTGGAGACAGACGGCCAATGACAAGCTCCTAGACAGGCGCTCTCCGTAGCTCCCCAGAATGTCCAAGCACCAGGCAACATCACTCGTCTCTCTCCTAACTACACCCACGGAATAATCTCTTTTAAATCACAGAGGTAAACTCATGTTCTCCCAAGTACAGGTCTTGGAAAGCTTGTGTCTGCCCATCATGAGCTCACAGCTTCATTGTTGCTGACACTGTACAATGAAATATGTCAACATTTGGGAGAGCTGCATAACTCACCGTACTGTGTCTTCCGAATGCCTAATGTACGATGTTACAAAATTATGCAGAGGTGAAAAACCCATGCAAAGTGCAAGACAGACCAGTCAAATCCGTTTTAATTTAACAGAGTACAAAAAGGTCACTGATATTTCAGATTCAACACTGCAGGTGAAGTTTAAGAAACCACCACTTGTTGACTTTCGCTAGAGTATTAAAGAAGAATATTCACAATTATGGGAAGTGGTTATTAAGTCACCCTTCCACTTTTAACAGGTTCTGTTCATTCAGTCTTCTGGTATACACCACTATGACTTTAAATAATAAAAGTATGCTTCAATTTCAGATATTGTCTTTAGACAGTTCTGGGGACCCTGGGCCATGCCTGGTGGATACTCAGCATGGTCGGCCATACAGCCTTTCTCCCACCCTCGACCTCTCTTCTACTTTGCCCTATTTTTGTTAGCTTTAATAGCTACCTTTCTAACTTAAAAAACACATAGATGTAAACCTCTAACTTTCCATCTCTGACTCCTTGCTGGGAAAGATGAAGGGATGGTCTCGCACTTGCTTCTATTTTTCTTCCCCAAGTTCACCTCCTGGTTTTTGTTGCTACATTATTTTTATGTTGTCAAGGTTCAAGACATCTTTGTTTTATTCTGAAATTCGAGTTGAGCCTTCTGCATCCATCTCTATATTGATTCTAAAGCTTTTCAAACCTAACACATAATGATTCTGTAAGTATTATTCATTGTAAGACCAAGCAGTGTGAAGTGACCCACGGAACAGTAAATGTAATTCTGTGTCGTTAAATCCCTCTGGTCAAAGGAGAATGCCGTTTCCACTTGTTAGTTCTGGATTTTCTAGACACACATTGTCTAGTAGAATGTTCTGTGATGATGGAAAATGTTCTAGATCCGTGATGTCCTATACTTGCTACTCGCACGTGAATGTGGACCTCAATCTTAATGTTAATGAATCTCCATTATTTTAAACTGAAATATCAACACCACATGCCGTTGGTGGCTACAGTACTGGACAGCGATATTCTAGGCCACATTGTGACCCTCTCCCTCCTCCTCAGCATCTCAGGAGCATCCACTGTTACTGAGCTCCCACCATGACACGCTCCTCGCCTTCTTGGGAGACCACTTTGGGGGCACTGTGATGGTTGTTCTTCAAATATCATCTCTGTCCTCCCAAGACCCTGCAACGATGATGTTACCACCCACTGGGCAGGGACAGAACCACACTTACTGGAGGTGACTGACCCAGCGCACAGCTGGGAGGGGTCGCTGAGCTAGAGTCTGGGAAGCCTGCATTCCTCCTCTGCTCCCCTCCTCCCCCCGCTTCCCCCCGGCCTATCTCAGCCCAGGCACCAGTCACTGTTACGTGCTGGGAATTCAAGCGCGAAAGAACCAAGCCCTGTCCTGGAAGCAGCAAACTAAGCCAGGCGGCGCTACTTTCTGGATCTGCTGCGACTGAGGCCATGAACTTGAGGTCATGCTCATTTTCACGGCTCCTGGGCAAATAGGGCGTATTGGTTTCTTGTTTAACAATGGTGTGTTCTAAGCAGACGAAGGAAATTTATTTAAAGGGCAGCTACCTTGGACTTACCTCCTTCTGATAGGCCAGTCCAGCGTCGTAGAGCTTGATAAAGAGGTACTGAGTCCACTTGTAGTAGTCGGGTAAACACGTGGTTATTTCCTGCCGGAGAGGGAGGAGAAGTCACCCACTGGCCACTGTGAACACCTGCCCCCACGCCACGTATGCACCGGCCTTGCAGCGATTTGAAAAGCAATCTCACTGTAAACATGTGACCGACTATCCTACTTTCCACCGATTTGTCAAGTGAGGGAAGGGAGATGTGACTGAAATGCCAACCCCAGCCCCAGCCGGCTTGGCTCAGTGGATAGAGTGGCGGCCTGTGGACTGAAAGGTCCCAGGTTCGATTCCAGTCAAGGGCACAGGCCCAGGTTGCAGGCTCGATCCCCAGTGGGGGGCATGCAGGAGGCAGCCAATCAGTGATTCTCTCATCATTGATGTTTCTCTCTCTCTCTCTCCTATTTTCTCTGAAATCAATAAAAATATATTTAAGAAAAAGAAAAAAGAAAAGAAATGCCAGCCCCACCTTTCCTGTTTAAAGATGAGAAAATCAACCCAAAGTCTTCTGCACACCCCTCCCTCCACCCCTGCAACCAGCATGTGAATTACACTGTACGAAATGGGGTCCTATCATTTTTGTCAGCGCAAACATATTTGGGGGGGCCACAAGGCTCATTCGTGAAAGCAGTTCATTTTTAAAGCAATCACAAAATCCAAGAGGCGTATTTTCCTGCTTTCATACGATCTCCATTTGAAAATAAACCTTGTGTTCCCACAGATAACCAGGGCCTGGTATCTCCTTCAGGCTCATTCTCCCCCATGTATTCCATCATGTGAGTCAGGCTGGCATCTACATAGGAAGACCCACCAAAAACATTACCAAGTATCAAACTTAGTGAGAAAGCACCTGGCTTGTATTTCCAGCCTAAACCGAAGCTTCCCCACATTTACTTTCTGTCCTGAAAACGTCTTTGCTATGGAATCTTGAAAGACAGGTTATTGATTCCTCCCTGTAAGGCTGGGTTGGTAGGGTCAATAAGCACAAAGACCTACACTCCCACTGCTTCCTTCTCCTGCTCTTTGCACACAACAGCTCACAGCAGAATGGACGGAGGACAGGGCACATTCCAAATGGTTACCCTGTGCGGACATCCGCCTTCCTTCAGGAGGGGAGAGCTGAAGCCCAGCGGGGAGGGCAAGTAGGGCCGGAGCTGAACAGGGGTCTGGGAAACTCGAGGTGCTCCCAATGGGCTACCTCTCTTAGGTAAGATTCTTGTGTATTATGTCCTTTTATGTGCTGACTAATAAAACAGCAGAGAAATCACTACTAGGAAACAAGGAACTCTGATCGCCAGATCCACTCCCCACTCCCCTGCCAGTCAGAGAGTGAATAACCAGCCCATCTAACAGCTCTGCCCCTGTGGTAGCTGACCCCCGGGGCCGGCCCCCTGCAGTGCCCCAGCTGTGACGCCCGCTGAGTGCTGAGCTGTGAGCACCAAAGCCAGTCCCGGCTCCCAGGCTGCACACGCACCCACTCTGCGGGAGCTACGGGCACCAAGTGCCTCGCCAACTCCAGAATGGGGCTCAAGTGGGCGGGCTTGCTCCCCAACACCTCCAAATTCACCTCATCCCAGGATCTGGTCCTCACCAGCTACCCCTCCCCATGGCACAGAACTCGTTTTCTTCCGTTTCCCAGACAAGCAACTGAAGAATTTGCATTTCTTTATTTTTTTATTTTTTGGGGGGGCAAGGGAGAAGAAAGGAGAGACAGAGAGAAATCGACTTGTTGTTCTACTTGTTGATACATTCATTGGTTGATTCTTGTATGAGCCCTGACTGGGGATCAAACCTGCAACCTTGGCATATCAGTATGGCGCTCCAACCATCTGAGCTACCCAGCCAGGGCAAAAACTTGTATTTCTAATAAAACCGGGGCAGGAGCTCTGTTGAGATGTTTAATTTGTTCATCACTGTCTGCTCAGGTCCTGGCACATCGAGGCACCCCAAAATTATTGTTGAATGAAGAATAAACTAAACAGACCAGCCCCTCTAATGCCTACATGTTGAGTCAAACTAAATTCAAATTACATTGTAAATCTATAAGATGAACTAGGGCAGGGGATGCAAGAATGTGGTAAAAATATTCCCAGACTTGTTAGGGTTTGTTTTTGCAAATTCTTATTCATTAGAAGTTTAAAAAAAAATGTGTGAGCTAATATGAAAAAATGACAGTTAAATTTAGGAGGTGACAGTTCTCTTTTCTCTACTTATCTGTATCGTTACGTTTTTCATAATAAAGCATCAAAATACTTCCAATAAACACATATAATATACGTATATATTATATGCATGCATGTGTTTTCTCAGCCCTGAATCTGCTTCTACAGATTGAGAATAAAAACTACACAGCAACAGACCAGAATTATTATCTTCATCCAGGTTTATGGTTTTGAAAACCACTTTCACTTGAACTAGAAGAAAGATCATAGTTCCAGTTAGAGGGGGAAAAAGATGGCTGTCCAGCCGAGCATTAGTCTATTTCACCCGCCAGGAATGCGATCTCTTTGGAAGAGCCAGCTCCGAGGTGCGCTGAGCGGTGGGCACTCCAGGCCCCTCCCCACCTGGGTCTGACCCGTGTTGTTCACATCGGGTTTCTGCGTGTCATTGGAGGAAAAGTCATGCCAGCTGCTGGAAGGGTACAGCTTGCAAACCAGTACTCCAGGACCATCATCCACTCCCGACTGTGGAGGAGAGAAAGTTGCGTGCTGTGACCGAGGTGGGACCTGCGAGCTGGACCTGGGCCAGAGCGGGAGAGGGCTCACTGCAGCCCCCTTAGAGACAGACCGAAACTGATGATGCTCATTCTGACATAAATCAGCGCCCCTCCCTTGCCTCCTGCGACGAGCTGGTTCCTGGAACAGGCTGTTTACAGGCTGGTCAAGCATGTAAAGTAATTTCCGCACCTGGAAGCATGCATGTACTAGCACCCGTGACCGGTGCCTGCCAAGCAGCGTGATGATCCATTTATTTCCTTTTGCAGCCTCCAAGATATGCCTTGTGAGTTTCCCCTAATAAACTCTGTTAATTACCAACTGGGTGGCAGCCTCTATCTTCATCTCTCCTGTCCTCTGTTACAGAGGAAGATTTTCAGTGCCAGGAACGTGCCCTGTGTCTGCGTGTGTGAACGCCGATGGCTTTACTTGAGTGCATGTTTACAACTCACATAATCCTCTGAAATTCCAGTGTCCCCTACCCAGAGGAAGCTGGGAGCGCTCTTGCCCATTTATTCCCACCTGCTGCACACAGGGTCCACTAGGGCCCTCGGTATCGTCCTCTCCATGAAGAAATGGCAGACCAGGTGCCCCAAGGCTCCCTAGTCCAGTCTCATGAGAACCACAAACATGGTGGGGAGAGACCCTGCTCAAAAATGCATTTCCTAAAAATATCAGAATGCTTCTAGAACCTTCCTTGATTTGCTGGTTTTAAAAACAACAAAACAAAACAACTAGTTCTAATCTTCTAATACTTCATCTCAGAAAAAAATCACCAAAAAGGGGACATCTGAAATACTCTCAACAATAAAGTTAAAAAAAAAAATCACCAGACATCTTTCTGAAATTAAACTGCTAAAAGCTTTCCCTTTAGTCTGGCTAAAATGGAGACTCCCTTTCACATTTTCCCTGAGAACTTCTGACTTAACCCAGCTCTGTAGACAAGGCTCTCCTGGGCTTTCAGCACCGTAGATGCTCACTGCCTTTCCTTCCTTCCTCCTCCTAAAGCAGGGTTCTCACAGGAAACGTTTGCTCTCAAGGACACCTGGTTATACCTGGAGACACTCTGTCACACTGTGGTGGGGGAGGGTGTTGCTGACATAGTGAGTAGAGGCCAGGGACACTGCTAAAAGCCCTACCATGCACAAGACAGTCTCTAGAACAAAAAATTACCCAAGTCCAAGCGTGCCACGGGGAGAAACCTGCTCCGTGGGTTTTGATTTTTTTAGTTTGAGTCTATAACCTCAGGCAGATTAAAGAGCCAAGCAACTGTCCGATAGGCATTCATTCCCTAAGAAGGCATAAAACATCCGTGGGAAAGTGGGAATGCCAACCCCTTCTCCAGCTGCTGTGACCCCCGCACTGCGGAGCACAGGGGGCAGGGCCCTCATTCCCAGGGAGCTCGCCCCTCCTCCCAGCTCTGAGACCCACCCCGGGAGAGACCAGGCAAGTCTGGGGGTGTGGGCGGACACAGTTCTGAAACTCGGTTATGCATGCATAGTGCTGCTCCCTGGGAATGAGTGATTGGTTTTACTCCCTAAATGTTAAATCATTTAATAGGCCTCCAAGTGGTTGTCTGACTTGGAAAATCTCTTGTAATAAATTCATGCAATACAGTTCCTATTGTGAAGTTAGAGAGGCGTATCGTTTTTCGCGATACATCAGTTTACCGCGTTCCATGAAAAGGTTGTTGACAAGTAAGTGCTGAAAGATCATCCGTTGCAATCTGGCCCACAGCACCCAAATGTCCTGGCCTAGCCCTGCCTGTACCTCGGGGGAAGCGGGGGGGGAGTCCAATGTCTGTGGGGTGGGGATTCCTGCCCCCCGCCCCCCCATTCCTGCGATGGGAAAGCACTGACTTGGGAAGACTTCTTAGTCAAGCGCAGGCTGTTTACTCAGTTCCAGAACCCTCTTCATTCTTGCACTTGCCTTTCCCTGCTTCCCAGACAAGCCAACACCCAATGCATCCTGTTTTTAAAACAGAAAGTCGGGTTACTCAAAGTTATACGCCAAAAGCAACTGCAACGCGGCCACACCCACACAGATCCCCAGAAAGGTGTCATGCTCCTATCCCCTGAGCTCTAGAAAGCGCAATCTGCCTGCCAGGAGCCCAAACCTCTGCACCCGGGACTCAACCAGAGTCATCCTCCCACACTGCAGTCTTCATTCTGCAATACCTGGCTTTTAGCATGAAAAATATGTTGCCCATTCGCAGCCAAACGCAGAGCCCGGCACAGAAGGTGAGCCCCTCAGAACACAAGTGAGGCTCGACGGTCCTTCGAGACCTGCACCCACCCGGCACACGGCTAACTAAGCCGGCCGTGCCAGGAGCCCTGTGCGATGATGGGATCCAGGGAGACGGAGCCAGAGGCCTCCCCCAGTGCGCTGCCGTGAAGGGCACGTGGTCTGGGGAGAAGACACCC
Organism: Cnephaeus nilssonii; assembly: GCF_951640355.1. Taxonomy (NCBI): domain Eukaryota; kingdom Metazoa; phylum Chordata; class Mammalia; order Chiroptera; family Vespertilionidae; genus Cnephaeus; species Cnephaeus nilssonii. Next base: position 9,715,387 of record NC_137088.1, on the reverse strand, counting down.
TGTGTGCACTCACTGAGGTCTCCCCAGCTAACACTCCTTGCTCCAGGGAGAGTCTAGAGAGAGGGAGCGATCGATCGGAAAGACAATCTACTTTGGAGCCATTTAACCTGGTTCAAGTCCTTGCGCCATCGTTAGCTTGTGGCCAGAGCCCAGTGTCCTGTCTAGAAACAGAGGTGAAGAGCCCCCTGAAAGCACATGCGGGGCACACGGGAGGGATCGCCGATCCACTCCCCTGGGCTGACTCGAGCAGGCTGTTGGGGGGTGAGGCTGATTTCCCATCACACCACTCGGAGAGGTGGCTGACCCTCGTGAGGCTCCCGGGACAAGGGAAAAGGGAGAGGAAAGGACCAGAAAGAGAGGGTGTTTACAAGAGAATGACCAAAACACATGACCAGGATGGAGACGTTCACAGAAGGCTGCTCCCAGTCACGGCTGGTGGCGACCCAGCGCAGGGAGAGCCAGCCAGGTGGCCCCCGGCCCCAGCTTCTGCTCCGGCAGGATTCACTGTACCAGGCCACAGACCTGCTACCATCCCTCACAGCCACGTGCATTTGCTTTGCGTTGCAACCTTGCGTGATTTAGGTTGGCTGTCGGAATTTAACAAAATAAAACAAGCAAGGTGTTTATCAAGTCAGTCATTCCTCGGCCCTAGTCACTGAAAAATAAACACCTCAAGAAAGGTGAGCAACGGCCACGCCTCACAGTTCCCGACAACAAGGCTTCGCCTCCCCGCTCCTCAGCCTCGCATGAGCCTCCTGCCTTCACAACAACCGATCTTGGAAGCAGAGGAGGCAGGTACTCACGTACCTTTTTAAAAAATGATCTCGGTAACATGCATTTTTGCCATTTGCTCTTCATTGCAACGGAACTGTATGGTAATGACCTTGCTTTTTATTCCACCCCAGGTTCTCTAATTCTAAAGGGGAGAGTTCGGAAAGCAGAATACAGCTCCAGGGCCAGAGGAACCAGCCTCAGGATTCATATTGTGCAGCTTAGAGAAATACAGATCCCGTCTGCATCAGACGCCTCCCAGTGATGGCTCCGGCGCCCAGCTCTGCGCACCTGCTGTGCTGGAAGAGGCAGGTGGGAGGCTCCCGGGCAACCTGCCGTGTTAGGACAGCTGTGGTCACCCGACACTAAGTCTCCCAAACACCCAGCACTCAACCTGGTTGCACACTGAAATTGAGCTTTAACCGTTACCGGTGCCTGGGTCTCACCGCACCCCAGAAATTTCCCATGCAGCCAAGGTGCAAAGAGGTCCCTCCCAATTACATCTCCCTCTCAAACGCTGCGCGGGAGACGGGTCCTCCCTGCCCTTGGATTTTCACAGGATTGAGTAATTCTTCCCAGAACCTATGATGCTAGGGAAGAAATGCCGACGTACAAATAAACACTGGGTTGCTCGGGATGACACCAACTGTGGGTGCGTTGGGTTTTTTTAATTATACAAGGTTTTCTGAACTTCACTGGTTTTGTACAGTGACTGTGTGATACTCTGGGAATTAGCCTATAGTGTTAAAGCTCTTGAAAACAGTTTAGATTCAAAGGAAGAAGAGAACAAAAGAGTTGAGTCTACAGGGGCCGGACCCTTGCCCCGGCGAGCAGTCTTCCAATATACTTGGCATAGGCACCTCAAGACCCACACAGTGGGGTTTAAAGGAACTAGAGATGGTGCTCTACAGACAAACGAATGTCCTGGGGTCACCGCGGAGGGGCATCCACGTGGCCACCTCCAAGGCCCCTGGTCAACCTTAGCGTGTGTCCACATAAGCGATCCTGCGACCCAAACTCTAAAGGGAAGGGTCTGACCCAAGTGCAGAATCACAGGGAATATAATGAGGGAAGAGGGGTCCCAGCCCACCATTCCCAGGTAAGAGGCCCAGCCCGGTCACCTACCTTCCTACTTGCTGTTGGAATGAAAGGGGCCAGGTGGACATCTTAGCCTGTGAGTAGAGCAAGAACTGTGTGTGTGGGTGGAGGGAGGGGAACCGGGGGAGGGGGGTGTCCCAGAGTCAGGATGTTAGGGCTCAGATCCCACGTGATACTGAGCAAATGCCTCATTTTTCTTGTTAGTGTAACAGACAGCCTCTAGGGTGGCCCCCAGTGACCCCTGCCTCCTGACCCTCAGGCCCTTTAGGAAATCCTCTTCAAGTGTGGGCTGGACCTGGACACTTGCCGCTAACACAGAGCACAGCAAGTGACGGGATGTCACTCCCAAGGTTAGGCTACGAAGGGACTGTGGTTTCTGTCCTGGGCATTCTCCTTTTCTCTCTCCTTACTCTTTCCTGCTCTGAAGAAAACCAGTTGCCATGCTGCGAGCTGCCCTGTGGAGAAGCGCAGGTGGCGAGGAAGGGAGGGAGGCCTTGGCCAACAAGGAACCAGCCCTGGTCTGGACGGCAGCCTATGAGGACCTGTGCCAGGGGATCCAACGAAGCCACGCCTGGATTCCTATCCCACGGATACTAAGGAACAATAAACGCTTATTGTTTTAAGCGACTAAGATTGGGGACAATTTGTTCTATAGCAATCGATGAACAATACATTCATATAAGGGGCCAATAACCAGACCACACCCTGGAATGGACACAAGGCTTAAATGAGAAAACGGAGGTAATGCACTTGGCAAGTGAGACATGTTGCCCCCTTCACACCGCACACAGTGCCTTACCAAGCCTGAGTGCAGACCCCCCAGGTCCCCCAAGGCGTGAAGCAGCAGCACACTTACGTCCATCGGCAACTCCCACATCCAAAGCCATAGGGTGGCTCAGAACTGTTTCCCCCCATTCACTGGACCAGTGAGAAAACACGCACCAAGGGCCTGCCGCCCGGTCCTTGTTCTAAGACACTCACCAATCGGCTAGTGACAGAGAGGAAACGGAGGTGCTGAGAACAGAGAGAATGGATTTCCACCAACTCAAGGCTTCATTTGTTCCTGCACTCACTGAGTTATTCCACATCCGTTTCCTGAGGACCAGCTCTCCGACAGCACTGGGTCAGGCGGCAGGAGTGGGCCCCTCCTCTGTCACTGAGGAGAGTAAGGCCATCTAAAGTCGGCCTTCCATCGTCTCTCCTCTCACACGCCCCATTCATCCCCAGGTGTCTCCGAGGGAAAAGAGGCCACCACCCACCTGAACTCCTGTGGGTATTCTAGGCCCCAGGCCCATCCCTCCCACCTCTCATTTCTGCTCTATTCCATCTCAATTTGACTCTGATCTACAGGCCCAGTCAGCAGTCCCTGGCCTAGACCACATGGCTACCTCTTCCTCCTTCTTAAGCTGTTATTCCCCCCGAGTCCCACTGCCCGGGCCTCCTCAGCCTCACTGGCCGCTTCCTCGTGGCCTCATCCTCTCATTCCGCCTTCCTTCTACCATCTGTTAACGTCCATCTTGGCCACACTTCAGCCTCGGGTCTCCTTTATCTTCCCTGTTCCCCTCCTTTATGCAGAGTCGATGGAACAGGTGTTGATATCAGGGTAATTAATTAATCATGAACCTAACATTTGTCTAAGAATTCATTTTGAGGTAATTGTGTTCCTTCACCTCGGGACTAACTTTAGACTGAAAGGAAGCGTTTAATGAAGACTGAAAATCACAAATGCTGCGCACTGTGCTTTATAGAACATACATTTTGTTCTTACAGGTCTTGTTTCTCAAATCCAGGGCTGCAGCTAAACTCTCCAGTCATTTGAGAAGTTCATGTTCTACATGCTCTTGAAGCCAATCTAGAGAATGACTATTAATAGAGGGGAAACGCTGCTCTGAGGTTTTAAAGACAACTCAAACTGTCTTTCTGAGCTTAAATATAAAGCTCCTCTTGCCCTAGCTGAAAGGTCCCAGGTTCGATTCAAGGGCAAGTGCCTGGGTTGCGGGCTTGATCCCCAGTGTGAGGCATCATACAGAAGGCAGTCAATTAATGATTCTCTCTCATCATTGATGTTTCTATCTCTCTCTCCCTCTCCCTTCCTCTCTGAAATCAATAAAAATATATATATATTTTTAAAAGCTTCTTTTTGCTACTGTCTTGACCATTATTATTTTTAGCACTATTTTGTTGTTGTTTGTTAATCCTCACACGAGGATATTTTTCCATTGATTTTTAGAGAGAGTGGAAGGGAGAGGGAGAGACAGAAAGAGAAAAACTTCAATGTGAAAGAGACACATCGATTGGTTGCCTCCTGCCCCGATTGGGGCTGGGGATCGAGCTGAGGCACAGGCCCACGCCCCTGACCGGAATCGAACCCAGGACCCTTCAGTCTGAGGGCCGATGCTCTATCCACCGAGCCAAGTTGGCTAGGCCTGAGCACTACTGCTGTTATGGTAACCTAAAAGCTGTCTCCTGCTGCACACTACACAAGATTCTGAGAACCAGCCACCATCGGACGAGAAACAACAATTTGCTTAATTTCTCAGTAATTGTCCTTTGCCAGCTAACAAGAATTTCATCAAGGCAGCCTAACAATACAGACAGCTCTTCTAAGTAGGCAGCTGGGAACAGAAACCCCTCCATTAAACTACAGATGAGACTAATGGGTCTGAATAGCAATTAGTTATCTGTCTACTTGAACAGATGCCAGTGTTTCCCTGATCCAAGCCAAACCAGCTCTCCACAATGGTTGCGTTTCTCTGGAAGGAAAAGAACATTTTTATCTGCAATGTACTTGAAAATTTCAGGATCGGCAGGACAGAGTCATCGGAAAGCTATTATTGAGATGTAAGTTGTCTGGGTTTCCTGAATAAAGCGAAAGCCGTTTGCTTCCATGGGCATGGACCCAGAGGAGGAGCAGAGAACATCAATCCATCAATTGCTCTGCTGCCTGCCAGCTCCGTGAGCAATGAGTGGTAGAGGCCTGTCACAGCCTGAAAGATTTCATATGCGACACAGAGAAACAAAAACAAAAAACTATAAGCTTTGGCAAACGTGTAGGAATTTATTTTGAAGTTCTTTTCGTCCAGTGATTTTTTTTTTATTTTTTTAAATTGATTTTAGAGAGAGGAAGGGAGAGGGATAAAGAGAGAGAAACATCGATAAGAGAGAAACATCGATAGGCTGCCTCCTGCACACCCCCCACTGGGGATCGAGCCCACAACCTGGGCATATGCCCTGACCAGAAATTGAACCATGACCTCTTGGTCCATGGTCCAACGCTCAAAGCCATGCCAACGGGCAGTCCAGTGACTTTTAAAAAGGAAGAGCTAGGGACAGAGAAGCACCGATCAGAATCTTACAGGAAGGGGGAGGATTTTAAAACTATACAGGGTGGGGCAAAAGGAGGATTCCAGTTGTTTGTATGGAAAGTAATACAATAATTTACAAATAATAATACAATAATAAATTCTGAGTTGTGCACACTCACAACTGTAAACCTACTTTGCCCCACCCTGTGCTCGCCCTCTCCTTCTGAGCAGCTGGAATAGATGGACTTTGCCCTACTCTTTCTACTAAGTACAACTGACATCCCTGGTCATTGTGTATAGGAAACAAACATAAGACTCTGAAAAATGGAGAGGAGAAGGCAGGCTGGTTCGGAAACTCAACACCCAAGGAAAGACAGACACGGTGGCAAGGTCCTTGGATTTTCTTTGTGCCTAATAAGTCCCAGAATCGGAGCCAACAGAGCCGGTAATCCAGAAAGCCACGGAGTGCAGACAAAAGACAATTAGTCTGTGCTCTGAAATATCAGCGTGTCCTGGAACAGTGCTGGGCAAAGTCTTCCAGCTTTTATTTACACACGCCAAAGCCGGTTACTTTTTTTCCTTCAATTTTTTTATTGTGGTAAAACGCACATAAAATTTACCATCCTAACTCTTTTTTAAGTGTACACTTCAGTGGTACAGTAGTCCCCTCTTATCTGCAGGGGATACGGTCCAAGACCCTCAGTGGGTGCCTGAAGTCACAGACAGTACTGAGACCTCAAGATACTATGTTTTTCCTATGCGTACATACCTATGATAACATTTAATTTATAAATTAGAGATTAGCAATAACTAGTAATAAAACAGAACAATCATAACAGTATACTGTAATAAAAGTTATGTGAATGTGGTCTCTCTCTCTCAATATCTATTGTATTGTATTCATCTTTTCATTTAAAGGAAGGACTTTATGCTTCTCTTTGGCATATGTGAATTGCCAGCATCCTTACTCTTGTACTTGGGGGCCATTATTAAGTAACAACCAGCAAAGAGAACGTAGATCCCCGATATTTGGAGGACGGGGTCCTATTGCACACCCTGGCCCCTGCAGGCTATGTGTGAGCTGCTCCCGGAACTGGTGCACCGCTGCCTACCGTGGGGCTCGGGGTAAGGGACTGGCGGCCACCACTGAGCTAAGAGCTGCAATTGACCAAAACTCACTGCAATTTTCCATTCAAGTCTTCCCCTGGGACCTGCAAGCCTTCGATAGACTCCGAAGATCCAAAATGGTTCTATCAGACACAGCCTGCCAGCGCAGGTGTCATGTGGGGAGACAGAGTCCTGGTACTTCCCACACGCTGCCATCCTCCTAGACTCCCTTCCCCAAAGCTGGTTTTTGTAATCAACTTGATCATCAGTGGATTTTTCGAGCCCCTTTTCTCCTTTTTCCAGTGGCTACTGTTCGTCCTCTCTCTGGAAATTCATTCTTCCCCTGGTTTCTACAGCACCATTTTACTTCAATTCTACTCCAACCCTAGGACTTTCTCTGGGATCCTCTTTGTCTCGTGACCCCCAACTCCAAGACATCCCGGGCCTCTGTTCTCTCCACACTGTCCCTTGGTGACTTCGTCCAGTTTCTCCGCAGCTGGTCATCTCCAAGGCTGGCCACCACAGTCCTTCCCTGTCGACACGTGCATGTGCTCACACGGAGGGGTGGGTCTCATTCCTCACCCTTCCACCTTGGATTTCTTCTTTGCTTGCAAATCTGTTTTGCTGGCATTGTCCTTGGGCCATCTGCCAGTTTCCCTGGGATCTTCCAGGATCTTATCAGAAGAAAAGTTATTAAATTTCAGACTTACCTGAAATTGACTTTCACATATAAGTTCTCAAACAAAAGATATGTTTTGACAGTAAGTTTGAAAGGTTATTTGAAAAGTTCATTTGGGGCTATTCGATGCTATGAATAACTCATCCTGGAATGGCTCATCTTCAAGGTGATTAGACATCTCTTCAGTGAATTTGCCTTATAAGAAAGACATGTGACCCCTGGATCCGGGTGAGCCTGGGTCCCGGGTCCGGGTGAGGCCATGGGCCCCTGGATCCGGGTGAGCCTGGGCCCCGGGTCCGGGTGAGGCCGTTGGCCCCTGGATCCAGGTGAGGCCACGTGACCCTGGGTCTGGGAGAGGCCACGCACCCCTGGGTCCGGGTGAGGCCAAGTGCCCCTGGGTCCGGATGAAGCTAGATCCCGGGTCCAGGTGAGGCCATGTGCCCCTGGATCCGGGTGAGGCCGGATCCCGGGCCCGGGAGAGGCCACGTGCCCCTGGGTCCGGGTGAGGCCATGCGCCCCTGAGTCCAGGTGAAGCTGAATCCTGGGTCTGGGCGAGGCCGTGTGCCCCTGGATCCGGGTGAGGCTGGGTCCCGGGTCTGGGTGAGGCCGTGGGCCCCTGGATCCGGGTGAGGCTGGGTCCCGGGTCTGGGTGAGGCCGTGGGCCCCTGGATCCGGGTGAAGCCGTGCCCCTGGGTCCGGCCGAGACCAAACCAGAGGGAGTCGGACCTGCATTACCACCATTTGTCCACCATCCAGAGCTGAGGGGTCAGTGCCGACATGCACTCATAAGGAACTGGTGGACATTGATATTGGGTCTCAAAAGAACTGTTGGTCCAGAAAGAAACTCACTACAGACTGATTCATTTGCCTGTCAGCATAACTATTATTGCTCGTCGCACATTCAATTCTTATAAGTATATCTCTAGTGACACATGATTTCGCTCATCTAGGGAAAATGATGAACAACATAGACTGATGAACAAGAACAGAACCAGAAACAAGGAGGCATCGATCGGACTATCGGGCCTCAGAGGGAGGATAGGGGAGGGTGGGGGGAGGGGGGAGAGATCAACCAAAGGTCTTGTGTGCATGCATATGAGCCTAACCAATGGTTAAGTTCAACAGGGGGTTGGGGCATCCATGGGGAGGGGTGTGGGATGGGAATGGGGGGATGAGGACAAATATGTGACACCTTAATCAATAAAGAAATTTAAAATAAATAAATAAATAAATAAATAAATAAATAAAAACGTAAAAAAAAAAAGACATGTGAGCCTTGGCCAGTTTGGCTCAATGGGTAGAGCACCGGCCTGCAGACCAAAGGGTCTCGGGTTCAATTCCGGTCAAGAACACACACCTTGGCTGCAGGCTCCTCCCCAGCCCAGGCCCTAGTTGGGGCGAATGCAAGAAGCAACCAATCAATGTGTTTCTCTCACAATATTTCTCTGTGTCTTTCCCTCTGTCTTCCACTCTCTCTAAAATTCAATGGAAAAACATTCTTGGGTGAGGATTAAAAAAAAACAAAACAAAAAACCATGTGAAACCCAGTGGGATACTCCAGAGAAAACCATCCAGAACTTTCAGTCTAATATAGTAAACACCTCATTAAAAGTGCCAGTTAGCCCTGGCTGGTTTGGCTTGGTGGATAGAGTGTCAGCCTGCAGACTGAAGGGTCCTGGGTTCGATTCTGGTCAAGGGCACATGCCTGGGTTGCGGGCTTGATCCCCAGTGGGGGACATGCAGAAGGCAGCCAATCAGTGATTCTCTCTCATCATTGATGTTTCTATCTCTCTCTCCCTTCCTCTCTGAAATCAATAAAGATATATATGTATTTTTTTAAAGTGCCAGTTAGCCTCCTGTCACCCTTCTGCCCTGGCACATTCCCCATCCCTACTCTAAGTTTCACTATTTACAAACACCAGGCTGTTCATCAATTTGCAAATAGTTCAGAGTGGAGGTTGCAAATAAAGACAACAAATCAAACAATTCATTTGTTTCGCAGCCATAGCAACTGGAACTAATGCCTGAAGAACCAATCAGACAAATCCAGGCTGTTAGGCATTCTTCAAAACCAGGACATGAAACACTTCAGAGGTCAAAATCATTATCAGTCCCTGACTGGGCTCGTGACCACCTGTGGGGACCGGGGACAGAACAAACTTCTTCCTTGAGGAGCCACAGTGACCGGGTGGCCCCAGGAGACCTAGAGAGGGCTGAGGAGTCTAAGAACGCGCTCCTGGCTGGGGCAGCGAAAACCTCTGCCACGGGTTTTAGGCTGGTCGGCCCTGAGCGGGCACAGCGCGGTCTGAGGTCGGCGACGTGTGTGCCACGTGTTCATGATGACATACGGTCCCCACCCCGAGAGGACTGCAGTTCTGAGTGACACCTCAGGCCCCAGCACCAACTTCCTGGAAACAGGGAAGCCCTAAAAGATACGCTGCCCATCCACCTCAGCGGAAACAAAGGTGCCCCCCACCCCCACCCCCACCCCATCGATCAAGGCAAACCTCCAGGAAAAGGTGAATCTTCTGATTCTGAGGGAGGAGTAACCCAGAGCCAGGAGTCTGCCAGACACACTGCTTCACGCTGGAAGGACCTGGAAGGGGACTCGCAGAGTCAACCACACCAGGGCCTGTTACTGTTGTCAAGGCAACCAGAGCTCCCAGCTCTCACAAGGGGAGTTTCCAGGCACTCACTTGCCCCCAAATTCTTTTTGTTTTAAGCTATTCTTTGAAAATAAAAAACATAAAAAATATATATTCCTATTCCTAGCACCCTCACTGTTTCTCGTAGTTTAATCCTTTGTCAGACATCTAGTCCTCCATGTAATTAAAATGCCAAGGTAGCAAGGAACTTGAAGCAATAATACTTTTCCCTTTGTAATGATACAAATCACGAAAATCATATGAATCATGAAAATAAATTCATGCAGGGATGGACTAATAAATATCTTGTGTATTTTGGATGACAAGAGTACACTTCCCAAACCATGATAACGACGGGGTGGGGAGGAGAAGACTCAGCAAAGACCAGCAGAAGTGCACGCAAACCAACCGCTGGTGGAAAGAAATACTTAGGAGACACCCAGGGAAATCTGCAAAATGACTACCATTCCGTGATGTTATATGGTATTATCATTAATTGTTTTAGCTTAATAGAATTGTGACGAAGGAAGGAAGAGAGGGAGGGAAGGAGAGAAGAAGGGAGGGAAGCAGGGAGGAGCAAGCCTTCATCTTCGCCATGGGTACTGAGCTCGTCACAGATGAAGTTATATGATGTCTGGGGCTTACTGTAAAATAGCTCAGAGTGAAGGTTGCAGATGAAATAAGATTGGCCATGTAATAACAACTGTTGAAGCCGGGGGATTCGTGTTTGGGGGCTCCCTGTACTGGTCTCACTTTTTTAGTATGAGTTGAAAAATTTCAGAAATAAACAAAATCTATCTTAACCTTTTGCACTTGGATGTCGAGTGTGACTCGACACGGCTTTAGCATCGGTAGCAGCTCGAGAAAAAAGCAAGCGAGTGCAAAGGGTTAAAAAAGAGACCGGAAGAAAGAGAGAAAAAGGAAAGCAGGTGAGTGGAGCAAAAGGCTGAGAGAGAACAAGGAGTGGTAAGAGGAGGTGAAAGGAAAGAAAGATGTAGAGAAAGCAAGAGAATCAGAAGCCCAGAGATCAATGCAGATGGCGGGGAGCCCCGAACCCCGCAGCGGCCTCCCTGCTTCATGCAGCCTGTGCAGGGCTGTTGGCAAAACTTGGAAGAGCTCACGGTCACCAAAAGCCTGCCCGGGGAGGAGTCCTGAGTGCGGTTCTGATATGCCTCTTCCACGGCCCTGGCAGAACCAGCCCTGCCCCCCAGCCCACACGCCCGTGGGGAGAGTGTGAGGGCACAGCTGTCTAAGGGGCAGTAATCCCTGTGTTTCCCCGGCCTTGACCTGGGTGAAGCCATCAGTGTTATTACCGGGCACCGACGTGTACAGAGACCAAAGGTGAAAACATGAGAAGGAGGTCAGACACGGCAATGTAAAAGCCAATGAAAAGGAGTATCAATAAAAACTCCTGAGAGCTCCACAATAAAGAAGCTCAGTAAACTCAGTCAAATTTTGATTATGTAAATAAGGGAGAACAAGAAAAGCTGAATTAGTCCAAACATCCTTTATGCCCAGTCCTGGAACGTGGTTTGCTTTGTTTTGGTTTTATACCGGAGTGTGCGTGTTTGGGGTGGCTCCGCAAGCATTATAAACCACTAATAAAACCTCTTCTGGCAGAGTCCACAGGCATTAAGTTGAATCCTGTGTAGTTTGGACTTTGTTTTTCTTCTTTTTCTTTTTAAGATTTTTGAAAATTGATTTTTACAGAGAGAGGAAGGGAAAGGGAAGGAGAGAGAGAAACATTAATGTGAAAATGAAACATAGATCAGCTGCCTCTTGCACGGCCCCTACTGGGGATTGAGCCTGCAACCTGGGCATGTGCCCTGACTGGGAATCAACCGGCAACCTTTCTGTGCACGGGACAAGGCCTAACCAACTGAGCCACAGCGGCCAGGGCATATTTTTCTTCTTGTACTTGTCCGATTTTGAAAGGAACTCCTAGGGATTGCTCCCAAAACAATTTTCCAGATGATTCCCGATAAAAATTAGGCCCCAAAATCTACTTCCATCAAGAGTCATAGCCAAGGCCTAGTCCAGAACCAGCTTAGGCACCAGAGCCCGGTGAGAAGGCAGAGGTCAAAGGCAGAGACAGACCTGCCTCGATGGGCCACACCAGACAACTTAGAAGCTAACTCTGTCGTTTGTCATTTGTGAACGCATCGGGCCATTCCCTAGGACCAGTTCATGATCACCAAGGCCATAACCTGAACCCACGAGAGTCAAGTGCAATCCACACCTTCTCCTCAGAAAGGCTGCCAATTACCCCATAGAGCGAGTGCCCCACAAAGAAACAATTCCCTCTGTCCTTGAACAGTTTGGAATTTTATTTCCTCTTTATTCTTCCCTCAGTAGATGTTCAGCTATTCACATTTAACTTCCAGGTTCTTACTTTCTGTCTTCTCAAAATCACACCAGCTGGAGGAGATCTGAAGATGGTGACATAGGTAAACGCCTGTACTCTCTGCCTCCCACAACCACATCAAAATTACAACTAAAATACAGGACAATCATCATCCAGAACCGCTGGAAAGCTGGTTGAAGTCCTACAACTAGAGAGGTAAAGAAGAAAGCACACGGAGACTGGCAGGAGGTGTGGAGGCGTGCAGCGGGCTGGTCCAGCAAGCCACGTGTGCCGCTTTTATAATCGGGAGGGAGATAGTCTCTGCGGAGGCCGCCCGGAGGAGCAAGGGGTCCCAGCCCCCACACCAGACCCCCAGCCCAGGGTCCCAGAGCAGGAAAAGAAGTCCCTACGGCAGTAAGAACTACGGGCTGTGAAAACCAGTGTGGATTGGGGCTCAGTGACACAGAGGCTGCTGGAGACCCAGCTGTTCCTCTTAAAAGGCCGGCTCCACGAACTGAACTTACAAGGTCCGGCTTCCTCTGGGCTCCAGCACCAGGGCAAGGCTTAGGGGGACACAGACACATACAAGGGGGAGCTGGACTGTCAGGCATCCTGGCAGGAACTCAGGGGCGGCATTAAAATATATTTTAAAAATATATATTTCTTAAAGGCAGCAAAAACAATTTTCAAGAGCATCTCTTTGTATCCTCAAGAAAATCCTGACCATGTCGGGTCTGTAAAGGTGAGAGAAGATAGCAAAATAAGAAGGAAAAAAAAGCATCTGGCCAAGAGACTTAAGAAAGAACATAGGAACCAAAGGAGAAGAGGATAAATAATAATACATCTAAAAATACAATAGCAAGATTAACATATGCATTAGAAACCATGCAAAGCAACACTGATTCTATAGAAACTGAGTCAGTGACGTGGAAAGCAAATATGAGAAGTTCTTTCAAAGAAAGAGACCAAAATCATGAGAAGATGATGAGAATGGAGGTCGGAACGGAGCACCCCATTGGCAGTGTTCCTGAGAAAGAGCTGTAACTGCCCCCGGATGGCCACCGAGTCCTGGGTGAAATTCACGTGAAAGGATCTACACTGAGCTACAACCGGGGAAACTTTTCAAGGGCAGAGGGCAGAGAAAGAAAAAATCCAACAAATATCAACATGGCAGCCTGGCCGGCGTGGCTCAGTGGTTGAGTTTCGACCAGGAGGTCGTGGTTCGATTCCCGGTCAGGGCACATGCCCGGGTTGCGAGCTCGATCCCCAGTGTGGGGTGTGCAGGAGGCAGCCGATCAATGATTCTCTCTCATCATTGATGATTTTATCTCTCACTCCCTCTCCCTTCCTCTTTGAAATCAATGGAAATAGATTTTTAGAAAAGTATCCACAAGGCAGTAGAAAGATCACTGTATTACAAAGAAACAAGTGGGGCTGGCCTCAGACTTCTCCATCAAATGTATACATGTGATTAAATCACGTAGAACGACTACTACTAAATACACACGTACACACGTACACAATGCTTACATAAAAGACCTGGTGAAATCTGAGCAAGGTTTGCACTTCAGTTAACAGTACTGCACAGTGTCGATGTCTTGGTTTTGATATTAGTCTGAAGTTATATAAAACGTTATCACTAGGGGAAGTTGGGGAAGGGTACATGTCTCTGTACTATCTTGGCAACTTCCTGTGACTCGACAATTTATTTGTGACAGAATCATAACAGGTTCTTGTAAACCTCAATTCCAAACTTGGAACAAAAGGTAAATAAATCAACTTAACACCTAATCACCTAAAAGGACCAGACGGGTGGATATTTAATCACTTCCACATCGATTCCAACAGTCGTGTTCAACTATCGCTGAGAACAGCAGAAATCCCTGCGCAAAGCTGTCACCCATACAACCCCAGCCGGCTGTGAAGCTTAAATAGGAAGTTAACACTCTTAGCTTAATCTCACAGAAAATGACTTGTTTGCAGACAAATTATCCACTGGGGATACTTTTTCATTTGTGGAGACCTGCTCTGCCTCCCTCCCTTCCCTTCTCCCAACCCAAAGAGGCAGCATGTGAAGCAACTGTCATGGTCCCCATGCAATCGGGACCTTCAGTACAACGAAGACCTTCCAGCCCAGCCGGCGTGGCTCAGTGGTTGAGCGTCGACCCATGAACCAGGCCATGGTTCGGCCCAGCCGGCATGGCTCAGTGGTTGAGCGTCGACCCATGAACCAGGCCATGGTTCGATTCCCACTCAGGGCACGTGCCCGGAGGCAGCCAATCGATGATTCTCTCTCATCATTGATGTTTCTCTCCCTCTCCCTTCCTCTCTGAAATCAATAAAAACATATTTAAAAAATAAATACACACAGACCTTCCGTAAGAGGGCCGACTTACCCTGTCCCAGCTGAAACACAGGCCCAGGCGGTCAAGCTGCTTCCTCATGGACTTAATGTTGCTGTGAAATAGAGGGAAGAAGGTTTGGGTTCAGAGAGGGGGAAAGCCGAAAACAAACTATCCTTTGAGAATGGGAAGGGAAAGGGAAAAGCCTAGATTTATTGCAAAGGGCTCTAAGTGTCGTTTTGCCTTGGCCCCCAAAATATCACTAAGTGCCCTAACCGGTTTGGCTCAGTGAATAGAGCACCAGCCTGGGGACTGAAGGGTCCCAGGTTCGATTCCGGTCAAGGGCATGTACCTTGGTTACAGGCACATCCCCACTGTGGGGTGTGCAGGAGGCAGCTGATTGATGTTTCTCTCTCATCGATGTTTCTGGCTCTCTATCCCTCTCCCTTCCTCTCTGTAAAAAAATCAATAAAATATATTTAAATATATATATATATCACTAAGAATCCATGAAAATGCCAGCATATTGGAAGATACTGACTCTTTGGACTCAGACAGGATCTACTAGAAACCACAAAGGTCTTTGGCCCTGGGACGGGCCCTTCCCCTGGCCACTCAGGTGGGCAACCCCTTTGCCAAGGGCACTCCTGGCCCATCCACATGGGGCGGGCAAAAGTAATGTGCGAAACACAGAGTTTTCTCTTGTATTACTAATTATTAATTATTGTATTATTTTCCACACAACTGTAAACCCACTCTTGCCCCACCCTGTATGTCTGTATTCTGCACGGAGTTAAGCCAGGCATTTAGTATAAAATCCACTGAAGAGAAAAAAACCTTAACATACGAACTGTGGGAATCCACGTACACGGGTGTTTGAATGTCTGTAAAACGCACCTTTGCGTCCAACTGTCTGGATGCAGATTCCTCTCGATGGCGGCGTTTTCGGCAGGCAGTCCAAACGCATCCCACCCCATGGGGTTGATGACCTAGGGCCAGGAGGGAAGAGTCAGGCATGGCGGACGGTGAAGACCGAGATCAGTGTCCTCTCTGGATGATGAGCAGGCATTCTCTTCTGCTAACATGCCTGTCCCTTCCTCCTGGGTGAATTCCAAATGTGCTCTGGGAAGCCAGCCAGCTACCTCTGACATACCGAGGACTTAGCAGGTTACACACCACGGCATCTATGGGAGGTGACTCTGCGTCGGTGTTTTCATTACTGCATCTCAGGGTTGTTGGCCAGGATGATGAGGTCTCTCTGTCTCTCTCTCTCTCTCTCTCTCTCTCTCTCTCTCTCTCTCTCTCTCTCTCTTTACCTCCCTCCCTCCCTTCCTTCCACTCTCTCTGAAAAGCAATAAAAAATATATCATCAGGTGAGGATTAACCAAAAAAAAGAAAAAGTCCTAGCAGCTGAAATCAGCAAATCTAGAAAACAAACTTCCAGAGCATGAAAAATCATTTCTAGCTCTTCTTCTAACAAATACTCTAAGAATTCAAAATTGAGTGAGAAGCCAAGCGGACAGCAAAGCAAGGCAGAAGTTGAGAAGAGCAGGACGCTGCCGCCGCCGCCTCTGGCCGGAAGGCCGGAAGGGGAAGCAGAGTTATCAGAGCTCAAAGGCCCAGGTCGGCTGCAGCAGCTGAAACAGGCAGGTCTGCCCAGACGGAACTGGATTCATGAAGGAGGCACTACCCGGGCCAGAGAGCAATCCCCTGGCTTCTCCTTTCCTCCCGCCCCTCCTTTGGCCAGAATTCCTTATTGCCCGAAACCAGCCAGAGGCCAGCTGCCACCAGAGCCTGGTAAAACGTGGCCTCAAGGGGTCTGCCCTTCTGCCATTCAAAGCAAAGCAGGGGAGGCTCTGACTGCAAACGGGCCAAGGACCAGCACAGGCACACCAGCAGGACTGCACAATCTCCCAGGACTGGAGACATCAAAGAGGAATCGGGACCAGTTACTGATGAAGGGCAAACACAGGGACCAGAGCCCTGGCCGGTCAGACCAGAGCTGGCCAGGAGAGGAGGCCTGGGAGCGGGTCTAGGCCAGCCTCTGGTGTGGACACAGTCACATGATCACGGCTCACCCTCCTGCCTCCCTCCAGGCAGAGCCACCAGCATCTCAGGGTTGTCGGGCAGGATGGACAGCAAGGTGGCCAGGAGAAGGGACACGGGAGACAGCACAGCTACATATGACAACGTAAGACAAGGCTCTCGGGGGATGGACTGGAAAGCATCAGGGATTACTGCCCAGAAGGGCCTGGTGAGGCAGGGAGAGGCCAAAGGAGACTGCAGCCTTATACATGCATATGTATTTTCAAGGGGGAATATGGAATTTTATGTTCAATTTTAAAATACTTTTCTTTCAAAAGGAAAAAAAAAAGAACAATCAAAGGTACAGTTCTTGCCCGGTCAGAGTGGCTCAGTGGTTGAGCATAGGCCCATGAACCAGTAGATAAGGGTTCGATTCCCGGTCAGGGCACATGCCCATGTTGCAGGCTCGATCCCTGTAGGGGGCATGCAGGAGGCAGCCGATGGGTGTTTCTCTCTCAGCATTGGTGTTTCTATCTCTTTCCCCTCCTCTCTCTGAAATCAATAAATATATTTTTTAAAAGGTACAGTTCTTCCTCCAACACAGGAAGTATGATCAGAGGAGTCGAGTTACGAAGACTTTGGAGGGAGACCTGAAGCTAGGGCAGCCGGTCGGCTGGTTCCCAATGGAGAGAGGAGCACAACCGTAACCACGAAAGAGGCAACGGGTTTCCTAGGAGTGATCGGCCTTCTCTCCCTGTCATCGTAAAACAACACTTGAGATCTGAAACCAACTCGGCTTCTAATTGACAGCAACCATGGTTACTGCTTCTCAAAACACTGCTATTTTCAGAGAGTGCCACGGTTTCTCTGGAGTAGGTGCAATCGTTTATTTCTAAGAAATGCGAAACACAATTATTTCCTTTTGTTTAGCAAGTGTAATAACCCACCACGATCATAGATTGGGGATCAAATTCGAGCCAATACTTCAGGGCAAAAAACATCGGAGTGACAGCACGGAGGCTCAAGCAGGAGACCTCCCCTGAGGATGTGAGGGATGTGATAGGCCAAGATCGGCCAGTTCCCAGTCAAGACCCTGGACCAGCAATTCATTCTCTCCCTCAAATTGCATCTGAGAGGATAAACTCCTACTCTCCACTTCCAGCCGCTGCAGAGATGTGCACATTTGAAAACTCAGGGCCAAGTTGTGTGCTGAGGGGCAAATTGGAAACTGATGAAACACACACTGAGTGGCCAGATTATTATGATCTATGATCTCTGAACACATAATAATCTGGCCACTCGGGGTGTGTGTGTGTGTGTGTGTGTGTGTGTGTGTTAGCCCGGTGCATAAATTTGTGCATGGGTGGGGTCTGGCCAGCCTGGCCACGGGGAGGGGACAATTTGCATATTAGCCTTTTATTATATAGGATATACACTGAGTGGCCAGATTATTATGCGTTCAGAGATCATAATAATCTGGCCACTCAGTCTATATTATGGTTCACATGCTAAGACCTCCCCTCACTTCCTGATATTCGCAGGTGACTACGTCGTGATCACGCAGCTGCCAGACACCTCCATGTCTTTCCTCTTCCTCGGGGAACAGCATAAAGGCCGGAACAGAAAACTGGACTGGGGCAGCGCCCGGAGGCTTTCTGCCTGAGACCAATTAGCCCAAGTCTGTGAGGGAGACTTGGCATGTTGATGCTAATCACCCGATGCTTTAATCTGGCCCAGAAGGTGCTGGGGAGACCAGCCGAGGTGGGAGGAGGGTAATTTTATTTTCCAACCATCTGTGCATACAACAGATGAAAACACAACAAAATCACCATATGGGGCTGAGCTGTAAATGTGTCCTCAGACACTGCGGGTTTATGGAGCCGGACGGCGGAGCAGCCCTCCTTTCCGATTCCCGGATGAGGGTGATTGATCTCTGGCTGAGAGCAGCCCCTGCTCCACATCCAACCCTCAGCACCTCCTTATTGGTGCTCCTATTAATTGGGTTACACGGAAAACTGCATTGGTGTTTTTAAAGGGTTTTCTCATTGATTATCTCACAGGAACTTTGCAACCAGTCTGAGGTGGGAGGCGGTCAGCCACTGCTGTTGACTAAAGCCCCTGATTCCTGACCGATTCGTCACCCTCAAGCCCCCGAGCTTCCACTTGTCAAGGCCACATGTGATCTACTTGTGTGTCCACAGTCTGGCCAGCTGTTTGTGACTTCAGTTTCCCCAAAGGAACAGTGATGCCCTAGCCAATTTGGCTCAGTGGATAGAGCGTTGGCCTGCAGACTAAAGGGTCCTGGGTTCGATTCCGGTCAAGGGCACGTACCTCAGGTGCAGGCTTGATGCCTGGCCCTGGTGGGGGTATGTGCAGGAGGCAACCAAGTGACGTTTCTCTCTCACATCGATGTTTCTCTCTGTCTCTCCCCATCCTTTCCACTCTCTAAAAATGAATGGGAAAATATTCTCAGATGAGGATTAGTAAATAAATAAATAAATAAATAAATAAATAAATAAATAACAGTGGCGGTCCTGGCTTTTGGGCACATCTCCAGGAGCTACAAGAGCACAGGGACCACAGTGACCAGTTACACTCTTGGCTCAACTCTCCTTTGCACGACTTACTTGCTACTATAGGAAGAAACCAAAGTAAAAGCGAACTTGAACTTTCCAATCATCGTTCTCGCCCATTCTCAATCTCCAAGTACAATCTGTGGTCTGGGCGGCTCAAAGGCAAGGGAGATGAATCAAAAATCCCGACTATACAAAGAAGTCGTACGGAGCCACAGAAAAAAGACACACAAGGTGGCAAAGAACGTGAACAAGCCAATCAGAGAAGAGGAAACTTAAAGAGACACGAAAATATCTCAGCTTCACCAGGACGGCACCCAGGAAAATGGAAATTAAAAGCACAATCAGATGGTATCATTTGCTGTATACCAAATTAGCAAGACTAAAAAGCCCAACATTACTAAGTGATGGCAAGGATGTAAGTTAGTGAGAAATGTCATTCACTGTCATTCATTGCTGGCAGGAGTTTTCATCGGCACCAACACTTTAGACAGCGATTGGACGAGGAGACCCAGCATGATAAACATTCTCAGCAAACTAGGAATAAGGGGGGGGGGGGGAACGTCCTCTCCTTGATAGAGATGCAAAGACAAAGTGGAGCAGGAAAAACGTGTGGAGTACACTGGGAGGAAGAAGCCAAGATGCAGCAGAGAGACCTGGAGAGCGGGGTCTCACACCAAGAGAACAGTGTTTCCAGGAGGCGGGAACGGTAAGGCATTTCATGGACAGAGTCACACCGATGGTGGTCCCCGGTGACCCTGAACAGAGCAGACTTGTCACTCCCATATGTTTTACTTCCCATAATGCTGTTCTTAGTGTGCCTGAGAATTGTTTCACAATCTCCATTTAAGAACAAAGCAAAGCAACCAACAAATGAACAAGTTATAGAAAAAGGCAGAGCTTGCTGAATTTTCCTTGGGCCTACTGACTAATTTGGAACCCAAGACTCCAATACAGTTGAGCACTGAACAATGTGGGTTTGAACTGCAAAGGTCTACTTATACAAAGACTTTTTTTTCAATAAATATATAGTCAGCCCCCACCCCATATTCCTGGTTTTGCATCTATGGATTCAAACCAACTGCAATGCAGAGGGCTGACTAGGCATTGTTCCGCAGCATGTATACAAGGGACTTGAGCATCTGTGGATTTCAGTATCGATGGGGGCCCTGGGACCAATCCTCTACAATACCGAGGGATGATTGTAGTTTAGTTTTGGGAGACTTAACAGCTATGCTAATATTTTCAACTGCACTGGGAAGGTGGGGGTAGCCCCTAATTCCCATGTTGCTCAAAGGTTTGTATTTAATGCAGCAGAAAGCCCAGTGTTTAGAATAAAGCTGGTATTTAATGACTATTTATTGAAAGAATTAATCAATACACGTGTCAGACCCAATTATTCTAGGTTAGATATTCCTTCCCTCCTTAGCGTGAGGATCATTGAACTTGACCTGAAACCAATCCTGCGCTCTCTCTCTCTCTCTCTCTCTCTCTCTCTCTCTCTCTCTGGGACTAGACTTGACATTGGGAAAGAAGGATTTTAAAACAACAGGAAACTCAACAAGCTTTCACACTGTTGGCAATTTTTTTTACACTGAGATTTCTGTTTCTCTTTTGCTATATCACTTAAAAATGGCAGGACATATTTTCACCAAATCTGGCAGTAACATTTGGGATGATCTGACTTAAATATGAGCTCTGAAAATTAACAAGAAATTAATTTCAGGGAATCCTGGCGGATACCCCCAAAAGAGAGCTTATCATCTGAAATGGAAGAACAAAGAGAACCTTAGGCACCTGCTGATCACACAGACTAAGACACCGTAAACCACATGACAAACAGTGGTTTCAGGCACCGACCCAGCCGTAGGATAACACAGGTTGCAGGCAATGATGTGCAGTTAAGATGCTCTTCAGAAGGCAACTTCATGCAGCGCGCTCCAGACAGCAGAGAACGGGGATTCAGTTATTCCATGGAGATGAATGACTCCCCAGAGTAAACCAGGTCCGGATAAATAATAATCACAGCTGCCACCTATTAAGGGATTATTATGTGCCAGACACATGCCCTAACTCATTTAACCTGCACAACAACCCCCTGAGGGAGGAACTACTGTTATCCCTGTTGCAAAGACGAGGAAAGTGGGATTCCGAGACATTAAATGACTTGTGCAGGGTCACTCAGCTGGAAAGTGGGAGGACGGGGTTCAAACCTGGGTGTCCAACTCCTGAGCCAGCCTGACCTTGGGCCTCTGTTTTGTCTTCTGGGCCTGAGCTGCCTACCTGGGTCCTGGGACCTCTAGGCCTGGGGCCCTGACGGAGCTTTCTCTGTAATGTCTCCTGCAGCCAAGGAATCAGAGTCCCACCTACACCCTCCCCTACACCAACCACCTACCTGCTAACGGGCTTCCCTTTCTTTACCATAAATGTTCAGTTTTGCTCTAGAAGCTTAATCTTCAACAATTTGCCTGCATTTGCTAACTGTTTAAAATAACTTGTGTAAGTAAAAAAAAAAAATCTAGTTGAAGAATCACAGTTAAATAAAGAGTTATTCTTCAGGCAAAGGGCCAATTCATTCCACACCGCCTCTTTCTAATAAACACAGCAGGAAGATGGAGAGCGGTGTCTGGGGGAGACGGCATCTGGCATAAACCAGGGAGACAAACACCTGTGGCCGGCTTCAAGCAGGACACAAATCTCTGCGTTGGACAGGATGACGTTATTAACTCTTCCGGTGACAAAGAGGCGTTGTAACTTGACTTCCTTTTTAGGAATACTTCTTGCTGCCAATGTCAGTTCGGCATAAATTTCCAAACCAACTGTGACAGGGATGCACTCATCTTTCTAAAAGAAAATCTTTACGAAGGACTGGGGGGCGGCGGACAGCATTTGTTCAGGCCCCGACCGGTTCATCACAGCCAGTGGGGGAGCCGGTTACTGTAATAAACACAAGATGGGGCAGAGATGCACAGCGGGCTCTCGGGCGCTGGTGTGAGCCGATTCCAGCCGCCACAGGCAGTACAATGTTTACTGTTACCACCACGTGCCAGGTATATGCCAGGTGCTTCACTGCCACCCTCTTTGAATCCTTGCACCAGGCCAAGGGGCAGGTACTAGGTGATCTCCACTTTACAAATGAGAGAACACGAGGTCTCAGAGAAGTTAATTCAATGACTCGTCAAAGGCCCATAGCTAGGAAGTGATAAGAGCTGGCCTTCGAGTCCTGGCCATCTGGTTCAGAGGTCCTTGCTCGCAGCCCTTTGTCCATCCCGCCTCCCTGTAAGTAGTTAAAGAAGGTGCTACGATTATTCCCACCTCATGTCAGCAAAGAGCAAAGAGCAGGCTCTGGGCTGCCTGGCAGTGGTGAGAAGGGGACTGGCCCACATCAGCCAACAAGTTTCTTCCTCCTCCTCCGCTCTCCCGGCAAATTTCACCGCATCCCCCAGATCTATGTCAGATGGTCCCTCTTTAGTGGAGCCCCTCCCAACTCCTGCAGAGCTGTTACTCCCCAAATGTCTTTTCCTTACAAAAACTTATTCCAGTATGTGTTTCACCCCACCAGACGGTGAACTCCTTCCTGGGGCGGTATCACGTGTTACCCACATTTGTGGCTACCCCACTCCACCTCCACCCCATCTCCATCCTTAGCACACCTAATACCCAACTAATCTAGATGCTTTATTATAATAACTTCCAGTTCATAAAGGAAACACTGAGGTTGTCATGTTTATCTTCAAAGCGAACCTCATCTTAACTGAGTGGTTTTCTGCATTTGCCCTGAACACACGTTTCAACATTCTCACTGCTCTGAGGGAGGCGGGCACGGGCTGTCCGGCAGCACTGCCCTTACCTGCATCCCTCTCATCCTCTGGAACCGGGCGATGGTGTCGCTGATGGTGTACACACGCACGTGGCCCATGTGCAGCTTGCCCGATGGGTAGGGGAACATGGAGAGCACATAAAACTTGGGCTTCGATTTCTAGGAAAGAAGGAAGGAAAATGATGAGTATTATTAAGCATTTACAGGGAACCTGCCTGCACATAACAGTGGGCACTTTCCTCAGGGTAATTGTTTAACACTGTAAAACGTGTCCTTTTGAAAACACTGTTCCCATAATAGAAGTGGACAAAAATGTCAAAAACCCAAATTCAAAGCCCTGGTTTGAGCTCAAGAATGTCCAAAATGATGCCGAACACCCTCAAAATGCTAATTACTCATCTATAGTTTTAATCTTTTTTTTCTCTCTCTCTCTCTCTCTTTTAAAAGCTTCTCTTTAAGACGGCTTCTATCTAGATCTCAGCAAACTGTGTTTTTCCAAATGAAGCTCTAGTGAATCCCGGATGTGACATCTCTAAGCACGGAGCCCTTCCGCAATCCTGAGCTGCACTCAGACGTGGGTTAGCAGTAAGACCAGTAGCCTAAGGCACCAGTTTGGGTCCTGGGTTTCTCACTGTGTTGGGAGCTCATTCTTTTCACAGAAAACGTTGAAATGGGAAGAGAGTGGGAAAATCTTAGCCAGTGAAGGGAGAAGGCTGTGGCTTCCCGGGGTGATCTGCAGGCGGCCTCAGGCCAGGGCTGTGTAACTAACTCTCCAGCTTCCCAAGAGGCAGCTTCACCATGACAAACACAGAGAACTGGACGCGCATCCTGACAGAATGAACACAGGGCAGGAAGTCCTCCTGGGGACGCTGACTTCGGCACCTTAGTTCTTCCATCCGTAAAATGGTGAGTGTTGGCACAAGTCGGTGCACATGAGGGGATAAGGCTCCAAAGGAAAGGTGGTAGGCATGTAACTGATTCCTTATTGGGGCCTGTTGTTCAAGGGCAGTGACTGGGTTTGATCATCTCCCCCGCTAATCCCCCGGCAGAATTAATAACTATTGGATGTTTGTGGGCCTTTGTGCTCCGAAAGGCTGATAACTGGCCTCTGTAGAACGCTTAGCAAACTGGGCATTTTCCCAGCAAAGTCCACCAATCCTGTCCAGGCGCTGGCACGCTGCCCCCGCCCAGCCTTACATCCTCCCAAGGGGCAGAGGAGCTCCTACGAAGGAAGACAATAACTGCCTCTGCTTAGTCACTAAGGGGTGGGACCATCTGATATTACACCATTTCTTCTGCCTTCTGTCTTTCCCTTTCACTTCTGCCTTCTGTCTTTCCCTTTCACTTCTGCCTTCTGTCTTTCCCTTTCTGTCTTTACTCCCTTCCTAGAGCTCTACTAGAGTCTTCTAAGGCTTTGCTTCCCACAAACTAATGAAAACAAATGCAAAACAGAATATTCATAACCATTCCTTTGTGATCATGTGGGGGGAACAGGATTTGCATTTTTTGCTAGTATGTGCATGCCTGATCGTTGACACAGCCAACTGTAACCAGGGGAGTAGAAGAAACCAGAAATCAGATTCTTTCCAATCTCATCTGACCCCTTGCTTTAAACTTCCTTTCAGCAACGAAGTTAAACTTTTAACAGAGCCGCCGGCACATGGCAAAATAGACTAGCGTGCCCCTCCTCCAGAAATGACCGACAGGCAGTCAAGTCAAGATGCCTGAAGGAAGAAAAGGGGATTAAGGAGTCTGGAACTAGACTACACAGACTAGAAAACCATCTTGAAATGCTGTTGCTGTAAACAGATGGGTGGGAAGCAGCACAATGATAGCGTTCTTTAATTGGAAACTGTGGATCCATAGCTCTTAGGAAAACCTCAGGAACGTGGGTGAGGACCGGAGGTTCAGGAATCAGTGGAGACTCCAGAATTACCGTCTTTGCCCTAACTGGTTTGGCTCAGACTGAAAGGTCCCAGGTTCGATCCAGGTCAAGAGCATGTACCTTGGTTGCAGGCACATCCCCAGTAGGAGGTGTGCAGGAGGCAGCTGATCGATGTTTCTCTCTCACCTATATTTCTAAATCTCTATCCCTCTCCCTTCTTCTCTGTAAAAAATCAATTAAGTATATATATTTTTTAAAAAGAATTAACGTCTTTAAGAAGACAAGTGACAGATAATCCTCTCAGCTTGTAAACAAGGCTCTCAAAGGAGGAACAAGACCTCAGGAAATAAGCAAACTATCCTCCCTACTCATTTTTAGGGAATGTGTTAAAGAGCTGTTAAAGAGTTCTTTCTTTCTTTTTTTAAAAAATATATTTTTATTGACTTCAGAGGAAGGGAGAGGGAGAGATAGAAACATCAATGATGAGAGAGAATCACTGATCAGCTGCCTCCTGCATGCCCCACACTGGGGATCGAGCCTGCAACCTGGGCTTGTGCCCTGACCGGGAATCAAACTGTGACCTTCTGGTTCATAGGTCGACACGCAACCACTGAACCACACTGGCTGGGCCCAAGTTCTTGGGACCCAAAAAAAACACACAAGAAAACCCTTGCTATAAAATATTTCTCGTTTTTCATGGTAAAGTTTTTACATTAAACCTGTTTTTCTTTTATTATAATCACCTTGTTTTTATTATAGTAATATATTTTATATTATGTTTATTTAACAATCAATCTTGCCCCAAACATTTTCCACATATAACTTCTTCATTAGCATCTCCTTTTTGTATGTTTGTTTAACAAAGCTTAAATTTATGTAAAGTCGAGTAATTCATTATATAGTAGCTAAGCCAAACACCAAAACTGAGTTTATAGAAGATATATAGAAAAGTACTGCTAGCAAAAGCTTTTAATATTCATGAATATTTTTATTGCAGAAAAGGTATTCAGCTTCCTGCCTGCCCTGCCTTTTGCTTTCTGTGTGAATTAAGTCATTTTCCTCTGTCACAATGAAATGCATTCTAGCGTCTGTGGGTGGAAAGAAGAGAAGGAATTATGGGAGTTTATGTTATAACCAAGCAGGAATGTAATTGAAAGGGAAATTTTCATAATTATATAAAAGTTAAGAATTTAAACCTTTAAAGGAAATTAAGATTTTAAGCAGTAAGAAAAGGACGGTCTTTATAAATAGGTCCTATTCTTTTTGCCAGCTTCTCACGTCAGGAGACAGATCATTTCTGTCTCTTTATAGACCTGGCTCCGAGCTGGGAGGAAGGGAGGATGGCAGAGAGAAGGAGCACTCAACAGGAACCTGGAGCCCTAGTTCTGGTCCCAGCTTTGCCACTGGCTGTGAGACCTTAGGCAAATTCCTTTGTCTTTCTGGGCTCAGTTTACAATCTGTAAATCAAAGGTGAGCTCCGTGGTTAGAGCATCGGACCTTGGATCGAGGGGTGGTCTCAGGTTTGATTCCCGGTCAAGGGCATGTACCTCAGTTACAGGTTCCCCAGCCCAGGAGGGAAGCATGTTGGAGGCAGCCAATCAATGTGTGTGTGTGTGTGTCTCTCTCTCCCCCTCCTCCCTCTCTTCCACTCTTTCTAGAAATCAATGGAAAAAATATCCTTGGGCCCGGTTGGCATGGCTCAGTGGTTGAGCATTGACCTATGAACCAAGAAGTCACCATGCGATTCCCAGTCAGGGCACATGCCCGGTTCTGGGCACGATCCCCAGTGTGGGGTGTGCAGGAAGCAGCAGCCGATCAA
The DNA here is from genome assembly GCF_951640355.1 of Cnephaeus nilssonii. NCBI lineage: Eukaryota > Metazoa > Chordata > Mammalia > Chiroptera > Vespertilionidae > Cnephaeus > Cnephaeus nilssonii. Next base: position 9,688,974 of record NC_137088.1, on the reverse strand, counting down.
TGATTCTCACTCATCTTTGATGTTTCTATCTCTCTTCCTCTCAGAAATCAATAAAAATATATATTTTTTAAAAAGATGACTGGGTCTGAATCCTGGCTCTGCCACCGGTGAGTTGTGCATCTGGACAAACTGCCAAACCTCCCTCCGAGCCTCAGTTTTCTTATCCCCAAGATGAGGCTAATACCTCCCTCAGGGTTATTTCAGGATTAAATGAGAAAATAAATGGACAGATGGTGCCTGACACACAGTAATATGCTTATTAAATGGAAGTTCTTTTTAGGATGATGATAATTAGGATGATGATGGCAAAATATTCAACTTCTAGAAAATCATTTGGGTGGGTTTCAACTGTATCTCCTGCTACAGTGTGGTCCATGATAAATGCTTCCGAATCCACCAGCATCCAGCAGTATTTTCAGTTCCTGACAAGACGCACCACACATTTCTCTCCCCTTGTACCTTTCATTTACACACACTTCAGTTTGTAAAATGTGTTCAGCCACATTTCCCCATTTGATTTTCAAAACAATTCTGTGAGATAAATAACGTGAGGATCAAGGAGGTTCATGATGCTGCCAAGTTCGCACGAATTCTGGGGCAGAGCCAGTCCTTTACTGCAAGGCTCCAGACCCTCGCCAGGTGCTCTCTCCACTACACCATCCCCCCCTCAAACCCGACAGAGTGCCAGGGCCCATCCACAATATCTCCAAAGCTATTTACCCAATTATTGAAACACTAGAGGTCCGGGGCATGAATTCGTGCATGTGTGGGGTCCGGCCGGGTAGATGGGGCTGGTCCAGCCAGGGCGAGGGGCCACGGGTGGTTGCCCAGCCGGCCCCGTCGCCTGGTCGAACTTCCGGTTGAGGGGACAATTTGCATATTAGCCATTTATTATATAGAATAGTTTATTTTGATCCACTTACTTTTTTAAAAAACATATGCTTAAGAATGAGATGTCACAAAATCAGTAAGCTACAACTTCAAAATGTTTGAAAGTCACTAAATTATAATCTAAACCAAAAGCAAAACATGGAAGTTTAAGCTCCTTATTTAGAATTAAACTGCACCCTGCCCAGCCGGTGTGGCCCAGTGGTTGAGCATCGACCTATGAACCAGGAAGTCATTGTTTTGATTCCTGGTCAGAGCAGCACATGCCCAGGTTGCAGGCTCGATCCCCAGTGTGGGGCGTGTAGGAAGCAGCCGATCAATGATTCTCTCTCATCATTGATGTTTCTATCCCTCTCTCCCTCTCCTTTCCTCTCTGAAATAAAGAAAAATATATTTTTTTGAAAAACGAATTAAACTGCTCCCTTAGGTTAGTTTCCAAAATATATTAAGTTAGATTAGTCTGATCATGTTGCCAGGAAGACTTGTCACTTCCTAATGAGTAAGCGTTAGGCTTGCATTGCACATTTACACATTACCTTCAAGCCTTCCTTTTTGTCATTTCACTTGTTACATGCTATGCCTTTCTCAATGTCAGACTTTCTCACCAGAGGTCATGGCTAACACATCCGAGCCTGGTACCCAGCAGGCTGGCCTCCCAGAGAAGCAGCCAGCCTCCAGCAGAGCGCTGCACGGATACGGATACAGCCAAGCACTTGAGACAGTTAATTCAGGTAGAGCCTGGACTGGTGCATTCGGACCAGAAGCCCAGGGTCCACTAACTCATACAGCTGCTAATGCCAGGTTAGACCCCAGCCCCAGATCAAACCAGGGAAGGGCTGGTACCTCCCAAACCATGATGTTGAGGTGACAGAACAGGGTTGGAGGCCAAGGCCATGCCGGGGGAGGGCAAGGTACTTCTCAGAATATATAGCTTTAAAGTTCCTCGGCTGAGGGGCCCAGGTGCCACTTCTGGAGTCTCATATCTGACCCTGCCAGAACCCTGTGTGCTGCCCCACTCTGCAACGGACCAGGAAGAACCTGGCGCCTGCTATGGCTCCTGTCTTGATGAGTTTCCAGTAAATGCTGCTCCAGAATGCCTGGTGTGGTGCTGTCTTCATGCACCTGCGTGCACACGCACCACACTGAATCTCTTCTGAGCACTAGCCTTGTCTCATTACATCTACCCTCACAAGTGTCCCAGGGAGCAGCGGGCACTGTTGCTATCACTGTCCACTTTAGATAAGAAAACTGAAGCACAGAGAGATTCAGTCATTTGGTTCAAGGTCACATCCTATCTAATAATAGAGTAACATGTAAATTACCATCACTCCGCTACGCCCACGATTGGGCGGCGGGAGGCTGGGGGGCGGGACTTGGGGTGGCCTATCCGGCCATTGAGAGGCACGGATCCGCTGCCACTGAGGGGGGCTACCCTGCTGTTGAGAGGCGCAGGGGGCGGGACTCCCGCCCCCTGTGCCTCTCAACAGCCAGATCCGCGGCCACTGAGGGGGCCTGCCGCGGACACCCAGCTGCGCTTCTCAACGGCAGGGTAGCCAGGTGTCCGCGGCAGCCCCCCTCAGCGGCTGTTGAGAGGCGCAGGGGGCGGGACTCCCGCCCCCTGCGCCTCTCAACAGCAGGGTAGCCCCCCTCAGCGGCTGCGGACCATCAAAAGCGTGGGAGCTGGGTGCCTGTCTGCTCCGGCACCCAGCTCCACCGCGAAAAGCGAAAGCGTGTAGGGGACCCTACACGTGCATGATTCAATCATGCACTGGGCCTCTAGTCTATATAATAAAAGCCTAAGCAAGCTTTACGGCGGAATGACCAGAATGACCAGTCGCTATGATGCACACTGACCACCAGGGGGCAGATGCTCCATGCAGGAACTGCCCCCTGGTGGTTAGTGCACTCTCACCGGGGGGAGCGCAGCTCAGCCAGAAGCCAGGCTTGCTGTAGAGCGCAGCAGTGGTGGTGGAAGCCTATTCCACCTCCACGGCAGTGCTAAGGAGCAGCGAGCCAAGCGGTAAAGAGCAGCAAGCAGGCAGGTGGTAAGAAGCGAGAGGTCCCACCCTGACCGGTTTGGCTCAGTGGATAGAGCGTCAGCCTGCGGACTCAAGGGTCCCAGGTTTGATTCCGGTCAAGGGCATGTACCTTGGTTGCGGGCACATCCCCAGTAGGAGTTGTGCAGGAGGCGTCTGATCGATGTTTCTAACTCTCTATCCCTCTCCCTTCCTCTCTGTAAAAATCAATAAATTTTTTTTTTTTTTTAAAGAAGCAAGCTGAAACCGGTTTGGCTCAGTGGATAGAGCGTCGGTCTGTGGACTGGAAGGTCCCAGGTTCGATTCCGGTCAAGGGCATGTACATAGGTTGCGCTCACATCCCCCGGTGGGGGGTATGCAGGAGGAAGCTGGTCGATGTCTCTCTCTCATCGATGTTTCTAGCTCTCTATCCCTCTCCCTTCCTCTCTGTGAAAAATCAATAAAATACAAAAAAAAAAAAAAACCACTAAAAAAAAGAATCAAGAGGTCCCGGACTGCAAGAGGGCACAGGCCGGGTTGAGGGACTCCACCCTACCCCAGTGCACAAATTTCGTGCACTGTGCCTCTAGTACTAAATAACTTGTTTGAACCGGGGAGTCTAACCTCAGAGTCCAAGCCCTTAACCCCTCTTCTCTACCCTTTCAGAATCTCCCAGGATACTCACATCAGCTTCAGAAATTTTGGAGGCCTGTTCTTTTATCCGTGAATGCCACCATTTCTCAACGTCCTTTCTTGTCTGCAGCGTATACTCTTTCGTCCACTGGCCCGTGGCACTGTAAATTCCTCTTTTACATCCTGGAATGACTCTCCTTCCCCAAATGATGACATCTGGCCCACAATTTAGCTGCCTTTTCAGAAGAGAGACATAGAAACCCAGTCTCTGCCAAGCAGAAGCCATTCTTCAGAAGGTGGGAGGCCCTGAAAGAGGGGAAAAAGCACACTGGTGAGCCGCCTGGAACCCCCTCCTGAGCCTGGCCTTCCACTCAGCACAGCCCAGGGCTCCTTGGCCCCTCACAGGCTTTCCTCTTATTCTTCTGATGATTTCTCTCCCTGAAAAGAATGCTTTAGAAGTTCAATTGAGCCAAGCACAAATTTTTTTTAAAATACATTTTTTATTGATTTCAGAGAGAGGAAGGGAGAGGGAGCGAGAGATAGAAACATCAATGATGAGAGAATCATTGATTGGTTGCCTCCTGCACGCCCCCTACTGGGGATGGAGCCCAAAACATGGGCATGTGCCCTGACCGGGAATCGAACCGCCACCTCCTGGTTCATGGGTCCATGCTCAAGCACTGAGCCACACTGGCCAGGCTAAGCACAAACGTCTTTTAAATTAATTAATTAATTTATTTTTAAGCACAAACTTTTCAATGGAAAATATAAAGGTGGTTGGTGCTCCCGAACATCAAAGATACAAACCCCCCCCAGAGACAAATGGAGACCACTGCCTGGGCCAGCTCCTCCCACAGCCTCACACACTGCGTGGGAGGCGGCAGAGCCCTCCCTCCCTTCTCTGTAGGCCAGCCCAGGGTCTGCCCAGCAGGCTTCACTTCCCATCACCCAGGATTCAGAAGAGCTCCAAGCATAGCTTAGCTTGGCCTTAGGCTCAAATATCGGAAGAGATCTGAACACAGGCCTTCAAGGAGGACCAGAGACTCTGAGCGATTATAAGCATTTCTCAAATATATTATGAGTTCAAGATACTCGGTAGGCTAAGCCAGGAAATAACCACTATTTAGAAGACTGCTTATTCACTTAGTTCTTCATTCATTTACCAAATCTGCATTGAGTGCCACACAGCTCTAGGCACTGGGGACACAGCTGTGAATAAACACAAAGTCCCCTCTGTCCTGGCCCTTACACACTGGCAGAGAAAAGGAGATAAGAAACCAACAAACAATATACAATATGTGTAACAGTGGTTTTTCTGGAATCCAACCCATAGGTGGGGGCCCATCAGAACATCCAGCTGCGATTCAAAATTCAACTGAAACGTTTAAATGCTTTTCTCCAAAGCTGAATTCCAGAAATGAACTCATGGAAGATGTTTCATGTTTTATCACGACTCAAAAGGTTGAGGTGACAGTGCATCATATATTTAAGATTTATGAATAAACTAGAGGCCCGGTGCACAAAATTCGTGCACGGGAGGGGGTGTCCCTCAGCCCAGCCTGCACCCTCTCCAATCTGGGACCCCTCGGGGGATGTCCGACTGCCCGTTTAGGCCCAATCCCAATGGGCAGTTGGACATCCCTCTCACAATCGAGGACTGCTGGCTCCCAACTGCTCACCTGCCTGCCTTCCTGATTGCCCCTAACCGCTTCTGCCTGCCAGCCTGATCACCCCCTAACCACTCCCCTGCCAGCCTGATTGATGCCTAACTGCTCCCCTGCCAGCCTGTCTGCTCCTAACTGCCCTCCTACGCAGGCCTGGTCCCCCCAAACTGCTCTCCCCTGCAGGCCTGGGTCGCCCCCCCAACTGCCCTTCCCTGCAGGACCGGTCACCCCCAACTTCCCTCCTCTGCCGGCCTAGTCACCCCTAATTGCCCTCCCCTGCAGGCTTGATCACCCCCAACTGCCCTCCCTTGCGGGCCTGGTCCCTCCCAACTGCCCTCCCCTGCTGGCCTGATTGCCCACAACTGCCCTCCCTTGCAGGCCTGGTCCCTCCCAACTGCCCTCCCCTGATGGCCATCTTGTGTCCACATGGGGGTAGGATCTTTGACCACATAGAGGCAGCCATCTTGTGTGTTGGAGTGACAGTCAATTTGCATATTACTCTTGTATTAGATAGGCTAGAGTCCTGGTGCATGGGTAGGGGCCAGTTGGTTTGCCCTGAAGGGTGTCCCGGATCAGGGTGGGGGTTCCCTTGGGGCGTTGGGCAGCCTGGGTGAGGGGCCTGTGGTGGTTAGCAGGCCGGCCATGCACCTCGGTGACCCAAGCGGAGGCCCTGGTATCTGGGATTTATTTATCTTCTATAATTGTAACTTTGTAGCCTGGAGTGGAGTCAAGCCTCCTGCTCGCTACATGGCTGCAGCCATTTTTGTTGGGATTTATTTATCTTCTATAATTGAAACTTTGTAGCTTTGAGCGGAGGCCTGGGCCCGCCAGGGTGTGCAGAAAGCTTGGCTTCCTCCATTGCTGGGGGCAACTCAAGCCTCCTGCTCTCTCCAGCTCCGTGGCTGCCGCCATTTTTGTTGGGATTTATTTATCTTCTATAATTGAAACTTTGTAGTCTTGAGTGGAGGCCTGAGCCCACCAAGGTGTGCGGAAATCTTGGCTTCCTCCATTGCTGGGGAAACCTAAGCCTCCTGCTCGCTCAGTGGCCGCAGCCATCTTGATTGGGGTTAATTTGCATACTTGCTCCTGATTGGCTGATGGGCGTGGCTTGTGGGTGTGGTGGAGTGCTGGTTAATTTGCATATCACTCTTTTATTAGATAGGATAAACTTTCTCCCTTCTTGCATAACAGCATTTGAGAAGTGCTACAGTATTTTCATAACAGATCTTTCAAAACCAAGAAAGAAGAAAGAAAGAAAGAAAGAAAGAAAGAAAGAAAGAAAGAAAGAAAGGAAGAAAGAGAGAGAGAGAAAGAAAGAGAGAGAGAGAGAGAGAGAGAGAGAGAGGGAGGGAGGGAGGGAGGGAGGGAGGAAGAGACACTCTAAGCTAAGTGTTCTTTGGTTCTCTCGGAATGTTTCCCATATCTACTAGGATTGGCCCCATTTCACAGAGGTACACGGATGTTGCCAACAGGGTTCATTGCAGGCTTATAAAAGCGAATTTCACACTCACGTTAAATGGCATCACAGTGTTGGCATTTTACAAGTTGGTCTGCCAAGGTTCCTGACATACCAGTTCTCACTGTATTTAACACATCTCACTTCTTTGAGGGTGAAATCAGAAACAGACTAAAAAACAACAACAACTCCCTATCCATTGGGCTTGCCTATTTTAAAGTGAGATGTGGCTATAGATGTAATAGTGAACTATGTGAAATCAGTAGAATATCATCAATTCCATATGACCAACCTAATATATAGACACTTTGTACAACTAAGGCAATTGCATTGATTTTTAGGGGTTGGGTGTCTACATGATTAGAACTACCTACAGGATTCATGGATTTTATGGTTCGCTTGCTAAGTCAGCATTTCCATATCTTTGCAAACCAAAGAATGCCAGTTTAACAGAGGGCATACAGAGAGATGCCTGCCATCTCTCTCCTAGGCTGCATTCCCTAAGAACACAATGGACTAGCCTCTCAAACAGAAACAATGGCAAGGAGCAAATTATAAAAATACAAACTGACTCAAACTGTAGCCCCGCAAGCTTTTGCTTTTAATGATGGTTAGCCATTGTGACAAATGAAACAGCAAAGAATGCAAACAGCCCACCAATGGGAGCAATACGAAGGTCAGTCTTCCACTTAAAATTCTAATCCTGTCTCTACAACTCACTTATTCTATGAACCAAATTACAAACAATGCACTTACAAACAAGCTTCCTAAAAACATTTACATAATACCTGGTTCACTAATAACCTCTAATAACCTTTCCTTTACACAAACCGATAGACTAGAGAATCCTGAATCCGATCTAGGTATAAGAACTTAAAGTTCATAAAGAAAAAAGAACAAGTAGATTACAAAGTGACAGATTATTCAAGGAATGGTGGGAAACCTCCAGCATAAACTACAGTAAATCCCATATAAATTGAAGAATTTTTTTTTTTAAATATGGAAGTGCTGAGTGTTAATATATTTTATTGATTTTTTGCAGGGAGGAAGGGAGAGGGACAGAGAGCTAGAAACATCGATGAGAAAGAAACATCGACCAGCCGCCTCCTGCACACCCCCCACCGGGGATGTGCCCGCAACCAATGCACATGCCCTTGACCGGAATCGAACCCGGGACCTTTCAGTCCGCAGACCGACACTCTATCCACTGAGCCAAACCGGTTTCGGCAAATTGAAGAATTTTTTTAAAAATATCATAAAACAAGACAAAAACATAAAGGGTAGGTAAAATATAGGGTTACAGTTGTTCGTATGGAAAGTAATAATTAAGAAATAAGAAATAAGAAAAAAACTGTGTCTCATACTCACAACTGTAAACCTACCTTTACCCCACTCTGTGGATGAGTACTTAGTAATTCTTTACAAGGTGCAGGATGTTCTGTCCCAAGAATAAAGCAATGGAAGAATTCAGAAAGAAAAATATTAATAATCTCTCTTAAAATCTAAAATATCTGTATATCAAAAACACCATTGACAAAAGAAGAAAGCAAAAAATAAGCTCAGAGGAAACTACAAAAACTGCAACAAAAAAAGCTTATCCTAATCTATAGAGTTCACATATGAGAAGAGAAATATTAAAAACCTAATTTTAAAAATGAGTAGAGGAAAAAAGAGAAGAGTAAATACAAATGGCTAATAAATATATGAAAAAGATCAACTTTACAACTAATCAAAAATGCAAATTAAAACAACAATGAAATATTTTGCTTATCAGGTTGGCAAAAACCTGTTAAACCAAAAGAAATGTGCGTAGGCAGTGGCCTCGGCGGGCCCGGATCGACAGTGTTTGGACGGAACAGACCCGGGGATGGCCCTTCTTCCAGCCTCCTGCCACCCTCCTGCGCCTCATCCAGTCACCAACTTCAGAACCACCTCCGGAACCAGCCAACACACCGGGTTTTTCCCTACCTTAACTCCTTATTGCCGAACAACCATGAGCTCCCAAATTCATCAGAATTATTCCACCGAGGTGGAGGCTGTGGTCAACGGCCTGGCCAACCTGCATCTGCGGGCCTCCGCACCCACCTCTCTCTGGGCTTCTATTTTAACCCTGACGAAGTAGCTCTCGAGGGCGATGTGGCTCTCGAGGGCGATGTGGCTCTCAAGGGCGTGGGCCACTTCTTCCCAGAGTTGGCGGAAAAGAAGCACGAGAGCGCAAAACCAGCACAGTGGCCGCATTCTCTTCCAGGACGTGCTGAAGCCTCCCAAGATGAGTGGGCAAAACCCAGGACGCCATGGAAGCCACCATGGCCTTGAGAGGAACCTGAAGCAGGCCCTTGTGGAGCTGCAGGCCCTGGGTTCTACCTGCGCAGACCCTCATCTCTGTGACTTCCTGGAGAATCACTTCCTGGATGAGGAGGTGCAACTCATCAAGAAGATGGGCGACACCTGACTAACATCAGAAGGCTGGCCGGCCCCCAGGCTGGGCTGGCGAGAATCTCTTCGAAAGGCTCACCCTCAAGTATGAAGGGCTCACCCTCAAGCACAACTAGGAGCCTTTGGAGCCCAGAGGCCTTTGAGAGGCCCTTCTGCAGCTCCTGGTGTCTGGCTTTTATCTGAGCCTCTTTTTTTCTTTTTTTTTAAATATATTTTATTGATTTTTTACAGAGAGGAAGGGAGAGGGATAGAGAGCTAGAAACATCGATGAGAGAGAAACATCGACCAGCTGCCTCCTGCACACCCGCCACCGGGGATGTGCCCGCAACCAATGTACATGCCCTTGACCGGAATCGAACCTGGGACCCCCCCAGTCCACAGACCGACGCTCTATCCACTGAGCCAAACCGGCTTCGGCTTATCTGAGCCTCTTACCAAAACTACTAGCCATTCTTTTAAGCACCCTAAAGCCCTCTCCCATGCATTGGACCAAATGAAACAATAAAGCTTTTTGCAGGAAAAAAGAAATGTGCGTGGCTCAGTGGTTGAGCATTGACCTATGAACCAGGAGGTCACAGCTCAATTCCCAGTCAGGGCACATGCCTGGGTTGTGGGCTCGATCCCCTGTGTGGGGCGAACAGGAGGCAGCTGATCAATGATTCTCTCTCATCACTGATGTTTCTCTCTCTCTCTCCCTCTCCCTTCCTCTCTGAAATCAATAAATCTGCATTTGTATACAGTGCTGGTGGGTATGTAAATTGATTCTATCTCTCTGGGAGCAATAAGGGAAAATGTGTCAAGACTCAAAGAAAAGTTCAGACCCTTTGTGTTACAGGGTCCTCAAGACTCAGCACATAGTATATACTTAGAGCTATGATTTTTTTTTTAATACTTTGTTTCTCTTCTTTTTTAAAAAATATATTTTTATTGATTTCAGAGAGGAAGGAAGAGGGAGAAAGAGATAGAAACATCAAGATGAGAATCATTGATTGGCTGCCTCCTGCACACCCCACACTGGGGATTGAACCCACAACCCGGCCATGTGCCCTGACTTGGAATCGAACCAGGACTTCCTGGTTCATAGGTCGATGCTCAACCACTGAGCAACACCAGCCCAGCAGGGCTATGGTTTCTTATAGAACTTTCTGGAGCTCAGCCAAGTTCCCTTCCTTTACTTCCCAGGCCCTGCTCTCTGCCACTCGGCACCAAAGCCCTGATGGGCATTGCCTCTTCCTGACCAGGAGCAGCCGTTTTATTAGAGGACTATGCCCACAGGATAAGTGTGAAAGGTGTGGCCTGTGTGTTGCATTTATGATCAGCATGGCACCTTTCTTCCTCACCTCTGTCTTATCCAGTTCTTTACCCAGATGTCTGGAATCTTGTCTCTTCTTCCACCATATTCCGTGATCCTCCCAGCCTCACTTGGGGCTTAAAGTTCAGTTTTATGAGAATGGTGGGGGTAGTGGCATGTTCCCTTGGAGGGAGGGCCTGAGAACTGGGCCCAAATTGACAACCGTGTATGGACAGAGAAACCTAGAAGACAGGCAAAGCAACAGAACACACAGGAGAAGCATGTGAAGGCATTTGGGTGCATCCAAAAGAAGGTGTGTGAGCATGCACCTGGGGAAATGAATCTTAATGGACCAAGTTTGGAAACCAAACAAAAATACTGCTACTAATAAGGTAGATCTCGGCTTTTGCAACTACTAATTTCCTGTATGACCTCAGGCAAAGTATTTCGTGTCTGGAACCTCAGCTTCTCCTTAAGATGAGGGTTTAAACCCAAATGATCGCTGAGGCCCTTCGAGCCCGGACATACTGAGGCAATGACCTGTGGGCCAGAGAGGCACTGGATGGCTTTTCACCGAGTCCAAACCCCCAGCCCAGGGAGCAAAGATCCAGGGACCAACTGGGGCAGGGGAGCGGCGGGAGCGGAACGGGAGTACAAACCCCTGTGCACACGTGCGCTTTTCAGGGGAAGGGTCCAGAGCTGTCGGCGGGGAGAGCCTGAAGACCCAGATCTCAGACACTTTCCCAGCGGATCTCGGAGACTTCTCCAGTTCGGAAATGGCACGGCTCCGAGACCACCTAACCCAGCCTGCACCTTCCCTTCCTGCTCCCAGCATATCGGAACCTCCCGGTCCGGGGAGAGGATATCGGGCCTCGTCTCTTGTCCCGCTGGCCCCGCTGGCCCCGCTCAGGGGTTTACCTGCTCACAGGTTCTGGCCTGTGTGGCTCCTTATGCCTCGGTTCCCACCTTAGGCGAACACGACCCGGCCAGTCTGCATGGGCGCCGCCATGTTGGCAGAACAACAACTTTATCGACAGCGACCGCCACAGTCACAGACAGGCGGGGGCGGGGCCGGGTTGGTGCAGCTCGTCCTCCTCTCCGACTCCCGCAGCCCGTGGGGCGGGGCTGTCCGCGGGGCAGCCCCAGGCTCGGCTCCTCAGCCCCAGGGAGCGCCCGGCGTCCTAAGCCCCGCCCCCGCCCTAGGCTCCGCCCCTCCGCCCCTCCGCACAAGGCCCCGCCCCTCCGCACAAGGCTCCGCCCCTCCGCACAAGGCTCCGCCCCTCCGCACAAGGCTCCGCCCCTCCGCACAAGGCTCCGCCCCTCCGCACAAGGCTCCGCCCCTCCGCACAAGGCTCCGCCCCTCCGCACAAGGCTCCGCTCCTCATTCCTAGGGACCGCCCCAAGCCCCATCCTCCACCTCCTGTCTCCCTCAGGAAACTCTGGACACCTTGGAGGTCAAATTCTTTTTTTTTTTTTTTAATATATTTTTTATTGATTTTTTTATAGAGAGGAAGGGAGAGGGATAGAGAGCTAGAAACATCGATGAGAGAGAAACATTGATCAGCTGCCTCCTGCACACCTCCCACTGGGGATGTGCCCGCAACCAATGTACGTGCCCTTGACCGGAATCGAACCTGGGACCTTTCAGTCCGCAGGCTGAGGCTCTATCCACTGAGCCAAACCGGTTTTGGCTCAAATTCTTTTATATATATATATATATATATATCTTTTTTTAATTGATTTCAGAGAGGAAGGGAGAGAGAGAGAAAAACAATGAGAGAGAATCATTGATCAGCTGTCTCCTGCAGGTCCCACACTGGGGATTGAGCAGGCAACCCGGATGGGGAATCTAACCGTGATCTCCTGGTTCATGGGTCCATACTCAACCACTGAGGCACACCAGCCGGGCGGGGGTCAATTTTTTTTTTTTTTTTGTCGTTAGTGTTGAAAGTATTACTTACATATGTCCCCTTTTTCCCCCATTGACCTCTCCCACCCCCCACCCCCTTCCACCCACATGGGGGTCCAACTCTTAACAAATGCAGCAGACCTATTAGGGCCATCAAGTTTAGTGGCCCCAGAATAAACGGGGTGGTATAAAGAGCGCTGGAGGAGTCCTGAGGTCAGGTTCAAATCCCAGCTACAGCCCCCTCCAGGTTGATCAGGTCTCTCGCCCCCTTTGATACCGGGCCACAGGATGGTTAAGGCATCTTCTTCCCCCATATCCCGTGACCTTCTGGCCCTGGGAGGGGAATTACCAGCTTAGATTGGAGGTAAAGCGAACTTCCTCAGGTGATAGCTGGCTGGGAGTCAGGAAAGCATGATACCTGGCCCACTTTCCAGAGGAGTTTGTTTCCCACCCTGCAACCTCCCCACTCCGGCAAGTGTTTCTTGCTATAAATAAATCACTGAATCGATGAATGAATTGCAAAGGTAGAACCTGTTTAAAAGAGATTTTGAAGAACACATACATGTGGGCAATCAGGGGCTAATTGTGCAAAGGGGCTGATAGCCTACAGGACAAGTAAAATGAATGTTTGGGAGCCATCTTTTGCTTCAGGGCTGAAATCAATTAAACAAAATTCATCCCATTACTATTCGTATTTCACATCTACTCTTACAGAGCTGGATAAAAGACAAGCAAATAGTACATGCCTATAACACCAGTTAATCCCAGACCAGCACTCCACCAGACACACGGTAATCTTTCACTAAAGTCCAAGTCTTTAACAGTTTCCTGACATTTCAAAATGCAAATGCTTTGTTACTCAAAGTGCAGCCTCCAGACCAGCATGTCTTACCTGGGAACTTGCTAGAAATGGAGAATCTCAGACACCACCCCAGACCTACTGAATCAGACTCTGCATTTTATAAAATCCCCAGGGGATTCTTAGAAAGATTGAAGTTTGAGACTCATTGTCTTAGAATGTGAGAATTAGAAAGGATCTTGAGAACACTCTAGTCCAGCCTGCTCATTTTACAGATGAATAAACTGAGGCCCAACGGAGCTGACTGTCTAGCTCAGGGGTGAGGGACCTTTATTCTGCCAATGGCCATTTGGATATTTATACCATTCGAGGGCCACACAAAATTATCAACTTAAAAATTAGCCTGCTATATTTGGTCAAACATTTAACTCACCCCTAATGCCTTGGCAGGGCCAGACCAGTTGATTTCCCAGGCCTTATACAGCCCTTGGTCCAGACGTCCCCCAACCCTGGTCTAGCTCAAGTTCATAGCAAGTTAGTAAAAGGTCTGTTATTCAAACAGGGTCTCTTAAGCCTACTAGAATACCGGCAGTACCTTTCCAAATTGCAATGGAAGATCATTAGGAGCTTTAAAAAACTTCTAGTCCAATACTCTCACTTCAAAGGTGAGGACCCTGAGGCCCAGAGATTGGATACAGCTTGCTAAGGTCACACAGATGCTTAATTTGAACTGATACCATGGAAACATGCACTCTCACATTAACAGGCTAGTTCACCTTCCGGTATGTCACGCTGCACCCACACATAACTAAAGGGCCCTTTCTCTAATTTCCCCCAAATACTAAGGTCTAAGGAGCCTCTACCCTCATTTTGGTTCGAAATCTCCTTTCTCTTACGAATTAAAACATTGACGTTTCTGGGAGATTATTTCAAATGGAATTTTTTAAAAAGTCACTTGCTTTACTGGAAAGTTTCTATTTTTACATCAAAGAAGACAGCACCATGAAAGTAAATCCCTTTCCCTCTTACAGGGCTTACTGCAAAGACACATTATTAAATGAAAGAGACAAATTGCTGGGCTGTGTAGGAAGTTATCTCATTTTTTATTTTTAAAAGGAAAGGGAATAAAAGCAATACATCTGTTAGAGTATGCATAGAAAGAAATCTAGAAAAATATGTCCCAGACCAGCGGTCCCCAACCGGTCGGTGGTCCGTGGACCACTGGTGGTCTGTGAGGTCCGAAAGGTTGGCGACCGCTGTCCCAAACTATTTCCTGTGACAATTCGAGGGACAGTGGGGTCCTATGGGCCTTTTTTTTCCCCTTATGATAGGTTTCTGTGTCCCTTTTGCTATTAGCTTGTGTGGTAGGCTGAGTGATGGCCCCAAAGATATATAGGTTCGAATCCCTGGAACCTTATATGGCAAAAGAGACATTGCAGATGTGATTAAGTGAAGAATCTTGATGTGAGAAGATTGATTATCCTGGTGGGGCCCAAATGCGATCGCAAGTGTCTTTATAAGAGAGAGGCAGGGGAAAGTTGAGACGGAAGAAGAGGCGACGTGACCACTTTAACAGATGTCATGGATAATTTTCATTAACAGTTCTTGCTGACCTGAGAGTTAAGCCTAGCACCGATGGGCCAAAAGACTCATGATGGTCTTGACATGTATCCCCCAGCGGTCAATCACCAAGAAAATGGGAGTAGATGCCCTTCTGAAAGTTGCCACAAAGCAATCTTGGCCTTGAGTGGCCTGGAGTAATATCAGTATTTTCCTAAGAACCTGATATTAAAAATAACTCATTTGGGGCACCCCTTCTGGGTACAAACTTTGCTGAAAGTAACCTCTTCTGTTGACTTTTAATAAATTTTTGTGGTTTTCCCCCCAAAAAAATGACTTCACAGTTCCTGAGTGTACATGAAAAAACCCATTTGGAGCGACTCACAGGACAATTATGCTTGGACACAGAGCCAGACCTTGGGATTAAGCCTTTAATCTGTTCATTATAGGGAAGAAAAAAATCCTTCCCATTGTTGCAAATCTTCTTAGGCCTTGTGATGGCTTCTGGGAAAAGATAATCCTATTGGAAGAAATGCTGAAGGTATAAAACAGTTGTGAGTTACATCTGACCTGAAGAAGGCAGAATTAATTACTGTTGGTCTGAAAGTGGGCTCTAGGTAACATATGTTTAGTTGCAAATATATGAAATGTATCTTGTTCATCTTTTGGCGACATCTGCAATTTTAATACATAAACGTTAACAAGATCCTCTAGTTCCTACATCTCTGCCATTAACTTGGCATTTCATCAAACCACCTTTTGGCATCTCTTGTATTCTTGTAGAGTTAATTAGCCCTTGACTTTATGTGCATGATAGCTTCTCTTCCCACGTAGACAGTAAATTAATTAAGTCAATGATCATGCTCCTCTGATTCTGGATGAGCACTGTCGTTTTAAATACAGGGGACAGAAAATCGTGTGTCACTCCTAAAATCTAGTTTAGTGTTTTCTAGCCCCATTTCTATGGCAGACAGAGAGCACTGGCCTTAGTTTCCTACTCTGCTCCATGTGTGAGGGGTAGGGCCTGTGGATGGAAAGAATTTAACAAGTGCTGGGCACGAGGACGGGCTTGGGAACTGGTGGGTCCATAGCAATGGTAACAATAATGTCACTGCCCCCTCAACATCCTGCAGTGGCTAGGATTTGTCAGAGCATCCTTCACCTGACAGTGGCTTCCCAGTGACTAACGACAAACTCACCCCAAGTAGAGAGGATGGCACCAAACATATGTGTACTTTTCCTACGAGTCACCTTTCAGAACAATCAGGATCTGTGTTTGAGGAGCAGCCTGGAGTCCCTTCTTTCTCATCTCCTTTTTCCCTCCCTCCACAGTCCCTGTAGTCTTTATGACCCTCCAGGTCCCTCCCCCTCCCCCATAAAGGTTCTAAATCTATAAGACAAGCCAGCCTTTCTCTTCCTAATTGATTGCCTTTCATAGCAGATCTTCACATTCTTATGGCGAATGATCTCCTTCTCACCCTTCCCATCCAGGTACAAGATGAGAGGATTAAAACCCTTTGCACTCGCTTGCTTTTTTCTCGAGCTGCTACCGATGCTAACCTTGTCGAGTCTCACTCGACATCCCAGTGCAAAAGGTTAAAGGAGGAGAAGGGACTGAAAATTCTGGCTGGCCAAACTTTATAACAACAACAAAATCACCATCACTCTCACCATTGTCATCACCTAAATTCTGTACCCGGAGCCCAGCAGGAAAGGAGGGAGGGAGAGGAGAAGGAAGAAAAAGGAGCTGAGCTGGGTTCAAGAGCTTGACCACAGGAGAAGGAAGAAGAGGAGGAGGAGGAGGAGGAGGAGGAGACAGAGAAGAAGTTGAAATGAGAAGAAGGATGTAGATGAGAAAGAGGAAGAAGCCTCAGGGTGGGACAGGAGTGAGATATAGGCCCAGGATGGGGAAATGTCGTTCTAGAGTCCCCAGGGTTGAAAACAGGAGATGACCACGCAGTTTATCAGTCAACTGGACTGTCCCCAGAATGCGAAGAAAGATGATAACAGCCCTCAATCATGGACATCTTGTTATAGGCCAGAAACTGTGCCAAGCTGGGTGGCAGCAACCAAGCTATTTCACCTGCCCAACCCTCAGGCTCCTCATCTGTAAAGGGGAAGGCGCAGCACCGAGCTCACAGATTCGCTGTAAGGGTTAAGCTAGAGAACAGGTGTAAGGCAGCGGGCACAGTGCCTGGCACTATGTAAATGCAGTCCCTGTCCAATAGCATATAGCTGATGGCTTCAAGAGGTTGGGGAGGGTGCAAGGAAACTGACCTATGTGCAGTGAAGGTGGAGGCTCCTGAGTGCTGATAAATTGCAAAGAGGCATGTATTAAGGACTTTTCTTCTGGTTCCACCCCCATCTCAGCTATATGGTATGGGACAGGGACATAGTCCAGGTTGGTTAAACCTCTGCTCCTCAAACAGGTACATGCATATGAATCACCCAGCGATCATTTGACTGGGGGGGGGGGGGGGGGAGGGCTGAGATTCTGCATTTCTATCAGACTCCCAGGAGATGCTCATGCTACCAGCCCATGGACCACACTGTGAGTAGCAAAGAGCTAACTGATAGCTCTGCTGTGACAGTCAATTGCAACATGAAAGCAATGCGGAAGTGAAGACAAGATACATGACCTTATATTCAAGGGCCCATCTGAATGAGTGGGAAGCTTGAATAAGAAAACTTTAATTAAAAGGGAAAAAGGAAGGAAAGAAGAAGGAAGGAAAGAAGGAAGGAAGGAAGAAGGAAGGAAGGAAGGAAGGAAGGGAGGGAGGGAGGGAGGGAGGGAGGGAGGGAGGGAGGGAGGGAGGGAGGGGAAGTGAAAATGAATTACTTCTTTTTTTAATATATTTTTAATTGATTTCAGAGAGGAAGGGAGAGGAAGAGAGATAGAAACATCAATGATGAGAGAGAATCATTGATTAGCTGCCTCCTACACTCCCCACACTGGGGATTGAGCCTGCAACCCGGACATGTACCCTGACCGGAAATCAAACCATGACCTCCTGGTTCATGGCCAATACTCAACTACTGAGCCACACCGGCTGGGCGACTTCTGAAGGCAATATAGTAAAAGCCAACAAGAATTAGAATTTTGCCAAATAGAGATTGGTCCTATTGAACTTGAATAAATACATTTAAATCATTTGAAGTTAGCCAACTGTGCCTCACATGGAGGCTGCCAAAGTATTTGGAAAAGACTTTTTTTTTTATGAGCGTGTTTAAATCTCTCTACCTGAGTTTTGTTTACATATTACATTTGCTTAGCAGATCCAAAGGCAAAGACTAATCCCTATCAAAATAACCAAGTTTCCTTCTGAATGGAACTAACCACATGTGAACTATTCAATCCGACCCCTCAAACATCTGAACACTCTGCAGGTGCTAAGCAGCCTCCTTGGTCCTGGAGATGAAGAGAAGGAAGACCCTGAACACATGTTCTCAGGAGCTCAGGCTCTAAGCGTGGAGACAGACCATTGAGCCCTCCCATGATCTGAGCCGGGGGTAAGCACAGGGACTTCAGAACCCAGAGGAGGGACCCACTCTTGGCCCGGAGAGAAAGAAGAGGGCTCAGTGGGTAGGGATAAATCAGGAAAGGCATCCTGGAGTAGGTGAGTTGAGTGCTGTCCTGCTTGTGTCGTTGGAAAACAGCCTTCCAGATGTTCATTCTTCACATTCCCAAAACTAGGTGGAGGAAGGTGGGCAGCCAGAAGCCAGAGGAGCTGCGTCTGGAGTCCTCTGGCTTCCACAGTCAGGAAGGAAGTCTTCAGTTCCTCAGCTCCTTTGCCACGCCTTCCTCCCATGGCCATTAGGGGGCAGAGACAATGGCCCAGAGCAAAAAGTCTCCCAGGAATTGCATTGAAATTATAATAATGTATGCATTAGCATCTCCTTAGCATCCTTTGCCAGCAGAAAGGGTATAAATAATATATTGGTTCCGCTCTAGAATATCTAAGAGAGTGGTCCAAACTTCCTGGTGGAAGGGCAGCTGGGGGAGGCCTAAGGGAGAGCACTGCTCTCAGACCTCAGTCTTCCTTCCCCGTCAACAGTGCCACTCTGATGGAAGGGAGCAAAGCGATGCATCACTTTCCCTTCTTTTTTTAAATATACATTTTTAAAATGGATTTCAGAGAGGAAGAGATAGAGATAGAGATAGAGATAGAGATAGAGATAGAGATAGAGATAGAGATAGAGATAGAGATAGACATAGACATAGACATAGACATAGACATAGACATAGACATAGACATAGACATAGAGATAGACATAGAGATAGACATAGAGATAGAGATAGAGGTAGAGATAGAGGTAGAGATAGAGATAGAGATAGAGATAGAGATAGAGATAGAGATAGAGATAGAGATAGATAGAGAAAGAGAGAGAGAAACATCAATGATGAAAGAGAATCACTGATTGGCTGCCTCCTGCACACTCCACACTGGGGATCGAGCCTGCAATCTAAGCCTGCAATCTGGGCATGTGCCGTGACTGGGAATTGAACAAGTGATATCCTGGTTCATAGGTCAACATTCAACCACTGAGCCATGCCAGCCGGGCCATCACTTTCCCTTTACCCAAGAAGAAGATCCCTTTTTCCCCATAAATGAGACACTCTAAAGCATGTCAAACTCTCGGCCCTCGGGTTGCATGCCTCTTATTTGGCCCGTGTTAGCCTTTGAATATGACATGCTTGCTCTAAAGCAGGGGTCCTCAAACTTTTTAAACAGGGGGCCAGTTCACTGTCCCTCAGACCGTTGGAGGGCTGGACTATAGTTTAAAAAAAACTATGAACAAATTCCTATGCACAAATTCCTATGCACACTGCACATATCTTATTTTGAAGTAAAAAAAACAAAACGGCAAAACACCCGCATGTGGCCCAAGGGCCATAGTTTGAGGACGCCTGCTCTAAAGGAAGGGAAACCTAACAGGAAGGCCCACTTTCAAGACAGAATACAGAGTCACTGTCAGGAAGCTCGTGATAAGCCCAGATCAGCCTCTGCAAGGCTCCGGATGTGCTATACAGAAAGCGAATTACGGCTGAGATGAGAAGTTCTGCAGCACGGACCTTTTAAGCATCGTTTGGCCAAGCATTTCCCTAAACACAATTGACCATAGAACAGTTTTTTTAATAGCTGAGGAACTACTGACACTCATCAAAAACTGGAGTTCCATGGAGCTCAGGTGCAGTTTGAGCCCAGAGGCCATCTGCTGACAGAATCCTTCTTGCTGGGGGAGGTCAGTCTTTGATCTATTCAGGCCTTCATCTGATTGGGTGAGGCCCACCCACATTCCGGAGGGTAATCTGCTTTACTCAAAGTCTATTGATTTAAATGTTAATCTCACCCAAAAATTACCTTCACAGAAACATCCAGAATAATGTTTGACCAAATATCTGGGCACGGGGGCCCAGCCAAATTGACACAAAACATTAACCATCTCAGTGCCTTATTGAATGTCATGTCATTCCATATGGTGTTGGCTAAGGCACTCAACAGGGGCAGAAGGAACAAACCTTCCTAAATGGCTCATTCACGTGGCTGGCAGGTGCGTGCTGGCAGCTCAGCTGGGCTGTTGGGGTGGGGGTGGGGGTGGGGGTCAGGTTTCTCCCCAAATGGGCTTTCCATGGGGGTGAGTGGACTTCAAAAACAGATTGTCCAGGATGTATTACAACCCACCCTCTGGCCTCAGGTTGTCTACATTTCTCACTCATGCAAAATACACTCACCCCTCAAAATCTCATCTCTACCACAGCTGGCTCGAGGCTCAGGATCTCCCCATCAGTGAGGTTAAGGAGTGGATGAGGCTTCTGAGTTCAAAGAGAGCCACAAAGCATCCTGCTCACTGAGAAGTTGGGTATATGGCCCCTTCCCTTAAATCTGGGGATGGCAAGCTCTGTCAACTATGTTGACAAATAGAAAATGACAAAGTGACACTATGCCAGTTTCCAGGCCTGGACCTTAAGAGACCAGTGGTTTCCACTTTCTGTCTCTTGACCACTTACTCTAGGCCTGAGCGGCCATGCGTCCAGCAACCCTGAGGCACCATGCTGGAGGGGCATGTACAGGTGTCCCAGTCAATAGTCACCACTGAGTGCATCATAGAAGGAGGTCATTACCAAGCAAATGCTTTGACTTAATTGATCCTGGGCTTGAACCCTGGACACTTCTTAGCTTTGTGACTTTAGGCGAGTCACTTAATGACTCTGCCTCAGTTTCCCTAACTGGAAAGAGAAGAGAGTAGTAACTACTATTGACACCCTATTCCATTCTCACCCCCTCCTCTGATGGTCCAATCCTCCTTGTGATGGAAGAGGAGAGAGGGGTCTAAGCCCCAAGCTGATGTGGTGACCCCAAGCCCTGCTGGGAGAGTTGAGTAGCTACCATTGCATGAGCCTGAGGTACTGGGGTTTCCTTCTAAGTATCCTTGACAAATTGGAAAAGAGCAGGGAAGTCAGTGAGGATATACAACCATGGAGATTTAATTTATACAGAATGGTTTCACCAAAATTTCTTTTAAAAATATATTTTTGATTTTTTTTTTTTGAGAGAGAGAGAGGAAGAGAGAGGGAGAGAGAGAGAGAGAGAGGAAGAGAGAGGGAGGGAGAGAGGGAGAGAGAGAGAGAGAGAGAGAGAGAGAGCGAGCAAAACATCGATTGGCTGCCTTCTGCATGCCCCCTACCAGGAATTGAATTGGCAACTCTACAACACACGGGACAACGCCCAACAAACTGAGTACATGGGCCAGGGCACCAAAATTTCTGACATCTCTAGCATGCATGTTCAAGGCCACCGCTTTACAGGAAACCCCAACGCTCCCTTTAGTCCTCAGGCCTCTGCAGCACCCACCCAAAGCCCTCTGCCTCTCCCAGGTTTCTCCATCAACCCCAGCCCACCACCCCAAGATGAAGCAAGCAGGACCTGATGATCGTTCTGCCTCTGATGACCATTTTCTTCATTTGCCTGTTTTTTCTTCTTTCTCACCATAATGTCAATATCAGAAGGAGGTTGTCAGGGCAACCCTGAGTGGAGGCGGGAAGTCCATCCTTGACCGAAAACCTTAAGTGTGTTGGTTAAACACCCACTGAATTCTCGGCTGCCTCTGTTTCCTGGTAACAAGAATATTAAAATTAAAGGCTTGTTCTCTTCCTCTAATAACCTTTCTCTCTCTTTTCTCTCGCTCTCTTGCTCTCTCACTCTCTCACTCTCTTTCTCTATCTCTCTGCATTAAGTTCACCTGACCTGTGTTCATTCTCCTGAATTTACTGGCTGTAATTCTCTTTCTACTAACTAACCTTGATACCTTTTCTCCCTGACTCACTAGTTCGAGACCCTCCAATACCCTTTCTGATCAAGACTGCCGGGCTGGGGCAGGGGTCAGATGAGGCCACACACCAGGAGGGCAGGGTTATGTGGTTGACACATAGTCAGGGCTGGTGGTGTTACCCTTTTATTAACAGCCCCTGTCTCCCTGGCCTGTAGCCTCTCCATCACAGCACTAGAGGCTGGTGCTCAGATTTGCCACCATTGTGTTATGATCCCATTTAAAACAACAGGGAATAAGTCTGGAGAGAAATATTTCAGAATATCAGAGAGAAATGAAGCCTAAGAGATGAGGTTATCATTTTTATATTTTTCTGAATTTCCTGGGAAAAAAATTTTTTTTACGATGAGCATACATTCCTTTTTAAAAAATCTATTGTTTGAAATAATTATAGATTTATAAGAAGTTGAAAAAAATAGTACAGAGAGGTCCCATGTACCCCCTACTCAGGCATATATTACGTTTATAATAAATAAAAATAAAAAAAATACTTCTACACACACAGGAACCAATTTGAGAGAGTTCCCAATGGCCAAATCTGAGATGATTTGAGCAACAAATAATCATAGTAATGGATTGCAACCCATAGGGAAAAGATCCATGAGTCTGTGTTGGTGTAAATAAGGAGGAGAAGGGACAGTTCTTTACAGAAGAATTCCAATGACTAAACGTAGAAGGAATGAGAGAAATAGGGAATCAGACGTCGGCAAACAGCACAGTAACAACTGTCCAAACCATGGAAGGCCTTCATATGGTTCCTCAGGTGGTTTTGGATCCAGCACCCACTTGCACTTGGCTGTAGCTAATCCCATACTATCTTCTTGCCTGCTTTGCTCCCCACTTCCTCATTCCTGCTCCCCCAAATGTTTCTCAATAAAAACGTGCACAGAAAGCTTTGTCTCCTACTCTGCTTCCCGGGGAACCAGGCTGAGACCAGAGTCACAACATCAGAATAGAATGTATTTACAGGGACAGAGACTGCAAGGAAAAGCACCGATATGATGGCAGTGGCTGTGTGAGCGTGCCAGGGATTACGAGCGATTTTCTTTTCTTTTCCCTATTTTAAACGTTTTCTAAAATGAGGCTTTACTTTTACCATCAAGAAACTTACATTTTAAAAAAAACATTGTGAAAGTCATTGTCAGAAACGGTACCGAACGGGATAGAAAAACCGACAGGTGTCCCTTGGAGACCTCTGCTCAGATGTTAATTACCTTCCCTAAGGAGCAGGGGCAGGGGCAGGGGCAGGGGAGAGACACTGGGAAGGCCCTCGGCTCTGGGGGAGGATCCAGGCAGTGGAGTGGAGGTAATTGGCCAGACCAGGCAGTGGAGTGGAGGTAATTGGCCAGATCGTTGCTAAGGAGAATCTGTCCTCCTACCCTGCTGCTTTCTGAGTTTGGCTGGAATGAAGTGTTCTTCAGCATTTTGACCACCTTTAATGTTGGCATTTTCCTTCCACTTCAAAAGTCTCTATTAATATTGACGCATTTAAACATCTCAGGAAACTGGGAGGCCCTTCATTGGGAAAAGATCTTCAGCCCTTGTGGGTTCTCTTCATCCCACCTGGTCAGTGGCCAAGGTTAAGGCTGAGCTCCCCGGGAAAACAGGCAGGAGATAGGGACTCTGGTGGGAGACAAGGCGTGGGTTCCTATGGGCAGGAACAAAAAAGACCATATCTTGCCCTAACCGGTTTGGCTCAGTGGATAGAGTGCCGGCCTGTCGACTCAAGGGTCCCAGGTTTGATTCCGGTCAAGGGCATGTACCTTGGTTGTGGGCACATCTCCAATAGCGGGTGTGCAGGAGGTGGCTGATCGATGTTTCTCTGTCATCGATGTTTCTAACTCTCTATTCCTCTCCCTTCCTCTCTAAAAAATAAAAATTAAAAAAAAAAAAATATATATATATATATTTTTTTAATTTTTTTTAAAGACCATCTCTTTGGGGCTGGACAAAAAGAGGTGGAGTTGGAGGAGGACGAGGTCCACAGAAGGAAGGTCAGGAGTGGGTAGGCCAGGGTGTCCCTGTGGGCTGGGCTGGGCTGGAGTCTTACAGCCCTTCATCTCCAGACCGGTTCTGGTGGGTGACACACTGTAGGCTGTCAACTCCAGTCAAAGAAGGGTGACAGAAATCTGGAAACGACAGGCCCCAGCTCCCTTCCCTGCCTACATTTTTGAGAAATGTTTCCAGAATCACCAGCTGTGTTGTTTTTGCTTTTCATGCATTGATTTGGGAATTACTCCAGAGAGTCCCCAGCATTCCAGGAAGCCAGGTGACAGGGGATGGGGTAGCATGCTGGGCTCTTTTTGGGCTTCCTGTCACTTCAGGGGGCGGGAGGGGGGTGTCAATCCAATTCTCCAGACAGTGAAATGTCAGCCTCAGAATAGAGTCCCCTAGGACCCAGCGTGCGCCTGCAGCACCACCCCCTACCCCACCCCACAGCCCTGAGGTTGCCTTATTTGTATCTGGGCCTTTAGGGTCTTCAAATGCACCCTCACGCTCCCCAGAGGTGACCGGGCCTTGAGCCACATTTCCACTCTGTTTTTAAAAAATATGTTTTTATAGATTTCAGAGAGGAAGGGAGAGGGAGAGAGAGGTAGAAACACCAATGATGAGAGAGAATCATTGATCAGCTGCCTCCTGCAGGCCCCCTACTGGGGATTGAGCCTGCAACCCAAGCATGTGACCATGACCTCCTACTTCAGGGATCAACACTCAATCACTGAGCCGCACAGGCCGGACTCCACTCCCATTTTATAGAGGCAGAAACTGAGACCAGAAGTTAGGCAATTAGAAACACACACCGATCGTTAAACATGAAACTCCTATTTCCCAGTTGGCTTTGTGAACCAGTGTGACCCAGCTCCAACACCCCACGTACAAGCCAGTCTAGTGGCACCGATCGGGCCCCCAGGGGACACTAATTGAACCACTGCCATGAGCTGGGCCGTATGAGCAGCATTATACAGATGGCAACACTGAGGCTCAGAACAGACCATTCTCTCAGGGCCACAAAACTAGAGAGAAACTGAGCTGGGACACCCACACCGTCCGGTATGGCAGCCATGAGCCGCACATGACAACTGAACCAGGAGGTCACAGTTTGATTCCCGGTCAGGACGCATGCCCGGGTTGCGGGCTAAATCCCGGTGTGGGGTGTGCAGGAGGCAGCTGATCAATGATTCTCATCATTGATGTTTCTATCTCTCTCTCCCTCTCTCTTCCTCTATGAAGTCAAGAAAAATGTTTTTAAAAAATTAGACACATGGTTTTAAAAAAAAAACAAAAAACTCACCCACACATACACACAATCCCACTTGCACAAGGCCACCCACACTCTGTCTCCTACCCCCATACACTTACCACTCTCTCCACAGAGCCATTCAGGAGGGCACACAAGCCCCCACACCTGCCCTCGAGGACCTCACCCCTCCATCGGCCTTGAGGGAAAACGCTGGGGTGCCTCTCACCCACAGATCAGCACTGCTCTGCCTGGCTGAGTGGCAGGCATGTGGCAGGGGGCACCTTTAGCACAAGCAGTCGCCTCTTTGGGGGTTCTCGGGAGAGAAGGATAGCTGCCTTGATGCTGAGCTATTACTGCCCGTGAATCTGAGCTGCGGGACTAACCCTTGGGTAACAACAGCAAAGGCTCTGTGTCCGCGATGACAGCGGCTCCCATTTGGACCCAGCTTTTCCCACGCTGTCTTCTTCCTGAATTTTCCAGCTTGAGTTTGTTCACAGTTGCCTGTGCCAGAGGGTGCCAAGCCAGAAGCCCACTGCGGCCTGCTTCTGAGCAAATCTGCAACCCGTGCGGGGGTGTGGGGGTGGCTGGGTGGTTGTGTGGGAGGAAAAGCAGGAAAACCCAGCGTATTTCCTTCCAGGCTCTTCTCTGCCTCGTCCACCAGCACACTGTTCGGCCTCCCCACGCTGGCTCACACCGTCACCGCCTCTGGGCATCTCCAAAGGGTCTTGTTCGCCTTCCCTTAGGCAAAAAGCACAGACCTTCTGGCCCAGGAGACGTTGATCTGACCATCACATGGAGCTAATTATCCAAATGCAGACTTCAGGTTCTGTGAGCAGACACGGCCACAGCCCCCACGGTGGCTCAGCGGAACCTGCCTCCAGAGGTCCCAGCAGCCCCCGCCGTCCGTCACAACAGCCCGTGAGCGGTTATAAAGACGCATCATGAACCACAGGTGGTCTCCGGAGACGGAGCCTTCCTGCTCGTAATTGCTTAATTAGGTAGACTATTGCCTGCTGGATTGAGGTCACGTGGGCTTCCTTAGATGCAGCTGACTACAGAAGGCTTGGGGCTGATGGGGGCGGGGCTGTGGAAGATTCTAGAATCTGTGGCATAATCGCGTGAGGCCTGTGTTAGGAGGGAGGGAGGTCTCTTGTGTCACTCGGCCGTTAGTTAGCTTTGAGACCTGGACACATGGCTGCCCCTCTGGGCCTCCGTTTCTTCCTCAGTAAAATAAGATAGTGGTGAGTCGGCCATAACAAGGCTGCACGTGGTTGAAAACCCCAATCCAACCTGGTCTGTCGTTATTTGACATAACAAGAGGCAGAAGACAAGCCTGAGAGACCTCAGGCATGACTCAGCATTGGTGTCAGAGGCCCAGGTTCCTTCTCTGCTGGCCATCCTGCTTGTGGCACCCTGTAGTCACCAGGTGGCTGTGGCCCCTACACAGTCAAGTCCTCCAGGGTGGTGATCTGGGTACTATTTTCTTTCTCTCTTTTTTTTTAAAATATATTTTATTGATTTTTTTACAGAGAGGAAGGGAGAGGGATAGAGAGCTAGAAACATTGATGAGAGAGAAACATCGACTAGCTGCCTCCTGCACACCCCCTACCGGGGATGTGCCCGCAACCAGTGCACATGCCCTTGACCGGAATCGAACCTGGGACCTTTCCGTCCGCAGGCCGACGCTCTATCCACTGAGCCAAACCAGTTTCGGCTATTTTCTTTCTTTCTTTTTTTTTAAAAATATATTTTTATTGATTTCAGGAGGAAGGGAGAGGGTGAGAGAGACAGAAACATCAATGATGACAGAGAATCACTGATTGGCTGCCCCCTACACGCCCCACATTGGGGAATCACGCTGCAACCCAGGCATGTGCCCTGAGCGGGAATTGAACCATGATCTTCTGGGTCATAGGTCAATGCTCAACTACTGAACCACACTGGCCAGACACTATTTTCTTTATTCCTTCTCACACTGTGCCCACTGTACCCACCTCAGGGGTAGTCAAGGAGCATTGAGGAACGACCCACTAGCTCCCTGGGCATCAGCATGACTGGCTCAGGGTGCATTTGGGTTCAAATTCTAGTGGAAGAATTTGTCATTCATTCATTCATTCATTCATTCAACAAATGTTTATTGAACACCTAATGTATGCCAGGTGCTAGGTTCTATTTTCTTGGAGATAGCATGGGGTAAAATGATGTTTGAGCAATGCTCTGAAAACCTCCCCCTAATTGCTGGCTAAAGGTATCAGAAAGAAAAAATGAGGTATACGTGGTCCAGAAGCAATGTGTGTCTGGGCTGAAAAATGACCCACAGGGCGTTTTATTCCTGGTGAAATATCCTTATTGGTTTTGCTCCATTTTGCTAGTTGGTCTGGGGTTATTTTGTTTTGTTTTTAGCTCAAGAGGCAGTTCATGAGGAAAAGCCTGGCGTGCAAAGACAGCCTAGACATGTAATAAAGGTAAAATGAGGTGTTTGGGTTGAGACTCCAACTACTTTAGGGCAAGACAATGGGGCCCAGAGCCTGGAGGTAGGGCACGGAGGCTCCCTGCAAAACCGACTCTGATTCGAGTTGCTGGCCCTGCTCTGCCCTCCTTAGGACCACAGGAGCTGCTTGGACGTCCCTGAACCACAGGAGACCCACGTCTTCTGGAAACCCAAGCCCTGCACGCCCCCACCCCCCACCCCTCAGAGGACCTGCCAACTACGCCCTGAAATAGCCCGGGGACACACCAGGCTCCAAAGCTCAATGCCGAGGGAGTCTCTTTTCCCTCATCTCTCTGCAAAAGAAATTCTTTTCCTTCCAAACAAGATCCAACAGTGAAAGGAATAAAACTCTCTTGAACTTTGACTCTGCCTTGGTCTCTGGGTAAGAAGGATTTGGGCTTTGATTCTCTCAAAATGAGAAATTTGCCTTGTGCTTTAAGATCAGAGATTGGAGGGGCTTTTCTGTTCTTTCTCCTTTTTTCCCTGTTTTAAGCCCTGCAGCCGGCTGTCAAGGGATTGACAAGGCACTCCCCAGCCTGGTGCCAGCTTTCCCGGGCGGGTGGGCACACAACCCAGGAGCAGCCAGGGCGCTCCCCATCGCCCAGGAGTCCACCCGGGGTGCTGGGTTCAACACCTATCACACTGCCAGGAGGCGCCATTCATATCCTGGTCCAGGAGGGGGCAATGCTGTGCCTGACGGATAAAGAGTTGCCTGCCCTCTCCATGGACCCCAAAGGCCTAGACTGTTCAATGGAAAGAAGCAGCGGTGATCCTGCCTCTGAAACGCTAGGTGACCTTGAGCAGGTGGCTGAGCCTCTCAGAACTGTGTCCCAGCTGTAACGTGTAGGGCTTGAACCAGACTAGTCTTTGGTTCCTCGCTGGTCCTGATGCTGGCACAGCAGGGGGTCACTCCGCTCAGGGTCCCATCTTGACCAAACTCAGTTGGCCCCATCATAAAACATGCATAAAGCACCGAGAAGCCAAAGCCGGTTTGGCTCAGTGGATAGAGCATCGGTCTGCGGACTGAGGGGTCCCAGGTTCGATTCCGGTCAAGGGCATGTGCATTGGTTGCGGGCACATCCCCAGTGGGGGGTGTGCGAGAGGCAGCTGGTCGATGTTTCTCTCTCATCGATGTTTCTAGCTCTCTGTCCCTCTCCTTTCCTCTCTGTAAAAATTCAATAAAATATATTTAAAAAAAAAAAAAAAAAAAGCACCGAGAAGCACGAAGCTTTTCTTTCCCTGTTTTGTTTTGTTTGTTTTTTAGGTAATAGCCATGAAAATGGTACTTTGCAGTACCAATAGAATGAATGAAGACGTATCCTGAAGCAGGGGCTAGGGATGAGAGACATTTACAACTGCAGTAACAGTTGCCAGCCTCTGTTCCCCTGTCTCCAAGGTCCTGTTCTCTCTTGGGGGAACCATCCTGCCCTCCTGAGATGATCTGGAGGGACAGTCAGTCAGGGTGCCCTGCCTGCTGGGACAAGGGGCCAGCAAGAGTCCCCGGTGAGGCTGGTAACCCTGCTTCCCAGGAAGATGGATCGTGGACCCAGTGCCAAGCCTGGGAGCAGGTGGGAAGAGCTCTCTGTGCTCAGGGCATCTCTGCCCTGATGAGGCCCTCCGGTCCTTCCTCTGTCTAGAGCCACAGCTGCCGACTCCTGTCTTCCTGAGACCCAGGTGTTCAGCTTTGTCTTTTTGTGCCACCCCTTGTCCTCCCATCAAATTCCAACTTTCATCTAAGTTAGAGTCAGATTCTGTTGCTTGCAACCAGAAAATTCTAACTCAAGGGGGCATTTTAGGTCTCCTCTTCCAACCTTTTCTAAAAAAAAAAAAAAAAAAATAGGGAAAGAGGTAGAAAGGAAGGAAGGAAGGAAGGAAGGAAGGAAATGGAAGTAAAGGGTGACATCGTGTTTTTAAAATCTGTGTTAACCACAGAGCCATTTTCCCTAATGACATCTAACGTGGGCTCTCCAAGACAGGTGCCAGCAGAGGTCCTGTCCTCCTGCCTGTTCCTTTCAGCTTCCCCACATCTGTTCCCTCAGAACGCAGACATCTCAGCCGCCATTTCCTCTGTTAGTATTCGCACGTGAGAAGTTAGGGTTCCTGGGGGAGGGGCCAAGGAGAGAGGAGGAGCAGCAGCAGCACTTACAGAACGGCTGTCCGCTGTCTGCGCACCAGGCACAGCTGGGAGCCCACCTATGCTGTGTTAGATAGTGGGTTCTGTCATTGTCATTTTGCAGATGAGGAAACCCAGAGATCAAGCAACTGGCTGGAAGGCACACGGATATAAGTGGCGAAGCTGGGATTTGAACCCAGGTCTCTTGTGACCTAACACAGATGGTCACCATTTCAGTCGGTTCTGGGGTGCACATTATGCCTCTCCCACCCCTGCATGTCCATAGCACCAGCAATCCCTGACCATGTTCCCCACCACTGCGGTTTTTTTCTGTGGGTATTCTGCTACCTTTGTCTTACCCCAAATCTCTCCGTTTCTATCAACACAGGACTTCCCTAACATGTTGAATGAAAGAACAAGGAAGGATGAGTTTAAAGGTTAAGAATCAGGGTCTGGCATCAAATGGCCTACGTGAATGCCAACTCCATTGCTCACCAGCAGTGTGACCTTGGGCAAGTCACACAACCTCGCCTCATTTTCCTCACCTGGAAAATACATTAGTTATCCTGGGAAACAGAATAATGGCCCCAAAGATATCCACATCTAATTCCCTAATCCCTAGAACGTGTGAATCGGTTACCTTATACACTGAGTGGCCAGATTATTATGATCTCTGAACGCATAATAATCTAGCCACTCAGTATATATATATTAGAGGCCCGGTGCATGAATTTGTGCATGGGTGGGGTCCGGCCAACCTGGCCAGGGGAAGGGGACATGGGTGGTTGGCCGCCTGCCTGCTGGTCGAACTCCTGGTCAAGGGGACAATTTGCATATTAGCTTTTTATTATATAGGATATACACTGAGTGGCCAGATTATTATGCATTCAGAGATCATAATAATCTGGCCACTCAGTGTATGGCAAAGGGGAAGTAAGGTTGTTAATCAGGAGACTTAAAAGGGTTATTCCAGATTACCCAGGTGGGTCCAGTAATCATAAGAACCCTTACATGTGGAAGAGGAAGGCAAGAGAGTCAATGTCACAATGTCACCGACATTGCTGGCCTTGAAGATGGACGGTGGCCATGAGCCAAGAGTGTACAGCTTCTAGAAACTGGGGAGGCAAGGAAATGAATTCACCCCAGAGCCTCCCGAAAGGAACACGGTCCTGCTGACACCTTTATTTTAGCCCAGGGAAACCCATTCTGGGCTCCCGACCTATGGAAGCCATTCCGTGTGTGGTAATTTGTGCCCATAGGAAACTAACGCACCCATCTCGCGGTGATGGGTTGCTGTGAGGATTATAAGAGACGCTGCTGGACACGTAGGGACGCAGTGAAGTTGGCTTTCCCTGTTGGTTGGTGTGCAGAGGTGGGCACTGCTGAGCACGGTGGTGAGCTGAGCCCCTGTGTGCCCGCCCACCCCGAAGCAGAGGCCCCGCACTCCAGCCCTAATTGCTTGGAATGCTGCGTTATAAGCACGCCCATGGCTCCCTTCATCATGCTGAATGCTAAATTGCACTCCAAGTGGCTTATGCAATGCTGGCCCTCTGATTAGCTTCTTTCCGAGCTCCAAAATGAGGGTAATCAGTGCAGGAAAGATCTTACCGTGTGCCCTGGGAGGGGGAGGGCGGGGGATCTCTCCATCGCAATTTTCTAATAAGGTTTGAAGAGCTTTTAAAGAGCTCGCTCCTGTCCCCCTGCAGGTGCGTGGCCATCCTCCCTCCATGCCGGCCATGAACACAGGTCCTCGACTCGCCCTTCCGGGATCTGACCACAGCTGCCGGCAGCACCCCCTTCACCCTGTCCCTCCTCCTCTGGGATTAGACTTTGTTCTTGAGTTTAGGAAAGTGATTAGAACCCAGCGGTCAGTCTACCCGGCCAGCCCCTAAGATCTAGACCAGCTTGACCCGAACCCCTGCGTGGCATGGCCTGTGGAGCCCAAAGGCCCTCCACGATTTCCCTGTGGGGTCTGGCCTCTCTGTGGCCACATGTGCCGAGAGGAAGATTTATAAGAACGCCAACGTAGCTGAAACTCCAGGGCCACTCACTTGTGGGAGATCCAGCCAAGTGTTCACAGAGTCACGTGTTGTTGTTTTTTAAAATTGGCCCAAGTGTGGTATTTTTATATTCTTTTTCTGGGTGCTGAGCGTCAGAATGTATTTATAATTAGGGGGAAAGGGATATAAAAAGAGGCTCCCAGAGAGAGATGGGCTGAGAAACACTAAGGAAACTTGGGCGGAGAGAATTCCAGGAAGTGTGAGAGCAGGGCTAAAAGTGTCTAGAGGAACCACAAGGAGACGACTGAGCGCCGTCGGGGTCTGACCGCTGGGCCCCGGGTGGCTAGAAGGAAAGCCATGTTACTGAGGACCAAAGGCAGCGACCAGAGGCCGGGATGGGAAGGAATGAGCGGGGAGAGACGTGGAGGCCTGGAGGCCGAGCTCTCCGGAAGCCGGGCTGGGCTCTGTGTTTGGCCTGGTGTGGGCCAGCCTGGTGCAAGGAGAGAGGGAAGTGGGCAGAGAGGGCAGAGCGGGAGCTGAGAGGGCTGAGGAGTTGGGAGGGGAGGGAGGCAGGGGCCCATGAAGCAGGGAGAGTGGGGAAATGAACAGGCCAGGGTCCCAATCAACATTCTCAAGGCCCTATGAGGTGTCTCTGTGGTGGGAAGGGATCATGGAGAGACCCATGATGCAGAGTAGCCTGGGGTGAGAGGAAGAGGAATCCAGAGAGGGAATGAGAGTGACAGGTCAGCAGCCTGGACAGGTAACCTTCGCAGGGCATGATCTTCTCAAGGGCAGGCGACCTGGGCATGTTTATGGGCAGAGGAGAGGGACTCGATGAGGAGGGAGCCAATGAAGATTGGATGTGGGTGAAGGGCAGAGCGAAGTCTGGGAGGAGGTGGGGGAGGAGAAAGAATTTAAAAGGTTGGAGAGGACCAGGCTACCCCCACTTCCCCTCACAGAACCACAGGAACCCAGGGCTCCACGGGACCCCGCTGCAGGTCAGGACGCACTGCAATCAATACCAGGTCAGTGGCTGGAAATAACGGACAGACCTCTTGCTAAATTCCTTCCAATCGTCTGCCTCTCGACCAAGACCTCCTCTTTCAACTAAGACCTGGTGGGATCTGGCCTCCCTGTCTCCCTTTCCCAACCTTCCTCCCTCCGCTCTTCTCTGACTCTTGATTCTACCGCTCAACTTGACCACTCTGCCTCCTCAGAGTTAGACATCGATTCGAGGGCTCAGCCACACCTAAGCCTCAGGCTTTCCCGGTTACCCACTTCCTGGATTCTACAAAGCAAAGGGCACTGACCCGACAACCCCAATCCTTGCTCCTTAGAAGGGGCCCAAGCGCAAACCCTTATCATTTAAAATCCCTTCTCAGAAAATCCCTGTTAGAGGAGAAAGGGGGGGCATGGGCGAAAAATGGAAGGTGCCCTCCAGGCCCGCAGCCCATCTCATCCTCACCGGATAGACCAGTGATGTCAGGAGGCACCCTGCAGGCCTGAGCGCCAGTCGTGATGTCAGACTCCTGGCCCAGCTTTGTGTCCCTCCCCCGCCCCGTGTTGGGAGGGAAAGGGATGGATCCTAGGGTGCGTTTCCCATGCCAGCACTGAGTGGGTGGTGTTATCAGAAAGGCCGCCTGCACAGGTCAGGAAAATGAAAAGATTTCCAGGCTGACCTGGTGTTGGTTAAGCATTGATCTTTGACTTTACAATCACTTGCAAATTCTGCTTAAATGAAAAGGCCAGCCGGTCTCCCGGGGAAATCTAGATTTTAGTTGGCGAAAAGGAGGAATAGCAAAACTATTAATTTAAAAAAAAATTACATTGAAGCAGGCAATGGGTTTAGTCGCAGTGTATAATGAATGCCTTTGGGTTTTGAAGCATCCTAATTATTTTGAATTTGCGGGGGCTTTGAGGCTCACCCGCACCATCCCAGTTATCAAGATGCATCTGGCCCTAACCGGTTTGGCTCAGTGGATAGAGCGTCGGCCTACGGACTCAAGGGTCCCAGGTTCGACTCCGGTCAAGGGCGTGTACCTTGGTTGCGGGCACATCTCCAGTGGGGGGTGTGCAGGAGGCAGCTGATGGATGTTTCTCTCTCATCGATGTTTCTAACTCTCTATCCTCTCCCTTCCTCTCTGTAAAAATTCACTAAAATATATTTTTAAAAAATAAATAAAAAGATGCGTCCGCCCTGAGAAGGGTTACATAGTTGTAGTCCGGTTTACATTCTTGTCTGTCATTAGCACGGAAAAATGACTTATATTCCCATTATATCAAACCTATGTATGTCGTTTTGGAAATGACTGCATCGTATATGTTAATACTCCGGCTAGAAACGACTTCAAAGGTTTGCCATCTACCCGTGCCTTCTGGAACATCTCCGACATCTGAAGCCAATGATTATCTGAGTCTGTTTTGAAAAGCCCTCAAGGGTCTGGATTTTACGGTCTCTGGTTTTTAGTACCTCATCACTATTCCTACCGAGATGTTCTTTCCAGAGAACCTGATTTTCTCCAGCTGCCGCTTAAGCATGAGTCTAGAGAAGGCAGTAATGAACAATCAGCGAGGCGTTTAAATACACCTCTCCCCAGGGTAAGGCGCCTCTGGTGCGCTGGTTATACTCACCCATCACCCGTCTGTGCCCTGCCCTGCGCACCAGAAGGCTGGTCCTGAGGACTGTATCCGGGGGTGCTGGCTGGCTGGCCAATGGGAGGCGTGGGCAGAGACACGGGGGACAAGAGCCAGAGCAGGTCTTCTCTGTCCCGCTCATGCCCTGGCCCTAGCTGTGACCCCATGACCGCAGCGCTGGTGGGGGGCCCCTCCTTCACACTCCAGCTCGAAGGGCTCTGAGAATAGCTTTTCCTCCTTTTGGTCTCTCTAGGGCAGTGGTCGGCAAACTCATTAGTCAACAGAGCCAAATATCAACAGTACAACGATTGGAATTTCTTTTGAGAGCCACATTTTTTAAACTTAAACTTCTTCTAACACCACTTCTTCGAAAATAGACTCGCCCAGGCCGTGGTATTTTGTGGAAGAGCCACACTCAAGGGGCCAAAGAGCCACATGTGGCTCGCGAGCCGCAGTTTGCCGACCACGGCTCTAGGGGGTGGTCTCTGGGTTTCCCTAACCCACCCAGGACCTGTAAATAGCCCCTTGATTGAAGTCTCTGGAACCAGAATGGCTGGATTCTGTCCCAGCCAGGACCCCGACGGGTAAACTGGGCGACAAGCTGTCTTGTGGTTTTTGCAGTGCGGGAGCGCCCCACAGGCATCACGTTTATCCCATTTCCTCCCTGGATTACCTCGAAGGGTCTGGGCTTCCCCAGTGGTTCTGAAGCCGGGGGACCTCTGTGCATCGTGGACAACGTGTGCTGAGGCCACCATGAGAAGGAGCTGAGTGGACTCTCCCTGCAGCCCGGCGCCCAAGGGAAGGATGGTGCTGACGTCAGGGCTATCCTGTGGATGGTGAAGGACAGTTGCCGGGAGGGGCGGGCTGCAGAGACAGCTCCAACCACAGCCCCGCCCACCCTGCCTTCATGTCCTTGCTGCTTTTTTGCTGGCCTCAGCCCAGGTCCCCTGCACAGCCCTCCTTCCCGGGCTCTCTCAACACAGGAGCCCAGCCAGTGTGGCTCGGTGGTTGAGCATCAATCCATGAACCAAGAGGTCACTGATTCGGGTCCTGGTCAGGACACCTGCACGGGTTGTGAGCTCGATCTCCAGTAGGGGGCGTGCAGGAGGTAGCCGGCCGATGATGCTTCTCTCTCATCATTGATGTTTCTACCTCTCTCTCCCTCTCCCTTCCTCTCTCTCTAAAAAAATCAATAAAAATAAAAAAAAACATATTAAAAAAAAACAACACAAGAAATGAGACAAAATGAGTCTCACACAGCTACTGACATGGGCCTAGGAAATAATACCTGCCACGTGCGACAAGTTCCTTGTCTCTCTGGGCCTCAGAGTCCCCATCGATGAAAAGAAGTCCTGGCCACCTCCCAGGGCTTGGGGAAGACTAGTAACACCCACAGGGGCACTTTGAAAATTGTCCCGATGTAACATCAGCTTTGGCAGCATCGGGCTCCTTTTCCTCGGACACCCACATCCAATGTGTTTGCCCGCATCCACTTTTGCTCCTGACCACGCCATGTCTGTTCTCCACTCAGCAGCCAGAGTACTTCTTTAAAACCTAAGTCAAAAAAAACAAGTCACACTTCTGCAAAGGCTGCCCAGCTCCCCTGGGCAAAACCCAAGGCCATTTAAAGTCGTCTCCAAGGCCCTAGTGATCTGCTGTGTGGATTCAGCGAGACCCTGTGCCAAACCCTCTCCACCCCGGGTCCACCCGGAGGACATGCCTGGGGGGCCACGGTCATGGCTATCCCATCAGGAAAACACCACCAGCTGACGCTTCCCCCGATGCTGCAATTTCTCCAACAAGAGAGGGACCCAGCCCAGGCACCACCCCGGAGGGGGGCGAGCTCATTTTTCATGAGACAGGCATTAATGAACATGACCTACTTTTCCGCAGGCAGAGCACACCTACAGCCCTCTTAGCTTGGCCTGCTGCTCTCAGCTGTTCAAAGCCTTCCCACATCTCCCACGTCCTCTCGTCTGCACAGTCGGACAGCTGAAGGAGGGAAAACACAGGAGAGGCAGCCCAGCCTGTGCCTGGTGTCACTCGGCTGCGAGCTCTGAGAACATGGCCCTGGCCAAGGCTGCCAGTGTGGCATCAGCCACCCTGAGCATCCCTGCCACGCGAACCTCAGCCTTCCCAGATCCCCCCTATGTAAGAGCGGATCGTGGACAGACATGCTATCCCCTGGGTGTTCTCCCGGGGCTGCAGTTGGGCCCTGAAGGCTGCCTGGGTGTGTCCTCCCCTTAGAAATGTCTTCCTACTGAGGGGGCAGAGGCTCAAAGACTCCTTTCTCGCTGGTCCCCTCCTGGTATCTGGGCACCATGGCAACCAATGCACCTCCCAGGACCATAGCTCTTCCACTGCCTGGTTCCAAGTATCGCTACTGCGCTGCCCTGGCCAGGTCGACCCCACGGGGATCCACAGCTGTCTAGAGCAGTGGTCGGCAAACTGCGGCTCGCGAGCCACATGCGGCTCTTTGGCCCCTTGAGTTTTTAGCAAAGGCCAGCTTAGGAGTACCCTAATTAAGTTAATAACAATGTACCTACCTATATAGTTTAAGTTTTAAAAATGTGGCTCTCAAAAGAAATTTTCAATTGTTGTACTGTTGATATTTGGCTCTGTTGACCACTGGTCTAGAGCAAGAAGCCCCCCCCCCCCCCGCCTCCCGTTCAGGAGTTGAAAGCCGGGCTGCCGGCCAGCGTTCGGGGTCACCCCAACGGCACGGTTGCCCGAGGGATGCCCTGTGGCAGCTTTTCCATGAAGTCCCTGGCTATGCCATGCTTTCAGGAATGGTGGCTGTCTCCTTACCACGTTTTGAGACTCCTGGGAGCAGGACCCGGGGTTTGTCTAGTTGCAGCCACAGCACTTGGCCCTGGGTAGGTGCTCAGACATGCTGGCAGGGCGTGCCTGGGGGCCAGGCCCACACAGGCTGTGAAGTGAAGGGCCAGGGACTGACTCAGGATCAACGGCTCACGAATGGGAGGGTTGCCACTGGAAACCAGAGCCCGGCACGGTGGCGGCGGAGGGCATGGCCTTGGGGCCAGGCTGCCAAGGTTTGAACCCTAACTCCCCTGCGTCTTAGCTCATGACCCCGAGCAAGTTGTTTGAACACCTCTGTGCCTCGAGGTCCTCATCTGTAAAAAGGGAGAGCTAAAAGTATCTCTCCTTCTAGGACGTGGGGGGATTAAATGGGATAGTACCCGCAGAGCATGGGCAATTGGTCCTGGTACACAGCT
Source organism: Cnephaeus nilssonii (assembly GCF_951640355.1). Lineage (NCBI taxonomy): Eukaryota > Metazoa > Chordata > Mammalia > Chiroptera > Vespertilionidae > Cnephaeus > Cnephaeus nilssonii. The sequence goes on along the minus strand of NC_137088.1, from coordinate 9,651,279 downwards.
AATGCTCCGTTATGTGTTGACCCGCAGTACCTAATACTCTGCATATCGTAAAGTAAAAACGTTGAAAAGCAGAATATTTCGTATGCGCCAAAAACAGATGGAGGTAGATCCTCAAAAATGCCAGCAAAGGCCCTAATCCGTTTGGCTCAGTGGATAGAGCGTCAGCCTGCGGACTGAAGGGTCCCAGGTTCGATTCCGGTCAAGGGCTTGTACCTTGGTTGCGGGCACATCCCCAGTGGGGGTGTGCAGGAGGCAGCTGATTGATGTTTCTCTCTCATCGATGTTTCTAACTCTGTATTCCTTTCCCTTCCTCTCTGTTAAAAAATCAATAAAATATATATATTTTTTAAAAATGCCAGCAAAGGTTCTCTGTGGCTGGTGGGATCATGGGTGAGTTTCGGTTTCTCTTACATATTTTCCTATAATGTCCAAGTTTTCACTAGTGAACTTATATAAAATGACTTTTGAAAGTAGATATTCCAAAAACTTGTCGAAACCCTACTATGACCTAGTCATTACAGGCTGCAGTCATTACAGGCCTCCCTCCCCTCCCCACCCCAGCCTGAATATGACTGGATCCTGAGGAAACACCCCTGCTGCTTCCAGCCGCCTGGGCGTGGAAGGAAACCCGCTGAGGCGTTTCAGCTGGAGTGGTGGAGGCTACATTTCGGCAGCATTTTGCTTGTACACCCAACTGGAAAATGAGACATCCCGTGTTCTGAATGAATCTCTCCCATTAATCACGGGGATACTCCAGGTCTCTCCGGCGGAGTGATTGGTATAATTACAGCCTCCGTCTGCAAGGATAATGCCAGCAGTCAAGAGCAGCCTGTGAATCCAGCCGGAGTCTTCCCGGACTTGGTGGAAACGTGGCGGCTCCCCTGAGCCACGGAGGCCCGAGGCGAGAAGGCCCAGGTGGTCCATAGCGCTGGCCTGGGAGGCAGCAGCACTATGATAGCCGCTGGGAGGATTTCCCGAGGACTCTTCCACATGGAAGTAAATTCGGTGGCGCCTGGAGTGTTAGAAAAGGATTTCTTGCCCTACCCGGTGTGGCCCAGTGGATAGAGCGTGGCCCTGTGGACTCAAGGGTCCCAGGTTTGATTCTGATCAAGGGCATATACCTTGGTTGCGGGCACATACCCAGTGGGGGGTGTGCAGGAGGCAGCTAGCTGATGGATGTTTCTCTCTCATCAATGTTTCTAACTTTCTCTCCCTCTCCCTTCCTCTCTGTAAAAAATCAATAAAATATTTTTTTTTTTAAAAGGAAAAGAATTTCTTCAGTCCAGGAATTTCCTCGAGGACAGATGACCCAAACGTGAGAAGTGATTTTTTCCAGCCAGGCTCTGTATCTTTTTTGCAAAGGCACAACCCCAGGTACTGGAGGTTAGGACTCAGCATGTATTTGGGGGGGACACATAACCCACAGCTTCCTAATCTGGCATGGGAGCTTCTCATGGGCAGACAGATCCCCAGCCAAGGAGTCTAGGAAATGCGGGGTTAGCTTTCCAACGCGTCAAATAGGGCGAGAGGCCAGAGAGAGGGGGTGAGCCTGCCATGTGTCCAGCACAGGGGCCACCGAGCCTGGGCCACCGAGTTCTAGCTGGACACACGTAAGGAGAGAGAGTGCCTGATGTTTGAACCTGGCCCTGGCCCTGCGGCTGGGAGGGCGGTTAGTCACTGCTCCTCTGTAACCCTTGGCTTCCACACCTGAGGGTGGGGATAATAACAGTCCCCTTTCTCAGGGTTTATGTGAGGGTTAAAGGAGACAATGGACTCAGAGTCCCCGGGGTCAGACATACCATCTACAGAGAGTAACTATTATTAATTAGTGTGCGTCAATAATACTTACCATCTGTGGACTGTGGTAGGGAATTGGATGGCGCACAGGCGCACGGATGAACTGCATCTAAGGGTCCCCGGGCATATTTAGGACTTTATGTAAAAATCAGAAACTGTAGGAACTTGAGCTGAGGGGTACATTTTCTGATGTAAGGACTTTCTGCTGTCGGGAATGTAAAAATCTACCCCTACACATGATTTGAAAACAATCACCACATGCCCCAGCTGCAAGAAAAAGAAGAAACGAAAGGAAAGGAATTTGTCTGAGGAAACAGCATTCGGTTCAACAGTAAACGCCCGAGCGCCATTAGGCGAGGAAACATCGCTGCACAGACCGGAGCGTGGCGCTCGGAAAGGCACGCTGCGGCGGAAGGTGAGCTGGGTTAGCCCGACTCCCATACCTCCGGGGCTGAGCTGTCAGCGACACGATGTTCTGAGAGGGTGAACAGCTCTTGGAAAAATTCCAAACAAAACTGTATCAGCTAAGGTTTCAGACCATGAAAGGCAGCAAAATCAAATAAGATGCTTTGTGGAAAGTGCAATAAAGAGACCATTTTCAAAGGTGAGGACAGGTCACCGGTGACTGCAGCATGGAGAACTCACAACAAAGCTTTGGAGAAGTCGCTCTGGGGACACAGGGAAAAAGGCTCGTTCTGCAGGCTATTTTTTTAAAAACAGAAAATTTCTCTCTGTCTACTTCCCATGAAAGAATTTTTTTAAATATCTGCCTGGTGGGGCGCCCAATGCATCGGGCCAGCCTGGACCAGGCTCTCTTTGGAGGCAGGGACCTCACTCTCCACCCACCAGAACCTCTACCCTCTGCAGCTGTCCCCGGGGCAATCCTCGGACCCAGGACCTGATTCTGGGTGGGGCTTTTGCAGATCAGCTTGTCTGTAGTTCTGCTGAAGGAAAACCAAGAGGCAAATCCAAGCAGGGCCACACTTTAGGACCCGGTGGAGAAAGAGGAATGAAGTCAGAGGCGGGGAGGGGAGGTGGGAGCAGCTCTGAGCTTCACCCTGGTGGTCAGCACAGGGTCGCTGAGGTCACAGGAGGGGATCGCTGGGGGTGGGCATCTGCAAGGGCAGTCCGCACCCAGCCTTTGCGGAGCGCCCCCTGGGTGCCCGGCTCTGCGCCAAGTGCTTTCTCCTCGCCCCTCCTCCTCTTCCTCTTCACAGGCCCTCCATTCCAGGGGCGACCCCAAGGAGAGAGTGAAATCTGAGATCGCTTTTCCCTTTACAACTTGATAAGAACAACGTGCATGACATAGGCTTGCTCTTCTTAATACTGACAACCCCACAAACAAGCCCAGCCGGCGTAGCTCGGCGATTGAGCGTCAACCTATGAAACAGGAGGTCACAGTTCGGTTCCTGACCAGGGCACATGCCCAGGTTGCAGGCTTGATCCCCAGTGAGGGTGTGTAGGAGGCAGCCGATAAATGATTCTCTCTCGTCATTGATGTTTCTCTCTCTCCCCTTCTCCCTTCCTTTCTCTCTCTCTCTTTCCCCACCCTCCCCCTTCCTCTCTGAAATCAATAAAAATATACATATTTTTTTTAAATGTCCTCCAAGCAACCAGTTCTGGAAAAGCTTCAAAACAGCACTGCTCCCCAGGGAGCCTCCCAACTGTCTGTCCCCTGCAGAGGGGACAACCTCACGCCCGTCCATGCTGCACAGGATGGGAACAGCACACGTGGGAGGCCCGGCTCAGCGTCCTCCCTCCTGGCGGCAGGCGGCACAGCCACCGCGGCAGCCTTTCCGTGAGGACAGGACACTTAGAAACCTGGGCCTCTCAGAACCCGCAGCTGGCGCCAGCAGCTGGGACGGCGCCTGCACTGAAGTCCGAGGGAACCACCCGCCTGCCAACAGCTCTTGAGAAATCGCTTCATTGGTTTGGAGGTCACAGGGTCCTCCTCCAATTAGGGTCGCGTCGCACCAGCTGCCATTTGCACAGGGGACCATCCGGACTGGGCTGTGCAAGACAAGCATCATCTACCCAGAAGCAGCACAAGTGCGTGAGCAACTGTCCGGCTCCTTCCAACGGCAGGCGGCCCTGGAGGCCAGAGCTCATCTCCACCTCCAGGTCGGATGTTGGGGATCAGGACGGAGTGGACAG